>NC_091621.1:68156006-70556006 GCF_027580195.1 Bos mutus | reverse complement strand
TGTTGAAAATCTATAGATAATGCTTTCTTTCAACTATCAATCATATTTTAAAGAATTCAAGAGGCAAATATTATATTACATTTATCATTTTTTTAAAAAAATTATGATATTGTTTCTTTATAAATAATGTTTCAAATTTCCTCTGATATCACTTCCATTCTGTCTGAATAATTTCCTTTAGCAATTCTTTTACAGCATGTCTACTAGAAATCAATTCTCTTAATTTTTCTTCACTTGAGAATGTCCTTATTTCACCTTCATTCCTAAAAGATGTTTTCATTGGATGTGGAATTCTGGGTTGACAGATCTTTTCTTCCAGAACTTTAAAAATGTTGTTCTATTTCCTTTTGATTGCTATGGTTTTTAAATGAGAAATCCAGAGTCATTCTAGTTGGAACCACAGATCGCCTGGACAGAGAGGAAAGTTCCTCTTCCTTGGTGTGTAAGGTGCTTGTGGAGTCCTGCTGCAGAAATTGTTACTGCTGGCAGACTTTATTCCTCCTTGAGCTTTAACCAGAAGTCTTCTTCTTGAGATCTCTCTATCTACAACAACGTATATATTTGATTCTTGGCCTGCCTTGAAACCAGGTTGTGAGATTCTGGAGGAAAAAAAGAGATAAACTCTCTACTTCAGGGGTTTATTTAAATCTCTGTTTTCTTCCCAAATCTGCCTACTGCTGTTCACTTTGAAGAGTCCTCAAGTATCTGTTTCATTTATATTGTCCTGGTTTTATTATTGTGCTCAGTGGTAGAGACAGGTTTTGAGAATGCCTATTTCATTTTATTCAGAACTCCCAGTATTCACTTCTTGATGATGATTAGTTAAAGGAATAAGATTTAACTCAACTCTGGCCAATAAGATATGAAATGACTCCTATAGCAGAGCTGGGGTTTGTTGGAGTCTCTTAGTTAAAGTTTATTACTATGGAGAGAGACACACAAGAATCCATGCTTTGTTTAGTTTACTTCTGAAAGCTGTTGCATCAAGATGTAACATTTGGGACTGCTACTGCTATTTTGCTACCAGCCTTGGTGATAGTGTGAAAACATGAAAAGACCCTGGGTCTTTGATGACATGACTGAATAGGCCTCACTTCAGGACTTTCTCTGATGGCTGAGACATACTTTCCTTTAAGGCTGTTTGAGGTTTGGTGTGAGGCTTTTACTTGTTGCCAAAAGTATCTTAAAATATAGTATTATTCTATAATTTGCTCAAAGGTTCTTCTTCTTTTTTTTTTTTTCAGTCTGAACTTTTCAGAGTGGCCTCTGCAATCATCTATTTTTTAAAATCTCTACTGTCCAATAAAATAGTTATCAGTCATGTGTAGTCATTGGACATGTAAAATGCAACTTTTCTGATTTAAGATACGCTGTAAAGTACAAAATATAAACCAGATTTTGAAAACTTAGTTTTAAAAAAGGAAGACAAAATATCCTGTTAGTTTTTTTTTATTACACTTTGAAATGATAATATTTGGAGATATTTTAGTTATAAATATGCTACTAAAATAAATTGAATTTGTTTCTCTTAGCTTTTAAAAATGTGGTTACTAGAAAGTTGAAAATTACATATGTGACTTGTATTTCCCCTGAACCACACCAAATCCCAGACTCATATATCCAGCTGTGTATTCAATAGTTCCACCTGGAAGTAATAGGCATCACAAACTTAGCATGTCCAAAATAAAATTCATAAATTTTTCTTCAAATGTGCTTTTTCTGTAGTTTTTCTCATGTTAGCAAATAAGAACTCAATCCCTCAAGTTGCACGGGTCAAAACTTTAAATTTATCCTTTGTTCCCTGTGTCACATCTCCTGTCTACTGTTTTAACATTCAAAAACTGTTCATCAGACCCACCCACCGTCTTTTATATGTCCTCTTGAATTCATGCTGTCATCACCTTCTGCCTGTATTATTGCAACTGTCTCTATTTGAAACAGAAACAGGAATTGTTCTCTTAAGAGATCAGATTGTGTCTCTCCTCTGTTCACAGTCCTCCAATGGCATACTTTCTCCATCAAGAGGAAATGTTAGAAATCTGGATCCTGCTACCTCTTTGACTTTATCCTCTCCAGCTCTCTCCAATATGCTCCTCACTGCAGTCACATGGACTTCATGCTGATTTTAACTTGTCCAGCGGGCTCTCCAGGGTCTTTACACTTCACGATCCATCTACCTGGAATGCCTCTCTTCTAGACGTTCATACAGCTTGTTCTCTTATTTGTCTCTCTATCCAAAAGTCCGTTAGATTTTACCATCCATCTCTACCGTATCCTGTCTCCCTTATCTGTCTTAGTTTTTCTCCATAGTACTTATTACCATCATACATTGTTTATCTTTTACTCTCACTCTGAATATAAGCTGCACTGGGTCAGGGATTCTGTCTGTGGTATTTACTGCTGAGTTTCCAGCATCTAGAACAGTGCTGGCACATGGAAGGCACACCGTCCATAAATAAGTTGTTTCTCCCTCTCTCACTGAGGATCATCTAGACTGAGTTTGCACAGTTTATCCCTCATTATTTTCTGAATTCTGAATTCTACTTTTATTCCACACTCAAATTAATTTTTGGAGAAAGCAATGGCACCCCACTCCAGGAAAACCCCATGGACGGAGGAGCCTGGTGGGCTGCAGTCCATGAGGTCACGAAGAGTCAGACACGACTGAACGACTTCACTTTCACTTTTCCTTTCATGCATTGGAGAAGGAAATGGCAACCCACTCCAGTGTTCTTGCCTGGAGAATCCCAGGGATGAGGAGCCTAGTAGGATGCCGTCTACAGGGTCACACAGAGTCAGACATGACTGAAGCAACTTAGCAGCAGCAGCAAATTAATTTTAAATTAAAAAAGAGAAAAAAGTAATAAATAACATTAGAGTAAGTTTCTCCTACTATTTCATTTTCCTTCTGGGGCTTGAAAATATTAGCAAGTATAATTAATAACCTCATCAACAACTTACTTTTGAAGAAAGTAAGACTTCCTGCAAAATATCCAGGTAGTTAACTTCATCACCAATATCTTCTCCTGACTCTTTGCCAGTTTTATAATCTGTATTAATGGGGACTATTTATTTCTTCCTTCTGGTCTTTTTTTCCTGTATAGGGAGCTGAAGTAAACTATAGGCCTCTCTCTGCTCCATTTACTCACTCTTGCCACTGGGAAGTTTTGGACTGGCGAGGCAAATGGGCGTGTTTGTCTCAACTCTGACCGTACTTCACTTGGGAGTGAGTTTCAGTTTACCTTTGCTCGTCCTTGCTGTAAGCTGATGTAACCCTCCTGAAACCATCATTGCCTGTAAATACCTGTCCTTATCTTCCCAATTCAGGGCTTACATTAGAAGCACTGATGGGAAAGAAAAATCCTATTAATTGGGGTTTCTTGAAGATTCACAATCTATGTCAAAAGGCATCATCAAATCCCTCTAACTGGCCTTGCCATCTGTGGTATATTTTAATAATGATGATGTAATTTCAATTTTTGATTTCTGGGATATTTTTCTAGTGGTTTCACAGTGTAAGGTATGTATGGCGTTACAGCCCTACCCTGCCTCCCTTCAATTCTTTGTTCACTTATTTTGTTTTACACTAGCGTTTTGGTTTATTATTTGTTTTTGGCTGGGTCTTCGTTGCTGTGCATGGGCTTTTCTGTAGTTGCAGCAAGCGGCGGCTGCTCTTCACTGCCGTGTGCGGGCTTCTCGCGGTGCGTCTCTTGCTGTGGAGTATGGATTCTAGGGTGTGTGGGCTTCAGGAGCTGCCGCATGTGGCTTGCAGGCTCCAGAGTGTGGGCTTAGTAGTGTGCCACGCAGGCTTAGTTGCTCAGCATGTGGGAGCTTCCCGGACCAGGGGTCAGACCCCGTGTCTCCTGAATTGGTCAGTGAATTCTTAAGCACTGGGCTACCAGGGAAGCCCCTCTTTGTTCATCTAGAATGCATGGTAGTTTCCATCGCTTCACATCATTTTCCAAGCCTTGGTGACTAGAATGAAGTTCTGTTTATCATCTTATGTTATTAGACTTATTTTACTCATTGTTTACACATTGGTACATAGATATCTGAGACTATGATGTTACTGATCCTTTTCCTAGGGACTTTTTCATGTGACCTATCGGACCTTCACTATTCAAAGGACAGCTTTAGAGGGTATTAGAGGTAGGTTCAGAGAAGGCAATGGCACCCCACTCCAGTACTCTTGCCTGGAAAATCCCACAGCGGAGGAGCCTGGTGGGCTGCAGTCCATGGGCTCGCTAAGAGTCGGACACGACTGAGCTACTTCACTTTCACTTTTCACTTTCATGCATTGGAGAAGGAAATGGCAATCCACTCCAGTATTCTTGCCTGGAGAATCCCAGGGAGGGGGGAGCCTGGTGGGCAGCCATCTATGGGGTTGCACAGAGTTGGACACGACTGAAACGACTTAGCAGCAGCAGCAGCAGAGGTAGGTTATTCAGTAGAAACGCATTGTGGATTCTATTGTAAATGATGCATTTGACAACACTGCTTCTAAGTCCAGCTCCTAATGGTGGTCTTCTTTTGGCTGTTAATATCTCTTCTTTGAGCTATTAATTTCCACTGGTCTCTCATAATAGATGAAAGTGATAAATATCCATGGATATGTGAACTAATTGAAGAGCACCTTAATTTTGCTAAACGATGAATTTTCAATAAAATTTACTTTTTTACTAATTATAATTTTTAATATATTTGTTTGACTAATAATGTACCAGAAGTTATTTTAATGATAATTCAACCCAGAAAAAGGCTGTCATATTTAATGGTTCCATAAAGTTTTTGAAAATTAAAATTATTATTTATATATGTTTTATTGAAGATAATTTGACAGGTTGATCTATAAAAGACTTTCAAGCATAATACTATATTGTATTAAGATCAAATTAATTGGGAATTAATTTGAAAATAAAAATGTAAGTTCAGAGAGAAAAAGAAATATGTAAGATTTCTGACTAGAAACAAGGAAAGCTTGTTCATATATTCTTCAAATTATTATGCTATTTGGATTCCTTTGACTCAGATTTAACATGATGGAACAATTTCTATTTTAAAATGTCATTATTTAAAATCTACAACATGTTATATCTTTTGCAACCATTTATACATAAAATGAAATGTTTGGATGTCAACCCAGCAGTGTGAAGGGGTTGTCAGTAATTTAAAAAATTATTTTACAGGGTGCAAGAAAAACTGATGGCCTAGAATAAAAATTGTCAAGTTTTATCTGGGCATTTTTTCCCCAAATCATCCTATTCAATATAAATTCCTCTTGAAGAAGTCAGATGATATGTGGGCCAATACCTCACCGTGTGACATAAATACATTCCTAACTCACCAAATCCATAGTTGAGAAATCAAAAATTAATCTAAATTGATTTTATATCTATATTTAAATTTATATCTATTTAGCTACTCACTCCCCACGTACTACTTTTTTTCCTCCCAACAACCTTCATAGAGAAAAAACTGAAAGCACTCTACCACCTCACAGTCCTATAAAGCCACAAATCCTTAAGTTTTCTCCCCAGTATTTCATAGTCCTTCCAGAAGTCTCTTGTCTCTTCTGTGGGAATTTTCCATTCTCTGACCCTTACAAGAAGCAGCAGGATATTGCTTTCTTTTCAAAAGGTTTGCCTTTACTCATATGGGTGTATCTGTATATCCATACATACGTCAATGGCTTCCATGGTGGCTCAGATGGTAAAGAATCTGCCTGCAATGCAAGAGACCTGGATTTGATCCCTGGGTTGGGAAGATCCTCTGGAGGAGGGCATGGCAACTCACTCCATTAAATTGCCTGGACAGAGGAGCCTGGTGGGCTACAGTCCATGGGGTTGCAAAGAGTTGGACACAGCTGAGTGACTAATTACACACATGTCAATATATCCTGGCAACCTACTCCAGTGTTCTTGCCTGGAAAATCCCAGGGATGGGGGAGCCTGATGGGCTGCCGTCTATGGGGTCACACAGAGTCCGACAAGACTGAAGTGACTTAACCTTAACCTATATATCCATTTAACCATATATCTACATGTCAATATACATTCAATATTCAGTATATTTTCTCCACATTTTATGTCCCTTCATTTTGTTGTTCAGTCGGCTAAGTCATTTTTAACTCTTTGCAACCCTGTGGACTGCAGCATGCTACGCTTCCCTGTCCTTCACTATCTCCTGGAGTTTGCTCAAACTCATGTCCATTGAGCTGGTGATGCCATCCAACCATCTCATCCTCTGTGCCCACTTCTCTTCCTGACCTCCATCTTTCCCAGCATCAGGGTCTTTTCCAATGAGTTGGCTCCTTGCATCAGGTGGCCAAAGGATTGGAGCTTCAGCATCAGTCCTTCCAATGAATATTCAGAGTTGATTTCCTTAGAATTGACTGGTTTGATTTCCTTGCAGTCCAAAGGACTCTTATGAGTCTTCTCCAGCACCACAATTGAAAAGCATCAATTCTTTGGCACTTAGCCTTCTTTATGGTCCAACTCTCACATCCATATACAACAATTGGAAAAACCATATGACTATATGGACTTTTGTTGGCAAAGTGATGTCTCTGCTTTTTAATGCACTGTCTAGGTTGGTCAGAGCGTTTCTTCCAAGGAGCAAGAGTCTTTTTAATTTCATGGCTGCAGTCACTGTCCACAGTGATTTTGGAGCCCAAGGAAATAAAATCTGTCACTGCTTCCACTTTTTACTGTTCTACTTACCATGAACTGATGGGACTGGCTGCCATGATCTTAGTTTTTTGAATATTGAGTTTTAAGCCATCTTTTTCACTATCTTCTTTCAGCCTCATCAAGAAGCTGTTTATGCCCCTTCACAGGAAATTATTTAAAATTTTTTCTATGTATGTAAATTCATACATACACACATACATACATTTAGTTGAGGCACTTTATACAGTTGGGGGCATAATATACATTCGGAGTCCCACCTCGTTATTAACTACAGCAAATTGCAAAGTACTGAAACTGTGCAGCTAAGATTGGGACTTGCATTTATGTTCTTTTAACTGAGATCACACATCTGGTCTCAGGATTTAATGAAGCTCAGGTTTTTGATGTCTTGTTGCAGAAAGTGATAGGTAAGAAGTGGATTTATTTAGAGAGCACAGTCCACAACAGAATGTGGGTCATGTCAGAAGGTGAGTGGCACCAGGGTATGGGGGTTGTCAGTTTTTATAGAAGTCAGTCATTTCATAGGCTAACAAGTGGGAAAAGCATTCCAACTATTTGGGGGAAGGGTTGGGGAATTTCCAGGTGTTGGGCCACCACCCACTTGTTGACCTTCTTTGGTCAGCCTTGGAACTGTTTTGGTGGCTGTGAGTGTGTCATTTAGCTTGCAAATGTATGATATGATCATACAGCTCAAGGTCTAGTGGAAGTCTTGCATGCTATCTTAGAGCTGCTGCTGCTGCTGCTAAGTCGCTTCAGTCGTGTCCGACTCTGTGCGACCCCATAGACGGCAGCCCACCAGGCTTCGCCGTCCCTGGGATTCTCCAGGCAAGAACACTGGAATGGGTTGCCATTTCCTTCTCCAATGCATGAAAGTGAAAAGTGAAAGGGAAGTCACTCAGTCGTGTTCGACTCTAGCGACCCCATGGACTGCAGCCTACCAGGCTCTTCCGTCCATGGGATTTTCCAGGTAAGAGTACTGGAGTGGGGTGCCATTGCCTTCTCCATCTTGGAGCTAGTTGGTTTTAACCATGTATGTTGTGTTCTGTGGCTGTGTAACTTTTTAAAGGTTGTGCCCTGTTCCCTTCCCTCCTGTTTCAGTACCATACTGGATTTAACCATGTCCATATGGAGAGGTCTTACAGAATGTGGCCCACTGGAGAAGGGAATGGCAAACCACTTCAGTATTCTTGCCTTGAGAACCCCATGAACAGTACAAAAAGGCAAAATGATAGGATACTGAAAGAGGAACTCCCCAGGTCAGTAGGTGCCCAATATGCTACTGAAGATCAGTGGAGAAATAACTCCAGAAAGAATGAAGGGATGGAGCCAAAGCAAAAACAATACCCAGTTGTGGATGTGACTGGTGGTAGAAGCAAGGTCGGATGCTGTAAAGAGCAATATTGCATAAGAACCTGGAATGTTAGGTCCATGAATCAAGGCAAATTGGAAGTGGTCAAACAGGAGATAGCAAGAGTGAACGTCGACATTCTAGGAATTGGCGAACTAAATGGACTGGAATGGGTGAATTTAACTCAGATGACTATTATATCTACTACTGTGGGCAGGAATCCCTTAGAAGAAACAGAGTAGCCATCATGGTCAACAAAAGAGTCCGAAATGCAGTACTTGGATGCAATCTCAAAAATGACAGAATGATCTCTGTTCATTTCCAAGGCAAATCATTCAATATCACAGTAATCCAAGTCTATGCCCTAACCAGTAATGCCGAAGAAGCTGAAGTTGAATGGTTCAATGAAGACCTCCAAGACCTTTTAGAACTAACACTCAAAAAAGATGTCCTTTTCATTATAGGGGACTGGAATGCAAAAGTAGGAAGTCAAGAAAAACCTGGAGTAACAGGCAAATTAGGCTTTGAAATACAGAGTGAAGCAGGGCAAAGGCTAATACAGTTTTGCCAAGAGAATGCACTGGTCATAGCAAACACCCTCTTCCAACAACGCAAGAGAGGACTCTACACATGGACATCACCAGATGGTCAACACTGAAATCAGTTTGATTATATTCTTTGCAGTCAAAGAAGGAGAAGCTCTATACAGTCAACAAAAACAAGGGAGCTGACTGTGGCTCAGATCATGAACCCCTTATTGCCAAATTCAGACTTAAATTGAAGATGGTAGGGAAAACCACTAGACCATTCAGGTATGACCTAAATGAAATCCCTTATGATTATACAGTGGAAGTGAGAAATAGATTTAAGGGACTAGATCTGATAGATAGAGTGCCTGATGAACTATGGATGGGGGTTCATGACATTGTACAGGAGACAGGGATCAAGACCACCCCCATGGAAAAGAAATGTAAAAAAGCAAAATGGCTGTCTGGGGAGGCCTTACAAATAGCTATGGAAAAAGAGAAGTTAAAAGCAAAGGAGAAAAGGAAAGATATAAGCATCTGAATGCAGAGTTCCAAAGAATAGCAAGAAGAGATAAGAAAGCCTTCCTCAGTGATCAATGCAAAGAAATAGAGGAAAACAACAGAATAGGAAAGACTAGAGATCTCTTCAAGAAAATTAGAGATACCAAAGGAATATTTCATGCAAAGATGGGCTCGATAAAGGACAGAAATGGTATGGACCTAACAGAAGCAGAAGATATTAAGAAGAGATGGCAAGAATACACAGAAGAACTGGACAAAAAAGATCTTCACGACCAAGATAATCACGATGGTGTGATCACTCACCTAGAGCCAGACATTCTGGAATGTGAAGTCAAGTGGGCCTTAGAAAGCATCACTACGAACAAAGCTAGTGGAGGTGATGGAATTCCACTTGAGCTATTTCAAATCCTGAAAGATGATGCTGTGAAAGTGCTGCACTCAATATGCCAGCAAATTTGGAAAACTCAGCAGTGGCCACAGGACTGGAAAAGGTCAGTTTTCATTCCAATCCCAAAGAAAGGCAATGCCAAAGAATGCTCAAACTACCGCACAATTGCACTCATCTCACACGCTAGTAAAGTAATGCTTAAAATTCTCCAAGCCAGGCTTCAGCAGTATGTGAACCGTGAACTTCCAGATGTTCAAGCTGGTTTTAGAAAAGGCAGAGGAACTAGAGATCAAATTTCCAACGTCCACTGGATCATCGAAAAAGCAAGAGAGTTCCAGAAAAACATCTATTTCTGCTTTATTGACTATGCCAAAGTCTTTGTGTGGATCACAATAAACTGTGGAAAATTCTGAAAGACATGGGAATACCAGACCACCTGACCTGCCTCTTGAGAAATTTGTATGCAGGTCAGGAAGCAACAGTTAGAACTGGACATGGAACAACTGACTGGTTCCAAATAGGAAAAGGAGTATGTCAAGGCTGTATATTGTCACCATGCTTATTTAACTTCTATGCAGAGTACATCATGAGAAATGCTGTGCTGGAAGAAGCAGAAGCTGGAATCAAGATTGCCAGGAGAAGTATCAATAACCTCAGATATGCAGATGACACCACCCTTATGGCAGAAAGTGAAGAGGAACTAAAAAGCCTCTTGATGAAGGTGAAAGTGGAGAGTGAAAAAGTTGGCTTAAAGCTCAACATTCAGAAAAAGAAGATCATGGCATCCGGTCCCATCACTTCATGGGAAATAGATGTGGATACAGTGGAAACAGTGTCAGACTTTATTTTTTTGGGCTCCAAAATCACTACAGATGGTGACTGCAGCCATGAAATTAAAAGACACTTACTCCTTGGAAGGAAAGTTATAACCAACTTAGATAGCATATTCAAAAGCAGAGACATCACTTTGCCAACAAAGGTCCATCTAGTCAAGGCTATGGTTTTTCCAGTGGTCATGTATGGTGTGAAAGTTGGACTGTGAAGAAGGCTGAGCGCCGAAGAATTGATGCTTTTGAACTGTGGTGTTGGGAAGAGTCTTGAGAGTCCCTTGGACTGTAAGGAGATCCAACCAGTCCATTCTATAGGAGATCAGCCCTGGGTGTTCTTTGGAAGGAATGATGCTAAAGCTGAAACTCCAGTACTTTGGCCACCTCATGTGAAGAGTTGACTCATTGGAAAAGACTCTGATGCTGGGAGGGATTGGGGGCAGGTGGAGAAGGGGACAACAGAGGATGAGATGGCTGGATGGCATCACCGAGTTGATGTATGTGAGTTTGAGTGAACTGTGGGAGTTGGTGATGGACAGGGAGACCTGGCGTGCTGCGATTCATGGGGTCGCAAAAAGTCAGACACGGCTGAGTGACTGAACTGAAGTTAACTGATATTGGTGGTCATGCAAGAGATTTTCAGTGATTAGTGTCAGTTACAATGTTGCAAAGACAATTCTTGTGCATACATCTTCTTGCCCATATTTGATTATTTCTCAAGGATTGATTCCTAGAGGTGGGATTATTTGCTCAAAGACTACATACTTTAACTTTTAATGGATGTTATACTCCCCAAACTGTGCTGTTTTACATTCAGATAACAATGGGAAAAATGTTTCTTTATATTTTCATAAAAATGAATATAATTAATTTTTATAATATTTTGCCAATCAGATAGGCAAAGAATGATTTCTTGTGGAAATTTTAATTTACATTTCTCTGACTTCTGCTACATTACTCTATGAAAAGTGACATGCACTTAATTTGAGGTCTGGTGATGCTAACTTCTATTCTTTCTCCCCCTAGGCCATATTTATCTGCTCAGTATTATTTGAATTTGGTTTTTGATTCCCCTCTGACTCCTAAAAAATGTGTTTTTAAGTTTCCTTTTTTGGATATTTTCCTCTTTTCTATTTTTATTTTCATCTTTCTTGATAAACTATGCAGAGAGGTCTTCCTCAATCCTGCTTGGTTTCACCTCAAGCAGCTGACTTGCTTAACATAGATAGCTGGATAGTGCTTCTGGCAACAACACAGACCTAGGACACCCTCTGAAAGGCCAGAGGAATAATCATCTCACCTTCTATTTACATTCCTCCTGCTTTTGGTTAGTTTCTCACACTTTTGTTATTAAGTGTTAGAAAAGTTATTTTCTTCTTTATATTAAGGTGGTGTTTTTGAAACTTTTCCACTAAATTGCCTTTATAAGCAGAGAGGAGTGAACTTGAAAATAATGATTTGTTTTCTTATTCCAAGCCACTGAGTAAAATTGAAGGTACAGGGAAATTTGCCATTTGATTTTCTGTTCTTTTACTCTATGACAAAAATATCTTGGTTAAGAAGCATTGTATTAAATTGGATGATCAAAATCATGATTAATTCAATCCAATTTTACATGAATATATGTATTGCAAGTGTTAGTCGTCCAGTTCTGACTCTTTGTGACCCCATGGACTGTAGCCCGCCAGGCTCCTCTGTCCATGCAATTTCCCAGGCAAGATTATTAAAGTGGGTTGTCATTTCCTACTCCAAGTGATCTTCCTGTCAGGAGAGTGTGTAATTTCCTCGGTTCTGTCTCGCCGCAGCAAAGGTTTGAAACGGTGGACAGTGTTACAGTTCAGTTACAGCTTAGAGTTTTATTCAGCAAGCAAAGGGTGGGCGGATCCCAAAGGAGAGGTCCCAATCAGTCTTGGCTTCCTTCTTTTATACATTTGTCTCCTCCCCACCTTGAGCCTGCCCTATGCAAATTGGGCTGGCCAAGAAGGTGGCGTGTTTGTTTCACCTGAAGTTCTCACTCCAGTCCTTGGCTTTTCTTTTGTTCCATTTTTGCAGGCTTTTCTCTTTCTTTGTCTTTTAGACACCACCATTTTGGACTCCTTTTTCCTATTCTAACTATCTAACATTCCCAACACAGGGATTGAACCCAGGTCTCCTGCATTGCAGGCAGATTCTTTACTGTCTGAACCACCAGTGAAACATTTTATTCAGTAATTATATAAGATCTGGAGAAGGCAATGGCAACCCAATCCAGTACTCTTGCCTGGAAAATCCCGTGGACAGAGGTGCCTGGTGGGCTGCAGTCCATGGGGTCGCTAGGAGTCGGACACGACTGAGCGACTTCACTTTCACTTTTCACTTTCATGCATTGGAGAAGGAAATGACAACCTACTCCAGTGTTCTTGCCTGGAGAATCCCAGGGACAGGGGAGCCTGGTGGGCTGCCATCTATGGGGTTGCACAGAGTCGGACATGACTGAAGCGACTTAGCAGCAGCAGCAGCAGCAGCATATAAGATCTAGGGAAAATTTTGACTTTTGCCCTAGTATATCCCCAGAAAGAGTTTCAGGGATCTCCAGTGGTCTTGAGAACCATTAATCTAGAACAATGGCTCTCCCTCTGCCTGGAGATCATTTGGTTACTCTCAGCCTCAGCCCAAGATTTTGATTCAGTTAGTTTAATGTAGGCCTGGCCATTGGTATTTTATCAACACTCCCCTGGTGGTTTTAGCATGCAGCCAGAGTTCAAGATAAGCGCTGTAGAATATAGCATGGTGTCTTCTGCATTGTAGACACTCACAATCTATTTGGAGATTATACTGAGAAACTTGCAAGCACAGCAATATTTAAAAGGCATGTAAGTTACATAATACAATATTAGGACATATTGTATAGTCCAGGATTATTTTGTGTGAAGAATGAGCCAGAGAAATTTTAGTCTTTCTTGAATTGCAGATACCAGAATTGTGTTTTGAAACATCATTTTTGTTAGGTGAAAACCACTGGTATTCATCTATCTATGCATGTTTGTATATGTAAAACAAATAGAACTGAATATTTAAATTAATGAGTGAAATGCTGTTTGTATGCATTTTCACATTGCTTACATTAAAAAATGAATCAATATTAAAAGATGCTTTTCCTAAGTCGTTGCAGAACTCCCTCTGACTTCTCCTGAGACCATTCGTTTCAGAGGATAAGGCCCTGGAAATAGACTATGAAGGAAGAAGAGGGAGGGCAAAAGGTAGCTTTAGAATTTACTAGTTGTATAGTTTTTTCTCTAACTCTTCAAGTATGAGAGGGAGTGGAATTGTTATTGGGTTCTCCTTTGGTCACTTCTCCTTGTAAGATCTGTTGTGGGTATTTCAAGAGTAAAGAGAGATGCAGGGATGGAATTCTTGATAAGAGCATGATCAAAATAGAAATTCTCATAGTTAATACTTTAACCTTGGTCTATGTAAAATATGAATATTTTGCTAAGAAATTAAGCAGTTTATATATTTGGAGCCCTCACTCATAGATATTCATATTCTAATTTATTACATTGATGGTAATTCCTTGGGTTTTAAAATAAAACACTGAATTACTAATAAGTTCAATGTAAATAAGTTTAATATTAATGGAGACAGAGGGAGTTGAGTTCTGTCTTTATTATTATTTTTAAATCAAAAGATAATTAGACTGTATTATAAGCCTAAACATAAAAGATAAACTATAAAACCTCTAGATAAAATCATAAGAGAAAATCGTAGCCATCAGATGTGCAAAAATTTCATAGGTAAAACATTAAAAGCACCAATCATAAGATTTTTAAAATGATAAAGTTGATCTTATTAGAACAGAAACTTCTGATCTCCAAAAGACATTTTTGAGTAAAATGAAAAAATAAGCCATGGATTTGGAGATAATGTTTACATCTACCTGACAAAGGTTTTTATCCAGAATTCATAAGCTCGATAAGACAAACAATCCAGTTAAAAAATGAGCAAAAGATTTAAGTAGACATTGCACAAGAGAAGTTACATGAAGGTTAATAAGGACATGAAAAGATTTCAACACTACATGTTATCAGGGAAATGCAGCTTAGAACCACATGTTTATATGGCTATATACCCACTGCAAGGACTAAAGTTAAAAAGACTAAGCAAGTGTTAGTAAGAATATGGAATGACTGGAACTCTCATATGTTGTTGGTAGGAATGGGAAGTAGTCTCACACATCCTTATAAAGTGAAATATATACCTATCGCTTGATCCTAGGAACCATTCCACTCCTAGGTATTTATCCAAGAGAAATAAAATCATATGACCGTATAAAAAGACTTATCTGTGAATATCCACAGTGGTTTTATTTGTAATAATTGAAAACAGAAAGCAATGCAAATGTCCATCAACAGGTGAGTGGATAAACTATCTATCTGTAATAGAGTAAAAATAACTACCAATATACACAACTGCATAGATAAATATATAAAAAAAAACCCAGCATGCTGGGTTAAATTAGCCAGATACAAAAGAATACACACTTTATGCTTTTATTTAAGTAACATTTTAGAATAGACAAAATTAATCTATAGGGATGGAAAGTAAAATGATGATTTTCTGAGACTAAGAGCTGGAGAAAAAGGCCAAGGAAACTTGGGATGATGGAAATATTTTATGACTGAGTTGTGATGGTTATACAGGATTAAATTTATTTTTCAACATGTATCAAACTTACAATGAGTGCTTTTTGTATTTTGCATATAAATATGGATCAATTTTAGAAAACACATTAGTATACATAATAAATCTTACAGAAGTTCAAAGATGAAAGAGATCATTAGGGGCTGGCAGTTTAGAATGTAGAAATATCAGGTCTGGCAAAACTCCATGAAATGCAGCTGAAGATGGCAGGAAGATCACACTGGTCTGGGAGTCAGATAATCTAGCTTTGAGGTTGCTTCCTTTCATGTAAATTTTGTTCTTATGGATTGTAAGGGGCGGAAAGATGTTTCTCTGTTATGATAAAGGTCAGAGAGTAATTTGGAACTGGATAAAATGAGAATTCATTGTCATTTTATGGTCATGGTCAGAAGGCAACTGAAAAATTTTTTCTAATAAGTTGCAAACAGACTCTTAGAGGATAACTCAAAAAAATGTGCGACACTAAGCTGCTTTGAAAAGGTATCAGAGGCTTCTCAGTCTAAGAAAGACTTTAGAGTGGATCTGAAGACTTCTTTCCTTTTAGCCAGAGAAAAGGCCAGAGATAGTTTAAAAGATTAATGTTAAAGCTAAAAATGTTTGCTGCTGTTTTTATTTCTTTTGCTTTTGCCCCAAATGGTTTGTGACTCTTTAAAATAAGTTACAGATTTAAAATTGTTTGATTTTTATTGCATACTTCCCTTTCTGAAACAAGATTGCTCAAATAATCTGTTCTTCATAGGAAAGCCTCTCTCTCTCTCATAATTTTTTTTAACTTTTTATTTTGAGATAATTGACACTCGCATGCAGTTATACAGAAACAATGCAGAAAATTCCTGTATACCCATCGCCCAGTTTTCCCCAATATTAGCATCTTAGTTCAGTTCAGTTCAGTCGTTCAGTCATGTCTGACTTCTTGCGACCCCATGGGCTGCAGCACGCTAGACCTCCCTGTCCATCACCAACTCCCAGAGTTTACTCAAACCCATGTCCATTGAGTCGGTGATGCCATCCAGCCATCTCATCCTCTGTCGTCCCCTTCTCCTCCTGCCTTCAATCTTTCCCAGCATCAGAGTCTTTTCAAATGAGTCAGTTCTTCACATCAGGTGGCCAAAGTATTGGAATTTCAGCTTCAGCATCAGTCCTTCCCATGAATATACAGGACTGATCTTTAGGATGGACTGGTTGGATCTGTTTGCAGTCCAAGGGACTCTCAAGAGTCTTCTCCAACACCACAGTTCAAAAGCATCAATTCTTCTTACATCTTAGACAACCACATCTTACATCTTAGATAACCACAATGTAGTAGAACTAGAATTGGAGAATTGACAATGAATCAATCAACCTTATTCTGACTTTACCAGTTTTAAAATCCACTCAGTGAGTGTGTGTATATGTGTGTGTTTAATTCTATATGATTTCATTACATGTGTAGATTCGTGTGGCCACCACCTATCAAGATATAAAACAGTCTGATCACCACAAAGATCCCTCATGTTCTCATATGGCTGTGCCTATTCCCTTCCTGCTTGCCATTTCCCTTGCATGTAACTCATGGAAACCATGAATCAGTTCTTCACTTATATACTTTTGTCATTTAATGTATGTTTCAGAAATGAAATCATATGCAGCATGAGACTATGCAGCCTCTTGGGATTAACTTCTTTCACACAGCATAATACCATGTAGATTCATCTGAATTGTTGTGTATGTCAATAGTACATTTAAAAAAAAATTCCCATTCCCATGGGATGGATATACAATTTATTCACTACTGTAAGATATTGGATTGTTTTCAATGTTTGGCTACTATGAATAACTCTGTTTTGAACACTCATATACAAGTTTTTACGTAAACATAAATTTCCACTTCTCTGGGATCAATGCTGGAAAATAGAATTTCTGTGTTGTATGGGAACTGCGTGTTTAGTTTTAAAAAAACTTGCCAATAACCCTGTGTACGAGACAGCAAAAGAGACACTGATGTATAGAACAGTCTTATGGACTCTGTGGGAGAGGGAAAGGGTGGGAAGATTTGGGAGAATGGCATTGAAACATGTAAAATATCATGTATGAAACGAGTTGCCAGTCCAGGTTCGATGCACGATACTGGATGCTTGGGGCTAGTGCACTGGGATGACCCAGAGGGATGGTATGGGGTGGGAGGAGGGAGGAGGGTTCAGGATGGGGAACATATGTATACCTGTGGCGGATTCATTTTGATATTTGGCAAAACTAATACAATTATGTCAAGTTTAAAAATAAAATAAAATTTAAAAATTAAAAAAAAAACAAAAACCAAAAAAAAAAACTTGCCAAAATATTTTCCAGTACAACAGAAACTATTTCTCTATATCCTTGTCAGCATTTGGTGTTGTTGCATCTTTAAAAATTTTAGCCATTCTGATAAATATGTACCGGCAACTAATTGTGGTTTAATTCACATTTCCCTAATGGAATTGCATTGAGCCTACATATCAACCTGGGGAGAACTGACATCTTTACTATGTTGAGTTTTCCAATCTACGAAAAAGTGAAGGTCACTCAGTTGAGTCTGACTCTTTGAGATCCATGGACTGTATAGAATACTGGAGTGGGTAGCCTTTCCCTTCTCCAGGGGATCTTCCCAACCCGGGGATCGAACCCAGGTCTCTCGCACTGCAGGCAGATTCTTTACCAGCTGAGCCACAAGGGAAGCCCAAGAATACTGAAGTGGGTGGCCTATCCCTTCTCCAGTGGATCTTCCCAACTCAGGAATAGAACCAGGGTCTCCCGCATTGTAGGAGATTTTTTTACCAACTGAGCTATAAGGGAAGCCCATGAACATGATATGTCTCTCTATTTAGGTCATCCCTCACTTCTTTCACTAGCATTTGTAAATAGCTAATAGCAAGCAAATAGTGTGCATATATTGTAGAGTTTCTACCTATGTATTTCACTTTCTTTGAAATGATTATAAATGTATTTTAATTTTGGTGTTTGTGTGTTTATTGCTATTATATAGAATTGGCATTAATTTTTCTTCATTGATCTTAATCCTGTGATCTTGCTGAAATAAATTTTTAGGTTCTAGGAGTTTTATTTATGAAGAATCATTAGGATTTTCTAGATAGTCAAGTCATCTGTAAATAGGGACAGCTTTATTTCTTCATTTCCAATTTTGTATGCCTTTTTATTTCCTATTATTGCCTTAATGCAGTGGCTAGAACTTCTAGTACTATAGTGAAAATAGTGGTTAGAATTGAATCCTTGCTTTGTTCCCTATCTTAGAAGGAGGCATTCTGTCACTATTAAGAATCATAGCTATAGTTTTTTTAAGATGCTCTTTATCAACTTGAGATAGTTATTGTCTACTCCTAACTTGCTGAGAGCTTTAAAATTATGAATGAGTATTGGATTTTGTCAAATGCTTTTTCTGTGTCAATTTATATAGTCATCTTTTTTTAGGCTCTTAATTTCTCCTCATTCTGTAAGTTGAAGGCTTTGATGATGAGGCTTGCTATGAAAATGAAGTCTTGGTGGAAAGCTAGGTGTCAGTCATGTTTAGGAAATATTTGGAGTACGGGAAGAAAGTATAGATCAAAGACTGGAGTCATAATAGTATAAGAATTTCTTAATGTACATTTAAAGTTGAGCAAAGTATTAAATTCTTAATAAATGGCAGCATACAGAAGGATACAAATATCTGTGGATTCTGGAGCAAAGGGAATATATTCCCATTAAAATACAAGACACAGGACTTTCTGGATTCCCTGTGCCCTAAGTGTAGTAGCTTCCTTTCAATAAACAATATTAAGCAATAACATTTCTTCAACTTTACAGGGACTTACAATCTTTTCACTCTATCTCATTTTCACTGTCTTTAACATACCCTCACTTTCCTCCCTCCCAGTTTTGATTCCATGTCCATATTTAAAATTGCTCCCTTGCCAATACCCTTTATCTCCCTTGCCCCACTCTCCCACCATTGTGATTGCCTATCTCTGATTCCTATTAAATCTAGCTCTCTAACTACTCTAGGCCTGCACTCAAATGGCAGAGAGTAACTTCAAAAAACTTTAAATTTGTGTCCACTCATATCATGTGGGCACTTAGGTCCAATAATCCCAAAGCCCAACATTTCCATTTTCTATTTTTTATTTACGCACCCTCTCAGATTACTGTAGCATATTTTCACTTATTTCCTGAAATAGTCAACACTTTTACTCAGCTGATGACCTTGCTTCCTATTTTGACTGAGAAAAATAGAAACAACTGAGACAGAATTTTCACAAACATTCATCCATTTTCAGGGTGTTCCCACTTAACCATCTTCCTACTGGTTCCTACAGATCAAATGTCCTCAAACCAAGCTCCCCTCTTCTTTACTGTTAGAACCCATCCTCTCATACCCAGCCTAGGACGTATTAACTCCAGCAGCTCTTCCCATTCTCTCCTGCATTAAGATTTTCTCTCTGATTGCATCATTCCCATCAATATGTATTTATAATGCACTCCAACTTTCTCCTGGAAAAACAATCCCATCTCTTAATCCTGTATCCTCTCCTGGATGATGCTCTGATTCTCCACCACCCTTTATAGAAAAACATCTGGAAATATTTGCCTGGACTCACTACTTACCACTACTCTCTTCCCATTCACACCTGAACCCTCTCCAGGGAGGCTTTTGCCACTAGCACTCTGCTGATCCAGTTCATGTGAAGCTCACGAATGGCTTCTACATTGCCAAATATAATGACCAATTCTTGGTCCACATAGTTTTACAATTTTTAAAAATTTTATTGAAGAGTCGTTGGTTTAGAATGTTGTGCTAATTTATGCTATACAGCAAAGTGACTCAGTTTTATGTATATATATGTAGTTGTTAATTCACTCGGTCATGTCTGACTATCTGCGATCCCATAGACTGCAGCACACCAGGCCTCCCTGTCCTTCACTGTCTCCCAGATCTTGCTCAACTCATGTCCATTGAGTTGGTGATGCCATCCAACCATCTCATCCTCTGTGCCCCCTTCTCCTCCTGCCCTCAATCTTTCTCAGCATCAAGGTCTTTCCAGTGAGTTGGCAGTTTGTATCAGGTGACCAAACGACTGGAGCTTCAGCTTCAGTCCTTCCAATGAATATTATGGATTGATTTCCTTTAGGATTGACTGGTTTGATCTCTTTGCTGTGCAAGGGACTCTCAATAATCTTCTCCAGCACCACAGTTCAAAAAGCATCAATTCTTCATCATTCACCTCTCTTTATGGTCCAACTCTCACGTCCATATGATTGGAAAAATCATAGCTTTGACTATATGGACCTTTGTTTTCGAAGTGATGTCTCTGCTTTTTAATGTGCTGTCTAGGTTTGTCATCGCTTTCCTTCCAAGGGGCAAGTGTCTTTTAATTTCATGGCTGCAGTCACCATTCACAGTGATTTGGAGCCCAAGAAAATGAAGACTTTCCATTTTTTCCCCCACCTATTTGCTATGAAGTGATGGGACAAGATGCCATGATCTTAGTTTTCTGAATTTTGACTTTTAAGCCATCTTTTTCATGCTTCTCTTTCACCTTCATCAAGAGGTTCCTCTTTGCTTTCTGCCATTAGGGTGGTGTCATCTGCATATCTGAGGTTATTGATATTTCTCCTGGCAATCTTGATTCCGGCTTGTGATTCATCCAGGTGGCATTTCTCATGATGTACTCTGCCATATAAGTTAAATAAGCAGGGTGATGATATACAGCCTTGATGTATTCCTTTCCCAGTTTTGAACTGTGTCTGGTTCTAACTGTTGTTTCTTGACCTGCATACAGGTTTCTCAGGAGGCAGGTCAGGTGGTCTGGTATTCCCGTCTCTTGAAGAATTTTCCACGGTTTGCTGTGATCCACACAGTCAAAGGCTTTAGCATAGTCAATATGGAAAGGAATATATATATGTGTGTGTATATATATTCTTTTTCATATTCTTTTCTATTCTATCACAAGACATTGAATACAGTTTCCTATGGTATGCAGTAGGACCCTGTTGTTTGGCCATCCCAAATATAATAATCTGAATCTGCTAATCCCAAGCTCTCAGTACTTCCCTTCACACTGCCCCCACCCACTCCTGGCGACCACACGCCTATTCTCTAGGTTGGAACACATAGTTTTGAGAGTCAGAAATGCAGACACAGAAATCTCGACCTTGCCTTTCCCTAAGTCTTTGTGTTATCAATAAATGTCAATAGCAACCTTTTAGCTTCTCAGATAAAATGTCATAGTGTCAACCTTGAGGTCCCTCAATGTACCCCATGTAGTCCTTTAGCAGCACCCCATCACTTCCTCCCACCTCCACTGCTACCATCCTGGTCTAAGCCACAGTCATCTCTTTCACATCCGATTATATCATGCCCCATCCAGAATAAAAGCCAAAGTCTTGGAGGCAGCCTCCAAACCCTATGCAATCTGGCTTCCCCATCATCTTTCTGACTCCACCTCCTTTTCCTCTCTCCCTAGCTTACTGCATTCCAGCCACACAGGGCTGCTTGCTCTCCTTGAAACACACCAGCCAAAGTCCTACCTCGGGGCCTTTCGCCTATGATGCTCCCTTGCCCTCAGCTATCTACATATCTCAATTCCTACAGATCTTCATTCAAATGCGAGGCTTTCCCTGGTATTTTTAATATTGCAGCCCATCTTCCTGGGTCTAGCACTCTCTATATCCCTTCTCTTATCTTTTATTTTGCTTAAACATTTAAAAAATTTTCTGTCCCCCCATTAGAATGTGAGCTCCATGAGGCCAGGACTTTTAATCAGTTGTGATCACTATGCCAAGAACAGTACCTTGCATATAGCTGTTTCTTTTTTAAAATTTTCATTTATTGGTTTATTTTTGGCTCCCCTGAGTCTTCAGTGGCTTTGTGTGGGCTTTCTCTAGTTGTGGGGAGTGGGGGCCACTCCTCACTGGAGTGCGTGGGCTTCTCATTGCTGTGGCTTCTCTTTGTGCAGCATAGGCTCTAGGTCTGCGGGCCCCAATAGTTGTGGCTCGTGGGCTTAGATGCACGGTGGCATGTGGAATGTTCCCACAGCAGGGATCCAACCCATGTCCCCTGCATCAGTAGGTAGATTTATATCCTTTGCACCACCAGGGAAGTCCCTCTTTAGAAAAAGAAGAAAAAAGCTGTTTCTTAATAAAATTTGCTGAATAAATGAATGAATAAATAAAATCCAAGGCTGATAATCTTGGGACAGTTTAAGAAAAGTATTGGGATCCAATGCTTGCGTTGGTGCTATGCTGAGGAGAGATCCCTGTGAATTGGGGAACGCATCCCAGCCCCTTCCTTGTGGTACCCAGAACATCTCAGGAAGCTGTGGTCCTTTGAGAGCTGCCTGCCGGGCAGACCTGGGTCCAAAGAACAGTCTTAGGATCATCAACTTCACAAAGATGTGGCTTCTTGAGAGTGGCTCCCCTGGATGGTATCAAATAACAGCATTCACACCAGCTGCATGTAAACACGGTCCTATGACCAAAATGTAGCTGGCAGTTCAAATCCTAATACCTCTTGATTTTAGAGATATCGAAATGAATGAAGATGTTAGCAATGCTTTTCATGAAGCCACAAGTGGTGCTCCCCTGTTGCTTTGTTTTCACCACCACCACCACCACCACCACCAATGAATCAGTGGTTATAAGGAGAAAAGCACAAGACAGATTATACTCTATTTCCCAAGTTTCTGTGAGGCAGATTCTGGCAAGAGAACTAAAGTATCTCCCCAAGTATAACCTGGTGCAGTCGTTTCTCAGATGCCTCTGAATGATGACTGTTGCTTGAGGCCTTACTCTGACTGTTGCTGCCTTCTCTCCATCTTGCCTGTCATCACTCAAGAATGGTGGCCATTTTAATTGTAGTCAAGGTAATTTGAATTTAGATCTTCTAAAGTGTCTTCTCTTTTAACAACTTCCCACATTCCTGACAGGTGCTGTTTAGAGTGGCAGACTGTTTTATACTCCTGACAAGGCAGGGGAAGATGGTTTTAGAAGGTTAAGAAAAAAAAGAATTAAAAAAGGGTGGATATGTTTACAGTCCTGATTTCCTTTCTTTTTATGTTATAAATGAAAGATTTAAGTACTTTAGATTATAGGGCAAGAACAACTGCTGGAGGTCCACTTCTGTTTAATTAATTTCAAGAACAATTTTGATCCCTGGTACAAGAGGAGAATGCTTTCCTAGCTAGCTCATTGGTAAAGAATCTGCCTGCCAATGCAGGAGACTCCACGTCTGCCCCTGGGTGGGTAAGATCCCCTGGAGAAGGAAATGGCAGCTCACTCCAGCATTCTTGCCTGAAAAATCTCATGGACAGAGGAGCCATGGGGTCGCCAAAGAGTCAGACACGACTTAGGACTAAACAACAAAAGAGAAGAAAGGTGGAAAATAGTGATAAAGAATAAGGGACGTGAAGACCGCTGGGGGATGAAGGAGCGGGGAAGAGGGTAAGTGTATATTGATTTTTACTGTCTCATCAGGAGCTACTTTGTCATAGGGGTGGGCAGGGTGACACAAGGGATTTTATGTTTAGAATTGGTTCTTCCAGTAGGATGAATGCTGCTTCCAAAATAAATAAATTAAGGAAGAAAGGGAGGAAGAAAGTGAAAGCAAAGAAAAAGAGAGAGGTAAGTGCAGACTGTATCCTCAGAGTGTCTTTTGCTGTGTTTTAAATGGGTGCATGGAATATGTCAAGGGAAGAATGTGGAGATGCAAAGCCAGGATGCCAGGAGAGTAGCTAAAAACTCTACTGTAAAAAAAAATTGGTTGGTTGACATCGTATGATTAGTTCATCTTCTTTGCCACTTTCCTGGTGCTCTTATTACTGTTTTTCAAGTAGTGTTCCTTTTCTGGCTGGTATGACTTTATTTTTTATAAAAATTTATTTTTGGCTGTGCTGGATCTTCATTGCTGTGTGAGGGCTTTCTCTTGTTGCAAAAAGTGGAGTCTGCACTTCCTGGCGATGCACTGGCTTCTCACTCTGGTGGCTTCTCTTGTGGCGTGCAGGCGCTAGGCACGTGGGCTTCACAGCCCCGAGGCATGTAGAAATTTCCTGGACCAGGGATTGAACCCTTTTCCCCTTCATTGGCAGGGGGATTCTTAACCACTGGACCATCAGGGAAGTCCCTGGCTTGTGTAACTGTACAGCTGTGCACTGGAAATTTAAAAGCATACCAATGAGGATGGAGTTATTTTAAAATTTTAATTTATTTTCAAATAATTTCCAACTCTAAGAAAAGTTGCATTAATAGCATGACAATCTCCTGAATATTCTTCTCCCAAATTGAAGTTTAGCCAATTGTTCCAACAGTGCCCTCATAACAAAATGCCCAATTCAGGACAACATCGTACTCAACTGTCATCCCCTCGTGGTCTAGAATTCCTCAGTCTACTGGACTTTCAGGAACTTGACATTTCTGAAGGTCATTTTGTAGAAACTTTCTAAATTTATGTTTGTTTTATATTTCCTCTTGATTGTAACCAGGTAATGATTTTGTTCTGAAATATTAGAGAAGTGATGTATTTTTCTCATTTTATTTTATCCAGTGGCACATGATATTGCTTTGTCCCATTACTGGTATAGTTAACTTTGAACTTGATTCAGATGGTATTTGTGAGGTTTCTACACTATAAAGTGAAGTTTTCATTTCCATTGTAATTAACAGATATTTTATAGAAGTATACTTTGAGCTGTAAGATCCTTCTTCATCTTACTTTCACCCACTAGTTTTGGCATTCATTGATGTGTCTTGCCTGAATTCCTTCAACATTTTTAGTTGGACTTCTAAGAAAGAGCTTTCTTTCCTTTCTGTTTATCTGCCTACTTATATCAGTGTGCATTCACGGATTCCATTATATTCCATTACTTTGGGTTATAATCCATTACTGTATTACCTATTTTGATGCCCAAATGGTTCCAGATTTGCTTAGTGGGAGCTCCTTCATGGCGGCTCCTGAGTTTTTGGTTATGTCTCTATCATTCTTTTGAGAACTTCTTTATTTTCTGGCACATGGGCATGTTGAAAGTTCATCTCGTCCTTTTCCTGACCCTGACCTTCAGAATTTCCATGAGCCCTAAAAAGATGCATTTAGAAACCAAGACTTGGGGATCCTCTATGACCCACCTCCCAGAATATTGGAAATAAAAGCAAAAATAAACAAATGGGACCTAATTAAACTTAAAAGCTTCTGCACATCAAAGGAAACTATTAGCAAGGTGGAAAAGACAGCCTTCAGAATGGGAGAAAATAATAGCTAATGGAGCAACTGACAAACAACTAAACTCAAAAATATACAAGCAACTCCTACAGCTCAACTCCAGAAAAATAAATGACCCAATCAAAAAATGGGCCAAAGAACTAAATAGACATTTCTCCAAAGAAGACATACAGATGGCTAACAAACACATGAAAAGATGCTCAACATCACTCATTATCAGAGAAATGCAAATCAAAACCACTATGAGGTACCATATCACACCAGTCAGAATGGCTGCGATCCAAAAGTCTACAAGCAATAAATGCTGGAGAGGGTGTGGAGAAAAGGGAACCCTCTTACACTGTTGGTGGGAATGCAAACTAGTACAGCCACTATGGAGAACAGTGTGGAGATTCCTTAAAAAACTGGAAATAGAACTGCCTTATGATCCAGCAATCCCACTGCTGGGCATACACACTGAGGAAACCAGAAGGGAAAGAGACACGTGTACCCCAATGTTCATTGCAGCACTGTTTATAATAGCCAGGACATGGAAGCAACCTAGATGTCCATCAGCAGATGAATGGATAAGAAAGCAGTGGTACATATACACAATGGAGTATTACTCAGCCATTAAAAAGAATACATTTGAATCAGTTCTAATGAGGTGGATGCAACTGGAGCCTATTATACAGAGTGAAGTAAGCCAGACAGAAAAACACCAATACAGTATACTAACGCATATATATGGAATTTAGAAAGATGCTAACAATAACCCTGTGTACTAGACAGCAAAAGAGACACTGATGTATAAAACAGTCTTATGGACTCTGTTGCAGAGGGAGAGGGTGGGAAGATTTGGGAGAATGGCATTGAAACATGTATAATATCATGTATGAAACAAGTTGCCAGTCCAGGTTCGATGCACGATACTGGATGCTTGGGGCTAGTGCACTGGGACGACCCAGAAGGATGGTATGGGGAGGGAGGAAGGAGGAGGGTTCAGGATGGGGAACACATATATACCTGTGGCAGATTCATTTTCATATTTGGCAAAACTAATACAATTTGTAATGTTTAAAAATTAAATAAAATTAAAAAAAATCAATAGAAACCAAGACTTGGGCATTAAGTTTGCTCATTCCTACTCAGGTCCTCATAGTGGATTCACACACACACACACACATTTAAATATCTACATACATATATCCATATCTGTAAAATTACATGTTGACAGCCACTCTTTCAATTGTAAGTCAATGACCCAAAACCATGGCATTCACCTCAACTTTCCCCCTTTCTGTATTTGTACCTTCCTTCTCCAGCACTAAGATTCCCTATATGTAGCCCATTACTTAATTCCTCCGGACTTCTAACCTGTTCGCAAGCCCACCTTGTGTAGGCTCTGATTCCCACCAAACTGCCTTCCTGCCCACTCCAACACCCCTCTGTGTGGACCCTGACACACACTATACAGCCTTTCTGCTGCAAAGAAAGGAAGGCAGGTATTACTGTCATTTTTAACTGAGCTTTCTGCATTGGCTGGTTATCTTGGCATCACAGAAACACAGTAGTGAATTGGTAACAGTGCTGTTAAAACAGCATATGGATGGTTTATTTACTCAAAATCAGTTTAATGAAATACTGCATATATTACACATACTTTACACTTGCGTCTGTATGTACATATTGCTTACATAGGGATGCCTACACGGAACCAGGGTTTACAGCCTTTTGTGGGCAGTTTAGACAATTTTTCAAGGGAGAGTTTGACCACAGGTGCTTCTTACTTCAGGCTTCCTGGTGACAGTGGTAAAGAATACACCTGCGATGCAGGAGACATGGGAGACATGGATTTGACCCCTGGGTCAGGAAGATCCCCTGCAGGTGGAAATGGAAACCCACTTCGGTATTCTTGCCTGGAAAGTTCCATGGATAGAGCAGCCTGGTTGGCTGCAGTCCATGGGGTCACAAAGAGTTGGACGTGACTGAGAGACTGAGCACATATGCACACTTATTTTATAAGTCAGCTTCAGACTCTAATTCCTGTATAAAGTATGATGCCACCGTATGCCTAAACTGTCTCTAGTCAAATTCTCCTTTGGGAGAACACATCACTGGTTTCCAAGGATCAGATGATGATTCTAGATCTTATTTATCTATTACTGGCTTATTCAAGGAAAATGATAATTTTTGTTTGTTAGTTCATCACGTCTCTAGGCCAGAGCTAGGGAAGAGCAAGGTCTTGGCTATCGGACCAACTCCAGTAGGATGGCTCACTGGGGCCGTTCATAGAAGGCCAAACCGCAGGGCGCCCTCACCAGGCATGGAGACCAGAGTGCTCGGCAGGGAGGGGGAGACAAGCCTTAAACCAAGGGGAGAAATGACAGAGGCCAAGAAGCCGGTGACAAATGCTGAATGGACCGTATGTTCATTCAACATGTACTTATTAAGATGTGTGTGATGTGCACGTGTGCTCAGTTGTGTCCGACTCTATGACTTTTTGGACTGTAGTCTGCCGGGCTTCCCAGGCCATGTCCCAAGCAAGAATACTTGTGATTTCCCAAGCAAGAATACTGGAGTGGGTTGCCATTTTCTCCTCCAGGGTATCTTCCCTACCCAGGGATTGATCCCACGTCTTTTACGTCTCCTGCATCTGCAGGCAGGTTCTTTACCACTAGTGCCACCTGCTAAGCCCATCTTCAGTTAAATTGTTATTTTGTTTATTGTTCATTATCTATAACCTTTTTGAATGGCTATTGAGTAAATGAAAGGTATTCAGTTTGGTTTCAAGTTTTCTCAGTTCAGTTCAGTCGCTCAGTCCTGTCTGACTCTTTGCAGCACGCCAGGCTTCCCTGTCAATCACCAACTCCTGGAGCTTACTCAAACTCATGTCCATTGAGTCAGTGATGCCATCCAATCATCTCGTCCTCTGTTGTCCCCTTCTCCTCGTGCCTTAAAGTTTTCTGGACTTTACAAAATCAGGTGATAATTTCATAAGACAGTTCTCCCCAGGAGATTATGTGACTGGCAGAAACCTATTTTGAAGATTAGGAAGAATTATAGATTACTCTTAAGTGGTTATCAATAAATAAACAATGATGTATGTGACATTTACCTTTTGCAGAATTTGATCTATTTTAAAATGGGATTTGGTTCTTTTCCCTTTACTTTTACATAATTTATTATATATTTAGTGGGCCTTCTCTTAGAGTCACTTCTCTTTACTGACACACTTTCAGTTCTGTAGAGTTCGTGGATAAGAAAAAAAAGTAAATCACCATGATGGTCTCTATATTACCTCTGCAAATAATTGCTTGGGCAAGAGCTCTAGACTAATAAATGAGGGCATGTGGATAATTTAGAATGTTTTTCTTTTTAGAACCAATTGCCTGGGAATTGAAAAATTCAAGGTGCTTTTTCATGGTGTTATTGTTTGAATTAATTAAGAAAAATTTCACTTCATTTGGAATTATTTCTATTCTCAATTTTCCCTCCTGAGAAAGTATGGGAGAATGTGGCCCTTTGGGAAAAATTTAATTAATTCAGTCCACAGTCAAACACTAGAAGATGAAATTCCTCAGGCCTGTGCCTTTTTGGACTTGTGGAAACTGACAGAATGCACTCTCTGGTCTCCCTCCGAGCCGCGGCCCACCCCTCATCTGCGCTGCAGAAGCTCCCGTCTCAGGCGGGCAGGGACAGGAAGGGTGGCGAAGGGAAGGTGGGGTGGGGACCACAGGTCATCTTCATAATGTGATTTCAACTTGCTGATACTTGTAAGGTGTGTCAGGAGCATTTTGAGCCTTAGGCAATCAGATGCGAGGGCTCATTCTGTTCAGTTCATAATGTGGATTATATTTTATAGAGTTGCCAGGACTTGATTATGTGCACCTCCTAGAATGTGCAGCTCTGAACATTTAAAAGCGAACTGCTATGCAACTCTGAACATTAAACAGAGAATTACTATAGGCAAATCTCATAGAAATAAAGAATTGATCCTACAGTCACAGTTTTAGAATTTTGTATTTGGATGGAATTTGGAGTTTTATATTTGGAATTATATATTTGGATGACTTTCACATCACAGTTTAATTTGGCTGCGTGGCAAGCACTGAAAATGAAGGAGTGACACAGAAAACAATTTGTGTACTTTAAAACACTGCAGTTTAGCTTAGTGACAAATCATACACTTCTATTCAGACCATATGGAAACATAGTCCACGTTTCTCATCTACTTATATCTCTCTGCATATCTTTTAAGGTAGATATAGATAAAAAAAGACCATACACCCAAATAAGACATAATGATCACAAAAAGTATTTATAAACATTACTTTGTGGACATACATTGATTTTAAACACGTCCTTTACTTTAAATAACTTTGATTTTTCTGCCTAGAAGAGAAGAGTACATTAATAGCTATCACTTACTAAGTTTACCTAGTTGAGTGTTAGCGCTTCTAAAAATGAGTCTAAAAAAAGTAAATATTCATTACTTTTTCACGTTGGAAGATTAAAGAAATAAATGATCCTTTGAAACTGAAAGTGAAATTCTCAGAAATGTCAAGAAAATATTTTGCTCAGTCTCACTTTAAGAGGAATTGAATAGAGATTATAAAAGCCTTTTGACATTACGCTATTGTTACATAATGTAACCCAGGTAATTAGGATCTGCTTAATTTGGAACCTGTAACAGATAAGATATGAAATGTGTTTTGCTGCTTTGTAACTCATTTTTGAAACCCCATCTATTTAAAATGAATACAATAAAAGTGAAGAGAGGCTATAAGTCATCCCTGGAGTTAAACTACGTGGTGAATGGAGGTACCACCTACTTGCATACAGGGCAGCCCCTGCCTCTCCAGCAGCAGCACGTGTCCAAGGAATCCCGTGGATGGCACTACACAGTGGTCTACTCAGCTTAAACTGAAGGACCCCGTGGACTGTAGCCTACCAAGCTCCTCCGTCCACGGGATTTTCCAAGTGGGTTTTCATTTCCTTCTCCAGAGGATCTTACAGACCTAGGGATCAAACCTGGATCTCCCACATTGTAGGCAGACGCTTTACCGTCTGAGCCACCAGGGACAGAATTCGAAGGAAGACATACCTTTATTATTAACAAGCTGAAACATAAATAAAAACATGGTCTCCACTTTTCGTGGTCCCCAGATTAAAAAGTTCTTTAGTAAGGGTTTTTTTGTTTGTTTGGTTGGTTGTGTTTTGGTTAAACTCTAAGAACACTGATTTGTTCAATGGTAGCTAGGCAAAAGTTAAATGGAAAAAAAAAAAAAGGTTAAACGGAGGACTATAGGTTGAATGTTATCATTCTAAGTGTAAGTCACTCAGTCATGTCCAATTCTCTGTGACCCCATGGACTGTGGCCTGCCAGGCTCCTCTGTCCATGGGGATTCTCCAGGCAAGAATACTGGAGTGGGTTGCCATGCCCTCCTCCAGGGGATCTTCCCAACCCAGGGACAGAAGCCAGGTTTCCCACATTGCAGGCAGATTCTTTACCATCTGAGCCGCCAGGGAAGCCCTATCGTTCTAAGGCACCTTCTAATTGGCTCCTGTATCAAATCCATGGGAAACTAAACGTGTCAGAATGTGATGGAAAAATTCAAATATCAAAGGATGCAAAAATTAATTAAAAGGCATTTCCTGAATTGGAAAACACAGCTTACTGTCTTTAGAGACTTGTTCAAGTCAAAAATGACTCGGGAATTGGATTCTGAAGTTTCCACAGCTTTCTGTACTGATAGTGTTTGACTTTGGTTCAATACTACAATTTTGAGGTTTAGTCGCTAAGTTGTGTCTGACTCTTTGTGACCCCATGGACTGTAGTCCACCCTACTCCTTCTGTTCATGGGAGCGTCCAGGCAAGAATACTGGTTGCCATTTCCTTCTTCAGGGGATTTTCCCTACCCAGGATTTGAACCTGTGTATCCAGCATTGGCAGGAAGGTTCTTTACTGCTGAGCCACCATGGAAGCCCATACTAAAATTTTAGAAAGCCTGTAACAACACTTAAAATTTGTTGTTGATGGTGGTGGTGTGATTCCAGCATAGATAACTGACAGCTTATAACATTCAGGTTAGAGGTCAAATTTGAGACCTTATTACACATCCAGGGAAAATTACATTTTGAATAACCCACAGTAAAATCTTCAACTCCAAATAGAGGAGGAGAAATTCACATATGGACATTTATACTTTCAAAGTGACCAAATTACACATGATTTTCACTTGCTCTGAAATGACTCCATATATGCAATTTAAAATTTTATTTTTTCATCATTCTACAAAAAACTTAGCAATAAATTCTAACAAAAGTTTAGATGTTTAAAAAAGGAGAAACTATTCTCTTTTTTTAGCTAATCAGTATTATAACATTTATATATTGAGAGTGTTAGGGAATATATAACACATTTCCTGTGCATCTCTAATAAAAGAAAGCTTGCGATATGCTGTACTGACTTTTCCCCTTATTTTTCATAACTGCAGCATCATAATTAGAAAACAAACTGAGTAAGGTAACTCATTGCAAATTGAATCTGGTGTTAGAAGTAAGGTGCAAATGAGACTAAATCAGATATTTTAGTTTTTTCTAAACAGGATTGAACAGCATTTCGAATCACCTAGAATCAATTCTCATGGGACACTGGTCGAAATGATGATACTGAGTTAAGAAAACATTTTTCTGATGAAAAAAATCACAAGTCAGAGATTGCCACTTACATTATCCAAGATAAGTTTGGTGATTATTCTGTAAATGAACATCGATTTCCGTGTAGACTCCAATGTTTCCAATCTCTGAGAAACGGTTCTGGTGTCTAAAATGTCCAATTGCAGAATTAGGGCAAATATCTTCTCGTGAAGTGGTTGCTTCTCTGAGAAAACAAAAAGAATTGCTTCACATCTGAGTTTTGCCACGCTACAAAGTCTAGCTTGAATACAGCACACATGCTCGCATGCTCAGCCGTGTAAAACTCTTGGTGAGTTCAGACTGTAGCCTGCCAGGCTCGTCTGTCCATGGAATTCTCCAAGCAATAATACTGGAGTGGGTTGTCATTTCCTCCACCAGGGGGTCTTCCGAGGGATCCAGACTGGATCTCCTGCATCTCCTGCATTAACAGGTGGATTTTTTTTAAAATCATTGAACCACCTGAAAAACTCATACGGCAGAGGGAAAGAAAAGGGAAAAACCCTAAATTCATACCCTCTGTATTTACTGCTAACCCACAAGGTGGCACTAAAGAGAAAAGTGACAACAGTGAAGACCACAAGCAACTTCTGTACTAAATCAATTCTTTTATGGGCATTAATCCTATTTCCTGACATGATTATCCTTTTAATACCTACTAAGTCAAAACATCCATATTCAGGTTCATTGCTTTTTTCTCACAGACTGTTCTTAGAGTTAAAAAAAAAATCATTTAATCCAGTAGCCAATTATAAAGAAGTTTAAATACTTTAGTGTAGTTCTTTTGTAGGAAAGTTTTTTTTCTTCCAGATACAGACTTTACAATCATTGTAAGGTTATAAATTATGACCATTTTTAATGCTTTGTATAGTGCCTGGCACTTAATGGTTTTATAAATTGTAAACAGTCTTATTTAATGTTTCAATATTTATAGTAAAATGATGTATTTAGACTTGTAACATAGGCATACCTTGTTTAATTGTGCTTCACAGATACTGCATTTTTTTTTTTTTTTTTTTTTTACAAATTGAAGGTTTGTGGCAACCCTGTGTCTATCACGCCATTTTTCCAACCACATCTGCTCACATTTTGGTAATTCTCACAATATTTCAAACTTTTTAATTACTGTGATGTTTGTTATGGTGCTCTGTAATCGGTGATATTTAATATTACTGCTGCAAAAAGATTATGATTTGCTGAAGGCTGAGATGATGGTGAGCAATATTTTTAAAAACTATGTATTTTTGGAGACATAATGCTATTGCATACTTAATATATTACAGCATAGTGTAAGCATAACTCTTACATGGACTGGGAAACCAACAAATGTATGTGATTTGCTATATTGTGATATTTGCTTTATTTTTCCAGTGGTCTGGAACTGAACCTGCAACATCTCTGATGCTTGTTTGTAGCAGTAGCATATAAATAACTTCTTTAAGGTATTTTAGGCAAAGTCTAATTGTTTGAGTTCCAAAAATAATCCCTGAATCGCCAAATACATATTCTACCTAACTTTCAAGGCAGCTGGAGAGCAATTCCTGGATGCATATGGGGAAATGTTCTCAGAAAGCCTTGTATGGAGAAACAGACAAATGGTGTGACATCGGCATAGCCTAATCACAACCCTGAAAGTAAGGGACATGGAGGATCCTTAGCTACAGTGCCATGCGGTAGAAGGAATTGGGTCTTCTCTAGCAAATCTCTCCGATTCTGAGCAAGAAGGAGGGCTAGCTCCCCAAAGAGGCTATTCTTCAGTTCATGATTAAGAGAGAATGTTATTCATCCACAGGTCTAAAATTTGAAGGAAAATACTATGATTTGGTTATTTTTTCCCTTGGTTTCAAAGTAGGAATTTAATGAGTCAAGAAACAATTTACATTTTTACTGTTATTGTATAATATGCATACTATATAGCTTGGGAAATATTTTCTAACAGAAGATATCTTTCTTACTCAGAAATGATTGCATCTTTGACTAGAATACTGACTCATTAAAAGTATGCCCTATGCATATGATTAAAAATAAATATTGTAGATCTGGATCAGCTTTTAAAACCTTATGTATCGGTATATGACCTCAAGATTAATGACATTTCATTATCTTAAAGCAAACACTTCACCCTATTTACCCTCATTGCTTTTTCAATCCATTTACAACCACCATTTGCTACTCAAATTTAAGAAGATATTGTAATTACCTCATTTAATGAATTAATTTTATTTTTATTTCATTTAAATTAAGATTTAATTGACACGCTAACATTGTAAGTTTAACGTACATAGGTTTAAGGTGTCTGTGAAAGTTGAAGTGTTAGTCACACTGTCATGTCTGACTCTTTGCGACCCAAGGACTGTAGCCCGCCAGGCTCCCCTGTCCATGGGATTCTCCAGGCAAGAATACTGGAGTGAGTTGCCATTCCCTTCTCCAGGAGATCTTCCTGACCCAGGGATCCAACCTGGGTCTCCTGAATTACAGGCAGATTCTTTACCGCCTGAGCCACCAGGGAAGCCCACTACATCTATATATTGTAATTTGTAACATGATTAATACTGTAGCATTATACCTCTGTCACTGTCACATAATTATTTCATTTTGTGGTGAGAACATTTAAGATCTAGTCTCTTAGCAACTTTGAGGTGTATAAACACTATGTAATTACCTCATTTAAAGAGCAATAGTGACATTTATATATCAAACAAATGTCTGTGTATGTCTAGTAGGTACAGGTTTTAAGAGATAATATGCTTTATTATTAAATGGAAGAAGAGGGAACAAATGAGTGGAAAAGAGAAAAAAATTGGATTAGAAGGTACATATGGAAGAAATACAATGGGCTATTTCTGTCTTTATTTTACATTAATATCTAAATCAGCATACATTCTTCAAATATTTTTCATGGTTTAAAAGAGGTGAGGCACTACTCTAGTCATGTAAATTTGAACTGTCACATGAGCTTGGGTCAGAGACATAGTTATGAATACCTTCAAAAGGTAAGATTTCTATGGCATGTGCATGCGTGTGTGCTAAGTCACTGCAGTCGTGTCCGACTCTGTAAGACTTGTTCTGTTTAGTTTTAAGCATAATTATGAGATTCTTGGCCTAATAACATGTAGTAATACATTAATAGGTTAGGGAATGTTTTCCTCTTAAAACAACTTTATAACTTTAAGATTTTATGTGAGTAAAGAAGACATAATCAAATTTAAATACGATATCAATTCAGATTGATCTTTTTAAATAAACATATGTCAGATAACTGGCAATTAAATCAAGGTGTTAATTGTAGTTAGTAAACATTATGAAATTTCAGTTTCAATTATGGCTAATTTTAAACAGTCCTCCTCTTTCCATTGCTAAGATTCTTGAGGAAAGTTCTATCTTGAAGGGTGTTTCTTACATGTTACCCTTTAACAGATGCAGTGACCAAATGGTATGAAAATTTGAAGTTATATATATAAAAATATTAATAAAGTTTGCAATATTGTTTTTCCCAAATTAAAAATTTCATCAAATATCACCATCTCAAGTCTCAAACCACTTTTGGTGGCACGCGGCAGCCACTTCAGCTGGGAACAGAGATTCGCACTGTTCACTGTCGGCTTTGATCTCCAGTCGTGTGACATCTTCAGGGCTGCAGCCGCTCAGAAAACACATCAGTCCTGTTTTACCTGCCAGAGTAGCAGGGGCTGTTTTCTTTTCTTCATATGCTTTTACTAGTACAGTGTATTTTTATAAAGTCTTGTTATCCATTAATAGTTTTTATTTTTTGCATATCAATGGAGAAGATTAATTAAAAACCCCTGAGAGCATAAAGAGATTAGTGTTTTAACTTTGGAATTTCCTTTACAGGATTTGAGAACTGGATGAGATCATGGAGGTTACCTAGTCCATCTAATTACTGTACATGGACCTGTGGAGAAACTGAGGCAGTGAGGTAGGTTAGGATAATGTAGGGAGGGGAGGGCAGATTTGTATCTTGTTCTTTCTGCTGAGTCAAGCTGTTTCTGAAAGTGAAGTGCTAATTACACTTGAAGGGGCTGAGTATAAAAAGGACACTTTAGTTGTGTCTCTACACACAAACCAGTGGGAAGAGAGAAAAAGCAGTTCAAGTGTAAACAATCAAAGACTAAAAAGCCTCTGAAACCAGTGCATTCACTGAAAATAGTTCAGTTTGATTTATCATGGAACCTGGGTGTAGATTTAGTTAATAACTTCTGTTTGGACTTATGGATATTAAACATTCAGACTGTTTTCAATTTTACAAGCCTCTAAATCAAATATGGCCACAAAATGACTTGAAAGACATTTATTAACTAAAGAAAATAATCATAAAGTATCCAATAATAATAAATTTACCACATTTATCATTAACGATAAGTGTGTTTCTGAGAAGAACATCAGGCACTTTGGAAAGTCTTATTCTGCATGGGTCTAACACTGGCAAAGTCTCTCCAATGTAGTCATTCACATACCGAAGGCAACTTCTTTACAGGAATATTAGTGAATCATCTCTCTAAGATTTTTGTTAGGTACACTATCTGAAATTTTGTCTTTTTTGGTTTTGGTTTGAGGAGGGTAGAATAGATATTCTCTAAGAAATAAAATTAAAAAGTTACTATACCAAAGTTATTTACTTCTCAGTGGTAGGTTATACACTTTCAGAAATTAACAAGAGAAAAATTCGCTGGGGCGCTTTTGTAACATCCATATAAGAGGAAGAAATATTTACCCACTTGGCCTTGATACTGCATTTACTGGGTGAAGTTGCATTTTAGAGGAATCAGGGTTTCATAAGTTGTGTTCACTACAGGTTAATGAGCTCGTGTCTGCTCCACTTAGGTCTCAGAAATAACCCATCCACTAATTTAATTATAGCCAGTTGAGACTTTACTAGTTGGTAAATGTATTCTTTAATTCCGAAATCCTCGAGAGTTGCCTTGTAGAGATTTTCAAAAGTACACAGATAAAATACAAAGAAGAACAGAAAAAGCCTTCTTTGAATCTTTTCTTGACTAATAACATTTAAAGATCCTTTAGTGGGTAACATCTTCTTTGAGGCGGTGGTTCTCAGACTTCTAGGGGGAGGTTCCAGATTCCTCTTATAATTCAAGTGAGTTGTATCCATGGACTTTTGCTCAATAATCCTGAACTGTGGGTTGTTAGTACCCTAAGGTCAGAGAAGTTTGGTAAGCTGCTAAGAGTCACACAGCTCTCTGTCTGCCTATGTTTCCTGAGTCTGTGAAAACAAACTAACAAACCTCCGGCTCCTCAATTCTTAAAATGCACACAGGCAGATACATATGGACAGCAAGAGCACAGAGATTTAAAAACAGAGCATAAAAAAGTAACTTGAACAGACTGTGGCATTTCCCTTGGTCTGTTGCTAACGGCCCACATAAAACATGCTTAAAAAAAAAAAAACAAAAACCTGGCACTTTTATCATCATTTAAAATGATTCAAATGGACATTCAGAATGTATGGCATTGGGAATGTATCCCATCTGAGTATAAATGGTAAAGAGCTTCATTGAACAGAGGGCTGTGTTTTCAGTGGTTTTCCGGCTGAAGTTGATACATATTTGGGCTGTCCTCTTTGGTCATGCTTTTAAAGCCAAACACAAGATTTTAATGTGTATGCTCAGGACTACAAACCCAGTGGTGTTAAACATGCCTTTTTGTAAGAAAAATAATTAGGGACATGATTTTTTAAAATGCCTTCGGGATTTGAAGATGTGCAAGAAATGTGTAAAAAGAAATTACTTCATTCTCCTTTTATTCTGCACTTTTAAAAATTGACTCTGAAGCCCATCACACTTTGTTTCATTGAAAACTAGAGACTCCTGCCTCTAAGCTGTGAGCTTTGGGGTGGCTGTATTCTGAATAGTGTTCCAATTAGAGTTCTTCACCTAAATTCTATGGCTTGGATATCCCCTATACTCAAACATATTCTGCACTCTAATTTAAAACTTCAACAAACTTAGACAAGAATCCATAACCAGCCAGTGGTCTGTGAATCTGTTTTGACGATACAGCTGTGGATGGACACTTCCTATTGATAACTGTTCTTAAAACAGTTTAAACGATTTTCATGATAGCACTGAAAACAGCCAAAAAAAAAAAAAAAAAATTGTGACCAGGTGAAGTGAAAAACTGTCCAATCACAGAATATCCCTGTTCACGATTCTAAGTCTAAAGTAATGGAGCTCATGTCCTCAGCTTTTCTCAGTCTCAAGTTTCTGGTCCTGAATATTACACTTGAATATTTTAAGTATTTTCTCAATCTGAAAATATATTTGTTGGGAAAAGCAGTCCCTTTTCTGCAGCCTTTACTTCCGGAGGAGTCTAACGCTTTCTTGCTGACCCTTATTTTAATACCGCAAGCCTGGACACATTACACAGTGTAATGTCTGTTGTCAGGCTTTGGAGAATTTATTTCAATTTACATACAATCCTCCAAATCCTCTGGAGAGCTAGATGTGAAATCTGAGACCGCTCCTTCTCCCCAGCAGGCTCTTCTTTGGCCTCTAGTCATTCATAGCCAAAGGCTCCAAGGCTCCCTCCGGGAAGGCGCGGTGGGGCTGAAGGGTCGGGAAGAGGGGTGACTGCGGGGCTCGTTGCGCCGAGGATTTACAGTACTTCTCGCATGCGGCGCAGCAACCCCCTCTGTGGCTGTGGGTGTCTGGTGTGACGGAGCGGAGAAAAGCTCTCTAATCTCCCAGGGCCTGCCTCTGCCGCTCCCCTCCCTCCCGCCGTTCCGGCCTCCTCGCTCTCGCGCTCTCGCCGTGGCCTTTCTCGGGGAGTTTCAGTCCCTGAGCGCAGCCAGAGTAGCTTTGGCAATCTAGATCTGGAGCCTGTGTACACACGCTCACGCACACACGCGCGCACACACATGCACACTCACTCGCACACACGCACTCCGGCTCTCCCCACGGGCATATAGAGCAAACCCGGAGCTTCATCTACCTTAGGGAGATGGCCCGGACGGACACTTCTTGCTCACTTGTCGTCTCCGGAGGTCAGCGCAACGTCGGGACCAGGGAGGCTCGCTGCCCGGTGTGCAGCCTCGCGCTGTTTGCCGCCACCGCTGCTTAAAGTGTCCAGGCTGGAGGAGAAGGCTTCTCCCGGACAGATTCCCGGCGCAGCTCTGCGGCCCTGGGACTTCACCGAGCTGCTTCACCCGGGTCTCTTCCGCCCCGGCCATCCTCGCGTCCCCGGCTGCGGGGCTCAGGACTCGGGAGCCTCCGCCGCTGCCGCCGCCGCCGCTGCTGCGAGCACATCCCACCCAGAGGACTGAACGCCAGCGCTGGAGTGGGGAGAGAAAGCGGCAGCCCTAACTTCCCTCTCCATCGCTCCCTCCTTGGCAGCCGCGGACCCGCTAGAAGGCTCCCGCGGAAAGCCAGGCGAGAGCTCGGCGCTGGGGACGGCGAGCTGGGAGCAGCGGGCGCACAGGGGCGGGGGCAGCCTGCGCCCCGGAGCCCGGCGCCCGCCGAAGTAGTGCGCGCTCTGGGGCGAGCAAGACGCTCTCCAAGTTGGGCGCGTCCCAGAGCCCGCTGGCCCGCGCCCCTGCAGCCGGTGTGGTGTCCGGAGAGAGGCGGGGCTGATGGGGGGCGTCGTGGGCGCTGTCGCCTACGGACAGAGCCCGTCTTAAAAGACGCCCGGCCGGTCTCCCCAGGGTCGCAGCTGGCGTCGCGCCCTCGGCCGGCGCGCGCTCTGATGCCGACGCTACCGGTGGCCCGGGTGGCCCGCTCACGGGGGGCGCCCGAGGGGGCGGGGGAGGAGGAGGAGGCTGTGTGATGGCCCTAGACGGCGAGCGGGGGAAACAAGAGGAGGAGAAGAAAAAGAAGAAGAAGAAAAAGAAGAGGAAGAAGAAGGAGAAAGGGGCTCAGAAGAGCGGCTCCCTCTTCGCGGCCACGATGGGCGAGAACGACGCCGCGCTCCGGGCCGGCGGCAGGGGGCTCTCGGACCCGTGGGCGGACTCCGCGGGGGTGCGGCCCCGCACCACCGAGCGCCACATCACGGCGCACAAGCGGCTAGTGCTGGCCTTCGCGGTGTCCATCGTGGCGCTGCTCGCGGTCACCATGCTCGCCGTGCTCCTCAGCCTGCGCTTCGACGAATGTGGGGCGAGCGTGCCGTCCGGCGCCGACGGCGGTCCGGCCGGCTTCCCGGCGCGCGGCGGCAACGAGAGCCTTCCGGGCCCGGCCCGACGGAACCACCACGCCGGCGGGGACCCCTCACAGCCCGGGGCAGGCGCGGAGGCCACCCCTGAGACCCCGTCCGCCCAGCCGCCGTCTGGGGAGGAGCGCGAGCAGTGGCAGCCGTGGACGCAGCTGCGCCTGTCGGGCCACCTCAAGCCGCTGCACTACAATCTGATGCTCACCGCCTTCATGGAGAACTTCACCTTCTCCGGCGAGGTCAACGTGGAGATCGCGTGCCGGAACGCCACTCGCTACGTCGTGCTGCACGCCTCCCGAGTGGCGGTCGAGAAGGTGCAGGTGGCCGAGGACCGGGTGGCCGGGGCGGTCCCGGTGGCCGGCTTTTTCCTCTACCCGCAAACCCAGGTCTTGGTGGTGGTGCTGAATAGGACTCTGGACGCGCAGAGGAATTACAATCTGAAGATCATCTACAACGCCTTGATCGAGAACGAGCTCCTGGGCTTCTTCCGCAGCTCCTACGTGCTCCACGGGGAGAGAAGGTACGGAGGGAGGCGGTGCCCCGCGCCGCCCCACCCAGCCAGGCTGCTCTAAACCGCCGGGCAGCGGGCGACCAGGGGACCGGGCGAGCTTCGGATACACGGGGGGCCAAGGATGGAGTGAAGGAAGTGAAGGTGGGGTAGGGCCATCGCCCAGAACTCTCGGGGTCTTCCTGAGGCTTGGGTTCTTCCTCGGCCAACTCCACAAACTCACCGGTACCAAATGCCACTCTAGGCTGGGACCCCCTGCCTCGTTAAAGTTGCTTAGACAGGCAGAGCACACAGCTTTTTTTTTTTTTTTAAGAGTGATGTGTAATCTGAGCGGCCCCAGGCCAGGGTGACATCAAAACCCTGCCAACTTACCGTGGAGGGAAAATAGGTGAGCGCCAGAGGCCAGGGCTGCAGCTGGGTGAGGAGTCAGGACGCGGGAGGCAGGGCAAGATCCTTCCCGTGCCCCGCGCCCCAACCTCCCACGCCCGCTTCTGGAAGGCATAGAGCCGTGGACAGGCTTTGGCCTCACGAAGTTTAGCAAAACTGGAAGTTGAGATTCTGGACAGTAAGAGCTAGTCCCAGTGACAGGGGGGTGGGGGTGGCGGCAGCTGCCTTGGCCAAAGCCAGCCAGGAATGTTCTTGCTGGTGCTTCCACCTCTCCTAACGCAGAGTGACTCCAGTTTGTTCCTGAGTTAGTCTCAAATGACTTATTAGTGAGTGCCTTTGATGCTTCTTTTAGATTTGGACAGTATTCTGTTTCTTATTTTTTTGAGAAGCTGTGGGGTTTTTCACCATTTGTTTAGAGTCCAACAGAACCGGGTTCAGATCTCAGCTTCAACTCTACTGGTGGTGAAGGCTTGTGGAAGCTGATTAATCTGTCACCAGGTCCTAGCAATGACTACTTCTAGTGCTTAATGAGCGTCCTGTATCAACTCAATCTTACAGGAGCCCGACGAGCCTGGGTGCTGTTAACACTCCCTGTTTTACTGATGGGGAAGAGGAGGCACCAAGAAGTGGAGTAACTTGTAATATAGTGAGCCGACAAAGAAGGTTTTAGATTTAGGCACTTTGGCTCCAGAACCTCTACTTTTAGTTTTAACTTGGTGAAAATAATAATAATAATATCCTCATGGAATTGTTGCAGATGTCCATGAATAAATGCATTGAAAAGCACTTAACCTTGTACTTGGCACATAGAGTGCCGACTCATAGAGTGTTATGAGTGTCCCATGGTAGCAAGCCCTCAAGCATGTTGTTGAATGCATAAACAAGTGATTCTTGTTTTTTCCCTGGCCCCTTGCATTGAAAATAACTGAATAATTAAATGGCTATGGGGCCAGGGAATAACCCAAATGAACTTAAAAATGAAATCAACAACCTTTGAAGTGGAGGCAGGTTGGAGATTAGTAATGGTGCCATTGGCAGAGACTCCCTTGTTCTCTAGAGATTCTCACAACAGCAGAAAACTTGGGATCAGAGCAGTCCAGGGCTCCTGGGGTCAGCAGACTGGGCAGCAGAGAGCTGGGACTCAAACTTAGGTTTTCTGATCCCTGGACTAGAGCTCATGCTGTCTGGAAACTCCCAGGAGAAGTTGTTATAGTATAAGAAGCTGGGAAAATTTCAGTGTGTTATGAGAGAACACAAAAGTTTTAACATTTATAGAGTGCTGTGGTATAACCTCATCTAAATAAATTGCCTAGTGCTTTAGTGGTTAGGGACCCTGGTGACTCAGATGGTAAAGAATCTGCCTACAATGCAGGAGACCCAGGTTCAGTTCCTGGTTTGGGAACATTCCCTGGAGAAGGGAATGACAATCCACTCCAGTATTCTTGCTGGAGAATTCCATGGAGAAGAGCCATGGGGTCGCAGAGTCCAGCATGACTGAGTAACACACTTAGTGGTTGTGTGCTAATTAAAACCTCCTATAAGTGAAGCTATAAATTATTCACATTCAAACTCCTAAGACCAGATGTAGATAATTTAAAACTCCTTCCACCACATTCTCTGACATAGTCTCAAGAATAGAGATGAAAAGTGTTGTTTAAAAGATCCATGAGCATGTCAAATTTGGGGGAAAAGCATAGAAGGCGAGTCTGTATGTTATGTCAAAATGTCTTGCTGTGGTGAAATAAATACTTCCAGCAAATCCTGTTTTTTCTAAGCTGTGCCAAAATATATTTGGTGGAACTGAGCTTGTTGTGGTCAGTGCTTTCAAATTAACAGGACTCTTAAAAGGACCAGGTGTTCCTGCTTGACCTATAACTGATTGCTTGTACCCTAGTGCATATTTATATTCAAAGTCTGCTTCATTTTCCCCAAAGATGTAAATAAGATGGTTGGGAGTTTAGCCTAGTACCTATGTAGCTAAACTCTGCATCCCATTAACACTCCAGGATTTGGCATTTTTGGAGATCTTAGGATGGTTTTATACTAAGCAGCCTCTTAGAGAAAGTACTTGTTCTTTTTTTCTTTTTCACCCTCAATATTAGAATGAATAGAATAATTTCTTATGTTTCTACTAGAGTTGATAAGGCAAAAGAAATCGAATCAAACAAGTCACAGTTATGTAAAATTAACATATATTAAGCTTTTTTTGTTTGTTTGTTGTTACTATGGATACTTGGAGAATTTTTAAACACACCAATATCAGGAACTCCTCTAGAGTTAGACTTTTATTGGTGACGATTCTGTCCCCCAAATGCAATGTAAATCGACATTTTAAAACATACTTTTCAAAAGGACTTAAATGCAAACTCTAAATTTTCTTTTGTTTTGTGACTGAATGTCTTGGTCTTTTAGTTAGTCAAAATTTTTGCCAATTTAATTATCAGACAATTTCTGTAATGAAAGTATTTAATCTTGCAATAGGGAGTCACACTGAGTAATTTGAGAGATTTAAAAAGAGCAATACTACCATTCTGTCCACCTGACTTAGTCTGTGTGGAAACAACTGGTTAATAATCAATCTGATTTTCTGGTTCACTCCTTAGAGGCCCAAGCAAGGAAACTAGATTCATCATGTTCTGTATGCCTTTGACCCTGAAAAGTTTCATCCCCCAGGAGGTTTTGGAGGGGGCCTGGTTTTTGCTCTATAGAGAAGACTTACCTCCCCTGGTTCCCATATTACAGTAGAGAAAGTTTAGAAGACAAGCTCTTCACTTGAGGCAAATCTTTTCCTCTCGGTTCAACATTTGGAAATTCACCACTTGTTGAATATTGCAAATAAATTCTCTTAAATTTGAAATGTTTACACATATCAGAAAATGATCTCCGTTAGGCAGAATACCCACTCACTTTTCCCTCAAGAAGGTGGGCAGCAGGCAGATACAGAAAGTGTGTATTCATGCCATAATACCCAGTAGTAGAATACGCTTGCTTAGAATTAGGCAAAATCTTCATTTACCTGAAGTAATTGATGCTTTAGGGTAGCCAGATGGTGAGCATACCCGTGTTTAAGGTAAGGTACCTTAATTTAGATCCAGATGGTCGGACTGAAAGAGGAAGCTTACCCAAAGTAAATGACCGTCTTACTCACTTTCAAAAGGGACACCCTTTTTCTTTGACAAACTTTGAGTCTGTGACATCCCACAGTGACAGAAGACAGAATGAAAAGAGGAGTCTTTTTCTTTCAAGGGTTATTCAGACAGAAACCATGATCTCCAAGGAGAATGGGAGGATAAAATTATGGTTCTCAGAGAGAATTGCAAAAAGCTCCTTTGCAAAAATCTTGTGGAGAGCATAGAGGATTCTATGGGTAGGCATTTGTGATATTAGTGTGGATGGTTTGATGCCTTGTACTTCTCCTGAAATGAATTAATTTCATTAAAAAAAACCATGGCATTTAATAAAAATAAGAAAAATATGTTGAGAGCAGCCTTACTTCTCCCATTCACTCTGCACAGGAGATATCTTTACATGAACAAATCAGAATACATGGCTTTTTGCCCCTCTATAGAGGGCTCTGCACTGAAAAATCTAGGAGAACCATTTGTTTCTGTGAAAACTTTTTGTACGATTCCTTAGCGGACTTGTTTAGCTCACTGTTTTCCTGTCAAGGCACACACAGCCGTGTGGGCAATCTGAGTCCAGTGTTGGATTTTGGTTACAGTTCAAAATGCTATCAGTAAACTAAATTAGAAAATATTGGGAAAAAAGTTTTGACCATTTACTAGTCACTTATTCATGGAGGAAAATTCATGTAATTGGTGTTTGTCTTGCTATGTTCTTTGGTCACCCTGGATAGTGCTGAAATATACCTTATTTATGAAAGAGTTAAATTAATTTGTCTGTGTATTTTTTCTTCAAAATAACTCTAAACAGGGCTCCTTCAAGCAAAGACAGACGTGTGACTGATTTCCCTGTGTTGGGTTTGCGTAGTATGTTTATTTTCTCAAATCAGTATTTGCCGCCATGCATGCAGATGGGCTTGAGACAACAGTATAGGGCAGTAACTTAGGTTTGCTTGAGGATGATGATGACATTTGAATGGTATAAGAATGGGACTCGCTTCTTTAAGCATGACTTTTAAGAGTGATATAAAAAGTGAAGAAGAAATCGTCTACCTTTAATATGTGTTTGACCGTCTATAAGGAAGAGCGCCCACCATAACCCCAGGCTCATTCATCCTCCTATCCCACCAGCAATGATCATCACCTTGTCGTCCTTCTCATTCAAAATTACACCAGTGGCTGGATTCCTCCAGATTTCCTCAAAGATCCATGCAATCCTGCTTTTTGCCACTAGAGAGTGGCTGCTCTCTCCAACAGAATTTTGCTACAGAGGATTTGAGAGGATCTAAAGATGCAAAACACTTCTTGCCCCTCCCACTTCTTTGGACAGTCTGAAATAATTCACACACGGGCACAGCTGGATGGTGGTCCTGATGGGGCTGTAAGGGTGAAGTAAGATTGGCAAGACCTAACTGAGCGGGGCTGAGCTGGGGTGAAGAGTCCCTGGCTCCCCACTGCCCGCTCCCTGTCCCCAGGTGTGCCTTCTCGGTCTCTGAATAAACCGCTCGCTTGTTAAGGCACTCTGGCAGTGGTTGCACAGGGACGGGGTGGTGAATTTCAATTTTCAATTTCAGTTTAATTCTTTGGATATTTTCTCATGACTACACAACTCAAAAAACAAACAAAAAACCCCCAAACCAAAGTGTAAAAAGAATGAAGTTTTAAAATTACCCTTGTTGGTTACTTTTTGTCCCTTTTAAGAAGAGGTTCGAGCACTACTAGTTGTGTTGCTGGATGGAGAAGTGTGCGTGTGCGTGTGCGTGTGCGTGTGCGTGTTCAGGGACTCTGGAACCAGACCGCCTTGGTTTATGTCTTGACTCTTCCACCTATTTAGCCTTATGACCTTGGCCAGGTTTCTTATTGTTTTGTGTCTGGTGTCCTTATCAGCAAAACGGGGATAATGATGTCCTCTTTCGTGGGGTTATTGGGGAGGATATTAAATGAGTTAAGTAATAAAGTGCTTAGAACAGTGTCTGACAGTTGGTAAGTATTTGTGGGTATGAAATACAATTATATTATTACATGGCTGGATAGCTGTCCTTCAAGCTGGTACAGGGTCATTTAGGTTCAATGTTGTTGCCTTAGGCTTCCCGTTATTCGCAAGGCAGTGCGGAAATGGTCACTTTGGACATTCCTTCCACTGCTGTTTGTTTTGCCCCCTAAGCGGAGTTCAAAAGACAGGGAGAGAAAGAAGCGGGGCCCTTCCATAATGAAGAAGGGAGAGAAGAAAAAGGCTGTGGTGTTTCATAGCTAGAGAAACCCTATGCTTGGTCCAGACGCTGCGATAGAGAGGGTCGAGGGAGCAGGAAGAGGGTGTGAAGCAGAAGGAACTCGTAACTCTGATTATTGCCCTGCTATCTCAGCAGTGAGAAGAGGAGAAAACAGTGACTGAAGGGTCAGGAGGGTGCCTGCCCTGTTGCTGGAAGCCAGTACAGGAGATAGAAAAACCCCGAGTGCCAGGGGAAAGGCACATCAGTCATTAGCTACTGCTCTGCAGACTGTATTTGGGTTCCACCAGTAGCACTGTTTTATGATACTTACATAATACTTTTCCTCTTTCCAATATTGAACAAATGAATCTCAGGTACTAGTTTATTTATCCTTATGAGAACCTAATATTATGACTCAGGAAAGTAATTTTAGTGAGTCCATAATACTCTTCAACAGTGGTGATGGAGTACTTAGTACTCATTTTTGAGAAGAGTATTTAGTGCACAAAAATGAAAGCAATTATGAATATTATGCTCTGTTTTTATAACACGATTATTCACATATGCACCACTTCCTACATACATATTGCTGGTATTATTGCATTATGTTTTTAGTTTACTAGAATGGTTATTTAAAAAAATATGCTACACATATTTTTTGTGTTGCTTATAGCACTGAATATTCAGCAGGAGCACTTCTCTTCTGAAATGGCAGAGTTTTAATGACTCATTGCAGTACATAAAAACACAGTCTAAACAATGACCCATTTTGCCTTAAAATGTTTTGTCATTGAGTAATAGTTTGCACTTTGATCAACAGTCTTCACTTTAAATGCGACGTGGGTTACTTCCATGACCTTGTCACTGTCCAGTTACTAAAAGCAGTTGAAGAGTAACTAAATGATCCACTGGATCACCTCTTTCAATCTTGGGAGTTTTTGTTACTAATCTTAAACTATTGCAACAGTAGGCAAATTGCTGTTGCGACAGAAGCAGCTTCAAAGGTTATCATTCACTGTGCTGTATAGATGTGGCCGAAACGAAAGCCTTCCAGAAATGCCCTGCCATTTGTGAGGTTCTCTTGGTTTTTGGTGGGTTCCACAATGAAACATGAATCAATCTGAATATGAGCAGTGTTATGCAAATGTTTGTTTCCTTTGCATATATTAACTTTATGAAAAGGCAAACTGACAATAATGGAACAGAAATTGTTTGTATCACATACTGTAATTTGTTGGCAATATCAGCCAACGTTAATGCATTATTTCAGCTGAATCTTATCATAATGATTCGACACAAGTAGCTTGCCTAGTGAACTTCCGCAGAAATAAGAAGAAATCAATTCTCTATATCCTTCAGAGGCAACACAGAGCTTTAAGCTCTACTGCTTAGCACAACCAAAATGTCAAACAGGCAAGTTGTTAAGAAATCAAGTAATTTATTTTAGATAGAAGGGAATTAAAATACATGTGTATTATTCATTTTTTTAGTGATGCTAAAGTGATATTCTTGGAATAACACTTCCAGGATGTTACTTTTGGTGGTGAAATTTCTTTATGATGATAGAACGATTCTATAAAAGATAAAAATGTTTTTGTTTGAGAAAGCAGGAGAAAAATAGGCGACAAAATACTTTTCCCCAATACATTCTGCCTCCTGCTGTTTTATTTTTACTTCTTACTGTATTTACATTTGTATTTCATATCCTTACTGTATATTAAAGTGTTCTCTATTTTAAATTATTTTTTAATATTTTTTTCCTACCTGGTGTACTGCTACTACCTCAAACTCTGCCTCAAATTTACTTAAAAACCAAACTCATTATTTTCTATTCCCAATCTCTTTCTCTAGAGGTCTTTGATGTTTTTAGTGACAGTAAGCAGGAAAGAGGTCTCAATTCCACCACTTGAAGGCAATCATCAAATACATGCAGTGAAGATTATGTTTTGGAAACCCAACAGACACTATTGCCTATTGAGGGCCCTGAGCCTGAAACTGGCTCTCTTTGTTAGAAAGCAGACGATCCAGGGGGAGAGAGGTATTAGAGATAGATGGGCAATACTGAGATCTGAGAAAACCAGAACCTGTAAGAGAGCAAATAGGACGTTAACTTTATACGTGAGTCAAAGCCTTTGATGTATGGCAAAACCAATACAATATTGTAAAGTAATTAGCCCCTAATTAAAAAAAAAGGTTCTTTCTGTGCCACCTGTAGTCCACTTGCTCACTTCTCCTTCCGTCTCTGATCCTTAAAGTAGTGCCCAGGCTTCAAGACCAGTTCTTAACTTCCTCCTCCATGAATCCTTCTTTCAGTTCTTAAGACAGGTGTTCTCAGCGAGGTCGGTGCTGCCTCCCGGGGCACGTTTGCAGTGGCTGGGGACTTTTGGGTTGTCACGGCTGGGTAGAGGCGTTGCTACTGGCCTCTAGCGGTAGACGTCTAGGATGCTACTAAGCCCAAGATGGCTCTAAAAAGAGAATTATCCATCCTAAAATGTCACTAGTGTCAAGAATTCTAGCACTGAACCACCTATACTTACATTAAAAACAGAAAAGTCAGTGGTGCCAAGGCTGAGAAACCTTGCGTTAGAAGATGTAATTTCTTCATGCATTTGTCATGGCTTTTTGTGCAAACTTGTCTAGGCTTATGTTTTATTTATTTTATCAGAGTATAAACTCCTTGAGGGAAGGAACATATATATTTATCTTTATCTCCACAGCATTAAACACTCAAGAATGATGACCAAGAGAAGCAAATGTATATAGCTCTTGTAGCAAAAACTATCTAGCAATAATGTAATTTAGTATTTTAAAATCATCTCATCAAATTCAAGGACTATTTTATTTCTAATTTTTATTCAGTTATAGGTTCTCAACTTGAAAAAGACCCTAAGCGTAGTCTAGTCCAATTGCTCTTCTTTTCCAAGGGGCTTGTTTTGATTTGCTAAATACTGAATTGAAATTCAATTGCAATCGTCCTCAGGTGCCAGACTGTGAAATTGGTATTTCCTCATTTAGACATTATCAAATATATGCTAGCCCTCAGTGCATGGCTATAAATATACTGTGTGTAGGAATTCATTAAGAATATTAATTGCAGAAAAGTCACTAGATGATCTTTATAGTTCCTTTCAACCCTGAGAATCAGCAATTTAAATTGCTGGCCCTTACTAACATATTTACTTACTATGTGAGGCAAAAAGAGACTTGAACATGACATGATTTTTCTGCATAAATATTTGGTTTATTAATTTCTTATTAGCCCAGAGGTATTTAGATATTCTACATATAATGAATTCCTACCCTTTAATTACTCAATACCAAAGACACGTTTGATTTTTCACCTAATGTACATTCTAAATGCAACCTCTCTGTTGAACTCTTATGGAAATTTCCTCTAGTATTATTAGCAGTTTTTAATATATTGTATATATTTTTCTTTTCAGGTAGATTGCAAAAGCCTTAAGGGCAAAAATGATTCTATCTTGAAAAAAAAATCCTGCCACATGGAGTGAAAATCTCACACATGGGAGACAGTGTCTAATTGCTCAATGACAAGACTTGGATTTCTCAGTACTTAGAAGTGAACATATTTCCTTGTATATTAAATTTCATAAGTATCTTTTAAATGACCTCAGTAAAGAAATAAGAAGCCTTAGTGACCATTTTAATTAATAAAAAAGTTTGGACTCAAGAACATTTTGTAAGACAAAAAAGCATGTGAAGAGAAAATTGTAAATGAGTGCTTCTTAACAAAAAGTTACTGATATTTCATTAAGCAAAAACTATATTGCTGTCAGTAGAAAATAGGGAAAGTATTGCCAAGATGCTGGCAGATTTGGAAAGAAAAACCTTTATGACCAATAGTCAAAATAAAACCTTGCTTATAAATTGTGGGTGAACATTCATTTTGCTGTTTTTGAAATAGAATTACCTTTTTCTCAGACACAGAAAATGTGGATTCCGGACCCAGCTTTGCACTAATTACCTGTGTAACTTTAGATAAATTACTTAACCCTACTGGAACTACTTTTTCATTTTAGGAATTTATGAAAGCTGGACAATTTGTTTCTAAGATTGCTTCCAACTTTATATTTTTTCTAAAGATTTATAGTTAAAACTTCTTTCCTAAATATTATCTCATTTTATCATCTCAACAGTTTCATAAGGGAGGCTTAGAAATATTTTCCTTCTACTAATGAAAAAATAAACTCAGGCAGTAAAGTGATTTACCCAAGCCTGGTATGTAGCAGCTCAGTAGTGCTTCAAGATAATTCTTGAAACCCCTCTCTCAGAGGAAATATACAATTAATCTTTAAAATATCTTATTTTCTCTGTTTGAAAACTAAGCTTTTAAAAAGTAGTCCCTCAATAATACATGTGTCATAATTTTTAAAAGTATAAGCATTTACATTTTATGGTTTGATCCAGGGATAGCCAATAAGATTCAATACACATGTCAGCCTCTATTGATTGGTATAGCTCCCTGAAGTGCTGTGTTGAGAATAATTTTGAGGCCAAGTTTGGGCTCAGCGGGAAAGTGTGCCATGTGAGATTAAGCAAGAACTCTGTGGATGACGGGGAAGGCAGGGTGGGTGGTAGAACGACTGTGGGGATAAGAGCCTTCTAAAGAGATGGCTGTAGCACTCAGTAATGTTTTACCAAGGGTTTGATATTGACTTGCCTTAGCTTCAGTTTTAACTAGTATTATTTAAAAAGTTTGGGGCTTCTCCAGTGGCTCAGTGGTAAAGAATCGGCCTTCAATGCAGGAGACCCAGATTCAATCTCATCAGAAAGATCCCCTGGAGGAGGAAATGGCAATTCACTCCAGAAATCCCCCCCTGGGAAATGCTGTGGACAGAGGAGCTTGGAGGGCTACAGTCCATGGGGTGGCAAAGAGTAGGATATAGCTGAGGGACTAAGTGCGCACACACACGCATATAAAAAGTATAATTAACTTAGAATCTTTTCACAAATAATGGCCCTCTTTTTAAGTTAAATGAGTGTCTGTCTTCAAGTACATAGTTTGGGTATTTTGATTTGACAGAATGCAGAGGGTGTTTCTAGAGTTTAAATGAGATGCAATTTTGCAGCTTGAACTGAAAACCAGAGTGGGTTCAATATTATATATATATGCACATATTGACATGAATATTTACTATACAGATATTTATTATATAACATATAATAACATATAACGTATATAGCAAATATATACTGTGAGTGGTAGAAACCAATGGTCTCTGGATCATTCTGCGTAAATGTATGTTCTATCACTCTAAGAAAGGTCGAAGATACTGTGAACCAGTGGCTGCCATTTATTACCTGCCTGCTGGGTGCTGTTCATCTAGTCACACCTTTACACCCTCCTTTTCCATTCTACTAAACTTTACAATGCTTTTTAAGTTGGGCATGGTTATTTCTTTTTACGCAATGAATAGCTGCACCTTACGGAAATTTAGTAATCATCCAAGATGATGTGGTTAAGAAATGTTGTGGAGTCAGAACGCAGACCAGGTTTTGTCAGGTCTCAGAGTCCATTTCCTTAACAAAACCAGGGCACGTCTTGCTGAAATATGAGGATGTAGATGTTTCTTAGTGATCATCTGTGTCTTACTTGTATCTAATGACAACTTTTGGATTTGATTTCATTGTCTTTACTGGTTGAACAGTTTCAACCAGTTTCAGAGAGGAGAGAGACAGTCGTGTCTGACTCTGTGCGACCCCATAGACGGCAGCCCACCAGGCTCCCCTGTCCCTGGGATTCTCCAGGCAAGAACACTGGAGTGGGTTGCCATTTCCTTCTCCAATGCATGAAAGTGAAAAGTGAAAGTGAAGTCGCTCAGTCGTGTCCGACCCTCAGCGACCCCATGGACTGCAGCCTTCCAGGCTCCTCCGTCCATGGGATTTTCCAGGCAAGAGTACTGGAGTGGGGTGCCATTGCCTTCTCCGCATACCACAAAGGAGAACCATTATTTTCTAATACTTTCCAGTATGATGACGAGTTGTTTTTCTGTAAAGTGTCAGTTTTGCCTAATAAGCACAACTCTGGGCTTCCCTTGTGGCTCAGCTGGCAAAGAATCCACCTGCAATGTGGGAGACCTGGGTTCAATCCCTGTGTTGGGAAGATCCCCTGGAGACGGTAAAGCCTACCCACTGCAGTATTTTGGCCTGGAGAATTCCATGGACTGTATAGTCCATGGGATCGCAAAGAGCTGGACACCACTGAGCAACTTTCACTTTCACTGGATTTAGAGAATTTACTTTAGATGAGACAAAAAGTTTTCTGAAAATTTTTTGTTGTTGGGGAAATATGCATGAAGTATGCTTTTGTACCATTCATGTGCTTAAGTTTGGTTCAGGAAAAAAGTGTCTTGTAATTTGCAAAAGTATTTTATTAACAGAAGTATATAAAGTGATCATAACTTAAGTCATAAATGTAATTGAGAATGTCATTTTCTTTTTTTCCAGATTCCTTGGTATTACTCAGTTTTCGCCTACACATGCCAGAAAGGCATTTCCTTGTTTTGATGAGCCAATCTACAAGGCTACTTTCAAAATCAGCATCAAGCATCAAGCAAGCTATTTATCTTTATCCAATATGCCAGTGGAAACTTCTGTGTTTGAGGAAGATGGATGGGTTACGGATCACTTTTCACAAACCCCTCTCATGTCCACGTACTATTTAGCTTGGGCAATTTGCAACTTCACATACAGAGAAACTACCACCAAGAGTGGGGTTGCAGTAAGTATTTTAAGCTTAATGTTGTTTTTGGATAATATATGCTGATATCTGGATTAACAATGACTCATTTCTCTCTTCTTCCCATCTTATATAGCTGAATTCTTTTCTTAATCCTTGGAAGGAAAATTATCTTCTTGGTTTCAGAGTCAGAGAGGAACTTCTCTTCCTTACCCAGCCTTCTTATTAATTTAATCACTTTCCCACTCCTGCCATTCCTGTTCCTTTTGATCACCTGATTATCTCTGCAACAGCTGTTGTCTGTTATGGGAAATTGCCTGTTTTTATTTATATGATGATAAAGCTTCTTTTTATTATATAATATTTCACACATAAAGAAAATGTGGAGAATAATATTATAAGCTCCATATACCTACTAGCCAGCTCTATAGAATCTAAACATTTTACCGTCTTTGTTCCAGTCTCATTTAATTTTTGAAAAAGTAAAACATGTTGGGTAGAGTTGAAGCCCCCTGTGGACCCCTGCCTGATATTATTGTCTTGTCTTCTACCTGGCCCTGAATTTGAATTTTGTCATTTCTATGCATATTATCACACAATTATTAAGTATATTATTCATTATTAAGTATAAGTGAAGTCGCTCAGTGGTGTCCGACTCTTTGCGACCCCATGGACTGTAGCCCACCAGGCTCCTCCATCCATGGAATTTTCTAAGCAAGAGTACTGGAGTGGGTTGCCATTTTCTTCTCCAGGGGATCTTCCCGATCCAGGGATCGAACCAGGGTCTCCCGCATTGCAAGCAGATGCTTTGCCATCTGAGCCACCAGGGAATCAATCATTATTAAGTATAAATCTGTTTAAATAATTCCATGTTTGAAAATTTCATATAAGTGGTTTTATATTATAGATAATCATTTCTTCAACTTATTTTTATTTGATTTCATTTTTGCTTAAAATTATATTTTTGTGGCTTATCTGAATAGAGTGGTTAATGAATATGTTAAAATTTCCCTTCCTCCTATAGATGAACAATTTAATGTTTCCTGATTTTTCAGTGATTGACAACAATGCTCAGTGAACATTTTTGCACCTAAATTCTTCTGCTGATGTGCTAGAATTTCTGTAACGTACGAAGCTTCTTTTAACCCATAGCACCCATATGTATAGAAATATGTACTTAGACAAAGGTGTTATATAGGAAGTCTTGAGAATTCACTATCTGTATTAAATTTATAACAAAAGTCAATTGTATTCTTTATGATCATTACCATTTGTGATACCATTCATTATTCCGGGTACTTTTGACATGCATTTGTCTTGCATTAATCAGACTAAAGCAGGCCATGCTCACTTAACAACTTTGTTTTCATTTTGATGGCTTATGCAATAAATATGCATTTATTTTAAGTTTCATGTCAACCCTAAAGCAAGGTATTATAATTCCATTTTTCTGAGTGAATAAATTTAGGTGGGGCCAGTGGTAAAGAACCTGCCTGCCAATACAGGAGACATTAGAGATGTGGGTTTTATCCCTGGGTCGGGAATATCCCTTGGAGGAGGAAATGGTAACCCATTCCAGTATTCTTGCCTGGTGAATCCCACAGACAGAGTAGCCTGGTGGTGTATGGTCCATGGGGTCGCAAAGGATTGGACATGATTGAAGAGACTTAGCACGCACAAATTTAGGTTTAAAGAGGTGAAATAACTTTATCAGAGTAAAAGGTAAGTGAGTGGTAGGGCTGCAAGACTAACTTCTTATGGTATGACCCTACATTTTGGGTTCTCAGCCCCTACGCCCCTCCTCATGCTATACTTACCATTTCACCTGTGTGTCTATATGAGAGTCCAGGTAATGATTCTTTCCATCCAATGGCCATTGTATCTGGTGTTACTCAAACATAACAGAAAAAGTGAATAGAAATCTATATTCTTATTCTGTAGAAGTCCATAGCTCTATAACAGCCTAAATTTTGAATAATAGGTTTAGATAAACAAATTTTTCTTGCTGTTAACTTTCAGCTTAAATCACCACAGAACCCATTTAAAAAATAAAATTTGCTTGCATACAAATTTAATGCCATTAGTAAAGAACTGTATATGGTGAGTTAATCTACATAATCATTAAAAATAATACCCCTAAGTACTGACTGTAGAATGCTAGAAAAAAGACATTTTGCTCTTTTGGACTTATACTTTTTTAATATGTTTAATTCCTCTGGTATTTCTTGATATCTCCTGTGGATAGATACTTCAAGGCTACTCATGTTGGACTGTACAAAGAAAAGGAATACTAATATATTTCATTTCCTTTTACATCTTCAAAAGTTGATGAGAGTTGCTGTGGGTCTCTTAGGAGCATAGGGTACATTGGAAGTGTGTTTTTCTTAGTGTGATTTCTTTATCCTGAAAGTATTTTCAGCTCTACACAATCATGCTTGTTGCTAAGTGATCCATGTTTTAGAACCAGATACACCCCAATTATTTAGCTGTGACTTTTATTAGAGTTAAGAATTCAAGTAATTAGTAAACATTAAAAAATTCCTATTTAATTATTTTTATGGAGAAAAGATAAAGCATGCTACTAGAGAACACTGGAAGGCCAACTGAAATAAAATTTTTGTTGTATAATTTAAAAATACTAAGAGTAGTAAAAAGGAAAGCAAAATTGCTGTTGGGAACCCTTATTTATCAACTGTGGAACTAAAATGTAAAACCTGTTTCTCTTTTTTTGTCACCCCTTGGAAATCCAGTCTATTTTCTTTTTATTGCCATTCCTCTTTATTACTGAGAACACATGGAATGCCATTTCTGAACTCTTTAACAGCTAGGAGTGGAAGTTTAGCTTTAGACTCTTAGGTGTGGGATGGTCATATGAAATCCAGGGGATCGTTTGAATCAGAAACTGAAGCAGTTTCCTTTGAGATATGAGAGAGTAACCTGAGCAGCATCTTAATATACAGCTGAATGGAAGCAGACCGTCAAGTATACATGTTTGAAGCATCATTATTTGCTTATCAAGTAATGTGTATTTTGCAAGGCACTAATTAGTTGCTAAGTTGTGTCCAACTCTTTGCAACCCCTCGGACTATAGGCTGCCAGACTCCTTATTCATGGACTTCTCCAGGCAAGAATACTGGAGTGGGTTGCGGTTCCATTCTCCAGGGGATCTTCCTGACCCATGGATCAAACCTGGATCTCCTGCATTGCAAGCAGATTTTTTATCACCTGAGCTACCAGGGAAGCCCTTGCAAAGCACTACCCTAAGTAATTAAGAAGCTTAAGGAAAGTCTAAGATCCTTCCGATAGAGTGATTGAAGGGCAACTTTCAAGTGGAATCCATACCTGTCAAATGTTAAGTTTCAGTTCAGTTCAGATCAGTCACTCAGTTGTGTCCAACTCTTTTCGACCCCATGAATTGCAGCACGCCAGGCCTCCCTGTCCATCAACAACTCCCGGAGTTCACTCAGACTCACGTCCATCGAGTAAGCGATGCCATCCAGCCATCCCATCCTCTGTCGTCCCCTTCTCCTCCTGCCCCCAATCCCTCCCAGCATCAGAGTCTTTTCCAATGAGTCACCTCTTTGCATGAGGTGGCCAAAGTACTGGAATTTCAGCTTTAGCATCATTCCTTCAAAGAAACACCCAGGACTGATCCCCTTTAGAATGGACTGGTTGAATCTCCTTGCAGTCCAAGGGACTCTCAAGAGTCTTCTCCAACACGACAGTTCAAAAGCATCAATTCTTCGGCACTCAGCTTTCTTCACAGTTCAACTCTCACATCCATACATGACTACTGGAAAAACCATAGCCTTGACTAGATGGACCTTTGTTGGCAAAGTATTGTCTCTGCTTTTGAATATGCTGTCTAGGTTGGTCATAACTTTCCTTCCAAGGAGTAAGCGTCCTTTAATTTCGTGGCTGCAGTCACCATCTCCAGTAATTTTGGAGCCCCCCAAAATAAAGTCTGACACTGTTTCCACTGTTTCCTCATCTATTTCCCATGAAGTGATGGGACCAGATGCCATGATCTTAGTTTTCTGAATGTTGAGCTTTAAGCCAACTTTTTCACTCTCTTTCATTTTTATCAAGAGGCTTTTGAGTTCCTCTTCACTTTCTGCCATAAGGGTGGTGTCATCTGCATATCTGAGGTTATTGATATTTCTCCCGGCAATCTTTTTTTTTTTTTGATATTTCTCCCGGCAATCTTGATTCCAGCTTGTGCTTCTTTCAGCCCAGCGTTTCTCATGATGTACTCTGCATATAAGTTTAATAAGCAGTGTGACAATATACAACCTTGACATACTCCTTTTCCTATTTGGAACCAGTTTCTGTTGTTACATGTCCAGTTCTAACTGTTGCTTCCTGATCTGCATATAGGTTTCTCAAGAGGCAGGTCAGGTGGTCTGGTATTCCCATCTCTTTCAGAATTTTCCACAGTTTTTTTGTGATCTACACAGTCAAAGGCTTTGGCATAGTCAATAAAGCAGAAATAGATGTTTTTCTGGAACTCTGTTGCTTTTTCCATGATCCAGCGGATGTTGGAAATTTGATCTCTGGTTCCTCTGCCTTTTCTGGAGAAAGGAATGGCAAGCCACTTCAGTATTCTTGCCTTGAGAACTCCATGAACAGTATGAAAAGGGAAAATGATAGGATACTGAAAGAGGAACTCCCCAGGTCAGTAGGTGCCCAATATGCTACTGAAGATAAGTGGAGAAATAATTCCAGAAAGAATGAAGGGATGGAGCCAAAGCAAAAACAACACCCAGTTGTGGATGTGACTGGTGATAGAAGCAAGGTCCGATGCTGTAAAGAGCAATATTGCATAGGAACCTGGAATATTAGGTCCATGAATCAAGGCAAATTGGAAGTGGTCAAACAGGAGATGGCAAGAGTGAACATTGACATTCTAGGAATCAGTGAACTAAAATGGACTGGAATGGGTGAATTTAACTCAGATGACCATTATATCTACTACTGTGGGAAGGAATCCCTTAGAAGAAATGGAGTAGCCATCATGGTCAACAAAAGAGTCCGAAATGCAGTACTTGGATGCAATCTCAAAAATGACAGAAGGATCTCTGTTCGTTTCCAAGGCAAACCATTCAATATCACAGTAATCCAAGTCTATGCCCCAACCAGTAATGCCGAAGAAGCTGAGTTGAATGGTTCTATGAAGACCTACAAGACCTTTTAGAACTAACACCCAAAAAAGATGTCCTTTTCATGATAAGGGACTGGAATGCAAAAGTAGGAAGTCAAGAAACACCTGGAGTAACAGGCAAATTTGGCCTTGGAATACGGAATGAAGCAGGGCAAAGACTAATAGAGTTTTGCCAAGAAAATGCACCGGTCATAGCAAACACCCTCTTCCAACAATGCAAGAGAGGACTCTACACATGGACATCACCAGATGGTCAACACTGAAATCAGATTGATTATATGCTTTGCAGCCAAAGATGCAGAAGCTCTATACAGTCAGCAAAAACAAGACTGGGAGCTGACTGTGGCTCAGATCATGAACTCCTTATTGCCAAATTCAGACTGAAACTGAAGAAGGTAGGGAAAACCACCAGACCATTCAGGTATGCCTAAATCAAATCCCTTATGATTATACAGTGGAAATGAGAAATATATTTAAGGGACTAGATCTGATAGATAGAGTGCCTGATGAACTATGGACGGAGGTTCGTGACATTGTACAGGAGACAGGGATCAAGACCATCCCCATGGAAAAGAAATGCAAAAAAGCAAAATGGGTGTCTGGGGAGGCCTTACATATAGCTGTGAAAAGAAGAGAAGAGAAAAGCAAAGGAGAAAAGGAAAGATATAAGCATCTGAATACAGAGTTCCAAAGAATAGCAAGAAGAGATAAGAAACCCTTCCTCAGTGATCAGTGCAAAAAAATAGGGGAAAAGAACAAAATGGGAAAGACTAGAGATCTCTTCAAGAAAATTAGAGATACCAAGGGAACATTTCACGCAAAGATGGGCTCGATAAAGGACAGAAATGGTATGGACCTAACAGAAGCAGAAGATATTAAGAAGTGGTGGCAAGAATACACAGAAGAACTGTACAAAAAAGATCTTCACAACCAAGATAATCACGATGGTGTGATCACTGACCTAGAGCCAGACATCCTGGAATGTGAAGTCAAGTGGGTCTTAGAAAGCATCACTACGAACAAAGCTAGTCGAGGTGATAGAATTCCAGTGGAGCTATTTCAAATCCTGAAAGATGATGCTGTGAAAGTGCTGCACTCAATATGCCAGCAAATTTGGAAAACTCAGCAGTGGCCACAGGACTGGAAAAGGTCAGTTTTCATTCCAATCCCAAAGAAAGGCAATGCAAAAGAATGCTCAAACTACCACACAATTGCACTCATCTCACACGCTAGTAAAGTAATGCTCAAAATTCTCCAAGCCAGGCTTCAGCAAAACATGAACTGTGAACTTCCAGATGTTCAAGCTGGTTTTAGAAAAGGCAGAGGAACCAGATGTTAAGTTTACCCATCCCCAATATGGCTTAGCATTTTTCTAGTTAGTTGGCTACACTTAGAAATTTGGGAAATGGCACATAACATTCTTTATATCTGGCTTCTCTTGAAAAATTGGAAAATCTTGTGACAGCTGGCTCAGATTCTCACTTGGCAATATTTGCTCATTCATTTATTCCTTTAGCAAACTATCACAGAGTTTAGTGCCATAAAACAAGCATTTTATTGCCTTCAGAGTTTCAGTGGGTCAGAAATTTAAAAGACCCAACAGAAACACTTTGTCTTTGCTCAGTGATGTCAAGGGGTCGGCTGGGGAGACTTGATGGCTGACTTGACAGCTTGAAGCCAGGATCATCTGGACCATCTTCACTAATTTGTCTGATGATCGTTCTGTCAGTCCTCTGGGATATCAAATAGGACGTCTGGCCACAGCATTTATGTGCGGCCTTTCCATACTGTCTCGGCTTGCTCCAAGCATAGTGGCCTCAGGCTTGTTGGATTTCTTATGTGGTTGTTCGGAGTTCTAAAGATGAGTGTCTTAAAAGAGCTATGTGAAAGCTGTATGGCCGTTGGTGACTTATCCTCTGAAGTCACACAGCATATTGGGCTTCCCTGGTGGTTCAGTTGGTAAAGAATCCATCTGCAATGCCGGAGACCCAGGTTGGATCCCTGGCTGGGGAAGATCCCTTGGAGAAGGAAATGGCAACTCCCTCCAGTATTCTGGCCTAGAAAATCTCATAGACAGAGGAGCCTGGAGGGCCACAGTCCATAGGGTTGCAAAGAGTTGAACACAACCAAGCGTCTGAGTGTATATATATATATATATATGTATATACCTCACTTCTCTTGTGTTTTAATAATTGCAAGTGAGTCACTAAGGCTGGCCTCAGTGACTGAGCACATAATCCATGGGTCATCACATTAGGAGTGTCTGAAGTCTCAATAGTTTCTGAAGTCACATCCTTGGCTTCATCATGCGTTCCTGACAGTGACCTGCATTTTTTTTTCCTAAGGCCATTTCTTATTTTAAGAATATTTTGCCAGAAAGTGTTTTAACTCCGAGCTCATCAAATCCTGGCTCTTTTCTGTTTCTTCTGAGTTTTGCTTGGAAACTGGGTACTTTGTCCTGAAGCTCACGTCTCCTGGTTTGTATTTTTCATATCCAGGTAGTAGAAGCTGGTGGCACTTTCAGTGTTCTGTCTGGAAGTCTTCTTAGCTTAAAAATGTATTTTAATAATTATTTCTTATTTTCCATGGTACTACACGCAACAGTGTTGCCAAACTTTCTTTCACTTAATACCAAAAGTCCTCTTTTGAAATTTCAGCTTCCAATACATTTACCTTAATATCTTTCAAGCTGCCACCACCAGCTTCCTCAGGGGCTATAAATCTTTGGCTAGAGGATCCCCTCCAGGCTCTTCCAGCTTTTGCCAGCAGTTCAGTCTCAAAGCCAATGTCACCTGTTTCAAGGGTTTTGTTATGGCAGTGCCCCACTTCCAGGTACTGAAATAGTTTCCAGTTGGTATTGCTGAATGCTAAGTCACTCTAAAACTTAGCAATAAAACAGGATAACCAGTGTTTGTGCCTGTTGCATTCTGTGGGTTGGAGATATGGACAGCATGAAGCAGGGTATGATTCATCTCTGTTCTTTGATTTCTCAGCTGGGAAAGCTTGACTACTGGCAGTGACTTGACAACTGAGGGCCAGAGTCATCAGAGGGCAGTCTGTACTGACTTTCTTTGCTTGTTGTTGGCTGTTGTCTGGGATCTCAGTTGGGGCCCTTATCTGGATCACCTATGAATGGTCTCCCTTGAGGCCTGAGCTTCCTTGCAGCCTGGTGTTGTCAGACTTGTTACTGGTGACTCAAGCCTCCAAAGGTGAGTGTACCAAGAGATTTACACTGTCTGCTCTTTCCAATATAAATGATTACATAGATTGAGTTAGTCACCATCTTCTTTTTTTTCTCTCTTTCTTGTAGCCAGGCAGAGGCTATGTTATCTTTCCTGACCTAGTCTATGAGGTTAAACAATTCACTGTTGCTGCATTCTGTTACTTACAAACTTAGATTCTAGCAGAAGGGACATAGTCTCCATCTTTCAATGGGAACAGTGTCAAAGAATTTGAAGGCTCGCTTGGAAACCACCACAGCTGTTAAAAGTGTTATAGAGATCATAAAGTCACAAGCACAGTGCCTGACATGTGGTACTCACTCTGATGATGACAAATTGATGATATATTCTGAAGTCATAGAACGGAGAAGGGATATGTACGTTTGAGAGCTAGATGGAATCTAGATTGTAAAAGGGCTTATGCCTATTTTAAAATTATCATTCAGTTAACAGTAAGATCCACTGGAAATTTAAGACCTGGAAGCATGATATGTGTAGTTTTGAAAATCTCCTTGAGAGAAGCATGCAAAATATGTGCACGTGAGGAGACTGGGAATAGGGGTCCATTTAGCTAAGAAAGTCTGGACTAGAGTAGTTATAATTTAAATGGATAAGATAGTGTAATTATAAGAGGCGTTTTAAAGAAAGAATTGGTAGGACTTGGTGCAGGATAAAGTATAGGAAAAGTAAACACTGAGGAAGCAGAAGATTGAGTCAAGAATGACTTTAAGGTTCAGCGTAATAACAGCTCTATAGTTTCTGTCCTTCAGATTCACTATGTATTCTGAACTGGTTCTCACAACCAATGAGAGTTTTAATTTTTTTTTGCCCAGTCTGTTGAATGCACAACCTACACTACCTGAGAAATCTGTTCCTCCTGTCATAACTGGTTATACAGAATTTTATTAGTCAGCATTTTTTTTTATATTATCAATTGGAGCTTAAGCAAAAAGGGAAATGTGCAAGAAAAAATGGAGTATGTCAAAGAATCCCAGGTGAGGGGTGGACCTGAAACTTTGAGCACAGAGGTATTTGGAAATGCTGCTTCAGATCCTTGTCAGTGCTCCTTCCGCTTTGATTGACTCTCTCACTGAGGACAGGCTTCCTCTGTTCTTTGATGGACGTGGTCGAGTGTTGCTGCCAGAAGTTCCCAAGTTTTGTATATTTCCGTGCAGGCCCTAAGAGGGAAACTGCCCTTTACACATTTCCAAACCCATAGCAAGTGCATTGGTTGTCTTTGCTTGAGTCATGAGACCGTCTCTGGACACTGTGTCTAGAGGATGCACATCACAGGAAGATGACATCTTCTGTTTCACCGTGTGGATGGGAGTGTGAGTTGCAAACAAGAGGAATTACTAAAGAAGAGATGCTGAGTGAAAAGCAAGTGCAAGTGCCCCAGATATATTTTTCATTTTTGTGTGTGTGTGTGTGTGTGGACTGATTAAGAAGGATACACAAAATTTGCAGTGATGGTGTATGTGTACACACACCTGTACCTAGGAAAGTGTACATACTCAGACACGTGATGCACATTTCTGATGCTAGAGTTCTAGTGAGAGTTCTAGTATATACACTTAAAACATGTAATTATTCTGTGTTGTTTCCTACTGGAAATACAATTTAGGTCTCATTTTAACAGAAGTAGAGGAGTGTAGGTTAGTGTACTCTAAGCACTTAAAAAAATTCATATTAAAATATCCATGTTGATATTAAGAGTTCTTTTGTTTAGACTGTTTTACAAATATTGTAATGGTCTACAGAGAAAGAAAAAGTAATGACAAAAGGGTTGGATTGCAATCTATTCAGGAATATAAGTTGGAGAAGGCAATGGCACCGCACTCCAGTACTCTTGCCTGGAAAATCCCATGGACAGAGGGGCCTGGTGGGCTGCAGTCCATGGGGTCGCTAAGAGTCGGACACGACTGAGCGACTTCACTTTCACTTTTCACTTTCATAGATTGGAGGAGGAAATGGCAACCCACTCCAGTATTCTTGCCTGGAGAATCCCAGGGACGGGGGAGCCTGGTGGGCTGCCGTCTATGGGGTCGCACAGAGTCGGACACGACTGAAGCGACTTAGCAGCAGCAGCAGGAATACAAGTGGAGGCTTCTTGATTATCCCAAGAAGAAATAATCCTCTTTGTCTTAGAATCCTCTCAGGAGACTTTGTGCATTCATCTCTCACAGTCATTGTCCTCCTGTTTACAGTCCTTTCTAGCTGGCCTCTTTGCTCCTCTAGACTGTGAACCCTTTGAAGTCAGGCACTGTATCTTGCTCGTCTTTGTAAGATCAGCCATTCCTATTGTATATAGAAAATGGGAGATAGTCAAAATCCAGTGCATGTCTAAATAGGTGAATCCCTTCAGAGAAGCCATAATGTCAGGAGTTTCCAAAACCTTTTGTTAGGTTAATGGTGGTGGTGGTTTAGTCGCTAAGTCGTGTCCAACTCTTTCGACTCCATGGACAGTAGCCTGCCAGGCTCCTCTGTCCATGGGATTCTCCAGACAAGAATACTGGAGTGGGTTGCCATTTCCTTCTCCAGGGGATCTTCCAACCCAGGAGTAAAATAAAAATTCATAAGAAGTAATTTTGACCAATACTGACTGTAAATAGCAAATGCTGCAAAACACACATCCTCACTTTTTAAGTACTTTGTTGGAAGATGTTGTTCAGGAGAGTTGAATCCTAAGAGTTTTACTGAAAATAGGGAACTGGATTCAATTCAATCTCTAGGCTCTGGAGGATCAGGTACTGAGGAGGAGAAATGACCAGGGATTGTCTCTGTCATCTAACAGGAATGGAAAGACTCTGAGTGCTCACTGGCTGCGTCTTGGAATCTTGGGGCCCAGCTTAACCTCTGCTATGTGAGAGGCAGGCCTGAGCCAGGCTGGGTCATCCAGTCAGGTCTGTACTGTTGTCAGCAGGCTATCTGGCCAGGTCAGGAGTTTATTGGAGTCAAGGAGTTTGAGAAATTAAAAAGGAAAAAAAATACAGTTGATGTACCTTCTTAAATTTTATTAGTATGGTAGGAATAGAACCAAGGGCTTTTGTTAAGGAGTGAGTATAGAATGAAGAAATAGAGGCAATGATTATAGACTGTGTCCTTAAGAGTGCTAGTTAAGGGAAAGGAAAAGAAAATACATGTATGCAGAGCCTAGTGCAAGTGAGTTTTAGATATAGCAGTGCTAAATCTGTACAAGAGAAAACAAAACTTTTCTTTTAAAAAAACTGTGGTGCATGGGCTACTCATTGCAGTGGCTTCTCAGAGAGCATGGGCTCTAGGGTGCACAGGCTTCAGGAGTTGCGAAATGTGGGCTCAGTAGTTGCGACTCCCAGGCTCTACAGCACAGGCTCAATAGATGCCTGTGGGCTCAGTTGCTCAATGTCTTGTTGGATCTTCCTGGATCAGGGATTGAACCTGTGTCTCTTGGATTTGCAGGCAGATTCTTTACCACTGAGCCACCAAGGAAGCCGCTAAAAGGTTTTCTGACAGTTGTTAAAGAGCTACCAGATGTTCAGTAGCTTGCTTTTGTAGGGGAAATATCCAGTACTCCTTTGTACTGTTCTGCAAGTTTTCAGAACCCAGGAATAGGAATAAAGAAAGCAGCTGTGGGAGATTCCACCTGGGAGACTGCACAAGACTCATGTGGCCAGCCATCAAGAGGATTCGACATTTAGTTACGGTGAAAACATTGTTGAAAGTATGGGCCGTAGTTTCCAGAGAGGTAGAGAATCAAGGGAACCTGATAGCTTACTGTGAACGGTGTTGGATTCGTGATCTCCGAAAGAGAAGATTTAACTTTGGGACAGGGACCAGGCTCAAGAGCTTTAGTGCAGCAGAGTTTTATTAAAGTATGTAAGGGGACCGAGAACACTTCTGACATAGATATCAGAAGGGGGACAGAGAGCGCCCCCCTCGCTAGTCTAAGCAAGGGAGCTATATACTTTTTTAATTAGTTATTACAATACATCAAAAGAATGTCCCAGGGTTGTAAAGATCTTACTAGACCCACTCCCATAATTTACATTTTAAGATAACAGGATTAGCCAAAAGGTTTTCAGGAAGGAGAAACTGTCCTCAAGCAGGATACATTGTTGTTATATAATCCTTAGCACAGAGTTTAAACTGACTTGTGTAATCATCAGTTCCAGGCTTAAAGAAAAAAAAAAACCATTTTATGTGACTAAGACTAAGAAATGTAGAGAAGAAAAAAGTTTGTCCTTTCCTCCACCTTGAGAATTCCAGACCCCTCTCTCCTCCTTGGGGACCCTGGACTTCTTATCAACCTGCCTAGGAATTGATACTTTCAAACCCAGATGGGAGTGATGGTCATGGAAAATGGATTGGGACAGATGAGGAATAGCAGTCACCATGAGAATAAAAGTCAGAGTAGAGTGATGAAGTGGGCGAGGTGGGAAGCTGTTTTAGGAAGGAGGTTTCAGGTTTCAGGGTGAGTTGGAGCAATTTTCACTGCAGTTTAGTGGCGTTGGAGTAATGTTATTGCGAAGTTGGATGGAAGGTGATTGAAGACAGAATCATGGAGAGCTGAGATAAAATGGCAGTGAGATCATGTTAGAACAAACATCAAAACCACTGAGAGGGACTCCTTGAGTATGGCAGCCTTAAGCCAGGCTTTAGACTTTTGAAGTGTGAGCGTCACAGTTGGAGACCTAGATTGGGAAGAAAATTAGTGAGCTGCATTAACTCCAAAAGAGAAGAGTTTTTCCATGAAAGTGGAGAAAGTGAAAGTGAAAGGCACTCAGTTGTGTCCTAGTCTTTGCGACCCTATGGACCATACAGTCCATGGAATTCTCCAGTCCAGCATACTGGAGTGGGTAGCCTTTCCCTTCTCCAGGGGACCTTCCCAACCCAGGGATCGAACCCAGGTCTCCTGCATTGCAGGCGGATTCTTTACCAGCTGAGCCACAAATTGGGATATAAAAGCAGTAGTGGAAGGTCAGGAAAGTGCTGATCCCTCTCTGGCTCTACAGGTGGTTGAGAGAGGATCTAAATATAGATGAGAATGTGAGCAAACCTTTGATCTTTTCATGTCATGTGGCCACAGGACTGGTAAAGGTCAGTTTTCATCCCAGTCCCAAAGAAAGGCAATGCCAAATAATAGTCAAATTACCACACAATTGCAGTCATCTCACACGTTAGCAAAGTAATGCTCAAAATTCTCCAAGCCAGGATTCAACAGTACATGAACCGTGAACTTCCAGGTGTTCAAGCTAGATTTAGAAAAGGCAGAGGAACCAGAGACCAAATTGCCAACATCCGCTGAATCATCAAAAAAGCAAGAGAATTCCAGAAAAACATCTACTTCTGCTTTATTGATTATGCCAAAGCCTTTGACTATGTGGATCACAACAAACTGTGGAAAATTCTGAAAGAGATGGGAATACCAGACCACCTGACCTGACTCCTGAGAAATCTGTATGCAGGTCAAGAAACAACAGTTAGAACTGGACATGAAACAATAGACTGGTTCCAAATCAGGAAAGGAGTATGTCAAGGCTGTATATTGTCACCCTGCTTATTTAACTTATATGCAGAGTACATCATGAGAAACGCTGGGCTGGAAGAAGCAGAAGCTGGAATCAAGATTGCCGGGAGAAATATCAATAACCTAGATACGCAGATGACACCAGAAAGTGAAGAACTAAAGCGTCTCTTAATGAAAGTGAAAGAAGAGAGTGAAAAAGCTGGCTTAAAACTCAACATTTAGAAAACTAAGATCATGGCATCCGGTCCCATCACTTCATGTCAAATAGATGGAGAAACAATGGAAATAGTGACAGACCTTATTTTGTTGGGCTCCAAAATCACTGCAGATGGTGACTGCAGCCATGAAATTAAAAGATGCTTGCTTCTTGGAAAAAAAGCTATGGCCAACCTAGACAGCACATTAAAAAGCAGAGACATTACTTTGCCAGCAAAGGTCTGTCTAGTCAAAGCTATGGCTTTTACAGGAGTCATGTATGGATGTGAGAGTTGGACTATAAAGAAAGCTGAGCACCGAAGAATTGATACTTTGGAACTGTGGTATTGGAGAAGACTCGAGAGTCCCTTGGACTACAAGGAGATCTAACCAGTCCATCCTAAAGGAGATCAGTCCTGAGTGTTCATTGGAAGGACTGATGCTGAAGCTGAAACTCCAATACTTTGGCCACCTGATGTGAAGAACTAACTCACTGGAAAATACCCTGATGCTGGGAAAGATTGAAGGCTGGAGGAGAAGGGGATGCCAGAGGATGAGATAGTTGGATGGCATCACGGACTCAATGAACATGAGTGTGAATAAACTCTGGGATTTGGTGATGGACAAAGAAGCCTCGTGTACTGCAGTCCATGGGGTCACAAAGAGTCAGAAACGACTGAGCGACTGAACTGAACTGAATGTGAACAGACGTAATAGGAGTCAGGGGTTTGTGTAAAGGCTAAGAGCTATTGATCTGAAGGGTGGAACACTAGGCTGGAGGGACATGTCCACAACCCAAGAGAGGGGACTGAATAGGCAGAATTCAGTGAATGGAGAAGATTGTATGACTGTCCTGCTCCAAGGTTTCCATTGGGATGTTGGCATAATGGAGGGTGCCTCAGCAAATCTCCAATCCCCTGCTGGTTGGCCTGGGCTGATGGTGGATTAAGTGATGAATGATTATGAGTTCTGTTGTATAATCCACAATTTTATCAACTGCCCTGAGTCTTAAAAGTCCCATGTATTGAAGAGACTAATAGAAGCTAAGGAAAAGGGTTTAAGTGAAAACAAACCTATGAAACAAAACCGTTTAGTCATGTAGACTATTCATGGTTGTAGTATGTTTAAATCATGATGATGTGTGTGATGGATGATGTGGTGTGTAGCCAGGTCCATTCTCTCTTGGTCGAGAGAAAAGAGATGACTCTCAGTCTTCTTGCTGAAATTTTGGGTGGTTGCAATGGGGCCCATCAGTCCAATTACCTCTTAGATATGCTCCTGGCACATCTAGAGTAACATGCTTGCTGTGTGTATGTGCTAAGTCGCTTCAGTCATGTCTGACTCTTTGCAACCCCATGAACTGTGGTTCTCCAGGCTCCTCGATCTACGGGATTCTCCAGGCAAGCATGTTGGAGTGGGTTGCTGTGCCTTTCTCCAGGGGATCTTCCTGACCCAGGGGCTAAACCCTAGTCTCTTATTTCTCCAGGTCTCTGGCACTGGCAGTCAGGCAGGTTCTTTACCACTAGCGCCACCTAGGAAGCCCTAGAGTAACATAACTTGTAAATTGATAATCTGACAGGCTCCTTTTCATTTCTTTGCTGTGAGCTTCCCTGGTGGCTCAGAGGTTAAAGTGTCTGCCTGAAGGAGACCTGGGTTCAGTCCCTGGGTCTGGAACATCCCCTGGGGAAGGAAATGGAGAGGAGCCTGGTAGGCTATAGTCCATGGGGTCCCAAAGAGTTGGACATGACTGAACGACTTCACTTTCACTTTTCTTTTCCTTATGACTTCAGATTTATTTTTGCCAATTTTTGACCCTCCTTTTTTGTTTTACTTCTAGTTCTTTAGAACTTTTACTTTAAAAAACTGTTTGGCCCATGCCTTTATAATCTAAGGGAAGTAGAATATTTTATAGTATTGAGGAAGAAAGTGGTGAGAGATGATGTTGGGGATTTATGCAGGGGCCAGATCATGAAGGGATTTGTATGTCTTGTTAAGGAGTTTTGATTTTATCCGTTAAGAAAAGGGGACCATTGAAGGATCTGAGCTTGGGAGGGCTTCAGAACATGTCAGGAGCTTTCTGTGGAGGCATGGAGATGATACAAAATGTCTTATTATCTTTGCCAAAAGACTCTCAGTTCCTTTTCCCCATTGTTTGGTTAAGGATCCGCTTTCCTCTGTGGTTAAGGCTGCCATGCTGGTCTTGTTGACTTTCCTAAAGATCACAGAACAGGCAGCAAGCACGAGTAGTGCAAACAAGTGGAGGGGCTTAGATCACGGGCGACATGAAAATCATAAGCAGACTTTTGTGTCTGGTCCCAGACACAGGATGTGCTTCAGTCTCCAGAGGAAAAAACTCTGGGAAAACATGATGTAAAACAAAAGATGAAAGAGGATTATATTCTAAAGGTTGATGTTACTGAGATTCAAATGATTCTTATAAGATTTGATGTCAAATTTCAGAGACTAACTAGAGTATTTGGTTAAGACATTAATATTTCCGGAGATGGAACTTGCATGAAACAAAGAGGAAAATTCTGTGCGGAAGATTCAGATAGTATTTCTGGAAGGTCCTTGTATTTAGGTGGATACATAAAGCTGAGTATTCAGAGTGAAAAAGATATCCAGAGTACTAATAATACTGTCTGTCTTGTAGCCACTGCCACCTACTAATGTTTCTTGACTTCCTTTTCAGACCAGATGGCAGGAAATCTGACTGGGTCTATAAGATGTTGCTGTTTTCTGATTAGGTTCAATTTGGGGAGGAACTGGTGAACACCTGAAACCAACCACAAAGCAAATGCACTGTTCTCATGGCACTGAAAATTACTAATGTCTTATATTTCTTAAAACCATAGAAAACCACTGCTTTATCCATTCACAAAGCTATATTAGTCAACTGTGTCCAATAATAAACTGAGAAAATTGGAAAATTCTGGTGTAATTAAGATGACCAAAGACAGAATGGACTGAGCAGAATTCATAAGAAGTTCACAAAGACGTGGGACTTTGAGTGACGAGTAGAGGAAAAATTCTCAACTTTTTGTAATTAGCCAATCAGCAAGCTAATAATAGATACCCAGTGTCTCCTCTGGGTTAAATACTGCACAAAACCAGTGTGTAAGATATAGCTTTTATTTCCAAAGGCTTTAGGAGCCAGCTGATTAGACAAGGTAAACACATTACCACGTACTGGGTGGTTCAAGGTGCTATTTTATAAAGGGGAAGTAAATTCAGTGGTTAGATGTTAGATATCGAAGAACAGAGAAGGAGATCCATGTGGACAGATATTTATTGAGGAGTTTGGTCTTGAGGATAGGGTGGATATCGATATGTGAAAGGCAAATTAGAGAATCTTCCTCGTGAGATGAAGAGAGCATCTATGGAAGGGACAACCATGGAATTTTCTTCAGAGTGAGAAGATTAATGTATCAGTTATTAATAGTTGGTTACAAGTGTCTGAAAGCAACTTAGGAAAACTTAAGCAAAAGAGAAAATCAACGGTGGGATCCTGGCCAGCTCCAAGGAATGGAGAATTAAATAATTATGTCTTGGGCAGGACAGCCTTGCGCATCTAGGTAGCAATTACCGATGAACAATCTTTTGGGGGTGCTGTCATGTGTTTTAATTGCAGTCCCCAAGTTCCCCGGAGAGACAGAGGGAACAATTTGTTTTGCCTGAATAGAGCGCCCATGTCCATGGATGAGGTATTAATAGATTCTGGGATGCCTTCATAGGGGCTGATGGAATCTGAGGAGGGGGAGTTTCTCAAAGGAAAAACAGTGTGACATTATTAAAAAAAAAAAGGAAGAAGTATATTCTGTCAGCAAAAATCAGATAAATAACAGATATCATTGTTGAGTACTTAGTAGCTGCAAGGCTCTGATCTGTTTAATAATTCATTTACTATTTTGAGATAAGAGCTGTTGTCCTTGTTTTCTAGATGAAGAAAATGAGGCACTGAGAGTGAATGCCTAGCGTGCCCATAGTGTCATGGCTTACAGCGGCAGAGCTAGCGTTCACACCCACCCTGGAAATGGACCTCCTGTTCAGTGGGGTGGGGTCCCAGGGAAGATGCAAGGTGGAGCAGCCGGCAGGGAAAGGAAATCAGTGGAACGGGGTTGGAAAGACAAGTCTGGATCAGAAACGGAAAGAAGCCAGGATCCCCAAAGGATAAGGGAATGACATGATAAAAGTGAGGTTTTTAGAAATATTAATCTTGAGGAAGTATGCCAAATCCAGGGGAAGGGAGGAAAGCCTGGAGCTTTGAAAGCCCACCAGAAGGTCATGATTGAGCATGGATGGTGGAGATTTAGACCTGGTGAAGGCAAATACACTGACTGTTTGTATGTCTTTTTCACACAGCAATGAAACATTTTTTTAAAACATAACTCCATGAAATGCTATACTTTAATTACTGAATTGAGATTTTAAAGAATATTGATAAAACAGGGAAAAATTATCCAGGCACAAGAGCTTAACTGCTCTAGGCAGTTTTAGGTTTCATTTCTGCATGAAACCTTGCCCCAGCTAGGTTCTTTCCCTTCTTTGAACTGTAATTGCCCTGTAATTATAACTCTCTTTGGATCATTGTCCAAATAAATTAATTATGTTACTTTCTGCACATCTTTTTTTTTTTTTTACTTGTGAGATTGCAAGACTGTGAGGGTAAGTAAGAATTGTTGCCAGCGAAAAATACATTCATATACTATATTATTCATATAATCATACAACACACACACATATCCTGGGCAGCTTACAGAAATCATGTGTTTAGTATATACTATATACTCCATGGTATATACCACATTTCTTTGCCTATAGCAGTCACTCAATAAATATTCAAAGCATGGATGTTTTAAGATGCACTTGAAGGAAAAATCAATAGGCCTTGATGAGTGTGTTGATTTGGGCGACAAGGGAATAAAAGTGAATCAAACAAAACCTCAGAGTTTCAGGTTGCTTGACTGAGATGACGGCGCTTTATTGCTGCATCTTTACTTCTTGTAGTTTTCTTCTTTGCTTTGCTTTCTTTCCCCTGTTTCTTTTTTGTAATTTTTTAAAATTGTGGTAAAAGTCACACAATATAAAGAATACTATTTTAACCATACTAACTGTCCAGTTCCGTGGCACTAAGTCCATTCACATGGTTGTGCAGCGCTCACCATTACCCATCTCCCCAGCTTTTCACCTTCCTACTGAAACTCTGTCCCCCTTAAACACTAAGTCCCCATTCGCCCTCCCCGCCCCAACCTTTCCCACTCCCCACCCTGGCATCCACCAGTGTACTTTCTGACTCTCTGAATTTGACTATTCTAGGTACCTTGTATAAGTGAAATCAAACAATATCGATCTGCACCTAATGTATATTGGAAAGCATTTTTAAGGTGAACAATATATGTTCCATGGAGAGAGTGTACCTTCTTTCCCCCCCATCCCATGCTATACAGCAGGTTCTTGATAGTTATCCATTTTTTACATGTATATGTCAATCTCAACCTCCCAATTTATCCTCCCCCTTCCCCCTTCTTTCTTCCTTTCTCTGTCTCTTCTCCGTAGGGTTCTAGGTTCGGGTGGAGGCTTGGCCTGAGTGAAGTGTCTCACTTTCCTTCTTCCTCTCTGACTTATACTATATACATGCCTGTCATGCCAGAGAAAGAAAATGAAGAAATACAGTGTTCTTTTTTTTTTCTAATATGGTAAATTTATTATGTGTGTCTCTCTGATGAAACTTGAATCTTTTAAATGGCAAGTCAGGTTGAAAGTTTGGTTATCTCTACACATGCCTAGAATTAATGCAGTTGTGCCTCTCAGCATTTCAGAGAGGAAAAAACAACCATTTGAACCAGTAACCCTTTTCCTGACAGGAGACATATTCTTATCAATTTCTTTATTTTATTAATCCATTGGCCAATGAAAAACCTCCATCAGAAGGGCCTTGTGGCAATGTCTGAGATGCTCATGGTGGGGACAGTTCTCTGCCTTCCCCTTCCTCTGGGGACAGGCATTGAGAGTGTGTGGAACAGTCCTGGGTAAGAGGATCCATCCAAAGGGGAGAGATTCTATTACGTGATATGTGTTTTCTAGGAGGCCATCGAGGAGTCAAGCACAGGCTGGATCAAGAAGCATAGTGCTAATTGCGTTGGTGTTTGGCAGATTGGGGTTGAATTTTGGATTTCACCACTTGCTAGGGGCAGATTTCTTAACTAGAGCCATACTCTCTGATATGACTGGGGATAACAATGCATGCCTAGTAACATTGTTGAGAAACTTAAAAGAGGCAATGGAAGGGAATTGTCCATCACATTGCTGGGCATGTAAGGATGCTCAGTTCATGGCAGCTGTACCAACAAGCCTGAGTTCCTGGGTTTCACTCTCACTAATGAGTAGGTTCGGAGAAGACAATGGCACCCTACTCCAGTACTCTTGCCTGGAAAATCCCATGGACAGAGGAGCCTGCTAGGCTACAGTCCATGGGGCCGCTAAGAGTCGGACATGACTGAGCGACTTCACTTTCCCTTTTTACTTTCATGCATTGGAGAAGGAAATGGCAACCCACGCCAGTGTTCTTGCCTGGAGAATCCCAGGGAAGGCGGAGCCTGGTGGGCTGCCGTCTCTGGGGTTGCACAGAGTTGGACACGACTGAAGTGACTTAGCAATAACAGTAGCAATGAGTAGGTTATCGAGCAGGATGAGAAGGAGTACAGGAGGGTAGAATGGGAGCCTCTGTGGCACCCGCTTAAAATGGATCGTTTTCAAAGGCCAAAGAGGATTGTTCAGAGGGGAAGATGAGAAACACTGCTATTTCATCTTGACACTCCAGCATAATGCCACTGTGAAAGGTGTTGCAGAAATTTTCAGTGTTTATGTTTCCTGTGATCACCAACATTGTGGAAATGAATTACAAGCTCATTATTAGAGGGAGGAAGAAGGCTGTGAGGTATCTTTCTCTGTGGTTCTGTCATAGGTGGGAAGATGGAATCATCTCAGATTTATAGAATTGCTCCCATGGAGGGAAAAACCCAGGGAGAAAAATGTATTTGAAGACATGGAGATTCTATGTCTATTTTCTATGTTCATATATTTAAAAATACAATTATTTCCAACTAGTTATCAGGCTATGATTTAAGGTGGGGTGAAGGAAAAGGACAAAGAGGTTAAAAGATGGAGAAGAGATTTTCTGCACTCTTGGAACATCATAAAATCATTCACATATTCATCAGATTATCTTATTTTAAAATAGCATTATTTTATTAATCATTTATTATGTGTCAGATACTGTTCTAAGAACTTTACATGGATTATCTTATTTAATCTTCATAACAGTGATGCTTGGAAATTTCTATCACAGTTTTTATATTTTACAGACAAGGAATCAGAGGTTGAGAGAGATGTCATAACTTGTCCATCATCACACTGCTTTAAATGTTGTGCTGGAGCTGGAGCTCAGGTGGTCTTACTGCAGAGCCTGTGGTCCTCACTGCTCCACTGTGCTGTCTCACAGATGCTTAAGACTGGATGCTTACAGGGGCAGACACAGCCCTGTGCACAATAAGCATGACCTCTCTCTTCACAGAGCTTATGATCTAGCTAGCTGATATGAGCTGCTTCTCAGAGAATGTGTATTTGGACATTCTGTCCACATGTCTACAGGGGAAGAATACCCTTCTCATTGGAAAAGTCTCTGATGCTGGCAAGGATTGGGGGCAGGAGGCGAAGGGGGTGACAGAGGACGAGATGGTTTGATGGGATCATCAACTCAATGGATATGCTATACTAAGTCACTTCAGTTGTGTCCGACTCTGTGCAACCCTATAGATGGCAGCCCACCAGGCTCCGCCGTCCCTGGGATTCTCCAGGCAAGAACACTGGCGTGGGTTGCCATTTCCTTCTCCAATGCATGAAAGAGAAAAGTGAAAGTGAAGTCACTCAGCCGTGTCTGACTCATCATGACCCCATGGACTTGCAGCCCACCAGGCTCCTCCGTCTATGGATTTTCCAGGCAAGAGTACTGGAGTGGGGTGCCGTTGCCTTCTCCCAATGGACATGAGTTTGAGCAAATTCTGGGAGATAGTGAAGGACAGAGAGGCCTGACATGCTGCAGTCCATGAGGTTGCAAAGGGTTGGACATGACTGAGTGACTGGATAATAGTAACCCTTCTCAAACTTGGCCCTGTAGATTTTGGATTGGATAACATTTTGTTGCAGCTCTCTGTTCTGTGTGTTGTATGAGGTGCAGCAGCATCCCTCTCTCTGGTTGTTGCCATTAGCCCCTCCAGTCATGACAGCTGCAAATGTTTCCAACATTGTCGGATGTGCCCTGGCAAAATCACCCTTAGTTGAGAACCACTGATCTAGAAGAATGACTTAGTGGTTGATGACTCTATGTAAAAGCCATGGAGAGGACTCTGTCTGGAGGTGTGTGGCTAACCTGGATTACATATTCAAGAGGTGACAGAGGACTAATCAAGACTCCTTTTACTCATTGATATATACTTGCTTCTTCAGATAAAAGTGGACACAAATACAGTTCAGGGCAATCTAGAATACATTATTGGTGTCCGACTCCTGCAACCCCATGGACTATATAGCCTGCCAGGCTCCTCTGTCCATGGGGTTCTCCACGTAAGAATACTGGAGTGGGTCGCCATTTCCTTTGAGACTCTGCATAGGAAATGGATTAAGAGACAAAGCTTTACACAATTAAAGGACATAGCTCACCACGTTGAAAGAACAAATGAGCAGGAAATTAAAAAAACTATATTTATTTTTGGCTGTGCTGAGTCTTCGTTGCTTTGTGTGGGCTTCTCGCTGCGGGCGCTAGGGTGTGCGGGCCTCAGGGGCTGAGGTTCCCAGGCCTAATGGCTACTGCTCACAGGCTGAGTTGCTTCCCAGCCTGTGGGATGTTCCTGGACCGGAGATCGAACACGTGTCTCGTGTATTGGCAGGCGAATTCTTTACCATCGAACCCTGGGGAAGCCCCATCAGCAGGGAATTTTTCTGCTGTGTTCTGTGGTCAGGCTTTGTTTTGCTGTTTGGCTGATACTCTGATTCATTGATGTTCGCCTAGTCTCCGTGTTCTAAATGTAGGGGACTTGGTGGAGACCCTACAGAGGGGTTCTTAAACCACATCAAAATCGCCTGTGGACTGTTTTTTAGACTCACACTTATGAGCCCTACTGTATAGACTTGATGAATTTGAACCTTCGTACGTGGGCCTCGACTCAGAGGCCACTGAAATGCTCTGATACGCACCCCTAAATGAGGAGCATGGGCTCTGGGCTTTCGTCTCACGCCTGTTTATCTGGGCTCATCTTTTGTGACCATGTGCTCTCCTTTTAAAGGCATATCCTGAGAGCCACACATAAAGCTCTGAAAAGACTCCCATTGGCCATAACTTTCTTACATACTATGCCTAAGTAAAAGGGATGATGGAAAATGTCGTCTTATTTCATTGGGGCATGTGTTGAGCCAAAAATGAGGGATTCTAAAACTGAAAAACAAGGGGATTGGATATTGGTAGGCAACTAGCAGTCACTGACACAGATTATTATCACTAACACATAATGAGAACATAGGATATTTATTGAACACTGAATGTGTATCAGGAGCAGTGAAAAGCAACCATGTGATGTTGCTGCTACCCTTATCCTTCTTTTATAAATGAGGAAGTGGAATCTCAAAGGGCCTACCAATTTGTCACACGGTTGGTGGATGTCAAAGCTAAAATATTAAGCAGTTTCTGTCTACAAGCTTTTTCCATGAGACAGTCCGATTACACTAGCTCAGTTGCCCCAACGAAACTATGAGTTATGGTTTTTAGATTCTTATTTTAGATATAAGACATATTTTACCTTTATTGATAAGAGTAATGTCAATAGTCTTTCATCCTTCAGATTTTATTAGGCTTTTACTACTATCTGTATATTTAATTCAGTATCTACTTTGTTTTGAGAGTTCTAAATGAGGAAAAGCAATAGCACCATAAGATAGAGTAAGAGCAGCATAAGCTCCAGGGATAGCCTGATATCATTTAGTAAATTTGGTAACACTTTCAGCTGCTAATGCCCAATAATTCAGGGGATCATTAATAAATATTAGGAAAGTTTGGAATGGCAGTGATCCCATCATAATATGATTCGTAGAAAATCTAGATTGAATTTATACAACTATATAAGCCCCTCTCCATGAGAGCTAGTACATGAATCAAATAGAAAAATACCTGGCTAAGCTTATTTATCCCCTTGAGATGACACAAACAGCCACCTCTGAGAAGTCTTATAGCAGTCTGTCTGTCATCAAAAGGCCAGTTAATAAAAAGATCCTCATAACCTGCTCCAAATCTGAGATGGTTATTGTCATTGAGAATCTTTTCTTAGATTCCTTTTGACTCCTAATATCACTGAGACAGATTATACACATAAATTAACCAGAAATGTCTTAGGAAATTGTTAATATAGGGAATATATTTTTTTCCAACTCCCTGACTGACCTTTAGAATAGTAAGTTATTCATAGCATGCTGGTCTCTTTAGGGAATTATTTCCTCTGTAAGCAGTTGTATATGGTTATAGATAAGCAGAAATCAGTCTTATTGTCCCATGTGTCTGTCATCTTGTCCTGTGGTTAGATAAATATTCTGAGAAATTGACATTTACTTTATTAGAATACTTTACCAAAAACAAAACAAAAACCCAAGACTCCAATAAAATCAATGTTCTTTTCGCATTTTTTTTTGTTCAAAAGTATCCAAACCCCACCAATAACAATAAAACAACACTGACAAAGTTTTAAACATGACATGTGACATTCTTATTAGAAAATATTAAATATTATTCCACAAATGAGGTTAAATCATTTTCAAAAATTTATCCTTTCTGAAAAAATAGATGATCAAATCCTACTGCCAGGCTTCGGGCTCAGTCATTCTGGACAGTTACAGAAGAAGATACTGGAACATCATTGGTGTTCACCATCTCACTTTTGCAGATGAGATCATAGAGGTGTATGCTGCCGTTGATGACAAGCCAAATAACTAGTCACCAAATGATGACTAAGAATCCCAGAGGATTTGGGCTACAAGAGTCATTTGCCTCCTCTGTAATAGGTCCTGCTGCTGCTGCTGCTAAGTCGCTTCAGTCGTGTCCGACTCTGTGCGACCCCAGAGATGGCAGCCCACCAGGCTCCCCCATCCCTGGGATTCTCCAAGCAAGAACACTGGAGTGGGTTGCCATTTCCCTCTCCAATGCATGAAAGTGAAAAGTGAGAGTGAAGTCGCTCAGTCATGTCTAACTCTTTGCAATCCCATGGACTGCAGCCTCCCAGGCTCCTCCATCCATGGGATTTTCCATGGGCAAGACTACTGGAGTGGGGTGCCGTTAAGCATAGTATTTCTGTAGATCACAGCCTAGTAAATGCTGTTTTGAAAATCTGCATAATGCTAACATTGTTAAATCAGGGAGGGTAGGAATCAGTTTATGATACATACTATTCTAGTACTCAGCCATGTAAAGCAGCTTTTTGCCCTCAGTTCAGTTCACTTCAGTTGCTCAGTCGTGTCCAACTCTTTGCGACCCCGTGAATTGCAGCACGCCAGGCCTCCCTGTCCATCACCAACTCCCGGAGTTTACCCAGACTCATGTGCATCGAGTCGGTGATGCCATCCAGCCATCTCATCCTCTGTTGTCCCCTTCTCCTCCTGTCCTCAGTCTTTCACAGCATCGGGGTCTTTTCCAATGAGTCAGCTCTTTACATGAGGTGGCCAAAGTATTGGAGTTTCACCTTCAACATCAGTCCTTCCAACAAATACTCAGGACTGATCTCCTTTAGGATGGACTGGTTGGATCTCCTTGCAGTCCAAGGGACTCTCAAGAGTCTTCTCCAACACCACAGTTCAAAAGCATCAATTCTTTGGTGCTCAGCTTTCTTCACAGTCCAACTCTCACATCCATACATGACCACTGGAAAAACCATAGCCTTAGATGGGCCTTTTGGCAAAGTAATATCTCTGCTTTTAAATGTGCTATCTAGGTTGGTCATAACTTTCCTTCCAAGGAAATTTAGGGCTTTTTGCCCTAATTCTCCTTTATTTTAAATGTACATTGGCAGCATTACTAGAGGAAGCTACAGCTTCAGCTGTAGCAAACAAGAAAATAAGCATTCTTCTCTGTGTAGATGTTATGATTTCATTCATTCAGTCATACAAGAATGGTCACTCACCAAATGTTTACTTGAGTTTTCCTATGTTCCAAGCACTCCTGTAGGCACTGGAGACAAGGCAATGAATAAAGCAGATAAAACTTTACAAAGCTTACATTCCATTTCCTTGGGAGATTGACAATAAAATAAAATACATCTATGTGAGAAGGTGATATGTGCTAAGGAGAAAAGCAAAATGGGAAAAGAGTGATGCAGTTTAAAATAGGGGGATAAGGAATAGACCTCTTGAAAAATGAATATCTGAACAAAGACTTAACTGTAGAAGAGAGCGTTGGGGTGTCTGGGGAAAGAAGATCCCAGACAGAGGGAACCGACAGTTAAAGATGTTGAGGCAGGGGATAGGGGAAGGCCTGGAGTGTTCCTGGGGGTGAAGAAGAGCCCTGGGGTGAAGAGAAGAATAGTAGATGGTGAGGTCAGGTGTGTGTGTGTGTGGTGTAGGTAGGGTGCTATGGGTTATTATTCAGACTTCTGCTTTCAACCTGAGTGTGATTCCAAACCTTTGGAAGCTTTCAAGCAGAAGCATGATGTATCAGACTTATATTTCTAAAGGACCCCTCTGACTGCAGTGTGGGAATATTCTATATTCAGGTAAGGATGGATGCAGAGAGACCTCCTAAGTGGTGACAGTGTGCAGGTATAGAAAAGTAGTGGAATTTGGGCTATATTTTAAAAGTAGAATTGCCAGGATTCATGATGTATTGGCTATGGGTTGTGAGAAAATGAGAATTCGAGGAATACTTTCAGTTTATTTTATGCTGAGATGATACCTACAATTTCTGTGTTAGACAGGAAATGGTTGCTCCTTGTCATCAGAGAGAACAGCTCTGAATTTGCTCAACTGAAACTAAAATAGAAAATTTTCCATTCTTTAAATGGATAATGTTGATACTAAATAACTCCACCCAGCAAAGTAATTAATTGAGCTTTTAAGAGTGCATTTTGCAGCTAACACATTTTATGTGCACCTGTAAAAATATAACCTTTATTAAAAATAAATGCTTTATGGTCAAGGTGCTTTTTATGGTCATGCCTATTTCTTGTATATCATATGATGTAGAACTCCTGGGATTCAACCAATAACTGCCTGAGGGCAATAGCATTAAGGTTGAAAACATTATATATATGTGTGTATATATATATACTTTTTTTTTTCTTTTTTGAAGTTTCTCCTCTGGTCTACATCATTTGAGAGGACTGAGAGAGAATACAGGTGAGATTTCAGAGTAGTGACTCTGACTTCCGTGGTTCTTAGTGGCTAAGGAGAAGGTACTGATAGAAAGTGAGACGGTTGGATGGCATCACTGACTCAATGGACATGAGTTTGGGCAAACTGTGGGAGATAGTGAAGGACAGGGAAGCCTGCTGTGCTGCAGTCCATGGGGTCACAGAGTCGGACACAACTTAGGGACTGAACAAACACAAAGGCACATTTATTTCTCCGTCTGTTCCGTAGGCTAGGCACACGTCATTGAACATGAGGACAAGTTGCCTGTGACTCAGCATTTGTCAATGACTTCCTCAGACAGTTGATACCTGAGAGAAAGCACCTACTGGGCATGTTGGCAACCCACTCCTTTAGTTGATTGGATGTGTATGGCATGGAGGAGGGGTTTTAAATCTTGACAGATTCTGGAACTGATTCTGATTCTACTACCTATTAGCTGTGTTATTTAACCACTTTAAATAAGAGATTTCATTTCATCTAACAAGCTTTTATTATGCATGTTAGATGAAATGAGATTATATATATAAAGTACCTGGCATGCAGAAGATGATTTTTTTTTCAATCCTTATCTGTTTCTGCAGTGTATTATATTGTCAGAAAGCAACAAGCCCCATCCAGGTTTTTCATCAGTAGCTGTAGAAATTCTTTCACTGAGTATAATTGAATGTTATGTGCTCATTTTTTAAAAACAGAAAGTGATACATAAAATGTTCAACTAAATATTTTATCTGTATTTCTAAAAACTGTTACATTACCTGCAATCTCAACTGTGAAGACTAGGTAATATGTTCTTTGTTTAATTCTAGTACCCATGAAATGGTTTCTCTAGTCCAATGTTACTCCTTTTCTTATTTGATGGAGAAGAAACTCACATCTTAATTTAGTATCTAGTTGCATAGTTTATCTTATTTTACCTGTTGATAACTCTGGTATTGCTGTGTTTATTCCCTTAGTCGTGTCCGACTCTTTGCGACCCCATGGACTGTAGCCTGCTAGGCTCCTCTGTCCATGGAATTCTCCAGGCCAGCATCCTGGAGTGGGTTGCATTCCCTTCTCCAGGGCATCTTCCCAACCCAGGATTGAACCCAGATCTCCCACATTGCAGGCGGATTCTTTACCATCTGAGCCACCAGGGAAGCCAAGAATACTGGAGTGGGTGGCCTATCCCTTCTCCAGGGGATCTTCCCGAAGCAGGAATTGACCTGCGGTCTCCTGCATTGCAGGTGGATTCTTTACCAGCTGAGCTATCAGGGAAGCCCTACTCTGGCTTACTTCCTTTTAATTCATTTCTTTGTTCTTTATTTAATGTTAGAACTCTTGTCACACTTATATTTTTTAATCAACTTTATTAATGTATAGTTTATGTACAATTAGTGGCACCCACTTAAAGTGTGTGAATTTCATTGGGTTATGACAGATGTGACACTGCTGATACAATGAAGACAGAGATTATTTCCATCACTTCCAAAATGTTTCCTAATGCCCCTCCCTTCATCCCAGACAACTATTATAGTGCATGTAATTTTGTACAATTAAGCCTTTGCAAAGTTCTTTTTGAGGTAAAAGACATATGACAGTAGTTTGAGAAACAAAGAGGAGGGAAAGAAGGGGAGACAGCATCCACTCTTTCATGATTTTAGATGTGAAGAGAAAGTCTGGGAGAAGCGGTCAGACACAAATTAAGAGAGAAAGTTTTAAAAAGTAAAAACAATTTTAGCATGTTTGTATGCTAAATGGAAGAAAGCAGTGGAGAGGCTTAAAGAAACTCCAAAGTAGTTGAGAAGGGCTGGGATGAAACGTGTAACTGGGGGAGTAACTGGAAACAGAGAAAAAACCCTTTTTCCTCAAAAAGTGGAGGTGAGGTGGTATGAGGTGAAGCAAACAGGAATGTTACTACATGTGGAGTCAGAATGTTGAAGAGTTTATATCAGCTGCTTCAGTTTCTTTAATTAAGTGCTAGAACATTCAAGTGTTGTGAGACATGAAGTGAGGAGGTACCTGGGGAAAATAATGAGGGTTTGGACTGGCAGCTGTGGGGAGGGGAGGGCGTGTTCCTGCATGACAGAGATTACTGGTGGTTCTAGCGTCTAGCTGACCCTGGAGGACCCGATTTCGGGGGGGAACCCATCTCATGGTGGCCTTGTTCCAGTTGTTCTTTGTGGCTAGGCTATAGCAGCGAAGGATATATTATTAATAGAAGATGAGTTTTTCAAAGTTGAGAAGTTGCAAAGAAGATGTAGAGGAAGGACAGGAAAATCAGGAAGGTTCTATTTAATACAGTAGTTATGCCCTGTGTGGCTTACACGGATTAGGAGCCTGGTCAGAGGCAGGAGACAGGATAGGGTGAAGAACATTCTGCTTGCTGTCAGATCTGAAGACCTATTATCCTCCAATTAAAAATAAAAATTGAAACAGTTTGTGTAAAAGGAACGATTGAGCTTTCTAATTTGTTGCTTATTCATTTAATAATCAGTTTCCATTAGAACAAACTTGAGTAGCGTGTAGCTTGGTTAGAGTAGACTTTGTGCCTCACCCAGAAATAATAGAAGACGCTGTGACACACCGTGCCCCAGGGTGTTGGACCGTGGCATCGGGGCTCTGTTGCCTGAGTTGGAATGCTGCTTCCTCCGTTTTTGGGTTGTGTGACCCTGGTCAACTTGCTCAGCCCCTAAGGAAACTTAACAAGTTTCCTTATTTGTAAAGTGAGACAATGATGGGACTCAGTTCATAGTGTTGTTGTGCAAGTTAAGTGGTTTGATGTGTGCTAATAGGTAACTTCGGAGAAGGCGATGGCACCCCACTCCAGCACTCTTGCCTGGAAAATCCCATGGATGGAGGAGCCTGGTGGGCTGCAGTCCATGGGGTCGCTAAGAGTCGGACACGACTGAGCGACTTCACTTTCACTTTTCCCTTTCATGCATTGGAGAAGGCAATGGCAACCCACTCCAGTGTTCTTGCCTGGAGAATCCCAGGGACGGGGGAGCCTGGTGGGCTGCCGTCTATGGGGTCGCACAGAGTTGGACATGACTGAAGCGACTTAGCAGCAGCAGCAGCAGCAATAGGTAACTAGATATTGTTATCAGGAGTCAGAAAACCTGAATTCAAGTCCCGTGTCAAAAATTCAGAACCTTAGATCTGAGACTATGTGCAAATCATCCAACTGTTGCTGGTTGCCTTTTACTTACCTCATTTGTGAAATCAGTTGAATAATTCTTACTGCATGTGCGTTAGCGACAGTGACGGAGATAATATATGCACGAAAGTCCTCTGTGACTTTGAAATACTATACAAAATAAAGAACTCTTATTATTTTCACATTATGTACCACATTAATTGTGTGTCCAGTTACTCAAGAATTATATGAAATAATTAATGTGAAAATGCTCCAAAATATGAAATGTTTACATAAATGTAGAGCAGCAGTGGGAATTGGAAGTGTTTTCAGGTTTTAATTTAAATAATTTTAATTATATATTTGATTATATTTTTAAGCTACATCTCTGAATAAAAAACTTGCTGGAGAAAAGGCAGCCATTTAAGTTACTAATTAAAATGAAGTTTTTGCTTTCCTCATGTATTTCATTTCCTGTCTTTGCCTTAGCATGTGGAGTTGAAATTTGACAGTACTTAATCAATACCAATTTCAGTTGATTCTGACCTTTAATGGTATTGAGTCTAAGAACTTATTCATGTGCAGAATGTTGCAGGTTCTTTTAAAGATTTGTGACAACTCTGCATTTTAGCTTCATGGAGCATTATTGGAGGATAAATGATAGCATTTGTTGTCAGAAGGGTCCCTTCACTTTCTTTTCCCTTTTCCAATTAGCTGGCATTTATTAAAGTCAGGTTTATTGGTCTATAAGTTATAAACAGCAATATTCACCCTTTTTAGGTGTATAATTCTGTGGACTTTGACCAATGGGTACAGTCATGAAACCACCACCACAATCAAGGTATAGAATATTTCCATCACTCCCCAAAGTTCCTTTATGCCTCTCTGTGGTCAGTTCCTTCTCCTGACATCCCACCCCTGGCAACCACTGATCTTTTTTCTTTTCCAGTTGTTCTGCCTTTTCCAGAATGTCATTTATATCAATTAGTCATTTAAAAACAGTGTTTTGAGGCCTCTTACTGGGCTTCGTTTCTGCTTGCACCCTCATTTATGCACCGTCTCTGCATGTGGGGTTTACGGATGTGTGTGTCTGTATATCTGTCTGTGGTGGTTTCATGGAGGTGGTGCTAACGAGTCCACAGATGCAGGCTTCAGTACAACTCAGCGCCCAGGCCAGCGGTGCAATTGTCGTAGGTGTGCTCAGTGCGTTAACATCGCTGAAAACGCAGGGAAAGGGAGATGTTGTCTCTCTCAGCTGCCACTCAGTAAATAGCACTGACTCTTCATCGAATGTACAATATTTTAATGGAACACTAACAAAATTGCTAACACTAACAACTGCCATGGAGAAACTCAGTTAATCTGTATGATAATATAATAATAAGAGGATTAATTATATTTTGTTCATTACACTGGCCAATCTGGAGTGCCATGCTTGAGTCAGTACGTATTGGTAGACGTCCAGTAACACAATCAGAGAAAACTAAATTGACCGCAACATGGTCAATTGAAAAGCTATATAAACTCTACCCATAACATATGGGGGAGAATGAAACTCATTATTTAACTGTCTGCTGTGATAGCTTTAAGTCATTTAGTACCTTCCTTGGAGAAAGGCTTCTTTTTACTATTCTCTTTTTTACTTCCTATTTTCTTCACAAGGGCTGTTATATAGATTTCAAAGACTGGATGGTAGCATTTGTAGAGATGTGGATAGATGGACAAACCGAGTGAGCCAACATTTGTTGAGTGTGATAACCACTTTAAATACATCTCACTGACTTTTCATAGAAACCTAGAAGTAGGATTTTTATCTCCATTTTACAGGTAAGTAAATCTGAAAAGAGCTTGCCCCGAGTCACACAGCTAGTAAAACCAGGTCTGCCTTCAAAGGCCAAAGCCCCTCACCTTACTGATTCCCTGTCCTGCTGTAAGCGTTATGCTCTATGATGACTTTTTAGCATCGTCCCTGAGGCTCCACTTATCTGCTGGCTAAATGTATTGATACTGTTCACAGCACATCAGCTTTATGACTATGTACAGTTGCTCAACAAATAACAGGAATTGCTTTTTATTTTCTATATTTAGGAGTTTAGAATGACTTATAATAAAGTTGATGACCTAAGGTCAGACATTTCCTGTAAAGTGATGACCAGACCTTCTCCAGCCTGCTATTAATTATGACCCAACAGCACTCAGCCATTGCTTTAAAAATGATAAAAAATAAAAAATAACACAGCAAATGATACTCTGGTTATTATGTAACAATGTGGTGGGTGTTAAAAAGGTAATATTGGTAGCCTGTGACTATTTCCCGTTACTCCACTTAGCAGATGAACACATTTTCCGGTAGACCATGAATTTATCAGATTTCATTAAGCTATCTTATCCTTCCAACCTTAATAAAATTTCATGAAGGTTATAATTCTGTGAGCTTCTTAAGGTTATGACACTTTAAAAAATATGAGATAAACATCAGCTTCTTAGGCTAATGTGAAAATATTTGTCCAGGAATTTTAATAAGTAATGAAGTAGTGACTTGTACCTCTGCTGTTATTTTCCTTTCCCCCTTTTTTTCACCATCACTATGGATATATGTGAAGAGACATATATCTAGTTTTTGAGGGTCTTGAAGCAAAACTTAGATTTTTTTTCTTTTAAAAGGGGCTTTTCTTTCTCTCCCTTCCTTCCTTCCTTTTTAGCCATTTGCAATATTTCTGCTCTTGCAATATAAACCTTTTTAGGCTATCTCTAATTCGATTAGAAATATTAAAATTTTCCAAGGCTATCAAATTTTATGATTTTGGGTTATATTTATAGTTTCAAAATATTAGGTCAGGTAGGTAGATAATTTTCCAAAACCCAAAATACATGGCTACTTCCCAAATATTGAGTGATTTTAAAAAATCTCTATAGATTTTGTTCATATTATAGAGCACCTAATAGACCAAATATTAGGACAGGTTTCTGTATATTCTCTTTGTACTAATACTTTTCCCTTAGCTTTTAACTTTAAATTAAATTAATTAATTAAGTTTATTTAAATTAAAACATACAAAATATTTGTAATACTTGTTAAATGTTCTAATGAGTGTTTTTAAAATGTTCTTTTATGAGAATAAAATATAATTGTGATAGTCTAAGAATTGATACTTTTGAGCTGTGGTTGCTGGAGCAGACTCTTGAGAGTCCCTTGGACTGCAAGGAGATCCAACTAGTCCATTTTAAAGGAGATCAGTCCTGGGTGTTCATTGGAAGGACTGATGCTAAAGCTGAAACTCCAATACTTTGGCCACCTCATGTGAAGAGTTGACTCATTGGAAAAGATTCTGATGCTGGGAGGGATTGGGGGCAGGAGGAGAAGGGGACGACAGAGGATGAGATGGGTGGATGGCATCACTGACTCGGTAGGCATGAGTTTGAGTGAACTCTGGGAATTGGTGATGGACAGGGAGGCCTGGCGTGCTGCGATTCATGGGGTCGAAAAGAGTCGGACACGACTGAGCGACTGAACTGAACTGAACTGAAGGTATAACCCAAGTATATATTTATTGTACTGAAATGAATCCTACTATCAAAAAAGCATTATTTTTCAGTTTGTCAATACCAAACTTTATCATTGCACAAATGTTCTTATAGAACTAGTGCAAAATTTTTATTTTAGATAAATGATGGAACACTTTAAAAGAAATAATTTTTATAAAGTATGGAGTGCAGAGTACAGAATTATTGGGGACAGTTATCCAAGGTGTTTCTACAGGTCTGTGACAGTCTTTGTTCTGCACTATCTTTTCAAGAATGTTGGCCCAGTGGTAAAGAATCTTCCTGCCAATGCAGGAGATACAAGTCTGATCCCTGGGTTGGGAAGATCCCCTGGAGGAGGAAATGACAACCCACTCCATTATTCTTGCCTGGAGAATTCCATGGACAGAGGAGCCTGGCGGGCCGCAGTCCATGGGGCTGTAGAGTCAGACATGACTTAGTAACTGAGTGTAGCACCATGGCACAGGAAATAACTTTTGAAGCTAGAGATTGTGTCCCCTAGGGAAGAAGGCAGATTTGTTTCTGACCAAGATAAACTCTCTCGGGACAAAGATCAGGCAGTTTTGCTTGCAGTTCTCTTTGGAAGATTCCCTCTGGAAGATTGGCAGTTTTCCCAGCTTGGGATTCTTCTGCTGTGGCCTGGACCCCTGGTGTGTGCAGCATCCCTCTTGGCCACTCTGTCGTCCACACTGGACTTGAGTCCAAGGGTAACCTGTATCAACAGGAAGCTCACATCGCCTGCTTGTCTTTTGGTAGAAAACTTCTTTGCCTCTGACCCAGGGATCTTGTGTCTTTGCCAAAATCTATGAAACTGTAGCAAGCTAAACTGTTAGCTTGCAAGCAAGATAAAATTTCTGACCCTTCTCAGTTCTTGACAAAAACCTATTTTATCACATGTGATCTGAATGTGAAAGACCAGAGCATCAGGTATTAAAAAAAAAAAAAAAGTAGAGAAATAAAATACCTTATAAATTGCAAACTTGCAATCTGTTTCTCTTGATTTTTGGTTGATTTTGCAAATTAAATGCACTGGGAATGAGTTGTTCCTATATAATATTCATCTTATAAAGCATTATCCACTATGGCAGCATTTATTGTAGACACAGTACATGAATATGAAATTAATTTTACTTGCATAAAATTGCTACTGTTTCAAATAGATGTCATGAAAAAAAAAAAGGTAGTTCTGTGGAGCCTTTTGGCTCTACTAAGAGTTGCAGGTGAAATTTATATCTGAATTTAACAACTGCATAAAAGTATTTCAGAATTTTTAAAAGTAAAGGTGCCTGGTAACTGTGACCTTATTTTGCTTCTGGTATTGTGCCTTTTTTTTTTTTCAGACTTGGCTCCACTGATAAAATGCAGAAATTCGGGATTGAGATTTGAAATGGAGTTATGTTTAAACATTTTAACAATACTACATTTATGACCCGTGTTCAGACAATTAAGTGGCAAGTTTGCACTCACCGAATCATAATACCTGTTAATATAATTTGTATTTTCATTTCAAGTTGACCAGATCAGCTTGGTGCTACCTGTTTGATAATGGGTAGATAGGTATAGCTATATAATTTACATTAGGTTGGTGTCTTTAAGTTTCTTTATTTTTACCCCTAGTTTTTAAAATTGTAATATAGCAGACATACACTACTATGTTAGTTTCAGGTTTACAGTATAATGGTGTGACATCTGCATATATTATGAAATGATCAACATGATAAATCTAGTAAACATCTGTCTCTATACAAAGTTGCTACGATGTTATTGACCATATTCTTTAGGTGGTATATTACTTCCCATGGCTTATTTATTTTGTGACTGGAGGTTTGCACCTCTTCATTCCCTTCACTAATTTCACCCCTCACTCCTTCCACTCTGGCAACCACCCATCTGTTGTTCCTATTGATGATTTTGTGTTTGTTTTTTTTTTAGATTCTGCATGAAAGTGATATCATAGACTATTTGTCCTTCTCTGTCTGCCATATTTCCCTTAGCATAATAGCCTCGAGATCCACCTGTGTTGTCACAAATGGCAAGAATTCATTTTTTATGCAGAATAATATTCCATTGTGTACATATACCATTTTTTGTTTATTCATTCATATATTGATGGACAGTTACTTTGCTTCCATATCTTAACTATTGTGAATAATGTTGCAATTAAAATTGATGTGTATATAATTTATAATTAAGTGTTTTTGCTTTCTTCAGCTGAATACCCAGAAATGAGGTTGCTGGAGCCCACGGTTCTATTTTTAGTTTTTTGAGAAGCTTGCATATTGTTTCCCGTAGTGGCTGCACCAATTTACAATCCCACCAGCCGTGTAGGAGGGTTTCCTTTTCTTCACATCCTCCCCAGCCCTTGTTGTGTGCTGTTTTTTTGGCGATAGCCATTCTCACAGGTGTGAGGCGATATGCCATTGTGGTTTTAATTTGTGTATTCCTGGTGATTAGTGATGCTGAGTGTCTTTTCCATGTGTCCGTTGGCTATCTGTATGTCTCCTTTGCAAAAGGCCTATTCAATACCTCTGCTCATTTTTTGAGCTGTATGTTTTTTATAAGTTTAGTCCTCTGAATTATTTGCATATTTTGGATATTAACCACTTGTCTGATACATCATTTGAAACATCTGAAATAACTCTTTCCCTTCAGTAGGCTGCCTTTTCTTTTCGTTGACAGTTTCCTTTGCTCTAGTTTGGTGTAGGTGGTTGTTTATTTTTGCTTTTGTTTCCCTTGCCTGAAAGACATATCTAAAAATATTGCTGAGATTGATTCCAAAGAGCATATGCCCTGTTATCTCCTAGAAGTTTCATCATTTCAGGTTTTACATGTAAGTGTTTAGTCCATTTTATTTTTGTACGAAAGTAGTCCAGTTTGATTCTTTTGCATGTCACTGTCCAGTTTCCCCAATATCATTTGTCCAAAGAAGCTGTCCTTTCCTATTGTATATTCTTGCCTCCTTTGTCCTAGATTAATCGTCCGTATAAGCATGGGGTTATTTCTGGGCTCCCTATTCTGTTCCAGTCATCTATGTGTCTGTTTCTGTGCCAGTACAATACGTTTTGATTATTGTAGCTTCATAGTATAGTTTGAAATCAGAGATATGGTATCTCCAGTTCTTTCTCTTGATTACTTTGGTTATTTGAAGTCTTCCGTGTTTCCATTAAAATTTTAGAATTACTTGTTCTAGTTCTGTGAAAAATGCCTTTGGTATTTTGATAGTGATTGCACTGAATCTATAGATTGCATTGGATAATGTGGACATTTTAACAATACTAATTTTTCTAATCTGTGAGCATGTTATATCTTTACATTGGTTTGTGTCATCTTCAGTTTCTTTTATCCATGTCTTATACTTTTCAGACTACTTGTAGTCTTTTACCTCTTTGGTTGATTTATTCCTGGGTACTTTATTATTTGGGGGCATTTATAAATGGGATTTTTTTCTTAGTTTCTGATAGTTCATTGTTAGTGTATTGAAAAGCAACAGATAATTGTACATTAATTTTGTGTCCTGAAACTTTACTGAATTCATTTACTCATATATACATTAGTTCTAATAATTTGTTGTAGCATCTTTAGGATTTTCTATATATAGTATCATATTATCTCCAAGTAGTGACAGTTTCACCTCTTCCTTTCCAGTTTGGGTTTCTTTCATTTCTTTTTCTTGTCTGATCACTGTGTCTAGAACTTCCAATCCTTTGTTGAATAGAAGTGGTGAGAGTGGACATCCTTGTCTTGTTCCTGATCTTAGGGGAGATGCTTTCAGCTTTTCACCTTTAAGTATGATGTTAGCTGCGGGTTTGTCATTTACAGCTTTTATTATGTTGAGGTATGTTCCCTCTATACCCACTTTGTTGAGATGTAACAAATGGATGCTGTTTATTTATAACATAATTGATTATGTTAGAAGCTTTTTCTGCATTTATTGAGATGATCATCTGACCTCTATTCTTTAGTTTGTTAGTGTAGTGTATCACATTGGTTTGAGGATATTATTCTTCCATCCCTGGAAGACAAATCCCTCTTGATCATAGGGTATTATCTTTTTAAAAGTATTGTATTTGGTTTGCTAACATTTTGTTGAGGATTTCTTCATCTATGTTCATGGGTGATATTGGCCTGTAATTTTCTTTTTTGTGTGTGTGGTGTTTGGTTTAATATTCATATGAAGCTAGACTCATAGAATGAATTTGAAAGCATTCCTTCCTCTTTAATTTTTTGGAATAGTTTGAGAAGTATAGGTGTTAACTGCTTTTTAAATGTTTGATAGAATATACCTGTGAAGCTGTCTGCTCCTGGGGAACAAAAAAAAATTCCCTTTTGTTTGTTGGGAATTTTAAAATTAGTTATTTAATTTTGTTACTTTAATTTTTAAGTCTGTTAATATTTTGTGGTTCTTTCTAATTCAGTCTTGGGAGGTTGTACTTTTTAAGGAATTTATTCATTTCTTCTAGGTTGTGCATTTTATTACTGTATAATTGTTTGTAGTAATCTTATGATCCCTTGTACTTCTATGGTGTCAGCTGTAACATCTCATCTTACAGTTCTGTTTTTTATTTATTTGGTTACTCTGTCTTCTTATTCTTGTTGACTCCGGCTAAAGGTTTATGCATTTTGTTTATGTTTTCAAAGAACAAACTCTTAATTTCATTGATATTTATTATTGTTTTTTTAAGTCTGAATTTCATTTAATTCTGCTCTGATCTTTATTATTTCTTTCCTTCTGTTAACTTTGGATTTTGTATATTCTTTTTTCGAGTTCCTTTAGATGTAAGTTTAGATTGTTTATTTCAGATTTTTCTTGTTTCCTGAAGTAAGTTCGTATAGCTATAAACTCCCCTCTTGCAGCTGCATTTGCTGAATTCCATAGATTTTATATATTTGTTTTTCTAGTTTTAGTTGTCTTCAGGTATTTTTTGATTTCCTCTTGGGTTTATTTGTTGACTCATTGGTTCTTAGTAGCATGTTGTTTAGACTTAATGTGTTGGGTTTTTAGTAGTTTTCTTCTTGTAGTTGATTTCTAGTCTCATGCTATTGTGGTTGGAAAATATGCTTGATGTGATTTTAGTCTTAAAATTTGTTGAGACTTATTTTGTGTCATAGTATGTGATCTATCCCAGAAAATATTCCATGTGCTCTTGAAAAAAAATGTGCATTTGCTGTTTTGAGATATAATTTTCTATATGTATCTATTAATTCAATTTAATTTACCACATTATTTAAGGAGAGTGTTCCTTATTGATTCTCTGTCTGGATGATATATACATGGATGTAACTGGGGAATTAAAGTCCCTTCTTATTGTATTACTGTCATATTTTCCTTTTATGTTTGTGAACATTTGCTTTATGTATTTAAGTGCTCCTATGTTGTTGTTTTTCAGTCACTGAATCGTGCTTGACTGCTTGTGACCTCATGGACTGTAGCATGCCAGGCTCCTCTGTCCTCCACTGTCCCCTGGGATTTGCTCAAATTCATGTCCGTTGAATTAGTGATGCTATTTAACCATCTCATCCTCTGCTGCCCCAAATGTTACATACATATATATTTTTACAATTGTTATATTCTTGTTGAATTGATCCCTTTAATGTTATATCTTACTATAGCTCTTGTTTTCAGCTCATTTTTCATGATTTAAATATTGCTTCCCCAGCTTTCTTTTTGCTTGCACTTGCTTGGTATACCTTTTCCATCCCCCCACTTTAAGACTGTGTGTGTCTGTAGATCTGAAATATGTCTCTTGAGGCAGCATATATATGGGTCTTGTTTTTTAACCATTCAGCCACTCTGTATCTTTTTTATTGGAGCATCTAGTCCATTTATATTTTAAGTAACTATTGATATCTGTGTATGGATTGCTGTTTTTAAAATTATTTTTCAATAGTTTGGTAGTTCTATTTTGTTCCTTCTTTTGCTCTCTACTTGTCATTCTTATCATTTGATGACTATTGTTAGCATTCTGTTTGGATTCCTTTTTCTTTTGTGTGTGTGGTTTTTGGTTACCATGTGGTTCTTATATAACAACATGCTGTTTTAAGTTGATTATCTCTTGTATTTTAAGTTGATAGTCTCCTAAGTTCAAATGCATTCTAACCACCATACATTTTTGCTATCTTCATTCTCCCCACCAATATTTAATGTTTGACATCATATTTTCATCTTTTTGTTTTGTGTATCTCAACTAATTAGTGTGGATATATATATATATGTTTTTACTACTTTGTCTTTTAACCTTCCCACAAGCTTTGTAATTGGCTGGTCTCCTCCCTTTACTGTATGTTTTCCTTTACCAGTGAGATATTTGCTTCCATTATTTTCATATTTCTAGTTATGCTTTTTCCTTTCTGCTTAGAGAAATCTCTTTAACATATCTTATAAAGCCAGTTTAGTGGTGCTGAACTCTTTTAGCTTTTGCTTACTTGGGAAACTCCACTTCACTCCTGTAATTCTGAATGATAACCCTATCAGGCAGAATATTCTTGTTTACACAGTTTAAACTTTTTTTATCTTTGACTATATCATACAGTGCCCTTCTTTGACTGCAAAAGTTTTGTGAAAAAGCCAGCTCATGGTCTTAGGGGAGATCTCTTTTGTATTACTAGTTGCTTTCCTCTTGATGCTTTTTAAATTCTATATCTTTAATTTTTGCTAGTTTAATTACAATGCATCTTGATGTGAACCTATTTGGATTCATCTTGTTTGGGACTCTCTATGAGCCCTAGAGCCAGGTGTCTGCTTCCGTACCCAAGTTAGGGGATATTTGGCTATTATTTTTTCGAATAATTATCTTCTCTTTCTCTCGTCTTCTTCTATAATGTGAATGTTAGTATGCTTGATGTTGTCTGAGAGTTCTCTTAAACCTTTTTTTCTGTTCAACATGTGGGACTTCCACTGCACTGTATTCTAGATTCTGTTCCTCTGTATCATCCAATATACAGCTGATTCCTTCTAGTGTATTTTTAAATTTCAATTATTGTATCCTGTTTGGTTCTTTTTTATATTTTCTAACACAGTTCTTACTGTGTTCATCCATTCTTCTCCTGAGTTCAGTGAACATCCTTATAATCATCATCTCAAACTCTTTTTCAGGTAGATTACTTATCTCCACTTCGTTTAGTTCTTTTTCTGAGGTTTTTGTCTTATTCCTTTATTTAGAACATATCCCTCTGTATTTTCATTTTTCCATATTCTTTGTACTTATTTCTATATATTAGGTAGGTGGGTTATATTTCCTGATCTTGGAGAAGTGGTCTTATGAGGACATGTAGTATGGGGTCAGCAGTACACTCCCCTCTGCTCACCAGATTTATATCTTCTGTGGCGGGGGGGAGGGTGCCCTAAATGGATTGCATATACCCTTCTGCTGTGGCAGGGCCTGCTGCTGTGGGTGTGCTGGTAAATGGGTCTGGCCTCTGGCTCTGTTGGCTGGAAGGCTGTGCCTCCACTGGAGAGTGAGGAGGACCTCCCACGTAGCTCTTTGTGTGGCCCTGGGAGGCTCAGGCAGTGCTGGTTTGCTGGTGGCTGGGGCTACGTCTCTGGAGCTAGTAGGCTAGAGTAAGGATTCCAAAATGGCCCTTGGCAGCACTGGTGTTATTATGATGGAGTGAGCACCACCAAATGGTGCTGCCAGGATCTCTACCTCCCGGGGGAGTTCCAGTTGCCTCCTGCATCTCTAAGAGGCTCTTTAAGGTCAGTAAGCAGGTCTGACTGACCCAGGCCCCTTTCAGATTGCTGCCTCTCCCCTGAGACTCAGGACGTGTGAGATTGTACATGTGCTTTCAGAGCGGGGTCTCTGTTTCCTACTGCCTCAGGTCTTCTGAACATAAGCCCTGCTGGTTTTCAAAGCCAGGCATTTTGGCAGCTCACTTTCTTGATGCAAGAACAGTGAACCAGGAAGCTTAATGTGGCTCAGATCCCCATTTCTCGGGGAGGACTTCTAAGATTGGGATATTTCTCCAGTTTCTGGGTTGCCGACCCATGGGTGTGTGTAACACATCTCTAGTCTTTTTACCTCTTTCACTATGGGTCCTTCTTTGTCTTTAGTTGTGGGCAATTTCTTCTTCTAGTCTTCAACTCATTCTCATAGGTATTTGCTTTGTAAGCAGTTGTAATTTTGATATGTCTGTAGGAAGAGACCCTGAGATCTTCTTATTTCACTGTCTTGGACACCTCTACTGTTCACATTTTTAAGGGATACATTTTTTCCCATTTAAAAGGAAAACTGTCTTTTTTTTTTTTTTTTAAGTTGACTTGTTTGTAGGTTTTCTCAGCTACTTCCCTCAGAATCTTTCATTTGCATGATCTACATGAGGAAGATAAAACTTTACCTTAGTCTTTGGTAAGAATAGGAAGTATTTCAAGGTAATATTTATGGGTTGCTTTCTACTAATTTTGTAAGAAAAAAACAAAAATGGACAAACTGATAAGTCTTAGACAAGTTCCTCAAGGTGGCAATATTTTATGAAACAAATAGTTTAGTTTTGTGAAGTCCATATATACCTTAGATTATTTTCAAGCAGCCATCTGTGCCATAACTCATGATTTCTTCTGCATTTTTAATCAGCATATAGTTATGCATGGCCCCAGCATTATTGCCATCTAAATGCTTAAAACAGTAAAGTGCTGCAGGATATTAGGACTCATAGCTGTAAAATTATGGTGTGCGTTTTTTTCTCTGTACCTGAGCAGATGATCTGCAAATCAAAGCCTCGCAGAGACACATCTGCTAAACTGCTGGAGAGTGTGACTGGCAACACAATCCCAGGGCTTGCATTTGAGACTGCCAGGGGGCTGGACTTCTTGTGGTTCAGCCTTGGGTTCTACCATCAGGGATGATGTGCTGTGTGCTCTCACCCCTGGCTTACTCTGACCAAGAAGAGAGCTGGCGACACTGCATTATTGCCATGTAGCCTGATTTTCTGCAGCATTTTAATTACATTGTGTGGTCTTGGAATTATGGTTACTTTAAATGGATCTGCAATGATTTTTTCCTCCTTTATGTGTAATTTAGCTTGGAAAAAAAGAATGCAACTAAATTTCATTTCAAGCAGAAATGTGTTGCACCAGCTGCAGATTAAGGCCTGGCCTTGATTTGCAAATTTTCACAGATTCAGAGGATGTTCTGCCAGCAGCCAGTGTAATAGCTGGGATATGGCCAAAGAGCAGCTTCTCATTGAATGTATTCTGTTCCAGCTTCCGAATGCACAGATCCAAGGAACTTTTCCTTGAGAAGACACTGATATATTTACTTGGAGTAGCATTATACAGACATAAATCAAGAGCCCTGGCAAGAAAATCAGTACTTACAGGTTTTAGTTCTGAGTCATGGATTTGCTATATGACTTTAGGGTAGTCACTTACGCTGCCGCACCCTTCTCATTTTAACAACGAGCGCATTGCCTATAGAACAGGTGTCACTTGGGGCCTGACAGCTACTGTGGAGTATAGCTAATGGCTAGTGCCATCATTCTTTTAATAATAAACAGTTTCACTAAAGTGTAAGAAGATCAGGAAAAGTGGCTAAGTCATATGCTTCTGTTTCAGTGAATTTTTACAAGGTGAGAACAGCTATGTCACCACCATAGAGATCCAAATCAAGAAAGGGAATCACTCACACCCATGAAATCCTTTCAGGCTTCCCCTTAATCACCAATCCTGTTTTCCAAAAGAAAGTGCTATTCTCACGGCATACGTTAGGTTGTGTCTAGTTCTTAATGTTTTGTGAATGGAATTACCCATAATGCTCTTTGTTTCTGACTTTTCACTTTTTGATATGTCTGTAAAATTCTTTCACGTCAATGTATGTGGAAGAATCCCATCATATGAATATACAGTTGATGCTTGAACAACTCAGGTTTGAAATGCATGGGTCCACTTAGTGTGTGTGTGTGTGTTTTTCCAAAATATGCATGCAGTGCTACATGATCTGTAATTGGTTGAACCTGTGGATGTGGAGCCACAGATACAGAGGGGTCTGATGAAGAGCTATATGTGAATTTTCGACTGAGGGAGAGTCAATGGCTCTAACCCTTACATTGTTCAAGGGTCAAGTGTACCACAATTTATTTATTTTTGTAAAAAGAGTGCATTGGATTAAATAACCCTGTAGTCTCTCCTTGGTCTAAAGATTATAACTGAATGATCATCCAGAAAAATGTGTTGTGATACATAAGTTACATGATTAGCTTGTAATAGCTTGTATAGGGTAGCATTTAATACAAATTGAAATTTTTAAGAAAGTAGGTTATGAGAATTTAAAAATAGAGGGATATGGATATGATACATATCAGAAGAAGAGTTTCGTGTATTTTTATTGTGCTTTGTATGTTAAATTCACCGAACAATACACAGGTGTCCCTTGTTTTTATTTGCCAACAAAGGCCCGTCTAGTCAAAGCCATGGTTTTTCCAGTAGTCATGTATGGATGTGAGAGTTGAACTATAAAGACAGGTCACCGTCGAAGAATTGATGCTTTTGAACTGTAGTGTTGGAGAAGACTCTTGAGAGTCCCTTGGACTGCAAGGAGATCAAACTAGTCAGTCCTAAAGGAAATCAATCCTGAATATTAATTGAAAGGACTGATGCTGAAGCTGAAGCTCCAATACTTTGGCCACCTGATGTGAAAAACTGACTCATTGAAAAAGACCCAGACGCTGGGAAAGATTGAAGGTGGGAGGAGAAGGGGACAACAGAGGATGGGATGGTTGGATGGCATCACCAACTCGATGGACATGAGTTTGAGTAAAGTCCAGGAGTTGATAATGGACAGGGAGGCCTGGCATTCTGCAGTCCATGGGGTCACAAAAAGTCGGACACGACTGAGCAACTGAACTGAGCTGGCCTGTTTTTCAAAAGTTTGCTTTACAGTGCTTTGCTTTTATGGAAAAATCTACGTTAGTACTTTTGCTAATTTAAAGAAATCCAAGGATTTTCACTTTCATGAATAAAAGGTGAAAAGTGAAAGTACATTCAGAGTTTGTTTTGCAGCAAGCTGTTGTAGAGACAGCACACACCCTGAACTGCAAGACTGGTACCGCCAAGCCCCTTCTTTGGAAACGATGTTCAGCGTCTTGGCGTCAGGCTGCCGTAGCTTTGAACTGTGTCTGTGAGCATCTGTGCTTTATCTCGATTTATTTTGCACACCCGTTAGCACGATGTGTTCTAAGGTAATTATTTTTTCACTTTATGCTGTTTTGGTTTACAAAAGGTTTCATAGGAATGCTCTACTTTTGGATAATAGAGGGACCATGTATTGAGTATCAGACACTATGCTAGGTACTTTCAAATTTTAAAGCAACTTTATAGGGTATTTTAAAAAAATAGACGAGGAGACTGAGTCTCAGAAAGTTTGTTGGTTGTCTGTTTTTATACAGGTACTAAGTACTGGCTTGTTTAATCCTGCTTTTTTTTATTGTATCCTCTTAATAAATTATTTAGACAAGATACTTGCTTGCCTCATAGTCAATAAAAGAGTCTGAAATGCTGAACTTGGGTGCAATTGCAAAAACAACAGAATGATCTGGGTTTGTTTCCAGGGCAAACCATTGAACATCACAGTAATCCAAGTCTATGCCCCAACCACTAATGCCAAAGAAGCTGAAGTTGAATAGTTCTATGAAGACCTACATGACCTTCTGGAACTAACACCAAAAAAAGATGCCCATTTCATCATAAGGGACTGGAATGCAAAAGTAGGAAGTTAAGAGATACCTGGAGTAACAGGCAAGTTTGGCCTTAGAGTACAAAATGAAGCAGGGCAAAGGCTAACAGGGTTTTGCCAGGAGAATGAACTGGTCATAACAAGCACCCTCTTCCAACAATACTAGAGATGACTCTACACATGGACATCACCAGATGATCAATACCAAAATAAGATTGATAATATTCTTTGCAGCTGAAGATGGAGAAGCTCTTACACAGTCAGCAAAAACAAGACCAGGAGCTGACTGTGGCTCAGATCAAAAACTCTTTATTGCGAAATTCAGTCTTAAATTAAAGAAAGCAGGGAAAACTACTAGGCCATTCAGGCATGACCTAAATCAAATCTCTTTTGATTATACAGTGGAAGTGACAAATAGATTCAAGGAATTAGATCTGATAGAGTGCTTGAAAAACTATGGATGGAGGTTCATAGCATTGTACAGGAAGAGGTGGTCAGAATCATTCCCAAGAAAAAGAAATACAAAAAGGCAAAATGATTGTCTGAGGAGCTCTTACAAATAGCTGAGAAAAGAAGGAAAGCAAAAGGCAAAGGAGAAAAGGAATGCAGAATTCCAAAGAATAGCAGGGAGAGATAAGAAAGCCTTCTTAAGTGAACAAAGCAAAGAAATAGAGGAAAACAACAAAGCAGATCAATGAAAAGTTTAGTCTGGTGGAGAAAAGTTGTAATAGACGTATGGGTCCATGAAGGGGGAAATGTCAAGGCTGTATATTGTCACTAAACTTATTTAACTTATACGCAGTATACATCATGCAAAATGCCAGGCTTGATAAAGCACAAGCTGGAATCAAGATTGCTGGGAAAAATATCAATAACCTCAGATATGCAGATGGCACTACCCTTATGAAGAGGAACTAAAAAGCTTCTTGATAAAGGTGAAAGAGAAGAGTATAAAAGCTGGCTTGAAACAACATTCAGAAAACTAAGATCATGGCATCTGGTCCCATCACTTCATGGCAAATAGATGGGGAAAAAATGGAAACAGTGAAAGACTTTATTTACTTGGGCTCCAAAATCACTGCAGACAGTGGCTACAGCCATGAAATTAAAAGAGCCTTGCTCCTTGGAAGAAAAGCTATGACAAGCCTAGACAGTGTATAAAAAAACCAGAAACATTACTTTGCCAACAAAGGTTTGTATAGTCAAAGCTATGGTTTTTCTAATAGTCATGTATGGATGTGAGAACTGGACCATAAAAAAGGCTGGGCAGTGAAGAACTGATGCTTTTGAATTGCACTGTAAAAGACTCTTAAGAGTCCTTGGACAGCAAGGGGATCAAACCAGTCCATCCTAAAGGAAATCAACCCTGAATATTCATAGGGAGGACTGATGCTGAAGTTGAAGCTCTAGTACTTTGGCCACCTGATGTGAAGAGCTGACTCATTGGAAAAGACCCTGATGCTGGGAAAGATGGAGGGCAGGAGGAGAATGGGATGACAGAGGATGAGATGTTTGGATGGCATCACCAATTCAATAGACAAGAGTTTGAGCAAACTCTGGGAGATAAGGAAGGACAGGGAAGCCTGGCATGTTGTAGTCCATGGGTCACAGAGTTGAACATGATTGAGCAGCTGAACAGCAACAAAGACTTGCATGCCTGGAGCTTGTATTCTGTAGGCTTTAGCTGCAAGTGCGCAAAGCAGATCAATTCAATGAAAAGTTTAATCTAGTGGAGAAAAGTTGTAACAGACGTATGGGAGCTATAGGTCCATGGAGAGGGGAAGGCCAATGGCAGTCTACAGAATGGGGAAGGGGTTGCAAAAGGGAGGGGAACTGTAGGATAGAATGAACAGAAAGTATTCAAGGCAGAACAATGGCATGTGTGAAAGTGTAGAATATTTGAGAATGCTGCCATAGTAAGACATCCAGATGAGTGGGAAGGGGTGGAGTGGCAGAAGGAAGGTTATGTTAGGAGTGAGGCTGAAGAATGGCATGGATAAGACATGCAGGATTGCATTGTCCTCTTAAGAGACTTTTCCATGTGGGGGATGTGCAGCCGTCAGATTGTTTTTCGTCATGGAAATCAATCATGATGAGATGTATTAGGACATTGTGGTGTCACTGTCCTTTAGCCAAAGACATATCTGTAATGGAAAAGTTGGATTTATTTCTCATTACAGTGAGGGACTATTCATGCTATGGGCTATAATGGGATATCTCTCCCCCTCCCCATCCCCAGCATGTCCTTGCTTTCTTCCACCACAGGATTCCTAGCCTGTGTCTGCCCTGCCCTGCAACCTGCGATCTCTATGGGTCTGGCCCTTGCCTTGGAGAGAGGGGTTAAAAACCCAAATGTGGGCACTGTGTTCTTCCAGATCCTATCAACCCATGGGCCAAAAATGCCTATGTGGAAACTGTTGGTGTTTTCGAGTAGTTCAGTGGTAGAATTCTTGCCTGCCCACGTGGGAGGCCTGGGTTCAATTCTCAGCCAGGGCAAAAAAACCTCAAGAGATGCAGGTTTAATCCCTGGGTCAGGAGAAAGTCCTCAGAATAGGAAATTGCAACCCACTCCACTATTCTTGTCTGGTAAATTCCCTGGACAGAGGAACCTGGTAGGCTGCAGTCCATGGGGTCACAAAGAGTCATATACAGCTGAGCGACTGAGCACAGCACTCAGTAAAAAGGTGTTAGAAAGGACTTCCTATATCTGGTGATATGGGGGAGTGTGCCAAAAAGTGGGGGTTGATTCTGGATTGGGTTCTATTAGGAAACAGGGGTGATGAATGATTTTGTACCTCAATCAATCTTACCCATAAGAAAGGTAGACAAGAGAAGTTTAAGACTGTAATTGGTAGGAGGGCAGCAGTCACTCATGTCATTGGAGAGGGGGATGTTTCGGAGTTCTGTCATTTGCACGATGGCCTTATTTGTGTGTGTGCTCAGACGGGATTTTGAAGTGGTGTTGGGCTTGGTCTCACCTCATCAGTCATAGTGAGCTTGGCTGATGTTGGTGCACTTCGGGGCTGTTTACACCAACAGGAAGACACTGTAGCCTAGCTGTGAGTTGCAGGCCAATTTCCAGATGTCAGGGCGTGCTTTTTGTTTCTCAGTGATTAGAAGTGCAGTGTCGTTCTTGTATCCTGGCTCCATTATGTCTCAGCTGAGTGAATTTTGAAAAGATATCTATTTTCTTTGTGACTCAATTTCTTTATCTGAAAATGGGATGATTTCAGAGTTATGAAGAATAGTGTGAGATGTGCATTCACCAGAGGCAAACTTTAATATACACAGTAAATACTGATGGACTTGAAAGAAGAAATAGACAGCAGCACAGTGACAGCAGGAGATTTCAGCACCCAGTACCCCACTTTCGACAGTGGGTCATCCAGACAGAAAATCAATAAGGAAACATTGGATTCAAATTACCCATTAGACCAGAAGAACTGAACAGACATTTACAAAACATTTCATCCAACTGTAGCAGGATGCACATTCTGTGCCAGTGCACATGGAACATTTTCTAGGATAGAACATATGTTAAATCACAAAACAGGTCTTAATAAATTTAAAATGATAGAGATTATATCAAGCATCTTTTCCAAACACAGTGGTATAAAACCGTGTTAAACTAGATAAAACTAAATGATGAAAAATCTATTCATTGAAAACTCTAAGACACTGATGAAAGAAATTTGAGAAAATGCAAACAATTGGAAAGATATTGCCTGGTCATAGCTGAAAGAATTACTATTGTTAAAATGTCCATATTACCCAAAGCAATGAACAAATTCAGTGCAATCTCTATCAAAACTCCAATGGCATTTCTTATAGGGATAGAACAAATAATCATAAAATTCATATGAAACCACAGAAGACCATGAGTGACCAAAGTAATCCTGAGAAAAATGAACAATGCTTGAGGCATCACACTCCATGAATATAAACTATATTACAAAGCTATGGCAATCAAAACACTAAAGTATTAACCTAAAAGCAGGCATAAAGATCAATGGGAAAAGAAGAGAAAGCTCAGAAATAAACATATACATGTATGGTCAATTAATGTATGACAGAGGAGCCAAGAGTATACAAGGGGGAAGTACAGTTTTTTCAATAAATGGTGCTGGGTAAACTGGACAGCCCCATGCAAAAAAATAAAATTGCATTACTATTTTATATTATAAACAAAAATCAGTTCAGAATGGATTAAAGACTTGAGCTATTTTAAAAGGGATTAAAGTTGAGCTATTTCAAATCCTAAAAGATGATGCTGTGAAAGTGCTGCACTCAATATGCCAGCAAATTTGGAAAACTCAGCAGTAGCCACAGGACTGTACAGGTCAGTTTTCATTCTAGTCCCAAAGAAGGGCAATGCCAAAGAATGTTCAAACTACCACACAATTGTACTCATCTCACACGTTAGCAAAGTGATGCTCAAAATTCTCCAAGTCAGGCTTCAACAGTATGTGAACCAAAAACTTCCAGATGTTCAAGCTGGATTTAGGAGAGGGAGAGGAACCAGAGATCAAATTGCCAACATCTGTTAGATCATAGAAAAAGCAAGAGAATTCCAGAAAAAGATCTAATTCTGCTTTACTGATTACGCCAAAGCCTTTGACTGTGTAGATCACAACAAACTGGAAAATTCTGAAAGAGATGGGAATACCAGACCATCTGACCTGCCTCCTGAGAAATCTGTTTGCAGATCAGGAAGCAACAGTTAGAACCAGACATGGAACAACAAACTAGTTCCAAATAGGAAAAGGAGTACGATGAGGCTGTATATATTGTCACCCTCCTTATTTAACTTACATGCAGAGTACATCATGTGAAATGCTGGGCTGGGTGAAGCACAAACTGGAGTCAAGATTTCCAGGAGAAATATCAAGAACCTCAGATATGCAGATGACACCACCCTTATGGCAGAAAGTGAAGAGGAATTAAAGAACCTCTTGATGAAAGTGAAAGAGGAGAGTGAAAAAGTTGGCTTAAAGCTCAACATTCAGAAAACTAAGATCATGGCATCTGGTCCCATCACTTCATGGGAAACAGATGGGGAAACGGTGGAAACAGTGTCAGACTTTATTTTTTGGGGCACCAAAATCACTGCAGATGGTGACTGCAGCCATGAAATTAAAAGACGCTTACTCCTTGGAAGGAAAGTTATGACCAACCTAGATAGCATATTCAAAAGCAGAGACATTACTTTGCCAACAAAGGTCCATCTAGTCAAAGCTATGGTTTTTCCAGTGGTCATGTATGGATGCGAGAGTTGGACTGTGAAGAAAGCTGAGTGCCGAAGAATTGATGCTCTTGAACTGTGGTGTTGGAGAAGACTCTTGAGAGTCCCTTGAGGACTGCAAGGAGATCAAACCAGTTAATCCTAAAGGAAGTGAGTCCTAAATATTCATTAGGAGGACTGATGCTGAGACTGAAACTCCAATACTTTGGCCACCTGATATGAAGAACTGTCTCACTGGAAAAGACCCTGATGCTGGGAAAGATTGAAGGCAGGATGAGAAGGGGATGACAGAGGATGAGATGGTTGAATGTCATCACCACCTCGCTGTACATGAGTTTGAGCAAGCTCCGGGAGTTGGTGATGGACAGGGAAGCCTGGGGTGCTGCAGTCCATGGGGTCGCAAAGAGTCAAATATGATTGATAAACTGAACTGAAAGAATTGAGTGTAAAACCAGGAATTACTCAGCCATTAAAAAGAATACATTTGAATCAGTTCTAATGAGGTGGATGAAACTGGAGCCTATTATACAGAGTGAAGTAAGCCAGAAAGAAAAACACCAATACAGTATACTAACGCATATATATGGAATTTAGAAAGATGCTAACAATAACCCTGTATACGAGACAGCAAAAGAGACACTGATATATAGAACAGTCTTTTGGACTCTGTGGGAGAGGGAGAGGGTGGGATGATTTGGGAGAATGGCATTGAAATATGTATAATATCATATATGGAACGAGTCGCCAGTCCAGGTTCAGTGCACGATACTGGATGCTCGGGGCTGGTGCACTGGGACGACCCAGAGGGATGGTATGGGGAGGGAGGAGGGAGGAGGGTTCAGGATGGGGAACACATGTATACCTGTGATGGATTCATTTCGATATTTGGCAAAACCAATACAATATTGTAAAGTTTAAAAATAAAATTAAAAAAACAAACAAACAAACCAGGAATCATAACATTCCTAGAAGAAAATGTAAGCAGTAAATACCTTAATGTTGGTCATAAAGATGATTGTTTAGATTTGACACCAGAAGCAAAGGGACAGAAGCAAAAATAAGTGGAATCACATCAAACTAAAAAACTTCCATGCAGGAAAGGAAATCATCAGCAAAATGAAAGGCAACCTATGGAATGGGAGAAAACATTTGCAAAACATTTTTTCTGAAGGAGTTAATATGCAGAATATACAACGAACTCATATAACAAAATAGCAAAAATTAAACATTCTGATTAAAAAATGAGCAGAGACACTGACTAGACATTTTTTGAAGAAGACAGACACATGAGAAAAAAGAGCAGCAGACACATGAGAAAAATGTTCAACATTGGTGATCAGCAGGAAAACTCAAGTCCAGCTTACAGTGAGATACCACATCACACTATCAGAGTAGTATCATCCAAAAGACCACACATAACAAATGTTGGTGAGGACGTGGAGAAAGGGGCCACTTGTGTACTCTTGGTGGGAGTGTAAATTGGTGCAGCTACTGTAGAAAACAGTATGGAAGGTCCTCCAAATCTTAAAAATAAAACTATTACATCCAGCAATCCCACTTCTAGGTATATATACAAAAGAAATAACAATAAGATGGAAAATATACCTGCACTGCCATGTTCCTTGAACCACTATTCACAATAGCCAACTGTGGGAACAGCCTAAACGTCCATCAACAGATGAATGGATAAAGAAGATGTGATACATTTGCAGCTACATGGATGAACCTAGTGATTATCGTACTAAGAGAAGTTAAGTTTTGAAGAGAAAGACAGATACCATATGATATCACTTATAAGTGGACTCTAAAATATAACACAAATGAATTTATCTCTGAAACAGAAGCAGACTCACAGACAGTGGGAGTCTTGACAGCCTCAAGTCTGTGGGGAGGGAGGGAGAGGGCTGGACTGGGAGTTTGGGACTAGCAGATGCAAACTTTTGTTTGTGGAATGGATAAGCAAAAGGGCCCTACCATACAGCATGGACAACTATATTCAATGTCCTGTAATAAACCAGAATGGAAAACTATATATATATGTTTATGGGGCAGCAAAGTGATTCATATATATATATATATGAATTCAAAATATATATGAATCACTTTGCTGCACCAGAAGCTAATACAGCGTTGTAAGTCAACTATACTTCAATTTTTTAAAATGTGCTATATATATACAATTAAATATTATTCAGCCATGAGAAGGAAGGAAATTCTACCATTTGAGACAACATAGGTGGACCTTGAAGGCATTATGCTAAGTGAAATAAGCCAGAGAAATAAAATACTGTGCTGCTGCTGCTAAGTCGCTTCAGTCGTGTCTGACTCTGTGCGACACCATAGACGGCAGCCCACCAGGCTCCCCATCCCTGGGGTTCTCCAGGCAGGAACACCGGAGTGGGTTGCCATTTCCTTCTCCAGTAAAATATTGTGCAGTACCACTTATATGTGGAATCAAAAAAAAAAAAAAAAAAAAGGGTTGCCAATAAGGTCTGAGGATCTCATGTAAAAAATGCTGACTAGCGTTAAAAGCACTATATTATGTAAATAATATTTGCTAAGAGAGTAGAACTTAAATGTTGTCACACAAAAGGGGATAAATATGTGAGGAGATGAATGTGTTAATTAACTAGATGAGGAAGATCCTTTTACGATGTATGGTGGTGGTGGCTTAGTTGCTAAGTCATGTCTGACTCTTGAGAATCCCATGGACTGTAGCTCACCAAGCTCCTCTGTCTATGGGATACTGCAGGCAAGAATACTGGAGTAGGTTGCTATTTCCTTCTCCAAGGAATCTTCCTGACCCCTGACTCCTGCATAGCAGGCAAATTCTTTACCGACTGAGCTACAAGGGAAGCCCCTTTATGATGTATATAACAAATCGCCATGATATACACTTTAAATAGCTTATGATTTTATCTATCAATTATTCCTCAGTAAAGCTGAAGTTAAAAAAGATGTTTGAGATAATATATGTAAAATATTTAGAACAGTGCTTGGCATGTGGTAAAGTTCCAATAAATTATGCTATTAATATTATTATTATTATTTTGGAAAGATGACTCCATCAGAACAAAAGAAGATAGGTGCGAAGAAGGAGAGACAGGGAACTGACTAGGAACGTAATTCAGGAACCTCAAGGCATGGGGAGAGGGCACAGTGGGTGAGAGCTGACACTGGAAGACTGGGTCACCCATGGTGGGGTGAAGGAAAGGAGAGGAAACAGTCTCCCTGTGGTTCTGGTTTGGAAGAATGGGTGGGAAGTGAGGTCATCGCTGCAGAAGGGGAATACAGGAATAGAAAAGCACATTGAAGGACAGACATTACGGCCAGATGGAAATGGTCAGCAGGCTGCTGACGATCCAGGACTGAGGCTCAGAGGCGAGGTCCAGTGCCGTAGCCTGTGTCACTGCTGATCTCGCATGGAGAGGCCAGCTGTCTAGGTGAGAAAAGAGAAGTCACTGCCCTTGTCCTCGGTGCCTCCCTTGGCTCCCCTCCTTAGGATGGTGGGAAAGGACTTCAATTATTTCGTATGCAGTGTCAAGCCTATACCCACCTTGTTCATCGTTAAAAGTTATGGATTTGTCTTTAATCAACAACATGAAATTTTTCAGTGCCAAGATCTTGTCAGAGACTTTTAACCTTGAACTCTTTTCTGCACAATACTTAATCAAAAGCTTGAGTGTGAAAAATAGTATGTATGCAATGCCTGAAAGGTATGCTGCTCATAGAGACTTTCTTAGATTATCTATCCATTTCATTAATCTGGCCATCAGATTTACTAAGTAACTAGACTATTTTATATTTAGTAGAATTGCTTTTACTGCATTGTGATTTGGCATTCTGCTGTCAGCTTGCTTTGGGGAATATACGAAATAGCTAAGGGAACCATGGTTTATTGTTTTATTCACTGTTTTAATATTATGAAGAATCAGGGTATTTATATTACATCAAAGAGTTTGTGAGGACTCTTGGGGGGGCAATATCTCTAAGACATCAATAACGTATTTTTTTCCTTGATATGGTGAATTGGGTGGCTGATGATGTTTTCCTCTGTACAGTGATCACTGGGAAGCTTGAAGTGAAATATGTAGCCTTGAATGAAGTATCTGATTATTATGGCACGTACTCATGTATTACTCATACCTCTAGTTTTATTTTCTTTCTTTTACTTTTATTTTTCCTTAAATACAGTCTTCTCACTTGTTCTAGTCTTGTTGCAACAGAAACTTGCTTCGGTTCTTGTTTGGAATGAGGAGCGTCTCTGTGCACTGGAGCACGTACACACAGAATCATTTATTTTTTAGTAGCGTTAATGGAGGGATGTGGACAAAACTATCCTTATTCAAGTGAAGCTGACATTTCTGTGTGGAATATAAAAGCAACACCTTAATTTCTATCACTTTGGAGTTTCACCTTGATGACAGGAATATATTTAAAAAGTAACGTGTGATAAAATATGGATCAGCCCTTTTGCCTATATGCAAACTGTAGTAGGAAAAGCTCTGAACATGAAACTAGAAGATTGGATTTCATCTTCCTTAGTCTGTTTCTTGCTGTGTGGCCTTGGACAGACTGTTTAGTCCCTGTGGGTTTTGAATTTCTTGGGAGAATGAGGATGAAATTACTGTTCTACCCACCCTACCTTTATTGCAAAGATTACATTAGGTAATGCATGAGCCTCTGTGAACTGTAAAACGCTAGAGGTAAGATCATTATCCAGGCTTTGATTGCATGTGGAGGATATTTTAACTTCTTGCTCAGAAGGTCTAGAGCTTAGTCTAAAGCTCTACCTGAACTTGGGAACAGGAATCACCAACTCCCATGCTGATATGAATAATCAATGTGTGAGAGAAGGAAAACTGTGATCCTCATTTGTTTTATTTATTTATTTATTTTGGTCTCAATTTGGATAGATTAGTAAGAGAAATACTTAACCTACCTCTTAATTTTAAAAAAGGAAAATGCAGCTGGCATGTAGCCATGATGTGAGCAGTAATCAGAAATTCTAGAACCTGAGCAGGAGCGCCCTGCCCTGGAGGCAGCTACGTTCAATGCTGGCCAATGGCTTCCAGGCAAGAATGGGAAATAGTGTTCACTAATGATTTTTTTTTCCAGGAGAATTCAGAAAATTAGATTTGGTGTAAGTTCTCCTAGTTTATAAAGTTCAACAATTCAAATTTCAACCCACTGAGGGGGTTAACACTGTTCAGGGGAAACTGAACATGATATTCATCCTTTGGGCAACCAGTCATGATTGCTGCTCTGGAAAGTTTTTAATAGGTCACCTCGTGTTTGCGGCTACCTGGACCCCAAGGAAGAATATATTTGTGAGTTGTTATTTGTAGAAAGTAAATGTACATCTGTTTTACCAAGTGTTTAAAGCCTTTTCTTTAGTGAATATTCATTAAAATCTATACATTTTGTTCTAAATATATTCGGTTTGTTTCTAAAAGTCACTCATTACTGTGAATGTTTTATAGAGGTATATGTTAAAATCAAGGTTAATAGTTATAAAGTACAAAAACATCAGTGTTTATCAACAATTATTTGTAAATAATGTATGGTTTGGCTTAGTGTTGGTGTTCTCTGCAAACTTGTAGGTAACAATATTATCAAAAATTGGTAGTTCTGAAGTCTGTATTCCACTAACATCAAAGGAACTGTTGACTACTCATTTTATTATAGTAGTTTCTGTGGCAAGGAGATCACAAAATATCAAGAAGAAAATAAAATGTGATTGAATTACTTAGATTATATAAATATAAATACTCAGTCCTTGTTGTTCACAAATTCTATAGTAGTAAATTTGTGTAGGCACTAAAATTTATTTGTAATCTGAAAATCAGTAGTCATGGCGCTTTATCCTTGTTCTCAGGCAAGTGCACAATGGTGAAACTTTTGAGTCACCTGACCTAAGATTCCCAGCTGAGGCCAGACAATATGACGTTTGCCCACTTGTTTCGGCTCTTGTATTGTAGATCAGTGTCTTCCTCATGACCTATTTAGTGCCAGTTATTTTGTTCCCCCTGCATTTCCGGGCTTTTTGTTGGAGATTTTACTGTTTAAAGGGCCCCGTAACAAAGTGCTGAAGTGCTGTCTAGTAGCGTTCCTTAGCACAGGAAAGCTGTAACGTGCCTTATGGAGAAAACACGCAAAATAGGTTAACTTTATTAGAGCTTGAGGTATAGTGCTGTGACTGTGAGTTTAATGTTAATGAAAAATGTATAATAAATAACTTGTCTTTAAGCAGAAATGGACCTAAAACAAGGCCATATATTGTTTGATGAAAAGGTGTCCAAAGACTTTCAGGAACCTTATCCTATATTTACCCTAGGAGCAATGGGTCAGTTCAGTTCACTTCAATTGCTCAGTCATGTCCAACTCTTTGAGACCCAATGAATCACAGCACACCAGGCCTCCCTGTCCATCACCAACTCATGGAGTTTACCCAAGCTCATGTTCACCAAGTCGGTGATGCCATCCAGCCATCTCATCCTCTGTCGTCCCCTTCTCCTCCTGCCCCCAATCCCTCCCAGCGTCAGAGTCTTTTCCAATGAGTCAGCTCTTCACATGAGGTGGCCAAAGTACTGGAGTTTCAGCTTTAGCATCAGTCCTTCCAAAGAAATCCCAGGGCTGATCTCCTTCAGAATGGACTGGTTGGATCTCCTTGCAGTCCAAGGGACTCTCAAGAGTCTTCTCCAACACCACAGTTCAAAAGCATCAATTCTTCAGCACTCAGCTTTCTTCAAAGTCCAACTTTCACATCCATACATGACCACTGGAAAAACCATAGCCTTGACTAGACGGACCTTTGTTGGCAAAGTATTGTCTCTGCTTTTGAATATGCTATCTAGGTTGGTCATAACTTTCCTTCCAAGGAGTAAGCGTCTTTTAATTTCATGGCTGCAGTCACCGTCTGCAGTGATTTTGGAGCCAAAAAAAAAAAACATAAAGTCTGAACTGTTTCCACTGTTTCCCCATCTGTTTCCCATGAAGTGATGGGACCGGATCCCATGATCTTCGTTTTCTGAATGTTGAGCTTTAAGCCAGCTTTTTCACTCTCCTTTTTCACTTTCATCAAGAGGCTTTTTAGTTCTTCTTCACTTTCTGCCATAAGGGTGGTTTCATCTGCATATCTGAGGTTATTGATATTTCTTCCAGCAATCTTGATTCCAGCTTATGCTGCTTCTAGCCCAGTGTTTCTCATGACGTACTCTGCATATAAGTTAAATAAGCAGGGTGACAATATACAGCCTTGATGTACTCCTTTTCCTATTTGGAACCAGTCTGTTGTTCCATGTCAGTTCTAACTGTTGCTTCCTGACCTGCATATAGGTTTCTCAATAGGCAGGTCAGGTGGTCTGGTATTCCCATCTCTTTCAGAATTTTCCACAGTTTATTGTGATCCACACAGTCAAAGGCTTTGGCATAGTCAATAAAGCAGAAATAAATGTTTTTTCTGGAACTCTTGCTTTTTCCATGATCCAGTGGATGTTGGCAATTTGAGCTCTGGTTCCTCTGCCATTTCTAAAACCAGCTTGAACATCTGGAAGTTCACGGTTCATGTATTGCTGAAGCCTGGCTTGGAGAATTTTGAGCATTACTTTACTAGCGTGTGAGATGAGTGCAATTGTGCGGTAGTTTGAGCATTCTTTGGCATTGCCTTTCTTTGGGATTGGAATGAAAACTGACCTTTTCCAGTCCTGTGGCCACTGCTGAGTTTTCCAAATGTGCTGGTATATTGAGTGCAGCACTTTCACAGCATCATCTTTCAGGATTTGAAATAGCTCAACGGGAATTCCATCACCTCCACTAGCTTTGTTTGTAGTGATGCTTCCTAAGGCCCACTTGACTTCACATTCCAGGATGTCTGGCTCTAGGTGAGTGATCACACCATCGTGATTATCTGGGTCGTGAAGATCTTTTTTTGTACAGTTCTTCTGTGTATTCTTGCCACCTCTCTTAAGATCTTATGCTTCTGTTAGTTCCATACCATTTCTGTCCTTTATTGAGCCCATCTTTGCATGAAATGTTCCCTTGGTATCTCTAATTTTCTTGAAGAACTCTCTAGTCTTTCCCATTCTGTTGTTTTCCTTTATTTCTTTGCATTGATCGCTGAGGAAGGCTTTCTTATCTCTTCTTGCTATTCTTTGGAACTCTGCATTCAGATGTTTATATCTTTCCTTTTCTCCTTTGCTTTTCACTTCTCTTCTTTTCACAGCTATTTGTAAGGCCTCCCCAGACAGCCATTTTGCGTTTTTGCCTTTCTTTTCCATGGGGATGGTCTTGATCCCTGTCTCCTGTACAATGTCATGAATCCCCGTCCATAGTTCATCAGGCACTCTATCTATCAGATCTAGGCCCTTAAATCTATTTCTCACTTCCACTGTATAATCATAAGGAATTTGATTTAGGTCATACCTGAATGGTCTAGTGGTTTTCCCTACCTTCTTCAATTTAAGTCTGAATTTGCCAATAAGGAGTTCATGATCTGAGCCACAGTCAGCTCCTGGTCTTGTTTTTCTTGACTGTATAGAGCTTCTCCTTCTTTGGCTGCAAAGAATATAATCAATCTGATTTCAGTGTTGACCATCTGGTGATGTCCATGTGTAGAGTCATCTCTTGTGTTGTTGGAAGAGGGTGTTTGCTATGACCAGTGCGTTCTCTTGGCAAAACTCTGTTAGCCTTTGCCCTGCTTCACTCTGTATTCCAAGGCCAAATTTGCCTGTTACCCCAGGTTTTTCTTGACTTCCTACTTTTGCATTCCAGTCCCCTATAATGAAAAGGACATCTTTTTTGGGTGTTAGTTCTAAAAGGTCTTGGAGGTCTTCATAGAACTGTTCAACTTCAGCCTTTTCAGCATTACTGATTGGGGCATAGACTTGATGGGTCAGTATCCATTAATTCAGTGTTTGCAGCAACTTTCCAGAACATAACTACTATGGATAATGAGAATGACTGTGTATGAAAACACAAATTATTGACTATTTGTTCAATACATATAAAGACGTATAGTTCCTACTTTAGTGTTGAAAGAAGTATCTGAAAAATTCAGTAATAGCTCCATAAATTGTAAATGAGTTTTTAGTATTTGAGATATCCATGTGTATGTATCATATCAGCAGTAGGTATAGGGGGTGTATGAACTGTGAGTAGGACCTTAGCCTGCCTGGGTTCCTGTTTTAGCCTTGTTACTGATTAGTTGAGTAATCTTAGACAAACTAGTTTCCCTCTCTTGGACTCTACTTTCTCATTTCTGAAAAAATGAGAAGAGTGCAGGTTTCCAAAGTTCTTTCCAATTTTGAGAATATATGTCTATGAAAATATTAATTTAGCACTTAGATGATTATCCATGATCTTCAGGATAGAGGAAAGAGGAGGATTACAAAGATGTGTCTCTATAAAGTACAGTACCTATAGTTAAGAAAGTCACAATCAATTTGGGGTAACTCAATAGATTGTTAGTGACTTCCCTGGTGGCTCAGATGGTAAAGCGTCTGTCTACAATGTGGGAGATCTGGGTTCGATCCCTGGGTTGGGAAGTTCCCTGGAGAAGGAAATGGCAACCCACTCCTGTACTCTTGCCTAGACAATCCCATGGGTGGAGGGGCCTAGTGTCCATGCGGTCACAAAGAGTTGGGCACGACTGAGCGACTTAGCAGCAGCAGCAGCCACTTTGTGCTGTCCCTCAGAATGTGTTCTAACAAAATAAGATTTGGAACCCTTGGTAATTAATGCTGTATGAGTTTCTAGAAAAGGACAATGCTCTACTTGCTTCTGTTCTTGGGATTTGTCCTCACAGCTCCACTTATAAGGTCACGTCCTTCTAAGGGCTGTTGTTTTGCAAACGTTTGTTCCAGGTGCTCTTAGCTCTCCCTTCTCACCCTAATTCCACAGATGATTGAATTATATGAGGACACTTTACCCAAAGGGTGCCAATTCAGTGGGTATGTGTTGGTGCAAAAAGATGAACTGGGCCAATCAGATTTCCCCTTAGCAAATTTGAACCAGGTAAGGAAGCAGTTGTGGGAGCTGAGGCTGGAAGTCCTGGTGTAGAAATAAGCTGGGTTGGTCTTGGTGGATCTCTCAGAAGATGAAGGTATAAAGAGAAGAGAGATAGAGATAGAGAAAGGATAAGGGTAGGCATATGAATAGAAATAGGGAGGGGCGTGGGTGGGGGTAGGATAAGGAGAAGGAGAAGAGAGAGAAAATGGATATGAGAAAGAACCTGATTCACTAAGAGGTCAGACAGAGAACTAGATACGGAATCACTGGGTCACAGTACTGGAAGAATACTCGTTGAAAATCCCCAAGTTCAGCTCCACCACATAGTTCTGTGCTTTCTAAGATCAGCATATACTGCAATGCTTGCCCTTCCTGCTACCAGTTTTTTCAGCACTTCCTGTGCGTGTTTATCCTTACAGTAACCTCTCTTACTTGGAACCAAACTCTCTAACAAAAGTGAGTAGTGAACCTGGAGCAATCAAAATGATTTGTGTTTAATGAGTACCTACTGGACACTTTCTATTTGTTAACATCTGTTTAAAATCAACAAGAAACTGAGAGACATCTGAGGCTCAGAGGGGTTAAACAACAGTTGTTGTTTTTGTTCAGTCATCAAGTCCTCTCTGACTCTTTGCAACCCCACAGACTGAAGCATGCCAGGCTTCCCTGTCCCTCACCATCTCCCAGAGTTTGCCCAAGTTCCTGTCCACTGAATACATGATGCCATCCAACGATCTCATCCTCCATTGCTTCCTTCTCTTCTCCCCTTAATCTTTCCCCACACTGGGGTCTTTTCAAATAGTACTGGAGTTTTAGCATCACTCGTAATGAGTATTCATGGTTGATTTCCTTTAAGACTGACGTTGGATCTCCTTGCTGTCCAAAGGACTCTCAAGAGTCTTCTCCAGCACCACAGTTCAAAAGCATCAATTCTTCAGTGCTCATCCTTTATGCTGCAGGCCTCACATCCATGCATGACTACTGGGAAGACCAGAACCTTGACTAGAAGGGCCTTTGTTGACAGAGTGATGTATTTGTTTTTTAATACACTGTCAGGTTTGTCATGGCTTTCCTGCCAGGAAGCAACTGTCTTCTAATTTCATGACAGCAGTCACCATCCGCAGTGATTTTACAGCCCAAGAAGAGGAAATCTGTCACTGCTTCCACTTCCACTTCCTATCCATGAGGTGATAGGACAGGATGCCATGATCTTGGTTTTTTTAATATTGAATTTTAAGTCGGCCTTTTCTTTCTCCTCTTTCACTCTCATCAAGAGGCTCTTTAGTTCCTCTTCACTTTCTGCCATTAAAATGGTATAATCTGCACTTTAAACAACAGCTATTTATGTAATTAAGAAGGTGAAGGGTCAAAGAACTGATGCTTTTGAACTGTGCTGGAGAAGATAATCTTGAGAGTTCATTGCACTGCAGGGAGATCAAACCAGTTAACCCTAAAGGAAATCAACCCTGAATATTCATTGGAAGGACTGATGCTGAAGATGAAGCTCCAGTACTTTGGCCACCTGATGTGAAGAGCTGACTCATTGGAAAAGACCCTGATGCTGGGAAAGATAGAGGGCAGGAGGAGAAGGGGGCGACTGAGGATGAGATGGTTGGATGGCATCACCGACTCAATGGACCTGAGTTTGAGCAAACTCCGGGAGATAGTGAAACCAGGCATGCTGCAGCCCATGGGGTCACAAACAGTCTTGACTGAAAAGCAACAACAACTGTATGTAAATGTGTCAAAGCCAGGACTAGAACCTGCATCTCCTTGATGTGACAGTTCTTGATTTGATGTTCTGCCTCCATGGGTGTAGAAAAGGCCTCATGAATTAAGTAGGGGTGCTGGTGATGGGGAGGATGTACTTTTTTTTTTGAGCAAATAGTGTCTGTTTCCTGTTATCATGGGTAGAAGTGCATAAACAACAATTTTATATGGAGGGTAACTTCCTCCTGAAAGAGTACACTTTTTCCCCTGTGAGTCTCTGCAGACCTTCATTTACATCTCTGAGATTTTTGTATTTGAAGGAGGCCTCTTTCTTACATGATCATCAATATTATTTTACAAAACTCCTTAATGGGTCATGCTATTTAAGTGATATTTTTTCATCTTTCTGTCATCAACATCCTTCTAGACCTTGGGTTTGTGTTGACATTTTAGAAGACATGGGGGATAATAATGGTAAATGTATAATAAACTGAGCTTCTAAAGGTGGTGATCGTCAGTTGGGAGCTCCTGAGCTAACTGTTCCTCTCAGGGATAGCACAGGAAAGCAGCGAACTGTTTGAAACAAAATGAAAAATGAAATAAAAGAGAAAAACAAAACAAAACTCAACAGAATTCTTTTGGCATAGAACATTGCCCATAGCCATTTGCTCCATATTTTTAGTCTGGAAAAACCCTTGTTGTTGGTTATGTAGATATAACACAGTTATTTTTAAAAAGGCTTAATTCTAAACTAAATTCTATTTTCTTTAATTTAAACCTGCACACTCCACAGTGTTGTTTTCATGTTTTCACCATTCTCCTATAGCAATTTTTCATGTACTTTAAGGAACTGAAAACTAAAGAGATTTAGATTTCATCTTCAGAGACTTATGTACATATTTTTACATGTTTGTTTAAATCCAAAAAAGGCAAAACCCAGAGAGAGAAAACCTAGTAAAACAGATGAACATTTTTGTTTACCAAACAGCATTTTGTAAAGGAAAACTATAATGGTGATTTTGTTGTTCTTGTAATCAGAATTTGATGCTTTAGGAGCAAGGAAGCTATGCAAATATAACAAATAACAAAAAACAACAAAATAAGGGATTTTTCCCCTAGCAACAAAAAGCTAGGAAAAAAATACAATATGTCCTTTTATCAAAGGTATTTTACTTGTATTTTATCATTTCCTGGACCTGTAGATCTCTGTTATTTTCAGCCTTTCAAAAGATTTTAACCAATGATTTTGAAACCAAGTCTCTATGAGAAGCACCACAGTGAAAACCTTTTATTGTAAAGATGAGTTTAATATCTGTAAAATGAGGAATTATTTAGGGACACTGACAGCACAAGCAGCCAATTCTTTTTTAAATAGTAGATCTGGGGCTTTTTGCTTCAGTTATCTGGATAACTACCTATTGTGCAACTCACTTTGCTTCTACACAAAATTTGATTCTTGGTTTACGGAAATATAAATCAAGCATTTGATATAGTGTATTCAGTCAAGTAACTTGCTAATTTGCTTGTGAGAGGGAGTTTTATTCTTGTAGACCACTTAAAACAATTCTCAATCCAGTTTTCCAAGTAGCTGACATTATTAACAAACATAGACAATTAAAGAACCTCTTGATGAAAGTAAAAGAGGAGAGTGAAAAAGCTGGCTTAAAACTCAGTATTCAAAAAACTAAGATCATGGCATCCGGTTCCATCATTTCATGGCAAATAGATGGGGAAACAATGGAAACAGTGACAGACTTTATTTACTTGGGCTCCAAAATCACTGCAGATGGTGACTGCAGCCATGAAATTAAAAGATGCTTGCTCCTTGGAAGAAAAGCTATGACTAACCTAAACAGCATATTAAAAGGCAGAGACATTAACTTTTCTGATAAAGGTCTGTCTATTCAAAGCTATGGTTGTTCTAGTAGTCATGTATGGGTGTGAGAGTTGGACCATAAAGAAAGCTGAGTGCGAAAGAATTGATGCTTTTGAACTGTGGTTTGGGAGAAGACTCTTGAGAGTCCCTTGGACTGCAAGGAGATCCAACCAGTCCATCCTAAAGGAAATCAGTCCTGAATATTCATTGGAAGGACCGATGCTGAAGCTGAAACTCCAATACTTTCCACCCGATGCAAAGAACTGACTTAATGGAAAAAACCCTGATGCTGGGAAAGATTGAAGGTGGGAGAAGGGGATGACAGAGGATGAGATGGTTGGATGGCGTCACCGCCTTGATGGACATGAGTTTGAGCAAACTCCAGGAAATAGTGGATAGGGAAGCCTGGCGTGCTGCAGTCCATGGGGTCACAAAGAGTCAGACATGACTGAGGGACTGATCTGACTGAGACAATTAGAACAGCTAGAACATTTGGAGGCGTTTCTTCTGTCTTCTTAACCACCAGCAGTTCCATGTTATGAGGAAGATAGTGTTTTTGTTATTATTGTTTTTAAGGGACACCTCTACAGTTCAAAAACAAAGGGCACTGACTTGTCAACACACTAATCCTGTGTCCACCCTGGCACTTTACACCACTGTGTTCTGGTTTCTTTATCTCACCAGGCTTTATTTATTTATGTATTTATTACATAATGTTTGTATTAAATAAAATTTAAGTTTGAATTCACACATCAGAAAAGTGAAGAAACAATTATTGTGGATCAACAGTAATTTCTTAACTTTTAATTGCAGAGTAAGCACAAGGAGCTCTTCTTCCAGGAAGCCACCATCATTACTGGCATCATCTCATCAAAAAGTGTATTTTAACCCAAAAAGTGGGAACTGCATTCTCAGAATAACAGATAATATTTTTTACATTGAACAAATTAAGCTTTGTGAAAATTTGACACATTGCTCTTACTTTTCTCACTTTGACTTTAATGATGAGGAATTCCTGAGTAAGATTATACGTATCTCTAGTGCTGTATCTACCCTGATAAGCTCTAAAGTACTTTGATTTTATGACTCTAAGTTTTGTTCCTTTGAGCATACATTTACATACTACAGAAAAAAAATAAGCTCAATTATTAATAGATTTTGATTTGGTAGAGGACTCTTTGTGAGGACTTTTATCTTACTCATTTTTTTTTTTTTTTTAACAAGCTGAGGATTATTTCAGAAAATGACTTGAGCTGACCTGTCTAATGAGAAAGGCACAGAGGCTGGAGACATGGAGCAGGGACTCTAATTAGTGAGAATGAAATCTGAGTGGGGAATCTTTTCCTTGCAAGCATGTGTACTGAGTTGCTTCAGTTTTGTCCAACTCTTTGTGACCTTTTGGACTGTAGCCTGCCAGGCTCCGTTGTCCATAGGATTTTCCAGGCAAGAATACTAGAGTGGGTTGCCATTTCCTTCTCCAGGGGATCTTCCCATCCCAGGGATTGAACCTGCATCTCTTGTCTCCTGGATTGGCAGTCAGGCAGGTTCTTTACCACTAGCACCACCTGGGCTTCCCCATCCTTTCCTTATATCCCCTTAATTAATATTAGGACTAATACAGAGAAAATGCAGCATGAGGTGAGAACTGAGAGTGGGGCAGTCGTGGGAATCTGATGTAGGTTTCCTAAATTAATGAGTATTGGGTGGGAAAATGAATGAACAAACCAATGAATGAATGCATGTTCTTTCTCACATCATTAAGTCTTCTTCCTGATGAAAATACTTAGGTTAGGTTCATAATGGTCTAATACTATTCGTATTTCGGTAATCATTACATTTTAACGGACCATTTAGTAGAAAACATTGAATCACCAAACTGACCACAGAGATTTCTTTTCATAATTCAACACAGTATTCATAGTGATATTGTCAATAGAGGAAACTGCTCTGAGACCACAATTAAGAGATTTTCTATATCATTTTACGGATGATTTATTTTTTATTTTTTCTGCTTACAGACTTGAACAAATTTTTTTCCTTTGTTGTTGTTTGAGGCTCCTTAAATCCCAGATGAAACTAGCTCTTAACAGTTGTCCTCTTTTATGGGATTAATTTTAAAAGAGAAAAAAAGATGTAACATAATATTAACACAAAGCTATTTGATTACGTATCAGACTGGAAATATAACAGAACTGGCTTTGACTTTCAGAAGGTTGTTCGGGAATTTGTTCTGCTAAGACTTCTTTTCGTCACCTGTCTCTCACTTACAGCATTTGCTCCTCAATTTTCTCAGTAGGGGTATGTACGGGGCACGCAGCCCAGGTTCAGTAATTGTCCTTGCTTGGCTTTGACCTAATCAACACCAGTCACTCTGGTTTGTGCATACCGACATGCGTTGTAAAGGGCCCAGGGATATCAGAGAGAAAAACTTGGCTCACTGGGTTTAAACAATGTCAAGTTACGAATTATATCAACCGCAGCCAGTATTTAAATCTGAGGCCCACCAAACTACATTCTGAGTTTGCTGCTGGCTTGGTGTACTTCCATTTTGCTGTGTGCTGACACGCAGTAAAATCGGATTTCTGCAAAGGCTGACACTGAATGGGTGGGTGAGGCGCTCAGGGATGGTTAAGACAGAAGCTGAGTGTCACAAACACATTATAAGTAATTGCCCAATTTGGAATTTACTTTTTGTAGTAGGTTGCACCTTACTACAATTTAATAGTTCTGATTTAAGTTTGATGGCCTTCTTTTCATAAACAGCATTCACATAGTCTCTTGGTTTTCCTTTTAAAAGCTTGTGCATAGGCCAAAAGATAGATATTCTTATATTTACCCTTGGATTATTGATGATTTACTTCATCATAGTTTTACGAAAATAAAACAGAGAAGTGATTTGTGTTTTTATGATTTGGGGGCCCTTGGATGGGGAGCATGCAGGTTATCTTTATTCTGCATGTTTCTGAGATTTCAGAATATTTCCACCTAGTTATATTTTAGAGAGAAGCTATAGTACACATGTAGCATAAATGAACTGAGCTGGAAAAAATTTTGCTGAAATAGTTTTAAATGACAAGATTTAACTTTATGTGGAGTGAAATAATTTTTCAGTGGGGAAAGGTTTCTTTGCTGCTAACTTTCTTTGCCATGTCATACTGTTAGTTTTCTGGGGGCATAATTCCAAGGGATTTTCCTAATTGGCATAATCCTATTTGAGTAAACAGTTTATTATTTGTTTTAGCTTATACTATAATATCTAGTTTGTTTTAACAGCCAAGTCACATAAGCTTTTGTATAACGACTTTATCCTTCTGGTGCTTGTGTGCTAAGTTGCTTCAGTCATGTCTGACTCTTTGCAACTATATGGACTGTAGCCCACCAGGCTCCTCTGTCCCTTGGATTCTCCAGGCAAGAATACTGAAGTGGGTTGCCATGCCCGTCTCTAGGGGATCTTCCTGAACCAGGGATCAAACCCTCGTCTGTTATGTATCCTGCCTTGGCAGATGAGTTCTTTATTACTAGCACCATGTGGGAAGCCCCATCCTTCTGGTATCCTCATTTTAATCTGGTCTCATTTCTCTGCTGTCATTGAAAATAGGTCTGTATAAATATATAAGAAATAGTTTCGAAGTTTTATAAAGTTCTTATTCATTCATTTCACTACAAACATACTTGCAGAGAGTTTGGCATATTCTTAACTTTTGCTAGATCTGGTTATAGAGCTTGCTTCCCAGTTCACCATCCCCTGATTAGGGACAGGTAAGAAAACCGGTGTTTATCATGTATTGTCTACTGTAATAAACCAAACAGAGCGCACTATGGAAGCTTTAAAGTTGTATTCTTGTTTTTGGATATTAAAGTGTTGGTGGAACTCATCCACTTCAGATAAACCAGTCCTTAAAAGTTCAAATAATTGACAACAAACTCAGCAATTTTAAAGCAAGATGTAGATTATAGGAAAATCTGATTTCATTTGGAGATGTCAATTAGGTATATCTAGTGCCAACCGTAAGGAATCAGAGGCTTCCCAGATGGCACTAGTGGTAAAGAACCTGCCTGCCGATACAGGAGACATAAGAGATGTGAGTTTAATCTCTGGGTTGGGAAGATCCCCTGGAGTAGGAAATGGCAACCCTCTCCAGTATTCTTGCCTGGAAAATCCCATGGGCAGAGAAGCCTGGCTGGCTGTAGTCCATGGGGTCGCAAAGAGTCGGTCATGACTGAGCACGCACACACACCAATAGGAAATCAGAGAATTACTATAGTGATATGGAATTACCAATTCCATATTGGTAATGCAGTACCTTTTTCTACTGAGTCTTTGAAACGAGTGTTGTCCCATGTTTTAAAAGCAAGCAAATGGAATTATTAAGAAACATTGACATCTTTGTTTTTTGAGGAAATTTCTGGCTTATTCCAATTTTGTTTCACTATTATATTACAGATTGCATTGATAGATGGCAGAATCACGAATCTCCATTTTAAAGAAGATTATGTGGTGAAAAGTGAAAGTGATGTTGTTCAGTCGTTTCCAGCTCTGCGACCCCATGGACTGTAGCCTACCAGGCTCCTCTGTCCATGGGATTTTCCAGGCAAGGGTACTGGAGAAGGTTGCCATTTCCTTCTCCAGAATATGTGGTGGAAGTAGAATATTTTCTTGGATTTTTGTTTATCCCATTTGAGTGGACAAAAGAAGGCTCTTCTCTGGTTTACACCATGAAATGATGGCTTATTTTCCCCATACTAGCTCCTTCAGAGAGAAAAACGGTATTTTGAGGCTTGGTACCCAAAGGAATCACTTGCCTTGGATTTTGCCAGGTTTTTATCTTGAAAATTTAAGAACACTGGTACCACAGGGGAAATCAAGAGAAACATAAGGGAAGCAGAGAGATGAAAGTGGGATTCCAACAAAACTGAATGGTTTCACTGTCAGTGCAGTGTAATGAGAATGAACTCAGTGTGGGCAGTGCCCACCTCCCTCATCATGACTAGCCCCAAACACTGCTTTAAATAAAGCATATTTCTTTTATTTCCCATTTCTTGCTTGCTAACTTAAAGATAAATGACTTACTTGCAAGTGCAGTGAAAAGGAAATAAAATCAGTAACAGGCAGTGCCCACAATGCCCTAGCTGCTTAACGGTCTGGCCTTGAGCGATACACAGTTTTTATGGAAAAGTTTGACTGTTCTGCAGTTAAGGAAACAAAAGCACCTCTCCCTCATCCCCGCCCTCAGTTCTCAAAACATAAAAGCACAGAGAAATAGGCAACCAACATCAAAGCTTAAAAGAGTCACAGCAGTTCAGAATCCCGCATGCAGCTGGTCGTGGGAGTAGCTGAGACCTGGGTTGCAGGGGGTGCTCAGCCACCAGCGCTGCTCCCCCAGGTGACGGCGAGCTCGCGGTCCTGCTCCTGCAGCCAGGGGCCAGCCACTGGTGATTAGACCCACGGGGTTTCTAGGTAGGCAATTGGATAAGCAATTAAATAGTTTGTGAGCAGCAGTTTGGGGCACTCGTGGTTGGCAACTAGGCAGCACCGTTACTGAAATGACTAGGCAGCCCAACACACTGGGCAGAACGTGTTAGTGTTAGGGCGCAGAGTGAACGCACTTTCCGGGCAAAGGTCGTATCCCCTTAGAAACGGTGGGGACCGTTTAGTATCTCCTCTGTGCCTTAGGCTAGCGTTGTTGCTTTCCACCCGCAGTTACTTTACTCTTTAGAACAGTGCTTCTCAAACTCACAGAGCACCGGCTTCATCAGGAGGACTTGTTAGAACCGATTCCTGGGTGATGCACCCAAGGGTTTCTAGTTCATGAAGTCAAGGGTGAGGCCTGAGAACTTGCATTTCTAACAAGTTCCTGGGTGATTTTGCTGCTGCCTCTGAGAACTACCTTTTGAGAACCAGAGACTATATATATTGACAAAATCCTTGGTGATAATGGTCACAGTAGTAAGCTTTGGGTACCTACTATGTGCCAGACACTTGGCTAAGCAGTTTACATCTGCTTTCATCTTTACAAACATTGAAACGTTGTATTAGGTATCATTCCCCCCCTTAAAATGTGGAACTGCGGACTCCCAAAAGGCAGAGGACTTGGCCAAAGCCATAGATATAACAGTGATGGAGCCAGGATTTAGACCCAGGCTAGGATTTAAACAAAGGCTTTGGTCTTCAAGGGGCTTCCCTGGTGGCTCAGATGGTAAAGAATCTGCCTGCAATGTAGGAGACCCTGGTTCGATCCCTGAGTCAAGAAGATCTCCTGGAGAATGAAATGGCTACCCCCTCCAGTGTTCCAGAATTCCAGTTCCAGAATTCCATGAACAGAGGAGCCTGGTGGACCACAGTCCATAGGGTAGCAAAGAGTCGGACATGACTGAGCAAGTAACACTTTGGTCTCAAAACCCATGCTCTGACCACTATATCACAGCACATCCTTGTCTTTACATATAGCTTGACTTAAATTTTTCACTTTTTCCTCTGTCCCAGGTAAAGAATGGAAGAAGCCTCTAAAGATGATTAATTTTCTTTATTTACTTAGCAGGGGTTGTGTAAATACAAGACAGCCATCTCAGTGAATTTCAGTCTGACAAAAGGGCCTTTTGCCACGTTGTCATCAAAATGACTTGTTATCTCTGCTGTGGAGGTGTTCATGTGTTATTTGGCTTTACTAAAATTAGAGATACCAAGGGGACATTTCATGCAAAGATGGGCTCGATAAAGGACAGAAATGGTATGGACCTAACAGAAGCAGAAGATATTAAGAAGAGGTGGCAAGAATACACAGAAGAACTGTACAAAAAAGATCTTCACGACCCAGATAATCACGATGGTGTGATCACTGACCTAGAGCCAGACATCCTGGAATGTGAAGTCAAGTGGGCCTTAGAAAGCACCACTACGAACAAAGCTAGTGGAGGTGATGGAATTCCACTTGAGCTATTTCAAATCCTGAAAGATGATGCTGTGAAAGTGCTGCACCAGCAAATTTGGAAAACTCAGCAGTGGCCACAGGACTGGAAAGGATCAGTTTTCATTCCAATCCCAAAGAAAGGCAATGTCAAAGAATGCTCAAACTACTGCACAATTGCAGTCATCTCATATGCTAGTAAAGTAATGCTAAAGATTCTCCAAGCCAGGCTTCAGCAATATGTGAACCGTGAACTTCCAGATGTTCATGCTGGTTTTAGAAAAGGCAGAGGAACCAGAGATCAAATTGCCAACATCCACTGGATCATGGAAAAAGCAAGAGAGTTCCAGAAAAACATTTATTTCTGCTTTATTGACTATGCCAAAGCCTTTGACTGTGTGGATCACAAAAAAACTGTGGAAAATTCTGAAAGAGATGGGAATACCAGACCACCTGACCTGCCTCTTGAGAAAGCTGTATGCAGGTCAGGAAACAACAGTTAGAACTTGACATGGAACAACAGACTGGTTCCAAATAGGAAAAGGAGTACATCAAGGCTGTATATTGTCACCCTGCTTATTTAACTTCTATGCAGAGTACATCATGAGAAACGCTGGGCTGGAAGAAGCATAAGCTGGAATCAAGATTGCTGGGAGAAATATCAATAACCTCAGATATGCAGATGATACCACCCTTATGGCAGAAAGTGAAGAGGAACTAAAAAGCCTCTTGATGAAAGTGAAAGAGGAGAGTGAAAAAGTTGGCTTAAAGCTCAGCATTCAGAAAACGAAGATCATGGCATCTGGTCCCATCACTTCCTGGCAAATAGATAGGGAAAAAGGGGAAACAGTGTCAGACTTTATTTTTTTGGGCTCCAAAATCACTATAGATGGTGACTGCAGCCATGAAATTAAAAGACGCTTACTCCTTCGAAGGAAAGTTATGACCAACCTAGATAGCATATTCAAAAGCAGAGACAATACTTTGCCAACAAAGGTCCATCTAGTCAAGGCTATGGTTTTTCCAGTGGTCATGTATCGATGTGAGAGTTGGACTGTGAAGAAGGCTGAGTGCCGAAGGATTGATACTTTTGAACTGTGGTGTTGGAGAAGACTCTTGAGAGTCCCTTGGACTGCAAGGAGATCCATCCAGTCCATTCTGAAGGAGATCAGCCCTGGGATTTCTTTGGAAGGACTGATGCTAAAGCTGAAACTCCAGTACTTTGGCCACCTCATGCGAAGAGTTGACTCATTGGAAAAGACTCTGATGCTGGGAGGGATTGGGGGCAGGAGGAGAAGGGGACAACAGAGGAGGAGATGGCTGGATGGCATCACTGACTCGATGGACGTGAGTCTGAGTGAACTCCAGGAGTTTGTGATGGACAGGGAGGCCTGGCGTGCTGCGATTCATGGGGTCGCAGAGTTGGACACGACTGAGTGACTGAACTGAACTGAACAGTGTCCAAAAAGAACTATGAGATGCAGACTTCTGGAAGGCGGCTGGGGAAGTTGGGCAGAACTTCATGGAAACGTGGATCTTGAGCTGAAGAGCTTGACGCCTCTAGATTCATGCTGCTGTAAAGAGGAACAGTTTATGGGGAACTCGAAAGGATGGGCATGCATTTATGTACTGCAGTGTGGGAAAATGGCCCAATGTGAGGGGAAGGTATGCAGGAAAAGCAGGCTAGGGACGATGGGTCAAATATAGACCCATTTGATGGTCAGGATGTGACATTGGGTTTAAAAATGATTTGACTGACTGTATACAAGAGAAAAATTGGGTTGAGAGGAATGTACTCCTTTCCTATATTATTTTCTTCTTCTTTATCTCTTTCACAACTATTAATAATTCTTTATTACAGTGGTAACTACTGAGCATTTACTACATGCTAGGCAGCAATCCAGGCACTGGTCTAGAGCAGGGGGTCCCCAGCCTCTGGGGACCATCCACCTGATGGCCTGAGGTGGAACTGAGGTAATAATAATAGAAATAAAGTGCACAATAAATATAAGGCACTTGAATCATCCCCAGACCATCCCTTCCTGCCACCCTGTAGCATGGAAAAAAATGTCTCCCATGAAACCTGTCCCTGGTGCCAAAAAGGCTGGGCACTGCTGGTCTAGAGTGAGGCTGAGAGACAGACGAGGCACTGCTCAGAGACCCCCTGTGTAGCCCTTGCTCTCAGTGCTCTAACAGCATCAGCGCCAGGCATCATCTGAGAGCTTGTTAGAAACACGTAGTCTCAGGCCCAGTCTAGATGTACTGAGTCAGAATCTACATCTAAGCAAGACTTCCAGGTAATTTACACGGGCATTAACATTTGAGAAGCACTAGACTGTTCAGCTTTTAACATGTTGCCCTGTTCTTCTCATTCACTGAAATTACTGTCTGTGAGGAGTAGTTTGATTTAGAAGAAGATGAATAGTTTCCCTGGAATGATCAAAGTAAGTAAGAACATATGAAAGTGCGAAGGAAATTAAATCTCCAACTAGCTGTTGTTAGGTGCTTGATTAAATGTCTCTAGTGATGGGGAGGATGCTCATTACCTTTTCATCTCTTCTCTAGCTTCTAATTCAGGGTCAGACACTTTGACGATGCCCAGTGAGGACTGATAGAATTGTTCAAATGGTGGAGAAACTAATAAAAATTAAATCAGAAAATAAGGTTGTTTCTGAGTATTTACCAATATGTATTCATGTCTTAGTATGATATCTAAAGCCAGAATAAAAACTGTAAAGGAGACTGCTTTATTTATTTATTTATTTTTAATTGTCATAAAAATTATTTAATGTCATTACAGAGATAAAAACAACAATGAAATAAATATTTGACAATTTCTGATAGTGTGACATAATTTTACAGGCTTTCTGGCATATGCAGAAAACACTGGACTAATAGTTTAAAAATCCATTCCAACTTTCCCACTATCATTTTTCATGACTGGACAAATTCCTTGACTTCTGTATGCCTTGTTTTTTATCTTCTGAGAAGAAAATGAGGGTGGAAGTAGGCAAATGGAATTCACTTTCATTATATTGGAAAATTATTGTGCTTCTAAACATCATATCAATTGTGGTGTTGTAGGAATTAGTTACCAACACACTTATTAAAAACATGGGCTTCTGCTTATATGGTGGCTACAGAATGGAAGAAAATTCTATGTCAATACCCATTGCTTTTTCTCTTGCCCTATTGTGATGACTTCTTACTAGAAAACTATGAAGCCAAAATAAAGAGAAAATAAAATCTGTGGGCACTGCTGCATTGTGGAATAAAACTATTTTATAGCCAGGTAGAAAATAAAGAAGATGAACAAGAACCAACAGTTTTCTAAGAAAAAGCCATTATATTTTCCCCTCTATGGCTCAGACTAATAAACATCTGTTCTGGTCATTAGGAAATAGGACAATAGGAAATAGGACAAATAGGAAATCATTTCTGTAAATAAGATAGAATTACAAATATTCTTATGAAATCTTTAAGGAGATAAAGAGATATTTTATATTAATTGCTCTTTTTTTTTTGCATTTCTAAAATATATTTTATTTTTTTAAATTTTATTTTATTTAACTTTACAATATTGTATTGGTTTTGCCATATATCAAAATGAATCTGCCACAGGTATACATGTGTTCCCCATCCTGAGCCCTCCTCCCTCCTCCCTCCGGGTCGTCCCAGTGCACTAGCCCCAGGCATCCAGTATCGTGCATCGAACCTGGACTGGCGACTCGTTTCATATATGATATTATATATGTTTCAATGCCATTCTCCCAAATCATCCCACCCTCTCCCTTTCCCACAGAGTCCAAAAGACTGTTCTATACATCATTGTCTCTTGCTGTCTCGTATATAGGGTTATTGTTACCATCTTTCTAAATTCCATATATATACGTTAGTGTACTGTATTGGTGTTTTTCTTTCTGGCTTACTTCACTCTGTGTAATAGGCTCCAGTTTCATCCACCTCATTAGAACTGATTCAAATGTATTCTTTTTAATGGCTGAGTAATACTCCATTGTGTATATGTATATGTGGATATGTATATCCACAGCTTTCTTATCCATTCATATGCTGATGGACATCTAGGTTGCTTCCATGTCCTGGCTATTATAAACAGTGCTGTGATGAACATTGGGGTACACGTGTCTCTTTCCCTTCTGGTTTCCTCAGTGTGTATGCCCAGCAGTGGGATTGCTGGATCATAAGGCAGTTCTATTCCCAGTTTTTTAAGGAATCTCCGCACTGTTCTCCATAGTGGCTGTACTAGTTTGCATTCCCACCAACAGTGTAAGAGGGTTCCCTTTTCTCCACACCCTCTCCAGCATTTATTGCTTGTAGACATTTGGATCGCAGCCATTCTGACTGGCGTGAAATGGTACCTCATAGTGGTTTTGATTTGCATTTCTCTGATAATGAGTGATGTTGAGCATCTTTTCATGTGTTTGTTAACCATCTGTATGTCTTTTTTGGAGAAATGTCTATTTAATTCTTTGGCCCATTTTTTGATTGGGTCATTTATTTTTCTGGAGTTGAGCTGTAGGAGTTGCTTGTATATTTTTGAGATTAGTTGTTTGTTGCTTTATTTGCTATTATTTTCTCCCATTCTGAAGGCTGTCTTTTCACCTTGCTTATAGTTTCCTTTGTTGTGCAGAAGCTTTTAAGTTTAATTAGGTCCTGTTTCTTTATTTTTGCTTTTATTTCCAATATTCTGGGAGGTGGGTCATAGAGGATCCTGCTGTGATGTATGTCAGAGAGTGTTTTGCCTATGTTCTCTAGGAGTTTTATAGTTTCTGGTCTTACATTTAGATCTTTAATCCATTTTGAGTTTATTTTTGTGTATGGTGTTAGAAAGTGCTCTAGTTTCATTCTTTTTCAAGTGGTTGACCAGTTTTCCCAGCACCACTTGTTAAAGAGATTGTCTTTAATCCATTGTATATTCTTGCCTCCTTTGTCAAAGATAAGGTGTCCATATGTGCGTGGATTTATCTCTGGGCTTTCTATTTTGTTCCATTGATCTATATTTCTGTCTTTGTGCCAGTACCATACTGTCTTGATGACTGTGGCTTTGTAGTAGAGCCTGAAGTCAGGCAGGTTGATTCCTCCAGTTCCATTCTTCTTTCTCAAGATCGCTTTGGCTATTCGAGGTTTTTTGTATTTCCATACAAATTGTGAAATTATTTGTTCTAGTTCTGTGAAGAATCCCGTTGGTAGCTTGATAGGGATTGCATTGAATCTATAAATTGTTTTGGGTAGTATACTCATTTTCACTATATTGATTCTTCCAATCCATGAACATGGTATATTTCTCCATCTATTAGTGTCCTCTTTGATTTCTTTCACCAGTGTTTTATAGTTTTCTATATATAGGTCTTTAGTTTCTTTAGGTAGATATATTCCTAAGTATTTTATTCTTTTTGTTGCAATGGTGAATGGAATTGTTTCCTTAATTTCTCTATTTTCTCATTATTAGTGTATAGGGATGCAAGGGATTTCTGTGTGTTGATTTTATATCCTGCAACTTTACTATAGTCATTGATTAGTTCTAGTAATTTTCTGGTGGAGTCTTTAGGGTTTTCTATGTTGAGGATCATGTCATCTGCAAACAGTGCGAGTTTTATTTCTTCTTTTCCAATTTGGATTCCTTTTATTTCTTTTTCTGCTCTGATTGCTGTGGCCAAAACTTCCCAAACTATGTTGAATAGTAATGGTGAAAGTGGGCACCCTTGTCTTGTTCCTGACTTTAGAGGGAATGTGTTCAGTTTTTCACCATTGAGGATAATGTTTGCTGTGGGTTTGTCATATATAGCTTTTATTATGTTGAGGTATGTTCCTTCTATTCCTGCTTTCTGGAGAGTTCTTATCATAAATGGATGTTGAATTTTGTCAAAGGCTTTCTCTGCATCTATTGAGATAATCATATGGTTATGTTCCAATTTGGTAATGTGGTGTATTACATTGATTGATTTGAGGATATTGAAGAATACTTGCATCCCTGGGATAAAGCCCACTTGGTCATGGTGTATGATCTTTTTAATGTGTTATTGGATTCTGATTGCTGGAATTTTTTTTAAGGATTTTTACATGTATGTTCATCAGTGATATTGGCCTGTAGTTTTCTTTTTTTGTAGCATCTTTGTCAGGTTTTGGTATTAGGGTGATGGTGGCCTCATAGAATGAGTTTGGAAGTTTACCTTCCTCTCCAATTTTCTGGAAGAGTTTGCATAGGGTAGGTGTTAGCTCTTCTCTAAATTTTTGGTAGAATTCAGCTGTGAAGCCGTCTGGACTTGGGCTTTTGTTTGCTGGAAGATTTCTGATTATAGTTTCAATTTCCATGCTTGTGATGGGTCTGTTAAGATTTTCTATTTCTGCCTGGTCCAGTTTTGGAAAGTCGTACTTTTCTAAGAATTTGTCCATTTCTTGCACGTTGTCCATTTTATTGCCATATAATTGCTGATAGTAGTCTCTTATGGTCTTTTGTCTTTCTGTGTCTGTTGTGATCTCTCCATTTTCATTTCTAATTTTGTTGATTTGATTTTTCTCCCTTTGTTTCTTGATGAGTCTGGCTAATGGTTTGTCAATTTTATTTATCCTTTCAAAGAACTAGCTTTTGGCTTTGTTGATTTTTGCTATGGTCTCTTTTGTTTCTTTTGCATTTATTTCTGCCCTAATTTTTAAGATTTCTTTCCTTCTACTAACCCTGGGGTTCTTCATTTCTTCCTTTTCTAGTTGCTTTAGGTGTAGAGTTAGGTTATTTATTTGACTTTTTTCTTGTTTCTTGAGGTATGCCTGTATTACTATGAACTTTCCCCTTAGGACTGCTTTTACAGTGTCCCACAGGTTTTGGGTTGTTGTGTTTTCATTTTCATTCATTTCAAGGAAACTGCTTTTAGCAGATTTGAAGGTTAGGTTGTACGAATACAGAGATGTTAAAAATTAGAAATTTGATATTGGAGAGAGTGGTAATCCAGGTGAAGATAATTGAAGTCTAGTTTTAGAAAAGAAGGTGTTTGGGGAGATCTTGTGAAGAATTTGTGACAGTAATGGGATTAAAATAATAGCTCTGCACTACTGAAGATTTTTTTTTCTGTGCATTAAAAGTGGATGAACATGGGCTGAAGGGACCCAGTAGGTGTAAATTCACAAACCTCAGTGATTAGGTGTATATTAGGTTAGTGATGCTAAAGCTGAAACTCCAGTACTTTGGTCACTTCATGCAAAGAGTTGACTCATTGGAAAAGACTCTGATGCTGGGAGGGATTGGGGGCAGGAAAAGAAGGGGACGACAGAGGATGAGGTGGCTGGATGGCATCACTGACTCAATGGACGTGAATCTGAGTGAACTCCGGGAGTTGGTGATGGACAGGGAGGCCTGGCGTGCTGCGATTCATGGGGTTGCAGAGTCGGACGCAACTGAACTGAACTGAATGCATGTCTGTGCCATTAGTAAATCTTGTTTGATCTTCTTGCCTATGTAGGCTGAGGATAGAAGTACACTTCTAAAGATGGAAATGGGGACAAAAATATCAACACCGCCAGACTAGTTAGTGATTTGAGTTTGGAATTGAGGTGAAGTGTTACCGTGGTGTGCTTAGTTGTCAGTTGGGTCTAACTCTGTGACCCTTTGGACTATAGCCCACAAAGCTCCTCTGTCCATGGGATTTTCCAGGCAAGAATACTGGAGTTGCCATTTCCTTCTCCAGATCTTCCTGACCTGGGAATCGAACCCTAGTCTGCTGTGTCTCCTGCATTGTAGGTGGATTTTTTACCCACTGAGCCATCAGGAAGTGTTACCTTATGTACATATTGTTTTCCTAGGTGCGGATAGACTTTCTATTGGAATTTTGTTACTTAAGAAATAGTTTTTTTTTTTTTTTTAAAGCATTATTACACTGTACAATTCAAATTTAAGTGATACTGCATGGAAAAAAGTAATGTTTTATGGGCCAGCTATTTGGGGGTTAAAATCAACCTTTGATTTTCTACAGTTAGTGGAATGGCTATAATTTTATGTTTGTTGAGAGTCCTCCAAATGACTTCTCCTAATTATTCTCTCTTCTTTTAATTCTTTTCAAGTGTAAAGAGAAAAGCAGCAGTGGCTTCTGCTGTAAGAATTGTATTTCAAGGGGCAGGAGGTATATTAATAACATTATAGTACTCACAGAGAGCAAAAATCTCTGTGTAATATATTGTTCGGCAAATCATTCATCATTATAATCGTTATAGTTGACACTTTGCTCATTTGTAGATTTTTCCTTTCTTGCCAGAAAATTTCTTCAGTAAAAATGATTTAAAGAGTAGCTATAGGGTTCAATCCTATTCTTCATGATAGAACAAGGACAAGAATGGTGTATTTTCCAAATCTACTCCCACTTGAATTCTAGTTTATTGTGATTAAACATTCCTTAGGAACTTGCCAATCAGGAGTATTTTCTTTATGTTCTCTTGGGGGCGAATTCTATGTTTTGTCAAGAGAGTTCAGAGTGAACCCTATCAATACTGGGTAACCCTTACATGCCATTTTGTGTCTATTTTAGGAAGGCTCAGCCTTTGAGCTACAGACGTTAAGTTGAAATGAACCATTGGGCACAAATATATAATATTAGAAATTACTTTGGCATTTAGGCATCTATTATATCAGTCGTTTCTTTTATGGGCCAGAGAGGTGAAGAAGATATGCATTAAAACAAGCAAATGACTTGGCACCAACACTAGACTACACTTGGGTATGCAAATATCAGATAGACCTTCTCCCACCTCCTGCCAGTCCCTGCCCTGCATGCACACAATTACCCCTGAGGGTGTGAACGACTGGAGGGTAGGGACAATTTCATAACCATGTAGGCTTGTCCCAGAGAGTCTCACATGTAGGCATGTAAAAATAGATATTTATCACATTGAGCTTATTGAATAAAAAATTGAATGAAACATTTCCTAGGAGTGTGGCAGTCATTCAAAATATTCTGTTTTATATCGCTGGTGACTGTATTCTGTAGCCAAAAATTGGAGACAGTTGTCTGATGAGTGGGCAGAATATTTGAAATCAGATCTGCCTTGAAAAACCCAGGTGTACAATTGCCATTATCTTTATTTCTGTTAAGGGATAGATTCATGAGCAATTATTTTTAAAATGCTGAGTGAGCAAGTGGGATAATACATTTAACATGCTTAAAAAAGGAGCAAAATTCATAAATTCAATGTGATTTTCCTTAGACATAAGCACATTTAGAGTAGTCAGGAATGGAAACAGTAGAATGGGGTGGGGGAAGCATTTATAGTGACTTTGGAAATGCAGTTTATTTTAGGTGTCAGTGAAAGGGGAAAAGAGTTTTAACATTTGTTAAGAACTTACATTTGTCATCTCCTCCAAAACCTGGAGGCAGGTTTTATTATACTTCTTTTATATTGGGAAACTGAAATTCAGAGAGGCTGTTTGATTCAAAAGCCTGTGCTGTTTTTACTCTGCACCATCTTAGGTTCAAACACTGTAAAATCTTAGAGCCCAACCCAAGAGAATCAGCAGCTAATAGACTCTCTCCTGATCTTCCAATTATCCATGTTAATTATCTGGGAATGAAAGGATTGTGAGTATTTCCTGGATGCTCTTTCCTGATATTTAATTGCACTAGTATCTTCGAGACTCTTCGAGACTCAGTTTCAAGGACTGTCCTCTTCAGGAAGCTTGTTTTTCCTGTCTCTCAAGCTGGATTAGGTGCCTATGGCATGTTACCATATTGTTAATTACTTCTGCATCTGTCTACACCGAGGGACTCTAAGATCTTAACCCCTTGCTACCCGAAGTGTGGTTTGTGGGCTAGCAGCATCAGTGTTACCTGTAAGCATGTTAGAAATGCAGAATCTCATCTGACAGTGAAAGTCGTTCAGTTGTGTCTGACTCTTTGCAACCTATGGACTCTACAGTCCGTGGAACTCTCCAGGCCAGAATACTGGAGTGGGTGGCCTTTCCCTTCTTCAGGGGGTCTTCCCAACCCAGGGATCGAACCCAGGTGTCCCACTTTGCAGGCGGATTCTTTACCAGCTGAGCCACAAGGGAAGCCCAGAATCTCACCTGGGACTTACTAAATCAGAATATTCATTGAAGGAAACCCCCAAGTGATTTGCGTGCATTTGGGTTGAGAGCATTGTTCTAGCACCTGGTAAACACACAACTGAGCAAATAGATACAACAGTAAGTATTTAAAATACATATAGGGACTTCCTGATAAGTCCAGTGGTTAAAAATCTGCTGGCCAGTGCATGGGACATGGGTTCGACCCTTGGTTCGGGAATTAAGGTCACATATGCTGCAGAGCGACTAAGCCCATGAGCTGTAACTACTGAGCCCACATGCTGCAGTTACTGAAGTGTGCTAGAGCCTGCGCTCTGCAACAAGAGAAGTCTGCCTCTCTGCAACGAGAGAAGCCTGCTAAGAGCCTGCGCTCTGCAACATGAGAAGCCCGTGCACTGCAGCGAAGGGCAGCTCCTGCTTGCCACAGCTAGAGAAAGAAAGCCCGTATACAGCATCAGAGACCTAGTGCAGGCATGAAATAATGAAATGAATAACGCATGTAGCCCTGTTCTCTGAGTTTAGAAGAGGTAGATGCTCTGACTTCCTGGAGTGGCAGAAGGGTGTGCTGAGAGAGGTCCTATCCTTCTGCTCCTGTAGTTTGCTGATTTGGGGGCAGGTCTGGCTGCCTGGAGGGAGAGCTTGCCATGCTTCACAGGCAGGGCAGGCTAGCTCCAGGCACTCGCCTGTCTAGTGCTCTGTCCCAGTGTACCCCAGGCAAGAGCAGGGGACTCAAACAAACATGTTTTGATGCCAAGAAGAAAGGAAGGGAGGTGTAAATCTAAGACGTCATCTGTAGACCTCCTTCAGAGACGACGAACAGTTCTTTTCCTTAATTATTTATGGTGTTACCTTGGTGGTATTTATAGATTATGATCAGGTTCCCTCCTTGAAGCTCATTCTCTAGACTGTATAAATTTAGTTTCCCTGAGTGTGTCTCATATGTCTTTTCCTCCGAGCCAAGCCTGAAATGCATTCTATTCCCTTTTGCTTGCTCTGTGATTTATCTGCATTATTCCTAAACTGCTGGAGCCAGAGAGTTCCTGCTTCTGGTCTTTGGCTGGTTTGGATTCACTGCTGCCTCCCTGGCTTTACATGCTGTTCCTAATATCCATAACTGAAAGTTGCATTGGGATTATTATTATTTTTTTATTGTCAGCCCAGTGCAAACGTTTAAAGGTTGTATGGTGGGTAGCTATACCGTTTTCCCACTGCTTGCTCTTGGCTACGGTTAAGCATGATAACTAACAACTCTTTTAGATAGGAACTTAAGATCTGTGAAAACATATCAACAAAATCAAATAAACCCTCAAACAGATTGCAGAGAAAAATCAATTTGTGGAAATTTCAGATTTTCAGGAATCTTCTGCTGCTGCTACTGCTGCTAAGTCGCTTCAATCGTGTCGGACTCTGTGCGACCCCATAGACGGTAGCCCACCAGGCTCCCTCGTCCCTGGGATTCTCCAGGCAAGAACACTGGAGTGGGTTGCCATTTCCTTCTCCAGTGCATAAAAGTGAAAAGTGAAAGTGAAGTCACTCAGTCGTGTCCGAATCTTAGTGACCCCATGGACTGCAGCCTACCAGGCTCCTCCATCCATGGGATTTTCCAGGCAAGAGTACTGGAGTGGGGTGCAATTGCCTTCTCCGAATCTTCTGCTAATTGGAACTTAAAAATATATTTCAGTTGACTTTTTGAATGAATGTCACTGTGCCTACTTCTGTTTTCACACAGAGTGTTGGAAAGGAATATGTTTTCTTTTTCTTGGCTCCCCTTATTTATTAGATTGATGCCAGCTCTTTCTGCTGAAGCTTTTTATTGCCAGTTTGGGGTTGTAGAATACAACCCATCCCACCTCCGGCAAAAATCCTGTTGTTCTTTAATAAAGGATGGTGGTGATGATTGAGTTTCTTCTTAGCAGTTATGCCAAAGATCCCAATTGATTTTGTAGATAGGTTGTGACTTCTTCAATCAGGCATTTCCTGGTTGACTTACCTGGTGAATTTTAAATAATTTAAGGACAGTGAAGAAATAGATGCTTAATAGCTACACTGAACTTCTGATGAATTTGGGATTACTGAAAGCAGAGAAAAGAGCGGAGAAAAGAGTACAGTGTGTGAAAATGAAGAAGTACCGGGTCAGGGGAGTTGTCTAGCTTTGGATCTACCAGGTACCAGTTATATGACTTTGCCCAAGTCACCCGTTTATACTGAGGAAAATGTCTTCTGTGCCACATGTCTCTAAGGAGGACTGAGTGGTTGATGTATGTAAAGCCCTTGCAGACAATGATGTGCTATAAATATATCAGGTAGCAGATGATGATGAAGATGCAGCAGCTGCTGCTTATGGTGCTATAACTTATGTCCTATGAAGAAGATGTATGCTAAATGAATTTTGTGAGTCTCCAGCATCTCTTTAGAAAGAAATACTAACAAAAGGGGAATAGTAATATACAATTTTTTCCTCAAAGTGTGCCAAGATTTGACAGTCAGCATAGTTTGAGTCCTTTAAAGTCAAAAATGTCTTTAAACTTTTTCTCTCTTAAAGTTGGCCTTACATTTATTCATCCTGGCCAAAACTTGGAAGCAACTACTGTCCTTCAGCAGGTAAATAGATAAATAAATTGTAGTATCTCCAGACAATGGAATATCATTCAACACTAAAAGGAAATGAGCTACCTGGCCATGAAAAGACATGGAAGAACCTTAAGTGCTTATTACTAAGTGAAAGAAGCCAATCTGAAAAGGTGCCATGCTGTATGATTCCAGCTGTGTAACACTGTAGAAAAAAAAAAAAAAAAACTTATGGAGACTATAAAAAGGTCAGTGTTTGCTAGGGATTGGGGGCTGGCAATGAGGAGAGACAAACAGGTAGAACACAAGATTTTTAAGGAAGTGAAAGTACTATGTATCGTATTATATTGATGGATATATGTCATTTGTCAAAATCCACAGTATATACAACACTAGATGTGAACTCTAAGGTAAAATATGGCATTGGATAAAAAGGAAATTGGCCTGACATTGGAGAAAATGATCATATTAAATATTTTTGTCTTGGAAAATGGAAAACTTTGTGTGCTTAAGCTCAGTCGTGTCCGACTCTTTGTGACCCCATGGACTGTAGCCCGCCAAATTCCCTGTCTATGGAATTCTCCAGGCCAGATTACTGGAGTGGGTTGCCGTGCCCTCCTCCAGGGGATCTTCCCAACCCAGGGTTTGAACCCAGGTCTCCCGCATTGCAAGCAGATTTTTTACCATCAGAGCCACCAGGGAAGCCCTTTAAAACTTTAAGATTAGGTCATTTGGATAAATTTGGATAAAAAGCCTCTTGATGAAAGTGAAAGTGGAGAGTGAAAAAGTTGGCTTAAAGCTCAACATTCAGAAAACGAAGATCATGGCATCCGGTCGCATCACTTCATGGGAAATAGATGGGGAAACAGTGGAAACAGTGTCAGACTTTATTTTTTTTTGGCTCCAAAATCACTACAGATGGTGACTGCAGCCATGAAATTAAAAGACGCTTACTCCTTGGAAGAAAAGTTATGTCCAACCTAGATATCATATTCAAAAGCAGAGAATTACTTGCCAACAAAGGTTCATCTAGTCAAGGCTATGGTTTTTCCTGTGGTCATGTATGGATCTGAGAGTTGGACTGTGAAGAAGGCTGAGTGCCAAAGAATTGATGCTTTTGAACTGTGGTGTTGGAGAAGACTCTTGAGAGTCCCTTGGACTGCAAGGAGATCCAACCAGTCCATTCTGAAGGAGATTAGCCCTGGGATTTCTTTGGAGGGAATGATGCTGAAGCTGAAACTCCAGTACTTTGGCCACCTCATTCGAAGAGCTGACTCATTGGAAAAGACTCTGATGCTGGGAGGGATTGGAGGCAGGAGGAGAAGGGGACAGCAGAGGATGAGATGGCTGGATGGCATCACTGACTCAATGGACTTGAGTCTGAGTGAACTCTGGGAGTTTGTGATGGACAGGGAGGCCTGGCGTGCTGCGATTCATGGGGTCGCAAAGAGTCGGACACAACTGAGCAACTGAACTGAACTGAACTGAAGACTGAAATCAGAGAGAGTTATACAATTTGTTCATTGATCTAGATAAGAAGTGATGAGGGGCTGGATTTAGAAATACCATTAAGGATGAAGCCAAGAGGCAGTATTCAAAAACTATTTGGCAAGTAGAGTCAACAGGGTTTAAAAACTATGGACAAATAATATCCATTTGTAAAAAATGGATCTGAAGTTTACAAAGGCAGTTCTAAAAGAATCTTCTGAAAACAAAAAAAATATTGTACTTCTTGAAAATCCTGGGCTGATAAGTTATGGGTATTTATTCAGAAAGAGAAAATATTTGAAAGATGTTTTGGAAGAACGAGTCTGCAGGAGTGGTGAGCTTCAAAACAATAGGGAATGGATAACAGTGGAAACAGTGACAGACTTTATTTTTTTGGTCTCCAAAATCACTGCAGATGGTTACTGCAGCCATGAAATTAAAAGACTCTTGTCCCTTGGAAGGAAGTTATTACCAACCTAGACAGCATATTAAAAAGTAGAGATATTACTTTGCCAACAAAGGTCCATCTAGTCAAAGCTATGGTTTTTCCAGTGGTCATGTATGGATTGGAAAAGGCAATGGCACCCCACTCCAGTACTCTTGCCTGGAAAATCCCATGGATGGAGGAGCCTGGTAAGCTGCAGTCCATGGGGCTGCTAAGAATAGGACACGACTGAGCGACTTCACTTTGACTTTTCACCTTCATGCATTGGAAATGGCAACCCACTCCAGTATTCTTGCCTAGAGAATCCCAGGGACGGGGGAACCTGGTGGGCTGTTGTCTATGGGGTCGCACAGAGTCGGACATGATTGAAGCGACTTAGCAGCAGCAGCATGTATGGATGTGAGAGTTGGACTATAAAGAAAGCTGAGCTCCAAAGAATTGATGCTTTTGAACTGTGGTGTTGGAGAAGACTCTTGAGAGTCCCTTGGACTGCAAGGCGATCCAACCAGTCCATCCTAAACGAAATCAATCCTGAATATTCATTGAAAGGACTGATGATGAAGCTGAAGCTCCAATACTTTGGCCACCTGATGCAAAGATCTGACTTATTGGAAAAGACCCTGATGTTGGGAAAGGTTGAAGGCAGGAGGAGAAGGGGACGACAGAGGATGAGATGGCTGGATGGCATCACCGACTCAATGGACATGAGTTTGAGTAAACTCCGGGAGCTGGTGATGGACAGGGAGGCCTGGCATGCTATAGTCCATGGGGTCGCAAAGAGTTGGACACGACTGAGCGACTGAACTGAACTGAAGTGGTAGAAAGGATTGAAACACAATTCAAAATCAGCACTCAAGATTTAAATAAGAAAAGACCTTAACAACTCCCAAATTTTGTGGCTATGAAGCTATCTAAAATAAAATTGGAGCTTATTTAGAGAAAGAATCACCAATATTTGAGATTTGTCTTCCTAAATTTTTAGTATGTTTTATTGTTATACTTTGATTGTGTTCACTTACTTGCATCATTATACAATAACCTAGTTCAAAGAAAACTGGGGATATAACTGTTTTTTTTTTTAGATTGGAAAATACTTGAGAAGTACGGTGTAAGTGAAACAAGTTAAATCTACCAGAGCCAAAACTTGTTTTAGTTCTATCTAATCATTTCTTTTTAGATGTTTATGCCAAGCTAATTTTCAGTGTTTTGAACTCTCAGAGGACAGAATAGTTTTTCAAGAGAGAGTTCCCTGTACCTACTGAAAATAGTATATTTCTCCCAAAATAATATCTTTGTGTGCACTCTAATTTCGAAAAGAGCAATAATGAAGAGACTATAGCTCATGTAGATGACTGAGACGTGGAATTAGAAAAATCAATCTTTTAAATTTTCATTAACTTGTAAAGTAAGCAATTAATGAATAAAGAGAACACCACTGGAATATAATCTATGTATTTTATAAGTATATTTAGCTGATACCTCTGAGGAAGAGTTAGTTCTGTTGTCCTAATATTATATATTAAAGATGGAGTTAGACACATAGGACATAGAACACATTCATTGATTTTCTTTCTTCATTACAGTGGCATGTAATATATAGTTCTATAGACATGATTCGCAGATAGAGATTTTTTGTTTTCATTTTTTTGGAGCCTGGCCATCGTAGCAACTAGGCTTTGAGATATGTCTTAGTTCAGGCTGCTATAATAGAATACTATAGATTGCATGGCTTAAACAATAAACATTTATTTCTCACATTTCTGGAGGCTTGGGTGTTCAGAACGAAGGTACTGGCAGATCTGGTGTGGTGAGGGCCTTCTTCCTGGTGTGAGGTGGCAGCCTTCTTGCCGCATCCTCACATGGTGAAGCGAGAGAGAGGGACAGAGACAGAACTCTCTAGTCTCCCTTTGTAAGGGCACTAATCCTGTCCTGATGACTTCAGCCTCACATGTGTGTGCCTAGTCACTCAGTCACGTCTGACTCTTGCAATCCCATGGACTGCAGCCTACCAGACCCTCTGCCCATGGGATTTTTCAGGCAAGGATACTGGAGTGGGAAGCCATTTACTCTTCCCTCACCAAAATATAATTACCTTCCAAAGGCTCCATCTCCAAATATCATGTCAAGGGTTAGGTTTCAACATATGAATTTTAAGGGAGACACAAATACATGATTTATAGCAAGATATTATTTAATTTCAGTGATAATGCTAGTAATCATCACCAACATATAGCATTTATTTTGTGCCAGGCACTATTCCACGTGCGTTACATGTAATACTAACATCCCATTAAGTGGGTCTCCATTATGTAGATGAGCAAATGACTGTCAGAATCAAGATTCTCAATCCAAGCAGTCAGGCCCTAGAATCTATGCTGTTGATTTATTTATGCAATATAGTTTTTATTGGAGTCCAGTTGCTTTGGGAACATTTCATGCAAAGTTGGGCTCAATAAAGGACAGAAATGGTATGGACCTAACAGAAGCAGAGAATATTAAGAAGAGGTGGCAAGAATACACAGAAGAACTGTACCAAAAAGATCTTCATGACCCAGATAATCACGATGGTGTGATCACTGACCTAGAGCCAGACATCCTGGAATGTGAAGTCAAGTGGGCCTTAGAAAGCATCACTATAAACAAAGCTAGTGGAGGTGATGGAATTCCAGTTGAGCTATTTCAAATCCTGAAAGATGATGCTGTGAAAGTGCTACACTCAATATGCCAGCACATTTGGAAAACTCAGCAGTGGCCAGAGGACTGGAAAAGGTCAGTTTTCATTCCAATCCCAAAGAAAGGCAATGCCAAAGAATGCTCAAAATACCGCAAAATTGCACTTATCTCATATGCTAGTAAAGTAATGCTCAAAATTCTCCAAGTCAGGCTTCAGTAATACGTGAACCATGAGCTTCCAGATATATAAGCTGGTTTTAGAAAAGGCAGAGGAACCAGAGGTCAAATTGCCAACATCTGCTGGATCATGGAAAAAGCAAGAGAGTTCCAGAAAAACATTTATTTCTGCTTTATTGATTATGCCAAAGCCTTCGACTGTGTGGATCACAATAAACTGTGGAAAATTCTGAAAGAGATGGGAATACCAGACCACCTGACCTGCCTCTTGAGAAACCTATATGCAGGTCAGGAAGCAACAGTTAGAACTGGACATGAACAACAGACTGGTTCCAAATAGGAAAAGGAGTACGTCAAGGCTATATATTGTCGCCCTGCTTATCTAACTTATATTCAGAGTACATCATGAGAAACGCTGGGCTGAGAGAATCACAAGCTGGAATCAAGATTGCCGGGAGAAATATCAATAACCTCAGATATGCAGATGACAGTACCCTTATGGCAGAAAGTGAAGAGGAACTCAAAAGCCTCTTGATGAAAGTGAAAGTGGAGAGTGAAAAAGTTGGCTTAAAGCTCAACATTCAGAAAATGAAGATCATGGCATCTGGTCCCATCACTTCATGGGAAAGAGATGGGGAAACAGTGGAAACGGTATCAGACTTTATCTTTTTGGGCTCCAAAATCACTACAGATGGTGACCACAGCCATGAAATTAAAAGATGCTTACTCCTTGGAGGGAGGGTTATGCCCAACCTAGATAGCATATTGAAAGCAGAGACATTACTTTGCCAACAAAGGTCCATCTAGTCAAGGCTATGGTTTTTCCTGTGGTCATGTATGGATCTGAGAGTTGGACTGTGAAGAAAGCTGAGCACCGAAGAATTGATGCTTTTGAACTGTGGTGTTGGAGAAGACTCTTGAGAGTCCCTTGGACTGCAAGGAGATCCAACCAATCCATCCTAAAGGAGATCAGCCCTGGGATTTCTTTGGAAGGAATGATGCTGAAGCTGAAACTCTGGATTTTGGCCACCTCATGCGAAGAGTTGACTCATTGGAAAAGACTCTGATGCTGGGAGGGATTGGGGGCAAGAGGAGAAGGGGACGACATAGGATGAAATAGTTGGATGGCATCACTGACTCGATGGATGTGAGTCTGAGTGAACTCCAGGAGTTGGTGATGGACAGGGAGGCCTGGCGTGCTGCGATTCATGGGATCGCAAAGAGTCGGACACGGCTGAGCAACTGAACTGAACTGAACTGAGTTGCTTTATAATGTGTTAGCTTCTCTGTAGGGCAGAATGGATTGCCCACATGTGTACAGACACCCACTCCCTCTCGCGCCTCCTCCCCTTCAGCTCACCACAGTGCTTTATGCACGCTTTCTGTGCCATACAGTGTGTTCTCATCCCACTCTGCTATTTAAATAGTATGTATTGGGGATGTCAGCATGAATAGCTCAGAGAAAAAAATCTACAGAAGTCACTGCTTCATGTAAGTGTTGATTTGAACATTTAAATATTAAGATTTACATTATTCTGATACGTTCCATAGCAATTCACATTTTCTTGTCTTGTTCAGTCACTCAGTTGTGTCTGACTCTGCACCTCGTGGACTGTAGCATGGCGGGCTTCCCTGTCCTTTACTATCTCCTGAAATTTGTTCAAACTTTTGTCTTGGGACAGGTGTAATGTTAATATTGTTATCTGTTACTTTAAATTTAATTTTATGTACTCTCCTGCTTATTGTGCCAAGAGTTTATGTTCTCAGTATTAGTTTAAGGTAATTTGTATTTGATGACTAGTACTCTTTTTAATTAATGTAGTTTCTTATAAGTTTTTTTTGAAGCAGAAAATATAGTATGAATAATATGATTTGGGATGTGATATAGGGAGATTTAAAGTATGTAAAGAGAAAGTTAAACTTCTTGATTGTAAGAGGAGAGAGACTTTATCAGGGCTGGAGAACCTCTGTTTGGTTTATTACATAATCAGTCATTTATATTGTGTTGTTTTCACTGAAAATTTATCTTGTGATTGTTATTCTTATCTGTCTAAACCAACTTCTCTTAAAATAACCTGCCATTGGCAGGTGGATTCTTTACCACCAGCACCACCTGGGAAGGCCCAGCTTTATAATAGGATCATATTAATCTCCTTTGACTATATTGATTACTTTTCTTATAATTTGTTTTCATTGGACTCACTAACATTTGATTTTCAGTCAAATCTGCCTATAAATATATAGGCAGATTATATGGGTTATTTCTTTATTAACATTTAAATAATCTTTTTAAAATTGGAATTTATTGCAAGTTAAATACTACCCAAATATATTATTGCTTTCATAGGAGTGAAAAGCTATTGTTTGAATCCAATTATGTGAACATTAGCTCCTTAAGCCTCAGTTTCTGCTTTTCTAAAATGGGTGTAATAATAGCACCTATCTCCTAAGTAAAGAATCTGCCTGCAATGCAGAAGACCAGGGTTCGATCCCTGGGTTGGGAAGTTCTTCTGGAGAAGGGAATGGCAGTCCACTTCAGTATTCTGGCCTAGAGAACTCCGTAGACTGGGAAGCCTGGCAGGTTACAGTCTGTGGGGTCACAGTCAGACACGACTGGGCGACTGACACAGTCATACAGTCCTAGGCTTAAAGTGTGAAAGGATTAAAATGAGATAGTCTATGTGAGTCACCAAGCCCAGGGCCTAGCAAGTAAGTGCTTAATAAATATTATTGCTAGAGTTATCGCATGTAACATCTTATTTAATCTTTATAACAAAGTGGTGATTGTTTATCCTTACTACCGAGAAAACTAAATCCTGAAGAGCTTGATAATGCCACATAGCTAATAAGTAGTGGACCAAGCACTGGTGCCCATAAAGTTCATTTATTCATTAATTCAAACCAAACTTTTGAGTCTTGCTATGTTTTAGGCCCTGGATTAGGTTCTGATGGAAATAAAAGGGCTTCCCATGCCGGTGGGCAGCAGAGTGAGGGCTTGCTGGGGAGCACAGCAGGGTGGGGAGTGTGGAGAACTGTAGGCAGTCTGGTGCTACATCTAAAAGGCAAGCTAGAGAGCGGTCTGGGGCCCGGACTGCTCCTGATCCCTGTGGTACTGGATCAGAGGATGAGTGGAAACCGAACCCAAGTCCCCGGGTACAGCTCTCACCAGCTGCGGGTCTTTTGTCTTCCCACTCCTGGCTTGATCAAGCAGTACGCCTGTGTCCAAATTTCCACTTTTTATGAGGAGCATCAGTCATGTTGGATTAGGGGCCCACCTATTCCAATATGACCTAATCTTAATTAATTACATCTGCAAACATTCTAAGGACATATCACACTGATATATGAATTCTTGAGGGAGATAAACGCATAACACATGGATTCGGAGGGACAGAACTCAAAGCCAGGAGACAAGTCCAAGGGAGAGATACCGAAGTTCTGGACTGAGTAATAAGAGTTGGGGTGGACACAAGGATCTTTCCATTCTAAAATCAGCACTATGTTTATTCAAAGATGAAGTCATTAAAGTGTTATTTTTGTTGAATATTATATATATATATATGGTTTTTTTTTTTTTTGCCATGTAACAACTTAACTCAGAAGTATGGTGCTTAAAACACAACAGTTATTATCTCATGGTTCCTGTGGGTCAGCAATGTGGATGTGGTCTAATTGGCTCATCTGACTCAGGGTTTCTCACGCAGCCACTGTCACGGCATGGTAGAGGCTGCCGTCACCTCAGGGTGTGGCTGGGGAGAAGCTCCAAGTTTTTGCTGTGATTATTGGTGGGGTTCAGCTCCCCATGCGCTGGGGGACTCAGGCTTGCTGGCGGAGGCTGGAGACTGCGCTCAGTGCTTTGCCATGTGGGCTTCTCCATAGGTCTGCTCACAACATAGTGAGCAAGCTGGAGGAGCCACGTAGAGTGCAAGGCAGAGACCAAAATCTTTCACAATCCAGTCTTGGAATTGACATCCCATTCAGTTCAGGTAAGTCACTCAGTCGTGTCCGACTCCTTGTGACCCCATGAACCACAGCACGCCAGGCCTCCCTGTCCATCACCAACTCCCAGAGTTCACCCAAACCCATGTGCATTGAGTTGGTGATGCCATCCAACCATCTCATCCTCTGTTGTCCCCTTCTCCTCCTGCCCTCAATCTTTCCCAGCATCAGGGTCTTTTCAAATGAGTCAACTCTTCATGTCAGTTGGCCAAAGTTCAGCATCCAGTGAATATTCAGGACTGATCTCCTTTAGGATGCACTGGTTGGATCTCCTTGCAGTCCAAGGGACTCTCAAGAGTCTTCTCCAACACCACGGTTCAAGAGCATCAATTCTTCGGTGCTCAGCTTTCTTTATAGTACAGCTCTCACATCCTGTTATCCCATTAGCAGCATGTTGCCAGGTCTAGATAATACTCAAGAGGAAGTGATTACATAACGACATGAATTTCAGCAGGCAGGGATCATTGGAGATCATCTTAGAGAGGATTCTTGCACATATGCTTTATTGTCTGTAGCAGTTGAGCCACTTTTCAAAAGTTTGTATGTCAGTCATCTTGGAATTTTTCTTTAAATACATTTTTCTTTAAATGAAAGTTTTATAATTTTATTTTTATATTGGAGCATAGTTGATTAACAATGTTGTGTTAGTTTCAGGTGTACAGCAAAGTGATTCAGTGATACATATTGCTTGTATCCATTCTTTTTAAAATTCTTTTTCCATTTAGGTTATTACAGAATGTTGAGCAGAATTCCCCATCCATAGAGTAAATTCTTATTGGTTATTAATTTTAAATATGGCAGTGTGTACATGTCAGTCCCAAACTCCGTAACTATCCCTCTCCCTAACCGTTACTCTCTGGTAACTACAAATTTGGTTTCTAAGTCTGCGAGTCTGTTTTATATATAAATTCATTTGTATCATATTTGTAGACTCCTCATGTAAGCGATATAATATGATACTTAGTGCTGTCCGACTTACTACACTTAGTATGAAAATCTCCATGTCCTTTCATGTAGCTGCAAGTGGCATTCTTTCATTCTTTTAATGGCTGAGTAATATTCCTTTGTCTATGTACCACATCTTCTTTATCCATCATCTGTCAGTGACATTTAGATTGCTTCCATGTCTTGGGGCTTCCCTGGTGGCTCAGACGGTAAAGCATCTGTCTGCAATGCAGGAAACCTGGGTTCGATACCTGGGTCAGAAAGATCCCCTGGAGAAGGAAATGGCAGCCCTCTTGCCTGGAAAATCCCATGAACAGGGGAGCCTGGTAAGCTGCAGTCCATAGGGTCACAAAGAGTTGGACACGACTGAGCAACGTCACTTTCATGTCTTAGCTACTAAACATTGGGCTGCATGTATCTTTTCAAACCATGTTTTTCTCTGGATATGTGCCCAGGAGTGGGATTGCTGGATCATATGGTGGCTCTATACTTAGTGTTTTAAGGAACCTCCATATGGTTCCCCATAGTGGCTATACCAATTTACATTCTTATCAACATTTTTGGAGTGTTCCTTTTTCTCCACAGCCTCTCTAGCATTTATTGTTTGTAGATTTTTTGATAATGACCATTCTGACTGGAGTGAGGTGATATGTCATTATAGTTTTTATTTTATCTCTCTAATAATTAGCAATGTTGAGCATCTTTTCACGTGCCTTTTGGCCATCTGTATGTGTTCTTTGGAGAAATGTCTATGTAGGTCTTCTGCCCATTCTTTGATTGGATTGTTTGTTTTGTTTTTTGATATTGAGCCACACGAGCTGGCTCATCAGTTTGTGAATTTTGGAGACAAATATTTTGTCAGTCATATTTGCAAATATCTTCTCCCACTCTGTGGATTGTCTTTCCGTTTTGTCTTTGGCTTCCTTTGCTGTGCAAAAGCTTTGGAGTTTAATTAGGTACCATTTTTAAACGTTTGTTTTTATTTCCATTACTCTAGGAGACAGCTTGAAAAAGATACTGCTGCAGTTTATGTCCAAGTTTTCCTCTGTAAGAGTTTTTTAGTATCCTGTCTTGCAGTAGGTCCTTAGTCCATTTTGAGGGTTTTTTTTTTTTTTTTTTTGGTATGGTGTTAAATAATGTTCTAACTTCATTTTTTTCACATGTAACTGTCCAGTTTTCCCAGCAGCCTTTGTTGAAGAGATTACGTTTCCTCCATTGTATAGTCTCACTTCCTTTATCATGGATGAATTGACCACAGGTGTGTAGATTTATTTTGGGGCCTTCAATCCTGCTCCATTGACCTATATTTCTACTTTCGTGTCAGTACTATACCGTTTGGATCACCCTAGCTTTATAGTATAGTCTGAAGCCAAGGAGCATGATTCCTCCAGCTTTATTTTTCTTTCTCAAGATTGCTTTTGCTATTCAGGATCTTTTGTGTCTTCATACAAATTTTAAGATTTTTTTTTGTTCTAGTTCTGTGAAAAATGCCTTTGGTAATTGGATAAGAACTGCATTGAATCTGTAGATTGCTATACTATCCAAGGCAATCTACAGATTCAATGCAATCCCTATCAAATTACCAATGACATTCTTTTTGTGGAATTTATTTCTTTAATCCCATTAAAGCAGTTGAAAGCCTCTATTTGCTTGTTTAATTCTCCATGTATATATGCTATGCAGTCTCCTTTCTGCATCACTCTGGACCAGTGGTGACATAATTAATTGCTCTGATATCTGACAATAGCATTGATCTTTTCCATCTGGGAATTCTGCCATCTGAATAACTCTTTAATGGATGCAGGTCATCTTTTGCTTTTGGGTATGCAATATTTTTAAAAGATTGTTCTAGAAGCCATTATAAATCTTAATGAGTTTAAGTAGACTGAAAGGGTCAAATCTTTCTTATTTGTCCTGCTCTTCTTATCGCAGAGGCTCAGACTTCTTTTTCAGAGTTGATGTTGTTTGGAGTAATTTCATGATGGAAACATAAACTGGGAACATTTCACATGAAATCTATGGTAGCCCCTGTGATAATTTTTAAACTAACAATGTGTTTAAGTACACTCCAATCAACATACCTTCTTTTGAGATCAATACACTCAGAGAAGTATATTGGTACTTTGATGGATCTATGTGGCCAAAATAATATCAGCATTATAAAATTATCAAATTCTCCTTGACTTTAAATCTTTTATGTTTATACTTGTTTTAGGTTGAAAACGTTTTGTCTAGTAGAGGTCTTTTTTGCTAATAGATATTTTTTTTTTCCTAGTAGGATATAGTATATGGAAACTTTGATTTTTTTGTTTCCCTATTTCATGGTTAATGGAGTTTGCTTGTTCAAGCTGAATTGTATGTCTTCTCCTCCAGTATGTTTAGCTTCAGGAAATGTAGTCCCCTCTGGTCCATTAATATAGCAATCGTCAATGATATAATCCTATTTCATTTCTACTGTGGATTTTATACAGTAGTTATGATTTCTCATACATAAAGTTGGGTTTAGCTAAGCATGCATTTTTACCATTTTTTTCCTATGAATATCTTTGCATTCCTAAAAATGCTAACCATTTTTTAAAATCAGAAATTTATTTGCTCATACAAATATTCTACAGTCATCATGGAGATGCACAGTTTTATTTCTAATCTGCCAGATTTTATTTCATTGGCTTTATTAGACAAATAGTTGTTCTTTATGCTTCTGAAATTTCTCAGCATTATATGGTAATCTTGAAAGGATTGTCACCATAAATGCTGTTGTTGAAGTGGTTTCATGTGATGCCTGGGAACAGTGGATGCAAACGTGGTTCTTTGTTTGTTTTCTATGTTTTACTTTTAGTAAGAGAATTTCCTTGAAAGGTAATTGGCAGACTCTTTGGCCCCTTTGACTCTTTTTGGTTTGTAGACAAATACACACCCTTACAGTGTCCTGAGTAGTAGACCCTGCTAACTTTACACTGAAATCTACCAATATCTGGTTATTGTTGAGGATGGTAATTTGTGACTAAAACTAATTGCATATGCACTTTAGTCAGAAAAGACCAAACTGTGTGGCCTTGTGATTGACTTTGGTGTGGTATAGAGGGCACTCTGAAGTGGACTTGCTGCTGCTGAGTCGCTTCAGTCGTGTCCGACTCTGTGCGACCCCATAGACGGCAGCCCACCAGGCTCCCTGTCCCTGGGATTCTCCAAGCAAGAACACTGGAGTGGGTTGCCATTTCCTTCTCCAACGCATGAAAGTGAAAAGTGAAACTGAAGCTGCTTAGTCATGTCCGACTCGCAGTGACCCCAGGGACTGCAACCTACGAGGCTCCTCTGTCCATGGGATTTTCCAGGCGAGAGTACTGGAGTGGGTTGCCATTACTTAGAAGTGAGGAAACCTGGTTTAGTTCTGGGTCTGTTATTTCCTAGATATATGATTATAAATGAGTCACTTCTTTGAGCCTTTGTTGCCTCATCTATAAAATGGAAATATATGTCACGCATTTCTTATGCATGGTAGTATTTATAAATCAGAATATGCTTGTTCTTATAGAAAACTAAAATGTAATAAAAAAACAGATATTAGATTCAAATCTGTGCTGCCATCTTTTTTCTTCACTTGGTGGTATATATCATTTCCCATACTCCATATACTTTTTCCTTCAGACCAACAACTTACTCCTTCATTTAATCTACTCAGTAGACATGCAGATACAATTTTACATCTTCCCTCTCCACCTAGTCTAGATGCTTTACCCAGCTCTTTGAATTTATTACTAATTTCCTATATTAGTTACTTGATCTTGCATCTTCTAGTATGCCAGGAGAGAGCTCCTGGGCACAGCCTTTACCTCATATGCATCCATCCTTGTTTGGTGGATGGCCGTGGCTGGAGGAAATCAGGAAGCATGACATGATGTTAGTGGTGACAGTGGTGTTAGTTCCTGTAATTTTCTCTGTGCCAAGCATTTTATGTATTATATCCCAGCATATATTATATCATATAACATAGACTACAACATATTTTATTCTAATCTTCTTTTTGTGGGAAAAATGAAGCTTATGTAGGTTAAGTAACTTGCCCAAGGCCATACAGCTAGTAAGTCATAGAGCATCGGATTGATAACCAAAGTCCATGTTTTGAACCATGCCAGCCTGTAAGCCCAGAATTCCAGTGGATGTTTGATATGCCTGGTTTTCCTTGGCTAGATTTTGATCTTCCAGGTACCAAATCCGCTTATTGAAACTGCTAATGAGAAACTAGCAGTAGAAAAATGGGAGGACAGATATATTCTAAAATTAAAATGAGTATATTTTCAGAATGTGTGAATGGATGTTAAGGAATAAATCTGATAGTCCAATTGGCAGTGAACATGGCAGAAACTTATAGCATCTTTAGTGGTTATAGCTTAGCAAAGGAGACAAGCAATTTTAGAATCACACAAAGGTGAAATTACTCTGAATGGCAGCATCGTAGTCAATGTCACTATGAGAGTCTGTAATAAAGAATCTAACCTAACCAAGTGGAACTAGGCATTTGTATACAATTGGCTGTGAACTTGGAGGAGAAATTTTTGCACGATATTTAAATATGCTTGTTTATCTATCATATACATCTTATTCAACTAGTAGAAGATTCAGAGGAAAAGATTAGGCATTTTTTGAAATTTCTACTTGTCTTTCAGATAAAATATTTCATAAACTGGAACAAATCCTTGGAAAGGAATGAAGCCCTGGGAAGTAGGCATCCTGTGTATTGTAGTCAGACATTCTGAGGAAGTAAGTAAAGTTAACAGCAATGAAAATAGCTTCTGTCCCACAGGGTTAAATAGGATCATAAGTCGGTCTAGAAAATATGTTCTGCCACGTTATAGAAGTGGAGATTACAGAATATCTGCAGTTAAAACTGTTCTTTATTACAAATAGTGCTGAATTTATTTCTTTAATGGATGCATGAAAAATTCTGCCTGGGAGTCCAAACAGTAACAAGAGTATAGTTCCTTTTTAACTTGCAGGGATGTGACCAACGGGCAACCATAATGGAGTAAGCAGTACAATGGCTCAGAAGATTCTTAGAGAAATTATGAAAGAGGCTTTTGTTGCAACTGTCCTTTGCTATCTCATTTTATTGATTCTGCCTCTTCAGTATCTCTATAGCCCCAGCACCTCTTCTTTTCATCTCTACCACTACCACCTCATTTCAAGTTACTTCTGTCTCTCACCTGGACTATAGAAACATTTTTTATAATTGGTTTCCATTCTTGTTGTTTCTCCCGATTCATTCTCCACATCGGAGCCTGCCTTCTTAAAGTCCATCAATAGCTTTCCATTTTACTTAAAGATTAAACATGTAAGATAGCCAAATAGCCAGGCACCTTCTGGAGACCCTTCTTTTACCTTTATCCTGCATCTCCTTTATACTCTCCAGCCTAGCCATAGTTGCGGGCTTCCTATGGTCTCTTACACCATAGGGTTTAGAACATGCTGTTCCTTTCACCACTTTAACTCATCCTCTGCCTACAGATGTTGGCTCAGGAAAGCTTTCTCTGATCTTTCAGACTAGGTCAGATTCTTTCATTATAGACTTTCATAATCACATTGACTGTGATTCTGACTTTCAGAATAATTCCACTTTGATGTGATTTAGAGTTAACATTTATCTCCCCTGCTGAGTCATAACCACTTGGGATGTTGTGAGTTTTTGCTCATAATTGTAATTCCAGCATCTAATGATGTTCATGAAATAAACTAGCTGAATCTGCATATCTGCTTTGGAATTAGTTAGAAAAAAAGAGATTTGGCTAACTTTTAAAAATTGTGTCCGTTTTACCTACTTAGAATATTCCTAATCCATATTGGAATACGTTACTGTTCACCAGGATGTCTTCTCTGTCATGGGCAGATCTTTATCTACATCACCTAGTCTTTCCATTAAAACAAATGACAAAAATCATACAGAAGCCTCAGGTTTCAGAAGGCCATCAAGATGGCATGTAGAAACGGTGGTGATTGGTCATTATTCTATTTATTTAGCTGTGACCCTTCATTTACCCTCTCATTTTTATATAAATCACACTCTTTCTGGAAGGAGACAATTACTTTTTATTCACTGACACTTTTGCATCTCTTCTTAAAAATAAGATATAGTAATCATAGACTTCCTATGCAGATCTGAACTGAGAAGTTCATTTTCAGTTTGTGTGTTGTTTTGAATTGCTACGAAAGGGTCACAAACTTTAGGGTTCTCCTCAAAGATTTTCATTAAACACTAATCCTTCAGTTCAGTTGCTCAGTCGTGTCTGACTCTTTGCGACCCCATGGACAGGCTTCCCTGTCCATGACCAACTCTCATAGCTTGCTCAAACTCATGTCCATCGAGTTGGTGATGGCATCCAACCATCTCATTCTCTGTCATCAACTTCTCCTCCTGCCTTCAATCTTTTCCAGCATCAGGGTCTTTTCTAATGAGTCAGTTCATCTCATCAGGTGGCCAAAGAATTGGAGCTTCAGCTTCAGCATCAGTCCTTCCAATGAATATTCAGGACTGATTTCCTATAAGATCGACTGGTTTGATCTCCTTGCAGTCCAAGGGAATTTCAAAAGTCTTCTCTAACACCACAGTTCAAAAGCATCAATACTTCGGTGCTCAGCTTTCTTTATAGTCCAACTCTCACATCTTTACATGACTACTAGAAAAACAATAGCTTTGACTATAAGGACATTTGTCATCAAAGTAATGTCTCTGCTTTTTAATATGCTGTCTAGGTTTCTTCCAAGGAGCTGCTGCTGCTAAGTCGCTTCAGTTGTGTCCAACTCTGGGTGACCCCATAGACGGAAGCCCACCACGCTCCCCAGTCCCTGGGATTCTCCAGGCAAGAACACTGGAGCGGGTTGCCATTTCCTTCTCCAATGCGTGAAAGTGAAAAGTGAAAGGGAAGTCCCTCAGTCGTGTCCGACTCTTAGCGACCCCATGGACTGCAGCCTACCAGGCTCTGCCGTCCATGGGATTTTCCAGGCAAGAGTACTAGAGTGGTGTGCCATTGCCTTCTCCATTCCAAGGAGCAAGTGTCTTTTAATTTCATGGCTGCAGTCACCATCTGCAGTGATTTTGGAGCCCCACAAAATAATGTCTGTCACTTTTTCCATTGTTTCCCCATCTATTTGCCATGAAATGTTGGGACCAGATGCCATAATCTTAGTTTTTTGAATGCTGTTTTAAGTCAGCTTTTTCAATCCCTCCTTTCACTTCCATCAAGAGACTCTTTAGTTCCTCTTCGCTTTCTGCCATAAGGGTGTTGTTATCTGCATATCTGAGATTATTGATATTTCTCCTGACAATCTTGATTCCAGCTTGTGCTTTATCCAGCTCAGCATTTCACATGATGTACTCTGCATGTAAGTTAAATAAGCTGGGTGACAATATACAGCCTTGACGTACTCCTTTCCCAATTCTGAACTAGTTCTTTATTCCATGTCTGGTTCTACAAGATCTTCTAGAACTAACATCAAAAAAGAATGTCCTTTTCATAATAGGGGAGTGGAATGCAAAAGTTGAAATGCAAGTGTTACCTGGAGCAACAGGCAAGTTTGGCCTTGGAGTACAAAATGAAGCAGGACAAAGGCTAACAGAGTTTTGCCAAGAGAACACACTGATCATAGAAAACACCCTCTTCCAACAATACAAGAGATGACTCTACACATGGACATCACCAGATGGCCAACACCGAAATCAGATTGATTATATTCTTTGCAGCCAAAGATGGAGAAGCTCTATACAGTCAGCAAAAACAAGACCGGGAGCTGACTGTGGCTCAGATCATGAACTCCTTTATTGCCAAATTCAGACTTAAATTGAAGAAAGTAGGGAAAACCACTAGACCATTCAGGTATGACCTAAATCAAATCCCTTATGATTATACAGTGGAAGTGACAAATAGATTCAAGGGATTAGATCTGATAGAGTGCCTGAAGAACTACAGATGAGGTTCATAACATTGTACAGGAGATGGTGATCAAAACTATCCCCAAGAAAAAGAAATGAAAAAAGGCAAAATGGTTGTTTGAGGAGGCCTTGCAAATAGCTGAGGAAAGAAGAGAAGAAAAGGCAAAGGAAAAAAGGAAAGATATATCCATCTGAATGTAGAGTGCCAAAGAATAGCAAGGAGAGATAAGAAAGCCTTCCTCAGTGATCAATGAAAAAAAAATAGAGAAGAACAGTAGAATGGAGAAGACTAGAGATTTCTTCAATAAAATTAGAGATACCAAGGGAACATTCATGCAAAGATGGGCTCAATAATGGACAGAAATGATATGGACCTAACAGAAGTAGAAAATATTAAGAAGAGGTGGCAAGAATACACAGAAGAACTGTAAAAAAAAGAGCTTCATGACCAAGATAATCACAATAGTATGATCACTCACCTAGAGCCAGACATCCTGAAGTGTAGAGTCAACTGGGCTTTAGGAAGCATCACTACGAACAAAGCTAGTGAAGGTGATGGAATTCCAGCTTACCTTTTTCAAATCCTAAAAGATGATGCTCTAAAAGTTCTGCAGTCAATATGCCAGCAAATTTGGAAAACTCAGCAGTGGCCACAGGACTGGAAAAGGTCAGTTTTCATTCCAGTCCCAAAGAAAGGCAATGCCAAAGAATGTTCAAACTGCCACACAATTGCACTCATCTCACACACTAGCAAAGTAATGCTCAAAATTCTCCAAGCTGGTCTTCAACAGTACTTGAACTGAGAACTTTCAGATGTTCAAGCTGGATTTAGAAAAGGCAGAGGAATCAAGAGATCAAATTGCCAACATCTGTTGGAGCATAGAAAAAGCAACGGAATTCCAGAAAAACATCTGCTTCATTGACTATACCAAAGCCTTTAACTGTGTGGATCACAACAAACTGGAAAATTCTTCGAGTTGGAAATACCAGAGCACCTTACCTGCCTCCTGTGAAATCTGTATGCAGATCAAGAAGCAACAGTTAGAAACACTAATAGAAACATTTGATAACAAATGTTTATTGCTGCTTTAATTTGATGTTTTCTATTATTTTCTCTGTGTTTTTATAAGAGATTACTAAGAATTTTATTAAAAGTGGCCCTTTAAGAGTGATAAATAGTTCCTTTAGTAATCTTGCAGGGAATTATTTTGCAAGCCCATTTTAGGGATTATTCTAGTTAAATACTGAGTTTGAAATGGAAACAAAGTACATGAGACAATTTGCACTCTGTAGCTCTTCATGCTGTAATTCTGTTTTTCTAATAATTTCCCAATAAAAACCACAAATAGAATTGTTTAACTTTTTCACAGCAGAGCTAAGATATATCGTCCTGCAATTTTGTATTTGTGTGTTGTTGACTTAGAAAAATGAAATATAAGTTAAATTTTGTTTAAAATTTATTGAGCATATTAAAAATACATTGAGATTCAATATTTTGTTCACAAAAATGACCCAGCAAGGCGGTGAGCAGAAAGACCAAACAGCTGGAGTTCTATCAGACAAAGCTGGCATGTTTATCTGATCACTCATTTACTTATTCATTTAAAAAGATTTGCAGGAGATTGATATCTGGACTATACAAGAAGCTCATATAAGCCAGTGAGGAATATGCAGGAAATAGAGAAGAAAAATAGTTCAAGGTTATAAATGGGCAATTTACAGGAGAGGATATGTGTATGAAGATAATAGTAAATAATTATAAAGTAGCCAACATTTACTGAACACTTCTTTGTACCAGATTTTTTCCTGGGTGCTTAATTTTTTTGACCATTTAATTTCTCACAATAGAAGTATTACTATCATTCTGCTTTACAGAGGAAGTAAAGTGAGTCACAAAACAGTTAATAATATAACTACTTGAATACTAAATGGGAATCTGGTATCAGATCTCTCATATGTACGGGGAAACTCAGGCTTACTACTGTCAGAGAAATGTGTATACTTTTCACTACTTACACTTACCTAATACACTTACCAGATTTAAAAAAATGTGAAATCAGGTAATATCAGGTGCTGATGCGCATGGAAAGATGAGGGGAGTCCTTTTCTGCTATTTGTGGCATCTAAGCTGGTGTGGCCATTTCAAGGAGCAGCAGTAGTTCCTAGGGAAGATGGATATGCTAACTATGATATTCTGGCAGTTCTGTCTTGGGCATCAACCAGAGAGAAACTGTCAAGTCGTTGCACTCGGAGATATGCACTAGGATGCTTATTGCATTGATGCTGGGAATGTAGGCAGTTGAGAGTATCATAGGAGTCCTTTTCTAGGAAAATGGATACCTTCGTATATTTATAGGATGGTATGCTATGTGATGCTGGTAATGTTAATTTCCAGAAATTAACTAGATTTTATATTCAAAAACATGAATATATTTCAAAAGTAGTTGAATGAACAAACAGTAAAAGTTAAAAAAGCAAAGGATGAGATTATTGAACCTGGATCTCCTGCATTACAAGCAGATTCTATACTGACTGAGCCATCAGGGAAACTCTATAACATAATATCATTTATATAAAAAAATACATATATACTGTGTGTTTTCCTGGATATACTTTCACATAAAAACAGGTATGATGGGTAGATAGAAGGTTCATAGGAGTAGTTACCAAGAAGTGAAAAATGGTCTTGGAAATAGGGTATAAACAGGAAAGCAGTAATAAAAATCAAATCTAGAACAGAAGAGGAAACTTTCACAGATCATTGATTAAAGCATGACATGACGTAAGCTCTGTGGGGACCAAATTATAATCTACTTTATAGGCCTGTCCCTTGAATCTGAATCTGTATCTGGAGTATAAAAAGCCTTCAGATAAGTAAAGTCAGAATGAAGAATGTATAAATTAAAAAGAATGATCAACTCAGTTCCATGTGCCTGGGAGTCAATCAACATTAGTGTCTCTCCACTAATTTCTTACTTTATAATTAAATACATATTGCATACAGGCACTAGGCCAGTTGCTGGAGATACAGAAATGAACCAAACACATTATCTGCCCCTTAGGAGATCACAATATTTTTGGGGAAATTGAATGGAAAACTATTAATAAAGTCAAATGTGATAAGTATGATAGGAATTTGCAGATTGGAGTGGAAGCACAGAGGCTAAATGCCTAGAGATTCATGCATTCATTCATTCACTTGGCCAATATTGATTTGAGTTCCTGCTTCGTGCCAATTCCTCTTTTAGGTGTGGGAATACAATTAAGAACTTTCTCGGAACTCTTATTCTTCTGGGGAAACTGATATTTATCGAATAACCACATCAAAAATTGAAGGAGCAAAATTACAATTGTGCCAAGTATTCTCTCTCAGGACTTATTAAAAAAGAATGATGCAAAAACCTCAGTCTAGATTTGGATTCCAAGGATGGTTTTCCTAGAGAAGGAATGAGGAAAACTGAAAGACTATTGAAAGTTAATTAGGAAGTGGAACTTCTCTGGTGGTCAGTGGCTAAGACTCTGTGCTCCCAGGGTTGGGGGCCTGAGTTCGATCACTGATCAGGGAACTAGATCCTATATGCCACAACTAAGAGTTTGCATGCTGCAACTAGAGATACTGCGTGCTGTAACTAAGACACGGCACGGCCAAATAAACATCTTTTAAAGTTAATTAGGAAATGGTTAGGGATGTGGTGGAGGGTAGAGGTTGAGGGCTATATCAAGATGAAATGAACAGTTTATGCATGACTGGTTAGAGACTGACCACATGGAGCCCCTAGACCTTTTTCCTCAGAGAAATTGAAAGTTTGAAGATGGAGGTTGCATCAGCAAATTTGCATTCTAAAAAGAACCTTCTGGCTGCATTGTGAGCATTAGATATAGAGGGGAAGGGATGGATGTGAGAAATTTTGAAGTTATTACAGAAGTTCAGAAGAGAGATGGGATCACTTGCCTTGGATGGCAGTGAATAGGGAGAGAAGTGATGGATTAAAAATCTATTAAGAAGGTTAAATAAAAGAACTGGGTGATGGATCAGATTTGGGATAGTGTGTTGAAGTTGAGGGGTGGGTATCAAAAGTGACCTGAGCAAGATAAGGAAAAGCAAAGTCACATCAGAAACATTGTGGTAAAACTATGAAACACCAAGCTCAAGGAGAAAAAAAAAAAAGACAGCTGGAGATCATTTCATAACATGTATAATTACATCATCATTACATTAAAAAAAACAGTCTTGGAGATGTATATGGTATGAGTGAAACGACTAAATGTCTATGATTTCCTTTAAAATACTTTAGTGAAGAAAGAAAAGGTATAGATGAAGCACACTCTTGATAACTGTTGAATCTAGGAAATGGTAATACAGGGGCTCATGGGACTGTTCGCTCTGTTTCTTTCTGAAAATTTAAACCTATCATGTTTAAAAAAGGCTTCCCAGGTGGCTAAGTGGTAAAGAATCTGCTTGCAATGCAAGAGACATGGGTCAGAAAGATCCCCTGGAGAAGGAAATGGCAACCCACTTGAATATTCTTGCCTGCGAAATCCCATGGACAGAGCAGCCTGGCAGGGTATAGTTGTGGGGTTGCAAAAGAGTTCAGTTCAGATCAGATCAGTTGCTCAGTCGTGTCCGACTCTTTGTGACCCCATGAATCGCAGCACGCCAGGCTTCCCTGTCCATCACCAACTCCCGGAGTTCACTCAGACTCACGTCCATCGAGTCAGTGATGCCATCCACCCATCTCATCCTCTATCGTCCCCTTCTCCTCCTGTCCCCAATCCCTCCCAGCATCAGAGTCTTTTCCAATGAGTCAACTCTTCACATGAGGTGGCCAAAGTATTGGAGTTTCAGCTTCAGCATCATTCCCTCCAAAGAAATCCCAAAGAAATGTATCTAACAAAAAAGTTAGATAACAACAATAAAAAAGTAACCTAGGAATTACATACATAGGAAGGTAAAAACATACTTCTAAATAGTTTATGGGTGGAACAGAAACTTAAAAAATGCTTAGAAATTAATGAAAAAATGAGAACACTGCTTATTAAATTTCATGGATGCAACTAAAACTATACATAGAAGGAACTTAGAGCCTTAAATAAATTAACAAATAATATGCTTAATGATGAGAAGGCAATGGCAACCACTCCAGTATTCTTGCCTGGAAAATCCCATGGATGGAGGAGCCTGGTGGGCTGCAGTCCATGGGGTCTCGAAGAGTTGGGCATGACTGAGCGACTTCCTTTTCACTTTTCACTTTCATGCATTGGAGAAGGAAATGGCAACCCACTCCAGTGTTCTTGCCTAGAGAATCCCAGGGACAGTGGAGCCTGGTGGGCTGGCGTTTGTGGGGTTGCACAGAGTTGGACATGACTGAAGCGATTTAGCAGCAGCGGCAGCAGCATGCTTAATGAAAATTGTTAGAGACTGCTTTGAAAAGAGGATTAGACATACCTCTGACAACTTTAATAAGAGAAAAAAGTAAGTACAAATATTATTAGAATTGAAACAACTCTATAGATGAGAGACTTAAAAATAGAGAATATTATGAAGAAACTCTGCATGCTTTTAAGACTTAGATGAAATTTTTAAAAATGTTCATTTATTGAAATGGCAACCCACTCCAGTATTCTTGCCTGGATAACCCCATGGACGGAGGAGCCTGGTGGGCTACAGTCCATGGGGTCGCAAAGAGTCGGACACGACTGTGTGACTTCACTTCACTTTCACCAGGTCTTAGCCCCAGCATGTGGGGTCTAGTTCCCTGAGCAGGCCCCTCTGCACTGGAGGCTTGGAATCTTAGCCACTGGGCCACCAGGGAAGTCCCTGAAATGCATAATTTTAAGAAAAATATGAATCATCAATAACCACAGAGAAGTGAATCACTAATCAAAATCTGTCCTCTCACACACGAAGCCCTCAGGCTCACACAGCTTTTTAGGCGGCTTCCCAGGTGGCGCAAGCAGTAAAGAACCACCTGCCAATGCAGGAGACCCAAGAAATGAGGTTTCGGTCCCTGGGTCGGGAAGATCCCCTGGAGGAGGGCATGGCAACCCACTCCAGTATTCTTGCCTGGAGAATCCCATGGACAGAGGGGCCTGGCAGGATACAGTCCACGGGGCTGCAAAGAGTTGGAGACAACTGAAGCAACTTGGCACGCCTGCATAGGCATGTTCTAGTTAAAACACTGGGAAAAGTTAAATCTTACCTTAAACAGAAAGCTTACCAACACATCTAAGTAGGTTGCCACTTCCCCATCCCTGCCTCAGTAAAGCAGACAGTTAACACTAGAGAATTTATTATTATGATTCACTGTGCTAACAGAACACAGGAAAAAAGAAAAATATCATCTGAATAGATGTTAGGAAAGCATTAGAAAACTCCACCACTATTCATGACATAATTCTTGGCAGACAGTGAATACAAGGGAATTTCCTTATCTGGCAGCAAGAATTATAGTTGGTGGTGAAACAATAGAAGCATTCCAAATAAAGTAAAAAATAAGATAAGGATGCCTTCTTTCACTGCTTTAAAAAAAAAAAAAAAGCTGGCATTGTTCTAGAAATCTTGACTGAGACCAATCAACACAGAAAAACTATTAAAATTATTTCAGTCACTTAGTCTCAAAGTACTTTACTAAAATCAATATATGACTAATATCAGAAGTAATAGATTAGAAATATGATTTTTCAAATCCCATTCACAATAACAACAAACCCCGAGGTATCTAGAAGTAAATCTAACAAAGATATGATGCAAGGTTTATATGAAGGAAATTGTTAAATTTAAAAGTGGGGTAAAGACTGAAATAATCAAGATGTAGTCCACGGGCATGGGTGTTAAGATCTAACATTTGAAGAAATAAATTTAACATGCAAATCTATGCAATTTTATCAAAATCCTCACGAGGATGTTTTGTATAAATGTGTAAAATCTTCCTAAAATTCATATAGAATAATAAGGAAGCCTTGAAAAAAATTAAGGAAAAACACTGGTCTTATTAGACCTCACAATTTATTATTTAGTTTTAGTGGTTCCAGAATGTGCTGTTTGTACAATGATAGACATACTGACCTATAGGAAAAAATGGAGATCTCAGTTTGTATGAGAACTTGGTATATGGAGAGGAGCTTTATAAATCAGTGGGGAAGGCAAGACTTCAACAAACTGTACTGAGATAATTGATCATCCACACAGAAAAAAACAAAAAAACAAAATGAGGTTGCTCTCTCCCATTATTCACATAAATACATTCTGTGTGGGTTGAAGCTCTGATTTCGAAAAGCAAAAGTTTAAAAATTTTAGAAGAATATATAGGAAAAAAATGTCTTTTTGACCTTGAGGGCAATGAAAGATTTCTTTAAAGAGACCCAGAAAGCACAACCTCTTAGAGGGAACATTTGCTATTTGACTGCATTCCAAGTGAAAAATTCTATTTGATCAGGGACATAATGTTCAAGGTGGCTTCCCTTGTAGCTCAGTTGGTAAAGAATCTGCCTGCAATGCACGACACCTGGGTTTGATCCCTGTGTCGGAAAGAGTCCCCTGGAGAAGGAAATGGCTACCCACTCTAGTATTCTTGAAGAATCCCATGAACAGAGAAGCCTGGTGGGCTACCACCCATGGTTGCAAGAGTTGAACGCTACTTAGCAACTAAATCACCATAATGTTCAAGACTAGCAGACTGGTGGCTCAGATGGTAAAGAATCTGCCTGCAGTACAGGAGACGTGGGTTTGATCTCTGGGTCAGGAAGACCCTCTGGAGAAGGGAATGGCTACTCACTCCAGTATTCTTGCCTAGGAATTCCATGGGCAGAGGATCCTAGTGGCTAGAGGATCCTGATGGCTGCAGTCCATAGAATCTCAAAGAGTCAGATATGACTCAGCAACTACACATACACACACACAGCACAGACTAGGAGAGGTTTTTTGTAAGTAATACACAGGCAAATTACTACTGTCTAGAATATACCAAGGACTACTACAAATCATGAGAAAAAAGGTAAATGAATCAATGGAAGACAGGGCAGTGTGTACAAGAGGAAACTATAAGCCAATATACATGTGATATGGTGCTTAACATCCCCAGTATTCAGTTCAGTTCAGTTCAGTTGCTCAGTCGTGTCCGACTCTCTGCAACCCCATGAATCGCAGCACTCCAGGCCTCCCTGTCCATCACCAACTCTCGGAGTTCACTCAGACTCACATCCATTGAGTTGGTGATGCCATCCAGCCATCTCAACCTCTGTTGTCCCCTTCTCCTCCTGCCCGCAATCCTTCCCAGCATCAGAATCTTTTCCAATGAGTCAACTCTTCACATGAGGTGGCCAAGGTACTGGATTTCAGCTTCAGCATCATTCCTTCCAAAGAAATCCCAGGGCTGATCTCCTTCAGAATGGACTAGTCGGATCTCCTTGCAGTCCAAGGGACTCTCAAGAGTCTTCTCCAACACCACAGTTCAAAAGCATCAATTCTTCAGCACTCAGCCTTCTTCACAGTCCAACTTTCACATCCATACATGACCACAGGAAAAACCATAGCCTTGACTAGACAAACCTTTGTTGGCAAAGTAATGTCTCTGCTTTTGAATATGCTATCTAGGTTGGTCATAACTTTCCTTCCAAGGAGTAAGCGTCTTTTAATTTCATGGCTGCAGTCACCATCTGCAGTGATTTTGGAGCCAAAAAAAAAATAAAGTCTGACACTGTTTCCACTGTTTCCCCATCTATTTCCTATGAAGTGATGGGACCGGATGCCATGATCTTCTTTTTCTGAATGTTGAGCTTTAAGCCAACTTTTTCACTCTCCACTTTCACTTTCATCAAGAGGCTTTTGAGTTCCTCTTCACTTTCTGCCATAAGGGTGGTGTCATCTGCATATCTGAGGTTATTGATATTTCTCCCGAAATCTTGATTCCAGCTTGTGTTTCTTCCAGTCCAGCGTTTCTCATGATGTACTCTGCATATAAGTTAAATAAGCAGGGTGACAATATACAGCCTTGACGTCCTCCTTTTCCTATTTGGAACCAGTCTGTTGTTCCATGTCCAGTTCTAACTGTTGCTTCCTGACCTGCATACAGATTTCTCAAGAGGCAGATCAGATGGTCTGGTATTCCCATCTCTTTCAGAATTTTCCACAGTTGATTGTGATCCACACAGTCAAAGGCTTTGGCATAGTCAATAAAGCAGAAATAGATATTTTTATGGAACTCTCTTGCTTTTTCCTTGATCCAGCAGATGTTGGCAATTTGATCTCTGGTTCCTCTGCCTTTTCTAAAACCAGCATGAACATCTGGAAGTTCATGGTTCACATATTGCTGAAGCCTGGCTTGGAGAATTTTGAGCATTACTTTACTAGCATGTGAGGTGAGTGCAATTGTGCGGTAGTTTGAGCATTCTTTTGCATTGCCTTTCTTTGGGATTGGAATGAAAACTGACCCTTTCTAGTCCTGTGGTCACTGCTGAGTTTTCCAAATTTGCTGGCATATTGAGTGCAGCACTTTCACAGCATCATCTTTCAGGATTTGAAATTGCTCAACTGGAATTCCATCACCTTCACTAGCTTTGTTTATAGTGATGCTTTCTAAGACCCACTTGACTTCACATTCCAGGATGTCTGGTTCTAGGTGAGTGATCACACCATCGTGATTATCTGGGTCATGAAGATCTGTTTTGTACAGTTCTTCTGTGTATTCTTGCCACCTCTTCTTAATATCTTCTGCTTCTGTTAGGTTCATACCATTTCTGTCCTTTATTGAGCCCATCTTTGCATGAAATGTCCCCTTGGTATCTCTAAGTTTCTTGAAGAGATCTCTAGTCTTTCCCATTGTGTTGTTTTCATTTCTTTGCATTGATCACTGAGGAAGGCTTTCTTATCTCTCCTTGCTATTCTTTGGAACTCTGCATTCAGATGCTTTTATCTTTCCTTTTCTCCTTTGCTTTTCACTTCTCTTCTTTTCACAGCTATTTGTAAGGCCTCCCAGACAGCCATTTTGTTTTTTTGCATTTCTTTTGCATGGGGATGGTCTTGATCCCTGTCTCCTGTACAATGTCACGAACCTCATTCCATAGTTCATCAGGCACTCTATCTATCAGATCTAGGCCCTTAAATCTATTTCTCACTTCCACTGTATAATCATAAGGGATTTGATTTAGGTCATAACTGAATGGTCTAGTGGTTTTCCCTACTTTCTTCAATTTTAATCTGAATTTGGCAATAAGGAGTTCATGATCTGAGCCACAATTAGCTCCCAGTCTTGTTTTTGTTGACTGTATAGAGCTTCTGCATCTTTGGCTGCAAAGAATATAATCAATCTGATTTTGGTGTTGGCCATCTGGTGATGTCCATGTGTAGAGTCTTCTCTTGTGTTGTTGGAAGAGGGTGTTTGCTATGACCAGTGCATTCTCTTGGCAAAACTCTATTAGTGTTCGCTCTGCTTCATTCTGTATTCCAAGGCCAAATTTGCCTGTTACTCCAGGTGTTTCTTGACTTCCTGCTTTTGCATTGCAGTCCCCTATAATGAAAAGGACATCTTTTTTGGGTGTTAGTTCTAAAAGGTCTTGTAGGTCTTCATAGAACCATTCAACTTCAGCTTCTTCAGCGTTACTGGTTGGGGCATAGACTTGGATTACTGTGATATTGAATGGTTTGCCTTGGAAACGAACAGAGATCATTCTGTCATTTTTGAGATTGCATCCAAGTACTGCATTTCGGACTCTTTTGTTGACCATGATGGCTACTCCATTTCTTCTGAGGGATTCCTGCCTGCAGTAGTATGATGCAAATTATAACTAACAATATCATTTTATAAGCACTGATGAACAAACATTTCAAAATTTATTAGGATATGGGGAAAAGACTGTCATACCTTGCTGGTGGGACATAAATTCGTACAACTCCTTTGAAGAGAAATTGATAATGTCCATTAAAATGAAGGACAATTATAACATGAATTAAACATCTACTGAAGTCTGTACATTATTGCCATGGTTAATTCTAGAGTGGGAGACAGGGACATGGTAAGAAGGAGGTGTCTTGCCTCAGAGGAATTTAAACATTTTACATGGTTAAAAAATATCTGAAGTAAATGGAGAAAAAATATAACATTATTTAAAATCTGTTGCTGCTGCTAAGTCGCGTCAGTCATGTCTGACTCTGTGCGACCCCATAGAAGGCAGCTCACCAGGCTCTGCTGTCCCTGGGATTCTCCAAGCACGAACACTGGAGTGGGTTGCCATTTCCTTCTCCAATGCATGAAAGTGAAAAGTGACAGTGAAGTCGCTCAGTCGTGTCCGAGACTTAGCAACCCCATGGACTGCAGCCTACCAGGCTCCTCCGTCTATGGGATTCTCCAGGTGAGAGTACTTTAGTGGGGTGCCATAATGTACTTTTATATTATACTTTTCTATATGATTGGAATATTTTGTAATTTATTTATTTACTTTAAAGTTTGAATGGAGAGACTTGAGGACAGGAATGAAGTTTTCAGGACTTTGATAAGGAGCTCTTCCTGGAACCTATGCCCACATTGCTCACATCCTTATTTATTTTACATTTGTATTCAAAGACCAACTTCTCATTGAGGCTTTCCCTGGTCTTTGACACTTTCTAACTTTTTTATTTATTTTAATGTTGAATACATTACTATTTAACATGCTATATATTATTTGTATCTATTTGTATTTTTACTATTTATATTGTATCAATATATTTGTATTGTTTGTAGCATTTATTTGTGTTGTTTCTATTTATCCCTCTTTCCTGCCAGAAAATACACTTTCCATGGTAGGGATTTCTGTCTGTTTGGTTTACTCTGTGCTACTCTAGGCACAGAGTGCACTCTCAATAAATATTTGTTAAATGAGTGAATGGACAAAGGCATTCTGAGTTCTGACCCCCAGGTGTGGAAGACTGCCTGCATCACTGAAAGATCCAGAAAAGAGGACTTGTCCAGGAGGGATGCTGTGTTTGCCCTGGATGGTGCTGAGTTGGAGGGGAAGGTGGCATAGATAAAAGTAAGGTCAACAGGCTGCTGGAAATCAGGGAATAAAAGGACAGATGGGCCAAACCAAATTGAAATTGAATCCAACTGAGCCCTGAGCTCCTGTATTTACAAATAGATGTTCTTGGCTGTCAGTCTTGTTGAAGAAATTTGACCAAGCATAAAACAGATAGCTTAATAGGGAAATTCTCTACATTTATTCTATCTCACTTAAAAAAAAATTCAATTCAGTTTACTACTCTGTCACAGAGAGGGAATAAATGCTACTGTTTTGTCTGTGGGCTGTGACAGTATTAAACAACTTTTACTGGTCTTCAGACACTGGATCTGACTCATCAATTGTTTATCATTTTTTTGTGCAGGAGAAAGAAAGATTAGTTTTTCAAGTTAAAGATAGTGAGTCATGTTGAATGTGTCTTCATTGAAGATTCTGATGTTGAAAGAGATTTAAGGAATAGGATTTATATGTTTTCCTATGTGTTGGGGTTTTGTTAAATATTTCTTTCTAGGCTTGAGGCTTTCCTGATGTGGAACTGAACGAGCAAGAAGTTCTTAGGTGACTCTAGGCCAGAAGTTCCTCAGCTTTAGTGAAATATATATAATTCAATTGGTTAGCATGTTAAAATGAAGATTAGGGCTCTATGGAGAGAGATGATTCAGAATTTCTGCAGCACTTAGACCCAGGAATCTGAATTTTAAACAATTACTCCAGGTGATTCTGCTACAAAACATAATGAGACAACACTTGGAAAATATTTACTGTGGATGATTCTCACTTTTACTCAATCATTTCACTTTTGTATGCTTGGTAATAATATATGTAAGTAAAACAGGTGTGCCAATATTAGCAGACTGAAAGCTGTAAATAATTATATCTATAGTAGAAAGAGTGACACACGGAGAAATATAAAATATGCTCTAACATGAAGGTGAAAATCGAACACAAAGCAATGTATTAACTGGAATGAAAATTAAAAAAAACTGTTATATTAATTTCTTATTACTGATTGCCAGAAACTTAGGGACTTAATATGCCACACACGTTTATTCTCTTACTCTTCCAGAGGTTAGAAATCTAAACTGAGTTTTATTTTCTTAAAAGCAAGACAGTAAGGAGGGGCTGAGATAGCAGCCATTCTCCTTTACGTCTTTCTTTTTTTTCTCCAGATTTTCTTGATTGGCTGTGCGGGATCTTCATTGCTGTGCACATGTTTTCTTCGTTGCAGAGAGCAGGGGCTGCTCTAGCTGTGGTGCACGGGTCCTCATTGTGGTGGCTTCTCCTGTAATTGCGGGCTCAGTCACTGTGGCACATGGGCCTACTTGCCCACAGCATGTGGGATCTGCCTGGACCAGGAATGGAACCTGTGTCCCCTGAATTGGCGAGTGGACTCTTAGCCACGGAACCACCAGGGAAGTCCCTAAACTGAGTTTTATGGGGTTAAGATCAAGTGTTGCAAAGCTGGTTCCCTCTGGAGGCTCTAGAGGATGAGCTAAGCCTTGCCTTTCTGGCTTCTAGAGTAGCAGGACTTTTATTTGGTGATTTATGACCTCTTTCTCTTTGCATCTTCAGATTGCCCTCTGCTTCTGTCACCTTGAGCTTCCCTGGTGGCTCAGACGGTAAAGAATCCACCTGCAATACAGGAGATCTGACGTCGATCCCTGGGTTGGGAAGATCCCCTGGAGAAGGGAATGGCTACTCACTCTAGCATTCCTGCCTAGAGAATCCCATGGACAGAGGAGTCTGGCGGGCTACAGTCCACGGGTTCGTAAAGAGTCAGATACGACTGAGCAATCTTGTTTTCTGTAGTCAAAACTCCTTCTGCCTCCCTCCTAGTAGGAGAGTTGTGATAACGTTTAGGTCCTAGCAGAACTATCCAGGATAGTCCCCTTGTGTCAACATTCTTAATTTAATCCACACAATGTTCCTTTTGGTAACATGCATAGGTTCTAAGGATTAGGCCATGATACCAGTGAGGGGCCGTTATTCAGCCCACCACATAAATATTAGAAAAATGTGTCAATGGCAGCGTGAATATGGCAAAGCCCTGCCCTTTCCTTGAAGTCAGTATGTTGAACTTGTAGGCTCCATAGTGAGCTAGTAAATAGTATGCTTAGAAAGCAAATGTGAAGAGATTTACAAGAAGAGACTGTTCAGGTGGCCACAATACTAATTTCCTTGCCTGAAGCAAAATGCAGTTGGAAGATGCAATCAATCTATTATAATAGCATTTTAGTACTTGAGCAGACAAGGACCTTCAAAGTTTATTGCCATTTTATGGGCGTCAGCAACACGTTGTCAGTTCCTCTTGGGTGAAAGGGACTCTATTAGACACAGTAAGGAGTAAAAAGAGAAATTGAAGAGATGGACCCAAGGCTTAAAGAATTTCAGTCTTATAGAAAGATGAAACAAAAATGCTTTAAATGCAGAGAACCTATGAACCCATAGAATTAAGGCTACCAGGTTCCAAAGAAACCCCACAGTATGTAGCAATCTGTCTCAGGATTCTCAGAAGTGCTTTTTCATGGATCCTTAGTGAAATTCTGTGAGAGGGGAAGGGAGAAACCACAGGCAGGGACAGGCGGAAAGAGCAACTTCACTGGTGACAGTGCGCTGGGTTCACCTTATGACAGCATTTGATGTGAAGTGAAATGTAGATCTCATTCAAGATGTGTCACTGTCCTCAGGGCAGGTCTCAGGTGGGTCCGAGGCAAGCAGTGTCTACAGGGCGTGTGTGTGAGGACGCCAAGTGCGGAGGCTGTCATGGCTTTATCATTGCTGCACGCCTCACTCTTAGTTTTGCTGTTGTTTAGTCGGTGTTAGGTCATGTCTGACTCTTTTGCGACCCCATGGACTGTAGCCCATCAGGCTACTCTGTTCATGGGATTTCCAGGCAAGAATACTGGAAATTTCCTCCCATTGCCATTTCCTCCTTGAGGATCTTCCCAATCCTGGGTCTCCTGCATTGGCAGGCGGGTTCTTTACCACTGAGCCACCAGGGAAGCCCCTCATTCTTAGTACTGGGATCTTACTCCCTATCCATTCCCCATTGTAAATTCTCCTTCTCCAAATGAGTTTTTTGACTGCAGTGATAGAGACTGGCTATTACTGGCTGTTCTCCCTGTAAAAACTGGAGAACTAATTTTTCACTTGTATTATTAGGCTTTTCTGCTCACTAGCCACCCCGTCTCAATATGTCTTACGTTCTGTAGCCTAAATAATCTCCCGGTGTCGTTTTCAATCATGTTGCTGTGCTGAAGGCTCCGAGGTGGCTCTGCTACTGAAAGCAGCACACCAGGCTCTTCACTCGAGCTGCCAAGCCCCTTCGCGGACTCTGCCTCCTGGACTGGCACCACCTGCTCCAGCCAGGCCAACTCCTGTGCCAGCCCCCTTGCAGCCTCCTCTTTCTGTTTATTGGCTCATGCATCTGGGTCCTGGTTCCTTCTTTCTGCCAGAGTTCTGTGTGTATTTATTTTCCTTTTTCTTTACAAAAAAAAGGCATCTTCCAAATTTTAAATAAGACTAATTCTGCTGGGCTTTCAGCTTCTTGTTTACATCCTTCCTACTTTGTATCAGTGTGTTTGTCTTCTACTCAGTGCCAAAAGCACCTGCTCCGTCCTGCTTGGCTTTTTCTATTTTATTGATTTATATGAAGAACCCCCAAATCAAATTACACTCACATATGAGAATTAATTCAGCTTTAATGGTGGAGAGTTTAGTGATATCACGTCATTGTTTTGTAATTATTGAAGAAAGGGACTGGTTTTTCTAGTTAGGCAAAAGAAAAAGTAAATTTGTTATTGGTAGAGTGAAATTTTAAGGCTATGAAATACTTTCTGTCTTCCAAAGTTTTTAATGTACTCTTGCAGTGTGAAATTTTCTCAGAGAATATCTCTGGCAAGCCAGAAGGTTTATTCCATTTAACATACCAAACTGCAAATGTCAAATCAGAGAAAATGCTGTTTAAGTCTTTGTTTAACAGGTGTGCTACCGTTGTAAATTTTTTTTTTTCTTTTTTACCTTTGCTGTAGTAAAATACACTGGGAAATACACTGTTTCACATAATTATATAGCAACTACCATAATTCATGTTTAATACAACAAATAATTCAAACAGTCTAGAAGAAAGGCACTCGAGAGGTTTAGTTTCACTATCCTTTAAAAGGACTCAGGGTCTATAGAAAACCTTCTTTTCAGATTCTTCATCTGTAATATCAGAATTTACCGATTAACTCCATACTGATTCTACAGGTGTTTTGTAAAGACAACTAAGAAAACCTATGAAGTCTCTTAAATTATTAGAAGAAAGTCTCTAAAATTATTTAGGGAAAATTTTTGTAATGTGTCTGACAACTGCATGTATTTACTTATTTGCTTTAATTACAATTGTATAAGTGTCTTTACTTTTCATTTGAAATCTTTAATACAGGGAAAGGTAGAATGTGATGCGTAAGAACTGGAACAGGTGTTTGCTTCTCTTTTCTTCCTTGGTGCTCCATCCTTGTTCTCATGAGTCACTATTACGATGCCAACAGCCATTGTGAATTCGGTCCACATTGATTTTCTCAGTGATCACACTTGCTTGCTGTATCTTTCCACTGGACTGCAAGCTTCTGGAAAGAAGAGACCACGTCTCTTTTGCTTGCCTGTGGCTGCTCAGTGCATGGCCATTAATGGACGCTCATGAAACAGTAGCTAGCTGACTGTCACATAGTCTTGGGCGTTCTCATTCTGCGCTGCACAGCTCTCAGAGACAAAGTGGATTTGAGCCTGTCGAAAGCTTCCTTCCATTATGACTTCTTTCCACAGAATATTCTCTCCTAATAATGGCAGGTATCTGACATCAGTGCCACCTCTCTGACCCCTATGAGGACAGACAGTGTTTTGCACGATCAGGGCACCTTCTCCTGGCAAGTGCAGCTGTGGCCTCAGGTTTCCTCCAAGAAGCCACTCTCAGTTGTTAGAATAAGTTGAAGCTTAATTGCCATCCCTGTTATTGTGAGAAAATAAAATGACTGATGGGACTGATGATATCTGCCTTTAGTATTTTACCCCCTTCTGTGATTAAAACACAGTTGGCCCTTGAACAGTTAGGTTAGGGGTGTCAACCCCTTGTGCCGTCAAGAATCTATGTGTAACTTTTGACTCCCCAAAACTTAACTACTAAGATCATATTATTGACCCGGAAGCATTACAGACAACAGTCAATTAACATATATTTTGTGTATTATATGCATGCTGCTGCTGCTGCTGCTAAGTCGCTTCAGTCATGTCTGACTCTGTGTGACCCCATAGGCGGCAGCCCACCAGGCTCCTCTGTCCCTGGGATTCTCCAGGCAAGAATACTGGAGTGGATTGCCATTTCCTTCTCCAATGCATGAAAGTGAAAAGTGAAAGTGAAGTTGCTCAGTCATGTCCGACTCTTTGTGACCCCATGGACTGCAGCCTACCAGGCCCCTCGGTTCATGGGATTTTCCAGGGAAGAGTACTGGAGTGGGGTGCCATTGCATATCTACATATAATTTATGGATTCATGACATGCCTTTTTTAATAAGTTTTTTTATATTTTTAGATTACGTAGTTCAAATTTTTTTTCAAATTGTTGCAAATCTCTAAAAATTTTTCCATTGTGTTTATTAAAGAAAATTTGAATATAAGTGGACCTGTGCAGTTCAAACCCATTATTCAAGGATCAACTATATGTAAAATCCTATAAAAAGAGGAAATAAACATACTTTAAATATAAAGGGTCCATAAAAATACAGAGTAAAGGCCACTGGGTTAAATAGAAGGCCCCTAGAAATACCCATTTTGGGAATTTAAGTTTTCTATGAGATAAAAATTATACAGCTCCTAAACCTTAGCTCATTGCTACAATGGTGGAACCATAAGATCATTTTTTCCAAAGCAAGCTTCTTCTATTTCATATTGGCTGGCTACCATAGTTACATCTGTCTAATCAATACCAAATTCATGGACAATTCAAGGGAAAAAAAGAGAACTTTTTTTTTTCCCCAAGAGTGAAGAATGGGGAATGACAGCTGAGTAGCTGGTATGTATTTTCACGGTAAGTGAAAAATGTCAAGGAGTTAAACTGTATGAGAGTTAAAACCTTTTCATTATTTTCTTCTCAAAATAAGTAGTGACTGCTGTTGCTGCTGCTGCTGCTAAGTCGCTTCAGTTGTGTCCGATTCTGTGTGACCCCATAGACGGCAGCCCACCAGGCTCCCCGGTCCCTGGGATTCTCCAGGCAAGAACACTGGAGTGGGTTGCCATTTCCTTCTCCAAAGCATGCATGCATGCTAAGTCTCTTCAGTCGTGTCCGACTCTGTGTGACCCTATGGACAGCAGCCCACCAGGCTCCTCTGTCCACAGAATTCTCTAGGCAAGAACACTGGAGTGGGTTGCCATTTCCTTCTCCAAAGCATGCATGCATGCTAAGTCTCTTCAGTCATGTCCGACTCTGTGTGACCCTATGGACAGCAGCCCACCAGGCTCCTCTGTCCACAGAATTCTCTAGGCAAGAATACTGGAGTGGGTTGCCATTTCCTTCTCCAAAGTAGTGAGTGGAGGAGAATAATTTAGACAAGTTAGTGTGATACACCAGTCACTCAGGGTTAATATGATATATAGATAAACTCTTATCCCTGAAAGGAACTCTGAACTGACGGCCACAGAAGTTAGCAGACTTCCACAAGCTCACAGTAGCTGGGGAGAAAGCTGAGTCTCATGTCCCTGTCTGCCAGTTCTTAGTGTAATGTCCTTTCCACCAGACTTAATGGGCAGTTTGGTTTATATTGGTTTTAGGAAGAAGCTATGCAGAGGGAGAGATAAAGCTTGGTTAGCAATTTACATGTTCAGAGCTGGGCTCTTATCGTGGAATGTCAGAAAAGCAAATGAGCAGGTGTAATAAAATTATACTTTATTGCTTTTGAATGATAATTATGTTTATGAAGATTTAGTTTCTGTGTTATGATTAAGTAGAACCTAGTTTACAAGAAAAGAAAAGCTGATTATTCTTTTTCACAGTATAAAATGAATTATTGCACAGCCAACTCTTGATGAACCACACAAGAATTATTCAGTTTGTGAAATATTTTGGACTTTCCCCTGTCCTTCAACTGATCACACTTGTTACAACTGGGCACTGAGTGAGACAGGTACAAATAAGGTGAATGATTGTTCACAAGTACGAATGTGACTATAGTTAGTTTTACTTGATAACTAAAGGACATGTGCAATAAAATATTTAAAGTGAAAAAGTGAAAGTGTTAGTTGCTCAGTCGTGTCTGACTCTTGGCACCTCCATGGACTGTAGCCTGGACAGGCTCTTGTGTCCATGGAATCTTCCAAGCAAGAATATTCCAGTCCAGGTTCAATGCATGAGACAGGGTGCTCGGGGCTGGTGCACAGGGATGACCCTGAGGGATGGGATGGGAAGAGGGGTGGCAGGGGGGTTCAGGATGGGGAACACATGTACACCCATGGCTGATTCATGTCAATGTATGGCAAAAGCCACTATAATATTGTAAAGTAATTAGCCTTCAATTAAAATAAATACATTTATATATAAAAAAAAGAAAAGAATATTGGAGTGGGTAGCCATTCCTGTTAGGACCAAGTGAATGAATCGGACCATTTCTCTCCGTTCCTACTTGCCATCTCCACAGTCCAAACCACCATCAGTGTTTCACTGCAATCGTCTAACTCATTTCCTTTGTTTGTTCCTAGTCTCTCCCAATCTATCATCTACGCTGTAGCTAGTGTCATCAAGGAAAACTTAATTCTTTTTTTGTTATTAGTTTATTTTTTATTGAAGGATAATTGCTTTATAGAATTTCGCTGTTTTCTGTCAAACCTCAACATGAATCAGCTGTAGGTATACATATATCCCCTCCCTTTGGACCTCTCTCCGTCTCCCACCCCATCCCACCCCTCTAGGTTGATCCAGAGCCCCTGCTTGAGTTTCCTGAGCCATACAGCAAATTCCCATTGGCTATCTATTTTACATACGGTAATATAAGTTTCCATATTACTCTTTCCATACATCTCACCCTCTCCTGCCCTCTCCCCGTGTCCATAAGTGTATTCTTTATGTCTGTTTCTCCATTGCTGCCCTGTAAATAAATTCATCAGTACTATTTTTCTAGATTCCGTATATATGTGTTCAGTTCAGTTCAGTTCAGTCGCTTAGTCGTGTCTGACTCTTTGCGACCCCATGAATCGCAGCAGGCCAGGCTCTCTGTCCATCACCAACTCCCGGAGTTCACCCAAGCTCATGTCCATCGAGTCAGTGATGCCATCCAGCCATCTCATCCTCTGTCTTCCCCTTCTCCTCCTGGCCCCAATCCCTTCCAGCATCAGAGTCTTTTCCAATGAGTCAACTCTTCGCATGAGGTGGCCAAAGTACTGGAGTTTCAGCTTTAGCATTATTCCTTCCAAAGAAATCCCAGGGCTGATCTCCTTCAGAATGGACTAGTCGGATCTCCTTGCAGTCCAAGGGACTCTCAAGAGTCTTCTCCACCACCACAGTTCAAAAGCATCAATTCTTTGGCACTCAGCTTTCTTCACAGTCCAACTCTCACATCCATACATGACCATTGGAAAAACCATAGCCTTGACTAGACGGACCTTTGTTGGCAAAGTAATGTCTCTGCTTTTGAATCTGCTATCTAGGTTGGTCATAACTTTCCTTCCAATATATGTGTTAGAATACGGTATTTATCTTTCTCTTTCTGACTCACTTCACTCTGTATAATAGGTTCTAGGTTCAACCACCTCATTAGAACTGGTTCAAATGCATACCTTTTTATTGCTGAGTAATATTCCATTGTGTATATGTACCACAACTTCTTTATCCATTCATCTGTTGTTGGACGTCTAGGTTGCTTCCATGTTCTAGCTACTGTAAACAGTGCTGCAGTGAACAGTGGACACATGTGTCTCTTTCAGTTTTGGTTTCCTCACAGTATATGCCTAGGAGTGGGATTGCTGGGTCCTATGGTGGTTTTATACCTAGTTTTTTAAGGAATTTCTGTACCATCTTCCATAGTGGCTGTATCAGTTTACTTTCCCACCAACAGTGCAAGAGTGTTCCCTTTTCTCCACACCCTTTCCAGCCTTTATTGTTTGTAGACTTTTTGATGAGGGCCATTCTGACCGGTGTAAGGTGATGTCTCATTGTAGTTTTGATTTGCATTTCTCTAATAATGAGTGATATTGAGCATCTTTTCATGTGTTTGTTAGCCATCTGTATGTCTTCTTTGGAAAATGTCTGTTTAGGTCTTTTTTCCACTTTTTGATTGGGTTGTTTGTTTTTCTGGTGTTGAGTTGTATGAGCTGCTTGTATATTTTGGAAATTAATCCTTTGTCAGTTGTTTCATTTGCTATTATTTTCTCTCATTCTGAGGGTTGTCTTTTCACTTTTCTTATAGTTTCTTTTGCTGTGCAAAAGCTTTTAAGTTTAATCAAGTCCCACTTGTTTACTTTTGCTTTTATTTCCATTGCTCTAGGAAGTGGATCATAGAGGATCTTGCTTTGAATTATGTCATTGAGTGTTCTGCCTATGTTTTCCTCTAAGAGTTTTATAGTTTCTGGTCTTACATTTAAGTCTTTAATCCATTTTGAGTTTATCTTTGTGTTTGGTGTTAGGAAGTGTTCTAATTTCATTCTTTTATTGAACAGGCTGTCTTTGCCCCATTGTATATTCTTGCCTCCTTTGTCAAAAATAAGGTACCCATAGGTAAATGGGTTTTTTTCTGGGCTTTATATCTTGTTCCATTGGTTGATATTTCTGTTTTGTGCCAGTATCATACTGTCTTGATGACCGTGGCTTTGTAGAAAAACCTGACGTCGGGAAGGTTGATTCCTCTAGCTCTGTTCTTCTTTCTCAAGACTGCTTTGGCTATTTGGGGTCTTTTGTGTTTCCATATGAATTATAAAATTTTTTGTTCTAGTTCTGTGAAAAATGCCATTGGTAATTTGATATGAATTGTATTAAATCTGTAGATTGCATTTGGTAGTATAGTCATTTTCACAATATCAATTCTTCCTACCCAGGGCCACAGAATATCTCTCCATTTGTTTATGTCATCTTTGATTTCTTTCATTACTGTCTTATAATTTTCTGTGTACAGTTCTTTTGTCTCCTTAGGTAAGTTTATTTCTAGATACTTAATTCTTTTTGTTGCAGTGGTGAATGTGATTGACTCCTTAATTGCTCTTTCTGATTTTTCATTGTTAGTATACAGAAATGCAAGTGATTTTGTATCCTGCAACTTTGCTAAATTCACTGATAAGCTCTAGTCATTTTCTGATACTATCTTTAGGGTTTTCTATGTACAGTATCATGTCATCTGCAAACAGTGAGAGCTTTACTTCTTTTCCAATCTGGATTCTTTTTATTACTTTTTCTTCTCTGATTGCTATAGCTAGGACTTCCAGAACTATGTTGAATACTAGTGGCAAAAGCAGACACCCTTGTCTTGTTCCTAATCTTATGGGGAATGCTTTCAGTTTTTCACCATTGAGAATAATGCTTGCTGTAGGCTTTTCATATATGGCCTTTACTATGTTGAGGTAGTTCCTTCTATGCCCGTTTTTTGATGAGTTTTAATCATAAATAGGTGCTAAATTTTGTCACAGGCTTTTTCTGCATCTATTGAGATGATCATATGGTTTTTATCTTTCAATTTGTTAATATGGTGTATCACATTGATTGATTTCTGTATAGTGAAGAATCTTTGCATCCCTGGAATAAACTCAACTTGATCATGGTGTATGAGCTTTTTGATGTGTTGCTGAATTCTGTTTCTGAAAATTTTGTTGCATATTTTTGCATCTATGTTCATCAGTGATATTGGCCTACAGTTTTCTTTTTTGTGTGTTGTCTTTGTCTGGTTTTCATATCAGGGTGATGGTGGCCTCGTAGAATGAGTTTGGAAGTGTTTCTTCCTCTGCAATTTTTTGAAAGAGTTTTAGAAGGATAGGTATTAGCTCTTCTCTAAATGTTTGATAGCATTCTCCTGTGAAGCCATCTGGTCCTGGGCTTTTGTTTTTTTGGGAGATGTTTGATCACAGCTTCAATTTCAGTGCTTATAATTGGGTTCACAATTTCTATTTCTACCTGGTTCAGTCTTGGAAGATTGAACTTTTCTAAGAATCTGTCCATTTCTTCCAGGGTATCTATTTTATTGCCATATAGTTGTTCATAATAGTGTCTTATAATCCTTTGTATTTCTGCATTGTCTGTTGTAACCTCTCCTTTTTCATTTCTAATTTTGTTGATTTGATTCTTCTCTTTTTCTTGATGAGTCTGGCTAAGGGTTTGTCAGTTTTGTTTATCTTCTCAAAGAACCAGCTTTTAGTTTTATTAATATTTACTTTTGTTTCTTTCATTTCTTTTTCCTTTATTTCTGCTTGGATCTTTATGATTTCTTTCCTTCTACTAATTTTTTTTTAAAATTCTTCTTTTTTCCAGTTGCTTTAGGTGTAAATTTAGGTTGTATTAGATGTTTATTTTGTTTCTTGAGGTAGGATTGTGTTGCTATAAACTATCCTCTTAGAACTGCTTTTGCTGCATCCCATACGTTTTGAGTTGTTGTGTTTTCATTGTCATTTGTTTCTAGAAATTTTTTGATTTACCTTTTGATTTCTTGAGTAACTTGTTGGTTATTTAGAAAGGTGTTGTTTGATCTCCATGTGTTTGTGTTTCTTACAGTTTTTTTTTTTCTTGTAATTGGTATCTAGTCTCATAGCATTGTGGTCAGAGAACATGCTTGATACAATTTCAATTATCTTAAATTTACTGGGCCACTGATTTGTGGCCCAAGATGTGGTCTATGCTGGAGAATGTTCCATGTGCACTTGAGAAGATGTATTCTTCTGCATTTGGATGGAATGTCCTGAAGATATCAATGAGCTCTATCTCATCTAATGTATCATTTAAGACTTGTGTTTCCTTTTTAATTTTCTGTTTTGATATCTGTCCATTGGTGTGAGTGGTGTGTTAAAGTCTCCTACTATTATTGTGTTACTGTCAATTTCTCCTTTTATGTCTGTTAGTGTCTGTCTTAGGTATTGAGGTGCTCCTATGTTGGGTGCATAGATATTTACAATTATTATGTCTTGCTCTTAGATTGATCCCTTGATCATTATGTAGTGTCCTTCTTCATCTCTTGTAATACTCTTTATTTTAAGGTCTATTTTGTCTGATATGAAGACTGCTACTCCATTTATTTTGCTTCCCATTTGCATGGAATATATTTTTCCATCCTCTCACTTTCAGTCTATATGTGTCTTGAGGTCTGAGGTGGGTTTCCTGTAGATAGCATATATATGGGTCTTGTTTTTGTATCCATTCAGCCAGTCTGTGTCTTTTGGTTGGAGCATTAATCCATTTACATTTATAGTAATTATTGATATATATATATATATATATATATATATATATATATATTCCTATTGCCATTTTCTAATTGTTTGGAGTTGATTTTGTAGATCTTTTTCTCCTGTTGTATTTCTTGACTATGTAAGTCCGTTTAATAGTTGTTGTAAAGCTGGTTTAGTCATATTGAATTCTCTTAACTTTTGCTTGCCTGAACAGCTTTTTATTTCTCTATCACTTTTGAATGAGATCCTTGCTGGGTACAGAAATCTTGGTTGTAGATTTTTCCCTTTCAGTACTTTAAATATATCCTGCCATTCCCTTCTGGCCTGCAGAGTTTCTGCTGAAAGATCAGCTGTTAAATGTATGGGGTTTCCCTTGTATGTTACTTGGTGCTTTTCCATTGCTGCTTTTAATATTCTTTCTTTGTGTTTAGTCTTTGTTAGTTTGATTAGTATGTGTCTTGGTGTGTTTCTCCTTGGGTTTATCCTGTACGGGACTCTTTGTGCCTCTTGGACTTGATGGACTACTTCCTTTTCCATGTTGGGGAAATTTTCAACTATAATCTCTTCAAAAAATTTCTCATACCCTTTTTTTTCTCTTCTTCTGGGACCCCTATAATTCGAATGTTGGCGTGTTTGATATGGCCCCAGAGGTGTCTGAGACCGTCCTCAGCTCTTTTCATTCTTTTTACTTTATTCTGCTCTTCAGAAGTTATTTCCACCATTTTATCTTCTAGTTCACTGATTCAGTCTTCTGCTTCAGATACTCTGCTATTGATTTCTTCTACAGTATTTTTAATTTCAGCAATTGTGTTGTTTGTCTCTGTATGCTTATTCTTTAATTATTCTAGGTTTTTGTGAATTGATTCTTGCATTTTCTCCATTTTGCTTTCAGGGTTTTTGATCATCTTTACTATCATTTTTCTGAATTCTTTTTCAGGTAATTTTCCTATTTCCTCTTCATTTGCTTGGACTTCTGTGTTTCTAGCTTATTCCTTCATTTGTGTGGTATTTCTCTGCCTTTTTATTTTATTTTATTTAAGTTATTGTGTTTGAGGTCTCTTTTCCCCAGGCTTCGAGGAAAGTTGAATTTTTTCCTTGAAGAAGGTTGAATTCTTTCTTCCTTTTGGTTTCTGTTCTCCAAAGGTTGATCCAATGGTTTGTGTGAGCTTCTTGTGGGGTGAGATTTGTGCTGAGTTTTTGCTTGTTTGTTTTTCCTCTGATGGGCAAGGCTGAGTGAGGTGATCTCTGCTGATGACTGGGTTTGTATTTTTGTTTTGTTTGTTGTTCAGATGAGGCATCCTGCACAGGGTGCTAACTGGTGGTTGAGTCATGCCAGGTCTTGTATTCAAGTGGTTTCCTTTGTGTGAGTTCTCTCTATCTGATGCTCCCTAGGATTAGTTCTCTGGTAGTCTAGGCTGTTGGAGTCAGTGCTCCCACTCCAGAGGCTCAGGGTTTGATCTCTCGCAGTGTGCAGTCAGCTTTGTGCTTCCCTCCCTCCTTCTCTGCAGCCGCCGGGACTGCAGCTGAAAACTTAATTCTGATTATGTCATTCTGTAGCTTAAAATCCTCGACTCTGCCTATGCCTATAGCAGTTAATCATCTACAATTTGGTTTAAAAGTACTTCTTTAATTTGAAGTTTTTCTTTACTTATCCGTATGCCTTTCTTCACTTTTCTAATTTTGTCTCTCTTGAGTCATCCTTGAGTGTGAAAGAGGGCAAACAAGGATGGTTTTGAGGTATTTGAACTTGGGCAGCTGGATGGAAATACTTCTGGAGGGTTAGGTATCTGTGTGTGTGTGTGTGTGTGTGCGCATCTATGTGTAAGAGAGAGAGAGAGAAAAAGAGAGAACGATTGGGAGTTTGGATTTTAGACATGTTAAGTTTGAGATGCTTGTTCAGTATCCAAATGGAAATGTCCAGTGGGAAGTTGGAAGTCTGGAATTATGGGGTAGGTCTTCAGCATTTATAACCATGAGACTTGCTGCTATCTCCAAGGGACTAACTGTAGGCAGAGAAATGAGGTCTATGGTTTGAAATCTGAGACCTTCCAATATTAAGAAGTGAGAGGAATGAGGGAAAGGATGAGGATGAATCAGCTGAGAGACTGAGAAGGAGTGATCAGTCAGATGGAAGGAAAGTAAGATTGAAGTTAAGTGAAGGAAGCCTTTGAAAGAGGGGAGAGGATCCACTGTGTCAAATGCTGCTGCTAAGCTAAGCATGTCGAAGACTGGGAGCTGATGGATTTGGCATCCTGGGGCCAGTAGCGACGTTGATGGGAGCATGTTTGGTGGAGCAGTGGGAATAAAAGCCTTGTGGTGGCGAATGCAAGAGAGACTAGAAACAGGGAGTATAAATGGGCAACGTGACTTAGTCACTCAGTTGTGTCCGACTCTTCTGAGCCCATGGACTGTAGCCTGCCAGGCTCCTCTGTCCATGGGATTTTCCAGACAAGAATACTGGAGTGGGTTGGCATTCCCTTCTCCAGAGGAACCTCCCCAGAGTCCAGGTGATACCTATTATCTCAGGCTAAGTGCTGCTTTTCATTTTGAGAATGTTCTGGTCATATGTGAATTCTAACTATATAAAAGGAAAGTAAGGGAAGATGTTAATTCTAACTATATAGAAGTAAAGTAAGTTATGTTAATTCTAATTATATAGAAATTCTATGTTCAGTTCAGTTCAGTTCAGTTCAGTTGCTCAGTCGTGTCCGACTCTCTGCGACCCCATGAATCGCAGCACGCCAGGCCTCCCTATCCATCACCAACTCCCGGAGTTCACCCAGACTCATGTCCATAAAGTCAGTGATGCCATCCAGCCATCTCATCCTCTGTCGTCCCCTTCTCCTCCTGCCCCCAATCCCTCCCAGCATCAGAGTCTTTTCCAATGAGTCAACTCTTCACATGAGGTGGCCAAAGTACTGGAGTTTCAGCTTTAGCATCATTCCTTCCAAAGAAATCCCAGGACTGATCTCCTTCAGAATGGACTGGTTGGATCTTGCAGTCCAAGGGACTCTCAAGAGTCTTCTCCAACACCACAGTTCAAAAGCATCAGTTCTTTGGTGCTCAGCCTTCTTCACAGTCCAACTCTCACATCCATACATGACCACAGGGAAAACCGTAGCCTTGACTAGATGGACCTTTGTTGGCAAAGTAATGTCTCTGCTTTTGAATATGCTATCTAGGTTGGTCATAACTTTCCTTCCAAGGAGTAAGCATCTTTTAAGCACTCTTGCTGGAAACCATAGCTGGAGGAACTGTAGTCAAGAAAGACTTTTTGTTAAACATAGGAAATGATGCAGAGTATTTGCTGATGAAAGGATCCAGTATGGGAGCCTAAACTGGTGATACAGGCCATGAAGGGGAGAATTTTGAGAACAATGTCTTTGAAAAGGCGGGAAGGATAGACTGTGGTTGGGCCTTGGACAGGAGCTCAGTCCTTTGCAATGGGTGTTCGTTCTATTAAATTACAGGAGGTCAGGTTGTAACGGGAGGGAAGGCAAAATGCAATTTCTCACATTGTATTTTGCTGTTGATTAGTTTGGTTCTCCACATTGTGAGCCTCTTAAGAGAAGTAAGAGTAAATGCTTTGCTTACTTTGTGGCAGACATTTTTATTGTTCTATTTCTACTCTCTAGTACATTGCCTGGCACACAGCAGATATGTGATAAATGTTTAAATGAACAAATGAAGACCCTGTACTAAACATGGGTATGCTTCTCACTTAAATTGGATCATTTCCATCAAATCTTGACAACTAGATTGATTTAATTGTGCATCTCTTGTCTGGGCATATAGATAGCTTGACTGACTGGTAGAGTTGACTGATAGGAATGGCCATGTTTCTACCAAAATCAATGATGTTTCTTAGGAGTAAAATCAGTGACCTTTTGCTGCATTATTTTGCAATGGTCCTGGTTATGGTTTGCATATGAATTTACTATTTACTTCACCTTGAACCTTCTGAGAAGGTTCTCCTCAGTATCCACTTGGCACTTAGACTTTACCATTCACTGTTACTATAATTAATTTACCTATGAATAGGAAGGTCTTTGAGAATGGGAGTTCCACCTTTATTGCTTTTTGTTCTCAGCAATGCTTTGGATCATCTCTAATTAGAGAACCTGTCTTTTTCATCACTCATTTAAAAAGGCTTAGTCCAGGCCCTGGTGCAAAACAGCTGCCAAATAAATATTGAGGGAACGAATGCAGGCCTGACCGATTCTCATCTGTGGTGTGAGCTGTCAGTGCACAGGCCAGGTCTCCTTTTTGTCTGGGGTGCTCATCCCCCAGCTTTCCCTGTTCTGCTTCTAACAGCTCACATCTGAAGTCTCCTCCCAAGGACTATCCTTGAGCCACTGGAACTATGTCATCCAGATGCTCCAAAAGCAAACGCCTGGAATTTAATGCTTTCCCCTTGGTAACCAGTATCCAATGACTGAGGAGCAGGAATATGGGAGCTCTCTTGCTTCAAGGCAGCACAAACTTGCCAGTGCAATTTACAAGCTAGGACTCCCTGTAGGATTAGGCCGAGGCCAGGACTTCACTTGAAATTGCACCCTTGCTTGGCTTTTTATGCTTTCTTATATTGCTTCCCTTGCTCCCTTGTAGGTTTGCCCTTGAGAACACTTCCTTAATAAATCACCTGTGCACTCATGTTTTCCTTAGGATTTGGTTTTTGGGAATTCAAGACCTTTCATGTTTATAAGCAGTTGATGTCAAGGGTAGCAGATCGCGACCACTGTCTCTCTGAGAGTGTTAGGTTCTGCTGTTGCAGATGGTGTCTCCTGATAGTTTGTGGTTTCATCCTCCTGCCAACCAAAACTGCAGGTGACTGCAAACAACATTTGTTATTTCATTTGACTGTCAGCTGAGAAGGCATTTCACAATTTCAGTACATAATAGTCATTGAATTTGGTGAATATATTGTTGAATTACAGATCTTTCTAGCAAAGTCAGAATGTATTTTTGTTGACATTTTGCTCTTTTTGATTACACACATCTCTGTTCTCTTTCCTGAAGCAAGGATAATAAAGAGTTAATTGTAAAATCAATTTTTATATGATTGAGTGCAGCTTTCTTTTGTCTTCCTGTTGTATATAAATATCCATTTCCACATGCAGAGTCATCTATTTATGTTTTTAGTGATTTGCAAAGATCTTTTATCTGTAAAATGGGATTGGAAGTAATGTGTTTTAGGACTGAAAAGCACTTTAGCAACCAGCTGGTGGCCAATGCCTTCATTTTATAAAGGAGAACTTTTGAGACTGGAAGAGGTTAAGTAATTTGTTCAATATCACACAGCTTAGTTAACGGCAGAGTAGGAATAAAACCCAACTCCTGGGCTGCGGGGCTCTCCAGTGCTCCACAAAGCACATATTTCTTATTCATAGAATTGATATGAGGATTAGGAACCACATCTGTGAAAAATAGATTTAGCCTTTGGAAAGAAAGATGCTGGATAGCTTTATGAAAGCTTTAAGAAAACTAATCTCATTTTAACCTTTTCTGTACAGTTGTTAGTTTTGTTCAGTTTTATGTTATTTGCCTCAGGCTCCTTTTGGCCAAGGACTAGATAATACACAATGCTTGATTTGAAAATCAATAGTAAGTATCTGGATTGTGTTAGAAATATGAATTATTTCAGCTGGTTTTGAAGCCTGGGAGCAGTTGCCTTCCTCAAGACAGCCTTCCAGAATGGCAATCATTTGTGTACATGAAGAGTTTTCTATTCCTGCTTTGCATATTGAGAATAAGGACAGTTGGATAGTTGGTTCCAAAGAAAAGTAGAAGCATAAATTAGTTTTTTGTTCAGCCTGGTAATACTTCCAAAGCTTGTTGCAGTATATCTTTAACAAACCATGAATTTTCTCTCCTGCCGAGTCACCGCATCCTACCTGCTTTCAACATAGTCAGGGAACCATTATACTAATCCACCATACCTTCCTATCTCTAGCAAGCACATGTAAGTGATAACTTTGAATATTTATTTTGATGCAAGGTGTATAAATCTTCTCTGTGTCAACTTGTAAAGCCGGGAAATTGTGACTTGCTCAACTTGGTTACTTTAATTGTTTAAGTTTGGTTATTTCAGTCCCAGTGTGCTTTGATATATGAACAAGAATGATGCTTAATTTTTGCAGTATTTGAAGTGATTTGTGTAGATTTATACATGCGGGGAAGATAAAATTCAAGTATCAAAAGGCTAAAGTAACTTTTATATATATTTTAAATTAGGTACGCTTGTATGCAAGACCCGATGCTATCAGAAGAGGATCCGGGGACTATGCGCTCCATATAGCAAAGAGATTAATAGAATTTTATGAAGACTACTTTAACGTGCCCTATTCCTTGCCAAAACTAGGTAAGAATTTTCTTGGTTATTGTGTTGGAAGGACTCCTTGGAAGTGGAATTTCTTATTCATGCATGTATCTGAAACATTCCAAGGGTTTTATTTTTAGAGAAGATGAGAACAGAAAATAGTTTCTTCTGAAGAGGTAAAATAAAATTTAGTGTTGCTCATAGGAATTAAGAAAGGCATTATGGAACTTTAAGCTTCCAAAAGATAACCCAAATAGCTAATTTGTTGAATAAGTACTATGGAGGGATGCTTGCCAACATCTCATTTAATCCTTGTAACTGCTCTGAGGGTAGGTACTGTTAGAATACTTTCCACATAAGGAAATTGAGACTTGGGAGTCTCAGTTCACTCAGACAGCCAATAGAAAAGGATTTGGGATTTCAAGCTAGGTCTTGATGATTCCCAGAACTATTCAATATTTTACACTAAGCAGGCACTCATTGATTGGTTTCTGTTTCCTAATTCTCAGATGTCAGACATGAATTTATTGGTTATCCTTTAGATTATTTTTATTCAGTCAGTCATATTTTGAGTCCACAGTTATAGTAAGTAGAATAAAAGCAAGAGACTCGGAAAATTGCAATGATGGAGATTGTATTCACATGTCTTTCTTTTACAAAGAAAGTTCAATAATTATTTGTTATATGAATAAATGAATGAATTTTGTTTTCCTAATTTGAATGAAACTGCTACTTTTGCAGGGGGTGAGCTATGATGTTCCAGGAAGTTAGAAAGGGTGTATATGTGTGTGTATCTATCTATCTATCTATCTATCTATCTATCTACCTATCTATCTCAGTTCAGTTCAGTTCAGTCGCTCAGTCGTGTTTGACTCTTTGTGACCCCATGAATCGCAGCACACCAGGCCTCCCTGTCCATCACATATATATCTCCTATATCCATTAGAAATGCTGAAGTTATTTTTGCTTCTCAGAAAACATGTTTTGAAATATTACATCGTCACAGTTTGTTGTGCCTCAACCCTTCTTCCCCATCCATTATCCTTCTCAGGAACATTGTTAATGAACGTCTACATAAGAGTTATCACTTACTGACAAAAGTAAAGTACTTACCTGATCAAAAGTATTAACATTTGAACCACAAGTTCTTCTCTCTCTCTGGAGATAGGCCTATTTCACTAAAGTAACTGCCTGCTGTGTAGATTTAGTGGTCTTACCATCAGCGATTCAGAAAATAGAATAATTGATGTTGTTGTCAATGGGTACAGCAAACAGTTTTAATGAGTGATGGTACAAAATTCTGAGGTCTTTTGAAACATGTAACCTTGAATCTCTAAGCTTTTCTTTCAAATTTCTAAACAAATTTTTATTTCAAATAAGATCTGTGTTTTGTTTTGCTCTGCCTTCTTTACTCCCTCGTCAATATCAATTTCCCTGTCAGGATCTGTTGTACTGACATCTCCCTGGTAGGCACCCAAGGCAGAAAGGAAGACCTGACCCCATTTGCATGGGGCGACACTGTTCTTCTCCTCCAAGTAAAGCAGGCTGGGGACGTCCCAGCCTGACCCTGATGTAAAATTCACCAGTGCTTGTGCTGCACATCAGCAAGGGAGATAAAATGTGGATCTTTGTCCCCTTCAGACCGGTAATTAGTAGAGGAGCTCAATTTATAACCTCGGGGGGTTCCCCATAACTGTCTGCTTGCAGCAGGAAGCATTCTGTTCCTCTCTTTCACTCACAATTGGACCATGTGGGCTTTCATCCATAGAAAAGAGCTGTGTTTGCTGTTACTATTACTTGGTAAGTTGCCTTATGGCATATATAATTGAATGATTTGACTTACCCCAGCACACTCCTTTTTATGTATCTAGTGGAATTTCCACAGCCCCTGCAGTTTGAACATTTTCTCTGAAAGCTCTACTTTTTTTTTTTAATATACCTGTGGATATTTAGAGCCACATGTTAACAGATTTGTAAGTATGCTTTCCAAATACTCCCTACATAAAAATTCCGAAGCACAGAAGCATTTGGACAAATCCTTACTTTTTATCCCCTCTGAAGAAGGAAATGACAGCCCATTCTAGTCCTCTTGTCTGGAGAATTCCGTGGGCAAAGGAGCCTGGCAGGCTACAGTGCATAGGGTCGTACAGAGTCAGACAGCACTGAGGCCACTCAGCAGCAGCAGCGTAGCATATCAAATGAAGATAAGGGCCAATAAAGATAAGCCAGGGCTTCCCTGGCAGTCTAGTGGTTGGGAGTCCACTTTGCAATGCAGGGGATATGGGTTTGATCCCTGGTCTAGGATGATCCCACATGCTACGGGGCACCTAAGCCATGTACCACAGCTACTGAGCCTGCCCTCCAGCGCCCTCTAGCCACGACTACTGAGATGAGAAGCCGAAGTTCCTGAAGCCCACGTGCCCTAGAGCTGGTGTGCCACAGCAAGAGACGCCACCGCAATGAGAAGCCTGTGCACCCACCTGGAGAGTAGACCCCGCTCGCCACAACTAAAGAAAACCTGCACACGGCAACAAAGACCCAGCCCAGCCAAAACTAGACAAATAAAAAACAGAGATGGAGTGTAGGGGTAGGAAGTGTGGGGAGCAGATGGCGCATGGAGAAAAGGCTGAAGTTTTTAAATAGGGGGATATTGAAAGCCTTATTGGGAAGCTGACTTTGGAGCAGAGAACTTAAGGGAGTAAAGGGGTAAGCCAAGGGGATATCATGGAGCAAGGACTCTAGCCAGAAGGAACACAGTGCCCAGATTTTGAGATGGGGGCTTTCATGTATTTGAGGAATAGCAAAAAGGCAAGTATGATTGGAGGAGAGTGATTTAATGGGTTGAGAAATAGCAGATGAGGTCAGGGAGTGATGAGTGTGTGACAAATGTAGGGCCAGCAGGCTGTGGTAAGGATTTTAGTTGTTTTTTTTTTTTTAATAAGACGGAGATTTATTGTTCAGTTTTGAGCAGAAGTATTACATTATCTGGTTTCTGTTATAAAAGTGTATTCACGAGGTTGAACACACTGTAGGGCAATGGTCCTTCACCAAGGGTGATTTTGTACCTCAGAGGCACTTGCTAACATCTGAAGATGTTTTTGTTTCTCATAACTCAAGAGGGACTGCTGGAGTGTACTACCGGCATTTAGTGGGTAGAGACGAGCGGTGCTGCTAAGTGTCCCACAGTGCGCGTGACAGTCTCCCTCTACCAAGAGCTGTTATGATGGCTGAGATGGAAAGACCTGGGAGAAAGGACAGAGACACGAAAACCAGCCAAGAGGCTATGGCAAAATGCAGGCACAGTTTGATAGTTGCTTGGACTGGGATCTTAAGAGTGAGATAGTCAGAAGTGGTCCAATCCTAGGCATATCTTGGAAGTAGAGACAGCGATGAGCCAGACGTGAGATCTGAGGGAAAGAGAGGTACTGTGAGTGATTCCAAGATTTTGTGCCTTATAACTAGAAGGATGGAATTGTCATTTACTGAGAAAGGAGTGCGGAAAGAGATCATTTTAAACATTTAAGTGGCAGCTTGATGTTTCTAGGAAATTCAAGTAGACAGTTGAATTTATGAATATGGAAATTGATTGAGGAATCCAGCTAGAGACACACGTTTGTCAGTGTGTTATGATGGATAAAACTTTGAGGCTGGATGGGATCACCAAAGTTGTGAGAGCAGGTAGAAAGAGAATAGGAGCAAGGAATGACTGACCTGATGTTTAGAGGTTAGATTTGGAGCTAGAGAAGGGCCATGGGGAGGAAGCCACTGATTGAGACCCTAAAGAAGCAGATATATGCGATATTTCCAGGCATCTAGTGAAGACAGATGAGGACTGAGAATTGATCATACACTGAGGCTACCATGTGAAAGTAACTAGTGACCTTGGCAGGAGTGGTTTTAGGTCAGAGGCCTGATGGGTGTGTTCAAGAGCAAATAGGGGTACACTGGGGAGAGGATGCAGAAACTAGAGAAAGTGAGTGCAGACCACAGACCAGCATTTCTGAAAATTCCCCATGGGAGAGTTCTAATGGACAAGGAGAAATATTTGTGTTTTAAAAATGCTCACCTCTTGATAAGCACTGTTTCTGTGAACAGATCACTTCCTCACCTCTTATGTTGTTCCTGTCCCAAGCTACATCAAGGGGGATGGGAACTTTCCTCTTTCTTTGATTTGCATTAGAAAACCTGGAGAGGAAACACATGGATAAGAACACTCTCCACCAGCTCACCTGACTCTACTGAAGGTTTGCAGAGATGTGTGCAATTGTGAATGTCATGGTGTTAGACATTGCAAAATCCCAAAACAAACCTTTAAAACCTAATACTGAATCCTTCTTTTCTTAAAAATATCACTTCGCTCTTCTGTCATAAACTCAGCAATGTCTTCTCTCTTCCCAAAATCTTGTTCATTTCTAATGCTGAACAGTTTACATTTCTCTGCCACTGCATCATCTCGTATTAGCTCATCTCTAAGGATTTAAGTTTCACTACAAGTAGTTTCTCAGAGTAGTTCCCTAAAAGAAATTCTGATGCTTGCTGTTAGAACAAGATTGATTCTCCTTGTTGCATAACAATATTCCTGTAACATTTTAAAGCCCAAATAGGCAGCCAGTGTGTGCTGTGTAAGAGTTTGTTTTTAAATCTATTAGATAATTGAAACTATATTAGGCTTCCCGGCTGGCTCAGACAGTAAAGAATCTGCCTGTATTGCAGGAGACTCGGGTTCAATCCCTCGTCCCGAAAGATCCCTTGAAGAAGGAAATGGCTACCTGCTCCAGTGTCCTTGCCTGGAGAATATTCTTATTCACGGAGAATACCATGGACAGAGGAGCTTGGTATACTAGTCTAAGGAAACTTATACTGATACTATAGTATTTGTATAAAGTTTGTAGAGATTTTCTCTTCATTACTGCTAAGTTGCAATGTAAGGTGTAGAGTCTACTTGATATAGTAAAGCAAGCCTTTCTATAGGTCTATGCCCTATTTTCTTGAGAACTCTCTGAGGCATGGAGGTTTACTTTAAAAGATGGTTGTTATAGACATATAAAGAATTAACTTATCTTTCCTCCTATCTTCAAAACAATTGAATATAACTACAAAAGCAAATGGGCTTGTGTTTATTAAGTGTGGGCCATTCTTAAAGGCTTTGCATCTTTTAACCTGTTTAATCTTTACTACATACTTTTGAGGCTTTTTCTCATTTTCCAGGTGACAAAATTTAGGCACTAAGTTACTATGTTTTTGAATCACACAGCAGGAAATAGTGGATTTGTAACCCAAAACCATGTTTTTAAATTCCAGAATCTTAAGAATCTGGTGAAACAGATTCCAGAAATTTTGAGAATTCAGAAATTAAAATCTAAATCACCTTAATAAACTAAGTAATTTGATTGCTAGAGGAATAGTGGAATAGCTATTTTTGTCAATTTCATGTTCATGTTAAAAAGTGATATGTGGTTCTTATAGAAAACTTGTTTAAAAAAGAGGCGTGACTTACAGTTTCATTACTAGAAGATGTGTATTTTAAAAGTTTTTTTCATGATGGACTCTTTAAAAGTCAATTAGATGGCAGATAAAGTGACTCAGACTTCTACTGGAATATTTTGTTATTCATCCTATTAAATTTCCATTAATTATGGAAGTAGTTTTCAGTTTTATTTGCTGTTACTGTATAGTTTGTAAATCAGTACATTCTATAAAGGAGTTTGCTCGATTATTTCTTTTAAAGACAACATGCTTTTATGAAGAATATATTACTTTCCTGGCACACTGCTATACTTGTAGAGGAAGCATAGTTATTTTGTAAGAAGAATTTCTGGCTTCAGGGAGGTTGTGATTTTATTAAGGAGAGAATATGATATTTATAGGAATGAATGGATTAGAGACTCACACTATATGGAATATAATTAAGCTCCAAAATTTTGTAGGGCAAAAATGTAGAACCATGTGGTCAAGGCTTTGGGATCATTGGAATGCTGTAGGCATGGAATGCACATAAAAAGAAGCTTTATCTTTACTTGAGTCCTGAAAAAAGAAACAACTTTAGTCGGAGGTGGAGAAGAAAGGGGAGAAGTCATTTTGAGAACTGCGTGGTAGGGAAAGCTAAGTCTGTTTTCCTATAAAGGAATAGAGAAGCTATGGGATAACTTGCATTACTGAACTTCATGAATAAGAAAGGTTAGTTTTAATGATTGAGTTTTGTTTAAGCTATAACAGATACATCCATTTCTTTATTGTGGTGTTGATGATGGAGGTGGTGGTGATGGTGATGAGGATCAGGATTTGCTATTTGTGAATAGTAAAACTGGAGTTTTTTCCTTCATAAAATATTTGTGTTGACTGCTATAGATTTCACTCTCTGTGATTATATATCTTTTTTCTTTAAGTAGTGGGTACATTTGAGATGATAATCATTTAATACTATTCTCATTTTAATTATATCAATACATCTCATAGTTATCATTAGAGATGTAATTTTTAAAATTATGACTTTTCTTACCTTCTTTTTGATTAGGTAAATATTGAATAGTGTATATATGTTTCATTGATAGCCTCAAGTAATACTACTTTTTAAAATAAAATCTCTAGAAGCTCTTTTTTGTTTATATTTATTTTTAATTGGAGGATAGTTGCCTTATAATGTTGTGTTGGTTTCTGCTGTACAGCAGTGTGAATCAGCTGTAAGTATACGCATATTCCCTCCTTCTTGAGCCTCCCTCCCTCCCACCCTGCACCCCACCCCCTCACCCCCTCCCGTATCCCGCCTCCAATCCCGCCCCTCTAAGTCATCACAAAACACCCAGGTGAGCTCTCTGTGTTGTCCAGTAACTTCCCACTAGCTATCTATTCTGCACATGGTCTTTATATTGTCTGCTGTAATTATGTATAATGTCTGTTCACTCCCAAAGTGTTTTCTTCAATCAGAATTCCTAAAAATATTTGAATATACACTGGAGCTATTTAATGATATGGTTTCTTGATGGGAACTAACATAAAGGTCTCTCTGTGGGTTAACATTACTAGTGCATTTTTTAGGGAATCAGATGAAGCAGTTCTTTGCCTTCTAGTTTACTAAGTCCTATAGAGAAGTAAGTTTCTTCAAATGACTATCCTTTTCCTTCCTCTTAGGAATCAAATAAATATGCTCTCCCATTTATGAAGGTAATTTATTTCTGAGAAACCCTTCACGTGGTGATTTTCTCATCAACCCAAAGAGCAGTTATCATGCCTTTTATTGGAAAATATTTTTTATATGTTGCTAACCTTCATTCTGACAACCATTTGTGCTGAAACAACACCAAACCCTATTAAAATGGACACAGTTACTTCAATATTTAACAATTATTTTAACACAGTTTAACAAGGCATTTTCTCCTTCATTAATTATTCTATAATATGGCCATTTAGCTGTTCTTGTAAAGCTGTTTTGCAGCTATTACGTGCTGTACACTTCTAAGATTGTACTAGCAAGCAAACCACATATACGATGCTCAGTGTTTATGATATTCAATTACTAATGCAAAATAGAAATAAACAAATCAATGAAAACAATGCATTTTAGTGGGAATGATGCATGAGATTGTTACTGCTGTAAACTAGCAAACTACAAGTATGCCAGATGGAGTGCAACACAAACCAGCTATAGAACTGAATTAACTAATTAATTTGACAAGCATTTATTGAGTAGTTACTATGTGTATTGTACTCAGCAATGGATTTTAAATGGCCTCTTCTGCTAGAAGCTTCCAGTCTAGTGGAAGAGAAGTTTATCATTATTTAGCTAGTTTGCAATATTGTGACATGTTCAATTTGTTTACCACCCACCTCCCTCCTTCTCTAGTTTTAAAAATTTCAGAGCTTCACAAATTTGGATTTACTCCTAAGTATAAATTTCCACTAATTTAATTAGGGTTGTTGTGAAAGATTTTTTATCCTGAAAACAAATGCAAGTTTTGAAAGTGTTTAACTTAATCAGAACTTAGTTATAGAGGCCTCTGAAGCATTATTTTACATATTACAGCAGAGGTAGTTGGCCCTTTCAGTTATGCTTTTAAACTAGGAAATAACTTTGGATCTTCTTTGGTGTGTCAGGGCCCTCTCTAGTTGCCGTAAGCAAGGGCTGTTCTTTAGATTTAAGGTTTAGTTGCTCAGTCGTGTCCGACTCTTGTGACCCCATGGCTACAGCCCGCCAGGCTCCCCTGTCCATGGGATTCTCCAGGCAAGAACACTAGAGTGGGCTGCCATTTCCGTCTCCATCATTGGGATGTCAGGGCTTCTCTTGCTGCAGAGTGCAGACTCTAAGCATGCAGTCTTCAATAATTGGGGTGCACAGGCTTAGTTGTCTCATGGTATGTGAGGTCTTCCTGGACCAGGGATCAAACCTGTATCTCTTGCATTGCAAGGTGGATTCTTAACCACTGGACCACCAGAGAGGTCCCAGGAAATAACTTCTTTCAGCATTTTCTTGTGTTGTTCATCACTGCACCAGCCTTGTGCCGTATGGTCTGCTTTCTTTCCTGGTAATGTGGGTGTGTTGGTCCAGTCATGGGCGCCTTCTCCTTTGGTGCACCTGGCCCCATTCTCTCTCATTCGCTCAAGGACATCCCTTCAGCTGTTCTCTCTTCTCCTTCCTATATCCTCAGTTCTCCCGCTTTATTGGGTCTTTCCTCATCAGCATTAAAAACATGATTCTCTTTCTCTCAACCTAACCACACACATCCATACTCACTGCAGCTGCTACGCCATTTCTCTCCATTATTTCACAGCTAAATTGCTTGAAAGAGTTGTCCGTCTGTACTGACTCCAATCTCTTGCTTTTTCTTGTCTCTTGAGTGCACTCTGAATCAGGCTTTTGCCCCCAACACTGTATTAAAACTGCTCTTCTGAAGTTCAATAATGCTTCCACATTGCCAAATCCAGTGGGCAATTCTCAGTCTTCATCTTGAGCTGTCAACAGTATCGACACAGTTGCTCTCTCCAAATCCTTGAAACACATTTTTCATTTGTCTTTCAAGGCAATGCATTTTCCTGTTTGAGGGGTTTGTTTGTTCTCACCGGACATTCTTTGAAAGTCTAATTTTTTCTCCTCTTCCCCTCTCTAGCTGCTCAATACTGGAGTGCCCAGGACTCCGGTTTTGCTTCTCTTCTCTTTGATACCTGCCTTGGTGGTGACTTCATCCAGCCTCTTGGCTTAAATGCCATCTGCTGATACTGGATTCCCAAATTTATATTTCCAGCCTGGTTCTTGCTCCTCAACTCCAAACTTGTACCTCCTACTGGCTGTTTGATATCTACATTTGGATGTCTAATGAATATCTTAAATTAACATGCTCAAATTTATCTTCAATTCCTAAACCACAATCTTCTTCCCTTCATAATCTTCCCCATTTCGGTAAAGGAGAGCTTCATCCCTTCAAAAGTTGTTCAGATAAAAAAAAAAAATCCTTGGATTTAGTGTCTTTTTCTTGCATGTTACACATCTAAGCCATCAATAAACTCTTTTGACCCCACAATCTAAATGTGTTTGGAGTCTGATCACTTCTTCACATTTCCATAGCTACTGTTCTCATTCTTGCCTAGCTCAACAGTTCAACCTCATTGAACTTTAAAGTTAAAGTGGTCTGAGAAAATGAGATGCTTGAATTTACCCAGTTTTGGGGAAGGATATTGAACTTACCTGGTGATGTTTCACTCCTGCTCAAACATTCCAATGGATTCCCGTTAAAATATCATATATTAACACATTTGTGAAGTGTAGAAAAATGGTATAGATGAACCTAGTTCCACCGCAGAGATGGAGCTGTAGATGGAACTATAGAGATGCTGATGTAGAGAATAGGCACGTGGACACATGGGGGAAGGGGAGGGTTGGGATGAATGGGGACATTAGATTTGACATAAATATACCACCATGTGTGAAATAGGTAGCTAGTGGGTACCTGTGGTATATCATAGGGAGCCCAGCTTGGTACTCTGTGGTTACCTAGTGGGGTGGGAGGCCCAAGAGGGAGGGGATACATGTATACATACACTGATTCACCTCATTGTACAACAGAAACTAACAAAACATTGTAAAGCAATTATGTGGTGGTTTAGTCACTAAGTCGTGTCCAACTCTTGCGACCCCATGGACTGTAGCCTGCCAGGTTCCTCTGTCTGTGGGATTCTCCAGGCAAGAATCAATTATACTCCAATTAAAAAAAAAAAGGTATCTTAAAAAATAGTAAAGTAATAGAATCCAGAATTCTCCCTTTGGCCTGCAAGACCCTTGAGGATCTGGCCTCTCCAACTTTATCGCCTGCTTCTCTCTTGCTCAGTCTCTCTGTCTCAGCTGCAGCGCCATCCTTGTTTTTTCTCCAACATACCAAGTGTGCTCTAGTCTTGGGTATTCACAGTCATTCTTCCATCAGCCCAGAACAGATATGTACATGGCTGAAATATCACCATTTCCAGTGAGGTCTTCTTTGATCCTGCTGCTAAATCACAGCCTTGCTGATCACTCCCCACGTCTTTTTGCTGGCTTACTTTTCTCCATAGCACTTATAATTACTTCCCCAACATGTGTTTTATTTGTGTTTTCTTTTATTATTTGTCTCTAAGCTACCTCTCCTCCTCTGCCACATGTTAATGTTCTGTGAGGATAGACATTTTGGTCTCTTTGTCTGCTGCTCTGTCCTCTCTGCCTAGAACAGTGGTTGACCCAAGGTAAATGATCAATAAACAATTGTTGAATGAGCGAGTAATCTCCAACTTCTTCCTCTGTAAACTGTCTTTACCACATTAGAAAGCAAAAAGAGGCAACTCTTTGACTACTTTGTGAATGAACAAAATATGTTTTTTTTAAAATAAAGAAATAGTGATGATGTGGTCTCCGCAGGCAGCTCAATGATAAAGAATCTACCTCCCAATACAGAGATGTGGGTTCGACCTCTGAGCTGGGAAGATCCTCTGGAGAAGAAAATGGCAACCCACTCCAGTATTCTTGCTTACAAAGTCCTGTGGACAGGGGAGCCTAGCAGGCTTTAGTCCATGGAGTTGCAAACGAGTCAGACATGACTTAGTGACCAAACAACAACAACAACAGTTAAACTACCAAGGAACTCTTTTTTTATTTGTTTGTTTTTTGGCAAATATGGATGAAAGAGGTGAAAGATGAATTAGTTGTAGTTGAGCCACTGTCTCATTAGGGTTTATGTATTGGAAATTGTTGGTGAAAAATGGGTGAGCTGATAACTAGAAGTATTGAGTTTTTGGATCATTATCTTGGCAGTTCTAGACTGAGGCTGTTAAGAGGCTATACTTTGCAGCTGGGATGATTTTGCAACCTGAAAATGAAATAAGCATGGCTGTCTATTGACTCGTTTTCTCCTTGTTCTTTGAAATGAAAACAACATTGTTTCATGTATTTGATGACATTTGTGAATATCTATTGTATACTAGACACTGTTCTGTTAGATACTGAAGAATATACAGGTCATCACAGAGACAGCAATCCCCATCCTCATTGGGCTTATATTTTAATAGGGGAGAGAAACAAATAAATAATAAACTATATAATGTTAGAATTAATAACTACTTAAGAGACTGTAGTGTAGAGAAGTAAGTGTTGGAAATGTTGGCTGGGGAAGGGTTGCAGTTTTAAACAGAGTGGATGGTCAGGGAATGCCTTGCTGAAATGGTGACACTTGATTCAAAATCCTAAAGAGTGTGCAAACTCTAAGGAAGAGGTGATCTGACTTGTTGAAGAACCAGTGTGCCTGATGCAGAGTGAGTGAGACTGTCAGGGGAGATGAAGTCTGAGAGCTAGCTGGGCCGAGTGGTGAAGTCCTGTTGGTTAGCCATTGAACGACATGCACTTTTATTTTGAGCAAAGGCATTTCTTTAGAGGCTCAGTCTACCATAACAGACTACCGTCAAACTGGGTGGCTTATACAACAGAAATTTATTTTCTCTTAGTTCTGCAGGCTGAAAATCTGAGATCAGGGTGCCAGTATGGTTGAGTTTTGGCGAGAGCTGTCTTCCTGGTTTTCAGGCGCTCACCTGCTTTCTGTGTCTTCACATGGCACGAGTGTGTGCTGAGTCGCTTCAGTCGTGCCCGACTCTTTGCGACCCTATGGACCGTAGCCCACCAGGCTCCTCTGTCCATGGGATTCTCCAGGCAAGGATACTGGAGTGGGTTGCCATTTCCTTCTCCAGGGGATCTTCCTGACCCAGGGATTGAATCCACATCTCCTGCAACCCCTGCATTGCAGGTGGATTCTTTACTGCTGAGCCACTGGATGAGTCCTTTCATTTGGCAGAGAGAGACAAAGCAAGCTCTGGTGATTATTCTGATGAGAGTACTAATCCCATCATGAGGACCCATTCTTTTAACCTTCTAAGCCTGATGATCTTCCTCCAGAAGGCCCCATCTCCAAATACCATCACATAGGGAGTTAGGGCTTCAGTGTCTGACTTTTGGCGGATATAATTCAGTCCATAGCAGACACGATCTGCCATAACTTACATTTTAAGGGCTCACATGGCTGTCTCGTAAGGAATAGATAGGTGGGAGGAGGGGAGCCACGCACAAAGCAGAGAGAAGCAATTACATTAATCCAAGAAATAATACTATATTAAACCAGAATCATAGAAGTGAAGGTGGTGAGATTTGGGCAGATTCTGAGTATTTTGAAGGAAGGAGCGACAGAGTTTACTACTTTATGATAGACCTTCAAGTAAAGCTTTGATGTCAGTTCCTCCCAACTACAGTTTAGAAAATTATGACAAGGTTGAAAAACTATGAGCTTTCTCTCATCCCAGACAACCCCAAAGTGGCTTACTTTTTCTGTGTATCCACAATGAAAAGGCACAGTCTTTTTGTGGCTCCTTCACTTTTCTTGCTCATTTGCAATTAAATAGCAAGATAAATGTTAGTATTTTCTGTGTTTTCTAGATGGAACAGCTGTATTGAGAACAAAATAATGGTTGTAATAATCCTGTTCTGAGAGTGAGTTGCGTCCTTCACTGGCTATTGGTCAATCTGGAATTAATTATAGCCAAATTGCAATCCAAAGCCCTGAAGAAAGGGAGGAGCATTGCATTAAAGTCTAGGCTGGGAATTGCTGCCTATTCCTGGGGATGCACTGCCAGTCAGGCAATTTTAAAAGAAAGGTGACAATCGCTGTAAACTTGAGAGCTAAAATAGCTTAGCTATTTAAATCAGAAGGGTTTTCCAAATAGCTTCATTTCAAGAAGCTGAGACTGAGGGATAGTTATGTAAATTAGGGTTAAGTATCTAAAAGTCAATTAAGGCACTAGGCTCTGAGGAGAGAAAGAGTCATAAAAATTTTTTTTTCCCCTTTGTCCCTGTGTAATTGCGACAGTGTTCTTTATCTAATTCAGAACTTTTCACGTTTCCACTGTAAAGATTTGCAGTGATTATTTATTGATTTATTATTGTTTCTAAGGTTTAGGCATTCTAAGTGATAATCATAATCAGGGCATCCCTTTGCCTTTGGCATTAAGGTCTTTTGATCTTATCAGATAAGAAAATGTAGTAAACCTATGTGTGTCTGTATGTGTGTATGTGTGAGTGTGTGTTGGTTGCTCAGGCATGTCTGACTCTATGACCCCGTGGACTGTAGCCCTCCAGGCTCCTCTGTCCATGGAATTCTCCAGTCAAGAATACTGGAGTGGGTAGCCATTTCCTTCTCCAGGGAATCTTCCCTGATTAAACCCAGGGGTCTCCTGCATTGCAGGCAGATTCTTTACCATCTGAGCCACCAGGGAAGCCAAAAACCATAGAATATCTACTTACAGTTTTGTAGGGTGAGACACAGATGTGCTGTTGTAACCTGAGTGAGGCATACATATTTTGTTTACTCTCTTTTTCAAATATAGGAGATGGATCCTCAATAAACTATATAAAATTCAACTTTGCTGGATATGAAGAGATTATTACAAGCAAAAATATGTTAGAAAAAATTTTGGCTAATATAGAAGTGATATAATCATTTGAGAATGAAGTGTTACCATAAAATCAGCTATTTTTACAGTTTTAACATTATGACTTTATCTACTGTGACACTACAGGGATCTAGGATTGAGACTAAAACTTCTTGAAAGATTTCAAATGGAAAATGCACTACTGGTCCATCTTTTAGCTTAAACTTTTCATTCCTGCTTTTGAGAATTTTGATACCTCTGCTATGGACTTTGAAATGTAAAACAGACTGAACTGTGAAACAAACCTTAGCCTGTAAGGGAGGTCGCAGTCTACAAGCAGAGCAAATCTAGCATGGTTGTTGTGAATGAAGCCTTTAGGGCATTTCTTAAGCTTTTAAAGGGTAATTTTGAAAGAGAGGGTGGGTCTCAAATGCCAGTTTTTCAGTTGGAAGAATTTTAATGGTTTATAACTTAGATTTATTCTTTATTGGCTTTATATTTTTCCTTATGGGTTTTACCTTCTTATGGGAAATAATTCACGAATGACCTGTAATGTGTCTCCAATAATCTAAAATAGACTGGTTTTTAGCTTTTAAATTGTTTAGCAATTCTTTTTATTTTACAGACTGAAAAATATTCACTAAACTGTAACATAATTGGTAAGTTGATAATGTCTGTGATCATTTAGCTTTTAAGTACATTAAGATATAGCCTGTCTATTTTTATTAATATTAATAAAGTCATGGTATGAAACTTGATGCGCTAAATTTCTGTAGTGGACAAAACCAGTACTCCATGTCTGTAGCAGAAATTTGGGTATACCTCAAATCATAATCGGAGAAGGCGATGGCACCCCACTCCAGTACTCTTGCCTGGAAAATCCCATGGACGGAGGAGCGTGGTAGGCTGCAGTCCGTGGGGTCGCTAGGAGTTGGACACGACTGAGCGACTTCACTTTCACTTTTCACTTTCATGCATTGGAGAAGGAAATGGCAGCCTACTCCAGTGTTCTTGCCTGGAGAATCCCAGGGACAGGGGAGCCTGGTGGGCTTCCGTCTATGGGGTCGCACAGAGTTGGACACGACTGAAGCGACTTAGCAGCAGCAAATCATAATTTCTTAAATATATTGCTATGAATTAAATTGTATCTCCCCCAAATTCATATGCAAATGAAGGAAGATTGTGTATACTCATAAGGAAGATTTAATTTTCCTTGTGAGTATATCTGGAGATGGGAGATAATTAAGAGGTAACTGAGGACAAATGAGGTCATAAGGGTAGCATCTTAATCCATTAGATCCCGTGATTGTGTAAAAAGAGGAAATGAGTGAAATCTCTCTCTTTCACATGATGACACAACAAAAAGATGGCTGTCTACAAGGGAAGAAGAAAGAGAGCTCTCTCTAGAACGTAATGCTGCTGGCAACCTGAACTCAGATTTCTAGGTTCCAGAACTGTGAGAAAATGAATCTTTGTTTAAGTCACCCAGTAGGAAAAGGAGTACATCAAGGCTGTATATTGTCACCCTGATTATTTAACTTATATGCAGAGTACATCATGAGAAAAGCTGGGCTGGATGAAGCACAAACTGGAATCAAGATTGCCGGGAGAAGTATCAATAACCTCAGATATGCAGATGACACCACCCTTATGGCAGAAAGTGAAGAACTAAAGAGCCTCTTGATGAAAGTGAAAGAGGAGAGGGAAATAGTTGGGTTAAAGCTCAACATTCAGAAAACTAAGATCATGGCATTCGGTCCCATCACTTCATGGCAAATAGATGAGGAAACAGTGGAAACAGTGGCTGACTTTATTTTTGGGCTCCAAAATCACTGCAGATGGTGATTGCAGCCATGAAATTAAAAGATGCTTACTCCTTGGAAGGAAAGTTATGACCAACCTAGACAGCATATTAAAAAGCAGAGACATTACTTTGTCAACAAAGATCCGTCTAGTCAAGGCTATGGTTTTTCCAGTGGTCATGTATGGATGTGAAAGTTGGACTATAAAGAAAACTGAACTGTGGTGTTGGAGAAGACTCTTGAGAGTCCCCTGGACAACAAGGAGATCAAACCAGTCAATTCTTAAGGAAGTGAAACCTGAATATTCACTGGAAAGACTGATGCTGAAGCTGAAACTCCAATAATTTGACCACCTGATGTGAAGAGCCGACTCATTGGAAAAGACCCTGATGCTGGGAAAGATTGAAGGTAGAAGGGGAAGGAGATGACAGAGGATGAGATGGTTGAATGGCATCACTAACTTGATGGACATGAGTTTGAGCAACCTGTGGGAGGTAGTGATGAACAGGGAAGCCTGGTGTGCTGCAGTCCATGGGGTCGCAAAAAGTCAGACAGATCTGAGAGACTGAACTGAAGTGAACTGACCTGAGCGACTGAACAACAACAGCAAAGAATTAAACTGAATTGGTACATTCAAAACAATTAGTACACTTTGTTCTTAAAGACATTTGTTTTGATCCTAAGCATAAAAAGAATATGTACATTAATGAAATTTGCCTTTCTATTAATAAGCAATAAGTATATACTATATTATAATATATAGTAATGTATAATATTGCTATATATCAATTTATTTAATCCATAAACTTAAAAACTCAATACTATATATATTATACTATCTATTTATAGATACAGATTACATATATCAGTTCAGTTCATTTGCTCAGTCTTCCTTACAAATAGCTCAGGAGGCCTTACAAATAGCTGAGAAAAGAAGAGAAGCAATTATATGTATATTCACATCTTGATTATTACATACTATATTCATATTCTGGATTACATATTCACAGTAAGGCTATTATATCAAATGCCCTTATATAATTTATTTCACATTGTCTGAAAATGAATAATATCTGGAAGCTTTGATGTTATCAGGATTGCAATGTCCATTTTTCTCTACAACCTCTTATTTCAAATTAAGAAAGGAGATAGTGGGAAATAGCTGAGATTTAGGAGAGGAGAGATGTGAGGTAATTGTCTTAGAGGATAGGAGAGCATAAGAAAACAGAAATACAGTATAACTGTGGCACAGCAGAGGGGCCCACTATATAGTCATAAATTTAAAGTTTATACCATTAGCAAGTCAGTGCAGGCACGGGATAGGTGTAATGTTGGGTATAAGGGGTAGAAGTTTTGCCAGATGAGAATGATGGAAAGATGGCCATCCCTTCCCTCTCTTTATTAAGTAATTTTGATGATGCCTATATCAGCAATTCTGTGTGAAATTATCCAAAATCATAGACTTTGGGTGTGAGAGGAAGAGAGGCTTTGAAAATGTGCAGAATTAATGGATTGAGGATCCCAGGGAAGAGGATGAAGTACTGAAGCAGAAGTGGCAGAACAAGGCTGTGAACAACAGGATGCTGTAAACAGGAGTGCAGTGCTTGAGATGAAGACATGTCTTGGTGATAAAAGTTTTGGAAATGACAATGTCCAGTGTAAAGCGTTGGCTGGATGTGGTCAGTGGAGAACACTAGAGCTAAGAAGATCAATGCCTCTCAAGGGTCTTTGGGGGTTATCAGTGAGAACATGGAAACATCCAAGTAGGATGACCGAAGAATGCTGGAAAATCACTGTTTTGGGGTCACCAATGAGGCATCTTTTAATGAAATGCGATGCCTGGAGGCAATGGCAGATGAATTCAGGAAACAGGTGGTATCACTGGCATTTATTCAGGAAACTGAGAATTTTAGGGTGATGGTAGAGAAGCTACTTAGCCTGTAAGTATAATACCTTTAAACAACAAGGATGACACTTCCAGGCTTGTACGTCATGGGAAGTGAAATATGTCAGCCCCATCTCAGAGAGTGTCCTTCAAGATATAGCCAGGTTTCAATTAGAGCTAGAAAGAAAAAAAAAAAAAAAAAAAAAAAAACACTCAGAAAAGAAATGAAGGAGATAAGAGAATTTGCTAATGATACATAGGAAGTTCCAGAGGGTAGAATGAAAGAGCTTGAATAGATGTGAATTTGAATTGGATGAAGGAATGTATACATGTAAATGTGGCAGACTCAAGATGCCAAGGGATGCTCCGGATGCTTGGGATTCTGATGGTGCAGAGTTGAATAGGCTTGATCGGCTATTAAGGAAGCTAGTAATCAAATCTAATTAGGACTTCTTTGTACAGTGTTTTTCTTACGCAATTTTTTATGCCTAAGAAAAGGAAGAATTGTGTTGGGAAATGAGAGGGGTGAAAGTCAGGTCACAAATAAATGCTCTCCATTAAATTCTGTTGAAAGTGGCATGTTTAGGATCTACCTGTTATCTGGGCTATGAGTCAGATTTCTCAGTGTTTAGAATTTGAGAGCTCAAGAAGTGTTGTCTTGCCCCCTTTATTAGACACTGGTGACGATTAACACATTTAAACTAGCACATTAAGATAGGCCTGAAAATTGTTCATCTCAACATTTCTGTCTGTGCAGTCAATTCTCTAAACTAGTATTTCTTAAACTTTGCCTCCCTCAGCACGCAAATGGGTAGTGTATGCGTGCTCAGTTGCTGACTCAGGTCCAGCTCTTTGTAGCCTCATGGATTGTAGCTGCCTAAGTACATTCACACAAGGCAGATGAATTAATAATTGTCATCCCAACCCATTCATTCTCTCCCATGAAGCATTGCAGAAAGCAAAAGTATGGGAATTGTCTTGGTATATTAACGTTGATTCCACTATATCTTTAAAGAGAGAAAGGACTTAGTAAGCTTTAACTTTCTTGAAATTTGTAGTAACATCTTTGCAGTACCTGCGACACACTTCACATCTGAGCTCGATGGTCTGAGATTCACTGTCTGGGCTCAGTACAAAAAGCATGTCAACTATAACACAGCACTGTATTGTTCAAGATAAATCAACTGCTGTCTAAGAAAGAGGATCAGCGTATCTCCTTTTCTGTAATCATTTATTTGTAGGTTTTTTTTTTTTATCTCATCTTCAGTGGCTGATATGTTTGAAAACAGATACACAAAATCTGACACTGTCAGGGAAGATCCTCAATTTTGCTATTTGCTAAGTTTAAAAAATGTGACATGTTCTGAAACATTAGATGTGTCTCCTGAAATTGACTGTTTGCTTAAGCACTCTCCTTCCCCACCCTTCCTTGCTCCCCGCTTCGCTTCTCAGGAATAGGTGTACGGTAGGTAATGGCACCTTCTTGCTGCACAAGCTGTAAAAACATGGGCTGAGCAGGCATGAAGCTTACTAAGTCACCTCTGACCTTTGAGCTCTAATTTATTTGACATTTGTGATGTCAAATGGGCAAACATAAACATCTTCACCTTAGAACTCTTGTTTTTCCCACCGAGCCTGCTCCATCTTCCATCTTCATTTTAACAAGCGGCAGCCCCATATACAGGCTACTTAGGTAAAATATTGAAGAGTCAGTCTTGATTCGTCTTCTGTACAGCCTTCGTGCAGTTCAGCAGCAACTCCTGTAGGCTTTTATCTTCAACATGTATCCTGTGCTTTACTCATTCTCCCTGTTTCTGCTGCTACTCCCTGGTCCGTGTTACCATCTTCTTTCTCCTGGATTATTGAACCAACTTGTAAACTACTTTCTCTTGCAAGTTTTTTGCCACATTCTCTACTACCCAATTTTGTTGTTAAACAACAACCAAGAGTGAGCTTTTAAAAATATAAATGACATTTCCATCAGTCTTGCCCTGTATGACCACGCCACCCAAAATGGCTGTTCTCTTGCTTTCTGTCCACCCGCTACTCCAACAGTCCCTGCCCCACCTATACCCGACTCACCTTACTGACCTTCCCTCTTAATGATGGATCCTAATCAGTAGGTGCCGATGGACGTGACTCTGGCCCCATGTAGGCATTTCTCTAAGTTTTTAGATCAGAAAGGCTCCACTGTGACAGTTTATCAAAGAGAAGACATCTGCCCAATGAAGGTTGTTAGCCCAAGGGGCTGGGAGAGATGTGCCTTCTTTTTTCCCTGGTAATTGCTGAGCCGCCTTGAGGTTAGTTCCCCTCTAACTGGTAGTCTCCCTTCTCCCTGTTAGGGAAGGCTGCTGCCCTGTCCTGCCTGCAGCCTGTCGTCCGTGATGGGGTGTATGCGGGAACTTTTTGCTTCACATGTGTAAGATTCCCCCATGTATTAAACCATTGATGTCTCTTGCTGACTGCAGGACTGTTTCTTTGGTTTTAATGCTGGGCAAGCACAGGGTTTGCATGCCTGCAGGATGCACCCCTGCACTCCCTGTGTTGCTGTCGCTGCTGCTAAGTCACTTCAATCGTATCCGACTCTGTGCGACCCCATAGACGGCAGCTCACCAGGCTCCCCTGTCCCTGGGATTCTCCAGGCAAGAACACTGGAGTGGGTTGCCATTTCCTTCTCCAATGCATGAAAGTGAAAAGTGAAAGGGAAGTCGCTCAGTCATGTCCGACTCTTAGCGACCCCATGGACTGCAGCCTACCAAGCTCCTCTGTCCATGTGATTTTCCAGGCAAGAGTACTGGAGTGGGGTGCCATTGCCTTCTCTGTTGCTTCCCTTCAAATTTAGGGCAAGTTCTTATGTCAGTCTATGAGGCTCTCTGGGATCTGACTCCTGTTTACCTTTCTGACAGGACCCATCATTGCCTGTGTGCTTGTTGATCTCTATTAATATGACTTTTTTATGCTTCTTGAATGCACCATTCTCATTTCTTCCTTTGAATTATTGCTCCTTCATTCTGAAATGCTTTTTCACTAGAGACTAATTTGGAGAATATGTTCAAATGCCACCTCTTAGCAGAGATAGAGACATTCCATGATGATCTGATCAAAAGTAACTACCCATTAGACTCTGTCTCCTTGGCTGTATTTATTTTTCTTTATAGCATGAATATGCCATTGTATTGTAAGTTGTGCCATTTATGTAATAGTGTCTACTTATTCTGTGGGAAATTTCATAAGGGTGGGGATTTTATCTTAACCATGAATGATTTCTCAGTGCCCAATATAGGGGAACACAACTTGTTACCCCAAAATATGTCTGTCTTGAGGATTATTTATGGATGATTGTTCTCATGAAACAAAAGACTTGAGAAGAGCTTTTACCTCCTCCCTTTAACTGCCTAAAGATGTTTAGATAAAGGGCTTGTTCCAGGAAGAGGAACCATCACCATAAATACAGTATAGTATTAGCTAGGTATAATAGACTGGGGGACACTTAGCAAGGCCTGTTTTATAAAGTCCTCTCTGGGTCCCACCATCTCTGCATGGCACACCAAACATTTGTTTACCAACAAACTTTTGTGTACCAAATATTTGCTCTTTTTTCATCTTCCTATAAGTTGCCTTTCTTTCCTTTGAAGTCCCCAACCCCTGCCCTCTTCTCCTTCTCTCAGAGGGCATATAAGCTTTAATTGTCTAACTTGTCCTCGAACCTCATATTCTTATAGAATCCCTGAAATATGTAATTAAATTTGATTTTCTCCTGTTAATCTGCCTCATGTCACTTTAACTCTTGGACCAGTCAGAAGAACTTAGAAACAGGAATTTTTTTTCTTCCTCCACCCTAGATGGAGGAAGATGCTCAGTAAACATGTATTCACTAAGTGAATTACTGAAATATCAGTATTTGATTATAAATTACCCCTGCTGCTGCTGCTGCTGCTAAGTCACTTCAGTCGTGTCCGACTCTGTATGACCCCATAGACGGCAGCCCACTAGGCTGGAGTGGGGTGCCATCGCCTTCTCCGAAATTACCGCTAGTTCACTATTTTTTCCCTTTTTCTAAGTTTGGTCAATGTCTCAATTATTGGGTCAGCAAGACCCAATTTAAAAATTAAACCTTATTTTGAACTCCAATAGAGACAAAAAATGCAAGCAGAAGTTTTCATAATGGGTTGGGGGTTGGTGGGTTATTCTTCACTCTCCCCTTTCTCCAAAAGGTGTGGATTGAAGTATTACATACTTAATTTTAATAGAAATATTTTTACCAGTCCAGGCTTGAGCTCTTTCCAAATTAATAGAAAAATTAATATCAAAGTATTACCTAAAGGCCAATGTTAGAAAAATCTTCACAAAGTGGCTAAGGAGAATCTCCTAAACATTAGATCATGAAATTGAATTTTTAAGAGAAGAAAGACTATCTAATTCTTCTTAGGAAACCATTTTATCCAGTAAGTCGGTCAAGTTCTAATTTCTGGAATAATTGGCTTCCCAGGCGGCTCAGTGGTAAAGCATCCGCCTGCCAATGTAGAAGACCCCAAAGATATGGGTTTGATCCCTGGGTCAGGAAGACACCGTGGAGGAGGAAATGGCAACTGACTCCAGTATTCTTGCTTGGAAAATCTCATGGACAGAGGGGCCTGGTAGGGTACAGTCCATGGGGTCACAAGGAGTCAGACATGACTGAGCATGCATGCATGCATACAGTACCTATTTTTTGGAATAATTCTATGTGGAACTTGATAAGTTTTTGCTTATTTAATGATAATAATTACAAACTACTCCTTTGCTGCTTAATAAAATATAGGAAACAGAGATGATTTATATATTATATCCAGGCTTCCCTGGTGGCTCAGTGGTAAATAATCTGCCTGCCAATGCAGAACACCCAGGTTGAATCCCTTGGTTGGGAAGCTTCCCTGGAGTAGGAAATGGCAACCTACTCTGGTATTCTTGCTTGGAAAATCCCATGGACGAGGAGCCTGGCAAGCTACAGTCCATGAAGTCACAGAGAGTTGGACATGACTTATTGACTAATCAACAGCAACAATTTATTATATTATCCACATAAGAACATAAATATCAAAGCTGTAAGTTACTAACAGTTTTTTAAATCACAGAAGCTATAATTCTTGGCAAAAGCTAAAATTTGCATGTAGGAAGTTCAAATTAAACCTCGTTTGTAATTGACAAGACATATAAACTGCAAAAATAACTTCCTTTCACTGGACTTTAGGTGACTCCTGTGGAAATTTAATTTTAAAAAGTTTTATTTTTATTCTTTATTAAAGTATAGTCATTATTATCCCTTTAAAAACCAAACTGCTTTTTAAAAAATAAGAGTAAAGGACTTCCCTGGCTGTCTAGTGGTTAAGAATCCACCTGCCAATGCAGGGGACATGGGTTCGATCCCTGGGTTGGGAAGGTCCTTTGGAGAAGGGAAAGGCTACCCACTCCAGTATTCTGGCCTGGAGAATTCCATGGACTGTATAGTCCATGGGGTCGCAAAGAGTCGGACACGACTGAGCGACTTTCACTCACTCACTCGCTCTGCACGAGGGAACCAAGCACCTGCGCTACAACTCCTGAGCCCACTTGCTTCAGCTGTTGAAGCCCGTGCACCCTAGAGCTCATGCTCTGCAACAGGAGACGCCGATGAAACAAGAAGCCCCAGTACCGCAGCTGGAGAGGAACCCCTGCTCGCCACAACTACAGAAAGCCCATGTGCAGCAACAGAGACCCAGTGCAGCCAAAAATAAATCAGTAAAATTTAAAAAACTAAAAAAGAGGAAACTCTCAATGATAGATGCTGACACATTTCTAGATTCTTTATGCCTGTGTTTCTCAATTGTTTCTCAATTGTCTATTTTAATGTAGATGAATAAGCTATCAAGGGAGAAAATGGAGTGCAATGGTTTCAGTTAATTTAAATTAATTTCTCACACAACCACTAACTCACTATCTAATCTTGGGCAAAAATCTGTCTGGACCTTGGTTTTTTAATCTAATAAATGGGAATCTTTCACTTTGTGTTAGCATATTAACAGATGAATAGCAAGCCTTTTGAGTCAGAAAGTGACTTATTTGGTGACTACAGATGAGAGACTTATGAAAGTATGTTAAATTACTCTGTTCCATTAAGCAAGTGTAATGAGTCATTTTAAATAGTGAAAATGGACTTATAGGACATTGTAGCAGAAAGTATTTTGCAAGCTGTTCAAGTTTATTAATATTAAACTAATTTCCTGGTTTTTGATAGCTTTTCCATGACAATGTAGAAAACTAGGTATTGGTATTAACTGCTACTGGTATGAGTAATTTTTTTTTCAAAAGAGAGATACATCTTAGACTACATGTACATTTATTTAATATGATGTGCATGTGTACATACTAAGTCACTTCAGTTCAGTTCAGTTCAGTCGTGTCCGACTCTTTGCGACCCCATGAACTGCAGCATGCCAGGTCACCCTGTCCATCACCAACTCTTGGAGTCCACCCAAACCCATGTCCATTGAGTCAGTGATGCCATTCAACCATCTCATCCTCATTCCCTTCTCCTCCTGCCTTCAATCTTTCCCAGCATCAGGGTCTTTCCCAGTGAGTCAGCTCTTTGCATCAGATGGCCAAAGTACTGGAGTTTCAAATTCAACATCAGTCCTTCCAATGAACACCCAGGACTGATTTCCTTTAGGATGGACTGGTTGGATCTCCTTGCAGTCCAAGGGACTCTCAAGAGTCTTCTCCAACACTACAGTTCAAAAGCATCAATTCTTCTGCACTCAGCTTTCTTTATAGTCCAACTCTCACATCCATACATGACCACTGGAAAAACCATAGCCTTGACTAGATGGACCTTTGTTGACAAAGTAATGTCTCTGCTTTTTAATATACTATCTAGGTTGGTCATAACTTTCCTTCCAAGGAGTAAGCATCTTTTAATTTCATGGCTGCAATCACCATCTGCAGTGATTTTGGAGCCCAGAAAAATAAAGTCAGCCACTGTTTCCACTGTTTCCCCATCTATTTCCCATGAAGTGATGGGCCCAGATGCCATGATCTTAGTTTTCTGCCAACTTTTTCACTCTCCTCTTTCACTTTCATCAAGAGGCTCCTTAGTTCATCTTCACTTTCTGCCATAAGGGTGGTGTCATCTGCATATCTTCAGTTGTGTACAACTCTTTGTGACCCCATGGACTGTAGCCTACCAGGCTCCTCTGTGTATGGGATTCTCCAGGAAATAATCCTGGAGTGGGTTGCATGCCCTCCTCCAGGGGCTCGTCCCAACCCAGGGATCAAACCCATATCTCTTATGTCTCCTAAATTGACAGGCAGGTTCTTTACCACTAGTGCCACCTGGGAAGCCCTATTTAATATGGTCAATACTCAGCCAAAATTTTGGAGCATCAACATCAGTATCATTCCTTCCAATGAATATTCAGGGTTGATTTCTTTAGATTGACTGGTTTGATCTCCTTGCGGTCCAAGGGATTCTGAAGAGTTTTCTTCAACACCACAGTTGGAAAACATCACTTCTTTGGCACTCAGCCTTCCAATTCTCACATCCATAAAGGACTACTGGAAAAACCATAGTTTTGACTAGATAGACCTTTGTCTGCAAAGTAATGCCTCTGCTTCTTAATACACTGTCTAGGTTTGTCATGGCTTTTCTTCCAAGAAGCAAGGGTGTTTTAATTTCTTGGCTACCCTCACCATTTGCAGTGATTTTGGAGTCCAAGAAAATAAAGTCTGTCACCGTTTCCATTGTTTCTGCATCTGTTTGCTATGAAGTGATGGAACTAGATGCCATGATCTTAGTTTTTTGAATGTTGAACTTAAGCCAGCTTTTCCCCTCTCCTCTTGAACTTTTTCAAGAGGCTCTTTAATTCCTCTTTGCTTTCTGCCACAAGGGTGGTGTCATCAGCATATCTGAGGTTATTGATATTTTTCCCTGGACTCTTGATTACAGCTTGTGCTTCATCCAGCCTGGCATTTTGCATGATGTACTCTGCATGTAAGCTGAATAAACAGGGTGAAAATATGCAGCCTTGACATACTTCTTTCCCAATTTGAAACTAGTCTGTTGTTCCATGTTCATTTTTCACTGTTGCTTCTTGACCTGCAGACAAGATTCTCAGGAGGCAGGTAAGGTGGTCTGATATTCCCATCTCTTTAAGAATTTTCCACAGTCTGTTGTGATCCACAGTCAAAGGTTTTAGCCTAGTCAATGAAGCAGAAGTTGATGTTTTTCTGGAACTCTCTTGCTTCTTCTGTGATCCAATGGATGTTAGCAATTTGATCTCTGGAATTTGATCTCTGGAACCTTCACTAGAATTGGTACCAAAACTTAGTTACATTCACAGCCCCCAAGCAGTGTGTTCCAAAGACTGCAGCTGATCACTACACATAGAAATCCAGGTTTTCCTTTAAACTGGCAAATGACAGTTTAGATACAAGGGGAGTTTAAGATCCTGTTTACAACAGATTTTATAAAATCATTAGGAATATCATTAATAAGAAATTTTGGAATATTATTCAGTGTCATTTAATAATCTACTTGAACCATTTTATATATTTTCTTAAAATAAAATTGACAAATGCTTTTAACATTCAATTGGAAGATAGAAATAGATGTGCGAGAATGGACCACAAACCTTTAGAAAGAGAAAAGTAATGGCTGGGGCTGAGGACTGCTTGTCTTTCTAGGTGTGGATGAAAAGCTGCTAAGTGGAATTGCTGACCTGAGATAAGTAACAAAGTGCATTCCTAGGACCCAGTAGGATAGACTGTGTCCAGAGATAGCATAATTTCAAGCTGAAGGTTAATCCAGATTCTAGAATGAATTCAACATTGAAATCCAGCTAGGAAGTCCCAGCCAGGCTTCCATTTGCCGAAGACTGTCAGAAAAGCAGAACCCAACAGGACAGAAACCAGAGTTCCCAGGATAGAACATGGGGGCTCGGAGTAGAGTGACAGAGGTTAGGTTACAGTTGAAGGTGTTTTCAGCAGGCACTTTTTATTTATTTATTTTGACTATGGGTAGAAAGGAAAGTGTTAAGGAGATGAGGTTGACTGATACTTGATATCTGCTATTTATAGCCAAGCAGGATACATACAGACGTGCATGTTTGCATAGTATCAGTTCTCAGTGTGTTATACTGTCTGTGTGCCAGCCTACCTGGGTTAAGTCTTAGCTCTGCGACTTTCTAGGTAGGTGACCATGGGCAAGTTAGTTATTCTGTTAGTGCTTCTCTTTTCTTGTCTGTAAAATAGGATAATGATAAAATCTCCATGTAAAACACGTAGACCAGGGCCTGCTGCTGCTGCTGCTGCTAAGTCGCTTCAGTCGTGTCTGACTCTGTGCGACCCCATAGACAGAAGCCCACCAGGCTCCCCCGTCCCTGGGACTCTCCAGGCAAGAACACTGGAGTGGGTTGCCATTTCCTCCTCCAATGCATGAAAGTGAAAAGTGAAAGTGAAGTCGCTCAGTCGTGTCCAACCCTCAGCGACCCATGGACTGCAACCTTCCAGGCTCCTCCATCCATGGGATTTTCCGGGCAAGAGTATGGGAGTGGGATGCCATTGCCTTCTCCAGACCAGTGCCTAGTATGTAGTAACTTCTCAGTTAATAATAGATGTTAGTTTTGACTATTTGTGATAAATTCTTTGGGGCTTCCTCGGTGTTGCAGAAGTAAAGAATCCACCTGCAATGCAAGAGACCTGGGTTTGATCCCTGGGTCAGGAAGATCCTCTGGAGAAGGAAATGACAACACACTCCAGTATTCTTGCCTGGGAAATTCCACAGGCAGAGGAGCCTGGTGGGCTATAGTCCATGGGGCAAATGCAGTCTATGGATAAATTCTTCAAGGAGATTGTAATAAGGGAGACAGATCTAAGCAAAGAATTTAGAGTAGAACCTTAATGGTCATTATTGTGGTTCCCCTGCTAGTGGTGCTTATGGTAAAGAACCTGCCTGCCAATGCCAGTGAAGGAGACATAAGAGACGTGGGTTCAATCCCTGGATTGAGAAGATCCCCTGGAGAAAGAAATGGCAACCCACTCCAGTATTCTTGCCTGGGAAATACCATGGACAGAGGAGCCTGGCAGGCTACAGTCGATGGGGTTGTGAAGAGTCGGACATGACTGAAGCGACTTAGCACAGGGAGCCCCCAATGTTTAGGGCATGTGTTAGGAGCTTTTAGAAGTTATTCCATTTAATCCTTAAGGCATCACAAGTTATTTTTACAGAACACAATACTGAGATGAAGAGAACAATATATGATTAGAGATGGTAGAACGCTTTCCCAGGACACTGGTGACTTTATTTGATGGTAAGTATGGGGGACGGAGAAGGCAATGGCACCCCACTCCAGTACTCTTGCCTGGAAAGTCCCATGGATGGAGGAGCCTGGTAGGCTGCAGTCCGTGGGGTCGCTCAGAGTCGGACAGGACTGAGCGACTTCACTTTCACTTTTCACCTTCATGCATTGGAGAAGGAAATGGCAACCCACTCCAGTGTTCTTGCCTGGAAAATCTCAGGGACAGCAGAGCCTGGTGGGCTGCCGTCTATGGGGTCTCACAGAGTTGGACGTGACTGAAGCTACTTAGCAGCAGCATCAGCAGCAAGTACGGGGGAAAGTTGGCAGCTCAGCTGGTGAAGAATCCACCTGCAATGCAGGAGACTCCAGTTCGATTCCTCGGTTGGGAGGATCCCCTGGAGAAGGGATAGACTATCCACTCCAGTATTCTTGGGCTTCCCTGGTGGCTCAGATGGTAAAGAATCTGCTTGCAGTGAGGGGACCTGGATTCAATCCCTGGGTTCGATCCCTGGGTTGGGAAGATCCCCTGGAGGAAGGCATGGCGACCAACTCCAGTATTCTGACCTGGAGAACTCCATGGACAAAGGAATTCATGGGGTCACAAAGAGCTGGACATGACTGAGTGATTAAACACAGCACAGCATGGGGAAAGGTCATGGAACACATCATGGAGGAGATAATGTTTAATATTTTTATCTATTGACTTGTATAATATTGTATATATCTTGTCTGTTTGTGTTTATTTATAATGATCTCTAGTTGCTACTGTTTGGGATGTCTCTACTCTCTTCAGTGGTTCTCTTTCATGATATGCTTTGGTTCTTTAGCTGTACATTGGTAAATATCATCTCTTATACTCAGTTAATTTCTAATTATACTTTTCCCCAAAGTCATCTCTTATCTTAAGCATATCTCGTGGAAGTCTACTGTTTTTTTCTTTTTTCTCTAAGGTGTCTGTTCTCCATGTGCTTGAACCACAGAAGGAAAATAAAAAACAAACAAAAAACTCCTTTGGATAATTCACAAAGTTTTTATGCAGATTCATTCAAAGCCTCACACAGAGTCCTTTGTGATGTTTCTAAAAGAGTGATTGCTTGGTCAGTGTAAAGGAAAACGTAACATTTCATGAGGATTGTATTTGCAAGCAAGTTGGCAGTCTTTCAAACATGGAACAGTTACTGAAGGCAACATTTTGGGATATAAACATCAAAGAGATGATCAGTGTCCCTGTCTTTAATTCATATCACTATACCTATGCACAGACCTTTGCTTTGTAAGACTTGCCAACTGCAAAGCTCTTTCTTAGTCTCATTAACTCTTCTCAATATTCAAACATTACTTTGCTTACTGGCCCGTAAGACTTCTATTTCTCTTCTCCTTAAAACAAGAGCAGAAGAAAAGAAAAAAAAAAAGAAAAGTAAGTAACTTGGCTGCTTTACTGGAAAGCATTCAGGGATGCAGGACTCTGAAGGCTTCTGTATAAAATAATGTGTAATATTATTTCAAATACTGTGTTTACAGAGCTCATACTGCTAAGGATTAAAGGGATGTGCTATGACAAATCTGATTCTGAGTGGGATTGCCTTCCTTAAAATAGATCAGCTGCATTCAAGTAGAACTTTTGATTTATGAAAATTAGGGCTTCCTAGGGTATTGTATAGTGCTCTATATAATGACAACAGATTATTGTTTCCTCTGAGACTCCCAATGGAATCCAGCAAAGATCCTTTGGCTTGCAATATTGCGTCTGAGCAGGGGCTAGGCTATTCAGGCTTGCCCTTATGTGAAAGGCACACAGCCTTTAGAGGAAATAGGATTTTTACTGCTAGGTCTTGGTTAGTCTAATAAGAAATGAGTGGAGTATCTTAGTGTTTCTGATGAGGGTGAATTTTTTTTTTTCCTCTTGCAGGAAACTTTAGAGTAACTACTTCTCTTAAGTATTAATACACTGAAATAGATTTTGCTATTTTAGAGAGCTTTAAAGTGCTCCCTCTTATTTCTTCTTTGTGAGGTACATATTTATGAATTTATTTATTTTTTTTTCTACCAGAGTTTGGATTTTTCTGTCAGTGAGCAATTTTGAAATTCTAAGAATCTATTCAGTTGGCTATATTGTGTAGTTTGACTTGTCTTAAAGTATTATTAAAGAAATGGTATACATCAGTATCAGACTTTTTACCATAAACATCACACAGATAGATCATGGTTAAATGTGGGATTAACAATTTAAAAAACAAATTTTGATAAATTGTTTTTGATTATAAACAGTGATATCAAAGTATAAAGAACATCCCATTAAAAACTATCTGTTTATGTGACTGTGTCACACCTTAGTCGCGGCACACCGGCATAGCAGCTCCAAGGCGTGTGGAAGCTCAGTTCCCTGACCAGGGGTTGAACCTGAGTCCTCTGTACTGCACAGTGAATTAACCTCTGGACAACCAGGCAAGTCCCCAGAATGTTCCATCTTTGATTGAAGTGTCATTAAAACCATATTTAGGAGGATTCCAGGTACGAATAATTGAATTCATTTTTCATGCAGTGAATGAATGATAAGCTGCTCCACAAATTTACAATCTCTCATCAAGATCAAGAACTTGAAGGGTGAGATAGGATTAGGGGAATGAATTGCCAAAGACATTTGTTTTTAGAGAGTTATGAGTCATAGCTGGAAAGGTCAGTTTTCTGATCTGACCTGGAAAAGGTCAGTTTTCATTCCAATCCCAAAGAAAGGCAATGCCAAAGAATGCTCAAACTACAGCACAATTGCACTCATCTCACACGCTAGCAAAGTAATGCTCAAAATTCTCCAAGTCAGGCTTCAACAGTACGTGATCCATGAACATCCAGATGTTCAAGCTGGATTTAGAAAAGGCAGAGGATCCAGAGGTCAAATTGCCAACATCTGTTGGATCCTTGAAAAAGCAAGAGAGTTCCAGAAAAACATCTACTTCTGCTTTATTGACTGCTTTATTGCCAAAGCCTTTGACTGTGTGGATCACAACAGACTGTGAAAAATTCTTAAAGAGATTGAAATATCAGACCACCTTACCTGCCTCCTGAGAAATCTGTATGCAGGCCAAGAAGCAACAGTTAGAACCATATATGAAATAACAGACTGGTTCCAAATTGGGATAGGAGTACATGAAGGCTGTATATTGTCACCCTGCTTACTTAACTTATATGCAGAGTACATCATGAGAAACGCTGGGCTGGATGAAGCACAAGCTGGAATCAAGATAGCCAGGAGAAATATCAATAACCTCAGATATGCAGATGACACCACCCTTATGGCAGAAAGTGAAGAACTAATGAGCTTCTTGATGAAAGTGAAAGAGGAGACTGAAAAAGCAGGCTTAAAACTCAACATTCAGAAAACTAAGATTATGGCATCCAGTCCCGTCCCATCATGGCAAATTGATGGAGAAACAATGGAAACAGTGACAGACTTTACTTTCCTGGGCCCAAAATCACTGCAGATGGTGACCGCAGCCATGAAATTAAAAGACACTTGCTCCTTGGAAGAAAAGCTATGGCCAACCTAGATAGCATATTAAAAAGCAGAGACATTACTCTGCCAACAAAGGTCCATCTGGTCAAAGCTATGGTTTTTCCAGTGGTCATGTATGGAAGTGAGAGTTGGACTATAAAGAAAGCTAAGCGCCAAAGAATTGATGCTTTTGAACTGTGGTGTTGGACATGAGTCTTGAGAATCCCTTGGACTGCAAGGAGATCAAACCAGTCAATCCTAAATGATATCAGTCCTGAATATTCATTGGAAGGACTGATGCTGAAACTGAAGCTCCAATCCTTTGGCCACCTGATGTGAAGAGTTGACTCAATGGAAAAGACCCTGATGCTGGGAAAGATTGAAGGTGGGTGGAGAAAGGTACGACAGAGGATGAGATGGTTGGATGGCATTGTGAAGTTGATGGATATGAGTTTGGCAATCTCCAGGAGTTGAAGATGGACAGGGAAGCCTAGCATGCTGAAGTCCATGGTGTTGCAAAGAGTCAGACACGACTGAGCTACTGAATGAATGAGTCATGAGTCTCCATTCTGCTGCCTTTAGGAGAATGGTCTGTTCCCTCCCTCAAAGTTAGTTGGGAAAGACTTCAGTGAGGCAACTTACAGCTCTAAACATTTTTCCTACAGCTGGAAACCATAGATGACTTATGTCTTCTTACAGGTGAGAAAAACTAAAGCAGATGTAAGACTAAGATCTGACTCCTGCCTGAGAAATCTGGAGATGAGAAAAGTGGACACACTGCTTTTTGACAAAGCTAAGAGAGTGCTCATGTGTTTTGGTTGACTTGAACTTCCAGAGTTTGTCAGGGCACATTTCCTGTAAACTGAATACAGGAGAAAAGTGATATGGAATCACCTGAGGATTTATTTATCCAGTGGTTATCCTCAGATAAGAGTCTGGAAGTGTACCATCAATAGCCAGGGCTGCTTGAGGAAGGCATCTCATATGACCATCGGGAATAGAATCACAGGTTCTCTGTAGGAATCATCCTCTAAGCCCACAAAGTAGCTCACAAAATCAACGTTCATAGTTGGCCGGGTTCAGAGTGCAAAGCCTGTCATCTAAGTAAGTACATTGTTGTTCCCTTGACTCTTGTACCTCTGTTCCTTGACTCAGTCTCTTGATTGTGATACATAACTTTAATCCTGGAGATAGGCTAATTAGCAGATAGTGGAAAGGGGGGAAATTGCATATAGAGGAGTAAAATAGAGTAGAATAGCAAAGGGATAAAATGGGAAAGAAAGTGAGTAGAGAGAGTAGAGGAGAATAGTAAAGAGATCCCTTTCAATACATCAGACTCCAGACCAAAGTAGGCTAAATTTAATGAGGGTGGTGGAAGGAAGTGAACAATTTAATGCTAATTGACGTTTAAAACTTACTACCGTCCAGAGATGGATATTCAAAACATGAGGGCTATTGCAGTTTTCATCTAGCATGAGGAAGACTCCTTCTACTAAAGTGGAGGTGGGAGACAAATATTATTTGTGTTTTGTTTGCAATGAATATGTTCCTGTTAGAAAAAACACCATTGAAATGTATGAATAATTTTATTTTTAAAATAATTATAATGGGAGTGTAGTTGGTTTACAATATTATGTTCATTTCTGTTTTACAGCAAGATGAATCATATACCACTTCGCTTTTGGATTCCCTTCCCATTCAGATCACCACAATGTCTTAAGTAGAGTTCCCTGTGCTATAAAGTAGATTCTCACTAATTGTCTATTTTATACATAGTATCAATAGTATATACGTGTCAAAGATGCATTTTCAGACTTCCCTTCTTGGAAACATGATGAGATAGATTATTAGGACCAACCTTTGCAATGGAATATTAACAACGCTCCATAAAATAGAAAATAAAAATTTAAAGCACCAAAGATCTAAAAATATAATAACAGTCAACTGAATTAACATATAAATAAAAGCTAGAACTGGAAGCTTAAGAGGATCATTGAACCCCTCACTTTTCTCTGAGGCTGTTTGTCAAATGAGTTAAACTCAAATGGAACTAGGACATGGGGTCCAGGAGACAAACCAAAGACCCACTTTAGGTGGGACATCTAATAGGTAGCATGGCCTCTTGTAGAGTTGGGAACCACAAGGAATGTGAGAAGGTGAAACAGTAACTGGGCCTCCGTTTTCCAGTACAGTCTATAAGGAAGAGCATCTTGGTGCTCTGAAAAGCAGAAGAGGAAACTCTCAGAGAAGTTAAAGTCACAATCTGTTAGTCGCATGTATTTGAAACCCAAATTTGCATTGGTTGACGGCTGATGGCTGCCTAAGACCTTGATTCTGTTTAATTGCTTCTGAACTGACGGTATCCTTAGGGATCTGACAGAAGTAAAATTAAAAGCTTTTCTGCCGAAAGTTGTCTTCATCTTAGCCTCAAAGAGTATCTTGAATATTTTTCTAAGGAAAATGACTCCATGGCACTCACTAGTCATAAAAATGAACCAGACAAGGAAATAAGACATCAGTAGCAAGAACCAGCTAACAAAACACACAACAAAGACAAGTGTGCAAATCCTTCAGTTATTGTATAATCACAAGTTATGAAAGTCATACTGTGCTTAATCACTCAGTCGTGTCTGACTCTGTAACCCCGTGGACTATAAGCCCACCAGGCTCCTCTGTCCATGGGGATTCTCCAGGCAAGAATACTGGAGTGGGTTGCCATGCCCTTCTCCAGGGAATCTTCCCAACCCAGGAATCAAACCATTGCAGGCGGATTCTTTACCAGCTGAGCTACCAGGGAAGCCCAAAAAGTCATACTAACAATGTTCAAAGAAGTAAAGATGTATCTGAAATTAGAACATTCTAAACATAACCCTAGTGTATTTGAAAAGGAAACAAATATGTTTTAGAAATAAGAAAACCAATAATTCAAATTAGAAACTCAATGACCAGGTCAGAATAATTATCCAGAAGGTCAGTCAGAATAACTTTATAGAATTTAGCTTGAAGATATATATGAAACGAACATAATTCATGGAGGAAAGAAAAAGAAAGTCTAATACATCAGGTATAATACATGTCTAATTGAAGTTCTAGAAGAAAACTAGGGGAGGAAGGGGAAAGAGAAAATATTTGAGGAGATATTGGCTGCAAATTTTTCAGAACAATCTGTGGATTCAAAATGCCCAAGATATCCCAAGTGCGATAAATAGAAAAGAATACACATCTGAATATGTCATATTCAATAACCAAATACAAGTTCAAATCTTAAAAGCAGCCAGAGATTTAAAAAAGATTATCTTCAAAATGTAGCAGTTAGATTGATAGCTAATTTAATAGTAACAGTGAAGTCAGAAGTAACTGATATCATTATTCTCTTGAAAGGAAAAATACCCAGAGGTTGCATACACAGAAAATGTCAGTAAATGAAAGATATTTTTCAGGGCAGACAAATCCTGAGTTTGTCATAACAGACCCTGTCTAGTGGGAACATCAGAGAAATGATTGGGGAGATATTATTAAATGCCAGAGTTTTTTCCTGCTGTTTCTAATATAGATCTTATGCCCCAGTGTTATCAGATTTTACCATATCACTTTTTTAGCTGAATTAGTGTGAGTGGAAATGACATGTGACACTTACGGGCAAAAGTTTTAAAACTGTTGTCCTAGACAGAAATTGCTCCATTAACTTTGACCCTGAAATAAAGAGTATATTAAGCATAGCTATAGTTGATCCATCATAGGCATAAATGTGAAAGAAAAGAATAAATCTTTGTTGTTTCAAGTCAATGAGATTTAATTTGGACTAAAATTTCAGTCCAGATGGGAGGTCTGGAAAACAAGAGAAATGAGAAGAAAAATACCTAGGCAAATATAAAGTAACATTAATTGTTTAGAATAATAATAAAACTGTATTATGAAATTTATATAACATATTTATGAAATTTAAAATAGAAATAAAGTAACTGGTAATGATAACCCATCTATTGGAAATGGAATAAATATGATTAAATTGATTAAATATGATTAAATTGCTCTAAAGTTTATCCAGGAAGAAGGTAGAAATTAAAGAGCTATAAAATAATCCAAAAGAAGTGATCACAAGTGGACTTCCTGAAAAGAATAATAAAATTTATAAATATTTGTTGAGATTAATCAAGGGATAAAAAATGAGAATGAGCAAATTATCAATGTGCAGAGCAAAAGACTATCACCACAGATATTGTGTATGTTAAAGATAATATGAGGCTTTTATTCATATTTTATGCTACTAGTTTTGACAGTTCAGTAAAATGGACAGATTCCTAGAAAAAATAAGCTTGTTATTGTTGACAAAAGGATAGAAATATAGGAACAGTTGTTTATCTATTAAACAAATTGAATATGGTAAAGTATCTCTACAAAGAAACCTCTGGGTCTAGCTGACTTTACTATTGAATTCTATCAAATTATAACAAGTGGTTAAAAAAAAGAATAACACCAATTTACAGAAATTCTTAAATTTAATAGAAAAGCAAGAGTGCTCCCCAGTTCATTCTATGAGAGCAGCATAACTTGCAAATCAGAACCTGACATAGTTATTTTAAAAGGGAAAGTCACAGGTATTTTTCTTGCATGAACATAGATGCAAAAATTCTAAACAAAATTAATAGCAAGTGTAAAGTACAGCATTGCAAAGTTGAGTTTATTCCAGAAATATGAGATGGGTTGACTATTTGAAAATTGATCAGTGCAAACAAGACAATAAAATAATCCAAAAGAGAAAATATATTATTTCAATAAATGGAGAAAATATTTAATCACAGTCAGCATCCAATTCATAACAAAATTTCTTTACAATCTATGATCAGCATTTTTAATATGATAAAAGGTCATTTGGAAACATTGTACCACAGAATAGAACTTAATGATGAAATATTGAACATTTTCTCTTTTGGATCAGAAATCAGACAATGATGCTAGCTGGCTGTTCACCACTTCTCTTTAATATCACATTGGAAGTAAGGTGGAAAAAAAAACAAAAGATGCAAGGATTAAACACAAAATACAAACTTGCCATTGTTTAGAACCAAAGAACCAAGTTGAAGTCGCTCAGTCGTGTCCGACTCTTTGTGACCCCATGGACTGTAGCTTACCAGGCTCCTCTGTCCATGGGATTTTCCAAGCAAGAGTACTGGATTGGGTTGCCATTTCCTTCTCCAGGAGTTCTTTCCGACCCAGAGATCGAACCCAGGTCTCCTGCATTGTAGGCAGACGCTTTACCGTCTGAGCCACCAGGGAAGTCCTGCCATTGTTTACAGATAACATAATTCTGTACAGAATAACCAAGAAATTTAATTGTTATTAATATGGTTAATTTAATAAGATTGCTGGATACACTGCTGCCGCTGCTGCTGCTAAGATACACATTCAAGCACAATAATGAATTCTATATATGTGTGTATATATATATATTTATATATATGTATGTTTGTATGTATGTATGTATGTATAATCTGAGTCCTAGGGTGCCTCAGGTGGTAAAGAATCTGCCTGCAATGTCAGAGACCTGGGTTAGTTCACTGGGTCAGGAAGATCCCCTGGAGAAAGGAATGGCAACCCACTCTAGTATTCTTGCCTGAGAAATCCCATGAACAGAGGAGCCTGGTGGGCCATAGTTCATGGGGTCACAAAGAGTCAGACACGATTGATTAAGCATATGTATCTATACATATATATGTATAGATATATAAATAAAAGCAACATAGGTAAAATAATACATTTTAGTCTTGTTTAAAAAATGTGTAGTACTTGGCAATAAATCTAATAAGATAAATGAGTTCTGTGGAAAAATATAAAAATTTATATTAAAACGACCTAAATAATGTTAGAACAAAAAACATTAATAGAGTAAATGTCTTAATTCTGTCTCAGTTGATCTGTAAAGTCAATGAATTCTAAACCAAATCCTAGCAGACTCTTTCATGCAACTCAAAAAACTGGTTCAGAAATTATATGCAAGTTGAAAAAATCAAGAAGAGAGTTGAAAAGCTCTTGGAAAAGAAATATAAGATGAGAAAGAATTGCCTTATCCAATATCTAGCTATTTCATATCAGATATAAAATATATGATATAAAATATGTATGTGTGCTCAGTCGCTCAATCATGTCTGACTGTTTGCAACCCCATGGATTGTAGTACTCCAGCCTCCTCTGTCTGTGGTATTTTCCAGGCAAGAATACTGGATCTGGTTGCTGTTTCCTTCTCCAGGGGATCTTCCCAACCCAGGGATTGAACCCAAATCTCCTGCATTGGCAGGTGGATTCTTTACCAGTGCCACCTGGGAAGCCCCAAATTATATTATAAAATATATCAAATATATTATTACTTTTTCTCTGTTATCCTATGATAACAAATGACCTAGTTAGGCAATAAAATTCATGTGTCAATGATACTTTTGTCCAAGATAATTTTACAACATAAAACGTTATTGATTTCTTTCAGTGTATGAGTATGTTTTACGAATTATAGAATGATAGGTCTCTAGACTTTGAGGGTGGAAGAGAGCTTAAAGGTTGTCTAGAACTGTGTTGCCCAGTATGGTAGTCAGCAGACACAGTTGACTATTGAGTGCTTGAAATATGGCTAGTTTAAATGTGCTGTACACATTCAAGCACTCAATGGCACCCCACTCCAGTACTTTTGCCTAGAAAATCCCATGGACGGAAGAGCCTGGTAGGCTACAGTCCACAGGGTCGCTAGAGTCAGACACGACTGAGCGAATTCACTTTCATTTTTCACTTTCATGCATTGGAGAAGGAAATGGCAACCCACTCCAGTGTTCTTGCCTGGAGAATCCCAGGGACGGGAAGCCTGGTGGGCTGCCGTCTATGGGGTCGCACAGAGTCGGACACGACTGAAGTGACGCAGCAGCAGCAGCCACAGCAAGTCTAAAACACACACTGAACTTCTTAGAGTTGAAAAAATACTGTAAATACCTCATTAATAATTTTTATATAAATTACCTGTAGGAAGGATGTTTGGGGTATATTGGGTTAAATATTATTAAAACTAATTTTACTTCTTACTTTTCTAAACTTGGTCACTATAAAATTTTGAATTATGTATTGGCTCACATTTTCTTTCTCATAGGTGATGCTGATATAGACCATTTTACCAATGAGAAAATGTATTCCAAATATGCAGTAGTGAATTGCTTGTCCCGCATTTGTCTACCGTGATCAATACATATACAAAACCTAAAATTTTCCTGAGAGTCCTCAAGTCAGGAAGGGGTCATGAACATCACATTCCTTCACAATTAATAGTGTCACACGATTGTGGTAAAATACCAAGAATGTTGGCCTTATACAGACTTGGGTTCACATCTCAACAGCACGACCTACTAGTCATTCATAAAGTCATTTAATTTAATCAAAGTTATTTAATTTGTCTATTAAATCATATAATGGACTTCCCTGGTGTCTACAATGTGGGAGACCTGGGTTCAATCCCTGGGTCAGGAAGATCTCCTGGAGAAGGAAATGGCAACCCACTCCAGTATTCTTGCCTGGAAAATCGCATGGATGGAGGAATCTGGTAGGCTACAGTCCATGGGGTCGCAAAGAGTCGGACACAACTAGCAACTTCACTCATATAATAAATCATATAATATTACTTAATTCACTGGGCAGTTGTGATAATGAGATAGTCTACGTGTTTGTTCTTAGCAAAGTGACTATTTTAGAACAAACCTTTAAAAACTTCATTCCTTTTAGCATTTATATGAACTGCCCTTGTCATAGTAGTTTCTATTTGCTTATGTATCTTAGGGTTGAAGCCTATTATATTTTTGTATTTTTATTTTACTTCTTTCTATAAACGGATCTAAGTTGTTGTGGGCATATCTAGGGGGTTACATGTGGGTATATCTAGGGGGTTACATGAAGGGAAGTTTCAAAATATGAAAAACTTTTTCTTTGTCCAGGTGAAATTTTAAAATCAACACAGCATAAAATATGTGCTTTAATATACACAGTAGACACAAATTTTGGTAATTAACTGACTTTTGAGCAAATTCTCTTGTGCTTACTCATTCTGTGTAGCCTGGAATTGCTATTCTCTTATATGATTATACTGGTTGGTGTAATGTTTTTTACATAGGAAAATGAATAATTGCATGATTTTGAGAATATAACAAATTGGTGCCAAAGCAAAGCTTAAATAAAGACTTAGAATATTTTTTAGGGAATTAATGAAATTTGTTGCTTTATAAACTAGTAGCAGGGGAAATAAAGTATTATATATTGGGGGAAATCAGGTATCCATGGACACCCTTGGATTAATTTATAAGACTGGTAAACATAAGACGTGAAAATTCTGTGCGGTAGTACTAACCAAATATTCATTGCTAGCTCCTTGATGTGATAATTCATTTGCATAAAATTAGAAGAAAGGACAAAGAAAGAAAGGTTAAAAAGGCATTACTAGATTTTAATTTTAGACAATGAATTTAAAAAGGCAAAGAGTTTCTCTGTACCACCTTCTGTCCAGGAGCCTAGAATTTAGAATGGAGTATGGTGATTAAATGAGGTCAAGAAGAAAGTGACTTAATTTGTGGTTAGGTAAGCAGGAGGGACCACGCTTTTGGCAGTAAAGTTGTAAATCACTGTGATAACCTACCAGAGAGGGTGAGCTATAAAACTGTTTTCCCACTAAGTTTTTAATATTGATAGTATTTAGTTTTGGTGGAGACATGGGGATTTATTAATTGATCCCTGCTTAGTATCTTTGGGCTGGAGGGGGAGGACATAATTCATTCATTTAGTACTCTTTGCTGATCTCTTTACATGCATTAAAGCATTTACTCTTTCCAGTAGTTCCTGTGAAGCTGGTGTTAATATGCTCTTGTTTTTAAAAATTAGTGAGGGTATGAACAAGGCTTTGAATTTAGTTATATTTGTCTGATGCTGAGACCCTTTCAGTTTCCTCTATGGCAGGTTCTGTCACTATTTATTAGTTCATGAATCTGTATTTCAGGATTTTAGCAATGGAGTCCTTTCTACAAATGAGAACTCTGTATGTGATATAATGCTGCCCAGTCTCTCAATACCTTGCTTGGAAAACCATTGCTGTAGTTCATTTCTTTGTTTCTCACTTCTTAATTCTTTTGGTTCTGCCACTAATCTGTAAACGGCAAATGTAGTAACCTCAAGGAGGCTAGAACATGACTTTAATAGTCTTAAATTTCAATTGTATTTTCTCAGTAGATATATAATTAGAATCAGTGGGAGTTTAGCCTTGGTGAAGATTATAGAATTAAACTCTTATTCTTTCAATTTCACATCAGCTTTGGCTTATTTGATTACTCTGGTTTTCTTTTCTGCCCTGTGCAGTCTGGGGCAAACCAAGACCTTACTGAGTCTTTGTAAAACAATTTGTATTTTGCATATTGGAGATGCTATGAGCACTGATGCTATCTGTATCATGCTGATGATATAATGTTGATGATTTGGGTTTGAAATTGTTTTCCAAGGAAAGGAAGAATTCTGGAGAGGTGGGCTTAGTAATGTTCATTTACTGGATTTTATTTGTATTAGTGCTCTGTGATGGACTTTTCCGCTTTGCTTTCCCAATCTCTAGGCCATGAATTTATACTTGGTGCATATACTTTATATTGTTATTGAAGTTTTTTTCTTGGTTTGATTCCTAATTTCCTAGATGACATGGCTTCTGAGTCTAATCATCTGAATAAGCCTTAGGTATAAATAAGTATAATTTCCTTCCCACAAACATTAATGATATATTTTATTCTTATAAGTCTATTGACCAGTTTTGGTGAGTCGTTTCCATATTTTTCAGTCTTAATTACACAGGGACATTCATTGTGTTAATTGTTTACTGAATGTAGTAGAAAAATGAAAACTTCATATATGACAATTATTTGGAAGTAGATTGAAATCAGCTAGGGTAACTTGTGTTTTCAGATGTCCTAGGTATTATTTTTAAATATATTTCAGAATGTATGCTAAAGTTTAAATCTTTCTGTAATTCCTACTTTATTAATTCTTATTATCAAACATAACTGGAGGAGAGAGTGAGTGGCTAAAAATTTCTTTGAGGCATAAAGATGTGAATCAATAATGGTTCTCAAGAGTAACTTTTAATTCATATTTGTTCAGGCATGACTCAAAGTTTTTACTTCAATGTTTCTCTTTTTATATTCCATCTTAGTAGCAGTATGTAAGATAAATACTTTCATGGATGATTGAAAAATATGTGATACTTACTTGAGAAATGCCTATTTACTTTTGTAGATAAATGCATATTTAAAATATTTAAAAGCTTCCAATTGCATATAAAATTTCTTATATAATGTTTCGTGGCTCTGATGACAAAATACAGCACAACATCTTTGAATCTGTATCTTTTCCTATGCAAACTTCTTTCTCTTCCAGCTCTGTTAGAAAAAGTGAGCAAAATGGATTTTTAAAAACTTTCCATAGAGACTGGTGAGTTGATTTTTCTATCTTTTGAGGGGAAATTGGAATGATAATGGAGCAACTTTCGTCAGAAGTACTCAAAGGTTTTATATTGCTTCATTAATCCACATACCAGTAATGGGAAAACGTTATTGTCCCAGTATTCAGGTGAGAAAAAGAAAGAATCAAGAGGTCTTCTTGTTTCAAATCAAGTGCTGCGTCAAAGGTCAAGCCTATAAAAGTATTTTGTCTTTTGTTTTTTGCTTCCAAGAAGCATGGTTGTCCCCTATGCATTTTGTTGCTAAAAAAGAAGATACTTCAGTAAGTGAACTGAAAGTGAACATTGCTCAGTCATGTCCAACTCTTTGTGATTCCATGGACTATATAGTCCATGGAATTCTCCAGGCCAGAACACTGGAGTGGGTAGCCTTTGCCTTCTCCAGGGGATCTTCCCAACCCAGGGATCAAACCCAGGTCTGCTGCATTGCAGGTGGATTCATTACCAGCTGAGCCACAGGGGAAGCCCAGACACTTCAGAACAGCCTCTTTTTAAAAAAAGTTAACAAGGAAGCACAATGATAATGATGATGAGCAAAAGTTACTTTATTTTCTTGGGAAATAGAAGTAGACATACTGCTATTTTGACTTAAATCTGGCCATGTGCTATGCTGTTTGCTGAGTCGCTTCAGTTGTGTCTGACTCTTTGCAACCCCATGGACTATGGCCCATGAGGCTCCTCTGTCCGTAGGATTCTCCAGGCAAGAATACTGAATTGGGTTGCCATTTCCTCCTCTAGGGGATCTTCCCAGGAATTGAACCCATGTGTCATGTCTCCTGCATTGGCACATGGGTTCTTTACCACTAGCACCACCTGGGAAGCTCAAATCTGTCTATGTAAACACTAAAGTGAGGGATGTGAAGTAACTCTAGAGAAAAGCAATTTTGTTGTCCAAGAAGTAATCAGAGAAGAGGTATTTAAACAAATCACAATTCAAAATTGTAGTCAAAAATCTGTGTAGAACTCTTTGGATGGAGACTTAAGAATGCATAGATGTCAAGAGGGAGGGGATATATATATATATATATATATATATATATATATATATATATATGGAGATCAGCCCTGGGATTTCTTTGGAGGGAATGATGCTGAAAGCTGAAACTCCAGTACTTTGGCCACCTCATGTGAAGAGCTGACTCATTGGAAAAGACTCTGATGCTGGGAGGGATTGGGGGCAGGAGGAGAAGGGGAGGACAGAGGATGAGATGGCTGGATGGCATCGCTGACTCGATGGACGTGAGTCTGAGTGAACTCCAGGAGTTGGTGATGGACAGGGAGGCCTGGCGTGCTGCGATCCATGGGGTCACAAAGAGTCGGACACGACTGAGCGACTGAACTGAACTGAACTGATATATATATACACACACACACACACACACACATATATATATATATAGCTGATTTGTATTGTTGTATGGCGGATACCAACACAACATTGTAAAGCAATTACCCTTCAGTGAAAAAATAAATTACATGTGAGAAAAGAAATAAATGCAGGCAAAGGTAAGACTCAAGTCAACCAGTACTAGCAAAAGGTTTTACAATATTCATTTCTTTGAAAAGAAACAAAAATATAGATGTTATCAAAAAAAAATCAGTAGATGAACTAAGAGGAATGGAAAAATAACTTCAAATAAAAGTCTGACAGTATAATCAGTGTTGGAAGAAATCAGATTTGTCAGAGGAAAGATGTTAAAGGATATGCAGCAAAAAGTGGAAGGAGAGGTGGATGACCAAGGATGATGGTAGAAATCATAGATGACATTCGCTGAGCACTTCCTACAACCACACTGTGCTTTAAATTTCATGACATACTGTAAGTTGGATGCTATTGTTATTTCATTTCAGAGATGAGAATTCCAAAGAGATGCAAGGTACCTCAGGTCATACATGAATATAGAAGAGCAGCATGGGCTTAAATGAAACAAATCCGAAAGGTAGAATCCAGATTTAAATGAAGGTTTTTCAGAGGAAAAAAAGTGCTAGTAATACTTGAAAGGGCAAAGTATGTTTGGAGAAAGCAAATAAAGGGAGTGGCTGGTTTCCTGGGGACAGATGGCAAGAAGAAGAGAAATTTTTCAACTGCGTTTCTTCCTTCCTCTTCTCAATGAAGGAAAATAATCCTCAGACCAACGAGAATAACATTTATTAAGAAAAATTAGACATCCCATCCTACCCCAAGCAAGTTTAACCTTATAGTGGAAGGTGCATAGGCTTTGGAGTCAAGCAGAACTTGAACTTCGGTCACTTCCTTGCTTTAGAACTTGGGCAAGGTATTTAACCTGAGTCTCAGTATCTTGCCAGGCAGGAGACTCAGGTTCGGTTCCTGGGTCAGGAAGATCCCCTGGAGAAGGGAATGGCAACCCACTCCAGAATTCTTGCCTGAAAAATTCCATGGACAGAGGAGCCTGGTGGGCTACAGTCTGTGGGGTCACAAAGAGTCAGACACAACTTAGCAACTGAACAACAAGATATTTAACCTGAGTCTCCGTATCCTTACACAGTACTTAGGAAGAACACAGTAGCTCCTGGAATTTAGGAGATTAAAGGCGATAACTAATATGAATTAAAAGATCTGGTAAATTGTAGCCAGGTCATCTATTTCACATTCCTTACATTTCCTTCCCAGACCTTGATGAAGCGTGTTCCAGTAAATTGCAGCAGAATCTGCTAAACTATTATGGGAATATCTTTGAAAATTCATGGAAAATAAGAATGGAAATGGTCCATTTTCCAAAGAAGCAAAAAGACAAATTAATAAAGCCACAACCAACAAATCAACAAATTTTAAAAAAGATAGCAATTCTAGAATGCATTTCTAGAGACTGCCACCACAAACTGTAGTGGAGGTTCTTACTAGAAAGAATTGCCCTTTCTCTGGCCTCTACCTTCTGCTACATCTTACTCTTACTTGACCCTATCAGTTGATTCAGATCTACCCCACATTCAAAGGTCAGTTCTGAAACAGGTTGAATATAATTAAGGAGCTCTAGCTTAGAACTCTGAAAGTCAGGATCCAGGCAGTCCATCTCTTAAGTTTGGAAACTGCAGCCTTGTCCTGTTTAATGTTCTTGATTCTTTATCTGGCAAGACACTCCTAGTATCTTAATTTTCATAGGATGAAGGTAAGGAGCTGAGGGAACAACCTTTGAACAAGATTGGGACTTACAATGGAAGGTACAAACTGTTTACATAGACAAGTCCAAGGCACTTGGGACCTCTCTGATCCAAGTCGGCATCAGGTACAATGGGTCTGCACAGTAAGATACATAATAGATTCTTATTCAGAGTAAGGGGAACTTGAATAACTTCCTGGAAGCAGAATTTAGCTCTAGAGAAAAGGTCGTTAAAAAAGCCAAGGGGATTAAGGCACCGTCTAGATAGACTCAGTTCAGTTCTACCTGTGATTATTGCATACAGCTAATCACACAAACTGGCCACAAGGAAGATATGTAGGGAGACTCTACATTAATTTCACATGTACTGAGGTTGTCTCCAGCTTTGGGATGTCAGATCACAATCTGCAGTGGGGAAGCAAGTCCTAATATACTCTTAGGCTAGGTTCTCAACTTGATCTCAGGGCTGGGCATGGCTCTAAGCCTGCAGGTGAAGACTTGTAGTACATGTGGCATGGTTCCTGAATGCCAGAATAATATACCATATTGGATCTTTTTTTTTTATCAGACTAACATTGGGATTAGCATAGTTTTTATACAAAATATGAACTTGAACTAATGTCAAGTTATCTGTATTGCATAACAAATTAAATCAAACTCAGTAGTACCACACACCCATTTGCTGGGATCATGGATTGTGTGGCTTGTGTCTGCTCCACAGTTTCTAGCTGCAGTTGGGAAATTCTGAGGTTGGGGTGATTGGTAAGCTTCTTACACCTCTGATAACTGGGAGTGGGCGGGAATTGAAGCTGTGTCCGAGATCAAAGCTGTGACTGATGACACGCCTGTACATACATGTGATCTCCAAGTGGCTTGGCCTTGTTACTGCAGAACGACTGCTTCTGAGAGGTAATGGATTGAAAATGAACGTACGGAAAGAACATTCCCAGAGACCAAGGCAGGAACTGTAGGGCTTCCTCTGACCTGGTCTCTGAAGACACGAAGCATTATTCTGCTATGAAAATTCTATGGGTTATAAGAGAGTCTTAAAAGCCAGCCTAAGGGAAGGTAACCCTTAGTGGAAAGAATTGAAACATATGAAATTCCTTAAAAATTTATTGATTTAAATAATTTTGCCTATGTTACACATAATAAAAAGAACCCTTTTTTAAATTAAAAAAATTATGTATTTGTTTTAACTGGAGGCTAATTACTTTACACTATTGCAGTGGTTTTGCCATACATTGACATGAATCACCCACAGGTGTACATGTATCCCCATCCTGCACCCCTCCCGCCTCACTCCTCTCCCGTCCCTCTCGGGATGTCCCAGTGCACTGGCTTTGAGTGCCCTGTTTCATGCATCGAACTTGGACTGGCCATCTATTTCACATATGGTAAAAGAAATCTTTTACACTAAAAAAATAAAGCCAACCCAGATTCAAGGCAGGGGGAGATTTGAGAGATCACACCATGGAAGATCCTGAGGGATAGGAGACATCGCTGGGGGCGTTTTTTGAAAAATGCCATCTAACAACGATGTGCTGTTTTGGTTAATTTGTTTGGTTGATTTGGTTTTGTTTTGCTTGGACAATGAGTGAAGTGGGAAAATCTAGAGCAGTCTTTACGTTATTTTCTGCTACGTATATAAGGTTTTTAAGGTTCATTTATGCTGGTGATGGCAGTTCAGTTATGACTTTTAATTATTAATTTTTAAATATAAATTTATTTATTTTAATTGGAAGCTAATTACTTTACAATATTGTATTGGTTTTGCCGTACATCAACATGAATCCGCCATGGGTGTCACATGTTCCCCATCCTAAACCCCTCTCCTACCTTCCTCCCCAGGATGATTTGGGAAAAGGGCATTGAAACGTGTATAATATCATATATGAAATGAATCGCCAGTCCAGGTTCGATACATGATACAGGATGCTTGGGGCTGGTGCACTGGGATGACCCAGTTACTTAAAAGCTGCATTACTTCAGGGTATTTTTTGTAAAATCTAAGATAGGTATATATTCCAATACTCTATTAAATGGAAATGTTGTGTAAACCAGAATGCCAAATATTTTATGTTACAGAGACAACAGATATATATATATCTACTCTTATTCCTTAGTATTGACATAGATTTATTGTTATAAAGTCTTGTGTCTTTTTCATAGCTACAATGATTCATTATCTCTCATCTTGGAAAATTGCTTTAAAATATTCTGAGGCTGCTACTGTTCACCTTTTATATTGTATTAAATTTTTATCTCTAGAAATAGTTTCTTTTTCAGTTGTGGTTTTATGGTTCTGATAATAGTGACAAGGGTATGAAAATCTTGCCAATTTTATAGTGTACTTTGAAACAATGACAGGAGTTTGAAAATTGGTTAACTAGCAGTTAGCATCATGTTGCATTGGAAAAGGCTAACATTTATTACAACTACTACCATTTAATCTTTGCATTCCCTATACAGTCTTCCAAGTCTATATTCATTAGCAGTGAAAGGTAACTGTGATATAGTTAGATAACAGTGCCAAGTGGTTGAAAGATTTTGATTAGCAATCTGTCTTTTTAGTTCTTGCCAGGGATTTATTCTTGGAGAGAAATGGATTAAGGTAGGATTAATTAAAAAAAAAAAAAGAAATTATGGCCTCATAACTGAATAATACAAAATGAGATTATTTCAATATTGTATCTTCAAAGACAACTGACTGTTTTCATTTAACTCTTCTGGGTATAAACTGCTTTATGGAGAAAAAACATATGTATTCAATAAGTAAGTTATTGTATTTCTGTAATGTTTTTGGTTTCTTGACTCCCCAGGTGAAATTAAACTCACTTAAGTTGGTCCTCAAACTTCTTGAACTCTGGCATCATCCTCATTTCCAAACTGGTTTTTCACAAATCTCCTTTAGATTATCTTTCCCTAGGGTAAGGCTGGGCTTCCCTGGCGGCTCAGTGGTAAAGAATCCATCTATAATCCACCTTCAAGAGACTCAGGCTAGATCCCTGGGTTGGGAAGATTCCCTGGAGAAGGAAATGGCAACCCACTCCAGTACTCCTGCCTGGGAAATCCCAAGGACAGAGGAGCCTGGTGGGCTACAGTTCAGGGGGTCACAAAGAGTCAGACATGACTTAATAACTAAATAACGACAGAGTAAAGCTACACTAAGTTTCCATGATTATGGTCTTCATTTTTCTCTTTTTATATATACACTCAAAGTCTTTTTCATTTGAGATACTTTTTTTTCTCAAGATCACCAATCAGAAATCCTGCTTGATTTTTAGTTTCTGGTCTCCACTCACAAAATAGGGAGCAAAGTCTAAGAATCTGACACTAAGGTGATTATGATAAAGGTGATGTGTCCACCACACTCTGAGAACTCTGCTTTATGGACTGTGGTAGGCAGAATGCCACTGCTGCTAAGTCGCTTCAGTCGTGTCCGACTCTGTGCGACCCCAGAGACGGCAGCCCACCAGGCTCCCCCGTCCCTGGGATTCTCCAGGCAAGAACACTGGAGTGGGTTGCCATTTCCTTCTCCAATGCATGGAAGTGAAAAGTGAAAGTGAAGTCGCTCAGTTGTGTCTGACTCTTCGAGACCCCATGGACTGCAGCCCACCAGGCTCCTCCATGGAGTAGGGTGCCACTGCCTTCTCCGTAGGCAGAATAATGGTCCCTTAATGATGCCTTCATCATTATCTCAGAAACATATACCTATTGTATGTTAAATGGGAAATTAAACTGAAGATAGAATCAAGGCTGCCTGATTACTTAAAGAGGGAAATCGGGACTTCCCTGGTGCTCCAGTGGTTAAGACCCCCTGCTTCCATTGCAGGGGGAAGAAGCTGAACATCTGGTCGGGGAACTAAGATCCCGCATGCCAAATGGCATGGCTAAAAAGTAGCAAGTAAGCGAGCAAAGTTGGCTCATTGGAAAAGACTCTGATGCTGGGAGGGATTGGGGGCAGGAGGAGAAGAGGACGACAGAGGATGAGATGGCTGGATGGCATCACTGACTCAATGGACGTGAGTCTGAGTGAACTCTGGGAGTTGGTGATGGACAGGGAGACCTGGCGTGCTTCGATTCATGGGGTCGCGAAGAGTTGGACACGACTGAGTGACTGAAATGAACTGAACTGAAGAGTCATCAACATTAAGCACAAAATGTTCATAGTGCCTAGGTTTATTCTACGTTAAAAATTGCTATATTGTTATATCTGTCACAAGCTTGTCAACGAGAAAGTACCTCTAAACAATAACAACAAAACTAAAAAATGTAACTGTGATATGAGCTTTTAGATAAACTATTAATAATAATTATACTGTAAAATATCTATCTATAACAGTCTTGATTGAAGGCAGAGGAGAAGGGGACAGCAGAGGATAAGATGGTTGGATGGCATCACTGACTCGATGGACGTGAGTTTGAGTGAACTCTGGAAGTTGGTGATGGACATGGAGGCCTGGCGTGCTGCGATTCATGGGGTCGCAAAGAGTCAGACATGACTGAGCGACTGAACTGAACTGAACTGAAGCAAACAAAAAATAGGGAAATCATCCTGGATTATCTGGGTGTATTGTGTGTAATCCCAAGGACCTTTAAAAGTGGAAGAGGAGAGAAGAGGAGCAACCCGAGAAGGAGGTGTGGCAAAGGAAGCAGTGCTCGTAGTTTGGCATGGGAAGGACTAGACTTGCCCGTGCTGGGTTTGGAGATGAAGGAAAAGAGCCATCAGCCAAGAAAGGCAGGTGGTTGCCAGAGGCTGAAAAAGGCAAGGAAACAGATTTGGTCCTTGTATTGGTTTCCTAGGGGTGCTGTAATGAAGTACTGTCCACTGCATAGTTTAAAAGGACAGAAATGTATTCCCTCACAGATCTGGAGGCTAACAGTCCACATGAGGTCCCAGTGGGATCACGCACACTCTGAGACTCTGGGTAGTCTTCCGTTGCCTCTTCCTACCTCTGGTGGTGATGGTGGATCTCGGGTGTTCCTTGGCTCGGGATGCAGCTGCATCACTGCCATGCCTGCCTCTCTCATCTTCTCCCTGTGTGTCTCTGTCTTTATGTAGGATTTTCCTTTTCTGAAAATACAAATCATATTAGGGCTCATATTGATGACCTCTTCTTAATCTGTTTACATCCACAAAGACCCTGTTGTCAAGTAAGATTTCATTCATAGGTACATGAGTTAGGACTTCAATATACCTTTTCTGAGGGGAACACAATTCAACCCATAACACTCTTACAGCCTCCAGAAAAAAACCCCAGCACTTCCAATACATTGCTTTTAGCCTAGTGAGACCCAAGATAATCAGTTTGCTTTAAGTCATTATATTTGTGGTAATTTGTAACAGTAGCCTCAGAAAACTAAACCAAGGGACTAACTGAAACCCTATCTTATGTGTGAAGTCCCTTGTTTTCCCTTGCTAAATTCCATTTCTTCTTCCCATACTAACTTGTACTAAAATATACTTTCCTAAGTAAATTTTAACCCTTAATCATCATAGTCAAAGCTATGGTTTTTCTAGTAGTCATGTACAGATATGAGAGTTGGGCCATGAAAATGGCTGAGCACCGAAGAATCGATGCTTTTGAATTGCGGTGTTTTATAAGACTCTTGCAAGTCCCTTGGATTGGAAAGAGAACAAATCAGTCAGTTCTAAAGGAAATTAACCTTAAATATTCTTTGGAAGGACTGATGCTGAAGCTGAAGCTCCAATACTTGGGCCACCTGATGCAAAGGGCTGACTCATTGAAAAAGACCCTTGACACTGGGAAAAGTTGAGGGCAAGAGGCGAAGGGGGTGACAAAAGATGAAATGGTTGGGTGGTATCATCAACTCAATGGACATGAGTTTGAGCAAGCTCAGGGATATAGTGGAGGACAGAGGAATCTGGCATGCTATTAATATAATCCATGAGGTCACAAAGAGCTGGACAGGATTTAATGACTGAACAGCAACACTAATCCTTTCCTTGTTACTTTGTTACGCTTGTATCCCTCTAATTCTAAAGTTGTTGAAGGAAGAGGCAATTGATTATTCATCTTTGTACCTCCTTGAGTAACTCACAGCCTGTAGCCATTCAATAACTATTTAATAAAAGAATGTTAAATTCTTTTACAGAACATAGTTGCTATTGTCATAGTGTCAAGGGATTCTCCTCAAACAACTATGTTTAAAACTAAAATGAGAGAGAAGAAATCTAAGAAAGGAAAAAAAAATCCTTTAAAAATTTACTATAAAACCATTTTATAGTAACTTTTGAAGTTACTATAAAAAATTTACTCCTCTAAGAGAAATGAAAGCAATACTGGTCTTGTGTTTTACATTAAATTTTGTTGTGGATTTAGAATATCTTGATCCAAAAAAGCAATTCAATATGCATTTTGTTGTTGTGGTTAGTGTGGCTCAGACTCCCCAGATGCTTTTCAAATGTAGCTCAGAAAGTGCTGGCACTCAGTGGACCAGCAAATTCATGTTTTCCCTTAAAAAGCTATACTGGATCTGTTTTGCTTCTTATTTGGGTTGATTTCTGCAGCCAGTGCAACTTGTGTATTCCTGGTTAAATATGCCTACAATATATAGTCACTATCAAACTTTGTTTTATAGTTCCCAACTGTTCCATAAGGTATTTAATGTTTTAAAATTATAGAAGAGCTTGAGCAAGCTGGACATGTAGAAGAGTCTGAGGCAGTTTTTGACCAGATTGTGTGTGTGTTAGCTTTGTTTAGTTTAGCAGTTGTGCTGTTATCAAGTCAATTGGGTTTCTGTAATTTGCCTTCAGTTAAGACCCTCACTTCACGACAGCTGATGGAAAGCTCTTGAAAGAAGTTATTACGAGCAAGACTGAAAATAAACGGAAGCCAGGGCTTTTCCCTGGCCTCAGGTCTCAGGGAGATGATGATCTTTTGTGCCATGTTTCTGTTCCATCCCTAGTGGAAAGCGACAATTTAAGAGGAAAACATTGACACTGTGCTGTATTATTAATGGAAAGAATATACTTATTTATCGTTTAATTTATTTAACTATTGCTTTTTACTTTGGATCTTGCCATACAATTGGGCTCATTTCCTATATTGTAAGGTTATACTCAAAATTCTTCAATCTAGGCTTCAACAACCAAGAACTTCTAGATGTACAAGCTGGATTTAGAAAAGGCACAGGAACCAGAGATCAAATTACCAACATCTGCTGGATCATAGAAAAAGCAAGGGAATTCCAGAAAAATATGTATTTCTGCTTCATTGAATACACCAAAGCTTTTGACTGTGTGGATCACAACTGTGGAAAATTCTTCAGGAGCTCGGGATATCAGATCTCTTTACCCGTCTCTTGAGAATGCTGTATGCAGGTCAAGAAGCAACAGTTAGAACCGGACAAGGAACAATGGACTGGTTCAAATTGGGAAAGGAGTATATTCAAGGCTGTATATTGTCACCCTGCTTATTTAACTTATATGCAGATTACATCATGCAAAATGCTGGGCTGGATAAAGCACAAGTTGGGATTAAGATTGCTGGGAGAAATATCAGCACCCTCAGATATGCAGATGATACCACTGAAATGGCAGAAAGTGAAGAGGAACTAAAGAGCTCTTGATGAGGGAGAAAAAGAAGAGTGAAAAAGCTGGCTTAAAATTTATCATTCAAAAAACTAAGATTGTGACATCTGGTCATATCACTTCATGGCAAATGGAAAGGGTGACAGATTTTATTTGCTTGGGCTTAAAATCACTGTGGACAGTGTCTGCAGTCATGAAATTAAAAGATGCTTGCTCCTTGGAAGGAAAGCTATAACAAACCTGTGAAAGTGAAAGTGAAGTCACTCAGTCGTATCCGACTCTTTGCGACTCCATGGACTGCAGCCTACCAGGCTCCTCAGTCCATGGAATTCTCCAGGCAAAAGTACTGGAGTGGGTTGCCATTTCCTTCTCCAGGGGATCTTCCCGACCCAGAGATCGAACCTGGGTCTCCTGCATCCCAGGAAGATGCTTTAACCTCTGAGCGGGTATTAAAAAGCAAAGTCATCACTTTGCTGACAAAGGTTCATATAGTGAAAGCGATGGGTTTTTTTTCCCAGTAGCCATATACAGATGTGACAATTGGACCATACAGGAGGCTGAGTGCTGAAGAATTGATGCTTTCAAACTGTGCAGTTGGAGAAGACTCTTGAGAGTCCCTTGGAAAGCAAGGAGATCAAACCAGTTAGTCCTGAAGGAAATCAACCCTGAATAGTCATTGAAAGAACGGATGCTGAAGCTCCAATTCTTTGGTTGCCTGATGGAAAGAACCAACTCATTGGAAAAGATGTTGATGCTGAGAAAGATTGAAGGCAGAGGAGAAGGGGACAGCAGAAGATGAGATGATTAGATAGGATCACCAACTCAACAGATGTGAATTTGAACAAACTCTGGGAGATAGTGAAGGACAGGAATGCCTGGTGTGGTACATTCCATGGGATTGCAAAGAGTTGGACACAACTTAGCAACCGAACAACAACAATGGATCTGTAACAAATAAACCATGCTTGGTGCTATGGATAACAGCAGCAATAGCCAAAATTTTTATTGAAGAAATTAGGAAGCTCAGGGACTATTGGAGTTTCTGAAGCTTATAAATATAAAATCAGAGGATTTAGAAAAGAAAAGTAAGATACCAAGTGTTCATGCCAGATAAACATTTATGATGAATCAAATGATCGAGCTAGTGGTATGGATGGAGCTAACATTATTAAGGAATCATTTGCTGTAGCGTGAAGTAAATGCAATACATGGCAAGTGAATCTCATACATATAACCTCTCAATAATTCAAGATATATATGGTTTTAAAGCACATAGGGATGTATTATTGGATATATCCTAAATAAATACATACTTGATTAAAGAAATAATTGCATTGGCACATGCTATTTTCTCATTGCTGAATATAATAATAATAATTTTAATGTATTTTAATGAACAAAACGCCCACATAGAACTGAATAACATATACATTGGGCTTTCCTTCTCTATAAGTTTATAAAGTGCAATCTTTTTTCTTTTTTTAATTAAGGTATAGTTGATTTGCAATATTGTGTTAGTTTCAAGTGTACAGCATTGGGATTTGGCTTTGTTTCTTTTGTTTTTGTATTATATTCCATTTTAGGCTATTACAAGACATTGGGTAGAGTTCCCTGTGCTATATAGTAAGTTTTTGTTGCTTACCTATTTTATGTACAGTAGTTTGTATCTGTTAGTCTCATACTCCTAATCTGTCCCTTCCCCTCCCCTTGCCTACTTGGTAACCTTAAGTTTGCTTCCTATGTCTGTGAGTCTGTTTCTGCTTTGTATATGGGTTCATTTGTATTATTTTTTAGATTCCACTTATGAGTGATACATTTTTTTTCTTTCTCTGATTTATTTCGCTAAGCATAATATTCTTTAGGTGCATCCATGTTACTACAAATTGCAATATTCTTTTATGGATGAGTGATATTCCTCCAGGTAGCTACCCATCTGTCCATCCATTTATCTACCTCACATCTTTCCCATCATCTGTTGAGGAGCACTGGATTGCTTCCATGTCTTAGCTATTGCAAATAGTGCTACTATGAATGCTAGCATATTTGGGATGCACACATCTTTTCAAATTAGAGTTTTCATTTTTTCCGGATATATACCCAAGAATGGAATTGGTGGATCATATGGTAGTTCTATTTTTAGAACTTTGATCACTCAGTAAACTAAAAGTGAATTCTTAGTTATTCATATTCCATAACAAACAACTACTGAATTCCGCCTGCTGCTGTTGCCTGAAAGTAGCCATAGAAAATATGTAAATGCATGGATGTGGCTGGATTTGGCCTTAGAGGCTGTAGTTTGCCAACCCCTTGATCTAAAAGGTGGGATAATCTGGAGGACAAGGCTCTTTCTCTAATTTTCATATGAGTGTCATGGTGCCTGGGGCTTCCCCAGTGGCTCAGCAGTAAAGAATCCGTCTGCAATGCAGGAGCTTCAGGAGACATGGGTTCGATCCTTGGGTTGGGAAGATCCCCTGGAGGAGAGCATGGCAACCCACTGCAGTACTCTTGCCTGGAGAATCCAATGGAGCCTGGTGGGCTAGAGTCCATCAGGTCACAAAGAGTGGGGCATGACTGAAGTGACTTAGCACACATGCACGTCATGGTGCCAGAGCTGAAAGGGGACTGACGTATGTTCACTTCTTGAACTTTCTCTATAACCCTTTTGCCTCTCTGCATCCTTTCCCTAGGGTCCAGCCTCTCCTGCTCAGCTTTTGGGTAGAGCTGTAAGGCATTTCCTTCTGCCATATTTCACACTGTGTAGGATGATTTCCTGTTAGTATAGCTCAGGGAGGATACCATGCCAGAGAACTTATTTTCTTTCCCTCTTTCAATCTCAATGCCAATTTGCTCCATCTAGATCCCTGGCTTTTGTGTGCATGTGTATGGGAGGGGTTGGGAAACATTAGGGAAGAACGTCCCTCAGTAGGATGTAGCACTCTCCCACATGAGTTTATGCACCATTATTATAATGCAGATAAGTCTAGCATGAATTGGTGGCTTTTAATATATTGGCCTAAACTATATTTAATATGTTTTAATATATTCCACAACACCAAGGGAGCATACTAACAAATAGAGCTCTCTGATGATAGGGTGGTCTGCCATCTGAGATTGGGAACTCCCTTTCCCTTTATCTGTTCATGTGTAGCTGGGTGGTACTATGTTTGAGATGTTGTGGAGGCCATTCTCTTATTAGGTTAGAGATTAGATAGACTGTTGATATCTAAACCCCATAGCTGGGGTTGAGGGACCGGGGGTAGGACCAGAAAGATCACAATCTACCCCTTTGGACTTTGATTATTTGAATGTATTGCTTATTCAAAATATAAATAAAGCTTTTTAATTAAAAAAAAAAAAAACACACAACTCTGCCATATTGGCTATGTCCAAATGACCTGGAGAACTTGGAAAAGCTCATATTCCCTATGTCATACCTCCAGAAATGCAGTAGATTGAGGGTGGGGTCAAGTGATCTGTCTGTAAAACTCCAAATCATTGTTAAACCTCTGATAACATAGAAAGTTTAAAGAAAACAATAAAAGAAAAATAAAACAGTAATCCCAACAGCTAGATAGTACTGCTGTTAACATTTTGGGTTAAATTATTCTGCATATATTGAATTAATCTTTACATATTTAAGTTGCACGCTTTATAAAATTTGTCTTAATATATTAGGCATATATTATATATTTACAAGTCAATACATAAGAACAAATATACCAACATGGAACTTTTTGAGACAACCACAGAATATTGCAGGATTTGGATGCATTAAATTATTCAACTAATTTTATAAATTACCATTATAAAGAATGTGATAGGTGTGATGGTGAACATTCATGTGTGTGTGTATGATTTCTATATATATATACACGTTCCCTTTTTATGAAGTGACATTAGTTTTTATTTTTTTCATATGCTTTTAATGCTTTTATTGAGATGTGTGGGTTTTGTCCTTTATTTTATTGATATGGTGTCCAACATTACTCGTTTTTGGATATTACACCAACTTTGCATTTCTGGGATAAGTCTCATTTGGTCATGGTATATAATCCTTTTTGTATATTTATGGATTTTGTTAACTTGTATTTTGATGATATTTGTGCCTGTATTTATAATAATTCCTGTGATTTTGATCTCTTGTCTGGTTTTGTTGTCATGATAACATTGGCCTTATAAAATGAATTGGGAAGTGTTCCCTCCTCTTCTATTTTTTTGGAAAGAATATTTGGTGAATTAGTATGAATTCTTTAAACTCTAGTCCAATAAAATTCAGACGGCTTTGTGGGAGCAATTTAGAGGCCAGTCTTGGAGGATTGTTTTGACCCTTGAGGGCTCTTAGCTGTTTTTTTCTCTGATTCTCTCTGGCAAACAAATTGGCCAGTGGTTTAGTTTGTTGCTTTTATGTAGCTACAAGCCTCGTTTTAAATGCTTACTAGCAAAATATCCATGGTTTCTTAGAGTATCTATAGATTTTTATTTTTGTTCCTTCTGTTCCAGATAAAGAAATCTATGGGGATAACTTCTCAGTAGCTCATGTGAATAGCCTGTCTTTGCCATAGGTAAAATCTCTGAGCCACTGTTTTGGAACTGGGCATGAAGACTATGCCTTGCTTCTCTCGGAGTAAAACCTCTGCTTTATGAAAGTGGCTCCAGGCCGGCGCAGGAGCCTCTAGTGTCCCGGCCTGCATCTCCCAGCCCGGGCCCTCTGCCCAATGAGAAACCTGAAGCCAAGGCCCCTGGGGCACAGTGTTCTCAGCCTGCCATGCCTGAGGCAGTCTCTGCTGCACAAGTCGGGGCTGGATATGGAAAGGAAGCTTCTGATCTCTTTTTGTGCAGGCCTGGGCTTTAGTCTCTGCTGTGTGGGGCTGGGGCTGGGGAGAAATGCTGGCTACCTTTTGCTCTAGGAGAGACTGTGAGTGGGAGCTGGTGGGAGAGCATTTCTGAGCCCCATTTTTTGGGTCGTGGGTGACACAGTGGAGCTCCCGTTATGGTGACTTGGGGACAAGAGTGAGTGAGGGAGTGACTGTGGCTCAGGTGACTCACACCCTTCTTCAGATCAGATCACTCGCTCAGTCGTGTCCGAATTTGTGCGACCCCATGAATCGCAGCATGCCAGGCCTCCCTGTCCATCACCAACTCCCGGAGTTCACTCAGACTCACGTCCATCGAATCAGTGATGCCATCCAGCCATCTCATCCTCTGTTGTCCCCTTCTCCTCCTTCCCCCAATCCCTCCCAGCATCAGAGTCTTTTCCATGAGTAAACTCGTCGCATGAGGTGGCCAAAGTACTGGAGTTTCAGCTTTAGCATCATTCCTTCCAAAGAACACCCAGGACTGATCTCCTTTAGAATGGACTGGTTGGATCTCCTTGCAGTCTAAGGGACTCTCAAGAGTCTTCTCCAACATCACAGTTCCAAAGCATCAATTCTTCAGCGCTCAGCCTTCTTCACAGTCCAACTCTCACATTCATACATGACCACAGGAAAAACCATAGCCTTGACTAGACGAAACTTTGTTGGCAAAGTAATGTCTCTGCTTTTGAATCTACTATCTAGGTTGGTTATAACTTTCCTTCCAAGGAGCAAGTGTCTTTTAATTTCATGGCTGCATTCACCATCTATAGTGATTTTGGAGCCCAGGAAAATAAAGTCTGACACTGTTTCCACTGTTTCCCCATCTATTTCCCATGAAGTGATGGGACCGGATGCCATGATCTTTGTTTTCTGAATGTTGAGCTTTAAGCCAACTTTTTCACTCTCCACTTTCACTTTCATCAAGAGGCTTTTGAGTTCCTCTTCACTTTCTGCCATAAGGGTGGCGTCATCTGCATATCTGAGGTTATTGATATTTCTCCCGGCAATCTTGATTCCAGCTTGTGTTTCTTTCAGTCCAGCGTTTCTCATGATGTACTCTGCATATAAGTTAAATAAGCAGGGTGACAATATATAGCCTTGACGAACTCCTTTTCCTATTTGGAACCAGTCTGTTGTTCCATGTTGAATTCTAACTGCTGCTTCCTGACCTGCATACAAATTTCTCAAGAGGCAGATCAGGTGGTCTGGTATTCCCATCTCTTTCAGAATTTTCCACAGTTTATTGTGATCCACACAGTCAAAGGCTTTGGCATAGTCAATAAAGCAGAAATAGATGTTTTTCTGGAACTCTCTTGCTTTTTCCATGATCCAGCGGATGTTGGCAATTTGATCTCTGGTTCCTCTGCCTTCTCGAAAACCAGCTTGAACATCAGGAAGTTCACGGTTCACATATTGCTGAAGCCTGGCTTGGAGAATTTTGAGCATTACTTTACTAGCACGTGAGATGAGTGCAATTGTGCGGTAGTTTGAGCATTCTTGGCATTGCCTTTCTTTGGGATTGGAATGAAAACTGACCTTTTCCAGTCCTGTGGCCACTGCTGAGTTTTCCAAATTTGCTGGCATATTGAGTGCAGCACTCTCACAGCATCATCTTTCAGGATTTGGAATAGCTCAACTGGAATTCCATCACCTCCACTAGCTTTGTTTGTAGTGATGCTTTTTAAGGCCCACTTGACCTCACATTCCAGGATGTCTGGCTCTAGGTCAGTGATCACACCATCGTGATTATCTGGGTCGTGAAGATCTTTTTTGTACAGTTCTTCTGTGTATTCTTGCCATCCCTTCTTAATATCTTCTGCTTCTGTTAGGTCCATACCATTTCTGTCCTTTATCGAGCTCATCTTTGCATGAAATGTTCCTTTGATATCTCTGATTTTCTTGAAGAGATCCCTAGTCTTTCCCATTCTGTTGTTTTCCTCTATTTCTTTGCATTGACCTTTCTTACTGAGAACTTAATAAATTTTTTAAAAAATAAATATTTTTCCACTTGTTATATATCTTTTGTTGTTGTTGTTCAGTTGCTAAGTCATGTTCAACTCTTTGGGATCCCATGAACTGCCCTGAGCCAGGCTTTTCTGTTCTTCACTGTCTCCCAGAGTTTGCTCAAACTCATGTCCATTGAGTCGGTGATGCCATCTAACTGTCTCATCCTCTGCCTCCCTCTTCTCCTCTTACCCTCAGTCTTTCTCAGCTTCAGGGCCTTTTCCAGTGAGTTGGCTCATCTCATCAGGTGGCCAAAGTATTGGAGCTTCAACTTCAGCATCAGTCCTTCCAAGGAATATTCAGGGTTGATTTCCTTTGGGATTGACTGGTTTGATCTCCTTGCTGTTTAAGAGATTCTCAATAGTCTTCTCTAGCACCACAGTTTGAAGGCATCAGTTCTTTGGCACTAATATCTTTAGGGCATTTCCAAAATTTTGTTTTATAGTTTTTTTTTTTTTTTTTTTTGCTGCTCTGTGCTTGTCTTGCAGGATCTTAGTTCCCCAGCCAGGGATGGAACCTGTGCCTCGCTCGAGTGGAAGTGCTGAATCTTAACCACTGGACCACCAGGGAAGTCCCTCAAAGTTTTTTATGTTTATTGTTTCCATCATTTTCATCAGCTTTGGTTTGTTGAAGAGTGGATATGAAAGCTCCTCATGCCACCATTCTGGAAATCTTTGGAATCATAGATTAGATCAGTTCCTACCGAAATTCCTGCCAAAAATAAATGTCTTTCAATGATTCTCATGTTGGGGCCAGTTTGGGGGAACCATGGACACAATGACCTCATAGGTTCTTTCTAGTACTGAGATCCCCCATTTTAATGTGTACCTCTGTACCTCTTAACTTCCAGGCCACATCAGTCATGGGAAGAACCAAAGGCTCTGGTACAAAACAAAACAACAAAAAAGCCAACAACGCATTCTGCCTACCCAATCATTCTGCATCCCCCGAAGCCTCACACTTTGTGGGAGTGAATCCCACTTCTTCTCTCCTTCTGCTGTCCCTCACGTTTCTTCCTCTGGGAGGTACATCCTAACTAGAGCCGAAGAGAAAAAGGAAGATGTGTTCTTTGGACTATAGAACAAGGGCGACAAATTTAAACAGCTTAGGTGCCTTCATGGGTCAAGTGAGTGAGAGGAACTGGAGAACTCACTGAAGTGAGCTGCAGGTGATGTGTGCTTAAGTCGCTCAGGCGTGTCCAACTCTGAGACTCCATAGGCTGTGTCCACCAGGCTCCTCTGTCCATGGGGTTCTCCAGGCAAGCACACTGGAATGGGTTACCATGCCCTCCTCCAGGGCATCTTCCTGACCCAGGGATTGAACCCAGGTGATATGAAGTGAAGTGAAGCCGCTCAGTTGTGTCCAACTCTTTGCGATCCCATGGACTGTAGCTTACAAAGCTGCTCTGTCCATGGGACTCTCCAGGCAAGAGTACTGGAGTGGGTTGCCATTTCCTTCTCCAGGGGATCTTCCTGACCCAGGGATCGAAGCCAGGTCTCCCGCATTGCAGGCAGACACTTTACCGTCTGAGCCACCAGGGAAGCCCCAGATGATATGCCACCCTTTAAAAATTCTTTCTTATCACCAGAAGATTGTTTCTAAATGGATGTCATTCCTGTCATTCTTCATGACCATTATCCATATCTGGTAATCGGATAAAATTAGAAGCCACTTTGGTAATTCCTTTTCACAAATGAATGAAAATCTTCCCTCAAGGTTCAGCAGCTTATCTAACTAATCTTGTAGGAATGGATCTTTATGATATCAGTTCATTAGTGTTGGTGGTCTTTTGGGTTAAGAGATCCCTGTTTTGGGTGATTAAACCAAATTCCCCTAAAATGGGATTGAAAGCTATTCAGGAATGAATGATTCTTGACTTAATCTCTCCTAAATGAGGTTATTACAGGCCGCTTCTAATTTTATGACATTAATAAAGTTATCAGGCTTTTCTTGTGCTCATTCAAAATGCACTTGATTTAATTTTGTGGATACAATACTTGAGTGGAAATTTTGGTCAAAATTTCTCCAACTCCTTGTTGTACTGTGCTCTGAATGAAGTGGTGTTAGGAATTCTTTTCATGGTTCTTTTGGGATGCAATGTAAGAATTTATTATTATCAGCTGTTACAAGAGAAACATATAATTTTGAACTAATGACCTGATAGGTAAAGGAATAAATAGCTGCAATATAAAAACCAAGTTCCCAAGGACATAATTATGTTATTACTAGCAAACAGAGAGTTTCTGGTTCATTAAGTAGGAAAGGCAAAATATAAGTATAAATGATGGAAGGTGAAAATTTAATTTTTTACTTGTTCACATATTTTCCCCTATGACCAATAAAAACAAGAGAGAGGTTTTTTGTACTAAATGAAAATATAAACGATGAAACCTCTCTTAAAATCAGGGCCATGTGTCTATCCTCAAGTGTTTTATTATGTGAAATTTGACCTTTATTGAAAGAGCATCTCTGTTTGATGATAATTGATGGTGTTTTGAGTGAGAGTTTATGACAGTACTTCTACTTATTAAAAATATTTTCCTTAAGGTGAAGATGCTTCTTTTTAACTTTTGTCCTAGCTTAACCTTTGAAAATACCCTGTTGGTTTAGTTGCATTTATAGATTTAATTAAGAAAGTGTGGACCTCTTCAGGTCATTAATAAAAATATGGAGTATGACCAGATTTATTTCTAATCCAGAAGATTCACCAGCTTGTTTAACTGAATCATCCACTCTTCCTTTTTGTCATGTTGGCTTTTTGTTTAGTTTGATGATCATAATTCAAACCCACTGAAATTTTAAAATGCTTTATATATGAAGACATTATCCTAATTACTTCACTGGAATTATTTCTGAGGTGCTACTATAAAATAATGATGTTTTGTTTTGTTTTGTCAGGCACACGCCATCTGCTAGGCTTCCCAGGGTTCCTATGGGGTCAGGCTTGGTAATGAGACATGGCTGAGGTACAAGTGTTAATGCTACTTTTAGTAATATTCCTAGAGAATCAGTCCAACATGCCCTACAGAATCAGGATATTCAAAAGTTCAGCAAAGTTGAGGTACTGAAGAAAAGAGAGCTATTTCTCTAAACTCTCTTGTTCTCTTGCTTCTAGAATCACCTTCTGTTTGACACTATCAAGAAAGGATCAGGACAGGTCAAGTATAATGCAGTGTGAATTCTCTTCTTAAGTGTCATAAACATCCCTGTAACCCACACAGATTCTATTATTTTAATGTGAAATTTTAGCATGTAACTGCTATCATCTATGTATTAGCTTTATGTTAGTATCTCATTAAATCAACACACCATGAAACATACTGTCCATGATCTGTTTTCTGATATTTGTAATTTTGGTTTAAGGATGACCTATTTAAGCTAAACACTTATATCACTCTGCTTCTGAGGAAGGCAGTAGAGTATCGGGAATAAAAGCTAGACTGTTTGGGCACAGTTCTCAGTTCTTACCTGTACTGCTTACTGGCTATAATATGACCTTGGGCAAGTGAATTAACCTCTTTCACTTTCCTTTTATACACAGAATGATAATAGTACCTTCCTCTGAATTTGGGTTGTCTGAGGGTTAAACAAGTTAATACGAGTAAAGCACTTAGAAGGTTGCCAGATGGCAAGTGAGCACTTTATGAAGTAATTATGACTGTGCCTTCTTAGAACCTCCCCTAGCTCTAAGTCAGTCCAAAGTCCATCCTTCTCTGGCCTCCTGTCACCCATTTCTCAGCTGCATCTCACATGGTAACACTTCATGTAGCAATGCAGGTGTCCTTGAGACCTCTGTAATTTTTGTCCAAAAACATCAAATAAGAAAAATATTAGAAGTCAGAGGCAGGCAAGTTTTGAACTACTTGGTATCTCTTTCTGCCAATATGGTTTGATAATTTTTATGGACTACAGCATGGTAAGAATCTTCAGAAGTCCACTTTTAATTCATCTTTATACACACACAAAATTGACTCTTTGATTTACATATATGCCTTTGAGAGTAAGCTGACATCTGACAAGACTTGAGTTTTGAACAAACTGTTTCTGTTTTGTAGAGGGATCAAAAAATATATTTATCTCTTTAAATTCATGTTAATAATTCTAGATAAGATGTATTAAGCATGCATTACATGCAAACGCATGTACTGACTTATTTTAACTTTATAACAGTCCTATGACATGGGCTTCCCAGGTGGCACTGGTGGTAAAGAATCCACCTACCAGTACAGGAGACACAAGATACACAGATTCAACCTCTGGGTCAGAAAGATCCCTTGAAGTAGGAAATGGCAACCTGCTCCAGTATTCTTGCCTGGAAAATTCCATTGGCAGGGGAACCTGGCATACGACAGTCCACGTGGCTGCAGAGTTGGACTCAACTGAGCAGCTGAGCATGCATGTGACATGTATATACATATTATCCTACTTTGACCAAAACAGGAACTGAGCCTCAAAGAGATTAAGCCATGGCGGTAAGTGGCAGGTTCAGGATTCAGTTATAGGCAGCCTGACTCTGGTATCTGAGTCTAGACCCCTCCACTGGTCTCTTAGTGGGAGCTACTGTGTGCTGAAAACATCAAAAGTAGATCCCACTCAGTGCAGTGTCTGTCACAGACGGATATTTTGTAAGTATTTGTTAATAATGGCAATCGGGACCTCAATTATTAGAACTCAAGTTACTTTAACTACAAAGGGTAGTGTGTACAGCAAAATGGATTTTAATCAAGGAACTAGTAACAATGACTCAATAAACAATATACACTTGCTGATGTTTTTGGGGTGAGGGATATTCATGTTTGTTTTGACTTTCTGAAATGAAGAAAATAAGGATGAATTAGGGAGGGTCAGAACACTGTCTTACTCAGTTCCATGAGTTGTTGCTTCATTATTATTTTTAACAGTGGAAAGTAAAATTTCCCCTCCACCCCATCCAAAACCCTTCCAAATCCACTCCATAGTAATTGTTATCAGTTTTGACAGTATTGTAGAGAGAGATACCATTTTATCAGTTCATATTTACCATATAGTCTATCAGCAACTTTGTTATCAGTTAATAATATATTCTGAGATTTTTCTATTTTTTCCTTTAATTTTTTTTTTGGAATATAATTGCTTTACAATGTTGTGTTAGCTTCTGCTATACAAGGAAGTGAATCAGCCATATGCATACATATATCCTCTCCCTCTGTGTTGTTGCTTTAGATTTTAGTATATGAAAGGTGATAAGGTTTATGGAAAAATCATCAACAGAGAGAAGTTAACCTCTTGCAGTTCAGAGTGGCTATGCTGTAAGAGGTACTTCCAGCTTTATTTTGGTTGTTGCTTTTCTTTTTTAATTGACACTTGCTCTTCCTCTCAGATAAACAGGTTTCCGTTTTTCATCATCGAAGTTATGTAGTTGTTTGCAAGCAAAAAGATAATTTGTTGTTTGGCTGAAGCAGAAATAAAATTGCCCGATGATTACTGTTCAATTTTCCCTTCATTCCCGTTGCTTCCCTCCCTCCTGCCCCGTGATGACTGACTTTCTCTGTCTGCAGAAGCCACCTTTGATGAGTGTCTCTGGATAAGGCGGTTCATCATTGCTCTATACAGGGCGGTTGACATTGAGCAGGACAGGCAGGGAAGGGAAAGAGACAGGAGGTGTGGGAAAAGTCTGATGAGAAGTACAGTTTCCTATTAATCCTCCTGGAGAAGGAGAATCTCTTAAAATCTCTTTAAGTGGTTTACTGTTATAAGAAGCATCATAAAATATAAGTTATACCAGGTTTAGAGTTTAATGAAGAGAGCTGTTATAGGTGCATTCTCATTTCCAATGAACTAGAAGCTATTTCATTCCTGTTGATGTTCTTAGGCCAAATTCATCATGTACATGTTGAATCAAATCACCAAATTACAGCAATAAACAAGATAATAAAGCCAGTGCTAGCAAGAAATAGAAAAGAGCAATAATAATTCAGAGGCAGTGTTTGAAATATATATAAAAAAGATATGTTAATTTGCATGAGTCCTCTTCTCTTCTGCCACCCATTTTCCTTGAGGAGCTTGGGAGCAATAGACTAGAATTCTCTAGAACATTCCCTATAAACACTAAGCAGAAGATTGGGTGGCTTTATCAAAGCTGCACATCTCTCTCTCTTTATATTCTTTATAATGTTTGAGGTGTGTTTAGGACAATGTTCTATCTGGCAAAGAAGGTCTAGTTCTAAGTGGTGCTGAGATTATTAGAGATTTATGTGTTGGCATCTTGCCTCATCAGACTCCTCCATAGGAGATTTATTAAGGTGTGTGATAACTATAATTCATGATGGCTTTTAAATGTCATTAAGACTTTTCATTCAGTCTGAGTAAAATAATTCTATTACCAAGCCATCTTGATGGAGATCCTCATTGATTATGTGATAACATACAAAGGAGGTTTCTACTCACAAAGAGGAAGCAGAGATATCCGGGTAAGTCTCACCTATCTGGGCTTCACCAATGGCACAGTGCCAAAGAATCCCCCTGCAGTACAGGAGAGGCAAGAGACTCGGGTTCAACCCCTGGGTTGGGATGATCTCCTGGAGGAGGAAATGGCAACCCACTCCATCATTCTTGCCTAAAAAATCCCATGGACATGGGAGCCTAGAGGGCTATAGTCCAGGGGGTTGTGAAGAGTCAGACACGACTGACTGTACATGAGCCCACACTTACCTACATAAGTTTGCAACCTCTGGAGGATTTGGTGCTGTCCTTTCTTTACCACGTAGTCCCTCCTCAGCCTACAGCATCTGGCTCGTATTCCCAGCAGTCCATTGAAACTGCCTGGCAAAGGCCAAATCACCAAATCCAGTAAACACTTTCCCGGTACTTACTGAACGTCCTTGCTGCATTTGACATTATTGATCCTCCTTTCATTGCTGGAACTTTGTTTTCTCTGCTCGCATGTTTGCTATTTCTCCTTCTACTGCTTTGATTAATGTTTGCTGGATCTCTTTTCGTGGATTATGACTCATATTTTTTGCCACAGATCCAAACAGAATTCAGCTTCCCTGCTCCCCATTTTGCACCCTCACCAGACCCAGTCTCTTCCCATGTATTTCATATCCCAATTGTTTATACTCCTATGTAGGGAACTGGCCCTAAAGCCATCAATATGAGGAGAGGATTCTCAGATTCCTCCATCTTGTGCCCGTATTACTCCTCTGATTTTAAGTCTTAAATAGTCCTTAATTCTATCCTCTCTTCCACAGTTCTGTTAATATTACACAACATAGGGACTCACTTGTCACTAATTTTCTTGCCTTCTGTCATTTCCGCTTGAGATCCATCATTCAAACAAAACGTAGACAATTCTGGGATGCTATTCTCCTGCCCCCTCCATCGGTTTTCCATTGCCTCTACGATAAAATCCAATTCTTAGCCTGACATGAGTCAGGGGCCTCCGTGATGTAGCACTGACTGCCGCTACAGCTTCACGTCCCCATGTTCCACTACGTCTACTCTGCTCTTAGGTTGGCCAAAATGTTGATTATGGATGTATGGAATGATTTTTTTTTGGCCAATCCAACACAATACTGGGTTTCCCAGGTGGCGCTAGTGGTCAAGAGCCCACCTTCCAATGCAGGGTACGTGTAAGACAAGCTGGTTCCATCCTGGGTCAGGAAGATCCCCTGGAGGACGGCATGGCAACCCACTCTAGTGTTCTTGGACAGAGTCTGGCGGGCCGCAGTCCACAGGGTCTCACAGAGTCGGACATGACTGAAGCCCTTAGCGCGGCATGGCAACACAATACTACCGGAGAGCTTTCTTCAATATATACTATGAGCTTCACCCTTTGTGTCTTTCACTTCACTATTCCGTCTTCTTGGGATGCCTTATGCCCTCTTTTTCTTTTTCTTCTGTCTCTGTTTTGTCTTTAGAAAATCTCAAGCACCATTTACTCCAGGAAACCTTCCTTTGATTCCTTAATTGAATTAGACACCCTCTTTTTGTGTTTTCCAAGCATTCTAGGCATATTGCTCTTATTATGTACTTCAACTATTTGTTTTATGACCTCTTTGAATCCTAAGAAATAAGGACATGAACTGAATATTATTCATTTTTGTTTCCCTAGGATTTAGCATAGTAGCTCAGTATGAACATAGCAATGTTGAAGTGAACTGCCGAAAATTTAAAAAAAAAAAAAGGTTTTGAGTATCATTAGGAAAAATGTACTCTTGCCTGGAAAATCCCATGGATGGGGGAGCCTGGTAGGTTGCAGTCCACGGGGTCGTTAAGAGTCGGACACAACTGAGCAACTTCACTTTCACTTTTCACTTTCATGCACTGGAGAAGGAAATGGCAAGCCACTCCAGTGTTCTTGCCTGGAGAATCCCAGGGACGGGGGAGCCTGGTGGGCTGCCGTCTATGGGGTCACACAGAGTCGGACACAACTGACGCAACTTAGCAGCAGCAGCAGGAAAAATGGAGAATACATTTGTTGGAACATTTTTCATATATATATGTGTGTATAAGATGTACATATATATAAATGTATATGTATGTATGTGTTTCGTTTATCTCTGTATATGAAACACTGCAATGTACCATGGCGACACTACCAGGAAGAAAGGCATCTTGTTTGGTTGCTCTGTAGATTCTCTCTGTAGTTCTGGATTTCCTATTGACAAGCAGATAACAGAGTTATTCCTTATAGTTAGGTGAGGCTGTGATAGAAAGAGATGGATTCCAAGAGAACAGTGGTCCTTTCGTGACTTACTGGGATCAGGATTTACACGTGGTTTACATATCAGTTTACTCAAATATTCCTTAGGATTGAGATAAGTTTTTTTTTTTTTAATTTTATTTTATTTTTAAACTTTAAGATTGTATTAGTTTTGCCAAATATCAAAATGAATCCATCACAGGTATACATGTGCTCCCATCCTGAACCCTCCTCCTCCTCCCTCCCCCAAACCATCCCTCTGGGTCGTCCCAGTGCACTAGCCCCAAGCATCCAGTATCGTGCATTGAACCTGGACTGGCATCTCGTTTCATACATGATATTTTACATGTTAATGCCATTCTCCCAAATCATCCCACCCTCTCCCTCTCCCACAGAGTTAAATTTTCAATTAAAAGAGCCATATTTGTCTTTTACCCTCTCATCTGACTGATTTTTGTAAACACAGAGTAATGATTAAATTCTAATTTATTTCTTTTGTCCTGTTGTATGTAATGAGAATGCTATGGTGACATCAGTTTAAAGTAAACTGCTTTGGTCTTGAGTCACATGGTTTCTTGCAGGCAAAGGTAAAAAGCAAAGTGCTTTTGATTTTCAGTGCACTCCTCTCTTATATTATAATTTTAATATTTTTTAAAAAATCCTGCAGATGAAACATTATCTTATAAATATAGTTGCTAGTGTACACTAAGGGGCTTCCCATGTAGCTTAGTTGGTAAAGAATCTGCCTGCAGTACAGGAGACCTGGGTTCAATCCCTGGGTTGGGAAGATCCCCTGGAGAAGGAAATGGAAACCCTCTCCAGTATCCTTGCCTGAAAAATCTCATGGACACAGAAACCTGGTGAGCTGCAGTCCATGGGGTCACAAAGAGTCAGGCACAGATGAGCAACTAACACTTACTTACTTAGGGTACATAATCTCTAATCTTGGCAGCTTCAGCTACAAATTCTCATATTTTGAGAGGCCTATTAAAGTCTGTCCTTCATCTGCTCATCTATGTTATTTAAGATAACAAATGTAACATGTTTGAGGTGCTATTTACTTTTTCTTTGAAAAATAATTGTCTAGTATATCTTTATTGGCTAAATGTCCTTGGTATACCCAACATTTTTTTAAACAGGCTGAGAGAATAAAGAGATGATGGTGGCACTCTCAAGTATTGAACCAAGAAGGGCATCTAGCTAACCTTTGTTTCATTGTTTTAACATCAAAAACTTGAAATGTTCATAAGGATATATTTAAGAGTGCATAAAAATATCTGTTCTCTTAATTGTTGGCCTAGTTGAGGGGATTTAGAGAGAAGTATGAGATAGTATTTAATAATTTAGTAGGATTAAAACTAAATTATATTATGAATAGCTCTTATCCCATTATGAGACATGTGATAGTTATCCTGGAGAGAGAGCCTTTTGAGGTTATAGAGTTCAGGAACACACAGTGAAAGAAATGTGTTGGAAGGACAGCCTGGTGAGGGGAGACTGGGGATTGCCTTATCCCTTTTTTCTACGCCATTCTCAAGGCCTTTGTGGAACTTCGCTTGTTTACTGGTACTTTAGCAGAGTAATAAGCAGTTTTCATAACTTTTCCCTTTTCTTCCACTCAGTTTTATAATGTGACTTTCTTTCAACCTGCTTGACTACTCCTTTTGTGTTTTTCTAGTCCTACGTGACCTTTCTCAAAGGTGAGTGGAATGAAAGTCGCTCAGTCGTGTCCAACTCTTTGCGACCCCATGGACTATACAGTCTGTGGAATTCTCCAGACCAGAATACTGAAATGGGTAGCCTTTCTCTTCTCCAGGGGATCTTCCCAACCCAGGGATCAAGCCCCAGTTTCCCCCATTGCAGTTGGATTCTTTATCAGCTGAGCCACAAGGGAAGCCCTTCTTGTTATTCTCTGCTGCTGCTGCTGCAAGCACTTCAGTCGTGTCCGACTCTGTGTGACCCCATAAATGACAGCTCACCAGGCTCCCCCGTCCCTGGGATTCTCCAGGCAAGAACACTGGAGTGGGTTGCCATTTCCTTCTCCAATGCATGAAAGTGAAAAGTGAAAGTGAAGTCACTCAGTCGTGTTCGACTCTTCGAGACCCCATGCACTGCAGCCTACCAGGCTCCTCCATCCATGGGCTTTGCCAGGCAAGAGTACTGGAGTGGGGTGCCATTGCCTTCTCCAGATAGCTTCTAAGATGACTTTAATAAGTGATTGTACAAAGTTTAAAGAAAAAAAAAACCTCAATGACCATTAAACTGTCATACATTGAGTATATTGTGTGATTCCATGGGAAACTTTTTTCAGATTGCTTCATAGTTGGAGGGAATGACACAATCCAATGCTATCAAATAAAGGTGAGGGGAAATATGGAACTGAGGGTGTTTTACTATCTCTTCTTTTACAAGCGAAAATAAATTCTACTTATATAATACTGCTATTTTTCTTCCACTCTCAAAGGCTTATGACTAGAAATTTTGCTGTGTCCATAGGTAGTATTTATCAGTAAACACAATCAAATGCCTCCCCTTTCTTGTTTTGAGATTGATTGCTTGAGCATCTCCTGTTCTTTAGAGGCACTCCTGAGGCATTTCAGCTTCCTCTCTTGCTTCCTACCTTATAGCTTTATATATTTTTTTCCATAACATATTTCAAAGCTTCCCTAACATTTGTTTCTGTTGCTTTACTGAGTTTGTATCAGGCAGAGGCATGCCCTATGGAAAATAATTAACTTGCCAAATACATCATTTATCTTGAGCTTTTAAAGGAAGCGTTCTTAGGGGATTTCCAGTGATTTATTTCAAACTCTAATTCAATTTATGATTGACCCTTTCTAGATCAGAGGTCACATACAGGCAAACTATGGTCCAAATATGGCCCAAAGACATAGTTTATTTGGTCTTAAACATGTTATAAAACCTTTGAATAAATTGCTAATATTTTACAGTTGAGGGATTTCACATTTAAAAAACTTACTAACCTTCTTGAAAAATTAGAATATCTGGTAGCAGTGAATCTGCAGGCCCATGTGGGCATTGATTGGTTAGGACTGGTGATTTTAGAGTATGAGCTCTCTCATTATTCACAAATCCCTGTCCTATTTTATCTCCATTTATATTCTTTCTTATCCCAGTAGATTTTTTTAACTGGTCTGTGGTCTAGATTAGTGCTCCTTAAACTTTAATTTCCATGAGAATCACCTGGGAATCTTACTAAAATTCAGGGAGCCATTGAGAAGTGGATGGAGCCTGCAAGCCTGCATTTCTGACAGTGTCCCTGTTATGTCGTCGTTGCCATCTCAGGACATTTTGGGTAGGAAGTTCCAGATCAGTGGTCCTCAAAGTGCAGTTTTTGACCAGAAGCATCACCATCTAACCAAACCAAAGACTCTGGAAGTTGTGCCTAGCAGTCGGTTTTGTGAAACTCTCCTGGTGACTCTGTGTGCATGCTAAGTTGCTTTAGTTGTGTGTGACTCTGTGCAACCCTATGGACTGAAGCTCCCCAGGCTCCACTGTCCATGGGATTCTCCAGGCAAGAATACTGGAGTGGATTGGCATGCCTTCCTCCAGGGGATCTTCCTGACCCAGGGATCAAACTCAAGTCTCATGTCTCCTGCGTTGGCAAGCGGGCTCTTTACCACCGGTGCCACCTGTGAAGCCCCCTGGTGACTTGAATGCACACTAAAATTTGAGAATCACTGTTCTAGTTTATCTTAGGTAAGAACACTGTTTGTAAATCATCTAAGTTGGAGGTTTGAAACCTTGGCTGAACATGAGAAATCATTTTGAGAACTTCCAAAAAGATTGATCCATGAGCCCCACCCTAGAGATTCATACAGAATTGGTCTGGGGTTGACATCCAGCCTTTAATATTTCCAAAGCTCCTCAGTGGATTCTAACGTACAGCAGAGCTGAGACTTATGCTAAGTAAAGAGACTTTCTTGGCACAGTACCTGTGCCAATATTCTTGTCGGAAAAATATTTATAACTTCAACTCTCTTAAATCCATTTGTTCTTTGCTCTGTTCTATGTATGGGCTTCCCAGATGGCTCAGTGGTAAAGAATCTGCCTGCCAATGCAGGAGACCTGAGTTTGACCCCTTGGTCAGGAGGATATCCTAGAAAAGGAAATGGCAACCCACTCCAGTATTCTTGCCTGGGAAATCCCACAGACAGAGAGAGGATCCTGGCAGGCTACAGTCTATGGGGTTGCTAAAGAGTCAGACATGACTTAGTAACTAAACAACAAACCAAGAAACAAAAAAGCAATGTCCTTTGTACAGCAAAGCATTTGTTCTCATTATGTTCTTAACGATCACTGGGTCATTTAAACAAATATGGTGTTGCAGGGGAACAAACCTTTACCACCTTAAAAGGTGTTGCTTTGGCTTGCGAATTATTTTGGGTTGTATGTTTTTAAGAGATAAAAGTCTCAGGAAGAGCTTTTACTACTTATTCTTAACTGCCTAAAAGAATTTATATAAAAAACCTGTTCCTGGAAGAACTATCATCACAAATAAGTAAAGTATGTTATGAACTAGGTGATAGACTGGGGGAAACTTAACAAGACCTGCTTGATCAAATTCGGCACTGTGTCCCACTGTCTCTGTATGGCCCAGCAAACACTTGTTAACAAGTGTGTTAGTGGCTCAGTCGTGTCTGACTGTGACTCCATGGACTATAGCTCACCAGGCCCCTCTGTCCATGGAATTCTCCAGGTAAGAGTAATGGAGTGGGTTGCCATTCCTTCTCCAGGGGATCTTCCTGACCCAGGGATCGAACCTGGGTCTCCCACATGGCAGGCAGATTCTTTACCATCTGAGCCACCAGAAAAGCCCCTTGTTTACCAAACATTCACTCGTTTTTATGTAAGTTTCATGTAAGTTACCCTCTTCTCCTTCTGCCAGATGGTATGCAACATTCAATTGTCTAAATTGCTCTCGGGTCTCATAGTCTTATGCTGCTACTGCTAAGTCGCTTCAATCGTGTCCGACTCTGTGCGACCCCATAGATGGCAGCCCACCAGGCTCCCCCATCCCTGGGATTCTCCAGGCAAGAACACTGGAGTGGGTTGCCATTTCTTCCTCCAATGCATGAAAATGGAAAGTGAAAAGTGAAAGTGAAGTCGCTCAGTCGTGTCTGACTCTTAGTGACTGCATGGACTGCAGCCCACCAAGCTCCTCCATCCATGGGATTTTCCAGGCAAGAGTACTGGAGTGGGCAAGAGTATGTGGAACCCCCATAAGTATGTTAAATTTTATTTTCTCCTATTAATCTATTTCATGTCAATTTAATTCATAGATGAGCCAGAAGAACCTAGAAGGGGAGAGGAAAGTTTTTTTCCTCACCTACGGTAGTTTCACAAATCATCTCTTCACAAGTGGACTTATTATTTTTAAAGCCTGTCTCACTGTCTCCTTGCAGAGTACATTAGACTTCTGAGCTCTATGAATCAGGAAACATTTCTTGTTAATGATGTTGACACAACTTAATAGATTAGGTTGTACATCACACAACTCTAGAAGTGCACCCTTCATGTTTGGAGCCATCATAGATTTGTAGATTTATTAAAGCTGTTTTCTGGCACATGGCAGTATGATGCCTTGGGAAGAGGTGAGTTTTTATAATTTGTATAGTGATGTCCTTTGAGTTAGCAGTAGTGCTGTATTTGGTCTAACAAATTGTTCTTTTCAGTCATTAAGTTGTGTCTGACTCTTTGGGACCCTATGGACAGCAGCATGCCCGTCTAACAAATAAGACCACTAAAAAGTCATAATAAAACAGATTGCCCTCAACTGAAAAACATTCTGAATAATCAGTCACTTGGCAAATAAGCATTGGGTCAGTTTAGTATCCATGTTAAACAGTTAATATGTTCTCATTAGCGTCCATAACAGAGAAGACAATGGCACCCACTCCAGTACTCTTGCCTGAAGAATCCCATGGACAGAGGAGCCTGATGGGCTCCAGTCCATGGGGTCGCTGGGAGTCGGGCATGACTGAGCAACTTCACTTTCACTTTTCACTTCCATGCATTGAGAGGGAAATGGCAACCCACTCCAGTGTTCTTGCCTGGAGAATCCCAGGGACGGGGGAGCCTGGTGGGCTGCCGTCTGTGGGGTCGCACAGAGTCGGACACGACTGAAGCAACTTAGCAGCAGCAGCAGTGTCCATAAACTTAGGGTGAGTGTTCCAATATAAGTTTATTTGAAAGTCAGATCCTAAGACCTAATTCATTTGAGTAACTTTGCTTATTTTTAAAAGTTGTGCCTATTATGTACTGTGTTCTCAATTATGGCATTATTAAGACATAATACTTCAGGTCACTGAAGGATCTCAGAGGAAGCAAAGAGCTATTGTCAGCTAGACTAATGAATTGAATGATAGCCTTATAGAAAGCAATCTAGAAAAGAAAAAAAAAGGTAAAGAAAAAGACGTATTATCAACTAGTCATTTTGTTTGCCTTTGGAGAAAATGGAAATTTTTTATTTTTGCTTTTTCTGACTGTATGTATGTATAGAAGAAGCAACAGAATAACCTAAGCTAACTCTGCAAATATTGATAGAATGAATCCTTTGCCTTTGGGCTTAGAGTGAAAGTGACTGTCTTGTAATGTCACTTTACTACCTGCTGTTCCATTCCGACAGAGTGGAAATGAAATATTTGTATATTGTACCAGTCAGTACCTTGCCATATATATTTTCCTAATTTGGGAATGTCAAGAAAGTGGTTTGCATCTGATATCAAGTTTTCCCTTTTCTTGAAAGATTAAAATTCATTTGTTCTTGTTATAGGGTGTTTGTATATGGGAGAGCAGGTTGATGTTTTTCATTAACACCAGGTACTATGCCATAATAAAGAATGCCAACTCTCAGCTGACAACAAAATTATGTTTAAAATAGAGACCTAACTGTATCTTTACACAAACTTGTTGGCATGTAAGCAAAGGCATTTAGCTCAGGTTTACTTAGAGTCCTATGACTATACAGTTCTATGAGGGGGTCAAACATTTGTGGAAATCAGCACTGATAGTCCATAATAAAATCCATAAATAAATGTTTATTTTATGTCTCACTAGATATTAGCAGAAGTCCGTGTAATCTGAGATTTCAACATTTTCTCCCCCCTGCATTGCAGAACACACTGCCTCTATTTTTTTTTTTTTTCAAAATGCTTTTTAAAACAATAGACTTTAGTTCAGACTGCTACTTAGGAATTAAAAACATAGGCTATGGTAAGCATCGTGTTTTTACTATTTCATAGCTTTGGGTGCTAATCCCTATTACTTTACACTTATTATTTGCCTTTAATTGAGTTCTATTTCCATCAACCGAAAAATAGAAGAGGATGCAGCATAGAGTAGAGAGAGACTAATGACATGAATTCTGAAGCCAGGCAACCTAAGTTCTAAATACTGGAATGATTTAAATAAGTGTATGCTGTTAATAGAAACTTTTGTATCACTTTTTCATTACTAGCAAAAATGGGGTTTCAAGGTCAGTATTATGAAAATAATTTGTTCTTTTTGTGCTATAAAACTATTTTCTGTTTCTCTGCCTTGTTCTCCTTTCTCATTCTTCCCCTTCCCATTACCTGGATTTATAATTGTGGTTAATGAAATACCATAATTCTATTCATTACCCATTCATTCAATTAGCAAGCATAGTCTATGCCTTTTTGGTGGGTTTCTTATCTTTAATATTTATTAATTAAAAAGTACTGTCTGTTTTCTCTGACACACCTCTGTATTTTAGTTAGGATTCTATTATTTAGAAACAGTCTTTCTGTTTTTATTTTCCCTCCATCTAAAGCAATGATTTCAACCTTTGTGCATTAGGGTCATTTAAAGAGTAAGAAGGCTGAGTTCCCTCCTTAGAACAATTTGGAGTCTTGGGAGAAGCATAAGGCATAATATTTTTATTAAAGTTTTCCTAGGTGACTCAAAAATATAAAAATATTTGAGGTCTTCAGTTCTAAATGCTCCTTACAAAATGTGATTGCTTGACCAGCAGCATCACCTGGGAACTTGTTAGGAAGACAAATTAAAGCTCCACCCCACTGTGGGCTTTGGACCCAGAAATATATAGTCCAACTAACCCTCCAGGTGATTCACATGAATGATCAAATTGCAGAATTACTCCTTTATGACAGAAGTTTATTCTTTTTCTTTTTCCTGGTTGTGCACCACTTCTGTGAATATTTCCATTATGTTCGTCCCTACTTGGCTATATGTATTTAATTTTGAATTAGTCCACATAATACTTTGAGTAGCTAAATTTCAAAGTGCAATATACACCTCAAGTGAAGTTCAAAATGAAGTTCGTTGTTAATGAGAATGTTAAGCACTTAGAAACTGACTGGCCCTTAGTATGTGCTCAGAAACAGTAGTTCCTCTTACTTAGAACTGAACTGTCAGCTCTATCAGTTTTTGTTGTTGTTGTCTTTGTATTATTAATATGAACCTCAATCTATTATTATTTTGTAGGTGTATTTTTAAATCATCTGTTTATTTTCTGAGGGTTGGTTTATGACAGAAGTCATAATTTCACTAGATAATATAATCCATAAATCCATTTAACTAGATACACTGGGTAATATAATCCATAAATCCATTTGACTGGGTGCTTCTGTACTGCCACATGCCCTTGAAAATAAACTAATGAGATGGATAGTTGTTGTTATGATGTCTATGTAACTTCTGCTCTCTTTCGACAGACTTTGATAATTCAGCCAGGTGAGAGTATCTGCATCAGACAAACCTAAATACAAATAAAAGTTCTAGTTTATTTTCATACCTTCATAGGTGGTCTCATACAACCCCTGAGGGAAAGCAACATATCTTAGATTTGTTCTCAAATTTTAAGGTATACATGAATCATTTGATGATCTTATGAAAATGCATATTAGGATTCACTAGATCTGGAGCTGGCCTTGAGATTCTGCTGACAATTGCATTAATTATAGGAACATATCTGGTAGTCAACAACTGATAAAACTCGAGGTGTGACGGAGATCAGGAGAGTAGTAAAACTGACTACAAACTTAGAGTTACTATCACATCATATCAGATCAGTAGCTCAGTCGTGTCCGACTCTTTGCGACCCCATGAATCGCAGCACGCCAGGCCTCCCTGTCCATCACCAACTCCCGGAGTTCACTCAGACTCACGTCCATCGAGTCAGTGATGCCATCCACCCATCTCATCCTCTGTCATCCCCTTCTCCTCCTGCCCCCAATCCCTCCCAGCATCAGAGTCTTTTCCAATGAGTAAACTCTTCGCATGAGGTGGCCAAAGTACTAGAGTTTCAGCTTTAGCATCAGTCCTTCCAAAGAAATTCCAGGGCTGATCTCCTTCAGAATGGACTGGTTGGATCTCCTTGCAGTCCAAGGGACTCTCAAGAGTCTTCTCCAACACCACAGTTCAAAAGCATCAATTCTTTGGCACTCAGCCTTCTTCACAGTCCAACTCTCACATCCATACATGACCACAGGAAAAACCATAGCCTTGACTAGACAACCTTTGTTGGCAAAGTAATGTCTCTGCTTTTGAATATGCTATCTAGGTTGGTCATAACTTTCCTTTCAAGGAGTAAGTGTCTTTTAATTTCATGGCTGCAGTCACCATATATATATATATATATATTATATCTCTGTATATATATATTTATCTCTGTAAGATATACTCCTAAATGTTCATTTTGATTTTCTTGGTATTTTATTTGTTATTTTTAAAGTAGAGAAGTGCTTTACAATAGAACAGACTTACTTGCTTTTTAGTAAATGTGGCCAGGATTGTGTTTTTGTTAACTTTAAGCCATTATCATGACAAATGCGAGGCCCAGGCCCACGCCCTGCAACTGGAGAGTAGCCCCCAGTCCCAGCAACTAGAGACAAGCCCATATACAAGGATGGCCATTGTGGTCATGCACAGTTGCGTCTGACTCTTTGTGAGGCTCTTCTGTCCATGGAGTGAGTTGCCATTTCCTTCTCCAGGGGATCTTCCCCAACCCAGGGATCAAACCCCCTGCTCCGGCATCTCCTATACTGGCAGGCAGATTTTTTACCGCTGAGCCACCTGGGAAGCCTGAGTTAGTGTCTCTGTTTCGCTAATTTGGAAACCAGGGCTTCCCAGGTGGCTCAGTGGTAAAGACTGCACCTGCCAAGCAGGAGACACGGCCTTGATTCTTGGGTCTGGTAACCCACTCCAGTGGACAGAGGAATCCAGTGGGGTACAGTCCATGGGGTCGCAAAGAGCCAGAAACGACTGATGACTAAACAATTGTTGACTATTATTTGGTAAAGAATCTGCCTGCAATGCGGGAGACCTAGGTTTGATCCCAGGATTGTGAAGATCCCCTGGAGGAGGGCATGGCAACCCACTCGAGTATTCTTGCCTGGAGAATCCCCATGGACCGGGAGCCTGGTGGGCTACAGTCCACGGGGTCACAGAGAGTTGGACGTGGCAGCGACTAAGCACAACACAGCACATGATTAAAACTGACCCCTGGGGACAAAAATCAAAATACCTCCATCAGTTTGAAGTTACATAGGATGAGATAAAAAGCGGTCTACATCTAGCATGAATTTGGAATGATAAACTCATAAAATTCAATGAATTCATCAAACTTCAGCTAATTTCTATAAATGTATATACATGTATTATAGTGTGTATATGTGTTTTTGTAATATTATATAGTATGTACACTTAGGTACACTTGGTATGTATATTTATATAGATGCACATATCATTATATAATAAATACTTATACAAACATATATACACATACACACATACATACATACACACACATACATAATGCACTGAGATCCAGAGTGGTGGATACAAGTTCCTTGCGCGAGTTAGCTCTTAGAGCGTCCCAAACGCTTTGTAGCATTTTCTGCTCAAGCTGTAAGGTGGTCAGGCTGTAAGGATGCCGTCCCCTACCCAGGACTGTGATAACCCGAATGCTCCAACACAACATGAACAGAACCTTTAAGTGTCCTTGGACCTGATCTTTTAGTGCAGCATTCCGCAGAAAGTCAGCTTTCATTTTAATAATGATTCATTTAATAATGAGACAGGTTCCAAGACACAGGTGTAGAATTTGCATAGCGCTTTAGGACAAGAAGAAGCAAAAATAATGAGAAGGGTGTTACCATTGTCTTCATGATGGTCTCCTTGCTGCAAGTATGCGGTGATCAGTTCCATGTCATGTTGAGCTGTAGAACCCTCACGCTCTATTAACTGTAATGTCAGGAAAACTGCTTCTGGCAACTTCCCATCTTATCAGTTCCCTGAGTATTTACATTAGAAGCCACATTTTTATGACGGATACAAAAAAATCCCCTTTTCTCAGCTTTTCCCCATTAGGCATACAAAATACTTTTCTTCCTAGAAAATACACTCTGGGAATACAACTTAATGATGCCAATTAGATACTGGAGCTTGGAGAAGTAAAGGATTCAATTCAATCTCTGACTCATTATTAGTTCTTCCTGTATTTCATTTCTGGATCTAATGTAAATGGAGTTAGGGAATATTTGGAACACTAGTAATGGGTTTTGAAAAAAAAATCATCGATTAGAAGCTCTCAGAAACTCTTCTATAGAAAAATTTGGATACGGTGGTTTCTTTATATTCTCAGGAGATATTTATAACAAAGCATCAGATAATTTTGGTAATGAAATACATGGGTCATATTTTGATCAATACCTCCCATCTGATACATAATTCAGGCTGAATGGGACACGGCATTATTTTTCTTCGTGGCATTGAGTGACTCGATGCTATTTCAAATGGTAGATCTATAGGTTTGGATTATATGAAGATAAAGTCTTTCAGTAACACACTAAGTTCTAAACTGATACAGTTCTACTTTAGTCCTCTTAAAGGGAAATTACCTTTGAATTAATGTTAAAATTTAGTAAAGTAGCACAGTGTCACTGGGTTTTCTGTTTCTATAATTGTGATATTTTTGAACTCTATTTTCTTTTTTCTCTCTGTCTTCATTACCCCAAACATTTCCCTTAGGAACCTTTAAAATTCACAGTCAATTTTGGAATCTCCTGTTTATACTACTAGCTCTCTGAAAATTTATCCATTGTTTAAATGCCAGTTAATATCAGATAATACTTTGTATCACAAAGAGAAGTGATTTAAACAAAAAGAAATCAACAACTATTGGGCTTCAGTGATTTTTTTTCCTCGGGTGCTTCACCAAGTATTTGATTTTTTTACTTGAAAATAATGCGAGACACTTTTAAGCTATAAGCATCCAACACTGGTTCCTTTGAATTCTATATTTGCATTTTTCTATTGAAAAGTGTGCCTATTACTGGTACAGCTTATGCTAAGAGGAATTGGCCTTAAGGCTCAATGAATCTTTGTTTCCACTTTACCAAACTTACATAAATAATTTCTTTTAGGAATAACCACTCTGTCCTCAGACTGTCTGAAGTGCATATGAATTTGGAAATCTATTTTACTGACAACTCCAAGTTTCAAGAGTTAAGAATGCTCATTTATAAATAGTACTATTTTTATTCTCTCTTCTGCTGGAAATGTGAATCTGTCAATTAAAGAGTGTCAAAGAGCTATCTAAAACTCTAAAATGATTCCCAGTTACCTCAGACTTTGAAATAGAAAAGACTCCTGAGTTCCATGCTGTGGGATGGGCCCAGTCCAGCAACTAACACTCATGAGACAGCCCCTAACAGAGGGTTGTTTTTTTCCCTGCCTTGGGTGATGATGCTAACACATACAATTAGAGTTTGTATTGGATCTATGTAAAAGATTTTGTAATTCAGTGAGAAAATCGATTGAAAATGATATGAAATGGCTAGCATTCTTTGAAAACATGAATTAATATATAACCACTTCAGCGTATAATATCTGTGTTTTACAAATATCCCTAAGGTATTCTTTGATGCTATGGACTCTTGCCTCCTTTTTGGGGGGATCACTGCTGGAATGGTGTGACGTCACCCTTCTGGCATCTCCTCACTTCTTATGACACTGCCTGTTAGTATCCCTTGTGGGCCTGCTCCATTCTCCCCCTTCCTCTGCCTGTTTCTTAAGTCAGAGTGCTCCTCAGACATCTTTGTCCTTCTCTATGCTCACCATGAGTCATAGTCTGCAATACACATTAGTGACTTCTTAACCTGCTCCCCAGCCCACACAGACCTCTGTATCCAGCCTCTTACTGAATTTCTGTATTTGGATGCTCCAGAGAATCTCAAACTCAGCATGTCCTAAACAGGATCTGTCACTGTATACGTCAGCTGTATTGTCCCAGGTTTTGTTTATTGAAAGTCCTTATTCTGTCTCACTTGTTAGCCTGAAATATACTTTCCCTCCAGCTAACTGAACAGATCTCATAATCGACTTTCTCTAGTAATAGTGATAAAGGTGATGATGATAATATTCTATTATCATCAGTGTCTTACTGATGCTGTGACAACTTACCACATCCTTGGTAGTTTGATCACTAAGTTGTGTCTGACTCTTTGTGACCCCATGAACTGCAGGCCATCAGGATCCTCTGTCCATGGGATTCCCAGGCAAGAATACTGGAGTGGGTTGCCATTTTCTTCTCCACAGGATCTTCCCCACCCTGTGATTGAACCTGTGTCTCCTGCATTGCAGGTGGATTCTTTACCATATGAGCCACCAGGGAAGCCATCCATAGTGCTTTAAAACAGCACAAATTTATTACCTTATGGTTCTCTACATTGGCAAGTTGACACTGCTCTCACTTAAGGCTTTTCTTTAGGGGAGAATCTCTAAATTTTATCTTGCCATTTCCAATTTCTAGAAGCCCTTCACTCCTTGGCTTGTGACCCACTCCATCTTCCAGACCAACAGTAGGCTCCAGAGTCTTTCTCTCATTTCCTCACTCTGACACAGACTCTTCTGCCTCTGGCTTTCACTTTTCAGGACACTTGTGATTATATTGAATCCACCTGGATAATCCAGGATTCTCTTCCATTTTAAGGTCAGCTGATTAGCAACCTTAATTCCATTCGTGCCCTTAATTCCTCTTTGCCAAATAATGTAATACATTCACAGGTTCTGGGAATGGAGGAATGGACATCTTTGGAGGGGCATATTCCTGTCTACCCCAATATTGATAACTTACCACCTGCTAGGTACTGTTCCAAGTACCTCACATGTCTTAACTCACATTGTTGTCAAGAACTGTAAAGAGTCTGAGGTTTTTATCTTATCCCGTTTGCAAGCTTGACAAGTCAGTCTGCTGTTGTTTCATGAAAGTAGACAGAAGACAGGAAACCCTGAAATTATAGACAATAAAACTTTATTGCTCTAGCTATAACAGTAGCCAGAGTATCAGAATTTTGTGCCAGTTCCCTGAACCCCAATTCCCAAGAGGAACATTAAAGAGGCCCAGAGTTCCTCACCTACTATATGATCCATTGCATTGCAGTATCCTTAGATGAGGAACTGTAAGCCTCAGAAATCTAGTTATTTTATAAATCATGGTATATACTCCTGTCCTTTGCTTTTGAGAGGGCACTATCTCTGTTTGGCTACACAGATATCTTTAAAAAGTAGTTTGGGACAAAAGCCAGTTGCTATCTATGATTTTTAAGATATACAGAAATGTGAGAGATGCTTGAGAGTTGTGGTCCAGCAGTCGCCCTCACAGTAACTCTGTGAAAGAGTTGCAGGTACGGTAATCAGTTTTCAGGTAAGGAAAACGAGCAGCAGAAATGATAAATAACAAGCCTGTTAGGTAGCAGGACTGAGTTTTGACCCTAGACTACCTGACTTCGGAGCCCATGAGTTTTGACCCTAGACTACCTGGCTTCGGAGCCCATGAGTTTTGACCCTAGACTACCTGGCTTCGGAGCCCGTGTTCTTAGTCTCTCTTCTATGTTGCCTATATTATATCATATCCTCATGTTAGCACATGTATTATACTGCAGTTTCCTTCATGCATGTCTATGATATATTGATACTTTTAAACTTATTTGTATTCCCGATTGGTTTTTCAGCTCCATAGGTTTTACTGGGACTGTGTCTTTATTGTTCAAGGTTTAAATATCCAATGTCCAGATCAGTCTGGCTCGTGTTAGGTAATGAATAAATGTTTTAGAGACAAAGAAATACTATATATGAAACCATCATATAAAGGAACCTTACTTACCACCTACATTCTCTTAGATAGCACCAAATCTTTGTTGTGTAACAAGCATTAGTCAACTTGGCCTGTCACCAAATGATGGTGTTAGGAATCATTTAGTGTGTTTTTGATGTTTCTGCCTAATCATGTCCATTAAAGTAAAGACCATGAGTTTCAAAAGTGCTTGAAAGAAGATACAAAATATGAAATGAAAGTAGAGCTAATTTTAAAAATTAAATGGGTAAGAAAATGACAAACATTTCTTATGCATATGGGATAAGTCCTTTGGCATAAAAATTCTTTTTCGGGGAAAAAGGGAATTAGGCAAAACTTGACAAGTGTTCCTCCTTTGCAGTTGACAGTAATCAGTAAGTGTCGAGGAAAAGTGATTGCAGAGATGAAAAAAAAAAAAAAAAGTCTTTTGAGTGTGTGGTAGGAAGATCAGCAAAAACACTGACTGCATATTATGGCCTAATGCTAATTCAGTAGAATGCTAGGAGTTTGAGAACTTAAATGGTAGGCTTGCGAGTACAAGTGGTACTGATGAAAATTTTGTTACAGGCTAAAATATGTAGCTGAAACTAGTCTTTTTTGATGGAAATATGCACGAAGTCCATCAGCAGAAAGTAAGCTTTGTTTTAAAGTTTTGAAGTACTGATTCACACTTTTTAAAAAAAATTTTCACTGAAGTATAGTTGGTTTACAATGTTGTGTTAGTTCTGAGTGTATAGCAATGTGAATCAGTTATATAAGTACATATACCCACTCTTTTTTAGATTCTTTTCCCGTGTAGGCCTAAATTTGGTGGGAATGTATCCAGGAACAGCAAAGCTTAAAGTCCTCTTTGTCAAATGAATTTAAAAACGTGTATACCTGTGGCGGATTCATGGTGATATATGGCAAAACCAATACAATATTGTAAAGTTAAAAAAAAAAAAAGAACAGCTAATCACCAGAATTAATAACAGTTTCATGCAACACTTGAATGTTCAATGTATGAAAAAGCACACATTGGGATTTACTTGGAATTCCAAAGTAGTTACAGCAATAAAGTTGAAGATGAAATTAAAAAAAAACAAAAAAACACAAATAAAAACAACTATTCAGAACTTAATCAGTTGGTGAGTAAAAAAAAAAAATCTTCCGAATATGTACTTGAAGCAAGAAATGTTTTTTTTCATTTTATAAATACCAGTAATAGATGACTTCTATGAATTTTATCTTATTAATGCTTCTTTTTCAAATGTAATTTATATTTATACTAGTCACATATGGTAATTGTCAGAGCAAGGAGTTTTATTTTTTAATACAGAAACTTCAATGCTTATGTAAATAGTATCTTCAAGTGCCAGTAATGACATAATAAAAACACCACTGTTTTTAACCTGTTAAACCTTTAAATCTTCAAGTTTAGAGTCCTTAAATAATGAAGTGGGAGTGTCCTATGACTTTTTTTTTTTTAAAGCTTGTTCTTAGGTGGGTTCTGTATTGCTTTACATCATGAACTATTTTCAATTCAGAAATCAGAATGCCTAACATAACACGTTAGCCAACACTGCATCTTTGTTCAAAGACAAAGTTAGGCCTGTCATGCATCAGATTCCCTAAGGTGAGGACAGACCGGTTAGATCCCAAATAGTGACGGCATTGATTTATCATGTGTTGTGCTTAGGACTAAGTGTTTTACATGGACCATCTCATTTACTCTTCACAACAACCTGCAAGGCTAGTACATTAATATCCTCACTTTATCTATGAGGAGATAGAAGCCGAGAGAGATTGAACAATTTATTTGAAGTTTCATAGCCAGTAAGTGTTAGACCTAGATCATAATTAGTGTGGACTCTAAAGCTCCAACTTTTAACTGTTATGTCTACTGACCTCTCCCAAGAAGGCTTAGGCTGCAGAGCTGGAAAGGCAACTGGGGCTGTGATGGAGATGCTGCTGAGGACACAGTGTGGAAGACAGCGCTGACGGTGAAATTTAAGGGTGGGAAGGAAATAGAAGGGGAAGTTAGTTCAGAAGCCTGGGGATTTGACAGCAGGATAGATTTGGGGTAGAAGAACCAGGACAAAGTTCACAATGCATCTGTAATCTAGGGGAAGTGCCTCTGAGTGATACTCAGCAGAGAAGCTGAAAGGAGCCGAAGAGCACTTCACATAGCAAAGAGTGAAACCAAGGAACTGATGACCAGAAGTGCAGAATTTGATCTTCTTTCTCCAATAGGAACTGGTTATGGTTACATATCTGCTTTGCAACATCAGGCAAGACTAGTTGTAAGCTATATTCAGCATTACTTGTCATCAGAAAGGAAAGACTCTGGATGACAAACTCTGTTGATCAATTTGAGATCAGAATCTGACCTGACTGTGGTAGGGAGGAGAGGCCTGATATAGCCCATTGTTTTTTTTTAGTAGTTATTTAATAATGTAGAATATATTAAAGTTTATTTTAATATATTAAATATATTAAAAGTATATATGAAGTTTCAGACTTTTTTTACTTTTTTTAGTAGTTATTTAATAATGTAGAATATATTAAAGTTTATTTTAATATATTAAATATATATTTAATATATTAAATATATAAAGTATATGAAGTTTCAGACTTTTTTTACTTTTTTTAGTAGTTATTTAATAATGTAGAATATATTAAAGTTTATTTTAATATATTAAATATATATTTAATATATTAAATATATTAAAGTATATGAAGTTTCAGACCAGAACATTGCCACTAATGCTAGAGACTGGGCTTTGGTTTGCATGTATTATCAATATTAGACTCTGTTTTGTGATTCTTGGAACATTTCTACCTGGTTTCAGGTTCTTAGTGTTGTGTTGTCAGGGTGCTGTGCTGTGCTTAGTTGCTTAGTTGTATCTGACTCTTTGTGACCTCATGGACTGTAGCCCACCAGGCACCTCTGTCCATGGGGATTCTCTGGGTAAGAATATTGGAGTGGGTTGCCATGCCCTCCTCCAGGGGTCTACCCAACCCAGGGATCAAACCCAAGTTTCCCATGTTGCAGGAGGATTCTTTACCATCTGAGCCATCTTGGAAGCCAAAGAATACCAGAGTGGGTAGCCTAACTCTTCTCCAGGGAATCTTCCCAACCCAGGAATCAAACAGGGTCTCCTGTATTGCAGGCAGATTCTTTACCAGCTGAGCTCTCAGGGACATCTGTGGTGGTGCATTTTTCATAGTGATTGACTTTCCCCAGAATCCAAAAGAGGAAGTTATAATACTTTCTAAAGGTTTGCGTACATGCGTGCTTAGTCGCTTGGGCTTCCCTGGTGGCACTAATGGTAAAGAATCTGCCTGCTAATGCAGGAGACTCAGGAGACAAGGTTCAATCCCTGGGTTGGGAAGATTACCTGGAGGCATGGCAACCCACTCCAGTATTCATTCTTGGAAAAATTCCATAGACAAGAGGAGCCTGGCGGGCTGCAGTCCATGGGGTCTCAGAGTCAGTGACTGAGCATGCACAGCACGGACATGCTTTTCTGTCCATGGAATTTTTCATGGCAAGAATGCTGGAGTGGCTTGCCATTTCTTCCTTCAGAGGACCCAGGGATCAAGCCTGCATCTCCTGTGTCTCCTGTATTGCATGTAGATTCTTTATCCACTGAGCCATCAGGGAAAAGCTTCTTAAGGTTTAAGCCAGATTAAAGTTGGGGCTGTCAAATAATAGTCTACTACTAAGGTGCTTAGACATTTTCCCCTGGAAGTCAAAAAGAACTATGTATCTGGGTGTGGGGGTCATTACAGATGACTTTGCAATAGGGGAGAACACTCAAAGAAAACTAGTAGAATGGGTTAAAAAACACACACATAGATGGAAATCCTAGAACTCTGGTTTTCAAAAGTTAGAAGATGACAAGAAAATAAAACAAACAACAAAATACACCAACAACAAGAAACGCTAATTGGGGAAGTAGAGGAGAAACTACGACAGACCCTAATTCACAGTATAATTCTCAGCAATATCTAAGAAGAAACCCAGAGGTCTCCATATTTTGTAATCTTAGTGAGAGCTGTTTAAGCAGTGTTAAAAGTAGAAAGCAAATTCTAGTGCACTGAAGGGAGCAAGTAGAGAAAACCAGATTTTTATGGTAATGTATGTAATCACTTTCACTACTATTATATGAATATTTGCTATCTGCCTATAGTTTTTAGAACTATAGTAATTAATTGCGAGCAGACGCCTATGCATAATTTTAGCCAGGATTTTTTTGAATTTCCAAGTAAATTAGACCCTGAAACATTTGAGTTTTCTTACTTCTAGTCTCAAGGCACATTAAAGAGTTGTGGTTGAACATTTTAATGGATATAACCTCATGACAAATTTATTTTGCAAAATTAAAACAATTTGAATAAATCTTATCTTCAAAGTTAAGCAATAGAGTATTTCAGTAACTGAAGATATATTTTTTAATTTATTATTTATTATTATTTTTAAAATCTATAAATAAAATTTATTTATATAAATTTAAATAAATTTATTTAAATAAAATAAATAAAATTTATTTATTTATATAAATTTATTTAAATAAAATAAATAAAATTTATTTATTTCTATAAATTTATTTATAATAATTTTATTTATAATAAAATTAAATTTATTTATAATAAATTTTAAAATAAAAATTTTTATTAAAAATAAAAAAATTTTAATGTTTGTCTGCACTAAGTCTTTGTTGAGGCACAGGCTTTTCGTTGCTGTGCTCAGGCTCTCTCTTGTTGTGGAGAGTGGGGGCTACTCTTCATTCCACGTGCGAGTTTCTTGTGGAGGCTGCTCTTGCTGCGGAGTACAAGCTCCAGAGAGCACAGGCTTCAGTACTTGTAGCACATGGGCTGAGTTGCTCTGAGGCATGTAGGATCTTAAGTTTCCAGACCAGGGATAGGGCCCATGTCCCCTCCTTTGGCAGGTGGATTCTTAACCACTGGACCACCAGGGAAGTCCCTGAAAATATATATTTTAGCAGCTTCGTTGAGGGATGGTGACATGCAGTATATGTGACACGCACATGTGTGAAGTGTACAGTTTGAAGTATTAAGATATGTATTACACCCATGAAATCATCACCATAATAAACCCATCCATCTCTTCCAAAAATTTCCTTTCTATTTTAATCCCTCTAATCTTTGTCCCCAGGCAAGTACTGATCTGCGTTTTGACATTATAGATTAGTTTTCATTTTCTATATATAAATGACATGAATCATACAGCATATATTTTTTTCTTTCTTTTTACTCAGCATAACTATTTTGGGGTTCACCCATGTTGTAGCATGTATTGACAGTTCTTTCTTTTTATTGCCTGCTGCTGCCGCTGCTAAGTCGCTTCAGTCGTGTCCGACTCTGTGCGACCCCAGAGACGGCAGCCCACCAGGCTCCCCCGTCCCTGGGATTCTCCAGGCAAGAACACTGGAGTGGGTTGCCATTTCCTTCTCCAATGCATGAAAGTGAAAAGTCAAAGTGAAGTCGCTCAGTTGTGTCCGACTCTTAGCGACCCCATGGACTGCAGCCCACCAGGCTCCTCCATCCATGGGATTTTCCAGGCAAGAGTACTGGAGTGGGGTGCTACTGCCTTCTTTTATTGCCTAATAGTATTTTATTCTGTGGGTGCATCACACATTAGTCACTCACATATTGATGGACATTGGAAGTAAAAATGTTATGAACATTTGTGTACAAGTCTTTATGTGGATATATGCTTCCTGCAGATGTTCTGAAAATTTAGAACTATTTATGAGATAAAGATACAGAGCAGAATACGTGTGTACTCAGTTGCTTAGTCCTGTCTGACTCTTTTGCGACTCCATGGACTGTACCTGCCAGGTTCCTCTAATTTTCCAGGCAAGAATACTGGAGCAGGTTGCCATTTCCTTCTCTTGGGGATCTTCCTGAACCAAGGATCAAACCCATGTCTGCTACATCAGCAGGTGGATATTTTTTGCCACTGAGCCACCAGGGAATCCCTACAGAGCAGAAAGGTGCAAAGTGTCTCTCAGTAGTGCAGTAAAATCCAGGTTTCTCTGTACTTTGACATTGGGTTATTATGTCTGTAGAATAATCTCCTGCTCTGCCAGCCACAGACATGGTTCCCTCTATCAGTAATAAAGCCTGTGAGAGTCTGAGAAGCTGCCTTCTATTGCTGACCCTTCTGTGTTTCTCTTGCTTTCAATCCCTTTGTCTGAATCTGACTGTTTGCTCAGGAATCCTTGTCTGGTTGAAGTCCAGCTTTGTCTCTCAGGTCCGACACCGCTGCCCTTAGACCTCTGGAAACTAATGAGTCACCGGTCTGCTTGGCTACCGATGCCTGAGGTCTTTGGCACCAGCCTTCAGCTGCCCCACACGCTCAGGCTGCAGGTCAGACTGTGGCTGTGTGACTGCCCTCGGATGTACCTTCTTTATTCCAAACTTTTAGACTCTGCATCTGGCCTGTGTCTGGAGTCCTCGCTATGCCCTTTGAGCCACTGCATATCCCAGTGTGCGGCCTGACTTGCTCACTTAATCCTGGGGACCTGAGTACCCCTGGCTCTTGGAAGTCTCCAGGGAACAGAAGTGACTCTCTTTTGCCACAGTCTTGTTCTTAAGTCCAGCTGTTCCTAGTAATGGCCCCAGACCTGCTACTGCTGTTGCCATCTGCTGGTGGCAGATGGAGTTGGCACATAGTGTTCTGTTGCCTACTTTGCTCGTATTTAGGGGAGGCCTCAAAATAAAATCTCAAGCAGAAGTGTGTCTCTTTGCTCCATCCTTGCGCTCTGCACAGTTCTCACACCCGTGCTCTCCCTCCCTGCCCTCAGCCACGTCAGCCTCACTCTGTTTGTCCAGTGTGCTGCTCTCATTCCCTCCTTAGGTCTGTGCAGCTTTTGTCCCCTCTTCTTAGAAAACGATACTTCCACATATCTTCAGACATGTGGCTTCTACCATTACTCACGTCTCAAGCGAGATGTGATGGCCTTACAGCCTTGACCACGCTCCACCTAATCACTCCACCAATTACTGTCTTCCTCTATTATTATTATTATTTTTGTGATAGCATTTGTCATTTGCTCAGTTTCTCTCATTCATTTATTGCTTGTTAATTGATCTCTTCCTCCTACACACACCCACACGTAAGTGCCACGAGAGCAGGGAACAAAGAGCCTTGAGGGCAGAACAATGCTTGTATTGAGAAAAGAGCTGCTCAAAGATACATGCTTGTGTAAACGACTGCACGTAGTATCTCTATGTGCCCGTCGAATTCCTACTTATTTTCAGAAATCCAACTCAAACGCTACCTCTTTCAAGAACTAGATCTGATATTCTCTCTCTTTCACAGCACTTTTTATTCTTTATTTCTTGTGTTAAGTTGTCATGTTTCCCTGTAGTGAATACAGGGGCCATACTTGACTTATTTTAATACACATCTCAGACTTACACGGGGGCTGCCCCAGTGGCCCAGTGGTAAAGATTCTGCCTGCCAATGCAGGATAAAAAGTAGAAGCGGCTTTGATCCCTGGGTTGGGAAGATGCCCTGAAGTAGGAAATGGCAACCCACTCCAGTATGCTTGCCGGGAAAATCCCAGGGACAGAGGAGCCTGGCAGGCTACAGTCCACAGGGTCGCAAAGAGTTGGACATGATGAGCAACTGAGCATGCACACATGCACACAAACTTAAGGACACAGCAAATGCTTAGATGTTTGTTAACATCATGAATAAATGAAAATTAGCTTTGAGACTTGACCATTTAATTTTTTTCTTATTATGAAATATTTAAAGCATGCAGAAAAGAATCAATAATATTATAAGTAATACCCATGGATCCATTATCAGCTTTGAAAAATTAGCATTGAAAGCATATTGGGGGTACTTCCTTGGTCCAGTGGTTAAGACTCTGCCTTCCAATGCAATGGGGTACAGGTTCGATGCCTGGTCAGGGAACTAAGATCACACATGCCATGAGGTGTGGCCAAAGGCTAAAAAGTAAAATAAAACAAAACAAAACATTGGAAGAATTCCCTCGTGGTTCAGTGGCTAAGACTCTGTAGTTCCATTGCAGGGGGCATGAGTTTGATCCCTGACTGGGTAATGGGGACATGAGCCTCTGCAGACTGCACAGCGCATGGCGTGGCCAAGACAAAACAAATCACGTTTGAAATCCATTGTATTTGACCCTCTGTGATATTGTGATTTATGAGAAATATATCCATGCCATTCAGATTTCTCACACATGTTTTCTGGCTCACAGCTCCCAAGACCTTCAGAATTTTCCAAGTGAAGCGAGACCTAAAGTTGTCTTTTGTTACGTTAATACAGTGACTTTTGGAACTCACCTAAGGATGGAGGCTGGTTGCCAGGAAAACTAACCTTGTGATTAGAGGGTTGGAACTTTTCGTCTCACTCCTTGGCCTTGAGAATGAGGGGAAAGGGGCTGGAGACTGAGTTCATGCCTCAGTGGCCAATGATTTTATCAACCATCCCTCTCTAATGAAGTCTCCATGAAACCCCAAAGGTATGCGCGCAGAGAGCTTCCAGGTGGGTGAGCAGGTGGAGATCTGGGGAGAGTGGCACGTCTATGAGAGGGCACGGACGCTTTTCACCCTTTCAGACGTCTCTTCCATCTGGTTGTTCCTTAGATAGCTTTATAACAAACTGGTGATCTGGAAGTTAAATGTCTCTGAGTTCTGTGAGCTGCTCTAGCAAATTCATCAAACCCAAGCAGGAAGTTATGGGAATCTCTGATTTATAGCCAGTTGGTGAGAAGTGCAGGTAACAACCTAATCTTTCAGTTGCATCCTGATTTGAGGGGGGTGGTGGAACCTCCAGTCTTTATAGATCAGAAGCAAAGATAACAACCCAGGCTTGGGACTGATTTCTGAAGTGGGGGGTGGTGTGTAGTCTTACCGGACTGAACCTTTATCCTGTGGAGTCTGATTCTGTCTTTGGGTAGACAGTATCGGAATTGGACTGAACAGTGGGTCACTCTGTTGGAATTGCTTATTGATGATGTGAGACAACTCCCCTCTGCCTCTGCCATTTGCATACAATCAAAATTGATTCTGGAAACATAAAAGACTGTCCCTCATTCCTTCCTTCTCGTTTTTTCCCTGAAGCAATCATAATTCTGAATTTGGCGTTTATCGTTCGTGAATGTGTGTGATTCTGTGTGCATTTTACCACTACTATTTGTCTGAGCACAAGTGTGCATATGTGAATACCCATTTTCCACCTATTTGGCTTGCTTTTAAGTAGTGGATGATAAAGGGCATTCTACACTTCGTTTGTTCCCTCAGCATTATGTTTTTCTGATTATCCATGCTGATACATGTAGTGTTAGAATCTAGTGGTGAGACTATTTCAACTGTTGTATGGTGTTCCTTTTTTAGAACTATTTCACAGTTTCTCTGTCCAGTATCTTGGTGAAAGGCATGTAGTTTCTCCTTTCACTTTTACAAACAGTACCGCAGCAACATTCTTGTACCATTTTTTCCTTAGCATCCTGGGGTGTTACTCCAGGGTTTATACGGTTAAGTGGAGCCAGCTTGCCAGGGTTTGAGTCCTTACATCGCCACTTGCTGGCTTTCCCAAGAAGCATTGACCACCAACTATTTTCAGCCCTTCTGAGCATGAATGCCCTATCTCAGCTGCTGGCAACAAGCCGTCAACTTGGCTTAGATCCCTTTAATTCCGGTAGATCCTGCTGGAGCCAATTCCCAGATGCCACTGCTTGCTCCTGGAGCCAGACCTCAGCAAGCCTGTGGCTTCACTTGCAATCACTACTTTGCATTTATGTACCATTTCTGGTCCATGGAGAGGTTTATTTTCCAGTCTGGAGATGATATTTAGTTTTTCCTTTTCATATTTTATTTATCATTGCTATGTGTTTAGAGCAGAGGGAGTACATTAAAGCATGAACTTACTGTGTCACCTTAACCAAAAGTTGATAATATAATACCTTTACCAGCTTTAAAAGTAAGCATAAATCTTAAAATCATCTAATCATAGATTTTTGGAGCTGAAAGGGATTTTAGAGATTATGATGTCTAATAACCTCATTTTGTAGGTGAGAGAATTATGGTCTTGAGAAATTAAGTGATTTATTGATGTCATATATTTAATTAATGATGGAGGCAGGACCAGAACCAAAGTCTGCAGTTTCCCTCAATAGTCCTTTTGATGCTACATCGTCCATTATAACTTTCTTTATGTGAGCTATATTTACATGTAACATTTTATTTTTAACAGAACTCAAAAATACATTAAAATTAAGCAATTAGAAATAGGACATATCAGATTTTTAAACCACTGTGAGATGTTTTCTTTTGAACAATATTGAGGTAAAAGCAAGAGTACAGTATTCTCTGCATTAAGCTGATTTATTTTCATCAGAAGGCGCAGTGCCTTTTGACTCTGTAGATTCCTGCTGCCTTTGGTTTCCTTGACTTTCTGCAACTTATTAGGATAGGCGCATCAATAATGGTGCTGATACTTCCCACCTCCTCCACCACTGGGTCTGAAAATGGACTGTGATGGATGGATACAGCTAGCGTTTACAGTGATAGCCTATATTTCTGCTGTCACAAAGAAATGGCAGGTAGTTTAATTTAGAAAAAAAAATTACTAAGAAAGAGCAAGTATTCTTTTTAATGAGAATTTCTGGACTTTTGTCGGATATGCGTTTAGAATCGAATGTGTTTGTTAAAGCCTTTGGAATTGTTTTATTTTGTTTCTAGATCTTTTAGCTGTGCCTAAGCATCCGTATGCTGCTATGGAGAACTGGGGACTAAGTATTTTTGTGGAACAAAGAATACTGCTGGATCCCAGTGTTTCATCTATTTCTTATTTGCTGGATGTCACCATGGTCATTGTTCATGAGATATGTCACCAGGTATGAAAAAGGATCAGGTGTAAGTATAATTGCAAACTATGGCGAATGTAAAATGATATCAGATAGTTAGATTAGGAGTTCAGTTGTTATCCCCCCAATTAAGTTTCAATTCGGTGTAGAGCACTGTGTAGTTCTTTTTGGAAGATCTGTCGCTTTTCTCAAATGACAGCACAAACGAAAGTGAGGGCACAGATTGTATTGAATGAGCAACTGTCATTCAGTTTAGGTGAGGAGTGAGATGGCATCGCCACCCAGCAGCCTCTTTGGAGACTCCATGCACTCACTGTTCTTTGTCCACCTTGCTTTATTTTCTTGTGATTATTGGTGTGTATATATGATAAGAGCAGTGATGGCGATGATTTATTGCATTGCTGCAAGATGCAGCGGAGTTCTGTGTACATGTCAAAATTTGCTTTTGCTGAAATCAATTTGTTATTCCCCTTCTCCCATCACACAGACACTTAGGAAGTCTTTCACTAACTCAGCCACAGACTCTTTGTTCTGAAATGATTGATATTTTTTTGTCTTGGCATGTTTAGAAATTCATATGTAAATTAGCCAGCTTTGTCGTGAAGCTAAGATAAAATAAATTTCATGCACTTTACTACAATGAGTGAAAGGTATTACAGAGATTTCACAATGCCTATTTGAATCTTGATGCTAATGAAAAGAATAACTGAAAATAAACGTCTGTGCTTTAATAAAAAGCAATCCTTGTCTGGTGACCAGAAGCTATGGTTAGTTTTTAAGTGAAAACACCAGAAATCTCAGTGTGAAACCGCAAGACTTCCACTTGTTATCAACTCAAAATCTTTTTAAAAAGTTTGAAAACCTTAAAGAGAGGTAGAAAATGTTGTCAGTGAAAGAAGCTGAACAGGTAAATGCTAATATGTGAACACAGACTTCATGATAAATTGTTCCAGGCCACATGACTCTTTACCTAAATGTCAGCCTTCTGCAGTGAACCTGTGTGGTGTTTGTACCGGCCATGCTGGTCAGCTAGGGCATGTGTTCCTTGCTTCAGTGACTTAAGCGGATCCATTGTAGAGATAACTAGTGTTTCTGTATTGTGCTAAAAGTGGTTTCCAGCTAATCATACAATTCTTTGACGCAAAAACTGATTCCTTTTTGAACATTCCTAGACACAAGTTACATGAAGAGTTCTTTTGAAATAAGAGCATACTGATAATCATTGTTCCTAGAACTGGATTTCTTTTGTTCCAGACTCTCAGTTACTTTCTTGTTCTAGCTTAGTGATGTTCAGCTACTTATTATAGGAAATGAACCAGAAGCTGGGAGAAACACATAATAATTTCTACTGTCAATGCCAAAGTATCTTCTGCATTACCATTTCTCCTCACCTACTTCTTGTTGCAGTTTTTAAGATAGACTTTCAGTTTAAGAGAGAAGAAGCACTTGTTGCTGATCAAGAATAAAAAATACTTAAAACATCATTTAACTTGTGGTCATCAGCATGTTCAGAATTATCTTGTATTTGTATTTCGATTAGAGATCCTTTTGAGTAAGAGATACTTTATTATTAATATTGAAACGCTCTGCCACCAAGCTATTTAGCTCTTAAAGCTGTAGAGCTATCATCTGATACTTGCCTGACTACCTTTTTCTTCTGTTTCTTAAATAGCTCACTCCCACTTAGAATCTTCACACTAAGAGTTACTTATAAATGCCTAAAATCCTCCTGCCTAAGGCTTTCTCATGGCTCCTTCTTATCATTAAAGTATGAGCTCAAATGTCATCTGCTTAGAGAGAACCTTTTTGCTTTTATAATCTAAAGTGACCCCTCCCCCATACATATCATGTTTTAATAGGACCTGAAATTCTATTGTTTCTTTGTTTATTTTTTATTTTCTATCTCACCTCATTGTCCCTTCTTCCACAATAAAGTGTTCGCTGTCTCAGAAGGGACGTTGTCCAAGTGGCATAGTTCCTGGTATATAATGTTTTTTGTTTGTTTTGTTTTTTTAATGAAAAAAGAATTCCATTAAGCTTTTTCTGAACTCAGCAAGGATTTCAGAGTAATGCATCATCATCTAATCAAAACACCAATTAAAAATGACAACATTATTTTTCCTGAAGCGATCTTAGAGGTTTTTTTGTTTGTTTTTTTTGGTCCAACACTCATTATCATAGAATCATGGAGAGTCAGGTGTGGAGCATCCTGAAAGCCTTCAGCTCTTTCAGTAGGCTGACGTTGTCTGTGATTGCCTCTGACACTGGAAGGCGCTGCTCCAGTACTTCCTGTGCTGAGCTCACTGCTTCCTGAGGCAGTATTTTCCATCGTCATCCATTTTAGTCTGTTAGAGGGTCTCCTGCATTTTTAGCAGCCTCTACCAATTGACAAACCCCAATTTCCATCCATTAGTCCTGATTTGTCTCCTGCAGGGACACAGAACCCAAGCTTCTTCTACATATTAGGTCTTCAAATATTTGAAGACAACTGTCAGCAATTTTTTTTTTTCTCCTGAGTCCTTTCTCTCCCAGGTTAAATATTCTTTTTCTGTTCCTTGATAATTTTATTTTTGTTCTACCCTGAATGCACTTATTAAAAAATTAGCATCACCCAAGTGGTCAAATTAATAGTCTTGCTATAACCTATTTTAAGATCACAAAACCAATTAGAAAATGAATTTCAGTTGTGATCATCACAGTTTAATACATTTAATTCTAGATGAGATAACTCTGGCTAGATGTGATTTTATCTGATGCCCATTCATCTGTGATGGCAGTGGTTTGGTGACCTCGTGACTCCTGTGTGGTGGGAAGACGTGTGGCTGAAGGAAGGGTTTGCTCACTACTTTGAGTTTGTTGGTACAGACTACCTCTATCCCGGCTGGAACATGGTAAGTGCATTTCTCTTTAATTTTTTGGAACTCTCAGTGAAAGCTTGATCCCATGTCATATTGGGCTTATCTTATCGTGAGATGTGTTTGAAAATGCCAACTGATGCATGAAAAAAATTAGCTACCCAACAAAAGAAATGTAACCCAAAATATAAACGGTAGTATTCCAGAAGAATTCTCTTTTAGTTATTAGAACTAAATACAGTCTGATTGGTTATACATTGATTTCAAAATACTACAAGTTTTCTAAATAAAAATATTTTAGATTGCAATATTTGATAACAAGGATAAACTATCCCATAAATTGATAAGGTAATAGCAATTGATAAGTTATACTTTAAATGTGTATAGGATATCTCAATATATAGGAAGGAAAATGAGAACTTAATATTCAGTGTGATGAACTCAAAACATAGCTAAAATCTTGGATACATTATTTTTTTTACTTTAGGATTAAATGATTTAATAAGAGATTTATAATTTTATAAAGAGCTGTGTGCATTATATCCAAACTTGTATGTATGAATCTGAAGTAGGGTTCATTGCACCAGAAGCAATGATGTTCTTGAACATCCTAGAAGAAAAAGTGGAGGGGGGATATGATTTCTGTATGTTGTTGAATATGTTTTTCATTTTATGGGCTTCCCTGCTGGCTCAGATGGTAAAGCGTCTGCCTGCAATGCGGGAGACTTGGTTTCGATCCCTGGGTCAGGAAGATCCCTTGGAGAAGGAAATGGCAACCCACTCCAGTACTCTTGCCTGGAGAGTGCCATGGACAGAGGAGCTTGTAAGCTACAGTCCATGGGGTCGCAAAGAGTCAGACACGACTGAGCGGCTTCACTTCACTTCATTTTATACAAGCTTCCATTAATGAGTAAGTGACTATGTTATTAAATAGAACCCAGGATATAGGTTGTTTTGGAATTTTACTTATTTTTAAAATTTACTTTATTATTATTTTTGGCTGTACTGGGTCTCAGTTGCTGCTCAGGGCTTTCCCCCGTTGCAGCAGGTGGGGACTACTCTTCAGCTGTGGTGTGAGGGCGTCTCTTGGTGTGGAGCACGGGCGATAAGGCGCATGGGCTTCAGTGGCTGTGGCGCATGCGCTTGGTTGCTCCAAGGCACGTGGGATCCTCCCGGATCAGGGACGGGACCTGTGTCTCCTGCAGTGGCAGTCAGGTTCTTTGACCCTGAGCCACCAGGGAAGTCTGGAACTTGAATTTTAAATTTAAGTGACACTGTGTAAAAGTTGCAAAATACTAACATTTGTCAACTTCCAAAAGCTCAAATTTCACCTGTGTTATAGCTTGAGTAATAATATAAATTTATTTTATACCACTCGATTTTTGATGTTTAAACTACAAATATATGTGATTATCTAATTATCTGTCATGATTACAAGTATGATATGGTGAAATGCACCGTTGTCCGTTAAGTCATGATATAACTTTTCTACCATACTCCTACTGAGTATAAAAGGTGACCTTACATATCTCAAGAAATGTTGCAATTGTAATATCATACTGATATGTTTGAACTATCCACTTTTATATTTTATAAAAGCAACATGGTTCATTTGCACAAATGTGTGAGTTAATTTTACTTGGCCTTATATATCTAAGTGTATATCTATAAATAATACAATTTAAAATTTTTATTTGAACTATTTTATTATAGCATTGAAATTAATTTTAAAAATGCTTTTAAAGAACTTTGAAGAAAAATCATCAATAGCATGCAATATTTATTAAAAGTAATTTTTAAACAAATATGCAGTTTTAAAACTGAAATATTAAGGATATTGAAACATTTGTAAAAATATATTTTGGTTGCTAGTTGACTTTCAACCAAATTTGTTTAAAATTTTTATTTAATTTTCATTATGTGTGAGTTACTACTGATTGGTAATTCTGTTATGTTTTAATGTTTAAAATGTTAGTATTATAAATGACATGTTACTCATATAGGTAAGATTTTTTTTTTTTTGAGCTCATTGAGCCATCTATGACAAAATCTATTCAGCATTATAAAAATAAATCTTAGATTGAAAAGCTATGCACAGAATTATACTCATGGTGAAAACTGACAGCTTTTGATGGTTTTAGCGTTGCAGTCTACCCCAAGTTTCAGTGTTCCCATACTGAATTTTGTTTTCAAGTAATTTTTTATATTCCTTCATTATTTTATCAATCAAATTATAAATGGAGAGCATTTTTGTAAGAATATTGAAAATGAATACAGAGTATAAGTAACACTTCTGATACTTTGTCCTAAATACAATAAAGACCATGTATTGAAAGAATTTATAAAAAATGCTTTGGTGTGGTAAGATATAAATCCATATTTTATAATCAAAAATGGGGATTAATGATGGATTACACTAAGAAGTGAAAGCATAAACCCCATCACAATTAACTAGGCAATAGTGAAAGCAAGCTTTCTTATTATGTCTCTTTATGTTCAGGTTCTAAAGATCACAAATATTTTCTCTTATTGGCTGCTTTTGCTTTTTTAATAGTTTTTAAAATTTAGTTTGTAGAGTACTTCAGTATATTAAATTTATAAAACCTGTAGGAAGAGACTCTAAACAAATGCTCCTCCACGATCATTAATATCTTCTTTGCAAACAAAAATTTAAGACAAGTCAGCCACATAAATAAGGATATTAAGTGACTTTAAGGCTGTGTCAGCACCATTTTTCATAATGGCATCAGCAAAAGAGTGAAAGAAATACTAGGAAGAACGAGAGTGATGGCTGTGTCAGCAGTAACTCATACTGTTGTGATATGCACAAGAGCTTACCTATGAGAGCAAGGCTCGGGCTGCACTAGAACTTAACGGAAATTAGAAAAGTCAGAAGTCAGGCGTGTCTTGGAAGTAAAGTAAGCAAGCTGACCTCTTTTGCCTCTAATCTCAAAAACCGTGGTTTTATTATTTTTAGACAACAATGCTCAAACACTGAAATACAACTTCAACTTGCTAGGGAAATTACTATGACAGTCTATATTTTATGGAATAGCAATAAAGAAGCCCAGGATTACACAATATTGTTAAGGAAGCTTTTGTTCTGGTTTAGGATAGTATACTTATGTGGGCTCTTAGGCTGTGTATATGCATTTGTATGTGTTTATAGATAGTTTCTGCTAAAGAAATAATCAGTTTTTTACATTAAGAACACTATATGAAATAAACACTACCATCAAATCTTTTTCCCCAACAAACTAAACAAGTATACCATTTCATAGATATGGGTCTTTCCAGGTAGTATGATATAAGGTCAGGAAATAGATTGACAAGAAGTAATTCAGATTCCAAAAAGGCATTTCACTTCCTGACTCATCTTTATCATTTGAGAAATGGGATGATTATACTGACTTAGTAAGCACACATGATTTTTGTGAGGATAAAATAACTTGCAAGTTCTTTGAAATCCGTGAACAAATATGAGTAGGTATCATGGACCTGGAAAATAATAAATGTTCCATTAGAAAGGGGCATTGATTTTATGTTTAAATACCCTAACACTTCTGACCTTAGTAAGCTATTTTGATGCCCTAGATTGTATAGCAATTACCTATAGATTGAGTTGGATCATAAGGAAGGCTGAGGACGGAAGAACCGATGCTCTTGAACTGTGGTGCTAGAAAAGATTCTTGAGAGTCCCTTGGACAGCAGGAGATCAAACCAATCAATCCTAAAGGAAATCACCCTGAATATTCTTTGGAAGAACTGATGCTGAAGCTCCAGTACTTTGGCTACCTGAAGAGCCAACTCATTGGAAAAAACCCTGATCCTGGGAAAGATTGAATGCAGGAGAAGGGGGTGACAGAGAATGAGGTAGTTGGGTGGCATCACCAACTCAGTGGACATGAGTTTGAGCAAGCTCAGGGAGATAGTGAAGGACAGGGAAGCCTGGGGTGCTGAAGTCCTTGGGGTCACAAAGAGTCAAACATGACTTAATAACTGAATAACAACATGTAAAGATTACAAACAAAATTCTGTAAACTTTGTATCTAGACTCAGTCTCTCCAAATCAGTGCTTATCTATATTGGCAATGTGGACTATTTATAAGTACATAAGCTTAATATCCGGAGAAGGCAATGGCACCCCACTCCAGTACTCTTGCCTGGAAAATCCCATGGATGGAGGACGCTAAGAGTTGGACATGACTGAGCGACTTCACTTTCACTTTTCACTTTCATGCATTGGAGAAAGAAATGGCAACCCACTCCAGCGTTCTTGCCTGGAGAATCCCAGGGACGGGGGAGCCTGGTGGGCTGCCGTCTATGGGGTCGCACAGAGTTGGACATGACTGAAGCGACTTAGCAGCAGCAGCAGCAAGCTTAATATCATGTTTCATTCATCAAACAGAAGTGTCAAGATCACTTAGATTATCTTTTGGGGTTAGATTTCATAGGGTAAGTTGACAACTTGAAGACTATTCTATCAAAGTTTGTTGTTAAGGACAATATTATTGGATGAATTAAGTTGCATTAAGCTATTGATGGCAGTCATATTAAATCTTACTGTGATTCCTCCAAAGGGAGAAAATAAAGGATCCATGCAGCATAGTTACTGTTCAACAATTCTTTATCATTTTAATTTGAAAAAGGTCTATGATAAAAGAGTTTTAATACAGGAAAAGGATAAATAGTAAAATGATACCATGAAGAAATCCTTATTTTGCAGACCCGGTGCTGATGTAGGCAAAATCATATTCCCTGTGTGTATTACACAGCTTTTCACTGTAATCAACCCTGCGTATTGCACAGGTTTTCACTATAATTTGTATCTATATGATAGATGTATCCTGTAGTTTCCTGAATGTAGCCTTGTAAGAATGTGCTTGCCATAATGAGAATTATTAAACATGTGTATATTCTCTTATTAAATAATTTGGGATGCTAAGGAGCTTCACACAGCAGTAACTTTACAAAGTAATTGATAAAGTCCAAGGACTGGGAATTCTTAAATTTTTATGAGGGCACATACCTGGGCAGAAAGATAAGTATTAACAGAGAATTGTGCAGCTAAACTTAATTATGCTAAATACTTAATATCTCAAAGTGTATTGCCCAAAACCTTGATAAATGTTCTCAATTGTTTTCATCATGGGCAGGATCAAAATGGTAAAAATGAATTCTGCCATTAGACTCAGTATGTGGTACAACAAAAATTGCCTGCTAAATTTAATAGGCATTGAAATAAAATTATCTTTACTTCTTAAATTATTTTATTTTTATTCAAAAAGAAGTTGAGAAAATGAACTGAAATAGATACAGTTTATTGAGTTCATTTGTTTCCAGTTTAAATGTGAAGATATATTGATTAATTATTCCAAACAATGATAAAACTCTGCTATTCAGAGAGGGGGAAATAGAAAATTAGAGAAAAATTGTTTTTGTTAATATGTTACTTGTTCAGCTCTTCATGTCTTAAGTCCATCTTTGATTTAATGTCTATAAAGAAAAACGCCTTTCAGAGTTAGTTAATATACATTTCAACAGTAGTTGGTATGTTGGTACTATTGCTTATGATTCATCAATATTAAAATATATTTGCCCAGGAGAGCTATGCTGTCAGAGATGGACCATCTGGGAATTAAATATTTGTTTTAGAATCTTACCTTATAAATACTGAATACCAAATAAATGTGTGTATGTATATAGATTTTCCATGCAGTTGTATTTTATCTGCTAAGTCACTTCAGTCGTGTCTGACTCTGTGTGATCCCCAAAATCCACATATAATATTCTACTCCTGATGTCAGTAAATTAGAAGATGATGCAATTGTTTTCAACTGGTCAATGATATTTTATTCTCAACTGACTGACATATTGAATGTGGAAAAGTTTAAGGACTTCTATTGGTTAGTCACAGACCTTTGGGTCTGTGATATTTTTGATCCATCTCAGTAGCTTAGAAAGTGACATTTACATTGAAAGACTAGAAGAAAAGCAGAAGCGGTGCCCTTGGGTCTGTTGGGGGTCACAGTCTTCAAAATGGACTTCTTCTTTGTGCTTTCCCTTTACTCTTCCCTCCAAATTCCTCTGTAAGTAATTTTTCTTCATGTTGAAAACATTTTCTGTATTTTAAAGAAGAGAAAAAAAAATTTTTTTTCTTATTTGAGGGAATCTGGGAAGCTGTAGCCTTCTATTCTGGGAAAATGGGGTTGCTTTCTCCTTAGCATTAGTGGTCAGAGAAGTTTGGAGCTTCGGTGGACAATTTTTGCTTGTTGTTTAGTCACTAAGTCGTGTCTGACTCTTTTACCTAATAGACACATAGAAAAAGTCCACAGAGGAAATAAGAGCTAGCAAAGAGAACAGTCTTAGAGAAAAGTTTCTCATGGAATTCGTCTGAATTCTGAGTAAATGAAAGAGGATTCTGAGATGCACAGGCCAAATGCATTGAGAATGAGATTTACACTCACAATGTACAAATTAGGATAATCTAGGATATCAGTGTTAAGAAGCAGGTCAGAGACTTGGCTTCTGATTAATGATGACTGAAGAGAGATTAGGCCTTCCCAAGTGGCTCAGTGGTAAAGAATTTGCCTGCCAATGCAGGAGACACAGGAGATGTGGGTTCAGTCCCTGAATTGGAAACATACCCTGGAGGAGGAAATGGCACCCCACCCTGGTGGAGCCTGGTGGGCTACAGTCCACGAGGTTGCAAAGAGTTGGACAGAACTGAGCATGCATGCACAAAGAGATATTAAAGATTTCTAGCAAAGAACCGTGAGAACAAGAAATGCATCTGTTGTACTAATGTTAAAATAATTCTCACTAAAGCTAATCTATAACTAATTGGGTTAACATTTTCTCATTAGGACTAATTCTGTGCTTTTTACCAGTGACCTTACTGATGTGCTGGTAGCCCTGTTAAGAATATCAATTAGAATGAAGAGTGAATAAGGCGTCATTAGTTAACTGTTGATTGTATGTTAACTGACTTAGAAACTTTATGGCAAAAATACATTTTTGAGATGACAACTGAAGTATTGATAATACATTCATACATTTGTTTATACTTATAGATTTTATATAACAATCAAGATGTTGGCTTCACAGTTTGAGAAATGGAAGCTTTTGAAAAGCTTATTATCAAGGTGTGTTGTTTCAGAAAATGTAAATCTGCTTTATTTACTGCTCCAAATGAAAGGCCAACTTTTATTAAATACTTTTAGAAAGGGAAGAAAAAGTAAGCATAACTCATCAATATTCATATATACTTCTATACAGGTATGTATCTGAGAAGCTCTTCTTAGTCACATTACCTCACTTTTTTAACTATATGAATTTTTAAAATTTAAAACAAAGCTGTAAATTGAAATTTCATGTATGTTCTTAAAGGATGATTTTTTAAAAAGCCATTTATGTTCAGAAAGACACCAAGTGTTTCAGGTTTTGTATATTTTAAACTTAGAGATAAAAGATAAATGAGCATTCCCTTTGGAATAAAATATTTCTTCCAGAGACCATGGGCAGGTTTGCATTGTGTCAAGTTCTTTCTACCTTTCCTTACTGCTACTGCTGCTGCTAAGTCACTTTAGTCGTGTCCGACTCTGTGCGACCCCAGGGATGGCAGCCCACCGGGCTCCCCCCTCCCTGGGATTCTCCAGGCAAGAACACTGGAGTGGGTTGCCATTTCCTTCTCCAAAGCATGAAAGTGAAAAGTGAAAGTGAAGTCGCTCAGTCGTGTCCGACTCTTAGCGACCCCATGGACTGCAGCCTACCAGGCTCCTCCATCCATGGAATTTTCCAGGCAAGAATACTGGAGTGGGGATGTCATTGCCTTCTCTGCTACCTTTCCTTAGGAATTGCAAAAGCAATGAATACATTGACAGGATTAGACACTTCCTAAGAAGAAAACTTTTGCTGAACCTGGAGCCTAACAATAATGCAAGGCTGTCCTTTTTCATATCTAGGGACAATGCAGGAAAAGTTAACCCATTCACCAGGTGAGAGCAGTTTGTGAGCAAAAGTTTCCAACTTGCTAAAAATGGTCAGACATCACTTGATAAACAGAAAATTGATGATGTCAAAAATTTATACCAAGACAATGAAATGTTCTGTTAGACATCATTGTTCATAAGTATTTATGACTTGCAATAGCAGATTATACCAGTTTAATCTGTCCTTTTACTATACTTGGTTTAAAAAAAAAAGTTTATCTTCTTATGATACATGAATTGTTCAACGCTTCATATTAGTCAGTATTTTCCCAGATATATTACAAGGAATTTGCTTTGCAAAATCTGTAACATGAACATAACCAAAAAGGAAAACTGGGAACCAAGAGGACAACCAAAGACTAATTCATTAATTTTCCAATTATTAATCATCCTTAACCAGGCCACTATATGCATTAAAAGACATTAGAACACAACTTAGTTCTAAACCAGGAGTGACTGTTTCAGTCCATAACACTTTATGGGACTTTTTTTTTTTTTTCCCTTCTTTTCATCAAGGTTACTTTAACACTGTTCAAATGTTACTAGACAAGAATGTGATAAATGAAAGTAGTGAGTTCAAGTGATATTTTCGAAGAGCCAAAATGTAAGAGACCTTCCTGTCCAGAGAAAGCAAAAAGCAATAATTTGAGGCTGGTGAGATTTTGCTTCAATTACTCCAGTAACACTTATAAAAATAAAGACATATAATATTTACTGTATACCTTAAGCACTTTAAATATGTTAATTCCCTGTGAAACAGAGTAAGACCTACTGCTATGTGTCTTGAAAGTACACATCTTGGCTGTCATTTTTCTTAAGAGTCTGAGAGTGTGATAATGGTTAGACGTCTATGCAGGCCACCACGCAGGCAGCTCTCTTCAACTATGAATTCAAAAAGATGTTTTGGGGTAGAACGTGTTTTGACACTGAGTTAAATAACCTCTGTGGGTCTACCATTCATAAAGTAAGCTTCTTTTGAAGCTATTTATATATTTAGCTTTTTACCTTTCCCTGGGACTAATGAAATAAAATTCGTTATGATTATTGGAATGTCATCTTTGTCATATTGATCTTTAAGAATTAAGATATGTGGGGATGCTTACTTTCCTCGAAGAACCTACTTTAAATCCACCTGTGTCCAATTTATTCCGTTAACCGTTTTATATTGTCTTCTCCAGATTTCATTTATAGTTCACTGATGCCTTTCCTGGGTGCTATGAATGTTAATTTTACAAACACTAGTTTGATGGATTGCTGCCACAGGTTTGCCCATTGCATTGTTATACATTTCATTCATTCTGTTTAATGAATTAATTCAGAGAATTATCAAGTACCTAAAATGAGACCTTCATTTTGCTATTAGCAGAGACCTAGTATATTTCAGCTTCTTATACACTGTATTTTATTTTTTGTGTGGTGGTTTCAGTTAGAAGGTGTGATTAGATTTAGGATTTTATATTTTTACCTCTTAGTTGACAACCATGGAAGAAAAGTATGACCAACCTAGAAAGCATATTAAAAAGCAGAGATATTACTTTGCCAACAAAGGTCCGTCTAGTCAAAGCTATGGTTTTTCCAGTGGTCATGTATGGATGTGACAGTTGGACTGTGAAGAAAGCTGAGCTCCAAAGAATTGATACTTTTGAAACTGTGGTGTTGGAGAAGACTCTTGAGAGTCCTTGGGTTTCAAGGAGATCCAACCAGTCAATCCTAAAGGAAATCAGTCCTGAATATTTATTGGAAGGACTGACGCTGAAGCTGAAATGCCAATACTTTGGCCACCTGATATGAAGAACTGACTCACTGGAAAAGACCATGATTCTGGGAAAGACTGAAGGCAGCGGGAGTAGGGGATGACAGAGGATGAGATGGTTGGATGGCATCACTGACTCAATGGCCATGCATTTGAGTAAGCTCCAGGAGCTGGTGATGGACAGGGAGGCCTGGCGTGCTGCAGTCCATGGGATCACAGGGAGTCGGACACGACTGACCGACTGAACTGACTGACAGCCAAGCTTCTGTCAGAGTTGTTTTGTTTATGGGATAGCTCAGAGACACAGATCCATAGACTCAATCAGACTGTTCATATTCATGGATTTGTTTGGAAAATAAGATTTAGTGCAGTAAGTCTCAGAGGATTAGCCAAATGATGGAGCAGTAAGAACATCTAGCTACCTATTATCATTTTTATGTTACACGGATCAAATATTCTCTAACATTTACTCGGATTTACCTAGTTACAATAGCTATTTTTATTTAGATTTTGAGTATCTTTCTGCTCAGTTAAGTTCTGTTTCTTCCCAAAGCTTCACAGCTTTGCTCAGAAGATGAGTACTTAAAAAAAAATTTAAAAAGATTTCTGTTCTTCTCTTTGTAGTGGTGGTGATGGTGATGGTATGGTGGGGTATTTTCATCTAAATTTATTTATTTCCCAAGTTTTCTGATTCTAGACCTGACTGATATCAGAAACTTTCCATTAGGATGTAAATAGAAATTGAATCTCAGTGTGTGTTTCAAAATACTCTGGATTACGTTTTATTAATCAAGTATTACAGGGTCTTCCTAGCTTATTTTTAATGTGACAATACCAGACCACCTGACCTGCCTCTTGAGAAATCTGTATGCAGGTCGGGAAGCAACAGTTAGAACTGGACATGGAACAACAGACTGGTTCCAAATAGGAAAAGGAGTACATCAAGCCTGTATATTATCACCCTGCTTACTTAACTTATATGCAGAGTACATCATGAGAAATGCTGGACTGGAAGAAACACAAGCTGAAATCAAGATTGCCAGGAGAAATATCAATAACCTCAGATATGCAGATGACACCACCCTTATGGCAGAAAGTGAAGAGGAACTAAAAAGCTGCTTGATGAAAGTGAACGAGGAGAGTGAAAAAGTTGGCTTAAAGCTCAACATTCAGAAAACGAAGATCATGGCATCTAGTCTCATCACTTCATGGGAAATAGATGGGGAAACAGTGGAAACAGTGGCTGACTTTATTTTGGGGGGCTCCAAAATCACTTTAGATGGTGACTGCAGCCATGAAATTAAAAGACGCTTACTCCTTGGAAGGAAAGTTATAACCAACCTAGATAGTAGATTCAAAAGCAGAGACATTACTTTGTCAACAAAGGTCTGTCTAGTCAAGGCTATGGTTTTTCCTGTGGTCATGTATGGATGTGAGAGTTGGACTGTGAAGAAGGCTGAGTGCCGAAAAATTGAAGCTTTTGAGCTGTGGTGTTGGAGAAGACTCTTGAGAGTCCCTTGGACTGCAAGGAGATCCAACCAGTCCATTCTGAAAGAGATCAGCTCTGGGATTTCTTTGGAAGGAATGATGCTAAAGCTGAAACTCCAGTACTTTGGCCACCTCATTCGAAGAGTTGACTCATTGGAAAAGACTCTGATGCTGGGAGGGATTGGGAGCAGGAGGAGAAGGGGACGACAGAGGATGAGATGGCTGGATGGCATCACTGACTCGATGGACGTGAGTCTGAGTGAACTCTGGGAGTTGGTGATGGACAGGGAGGCCTGGCGTGCTGCGATTCATGGGGTCGCGAAGAGTCGGACACAACTGAGTGACTGAACTGAACTGAACTGAAAATATTAGCAGCTTCTTGTGATTGATGTGCAAAACAAATGCATGAAATAGCAAAAAGGATTGGCAAATTTGATTTTATTGAAATGTCTTATCAGCTTCTCAAAACAACTAAGCGTAGGGATAGAGGAAAAGATTCTTATTGCCAGGGTAGGCAGAGGGTTATTGAAAATATGAAGAAGCCATTACCTCTTTCTGCAGAAGGTCCTTAAGTGACATGTAGAAGTGTAAGTATGAACTCATGTGAACTAAGAAAGGACAAGAATTAAATCTCTCCCACTGAACAGTACACTTCCTCAGTTAAGGAAGTTTATTTCACCATTATTTCTCAACATTTAATCTGAAGTATAGCATCAATGAGGTAATCAATAATAAAAATCTGGTCAAAAGTTAACAAAAATTTATGAAATGAGAGACATTAAAAATTATGAAAGATTATAACAGTGTTTGTATCATATAGAAAATCATTCATTGGATTATTAATAAAAAGGATAGTAAGAAAAAAAACATGTAAAACTACGTTTGGTAAGTGTTTGAAGGAAAACAGAAGGAAAAAAATCCTAAAATATAAAATGGTATGAACATTTTAAGAGGGTTATGTAAAAGCCCATGGCATATGGCGATTGTTCACAGTGATTTTTGGGGGCTGCTAGAATCAGAATGAGCGATGTAATTAGACAAACTGTTCATAGTTATTACAGTGATTGACATTTGAAGCACATTCAAGGTTATTCTGTAACACCCAGGATCATCATAATTAATAAATATATAAACGACTAATTGATAGTGACTTCTGCCATGTCAATATTGCTCTGTCTTAAAGGTTATTGAGTAAGTATGCAGAAGGTTTAGAATTTGATTGAATACAATGCAGCCCATTTTGTGCTTCATTTTAGCATTTCCTCTTAACTGTGTCACATCTTGGATAATATGGCACATGACATGTTCAGCCTGGATGTTACAAACGAAACATAAGTCAACTGAAGGGTGTAGTCATTGAAGAGAGTCACAGTTTAAGGCACTTTCTTTGTGTTAATCATGTTTGGGAATATATCAGTTCATACAAACATGTGCAGGGGGTTATTTGGGGTTATGAGAGCCTTAGAAAGTGATCCAAAATAGTCTTGTACAGATATAATTGCTCTTTTAGTTACTGCATTGACTGCTGCTGCTGCTGCTGCTGCTGCTGCTAAGTCGCTTCAGTTGTGTCCGACTCTGTGTGACCCCATAGACAGCAGCCCACCAGGCTCCCCCATCCCTGGGATTCTCCAGGCAAGAACACTGGAGTGGGTTGCCATTGCCTTCTCAATGGATGAAAGTGAAAAGTGAAAGTGAAGTTGCTCAGTCGTGTCCGACTCTTAGCGACCCCATGGACTGCAGCCCATCAGGCTCCTCTGTCCATGGGATTTTCCAGGCAAGAGTACTGGAGTGGGGTGCCATTGCCTTCTCCGACTGCATTGACTAAGGTATCTTAAAGTGTTTGTCACTTGGCAGTAGATGAAATGTGGTTAATGGTTAAAAGAAATAAGAACATTAGGACAGTTTTGGTTACTGTAAGGCTTATGTGAAATTACAGAATAATATTGTATGCTTTGGCCACCTGATGTGAAGAGCCAACTTACTAGAAAAGACCCTGATGCTGGGAAAGATTGAGGGCAAGAAGAGAAGGGGGTGACAGAGGATGAGATGTTTGGATAGCATCACTGACTCAATGGACATGATTTTGAGCATACTCTAGGAGATAGTGAAAGACAGGGAAGCCTGGGGTGCTCCAGTCCATGGGGTTGCAAGGAATCAGACATGAATTAGCGACTGAACAACTACAGAGATCTGCTCAGATAACTGTGTTTGTGTATCACTTTCTGTAAAAAGTTATGTGAACGAATACAGAAGTAAAATTTTTAGTGCAGTGCTTGTTTCATTATAAGCATTAATGCTTATAATGGTAATTATTTCTAAAATTATTATTTAATGCCTATTTAATGTATGTGTGTTTACATAAGTTTGACTTTAAGTCAAACTTAAAGTGGACTGCTTTAACAACCTGCACATAAAAATGATTATCAACAACTTAGGCATGTGTATTTAAACATGAGATTTTGAAATGTTGATTTTTAAGGAATATTATATAGAAGTAATACTTATTTTCACTACATCTTTAGTTTTATTACATTTATTGTATAATTTAGATATCTACAAAAGGTTAATTTTAATCAGCTAAATAATGAATAATATTTCACAAGTATATCTAGCTAACTTTTAACTGAGTAAATCTTAGAATAATTTTGGACATTTTAGAACTTTATAAAAGTATGTTGAAATATAAAATTACAGAATACAATTCTTTTAATATTTAAGACACTTGGAATCCAAATAATTTCTAATGTTTACAAATATGAGATTGTGTTCTGTGTCTATAAAAGATGTTAATTGCAAAGTCACAGAGATACAATATCACATAAATAAAACCTGAAGAATATCTTCCTCCAATATGCTTGTTTTTCTTACTTGAATTTTTGATTACATTCCTATCCTTTACTTTGTCCTGATTTGAGTAAGTCGTGAAGAACAAGAGTGAAGAGCCAAAATATGCACTGCTAGGTATGGCTCTGTCCCTTTTTCTAGTCTTCTATAAGCAGGAGGTTCGGATTAGTAATGGCTCATGTGGTGTTTTGTTCAACCTATGAAGTCTTGAACGTGTTTATCTTATGGTAGTATAGATTTCCAAAGATATAAAATATGAATATATGCACGAATGCTCAGATTAGATCAGTCGCTCAGTCGTGTCCGACTCTTTGTGACCCCGTGAATCGCAGCACGCCAGGCCTCCCTGTCCATCACCAACTCCTGGAGTTCACCCAGACTCAAGTGCATCGAGTCAGTGATGCCATCCAGCCATCTCATCCTCTGTCATCCCCTTCTCCTCCTGCCCCCAATCCCTCCCAGCATCAGAGTCTTTTCCAATGAGTTAACTCTTCGCATGAGGTGGCCAAAGTACTAGAGTTTCAGCTTTAGCATCATTCCTTCCAAAGAAATCCCAGGGCTGATCTCCTTCAGAATGGACTGGTTGGATCTCCTTGCAGTCCAAGGCACTCTCAAGAGTCTTCTCCAACACCACAGTTCCAAATCATCAATTCTTCGGCGCTCAGCCTTCTTCATAGTCCAACTCTCACATCCATACATGACCACAGGAAAAACTATAGTCTTGACTAGACGAACCTTTGTCGGCAAAGTAATGTCTCTGCTTTTGAATATGCTATCTAGGTTGGTCATAACTTTCCTTCCAAGGAGTAAGCGTCTTTTAATTTCATGGCTGCAGTCACCATCTAAAGTGATTTTGGAGCCCCCCAAAATAAAGTCTGACACTATTTCCACTGTTTCCCCATCTATTTCCCATGAAGTGGTGGAACCAGATGCCATGATCTTAGTTTTCTGAATGTTGAGCTTTAAGCCAACTTTTTCACGCTCCACTTTCACTTTCATCAAGAGGCTTTTGAGTTCCTCTTCACTTTCTGCCATAAGGGTGGTGTCATCTGCTATATCTGAGGTTATTGATATTTCTCCTGGCAATCTTGATTCCAGCTTGTGTTTCTTCCAGTCCAGCGTTTCTCATGATGTACTCTGAATATAAGTTAAATAAACAGGGTGACAATATACAGGCTTGATGTACTCCTTTTCCTATTTGGAACCAGTCTATTGTTCCATGTCCAGTTCTAACTGTTGCTTCCTGACTTGCATACAGGTTTCTCAAGAGGCAGATCAGGTGGTCTGGTATTCCCATCTCTTTCAGAATTTTCCACAGTTGATTGTGATCCACATAGTCAAAGGCTTTGGCATAGCCAATAAAGCAGAAATAGATGTTTTTCTGGAACTCTCTTGCTTTTTTGATGATCCAGCAGATGTTGGCAATTTGATCTCTGGTTTCTCTTCCTTTTCTAAAACCAGCTTGAACATCAGGAAGTTCACGGTTCACATATTGCTGAAGCCTGGCTTGGAGAATTTTGAGCATTAATTTACTAGCGTGTGAGATGAGTGCAATTGTGCGGTAGTTTGAGCATTCTTTGGCATTGCCTTTCTTTGGGATTGGAATGAAATCTGACCTTTTCCAGTCCTGTGGCCACTGCTGAGTTTTCCAAATTTGCTGGCATATTGAGTGAAGCACTCTCACAGCATCATCTTTCAGGATTTGGAATAGCTCAACTGGAATTCCATCACCTCCACTAGCTTTGTTCATAGTGATGCTTTCTAAGGCCCACTTGACTTCACATTCCAGGATGTCTGGCTCTAGGTGAGTGATCACACCATCGTGATTATCTGGGTCGTGAAGATCTTTTTTGTACAGTTCTTCTGTGTATTCTTGACACCTCTTCTTAATATCTTCTGCTTCTGTTAGGTCCATACCATTTCTGTCCTTTATCGAGCCCATCTTTGCATGAAATGTTCCTTTGGTATCTCTGATTTTCTTGAAGAGATCTCTAGTCTTTCCCAGTCTGTTGTTTTCCTCTATTTCTTTGCATTGATCGCTGAAGAAGGCTTTCTTATCTCTTCTTGTTATTCTTTGGAACTCTGCATTCAGATGTTTTTATCTTTTCTTTTCTCCTTTGCTTTTCGCTTCTCTTCTTTTCACAGCTATTTGTAGGGCCGCCCCAGACAGCCATTTTGCTTTTTTGCATTTCTTTTCCATGGGGATGGTCTTGATCCCTGTCTCCTGTACAATGTCATGAACCTCAGTCCATAGTTCATCAGGCACTCTATCTATCAGATCTAGGCCCTTAAATCTATTTCTCACTTCCACTGTATAATCATTTACACTAATGATTTACAATAATCATTTGATTTAGGTCATACCTGAATGGTCTAGTGGTTTTCCCTACTTTCTTCACTTTAAGTCTGAAATTGGCAATAAGGAGTTCATGGTCTGAGCCACAGTCAGCTCCTGGTCTTGTTTTTGCTGACTGTATAGAGCTTCTCCATCTTTGGCTGCAAAGAATATAATCAATCTGATTTCGATGTTGACCATCTGGTGATGTCCGTGTATAGAGTCTTCTCTTGTGTTGTTCGAAGAGGGTGTTTGTTATGACCAGTGCATTTTCTTGGCAAAACTCTTTTAGTCTTTGCCCTGCTTCATTCTATACTCCAAGGCCAAATTTGTCTGTTTCTCCAGGTGTTTCTTGACTTCCTACTTTTGCATTCCAGTCCCCTATAATGAAAAGGACATCTTTTTTGGGTGTTAGTTCTAAAAGGTCTTGTAGGTCTTCATAGAACCATTCAACTTCAGCTTCTTCAGCATTCCTGGTTGGGGCATAGACTTGGATTACTGTGATATTGAGTGGTTTGCCTTGGAAACGAACAGAGATCATTCTGTCGTTTTTGAGATTGCATCCAAGTACTGCATTTCAGACTCTTTTGTTGACCATGATGGCTACTCCATTTCTTCTTAGGGATTCCTGCCTGCAGTAGTAGATATAATGGTCATCTGAGTTAAATTCACCCATTCCAGTCCATTTCAGTTTGCTGATTCCTAGAATGTCAACATTCACTCTTGCCATCTCTTGTTTGACCACTTCCAATTTGCCTTGATTCATGGACCTGACATTCCAGGTTCCTATGCAATATCGCTCTTTACAGCATCGGACCTTGCTTCTATCACCAGACACATCCACAGCTGGGTATTCTTTTTGCTTTGGCTCCATCCCTTCATTCTTTCTGGAGTTATTTCTCAGTCGTGTCCAACTCTGTAACCCCATGTATGGTAGCCTACCAGGCTCCTCTGTCCATGGAACTTCCCCATCAAAAATACTGGAGTGGGTTGCCATTTCCTACTCCAGGGGCTCTTCCTGACCTATGGGTCAAACCTGCATCTACTGTGGCTCCTTCATTGCCAGGCAGATTCTTAACCACTATGCTACATGGTAGTACAGATTTCCAAAGACACAAAATATGAATGACATAGCTTCTTTCTTCTGTTTATGATGGATTACCGGCAATGGAGTCAGCATGGTCATAGACACTGAAAGCACTTTCACTCAAACTTTCACTCTATTTTATGCTCGCATAGAACTTTCGCTTCAGTTCAGTCACTCAGTTGTGTCCGACTCTTTGTGACCCCATGAACCACAGCATGCCAGGCCTCCCTGTCCATCACCAACTCCCAGAGTCCACCCAAACCCATGTCCATCGAGTCGGTGATGCCATCCAGCCATCTCATCCTCTGTTGTCCCCTTCTCCTCCTGCGCTCAATCTTTCCCAGCATCAAGGGCTTTTCAAATGAGTCAGCTCTTCGCATCAGGTGGCCAAAATATTGGAGTTTCAGCTTCAACATCAGCCCTTCCAATGAACACCCAGGACTGATTTCCTTTAGAATGGACTGGTTGGATCTCCTTGCAATCCAAGGGACTCTCAAGAGTCTTCTCCAACACCACAGTTCAAAAGCATCAATTCTTCAGTGCTCAGCTTTCTTTATAGTCCAACTCTCACATCCATACATGACCACTGGAAAAATCATAGCCTTGACTAAAGGGACCTTTGTTGGCAAAGTAATGTCTCTGCTTTTGAATATGCTATCTAGGTTGGTCATAACTTTCTTTCCAAGAGTAAGTGTATTTTAATTTCATGGCTGCAATCACCATCTGCAGTGATTTTGGAGCCCAGAAAAATAGAGTCAACCACTGTTTCCACTGTTTCCCCATCTATTTCCCATGAAGTGATGAGACCAGATGCCATGATCTTCGTTTTCTGAATGTTGAGCTTTAAGCCAACTTTTTCACTCTCCTCTTTCACCTTTATCAAGAGGCTTTTTAGTTCCTCTTCACTTTCTGCCATAAGGGTGGTGTCATCTGCATATCTGAGGTTATTGATATTTCTCCTAGCAATCTTGATTCCAGCTTGTGCTTCTTCCAGCCCAGCATTTCTCATGATGTACTCTGCATATAAGTTAAATAAGCAGAGTGACAATATACAGCCTTGACGTACTCCTTTTCCTATTTGGAACCAGTCTGTTGTTCCATGTCCATTTCTAAGTATTGCTTCCTAACCTGCATATAGGTTTCTCAAGAGACAGGTCAGGTGGTCTGGTATTCCCATCTCTTTCAGAATTTTCCACAGTTGATTGTGATCCACGTAGTACTTTGCTTGGCTGCTAATACTTTACCCATCAAATAGCACTCATGTGTTGTACATATATCTGTTTTCCCCATCATAAAGGGAGTTTCTTGGAGCTAGGAATTGTGCCCCAAATGCATTTGCTTCCCCAGCTACTGACACGTGAAGGTTGCCTTATACTAAGCCCTCAGTAAACACGAGTGGAATTAGATTGTATTGTTCAAATGATTTTTGTCAGATATTCTTGTTCATTTGACACTATGGATTCGAAAAGTGCCTTTATCTATGTTCAAGAGATTATTGTCAACATTAAACCTGGAATAAAACATTGCTTTAAATAAACAAATGAAAACACTGAAAAAGGAAATACTTGTATCTATTTGTTTATCTATATGTGTATCTACATACATATCTAAATATTTATGCTTAGGTCTATATTTATGTCTAAATCTATATTTGATTCATACATTCTGGAATTTGAAAGTAAATACCATGTTTGTTCACCACTGGTCATCACAAAATGGAACTAAATTGTAGATACTTTGTGATCACAGAGATAAAGCCTGTGCCTCATGCTGTTTGTGGGTGATTATGCAATATGGCCCTATTTTGTTTTGAGTTGCTCCTCCCTGCAGCCCACCTTCCAGTATTCATAGTCATCTCTTTAAATATAGGTCTGATGATGTCGCTTCTTAATTCTAGTTTCCTAACTTGGCATTGAGGATCTTGATTTTGTTCTTGTCTGTCTCTCTGTACTAATCACTGTTCGTTTACCCATTATGCTCCCTGTCTTCTGCCACATAGAGCTCTGGAGCCCCCCAAATAGGCCAGGCTGTTTCAAATCTCTATAACTTTCCCCATATACCAGATTTTTTTTTTTTCTGTCCAAAATGCCCTTTTCTAGTATATTCTGGAAAACTCCAATCATCCTTAAAGATTCAACTCAAATTATCAGTTCAGAAGCTTTCCTTCCTTCTTCCAGGCAGACCAAGTGACACCTTCTCTGTGAGGTCACATCATATTCTGAACCTATTTCCATTTGTATATATAGTAGGTGCTATTAATATCTGTTTCATCTTTGTCTCTCATTCTACTAGTATAGAATCTCTGAAGTTGGATTCGTGTCTTTCTTTTTATGCTCAGAACCGAGTATACCACATGGGATATGGCAGGTGCTCAACAAATATTTGTAGAACAAATCATCTTATTCAATCTTCACAACCATAGTGATAGTGAAGTTGCTCAGTCGTGTCGGACTCTTTGCGACCACATGGACAGTAGCCAACCAAGCTCCTCCGTCCATGGGATTTTCCAGGCAAGAATACTGGAGTGGGTTTCCATTTCCTTCTCCAGGGGATCTTCCCGACCCAGGGATCGAGCCCAGGTCTCCTGCATTGTAGGCAGACGCTTTATAGTCTGAGCCACCACCATACATGTTTACAAATGAGTGTGCTGAGGTCTGAAAAGACTGAGTAACTTGCTTGTGGCCAGACAGTTAAGTGAACGGCAGATATTTTTTTTCCAGTCTAGGACTCTGTCATCAACTTTCTAGCAGTGTTCTCATCTTTTCTCCCAGGAATAATGAAAGAGCCATTTATTTCAGATCTATCCTCCTAGATATGTGAAATCTAAAAAATGGTACAAATAAACTTATTCACAGAACAGAGTCATAGAGACAAAACAAAGTTATGGCTACCAGGAGGTAAGGGGGGGATAAAATGGGAGACTAGGACTGACACATACATACATTTAAAATAAGTAACTAGGAAGGACCTACCATGCAGTGCAAGGAACTCAATACTCTGTAATGACACATATAGGAAAAGAATCTAAAAAGATTATACCTAACTAATTCACTTTGCTGTGTAGCAGAAACTAACACAACATTTCAAATCATTAAAAAAATAAGCATTAAAATCATTTTAATAAAGATTAAATTAAAAAAATAAAATTGAGTCCTTGTGACTGCTCTGATGTAACCCATGTCTGCCTGGAAAATTTTTTTCCCACTCTTTTTTGCCTATAAGCACCTCGCCACATCTTGAATTGGCTCTCATCTCTTTGTCTATTTTGATATAGCTGACTTTCTTTGATTTCAATTCAGATTATTTGATTTTTTTTTCTTTCCTTTCTGATGATGAGTCAAAATGTCTGTCTGGTATTGCTCTTCACTAAAATTAGTCAGCCTTTCTTCATAAGCACTTCCCACCATCACCATGACTATAACTAGATCAGGCATATTCAGATCTTGACATGTTCAGGCAGAAGCCTTGATTTGGGGATATCAAGGAATTAATTTTTTCAAGTGTATCTGTGATGATAAGAATTCTTAATAACTCATTTCACATATACTACTAAATATCAGTATATGAAATGTTAGTAAGAAAAAATTTTTAAAAGAGTTGGTTCTTTCTGAGACTTTATTTACATTTTTTAATACAGATTGCTATTTATTGCAAAAAGTTGTTAGGACTTGCCCTGTGTCTTAGACCTGGGCTGTTACTTTGAATTGCCTGTGCCACATTGCTTTCTAAAGGTTCACTGGCACACTCCTGGCAGCATGTCGAAAACTGATCTTTTTAGCTTGTCCTCCAAACCACACTTTATCCACTCCTTCATTTCTGTCAGTCACATGCCCCCGACCTTTATTCTGTCAATCTAAAATCTTTTAAAAATCCATCAAATCATTCTGTATAGTTATTCACTGGAACTTCCTCTTTACCCCCTAGGGACCAAGGCATCAGTGTCACTTGATCATTCATTCAAAGTCTCTCTCAGATTCAAAAGTCCTTCAGTAACACCTACTCTAATACATCATCACATATCCCTCAGTACAATAACCAATTCCTGCCTCTCATTTATACATATATCAGCCATTCTGTATACCTCAGATAAGCTAATTTTCCTGAGACACTGCTTTTATTATGTCACTATGTCTGCTACTGCCTATTTATTAAGACCAAACCTTCAACCCCATATCTTAGGATTCAAACGGACTGGCTTTTTTCCCCCTGTTTCCTCTACCTAGATTTGCCCTTTTAAGTTGCTTTCCCCATTCATCTGAGTAGACTTTCATCCTTCAACAGCCCACTTTAATGTCACCTCCTCTGTGAAGCCTTTTCTGAACTAATTAATCATTTCATATTTCATGTTTTATAACACCCATCATATTATAATGCAGTTAGCTGTTTATCTTTCTCTTGTACTTTCTCTTCTGGTTTTGAGTTCTTTAAGGTTGAGGATGAAATGTTAGTCATGTATTTATTCCCAAAACACAGTTCAGTATCTGGCATTGTGTAGGAATTTAACATATTTGTTAAATGAATGTATGAATAAAATAATAATGACCTTCTTTTCCATGTGTTATTCTCAACTCTGTGCATTCGTTCACATTTTACTTTTCTGAAAAGGCTTTTACACTGTTCTCCAAAAATTCAAATGCAATATATTTTTGAAAATAGCTCAGCACAAATTGATACACATATTCAGTATTATTGGGACTGTTTAAGTTTAGGCATGTATGTAACATCTCTAAGAAGTGTCTGTATCAGAATGGTAGGATTTATTATTATTGCTAACAATAAACTTCTTGTTAACAGATTTTAAAGTTCTCCATTTTGCCTATTGTTCTGCATTTTAAAAGTTGTAGAATGGGCTATCACAGTGTCCTTAAAATATCGAGTAAAATAAAAACTATTGACTATACATTTTGAATATATTTTTCCCTGCACACAAACACACACACATGCACACAACTTTAAAGTTACTTCAAGGATCATATTCACTTCTACATTTTCCATTAAGCTTTCCATCAATAATTATACTTCACTGTGTTTTTGTCTCAAAAAAATTTTTTAATATAAATTTATTTGTTTTAATTGGAGGCTAATTACTTTACGATATTGTATTGGTTTTGCCATACATCAACATGAATCCACCACAGGTGTACACGTGTTCCCCATCCTGAACCCCCCTCCCACCTCCCTCCCCATACCATCCCTCTGGGTCATCCTAGTGCACCAGCCCCGAGCATCCTGTATCCTGCATTGAACCTGGACTGGCAGTTCGTTTCATATATGATATTATACATGTTTCAGTGCCATTCTCCCAAATCATCCCACCCTCTACCTCTCCCACAGAGTCCAAAAGAATGTCTCAAAATTTTTTAGCATTTCTAGTCTATGAGAGAAAACTATTATTTCATTCACTGTGGCTAACTTTTGTTTGTTCTTTTATTTCACATAAAACCCAGGATTTCTTTTTTGCTTTATTTTTAAACTTTCACAGTCTCACATCAACAGTAAGCAATTGACTGTTATTAGGAATTTTTGCTATAGCTGTTTTTGTCATTGATAAGAGGGTAAAGGAGGGAAGGCTCTTGCCAGGGACTGACAAAGTAAAAATATTTCTTATTTTATAGTGACATGGATCTTTTATACAAAAAGTAGCACCTTCTCTCTTGGAAGCTCTTTGTAGTTTTGTTAAATTGCATTTGCAATTTTCTGTTTTCCTTTTAGAAATTTTTCCTTTTTCCCCCTCAAGTTATTCTCTCTTTGAGCTTTGTGAATGTCTTTTGCCAGGATTTTCTTTTTTCCTTTTTTTCTTCTTCCTCTTTTAATCTCTTTTCAGTTCAGTTCAGCTGCTCAGTTGTGTCCAACTCTTTGAGACCCCATGAACTTCCTTTGTTTGCCCATCTATTTGCCATGAAGTGATGGGACCAGATGCCATGATCTTAGTTTTTTGAATGTTGAGTTTTAAACCAACTTTTTTACTCCTCTTTCATTTTCATCAAGAGGCTCTTGAGTTCTTCACTCTCTGCCATAAGGGTGGTGTTGTCTGCATATCTGAGGTTATAGATATTTCTCCCAGCAATCTTGATTCCAGATTAAATAAATTAAGATTAAAATCTTAATCTCTTTTAATGCCCCCTTTCTCAGTCAGTGTCATTCTCTCCAAAAATGTAGAGATGAATTTTTTGCTAACGACTCAATACTGCTCAATTTAAACCCTCCCTTTTGCAATTCCACTGACCAAAGATTTGTTTTTATTTTTCTCCAGAAGCATGAAGTAATATATCATCATTATTATATAAATATATAAGTATAGTTTCAATTCAGTTCAGTTCAGTTGCTCAGTCGTGTCTGGCTCTGCGACCCCATGGACCGCAGCACGCCAGGCCTCCCTGTCCATTACCAACTCCCTGGGTTCACTCAAACTCATGTCCATTGAGTCGGTGATGCCATCCAACCATCTTGTCCTCTGTCGTCCCCTTCTCCTCTCGCCTTCAATCTTTCTCAACAACAGGGTCAGGTGGCCAAAGTATTGGAGCATCAGTCTTGGAGTATTGGAGCAAAGTATCCAGCATCAGTCTTTCCAATGAATATTCAGGACTGACTTCCTTTAGGATGGACTGGTTGGATCTCCATTTTTGAAAGTTATCTCAGATTTAATTTTTATAATTAAATGGTCATTTACTTTTAACAAATATGGTCATTTAACAAAATGTCATTTCCAGCAAACCAAGTTATGTTTGCTAAATTTTGATATTGACTAATATGTATTTATTGTTTCTAAATGTTAAAAATTAAGGTTAACATAAATCATTCTGGTTAAGGTTTTCATTTTGCACTGGTTTTTTTGATAAGATGTTTGAGTGATGTAAAGGAGCAATAATTATTATTTGAAGAGTTGTGTATTATTTGATCTTCAGAATGGACATCACATCTTCAGTTGGTAGTTTTTATAAATAAAAATGTTCCGTTGTCAAGTTGAAGTATCATTATATATTCCATAATTCCTCATTAATACCAGTATCAAATAGCTTTAATGTACATTTTAAAATTAAATGAACAACAAGATTGCCTATCTGCTTTTTGGAAATGTATGAATTTCTCTTATCCTCTAAATCTATGCCATTTGTCTGAGATCTTGTCTTTGCTTTCTGTGGACTTAAAATGGGCAATGTAAATGCCAGTTTTTTAATTCAAATTTTTAAATCACAAGGTCCAATTTCACTTTCTTCAGTTCATGTTGAATTAGGAACTCAGTTTAAGAAGAAATACAGTATTTTTTTGTGTAATACTTGTCACTTAATTCATTATAAGTTTGTTTTTTTTATTATAAGGTCTCTTAGGGTCTGAAGTATTCTTCCGGGAGTCAGAGTGACTTTTGGTTCAGTCACTGTAACACAGCCCTTTTGGATGGAGAACTGATTTGAAATTCTTAGATGAAAAATAAGGACCAAAGAAATTAAATATAAAGTCCACAGGCTATAAAAATAAGCTATTAGAAAATAAACCTTACAGTAATACTTGGATGACTAGTTAAATTGATTAAACATACTAAATTATTGAGCAAGTAAGTGATGATGAACAAAAATGTTTTTAAAGCCAGATTTAAATTAATATGCTTATTAATATGCTTATTAACACATATGCTTAGTTAACCATTCTTTTCTTAGTATATTTATTGTCCATTTCCAATTTTTAAAATCCAGAATTGGTGTAGTCTCAGCTTGAAATTACAGCTTACTCAGAAATCAAGCAATTTATCTGCTGGCCCAAAATTTGGAGGCTCCAGGAATGAGTTCAGAATTAGCTAGAGCAATTAAAGCGCTGCAGTCTTTAATCTCTGTAATGATACTCCTCAGGTCCCAACTATCCAGGGGCTATTTAGCTCTCATTATCTCTTGCAACTTCTTTTTTCTCTCCTCCTCCCTCAATGAAGGCAGTAGGCTAGGCGGACTGATAACTGCCGGCATTTTTGTTAACAGAACCCAAGCTGTTTCTTTAAAGCAGACTTCTTTTTTTTTGGGGGGGGGGGTGTTAGTTTTTTTAATATAAATTTATTTATTTTAATTGGAGGCTAATTACTTTACCATATTGTATAAACAACAGAGAAGCACTTTTTTTTTTTTTTTTACAGTTTATTTCTAACATAGCAAGTCAGCTTTTATTAAAGCAAATACTGATGTCTCAGCAATGTACAGAGGTCTCACGATTTTGTCTACTTTCACAAGTTTTATGGTAATGAATTGTTAATACCTATTGCTCTCTCTACTTTCTGAATTCACGTATCACATCCAGAGACATTACAGTTTGTTGTCAATAATGCCTCATTGTTTGTGGTGGTCTCTGAAGTTCGTTTAGAGAATACGTGTTTGCATGTGTGTATTAGAGGGAGAATAAGTGAGACAGAGTGGAGGTAGGAACAGAAAGAGAATGGGTTGTTGAATGGACTGGAAAGAACAAATAGTGCTGGAATTCTGAGATTTAGTTATTATTCTTGTATTGAATGAACTTTAAAAAGGTTATTTGGGACTGGAATTTTAGATCTGACCCTGCAGAACATATGAACATGCTGTGTATGCTTAATCACTCAGTCATGTCCAACTCTTTGCGACCCCATAGACTGTAGTCCACCAGGTACCTCTGTCCATGGGGATTCTCCAGGCAAGAATACTGGAGTGGGTTGCCTTGCCCTCCTCCAGGGGATCTTCCCAACCCAGGGGTTGAATCCAGGTCTCCCTACCATCTGAGCCATCAGGGCAGCCCATAGGCAAGCTGAGTCAGTCTCATTTATGTGCCCACTCTCAAATTTGCTTTAACCACTGTTGAAACACAGAGTCCATTGTTTCTATCTATTTAGGGCCTATTGTAGCTCATTGGTATTGTTTCATGTTGTGCTCAAATCAGCCACTTTTATTTTAGAGTGACTTAAGAGGCATTTTATTTACTGGTTTCTCTTTATAGTTAAATCTTATCTAGTAGGCTGATGAGCATCATCAAGTCAGCAACACACTGAACATTCGGTTCATATTGTCACCCATACTCTGTCATAACCACGAATCACCTGTGATGTTGTTCCATCTACTGTATTGCAGGAAAAACAGAGGTTTCTGACGGATGTTCTACATGAAGTGATGCTGCTTGACGGCTTGGCCAGCTCCCATCCAGTATCACAGGAAGTGCTACGGGCAACAGATATTGACAGGGTGTTTGACTGGATCGCATATAAAAAGGTGGGAATAGATAAGAGCCAATTGCCAAGTGGGTATTTCACTCTCCTGGCCAAACTCTTTCATGCTAAGATATATATTTTTCTTTTCTTTTTTGGTGAATAGACATGGATTGTGAGAAAATATAGTCACTAGGTTCATGTCATTTTATGAGTTAGGGTTTTGCTTTATAAACCAGTAAAATATGTGCCAAATAATGCATAGAAATATTGGAAGTATTAATGAGATAAATATTTGAAGTCTTGATATGAAGCTGCTGTACAGATGACATTATGTAAATGTCAGGTTTTATTGTTATTAATAAGATAGCTGACCTATGTAGTGACAAATTATTTCCCACCTGTGCCCCTAATACTTTTTGATTGGCTGCTACAAATGGGTATAGGCAGTGACATGACATATGTATTTTATAAACATTATTTAAGGATGATTTGGGGAATTAACCATGTTTCCTGGATAATAATAAATAATAAATAAATAATGATAAATAAAATCTTAAAGAATAGGCATTGAATGGCAAAGATTTTGGACCAATGACTAGACATCTGTAGAAATAAGATATATTATGAATTTTTTTTCCATCATTACTTGTGTTAGGATTTTTCTTTATATCTCTATCCTTTAGTTTTTCTAATTTTAACATAAGCAGCTACATTTCAGTGTTAAACACTTGAAGTGGAAATGAAAGTCACTCAGTCATGTCTGACTCTTTGTGACCTCGTGGACTATACAGTCCATGGAATTCTCCAGGCCAGAATACTGGAGTAAGTGGCCTTTTCCTTCTCCAGGCGATCTTCCCAACCCAGGGATTGAACCTAGGTCTCCCATTTTGCAGGTGGATTCTTTACCAGCTGAGCCACAAGGGAAGCCCGTTAAAAACTTAACAGCCACTTAATACTTGTTAAAATAATTTTAAATTTTACTTTGTCTTTGATGTAGATTGGTTTGCATTTATTGGGATTTCTGTATACTTTATTGATTTAATAATGTTTAAGTTTGAAAATAAGTTGCTAATATTCTTTCTGAAAAACAAGTTATTCTCTTTATGACTAGAGATCAAATAATGATTCACCAGAATTCTTTGGTGCACTAATTTGGATATTTGGTTTTACACCCAAGAAATGACTGTATCAATGATTATTAGTTAATATTGTTTGCTATAATATGTAAAGATGCAAATTGTGTTAAAAAATATCTTTTTGAAGTCACTGATCATTGCATTGGCTCAAAAAGGATATTTTTGATGCTTTATAAAAATAAGTGAAAGTGTATAACCATATTTAAAGTATGTAGTGTTAATGTATTTATTTTACAAATTAAATAAAGTATATATTAATTTTTATATATGATATTTTAGGCTAGATTTTGTAAATTTGGATCATTCAGCTATATTGATTCCTAAAATATAATGCAGAAAATTCATTAACTTAGCTGGAGACAATTTGGAGACATGTCTAGTTTTTTCCCACCTAACTACCAATTCCAAAAGACTATTTGTAAATACCAATTTAAATTCTATATGATATTAGGAAAATGTTATTTTGATTAAATATGTTAATAGATGTGTTTTTACATGTAAGTTAACATTTATTCCAGATTTCATATATTTGAGTAATTTTGAATTTAATCAAGAAGGCTAAGACTCAAAACAGTAGGAAAGAAGGGATTCACAAGGATTGTTATTTTACCCTCTCTACATTTTGGTGCAAAGGCTTATCAATTTACAAACGTGATCAAGAGCAAACTGAGCCAAGATCCTCAGGACCATCATCAGAAAGGACACTGGCTTATTTGCCTCTAGCCATGTATCTTTATTTTTAATTTTTTTGAGAAATAGCTGATAAATATAATTGTGTATAATTAAAGTATACAGTGTGATGACTTGATATACATATACATTGTGAAGTGATTACTAAAATCAAGATAATTAGCACATATGTCACCTCACCTAACATTTTTGGGGAGTGGGAAGTGAGGATGTCTAAGATCTATCTCTGCAACTTTCAAGTATATAACATTGTATTATTAACTGTGGTCACAGTGCTATACATGAGTATTGGAATTTATTCTTCTTACAAGTGAAAATTTGTAGTTTGACTTATATCACCCAATTTCCCCTTTCCCCTAGCCCTTGGAAACCACCATTCTATACTTTGTTTCTATTCAATCGGCTTTTTTTTTTTTTTAGATTTTATATATGCTTAACACATAACATATGTATTAATATTTGTCTTTCTCTGACTTATTTTACTTAGCATAATGACCTTCAGGTTAATCCATGTCAAAAATGGTAGGATTGCCTTCTTTTTATTACTGAATAAAATTCAATTATATATATATATCACATTTTCTTAACCCATTCATCTGTTGAAAGACATTTAGATTGTTTTGATATCTTGGTTATCATAGAACATGCTGAAAGGAACAAAGAAACATGGGTGTGCAGATACCCTCCTGAAGATACTGGCTTAAATTCCTTTGAATGCATAGGAGTGGGATTGCAAGATCCTATGGTTGTCTGATTTCTGATATCTTTAACCTGCATAGTGTTTTCTGCAATGGCTGTAACCAATTTACATTCCCACTAACACTACATAAGCATTCTCTTTTCTTCACATTCTTGTTAGCATGTGTTATCTCTTGCTTTTTTGATAATAGCCATCACAGGTATGAAGTGATATCTTGTGGTTTTGATCTGCATTTTGGTGATGATTAATGATGTAGAGCATTTTTTCATATAACTATGGACATTAGTATGCCTTTGTTGGAAAAATGTCTATTCAGGTCCTTTGCCCATTTTTAAATTCTATTCTTCTTCTTATTTTTTTTGCAATTGAATTGTATGAGTTTTTTATATTTATTTTGGATATTAACCCTTTATCAGATATGTGATTTGCTAATGTTTTCTCTCATTCTTCAGGTTGTCTTTCCAGTTTATTGATTATTTGCTTTGCTGTGCCAAAGCTCTTCCATTTGATGTAGTTCAGTTGGTTTACTTTGACTTTTATTGGCTGTGCTCTTAGTCTCTTATCTGATTAATCATTGCTTAGACCAATATTGGGCTTCCCAGGTGGTGCTAGTGGTGAAGAATACGCCTGCCAATGCAGGAGACAAGAAACGTGGCTTTGACACCTGGGTTAGGAAGATCCCCTGGAGGAGGGCATGGCAACTCACTCCGTATTCTTGCCTGGAGAATTCCATGGACAGAGGAGCCTGGTGGGCTACAGTCCATAGGTCTCAAAGAGTCAAACATGACTGAAGTGACATAGCATGCATGCAAGACCAATGTCAAGCATCTTTCCCCCTATATTTTCTTCTAGGAGTTTTATGCTTTCTCATCTTACATTTAAGTTTGTGACCCATTTCAAGTTCATTTTTTTGAGTGGTGTAAGAGAAGTGTCCAGTTTCCTTCTTATGCATCTAGATGTCCAGTTTTACCAACATCATTCAAAGAAGTTACTAATCTTTCTCCTTTGTGTGTTCTTAGCGCTCTTGTCAAGAATCAGTTCACCACATATTTATGATTCATATCTGGAATCTTTGTTCTGCTCCACTGGTTCCAGGTACCTGTTGCCAGAACTATGCTTCTTTGATTACTGTAGCTTTGTATATGGCTCAAAATCAGGAATGACGATGCTTCCAAGTTTGTTCTTCTTTCTCAGGTTAACTTTTGCTATTTGGGGTCTTTTATGGCTCCATACAAATTTTAGGATAATTTTTGTCTATTTCGGTGAAAAATGGAATTTTATTAGGGATTGTATTGAATTTGTAGATCATTTTCAGTAGTATGGAGATTTTCACAGTATTAATTTTTCAGTCAAAGATCACAGGATATCTTTTCATTTATTTGTGTCTTCTTAGTTACTTTCACCAATATCTCATAGTTCTCAGTGTATAATCTTTTACTTCCTTGGTTCAGTTTATTTATAAGTATTTTATTGGTTTTGATGCTATTCTAAATGGGATTGCTTTCTTAATTTCTCTTTCAGATAGTTCATTGTTAGTGTTTAGGAAAACATCTAATTTTTATATGTTGACTTTGTATCCTGCAATTCCAGTGAATTAATTCATTCGTTGTAACCATTTGTGTGTGTGTGTGTGTGTGAAGTCTTTAGGGTTTTCAATATAGAATACCATGCCATCTATAAACAGAGATGATTTTACTTCTTCCTTTCTAATTTAAGGCTTTTATCTATTTAATTTTTTCTCATCTAGTTGCTATGACTTGGACTCCCAGTACTGTGTTGAGTAGAAATGGCAAGAGTGGGCATCTTTGTCTTATTCGTGATCTGAGAGGAAAGGCTTTTAGCTTTTCATCATTGAGAGGGGTTGTCTTCATTCTAGTCCTGTGTCATTATGCTTAAGTATCACTGAAAATGCTGTCCTTACTGTGATTTTAATTGATGATAGGATCTATCCATTTTCAATGAAGACTTCTCAAGGAAAACATTTTCTTTGTAATAAGTATATTGAGAAATAATTAACATGCAATAAACTATAATGGGCTTCCCTGGTGGGTCAGAGGTTAAAGGATCTGCCTGCAATGTGGGAGACCCGGGTTCAATCCCTGGGTCGGGAAGATCCCCTGGAGAAGGAAATGGCAACCCACTCCAGGATTCTTGCCTGGAGAATCCCATGGATGGAGGAGCCTGGTGGGCTACAGTCCATGGGGTTGCAAAGAGTCAGACACGACTGAGCTACTTCGCTTAAAAGGTGCAATTTATATGTTCTAACATATGTATACACAGTGAAAATATCACCACAATCAAGATAATGGACTCATTCATCAAAAGTTTCCTCATGCCTCTTTGTAATTCCTCCTCTCATCCCTCCTCACTCTTCCATTGATCAACTTTTCACTGTAGATTAATTTGTAATTTCTAGAGTTTTGTATAAATAGAATTAGGCAATATACACTCTTTTTTTGTCTGCCTTTCTTTCACCCAATATCATGATTTTGAGGTACAATTCATGTTGTAGAATACATGGATGTAATATAATTTGTTCATTCACCGAGATATTTGGGTTTTTCTAGCTTGGATCTGTTACAAATAAAGCTACTATGAATATTTTTGCAGGTCTTTGTATGTGTGCATTTTGCCTCTCTTGGGTGATTACCTGCAATATTTAGATGGTGATAGGTATATTTAATGTTTTATGATACTGCTGAACTGTTTTCCAAAGTAGTTGAACCACTGTATCAAGGTAAAGTCTTATCAAAAGTGTAGCAGAAGCAACCTAGATGTCCATCAGCAGATGAATGGATAAGAAAGCTGTGGTACATATACACAATGGAGTATTACTCAGCCATTAAAAAGAATACATTTGAATCAGTTCTAATGAGGTGGATGAAACTGGAGCCTATTATACAGAGTGAAGTAAGCCAGAAGGAAAAACATAAATACAGTATACTAACGCATATATATGGAATTTAGAAAGATGGTAACAATAACCCGGTGTACGAGACAGCAAAAGAGACACTGATGTATAGAACAGTCTTATGGACTCTGTGGGAGAGGGAGAGGGTGGGAAGATTTGGGAGAATGGCATTGAAACATGTAAAATATCATGTAAGAAACGAGTTGCCAGTCCAGGTTCGATGCACGATACTGGATGCTTGGGGCTAGTGCACTGGGACGACCCAGAGGGATGGTATGGGGAGGGAGGAGGGAGGAGGGTTAAGGATGGGGAATACATGTATACCTGTGATGGATTCATTTTGATATTTGGCAAAACTAATACAATTATGTAAAGCTTAAAAATAAAATAAAATTAGAAAAAAAAAAAAGTGTACCAGAGTTCTACTTCTTCCCAATCTTCACCAACACAAAGTTGATATAATCAGTTTGTTTAATTTTAGATATTGTAATGGTATTTCATTGTGATTATTAATTTACATTCCCCTAGTAGCCATCATGGTCAAAAAAAGAGTCTGAAATGCAGTACTTGGATGCGATCTCAAAAACGACAGAATGATCTCTGTTTGTTTCCAAGGCAAACCATTCAATATCACAGTAATCCAAGTCTATGCCCCAACCAGTAACACTGAAGAAGCTGAAGTTGAACGGTTCTATGAAGACCTACAAGACCTTTCAGAACTAACACCCAAAAAAGATGTCCTTTTCATTATAGGGGACTGGAATGCAAAAGTAGGAGGTCAAGAAACACCTGGAGAAACAGACAAATTTGGCCTTGGAGTATAGAATGAAGCAGGGCAAAGACTAATAGAGTTTTGCCAGAAAATGCACTGGTCATAACAAACACCCTCTTCCAACAACACAAGAGAAAACTCTATACATGGACATCACCAGATGGTCAACACCGAAATCAGATTGATTATATTCTTTGCAGCCAAAGATGGAGAAGCTCTATACAGTCAGCAAAAACAAGACCAGGAGCTGACTGTGGCTCAGACCATGAACTCCTTATTGCCAAATTCAGACTGAAATTGAAGAAAGTAGGGGAAACCACTAGATCATTCAGGTATGACCTAAATCAAATCCCTTATGATTATACAGTGGAAGTGAGAAATAGATTTAAGGGACTAGATCTGATAGATAGAGTGCCTGATGAACTATGGAATGAGGTTCCTGACATTGTACAGGAGACAGGGATCAAGACCATCCCCATGGAAAAGAAATGCAAAAAAGCAAAATGGCTGTCTGGGGAGGCCTTACAAATAGCTATGAAAAGAAGAGAAGCGAAAAGCAAAGGAGAAAAGGAAAGATATAAACATCTGAATGCAGAGTTCCAAAGAATAGCAAGAAGAAATAAGAAAGCCTTCTTTAGCGATCAATGCAAAGAAATAGAGGAAAACAACAGAATGGGAAAGACTAGAGATCTCTTCAAGAAAATCAGAGATACTGAAGGAACATTTCATGCAAAGATGGGCTCGATAAAGGACAGAAATGGTATGGACCTCCTAAAAGAAGCAGAAGATATTAAGAAGAGATGGCAAGAATACACAGAAGAACTGTACAAAAAGATCTTCATGACCCAGATAATCACGATGGTGTGATCACTGACCTATAGCCAGATATCTTGGAATGTGTAGTCAAGTGGGCCTTAGAAAGCATCACCATGAACAAAGCTAGTGGAGGTGATAGAATTCCAGTTGAGCTATTCCAAATCCTGCAAGATGATGCTGTGAGAGTGCTTCACTCAATATGCCAGCAAATTTGGAAAACTCAGCAGTGGCCACAGGACTGGAAAAGGTCAGTTTTCATTCCAATCCCAAAGAAAGGCAATGCCAAAGAATGCTCAAACTACTGCACAATTGCACTCATCTCACATGCTGGTAAAGTAATGCTCAAAATTCTCCAAGCCAGGTTCAGCAATATGTGAACTGTGAACTTCCTGATGTTCAAGTTGGTTTTCGAGAAGGCAGAGGAACCAGAGATCAAATTGTCAACATCCGCTGTATCATGGAAAAAGCAAGAGAGTTCCAGAAAAACATCTATTTCTGCTTTATTGACTATGCCAAAGCCTTTGACAGTGTGGATCACAATAAACTGTGGAAAATTCTGAAAGAGATGGGAATACCAGACCACCTGATCTGCCTCTTGAGAAATCTGTATGCAGGTCAGGAAGCAACAATTAGAACTGGACATGGAACAACAGACTTGTTCCAAATAGGAAAAGGAGTACGTCAAGGCTGTATATTGTCACCCTGTTTATTTAACTTATATTCAGAGTACATCATGAGAAATGCTGGACTGGAAGAAACACAAGCTGGAATCAAGATTGCCGGGAGAAATATCAATAACCTCAGATATGCAGATGACACCACCCTTGTGGCAGAAAGTGAAGAGGAACTCAAAAGCCTCTTGATGAAGGTGAAAGTGGAGAGTGAAAAAGTTGGCTTAAAGCTCAACATTCAGAAAACGAAGATCATGGCATCCGGTCCCATCACTTCATGGGAAATAGATGGGGAAACAGTGGAAACAGTGTCAGACTTTATTTTTGGGGGCTCCAAAATCACTACAGATGGTGACTGCAGCCATGAAATTAAAAGATGCTTACTCCTTGGAAGGAAAGTTATGACCAACCTAGATAGCATATTCAAAAGCAGAGACATTACTTTGCCGACAAAGGTTCGTCTAGTCAAGACTATAGTTTTTCCTGTGGTCATGTATGGATGTGAGAGTTGGACTGTGAAGAACGCTGATCGCTGAAGAATTGATGCTTTTGGACTGTGGTGTTGGAGAAGACTCTTGAGAGTCCCTTGGACTGCAAGGAGATCCAACCAGTCCATTCTGAAGGAGATCAGCCCTGGGATTTCTTTGGAAGGAATGATGCTAAAGCTCAAACACCAGTACTTTGGCCACCTCATGTGAAGAGTTGACTCATTGGAAAAGTCTCTGATGCTGGGAGGGATTTGGGGCAGGAGGAGAAGGGGACGACAGAGGATGAGATGGCTGGATGGCATCACTGACTCGATGGACGTGAGTCTCAGTGAACTCTGGGAGTTTGTGATGGACAGGGAGGCCTGGCGTGCTGCCATTCATGGGGTCGCGAAGAGTCGGACACAACTGAGCGACTGATCTGATCTGATCTGAATGACTAATGATATTGACTATTTTTTCCTTTGCATATTTTCTTTCATATATCTTCCTTGATGAAGTGTCAGTTCAAATCCTTTGCCCATTTTTTTTAGATTGGATTCAATTCAATTCACTTCAGTCACTCAGTCATGTATGACTCTTTGCAACCCCATGGACTGTAGCACACCAGGCTTCCCTGTCCATTGCCGACTCCCAGAGCTTGCTCAAACTCATGTCCATCAATCAGTAATGCCATCCAACCATCTCATCCTGTGCTGTCCCCTTCTTCTCCTGGATTGTTTTCTTATTACTGAGTTTTGAGAATTCTTTATACTTTGAATATAGGTTATCATATACCTGATGTAAAATAATGGTTTTCCTAATTTGTGACTTTCTCTTTATTTTCATAGCAGTATCTTTCTAAAAGCAAACTGTTTTCATTTTAAGTTCATTTTACCATATTTTTTAATTGATAATGCTGTTGGTGTCATAGGTAAGGCATCTTTGGCTAATTCAAGGCCATGAAGATTATTCCTTTGTTTTTTCTTAGAGGTTTTATAGTTTTCAGTTTATATTTAGATCTATATTCTATTTTTGAGTCAAGTCAATTTTTGAATATAGTATGAAGTTTCAGTTGAATGTTTCCCTTTTTATTGAATATGGATATTCATTTTTTCAGGAATCATTTCTTGAAATGAATTGCCTTTTCACATTTGTTGAAATATGTGAGCTATCTATGTGTGGGTCTTTTTTCTGGACTGTTTATTTTGTTCTATTGACATATTTATTTATCTTGGTGCCAATACTACATAATCTTGATGACTGTAGTTTTTAATAAGCAGTGAAATTATTGTTAGTCCTCCAATTTTGTCCTTCTTTTTAAAAGTTCTTTAGGTTATTCTTGATTTCTTGAATTTTTATATGAATTTTAGAATGTTTTGAGATTTCTTTTAAATTCTGCTATAATTACAGGGATTGCACTGTATTTATATAATAATTTGGGAGCATTGACACCTTAGCAGTATTGAGTGACCCATGAATGGCATACACTTTTCCACTAATTTAGGGCCTTTGTATTTTCTCTCAGTAAGATACTTTTTGGCTCATTTTACGTAATATATTTGTTTTATTGGCATAAAGATTTAAATGTTCTTTTATTATTCTTTTAATATCATATAATATCACCTCTTTTATTCCAGATATTGTTAATTTTTGTTTGTTCTCCTGATTAGTCTAGCTAGAGCTTTACACATTTTATTCTGAAAAAAATCTGCTTTTTATTTAATTGATTTCTGGTCTTACTTTCTATGTCATCGATTTCCTCTCTAATTATTTCCTTCTTTTATATACTTTGGATTTAGTCTGTTCTTTTTTCTAGTTTCTTACGGTGCAAACTGAGGTCATTAGTTGGAGGCCTTTGATCTGTTATAGTTCAGGTGTTTATTTTATCAATTTCCTCTTAAAGTTTACTGCTTAGGGCATTCTCCAGCTTTTGATAGATAGAGGTTTCATTTTCATTCACTTTATGGTATTATTTCCCATTTGATTTAGTAATTTATCCATGGGTTATTTGAAGTTTTTCCAGAAAATTTTCTGTTTTCATTTCTTATGTAATTCTTCTGTGGTCAGGGAAGTATATTCTGTATGACTTGAATCTTCTTAAATTTGTTGAGGCTTATCTTAAGGCCTAGAATTTGGTCTCTGTTGGTAAATGTGCTGTTTGCACTTCAAAAGAATGTGTATCCCACTTTTGGCTGCAATGTTTTATAAATGCCAATTAGGTCAACCTAGCTGATAGAATTGTTCAAATCCTCTACATCCTCATTGATTTTCTGTCCACTTGTTCATCATGCTTTTTTGATGGGTGCTCATTGTTTGGATTAACCCACATGATGTCAAATCAAACTTCTAAAAATATAGTAAAAAAACATGGGCCAGGTGCCTGCTGGCGTGTCTGAAAAATAGTCTTCAATGTGAATGTGGAAAAACGAAGCTCAGAAAAATCTGGCTGTAATCTCACAGGCTTTGGTTTGCTAATCTTTATATCAGGCCTTCATGTATTTTTAGTGCTTTAGACTAGTTCTCCAGTTTGGCTTCTCTCAGGCTCATTCTATAAGCAAGTTAGGATGTGGGTAATATACAATAACCAACTTAACTCTGTGGATGGAATGGATGTACTGTGTCATTCCAGGATGTGTATGACAGATATTACTGATAATTGAACAGCCAAAAATAACATCAACTGTTAACATGTATCGAATGTGTGTTAACTCTATACTTTCATTAACTCAGTTAATTCTCATAATCCCCTTGGCTACTGCTAAGTCGCTTCAGTCGTGTCCAACTCTGTGCGACCCCATAGACAGCAGCCCACCAGGCTCCCCCATCCCTGGGATTCTCCAGGCAACTCCACTGGAGTGGGTTGCCATTTCCTTCTTCAATGCATAAAAGTGAAAAGTGAAAGTGAAGTCACTCAGTCGTGTCTGACCCTCAGCGACCTCATGGAGTACAGCCTTCCAGACTCCTCCATCCATAGGATTTTCCAAGCAAGAGTACTGGAGTGGGGTGCCATCACCTTCTCCGATAATCCCCTTTAGGGCTTGTTATTTCCATGATCCTCACTTTAAAGATGAAGATATTGATCATGGTCAATCCAAGGATATGTTTCCCAGGAAATCAGATTCTAGAGCCAATATTCTTAAACACTATCATATTTGATCAATATACTTGGCTGGAGCACTCATTCCAAAGTCATTTGTAAACCCCAAATAATGTTCCAGGCTCTGTGTCCTGAGTGTTAAGGATATTACAGTCAGTAAGACACAAAAGAGGCTCCCCCCATGGCTCAGCAGTAAAGAATCCACCTGCAATGCAGGAACTTCAGGAGATGCTGGTTTGACCCCTGGGTTGGGAAGATCCCCTGGAGGAGGGCATGGCAACCCACTCCAGTATTCTTGCCTGGAGAATCCCATGGACAGAGGAGCTTGGTGGGCTATCGCCCATAGGGTTGCAGTCAAACATAACTGAAGTGACTTAAGCACACATGCATGCTAGACACCAAGGAGGAATAGCAAATAAGTAAGTCAGGGCAGTAATATTTGAGTGTTAACATCAATGTCTCCATTTTAAATGTAGAAACATAACTCAAGTCATCTTAAGCAATAAAAATTTGTTGACTGAATAACTGGAAAGTCTGAGATGTTGTTCAGTTCAGTTCAGTTCAGTCGCTCAGTCATGTCCGACTCTTTGTGACCCCATTAATCATAGCGTACCAGGCCTCCCTGTCCATCACCATCTCCCAGAGTCCACCCAAACTCATGTCCATTGAGTCGGTGATGCCATCCAACCATCTCATCCTCTGTCATCCCCTTCTCCTCCTGCCCTCAATCTTTCCTAGCATCAGGGTCTTTTCAAATTAATCAGCTCTTTGCATCAGGTGGCCAAAGTATTGGAGTTTCAGCTTCAACATCAGTCCTTCCAATGAACACCCAGGACTGATCTCCTTTAGGATGGACTAGTTGGAATTCCTTTCAGTCCAAGGGACTCTCAGGAGTCTTCTACAACACCACAGTTCAAAAGCATCAATTCTTTGGCTCTCAGCTTTCTTTATAATCCAACTCTCACATCCATACATGACCACTGGAAAAACCATAGCCTTGACTAGACGGGCCTTTGTTGACAAAATAATGTCTCTGCTTTTTAATATGCTGTCTAGGTTGGTCATAACTTTCCTTCTAAGGAGTAAGCATCTTTTAATTTCATGGCTGCAGTCACCATCTGCAGTGATTTTGCTGCCCCCCAAAATAAAGTCTCTCACTGTTTCCACTGTTTTCCCATCTATTTGCCATGAAGTGATGGGTCCAGATGCCATAATCTTAGTTTTCTGAATGTTGAGCTTTAAGCCAACTTTTTTCACTCTCCTCTTTCACTTTTATCAAGAGGATCTTTAGTTCTTCTTTGCTTTCTACCATAAGGGTGGTGTCATCTGCATATCTGAGGTTATTGATATTTCTCCCAGCAATCTTGATTCCAGCTTGTGCTTCCTCCAGCCCAGCGTTTCTCATGATGTACTCTGAATATAAGTTAAATAAACAGGGTGACAATATACAGCCTTGAAGTACTCCTTTTCCTATTTGGAACCAGTCTGTTGTTCCATGTCCAGTTCTAACTGTTGCTTCCTGACCTGCATACAGGTTTCTCAAGAGGCAGGTCAGGTGGTTTGGTATTCCCATCTCTTTCAGAATTTTCCACAGTTGATTGTGATTCACACAGTCAAAGGCTTTGGCATAGTCAATAAAGCAGAAATAGATGTTTTTCTGGAACTCCCTTGCTTTTTTGATGATCCAGCAGATGTTGGCAATTTGATCTCTGGTTCCTCTTCCTTTTCTAAAACTAGCTTGAACATCAGGAAGTTCATGGTTCATGTATTGCTGAAGCCTGGCTTGGAGAATTTTATGCTTCACTTTACTAGCGTGTGAGATGAGTGCAATTGTGCAGTAGTTTGAGCATTCTTTGGCATTGCCTTTCTTTGTGATTGGAATGAAAACTGACCTTTTCCAATCCTGTGGCCACTGCTGACTTTCCAAATTTGCTGGCATATTGAATGCAGCACTTTCATAGCATCATCTTTTAGGATTTGAAATAGTTCCACTGGAATATCATCACCTCAACTAGCTTTGTTTGTAGTGATGCTTCCTAAGGCCCACTTGAATTCACATTCCAGGATGTCTGGCTCTAGGTGAGTGATCACACCATCATGATTATCTTGGTCGTGAATATCTTTTTTGTACAGTTCTTCTGTGTATTCTTGCCACCTCTTCTTAATATCAGATGTTGTTATGTTTAAGAATTATTGAATCTGGGCATTTTAACAATGTCATCAGGAATCTCTTTCCATTGACTTCTTGGCTCTTTGCCTTTGATTAATTTATGGATGATTCTTAGTTAGGGGGCCTAGAAATGTTGAGGCTGAGAGAGTCCTTGAGGCTGATAGAGTCCTTGAACCTGTGATCCTAATGAGGTTAGGAAAGAACCTCTATCATAGCAGAACCTGCATCTGTCTTTCCCCAAAGCTATGATTTGTTCTGTTAAGTGACAGAGCACTATTGGCCAGTCCTCTGTCCATGGGATGGACAGTCCCTATGAATGTTCTGAATGGTGAGCATGGGTCATGAGCTCTCCCTCTGGTGGGAGAGATAAGTCATCTAAGTCGTAGGTCCACCCGGATCACCTGAAGTAGGGTTTCCCAAAGAAAATGATGACTAGATAAAAGTAATGGGTGCCAACCTCAGAATCTTAGGAGTTATGATAGAAATATAAATAAGGTACATAGAGTCATGAGGGTAAGGGTAAAAGGAGTGACAAAATGGCAAAAAAGGGCCATTCTGTGAATTTAGCCCAGAAAAGGGACGCAGTGATGATTGAGTGGAACATCAAGGAGTTCAGTATAGCCAGAGCATAGTGAGAATTTGGGGCAGCAGCAGGCTGAGGAGATAAGCTGGTGAGAACTTTTAGGACATGTTATGTAATACTAAGAAGTCTGAACTTTATCAGGCCAAGAGGAACTAATAAAGAGTTTCAAGCATCGGAGTAACATAATTAAATTTGTATTCCAGAAAGAATATTCCTGAAGGTATGGAGAGATGGAAATAATATGATAGATCTAGACATGTCAGTAAAGATTGTACTATTCTAGATTCGTAGCATGTAGAATGTTTTTTTCTTTTTATTGTAGTAGGTAGCACTTAATAAAGACTTCTTGCCACTTCTCTTCTTTGCTCTTCTCCCTGAAGATCCCTGTTACTAGGCTACATTAACCTCTGCCATCAGTCAACCTCTCATTGTGTCAGTGCTTTGTTGGCTTATCATCTCTTGTAATTATTCCTTTAATAATTATTCTAATTTTTCCCACTTCTGTTTTCTTGTTATTTTTCCTGCATAGTAATTTTATTGCACTTTAAATAACTTCTTAAAAAGAACTGTATTACAGGGGTAGAGAAGATTATAGAGAAATACAGATTAGAAACCAATAAATCAGATACTGATTTCTTTTGGATTTGAATTTTAGAACCAAGTACTTTTGAAGAAAACAGTGTTAAATATGGATAGTTTCAAGGCCAATATTAAAATAAAAAAATAAAACTCCTAAAATTGCATATATATTTTTAGAATGGGTAGAGAAAAAATGAAAACTAGTATTTCAAAACAAAAGAGAAAGAGAACAAGTTACATCCTGAGAAATAGCCAATTTTGCATTTTAATCATATGCTGAAAATGAGTATACTTTTATCCTAAAAGTGCAGTGGAAACAGGAAAATACTATCCATAGGTAGGAAGACTAGAAAAGATGGCTTGAAATAGTCTCTTTACTCTAAAAACACAAAGGGAAATAAGAATCAATGACCCAATGACCTGGATGATGAAAGTGAGTGAATGCTCATTAAATTTACATATGGTGCCAGGTTGGAGAGTATTGCTACAAGCTTGGGAGAGAGGAGCAGATTTCAAATGACTTAAAGGGGGTCCTTTAAAAACAAGAACACATTTCAGCAATTCTTATATCTAGTTTGATATACTTTAGAGATCAAATGAAATTACATAGAGTAAAAGGAAAGAATTGACAAGCAGGACAAACCCACAAGGGGTCATAGTGAATACGAATTAAAAAAAAAACGGGGCAGTGGAAATTCAACTTTTGTTATTCTACCAACGTATTGCAGACTTAAAGTTTAAAATTCTTGCATGGCTAAAGCGGAAAATATGTATAATTTCTATTATCTTTAAAAGTGACTATGAAAAGGCCAATCAGCCATTTGCATCTTTTGTCCCTTTTGATACCAGGTTCCCCATCCACAGCATCATGTGAGCCAGGCCACAGTTAGTACAGCGAGAGAGCACATACTGACTCTATACACAGGACAGAGTGTTTCTATAGAAAAACAATAATAATAATGACAATAGCAATAATAATTGGATGATGCCTTCTTTCAAGAATATAACCCAGTAGCAGATTTAAAACATATGAAATTTTAAAAGTAATTATACTGAGTCATAGTAAAGCATATATTTCATTTAACAAGCATTTATTAGGTATAAGGCATTTTGTGAAATGTTTTGCATGTATTTTTCCCATTTACTCTATACAAAAAAACTTGGGATTTGGTGTTTTTAACCCATTTGACTTAACACTGTCATATTCACTGATGAGGAAACTCAGAATTAAGAAGTTCAGTGATTTGTCCAGAGTCAGACATCCAGAAAATGAGCAAGCAGTATCTGATCTATATAACTCCAAGTTTCATATATAAAACTTCTCAGAAATAAATATATTTCAAGACAAGTTATTATATGAGCCATCACAGTGAATGGCAACTCCAAGTTCTTAGGCCACCTTTGATTCTGTCTTTTTCTCATCCTGTTTGTCAGGAAATCTTACTGTGTCTGCTGTAAAATATTTCCAGAATTTGACCTGTTCTCAACCATTGCCAGGTGGTGCTAGTGGTAAAGAACCTGCCTGGCAATGCAGGAGACGTAAGAGACACGGGTTTGATCCCTGGGTCTGGAAGATCCCCTGGAAGAGGGCATGGAAACCCACTCCAGTATTCTTACCTGGAGAATCCCATGGACAGAGAAGCCTGGTGAACTACAGTCCATGGGATCACAAAGAGTCAGACTCGCCTGAAGCGACTTAGCACACAGCACACACCCCACCATTACTGTTCCCGTACTGGTCTGAAAAACCACTGCATTGCCACAGTAGTGTCTTAAAGATCTCTCTGTTTCTAATCCTCCACCCCACAGTCTATTTTTAACCAAGCAGTCGAAGTGATCATTTTTTTTTCCACCTTATGAGAACTCATAGGATTTACTCTCTTAACATATAAAATATACAGCAGTGTTAATGATACCATGTTGTACGTTACATCCCTAGAACTTATTTGGTAACATGACATAAGGAGAAAATTTGTACCTTTGGCCTACCTTCATCCAAATCCTCACCCACTTGCCCCTGTAACCACAAATCTGATCTCTTTTTCTATGAGTTTGTCTTTGAAGTATAATTGATGTGTAACACTGTATTAGTTTCTTTGACACAACATAGTGATTTGATATTTTCATTTATTTCAAGATGATCACCACAACAGTTATGATTCATCATTTCTTCTTGTTTCATTAATTGTCCTTTCTCCCTACTCCTTGGAATACACACCTTTCTGGGTCTCAGGAGCCGCATGGCCCCCTGCTTCCCCCACCTCCTCTCTGTCTTCCCAGATCAACACCCATGTTCCCGTGTTGCTTTTGACAAGGCAAGCACCCTGGAACATTGCCTTCCAGTCTGCTGTCTGGGACAGTAAAACTTAAGCCAGATAGTCCCACTTTGCTAGAAACCCTGCAATGACTTCACACCAAAATGAGAATAAAAGACAAAGTTTACAGTGACCTGTGAGGTCCTACCTGATTGCCTCTCACCATAGTCTTCCCAAGTCCTCCATTGGTCTCTGACCCTTATTCTTTTATCCCTCCTGACTTTACCTCTTCTTATTATTGTCCCTTCACTCAATGTAATCCTGATTTACCCCTCCGGCTTTCCCTGAAATGCAACTAAACTCCCTCCAACACTAGGACCTTTGATCTGGGAATGTTGTTATTCTCAATATCAACATAGTTAGTTCTAACTTAAATTTGTTCTTGAAAACTTTATTTCAATGTCATCTTTTCAAAGATACTGCCCACTTAAAATGCCAACTGATGACCTCACTCATTTTCTTCATTCATTTTTCTTATTCTGATCCACATACTATTTGATGGCTTTCAAATGTACAATACAATTTACTCGTTATTCTGGTTATTCTGCAACCTGGTTTCCCATTTCCCCTCACTGAGTATGAGCTTCATAAAAGGAGAGATCTCTGTGTTTTTCACTGTTTTCCAGTACTCATTATGCTGCCTGCATGTAGTAGGCACTCAATAAGTATTTGCTGAGTTAAAGTAAATGTCAGAAAAGCAATATAAGCAAAACAGTGTGGTGTTTCAGAGGGAAAGATCCCATCTGTTTATAGGAATTAGGAAAAAGACTTGGTACTTGAAATAGAATTAAAGAGTTTCAGACGTAATTCCATATGAATTCTAGGGGGTAAGGAAGATCATGTCACCCAGTCACTCTGCTTGCTAATGGCTTCTGTCACATGTGGCCTGACCCCAGCCCTGGGCCACCTGGGACCCTTTCACGTCAACTCAGCGCGTCTCCTGCCGTCTCTGTACCCTCCAGCCTCAGGCACAGTCAGCCTCCTGTTCTGCAAGCTTCCCCAGCTCTTCCTCTTTTAAATAGATCCCTCTTTTCAGCCTCCACTTTCTCTGTTTACTGTCTACTACATACAGGCTATCAAATGAATATAGCATTGCTATTTTGTCCTCTTCGGCACATTTGTGTATACTGGACGGTTTCTGGTGTAGGATATGTATTGATTCACTAGCACTTGCAGTCATTTCTGTAAGACAGTTGGACAGTAGGCTTTTGGTCAGGTATATAATGGCAATAATACTAGTAGTAGGAGAAATAGTTCTTTGAGAGTTTATTTTGCCACTCAACATCCACATAATTATCTCATTAAATCTCCCATCCCTGTAAGGTAGATATTATTGTCTTCAGTTTACATAAGAGTAAACAGAATCCCAGGGAGGTTAATGGTTTTCTCAGGCTTCTAGGTGTCAGAGCTAGGATTCTCATCTCATTTTTCCTGACTCATGCTCTTTCCACTCTATCAAGATACTTTCTTTAACTAATTGCTATTATGCCACTGTTTCAATTGGAAATATGATTTGGGTTACAGTCTTTTGGCATATACTAAAGTTAGAGATTTTCCCTGAATGAGAAAATGCCGTGTTTTAAAATAAGTAATATACTGGCATACAATAAAAAATAAAGGTTTGAAGTCTGGAAAGTAACTACTAATGGTTATGATCATCTTATATGGAATATGTGAAGTTTAAGAGGTTGAAGATAATTAAGCAAAGAATAGAGAGACAGAGAGAAAAATGGAGGGAGAAAGAGAGAGAGAGATTGATATAGAGACAACTGTAGATAAATCCCATTAGAAAAAGCTAAAGAATTTACAAATGTCCAATCTGGAGGACAAGAGGGCTCAGAGGTGACTAAATAATTTGCTCTAATATATAAATGGTCATTATAGGAAGGCTGTCACCATTTCTCTGTCAACATCAAATTCTAAATAAGATAAGTGGCTTTAAATTATAGGCAGAAATTTCAGTTCATCGAAGAAAAAACTTTTTGACATAAAAGACAAACATTTTAGTATGAACCACTGAAGATGACAATCTGAATTATTTGATATTCTTTAAAAATAAAATAAAAAATCTGCCTCAAAATTAGCAAAGTAAATTATAAGACTACTAAAAAAGTTCCTACTGAATCTTGCTTCCATGGTATATTATAGTCAAAGTAATATATAATATATAATTTATTAAAAATTAATTTTGCATGCATATATTTATGTTCATATGATTTAAATTCTTGCTTTTTAGTAAATGTAGAAGTGTAAATGACAAAAGAAGCAAAGTACTTGTTTCTTGGGTAAAATGGGAAAATTTGAGATAATTCTCATCCATCTCTGAATCATCTGTTGATATCAGTGAAAAAAAATTATGAAAAGAACATCTAGAGTAGAACTTCCTTTTGTGGCTCTCTTTATTATCAGTCCTGAATATTCATTGGAAGGACTGATATTGAAGCTGAAACTCCAATACTGTGGCCACTTGATGTGAAGAGCTGACTCATTTGAAAAGACCCTGATGCTGGGAAAGATTGAGGGCAGGAGGAGAAGGGGATGACAGAGGATGAGATGGCTGGATGGCATCACTGACGCAATGGACATGAGTTTGAGTAAGCTCTGGGAGTTGATGATGGACAGGGAAGCCTGGTGTGCTGCAGTCCGTGGAGTCACAAAGAGTCGGACACAACTGAGCGAATGAACTGGACTGAGTGAATGAACTGAACTGAACTGAACTTATTACCAGTGAGTCTTGTCTTTGCCTTTAGCCTTGAAATTACCATTATTCTAGGCCAGAGGTGATTTTAAGACATCATATAAAAAAAGGACTTTTGCCCTTGTAAAGAAAACGTACATGGTGGGAGGAGATGATTTTATTGAAATTTCTGTGATAAATGCCTTTTCCACTTACTGGTAAATTATTAATTTGTGCATTCTGCTGATGGAGGCAAGCTTTCTTTTGCACATGTGTTTGACTGAGTCATCACCAATGGAATTATTTCTTTTTTTTTTCTTGCTCAAATATTATTACTTAAAAAGGCTTGCTTTTTTCCTTTCATGTTACTTACATTTCTCCCTGTTAGCTGTTCTCTGATTTATTTGATAAAATGGAAAAATAAACTATTGAAATAGTTTTAATGAAACTATTTTTATTAAATACCAGTATTTAATGAAAATACCAGTATCTAATGAAAACCAGTAGCAGATTCAGTTCAGTTTAGTCTCTCAGTCATGTCCAAGTCTTGGCAACCCCATGAATCGCAGCACGCCAGGCCTCCCTGTCCATCACCAACTCCCGGAGTTCACTCAAACTCATGTCCATCGAGTCAGTGATGCCATCCAGCCATCTCATCCTCTGTTGTCCCCTTCTCCTCCTGCCCCCAATCCCTCCCAGCATCAGAGTCTTCTCCAATGAGTCAACTCTTCGCATGAGGTGGCCAAAGTACTGGAGCTTCAGCTTTAGCATCAGTCCTTCCAAAGAAATCCCAGGGCTGATCTCCTTCAGAATGGACTGGTTGGATCTCCTTGCAGTCCAAGGGACTCACTCTCAAGAGTCTTCTCCAACACCACAGTTCAAAAGCATCAATTCTTCAGCACTCAGCCTTTTTCACAGTCCAACTCTCACATCCATACATGACCAGTGGAAAAACCATAGCCTTGACTAGACAGACCTTTGTTGGCAAAGTAATGTCTCTGCTTTTGAATATGCTGTCTAGGTTGGTCATAACTTTCCTTCCAAGGAGTAAGCGTCTTTTAATTTCATAGCTGCAATCACCATCTGCAGTGATTTTGGAGCCCAGAAAAATAAAGTCTGACACTATTTCCACTGTAGCAGATTACTCAGTAGTAAAAGGAATGGATTAACCCTGTTCAAAGGATTCGTATGCTCTCTTGCTCTGCTTAGGTATCATTGATTTATTATTGTTAACTAATAGTTGAATATGCTAGTTTGAATTTCTCTCTTTCTCTATTGAATTTCTGAATTTCTCTATTCCTTTTTACTTTGAGGAAATGCTTAAGAAAGTGCAGTGTTGGTTTTGACTTTATCTTCTGCATTTTTTGTGTAAGCTAGAGTGGTGATCACACAATATAAGAAGCTTAAGAGGCAAAGCTGTGTTAAGTCTTAGCTTGCAGAATCTGGCTACAGTGGGACTCTGCTTCTGAAGTAGCTTTATGAAATACTTTCACAGCTACAGTTGTTCTTAGTGTTTTGCTTATACAAAAAGCCTAATTCTAATTACTTCTGCAATGGTTCATTCATGTCAGACTTTATCAGTAGTCATAATTAAGAATAAAAAGTACCATTTCAATAAGTATTAATGGTAATTCTACAAAGAGTACTCCATTGCTGTAACTTGCCCAACTTGCAACTGTATGTGACTTTAATTCCATTAGGCGAGGAGGCAGCTACAGTGCATCTCAGAAGGAATGAGATTTCCATTAACAGTACAAGGTCAGTTCTGTCAGGAGGCCTGTGAATCTCACATTGTTTTATACAGGATATTCAGAGAGAAAGAGCCATTGAAGATAGAAACTACAAAGCACTGGGAATCATCCAGTGTATATTCCCCTAGCACGTAAGAGGATTGCAAGGTTTTGAATAGATTTTCCGGAATAACAGGATTTGTAGTCTTTAGAAAAAGGACAAGTAAAGTTAGAAATAAATTAAGATTTAATGGATAAACAAGAAAGGCAACTAGAATTAAAGGCTGACATTTTGACAAATGAGAAGTTTATAGAAGGAAAAGGAGAACAGAGATAAAACTTCCTTTTTACACAAAGAATGTTTGGAGGAAGTAAAGAATAAAAATATTCACAATGTAAGTAGTTTATATACCTGCAACAATGGAATAGGTTGAAAGAAGTAGAGCTGAATGAGTTTTCCAGTAGAAAAGTCATGAATGGGTTGTGTTTTAGCATCTGGTGGATTCACGTTTTTATTTACCATACTGCCTCCCATTTTTAATCAAATACCCATGGTATATTGATGCAGTATAAAAATCTTCAGAAGCCCGATATGGTTACTGATACATATAAAGTGCCTTATATGGTTACTTTACATATAAAGTGCAAAAGACTTACACCCCGATTACTTTACCATTAAGCAACTATTAAACAATTCACCTGTATTAATCAAACACATATATAAGTCTCAGTGACAGTTTCTGTTTCAAACAAGTCAAGCTGTATTACTTTGCAAGGTAAATAAAATTCTAGTCAAAAAGAGACAAACAAAAAACCTTTCTGTATGTTCCTTTTTTGGAAGGTAAATATGGCATTTCATTTGAGTCAGTGAAAATGTTTCTTTGGATACAATTTCACAGATATTATCATGGATTCTTTCAGAGGAGGCTGAGGGTCATTTGATGACCTACAGAGGAAATTACCTAGAGACGACATGTCTTATACATCTTTTATCATCTGTGCCATTACATATTTTCTGGTAGTACTGAATCAAGTTTTTGGTTTCTCTGCTTTTTAAAACTAGGATGCCTTTCTTTCACCTTTTTTTTTTTTTTGAGTTGTCTTATATCAGTATTAGAAGGCTTACCTGTGATTCCATACAGCATATTTTTACCTTTAAAAAATAGAGAGATTAAAAAAATACTGAAGCTGGATTTTGTCTTGAGGGCATTTTTCCAAATATGAGTATTTGAACAGTTTTCAAGATTTTACAGAGCAAGGAAAAGAAGACAAAGCTGAAGGCAAGAAGTTTAATGGGAGGCCTCCCTTAAAGCCAGGACCTTAAACTGCTGCACCTTTAGCACACACAGATGAACTGGAAATAAAACTGTCCCTTTCCTCAGGAGAATACAGAGAAACTGTTCCAAACTATGAAAGCAAGTAGAGAGGGAAACAAAATTTCTCCTGAAAATTTGCGATTATGAGCAACTCCTGCATAGGATTGCAATTCAAATGAAAGCTACTGTGAACATCAAGCCAGATTTTAATTTAAAATGCTTGGTTCTGGACTAGTGGTATCCCCAGATGCCACACAGAACTAAAATAAACCCTTCCAGAAATGCATGCCTTCATATCACAGCTCAAAGATCTCCACAGATAAATCCCGACAAAAAGAGCATCTCACAGTAAAAAATCACCAGCTATGAAAGGAAAGAGGGTTCCATGAACCATAAGACAGCTGAAACAGTTGAGAGCAGAATCACCCATGCATATGATTAAAACATTGGGTATGTTAGACATGGTGTATAAAACTGTATACTAATAAATTTGAGGAAATAAGCTTGAAAATACAAACACAATGCAAGCAGATTAAAGAGAATAACTAATGAGAATATCTAGAAATAAAAATGTAATAATTGTATTTAATGACATGGTATATATATGATTGCAGCCATGAAATTACAAGGCACTTACTCCTTGGAAGGAAAGTTATGACCAACCTAGATAGCATATTCAAAAGTAGAGACATTACTTTGCCAACAAAGGTCTGTCTAGTCAAGGCTATGGTTTTTCTAGTAGTCATGTATGGATGTGAGAGTTGGACTGTGGAGAAAGCTGAGTGCTGAAGAATTGATGCTTTTGAACTGTGGTGTTGGAGAAGATTCCTGAGAGTCCCTTGGACTGCAAGGAGATCCAATCAGTCCATTCTGAAGGAGATCAGCCCTGGAATTTCTTTGGAAGGACTGATGCTAAAGCTGAAACTCCAATACTTTGGCCACCTCATGTGAAGAGTTGACTCATTGGAAAAGACTGTGATGCTGGGAGGGATTGGGGGCAGGAGGAGAAGGGGATGACAGAGGATGAGATGGCTGGATGGCATCACCGACTCGATGGACGTGAGTCTGAGTGAACTCCGGGAGTTGGTGATGGACAGGGAGGCCTGGCGTGCTGCGATTCATGGGGTTGCAAAGAGTCGGACATGACTGAGCGACTGAACTGAACTGATATATATAGTTTATCACAGATTAGAATGAGTTGAAGAGAGAATTTTAAATAGGAAGAGAGAGTTGAAGGAACTAGAGTGCAGCACAGAGGAAAAAAACAACATGGTAAATATGCAAGAGTGATTAAGGAACGTAGACGAGGGGATGAGAAGGTCTAAGGGTGGTGCCTAGTCTCACATTTTAGCTTCACTTGCTTTTTCTGTCCTTTATTTCTTTGTCAAATTATTACCTCTTAATTTAAAAAGGACTGAAGTTTTCTGCTTTAAACAGTGCATTATTCTTAGAAACAAGAGCTCTGAGTTTAGTCTAAAGATTTTCTTTAAAGTAATAAAATTTTACCCATTAACAAAGCACTGTTTGTTATCTATATTCTCTTTTATTCACATATTAAAAGTGTGAGCAATGAATTTAAACATTAAACCCAGTGCATTTTTTATATTAATAGTTATTGTTTATGGAGTTTTCACTATGTTCCTGGAGTTTTACAAGAAGGCTACAAAGAAACTACCTAAAATACATACTTTTATTTAAACATTACCTGAAGCTGAGGCTTATGGTAGTTACATTTTATGGCCCAAGTTCTTGCAGCTCATAAGTAAGCTCATAACCAAGATTTCAACCCAGCCTGCCTGATTCCAGTTTCTGCTCTCTCATTGCCTGATCTATGAGTCAAGTAAGTGTCGACTTTCACAGTAGAAACAGTTATACATTTATTCACATAATTCTACCTCTCATCTGTTTCATCTCTCTTTTGAAAGGTCTTTCAGATACAGTTTCTTGCCTAAGAAAGCCAGTGTCATTGCTTTATAGTTCCTGAAGAGTCTATCTTGATCAGACAGATGCTTTTATTTTCTTTGTCCTCCATTCTCATCCATCCTTATTTTCCCTGCTCACCTCTTCCCAGTTGACATTCTTTTTCAGTTAAGCTGACAACCTAAGGATCCTCGGAAATTTTCTATACCAAGACTGTCTTGGAGCTGAGAGAGCCCTCAGTAGAGACGTGCCTGGGCCAGGGGGAGCAGCGGGAGTCAGGGTGACTCAGAGGCACAGCTGGGCTCCCACAGAGTGGGGCATATTCAGAAGTAAACTGACTGGTGTGGTTCAGCTGTGCACTGACTTTCTGCTATAATTTTACAGCAAGAATGCAACTAGTTCAGGGCCAAAAAAACATCTGGCCTGAAGTAGAGAATTTGAGGTATGGATCCCCCTGGTCAGTACTGTAAGCCAAAGCAGAGACATGAACAAGCAGTTGACTATCTATGTTTTGCTTTGTTGTTCACTCACTCACTTGAGCCTGACTCTTTGCAGCTCCATGGACTGCAGTACGTCAGGCTTTCCTGCCCTTCACCACCTCCCAGAGCTTGCTCAAACTCATGTTTCTCTTACATATTTCCTGAACAGTTTTCCAGCCGCACAATTCTAAGATAAAATGTGCAGACATTTATTGTCATATCATTTTCCTTCTGGAAGGGCATCAGTCACAGCAGGGACTTTGCAACTAAGATGGAGCAATTGAAACTATTGTAGTAGTCACGTCATCAAGAGTTTTAAGTGCTATCTAATATCTAAACGTCTTTTTCCAGTTTGAAATGGATGTGGTGATAGTGTTGGAGAAAAGGTAGCATGCTTAAAAGTATTTATGTCTGAAATAATAACCTCAATGAACACCATGTACCAGTTACTTTTATATAAGTTATTTAACTATATTAAGTCATATAATCCTTGCAACAACCCCATGATGCAGATAACCCTTTCCTTCCCCAATTTATGGATGAGGAAACTTAGCAACTTATCCAGATCACTAAGTTAGGCAATATTGAAGTCAGGATTCATACACTGGCAGTTCTCTCTGTGCTCTTTGTCAGTTAAACTTGACCAGTCATCCTTCTCTTTTTATGTTTCGAGAACAAATTGCACATCAAACATGAAGAGATAGTCATTTCTTTTCTAGTAGATCTCATATTTTAAAATGGTTTATGTATGTTTGTTTAATTCTCTCTCTTAAAATCAAAGCTTTACCTACTTTACTGCCTTGAAGATAGTGAACACACAATAAATACTTGTAGTTTGAGTGAGTTTTCTTCTTTGTGGCTGCACTGTGTAGCTTGGGGGAATCTTAAGTTCCCTGACTGGGGATTGAACCTGTGTCCCTGCAGTGAAAGCTCAGAGTCTTAACCACTGGACCACCAGAGAATTCCCTGCGTGGATTTTAGCAGAGGTTAATTCCGCCTTCCAAACCCTCAGAGGCTTTAAAGTAGTGATGCACATTTAATTTCTAGTTGGTTCAGATTCCTAACAACAGTGACTTTTGAGATACTTAGGGTTTTTATTTTAAACATTCAGCATAAAATAGAGAAGTAAATAAGGTCTGTACTATTCAGCAGAAACTTCCCTACTGGCTCAGAAGGTAAAGAATCTACCTAGAATCTGCCTGCTTGATCCCTGGGTGGGGAAGATCCCCTGGAGAAAGGAATGGCAACCTACTCCAGTATTCTTGCCTGGAAAATCCCATGGACAGAGGAGCCTGGTGGGCTACAGTCCACAGAGTCGCAAAGAGTCGGACCCGATTGAGTGACTAACACACACACACACACACTATTAAGCAGAGCCATGCTTTATTAAATGCTAACATTACCTTTTTAAGAGTTCTTTAGTTTGAACTTGTCACACTTATCCTGAAAATTAATGCAGAATGAAACTTCTTCTGCTTGTCCTGAATTACTTTACTTAAGTGATCATCCCTCATTCTGGTATCCTGTAATTCCTTCCACAAGTCTGATGGAGAAGTTAGGGATGTTCAGAACACTCCGCATCTCCGAGACGAAGGTCATGGAAAACAGCCAGCAAAGGTGCTTCACAGCATCCCTTGATGCCTCTATCAGAGACAGACTCCAGTCTGACAGACCATCCATCTCCCCCTTTATGGCATTTTTGTTCCTAATTCCACTCTTGTGTACTTTAAGAGCTAAGTCTTTCATTTTTTCCACTTTTGCTTGAGAAAACATTTTTATAGCTTTGGGACCAAATCTTTTTCATCAGCTCATTTTAATGTCTTTTTTTTTCAGTGATCTTTTTCCCAGTGGAAGCCGTGATATTGGTGGGGGATATGGGAAAAATTTGCTGAGATCAAAGCAGAATATTTTTTCTTTTCTCCCAGAAATGATAAGAGTTGGTTGCTTTTCCCTTTTTATGTTTGCTCTATCTTAAACCATAAGAAAGTTACTGCTACTGCTAAGTCACTTCAGTCGTGTCTGACTCTGTGTGACCCCATAGACGGCAGCCTACAAGGCTCCCCCGTCCCTAGGATTCTCCAGGCAAGAACACTGGAGTGGGGTGCCATTGCCTTCTCCTAAGAAAGTTAAGTTGACCATTAATTGCTTCTGAAATGAAAGGGTACTAGATCACCAGGTGTTTGGTTTATTTCTTCTAAAATTCTGGTAGTGGCAGCAATCAGGTTTCTTGCTTTGGTTGATGATGGAGAGAATGGAGGAAAGTTAAAGGTGGAAATTTGCTGCCACATACAGGAAGCTAGAATTTAGGAAGATAAGAGGAGGACCTGTGATGTAGATATTTGCTTAGAATGTGAAAGGCTTCCTTGTAGATTCCTAGGAGAAAGAACAGTGTGTATTTTTATGTATGTGTCTTGGGAAGTTTAATCTTATAAAATTGGTGTTTCCCAAAGTGCGAGCTGTGGAATATCACATATTCTCTTAAAGTGATTTTCTTCCCCTTCACTCCCATATTGAAACTTCAGACCTTACTGATTTGGCTTAATGGCATTACAGAAAAGTGCACCTTGCATGAAAATTTAAAGATGGACCGATTCTTGGTGCTTCTGGTCCACTACTGTCATAAAAGTTTGCTTTGTGATAAATAGCTTGCCAATTTGGATCCTAGATGATATGTTTTGAGTTTTGAAACTCTCTAGGATCAAAATACATTTGTGCTTTGCTACACTGAAAACAAAAATCAAACCTGAGGGGGGCAATCTGTCCTTATTTTTTACAAGAGGAGATGGTGATGAACACTTACCTTGGTGACTGGTTTCCAGATGTTGTCAAGTCCTCAAATACTAACCTGCTCCCCATTATACTCTACTACCCACAAGCATCCAGATGGAAGTGATGCCTCTGCCTTTCTAGAGGAGAAGTAAGGAAAGAAATAATTCATTTCTCAATGAAATGGGAGAAGAGGCTAATTTATTTTCTTGAGAACAGCTGAAGGTAGTTTGATGAAACTATAATCTAGGCATTTCATTCTCTTTGTAAACTCACCGCAAAGTCAGAATAGCAGAAAAGGAGATAAAGAAAACTTTACTCAAGCAATTATTTCCCTTATCCTGCAAACATTGGCACAGTAAAATAATTTCCTTAGCTTCCAGGAAGTTATTTGTATCATGTATGAATGAATTCAATAGTGAAGATGAAAAGGTATCATTCAGTTACCAAACTCATGCCCAACCAAAAGACAAAAACTGGCTGAATGGATACAAAAACAAGACCCCTACATATGTTGTCTACAAGAGACCCACCTCAAAACAGGGGACACATACAGACTGAAAGTGAAGGGCTGGAAAAAGATTTTCCATGCAAATAGGGACCAAAAGAAAGCAGGAGTAGCTATACTCATATCAGATAAATTAGACTTTAAAACAAAGGCTGTGAAAAGAGACAAAGAAGGTCACTACATAATGATCAAAGGATCAATCCAAGAAGAAGATGTAACAATTATAAATATATATGCGCCCAACACGGGAGCACCGCAGTATGTAAGACAAATGCTAACAAGTATGAAAGGAGAAATTAACAATACAATAATAGTGGGAGACTTTAATACCCCACTCACACCTATGGATAGATCAACTAAACAGAAAATTAACAAGGAAACACAAACTTTAAACGATACAATAGACCAGTTAGACCTAATTGATATCTATAGGACATTTCATCCCAAAACAATGAATTTCACCTTTTTCTCAAGTGCACATGGAACCTTCTCCAGGATAGATCACATCCTGGGCCATAAAGCTAGCCTTGGTAAATTCAAAAAAATAGAAATCATTCCAAGCATCTTTTCTGACCACAATGCAGTAAGATTAGACAAGGTATTTTTATTCTTTGCTTTTCTTTCTATATATCTGAATGATAAAAGGAAAAAATGATACATGATAAAAGGAGTTCAGTTGATCCTTTTCTGTCATGGATTAATTGCAGTGATCGAAACATTAGCTATGCTAGTATCCACTGATAATACGTACTTTATTTATTATGAATTTGGTAGGATGGTAAATTCAGTTTTATAGCCCAGTGGTTTGAGAAGCATGGCTTTAAATTGTTCTTGAACTCTGTGAGGGCCCATCTGTGTAAATAATCTCATCAGCCTCTTATGTGAGCCCATCCTTGAAGAGTTCCTCATGTGGATGCCTAATGAAAAAATATACTATGCTCTTGTCCTTGTCAGTGGTGTCAGAACATATGAGGTGTTCAGCATAACTGCTAAATAAAGCTTCTGCTGTAAGAGGAGGCCCAGCAACATTTTGTCTGGATGAGTAAGCAACATCCTGGGTTTCACAGAAAAAAGACAATCCTGAGTCCAAATGAAGGACACAGTTATTTATGGTCATGTCTAGTGAATTTTGTTCATGTGGAAATTATGCCTAAAAGTTCAGAGAACTGACCTCCAAGTCTCCAGTCTTCTGGACTTGAATTTCTTTGATTTTCTCTGGAAGTGTCTTTTAACACCTGTCCCCAAAGATGTGTTTATACCACTCAAGGCAAAACTTATCCTAAGATATATTTGAATCTAGGGTTTCTGAATTAGACTAACAAGCTAGGCATGGTTACATAAAATACCCTGTGAACATAGTCATTGCCCCAATTTACTTCATTTTAAAGTCTTTTGGAAAAATACCACTTGACATGTTTTAGGAAAAGCAAGTTTTGAAAATCTGAATCCCTTTTTAAAATAAAATTAATATAACTTTGCCCTTTAGGTATGTGTATTAAGTTGAAAAGTATTATATTCATAGGTCAGACATAGTTATTTTTATTATATCCAAAGGTCTGTCTAGTCAAGGCTATGGTTTTTCCAGTGGTCATGTATGGATGTGAGAGTTGGACTGTGCAGAAAGCTGAGCGCTGAAGAATTGATGCTTTTGAACTGTGGTGTTGGAGAAGATTCCTGAGAGTGCTTTGGACTGCAAGGAGATCCAACCAGTCCATTCTAAAGGAGATAGCCCCGGGTGTTCTTTAGAAGGAATGATGTTGAAACTGAAACTCCCAATTCTTTGGCCACCTCATGTGAAGAGTTGACTCATTGGAAAAGACTCTGATGCTGGGAGGGATTGGGGACAGGAGGAGAAGGGGACGACAGAGGATGAGATGGCTGGATGGCATCACCGACTCAATGGATATGAGTGAGCTCTGGGAGTTGGTGATGGACAGGGAGTCCTGGCGTGCTGTGATTCATGGGGTCGCAAAGAGTCGGACATGACTGAGCGACTGAACTGAACTGAACTGAACTGAAGGTTACTTATTTCCAAATATATCAACCCTTTCAAATCTATAAATGGTACAATGTAGTGAAACACTTAAATATTAATTAGCCTGATGAATTACAAAATGAAAAGATTCTGTCTAGTGTATTTTGAGATTATATTATTGAAAGTTAGGCTTGGATTCATTTGCCTTTACTATGTATAATCATATAGAATCTTAAGACAGTACACTAGGCTTCTTCTGTTTCTTATTAATGTTCGTGTGTGTGTGTGTGTTTGTGTATGTAGGTGGCAACTTTTAGGCTATTGTCTTCTTCCCAAAAGGATTCCCAGTGACCTATGGTGAAGGATTTTTAGAGCAATACCTGTTTTAGTAGGAGGCTGGGTTAGATGGATACATGAATGAATCAAAGAATTTTCCAGTTTGATGATGAACTAAACAAGCGTCCATACACAGCTGCCTGATTGTGGAAGATTTTTCTAGAGAATATCCTTATACTATATGGCAGATTAATGCTTAAATCCTAAATACAAAAGGAATATTCAGTTTATTCAAGCTGCCTTTTGAAGGACAATCTACATATTCCTCTGAAAGTCTTCTTTCTTTCAGCCATTTCTTATTTTCAAGTGGTTGCTCTTTAACTCCAAGTAGACCTAAAAACAAACCAATTACATCTACTTTGTGTGAAACTTTCCTATATTTGAAAATTATTATTAAGTGTTGACTGACTTTTTTCCAGGAAAAAATCTTTATATCTACTTTTTAAAAACTTTTAATCCTATACCTGGATTTTCTATGATGTTCCTCTGACATTTTTACCTATAACCTTTTTTTTTTTTTCCCTCAAGCACAGAGTTATTTTAAATCATGTTCAATATAACAGTTTTTTTCCCTGCATTATATTTTACATCTCATTCTTGTGCTCACTCTAAAGAGCCCTTCCAGATACTCAGGATACAAAGGTCATGCATTTTACTGTTGCGCTTCCACTGGGTTGATTTCTTTATACCTTTTTTCATATAACATTGCTAAAATCCTGTTTTTTTCTAGCAATTCAGACAAATAGCCCTTGCTTGCTTCTTGTAAGCTATTGGTAGACAATTTAGAAATATTATTCAATATTTCAAGATTCCAGCCTCTTTTGACTTGGTTATTAAGCTTCTAATTGATATTTTATGTTACCTGGATGATTGTACTTTGTAAACATTCTGTTGATGATAGGTAATAGTTCAAAATTATTATTTAAAAATATGCAGAGACATTTTTCTATGTGGTAAGATCACTTCTTTATAACCTGCAAATAGATTTTGTCTGCAACATGAAGATTACACAAAAGTGCCTGTCTCCTGGCGCTCAGGACCAGTGCACTGGGATGACCCTGAGGGATGGGGTAGGGAGGGAGGTGGGAGGGGGGTTCAGGAGTTCAGGATGGGGACACAGGTAGATCCATGGCTGATTCATGTCAATGTATGGCAAAACCACTACAATATTGTAAAGTAACTAGCCTCCAATTAAAATAAATTAATTAATTAAAAAAAATTAGAGCTAATAGAGTTACTCTGAGAAACCCTAAAAAGAAAAAAACCAGTGCTTGTCTTCTACCAAGGCTTGTCCTCCTCCAAATGTCACTTTCGGTTGAGCTACACTTAACAATGCTCCAGCTTGAATACAGAGTCAGTAAAGTGTCTGCACATGGGTATCGGAGATTTGGAAGCCTGTCTCTTCATGAGTTTAAAAACAAAAAGTACTTTTTATAACTAAAGATTATAATTTATTGGTTGAATGAATGAGATTATTTAAGAGAAAGTATTAAGAAATATTGAGGCTACTACAGTAAATCTATAAAAGGGAATCTTGAGCTTGGGGATCCCCCAAAAAAGTCCATGTAAATGAATGAAAAAAATCTGTATTTAGTTTTATACAATCATTTTCTTCCTGGCATCTCCACCTGGGATAGACTTTGTCCCAAATGAGGTTGCTATCATACTTATTTACTGTTTTTTAAAATTGCTTTCTGCCAGTATTTCATACATTGATGCATTTACTTAGTCATCTTATTAAATAGGCATGTATAGTGACTCAGACAGTAAAGAATTTTCCTCAAGTGCAGGAGACCTGGGTTCAGTCCCTGAGTTGGGAAGATCCCTTGGAGAAGGGAATGACAACCCACTCTTGGAAAACTCCATGGACAGAGGAGCCTGGCAGGCTACAGTCCATGGGGTCTCAAAGATTCGGACACAACTGAGCAACGAACACACACACATACATTGAATGTACAATTATGCAGAAAGATGCTTGATTTTGTGGATCAGGGACCCTCCCTTCGTGACTTGAAATTAGTGTGGCAAATAATTGTAGTATGTATGTATGTAGGATGTAAATTCTCAACACAGATATAAAAATAGGTATAAAAAACAAGAGTTCCAGGAGAATTATAAGAACAATCTTATAATGGGTTTTTTGAGTTGCAACATTTCTTTTTAAAATAGTGGCATTAAATTTAATAGAAAACTTAAGTTATACTTGAGTTAAGATGATTTTGGGCAATTGGGGCATATTTCACACATGAAGAACTTGTTCAAAGACAAGGAAAAGGGAAGTACAGGGAGACCAGAGATATAGCTCTTTACATGGTCTCTCAAAAGACAATGCAGGTCACAGTCTGCGGGGAGGGATCATAAAGAAGACAGAGGCAGATATAAGAAAGCACTATTCTCTTAAGAGTCACATGCCCATTCATTTTTTTCCTTCTGTCAGTAAGTCAAATAAAAATATAAAAGAACTGATGTACACTGTATATATTTTATACACTTCACTATTATATACATCAATATGCATAATAAACATAAAATTTAGAAAATAAAAATTGGAAGAAGACTGAATTTAGCCCCATCACTAAATATATGTTGTGCATATAAACTTGTTTATTGATAGCTATCAAATATGTGAATATTTGGCATTTTGATCATTAGATGACAAAACAAATGTTTAAATTACTCAGAAAATATGCAGTTTAGTAATTTATTAGAGGTTAATGTTGCTCTCTAATTTTCAGACAAAATGTCCAACTGGGACTAAAGTTTCATCACACTAATATACATTGTATGTGTGTTGCACTCAGTCGCTTGGTTGTGTCTAACTCTTTGTGACCCCATGGACTGTAGCCCATCAGGCTCCTCTGTCCATGGATTCTCTAGGCAAGAATATTGGAGGGGGTTGCCGTTTCCTCCTCTAGGAGATCTTCCTGACCCAGGAATCAAACCCATGTCTCCTGCATCTCCTGCATTGGCAGGCAGATTCTTTACCACTGAGCCACCTGGGAAGCCCTGTTGTTCATATTTACTTGTTAGAATCATATTTACTTAAGTTGTTAGAATTCAACTTAATGCAGCAATGCCTCTTTAACAAGTTCTATGTCATCTTTTATATTAGACAGAATTTGGGGAAGTATTTTGTATTCAAAACATATCAAAAACCCAATTTGTAATGATTCTGTGAAGTATTTAATTTGTGACATTTGCTAGCACAGTATTACGAAGAAGGCAATGGCACCCCACTCCAGTACTCTTGCCTGGCAAATCCCATGGACGGAGGAGCCTGGTGGGCTGCAGTCCATGGGGTCGCTACGAGTCAGACACGACTGAGCGACTTCACTTTCACTTTTCCTTTCATGCATTGGAGAAGGAAATGGCAACCCACTCCAGTGCTCTTGCCTGGAGAATCCCAGGGACGGGGGAGCCTGGTGGGCTGCCGTCTCTGGGGTCGCACAGAGTCGGACACGACTGAAGCGACTTAGCAGCAGCAGCAGCAGCACAGTATTGTGCAAGTGTCTTTTAAAGGTCTTATTAAAGGTCTTAAAGGTAGCATGTTTGGCATGCCTTGTTCACGAGCATTAATTCATGTTGCATTTTTCTGAATAAGCTGAATTTCGTATAGGTTTCCAGCTGTGATAGTTTAACTCCAACAAGGAATAATTGTTCTACAATAAGTGACAAGGGTACCATTTGTTGGCTGATATTCAGGAAAGCCTGTTTTTCTTACATTCTAAGATGAATTTGAGATTAAAGAGTACTTAGATTCCTACAAACAAACAGTGTTTCCTGAATTCTTAAATTCTTAAAAATTAAATTAGTTTAACTCATGCAAAACTGTTGTTGGTTTGGGACAATTCAGCTTTACATTTGTTCAGAAATAAAAAGAAACATAAATTTATTTATCACTTACTCTTTATTATTGCCTGCTAATACTTTTATCCTTCAATGGAGATTATAATATGTTCATTAATAATTTGATTTTTAAGAGAAAATTATTATTTATAAGATCTTATTTAAAGTATATTCTAAATGTCTGGCTAATTGATTTAAACTTATATTTTATTTCTATCAGGTAAGTTTTTTCTAAAAAATGGCAGCACCAAAATATTCTTAGAAAGCTCTACAGATACATCATGGAACAAGGGGATTTCCACTAATGTGATTAAGACAAAGAGGGATATGACATCTGTTGATTCTGCATTTATTTCACAGAGAAAGAGCAGTGTCCTCCCACTTTCAGACCTCTATGTACATCTCACCTGCTGAAGCCCTTGCCCTTTGCTGCAACAGATAAATGGCGTGCTTCGGTCTAGGCCAAGGCCCCTTCTGTGTTCTGGGTTTTGTCCTCTCTTGCTTTTCTGGGGAGATTATTTAAGCAGAGCTGTCTTTTCTCTCCTGAATCATCAAATTTTCCTTCTCTACTTACTACCTTTATCTGCATAGGATGTTTTAGTTTATTCTTAATAAACACCTCTTGACTGATGTCCCCCAGACTATTTGCTTATGTCTTTGTATTCTTTTAGTGCAAAACCCCATTTCCTCTTTCCCTTTTCTCTTTTAAAACCACTCTAATTATTTCTTCATTCTTGCCATTTGACCAGGTCTTTCTAGTCAGATCAAATATAAGCTCCACATTGCAAAATCCGATTAGTCTTCAACTTACTTGACTTGCTTTCTCAAGCACATCTTATGGCAATGAGCATTCTCCCCTTGAAAACTTTCTTCATTTTATTTCCTAGAGGCCATGTTATGTTTTTGTTTGTTTTTTAGTTACTCACTGGCCATTTCTTTCTCATCTTTTTTAATGAACTTAATCACCTTTCTTAACTTCTAAATGCTGAAATATCCCAGATCTAGTTCTTCAGATATATTTATATAATAATTTGATGTATATATATAGGTTATTATTTTTTCATCTCCTGGTGGGAGCCTGGGGCTTCCAGACTTCTAACTCCAACTCTTGAATTCTTGGTTTCAGACTTTAACTCCGTGTGTTCTATCTGCCGGAAATGCTCTTCCCCAGTAGTAAACATGGCTTGCTTCATTGAATTCTGTCTGTTCTCAAATGTAAGTTTATTAGATCAGTCTTCCCTGATTATCTTATGTAAAGCTTGAGAGTCCATCTCCCCCAGCATTTTCTTTTCCCTTACCCTGCTTATTTTGTCTTCAAAGCGATAATACCTGGCATGATTATATTAAGCTGTTTCTTTATTAACTGCCTCTTCTACCTAGAATGTAAATTCCATGACATCTTTATTTGCTTCATTCTCTGCATCATTTTCAGTTCCTACAGCAGTACCTGACACAGCAAGCACTCAATAATTGTTTGGTAAATTCACAAAGAAATCAATCTTTACATTTACCTTAGTGTGACAGTTTTTGCCCAAATTGTTGGCACTTACATTCGTACGCCCTCTGGAAAATTTGAGAGACAGCTTTCTCACATCCTTTATTATTCTTGGTATTATGAAACTCCCCAAGTTTTTGCTTGGTTAATGACTGTGAAATGCTATCTTACTGTTTAATTTGGCTTTATTTATTTGTCAGATTAAAACTCCTTCATGTATTTATTGCCCTTTGGGCTCCTTACTTTGTAAATTTTCTGTGTATATCCTCTGCCCATTTTCCAGTGGAGTCTTTTTTGTTTTAAAATTTGTTTGCTTATTTATTGATTATTGAGAGGTTTTCTTTGTATTATGGACACTAATCTTTGATAATCGACTTGTACTTTATCTTTTATGTCTTTTATCATATAGATGTTTTTAACTCAGATGTAGACTACTTGTCCATTTTCTCTTTTATGCTTCATGACTTTTGTTTTGCTTAAATATCCTTTATTCTAAATTCTTTAAGGTATACTTTGAGATTTTTTTTCTAATATTTTTAAAGTTCTATATTTTATATTGAGAGCTTCCCTTGTGGCTCAGCTGGTAAAGAATCTGCCTGCAATGTGGGAGATCTGGGTTTAATCCCTGGGTTAGGAAGATCCCCTGGAGAAGGGAAAAACTCCCCACTCCAGTATTCTGGCCTGGAGAATTCCGTGGACTGTATAGTCCCGGGGGTCGCAAAGAATCAGACACGACTGAGGGACTTTCACTTTCACTTTCATTTTATATTAAATTCTTTTGTTCATTTGGATATTTTTTGTTGTTTGTTTTTTGTGTGTGCTGTACAATGTAATGTCATTATTTTTTATATAATCAATCTCTCTAGTGCCATGTATTGAATTTCCTGCCCTACTCCCACTCATGTGCAATACCATTTCTGTCAACTATTACAACTGTCAGCTTTGGTGCATTTGCAGTCCTTTATTCTGACCCTGGTTTGCATGTACATTCCTGCTTCAACACTTCTGTCTAAGGGCCAACTACATACAGACTTTGAGATTTGATATCAGGTATGGTGATTCTCCCTGTCTTGTTCTCTTTCAAAATAATATTGTCAACTATTTTCCAATCCATATGAATTTTCAGATGAAGGCAGTCCCTAGAAAAAAATTTCAAAGACTTAATGTTTAATTTTGGAGTAGTTGACATTTTTACAGTGACAATTCTCTTTAGCTTTGTAAGGAAAATATGTAATTCTTCATTTTTAGGTTCTTGTGTCTTTGGATAATTTCTGTAATTTTTTCCATGAAAACTCTGAACTTTTAATTCTTTCCTGTAATTTTTGGTTTTCTCATATTTATTTGTATATTTGCTCTTGACACTAGGGCTCTTTCTAAATTAATTCTTTAAGTTAGTGTTTACTGATTTATATCAACTTTCTTGATGTTTATGTATTGGTTGTGTCAGGCAACTGTGTACACTTTTTTATTGTTTTATAGATTAGTTCTATAGATTCTCTTGAATTCCTATAAGGACTTTCACATTATCTCTAAATAATAATAATTTATTTCTTCATTTCTATCTTTTGCTTCATAATTATGTTATTGATTCATTTATTTATTGTGCTTTTAAATATAAATATTAATAGAGTGCATTTTTATTTCTATCTTTATGGAGAAAGCTTACTGTTTCAATGCTTAGTGTATTTTTGGAAGAAGGTGTTTAATATGTTAATGAATTCCTTTCTCTTTCTAATTTATTAAGACATACTGTTTTGAATGAATTTAAGTCATAACAAATGTTTTTCTTCTTGATAATTTCTTTGTTTTCTAGTTTGTTAATTTCTGCTCTTGATATGCTATCCTTTCATGAATATTCACTGAGTTTTCAGTATTGTTATGTTTCATATTTCTTTAGTTGAATGTTTTCATTTAAGTACTATTTTTGACACTGTTGACGGCTTCTTGTTTTTTTGTTCCAGATCTGTGTTCCTTTTGTTTTGGGTTCCTGATGACATGGGCAGGATCCTCTGCCCATGAGGTTTTCTAGGCAAAAATACTGGAGTGGGTTGCCATTTCCTACTCCACAGGATCTTCCTGATCTAGGAATCGAACATGCATCTTTTGTGTCTCCTGTATTGAGCAGGCGGATTCTTTACCAATTGTGCCACCTAGAAAGCCCTAAATATGTACTTTCATGTTTTAATATCGATGCTGAAGAGTACTAGTGAACAGAAGTCTTCAGTGTAGGATATAAGCTGATTTTCACAGTAGTGAAGATTGAATACCTGTGTATTGGACCAAAGCTTATGGTTTGGATTGCTTATCTGAAACTAACAAGTTGTTGCTGGTAGATACTTTTCTTAGCTTGGACCATCTTTCACTGGCAATGAAAAAGTTACGGCATTGACAATTAACAGGTGTGCCAGATAAGTCTAAATGATCTGACCTACATCTAACTGTCACATGGAACAATTGGTGAGTGATGTAAAATAATTTGATAGATTATGTAGTTTAGACTTAAAGGATTTATAGCTGCAGAGGAGAGCAAAGCATTGAGGACTAACATAACTACAGGAAGTTTCATATTGTAGTGTGGGCTTTGCTTCTGCTTTTGGAAGATTTATAGGGCTTAGAATGGAGAAGGCAATGGCACCCCACTCCAGTACTTCTGCCTGGAAAATCCCATGGATGGGGGAGCCTGGTAGGCTGCAGTCCATGGGGTCGTGAAGAGTCGGATACAACTGAGCAACTTCACTTTCAGTTTTCACTTTCATACATTGGAGAAGGAAATGGCAACCCACTCCAGTGTTCTTGCCTGGACAATCCGAGGGACAGGAGAGCCTGGTGGGCTGCCATCCATTGGGTCGCACAGAGTCGGACACAACTGAAGCGACTTAGTAGCAGCATAGGGCTTAGAATAGAAGATCAGAAAAAAAATGTCATTGCAGTTGAAGTAAATGGCACGATTAAAGCCTGAAGGTACAAGGTATGTTCATGGGATATGAAATCAGCTTAACCAGAGGCTGATTATTTGGCCATATGGGAAAAAGCATTTATAGGTAATCTATTTATAAAAAAGTATTTATAGGTAATTTACACACAGTTTCACTGTGTATGGCCTTGATTTATTATCATAGGAATTATTTTTTAAAAGCAGAGAGTTTGGTGGGCAGGGTGCTAACATAAAAATGATGCTGTGATGAAGATGATGACGATAGCTACAGACTTCTGTTGACGCATATTACTTGCCCCAAACTGATCCAAGTTCTTCGCATGAATGATTTAAGTGAGTCCTCAGAAAATTCTCGAGGTATCATCATCATCAGTAGAAGTAGTCTTTGCTGTTGCTGTTGTTCTGTTCTAATTGTAAATACTTAGGCAGCCTCTCTAACACGCCTAAACTGTCACATCTAGTAAGAGCTGGGACCTTTAGCAGACATTATGCTTCTTCAGAAGTAATTATCAAAATTAGTCTGCAGTAGTCCCTAGGATGGACATGTGAAAGTGAGAGTGCGTCTGCAGGTTGCCACTGGGAGGCTGGGCAGCAGTTCAGCTGGCAGTGACAGCAGCCTGGCCTCAGGAAGCCATAAATCAGAGAGGGCTCCGGGCTCCAGGCGTGAGTGACTGGGGTGGTGGGGCACTAATTCTGCTCTCTGTGTCAAGCTAACTTTCCTTCCCTTCTTGTTTTCTACCCCCTGTTCCTCTTCCTCCTCCTCTCTCTCTCTCTCTTCCTTTCTTTTGAGTAATCAATTTGAGAGTAAGTGATATTCAGGATTAGATGTTTTATGTATTTATCTTTCCTTTTCCTCAGGTCCTACATACAACTATCATACTCTTGCAAAAAATAAAGGAAAAAACATCTTTTTGGAAAATCTGGGGAGGGTTTAAGATATGCTTTTACTCCAGACTGAAAACTTTCTTCAGTAACAGTAAGATTCTTCAGAAACAAATCACGTCATATCACATAATCTCCACATATCTAGATGTAGTAAATTTCTAAACTTCATTTAGAAATTTACACTATAAAAGTACCTTGATTTAGAGTCAGTAGACTAATCCTTCCAGTAATTTAGAAAGTAACAAGAAAATCTTACCTTATAGGTTTCTGTGCTAATCAAAGAACGCAACAATTGAAAAAAAAAAAAAAATGGAAGGAGACAATTTCCAGTAACTACTATACTTGTCACTTTGAACAAATTACCTATTCCTTTGCCTCAGTCTCTCCCATATGTAGGGTGAATATAATGATACTGCATTCCTTACTTGCTCTTATCCTGAAGTTGAGCAAACACATCTGTAATATGGAATATTGGATTGTAAGGAACTTCTTGAGAGGACTAAGAAGGAAGAGATTTTATCTGGACGTGTGCGTTACTTTATTAGAGTATACTTAGTACCAACTTATTCCAATGACTTCATCCAGCAATTTATACTTGTTTGTACTTCAGCATTTAAAGTTGCCCTATTGGATTAGGTTTTCTGAGAAGAAAAATTATGGTGTGTGAGATATTTACTTGGGAGGAGAGCCAGAGGAGAGAGCGAGAGCCCCTTGAGACTACACTGCAGGTCTCAGCCTGTGCAAGGAGAGAAGGAACAGAGAAGCATTGCTTTGAAAGAGCTGCAAACTGCAGCTCAATTGCAAGAAACACTCATCCAGGTCAATGGGGAGTCTATGAGCCAGAGTTTTCCACTGGAGGAGTCCCCTGTCTTTCTGGAACATTCCCAACTTAGTTCCGCTGCCATGCTCAGTCATAGGGCTTGGAATGAATTGTGAAAAGTGCAGCCTTCACAGGGGCAGAAGAAAAGGGGCAATAGAAGGAAATCGAAGCAGTGCATTTTCATAGCTTCCTTATCCACACACAGCACTTGATACAAATATCACTATTTTCAACTTTCTGGCCATTTGTTCTTATTGAACCTGCCCCAAACTAACTTTATGTCTCCTAGTTCATCAATATGTTTTATTGTGCTAGCCAGTTTATGTCTTTTATGCCATCTCCCATCCTGGGCATATTGGTCAGCTCCTTCAACTAGGTTTTTTCAATTAGGTTTCCCTTCATCCTCTTCTGGGAATGCTTATTGATTCAAAACTCTGAGTGATTCTAAGAATTTCTGTTCTTTTTCTAAGTTCCTACTATACCCAGTGTTTCTGAAGAGTATCATATAACTATTTTGATTTGGAATCACAAGAAAGTCATCCAAATTCATTAAGATTACTGATTTTAGAGGTAGGTATGATTGGGTTTCTGATTCTAGCTTGATTACTTACTACCTGTGTTAATTTGATCAAGTTACACACATCCATCACATCTCAATTTTACGACCTGACAAATGAAGATAGTGGCATTTTCCTTACAATATCATGCATATGGCACATTGTTGTTGTTCAGTCACTCAGTCGTGTCTGACTCTTTGTGACCCCATGGACCGTAGCACGCCAGGCCTCCCTGTCCCTCACCATCTCCCAGAGTTTGCCCCAAGTTCACGTTCATTGCATCAGTGGTGCCATCCAGCTGTCTCATTCTCTGATGTCCTCTTCTCCTGCCCTCAATCTTTCCCAGCATCAGGGACTTTTCCAATGAGTCATCTGTTCGCAACAGATGGCCAAAATACTGGAGCTTCAGCATCAGTCCTTCCAGTGAATACTCAGGGTTGATCTCCCTTAAGATTGGTTTGGTTTCCTTGCTATCCAAGGGACTTTCAGGAGTCTTCTCCAGCACCACAGTTAGAAAGCATCTATTCTTTGGCCCTCTTCATGGTCCAGCTCTCACAACCATATGTGACTGCTGAGAAGACCATAGCCTTGACTATAGGGACCTTTGTTGGCAGAGTAATGTCTCTGCTTTTTAACACACTGTCTAGGTTTGTCATCACTTTCCTGCCAAGAAGCAGTCGTCTTCTGATTTCATGGCTGCAGTCACCATCTGCGGTGATTTTTGAAGCCCAAGAAGAGGATATCTGTCTCTACTTCCACCACCTTGCCCCCTTATATTTGCCATGCAGTAATGGGCATCTGCCATGATCTTAGGTTTTTTTTTTTTTTTTTACATTTAGTCTTAAGCCACTCTTTCACTATATATAATAGATGCTTAATTAACAACAGGTACATTATTACCAATTTGAACTAGGACTTATGACTTTTCTATACATTTCCACATTTTTTCACTCCCCCTTATCTTCTCACTGGAGTTACTTCAAACCTAGTTCTACTCTTTCCAGTCATTATTCTTGGGACCACATCTCCTACATGACTGAGAAGTGACAGGCCATGTATCATTCAGTATTATTAAGAACTACAATGTACCAGGAACTCTTTTTTTGCAATGAATCTATAGTGGTGAATCAGACAGACCACGTCTCCACCTGGATGAAACTTATAGCCTGTTTCCTCCACTGCAGTGTCTCATATTTCAAAAATTTAAATTTATTTTTACTTCCCTTATCTGTCGTAGGCCTGTCTCAGTGGAAGCTTGTCCTTATTCTTTTCTAAGACTAATCTAACTTTTCTTATTTAGCTATACTAGAATGTTGCTCCAACAATCATCCCTTGACCTACTGTCTCCAGTATCTATCTCTCCTAGATTGTCTTTTTCTATGCATAAAAATTCCCGCCATATTTTTAAAAATAAAAGCACAAACAAATCTCACATGAACTTGCTTATTGCTTTCTCTTCTCCTCCTGTTTATCCATTGTTCTGCAATATGGCTTTTATACAAAGTCTATTTAAATAGCACTCTGTAAATGTGACCTACTTTGGCCTTCTTGTAGCTATATTTTTTTTCCCTTTAAAACTGAAGCACTTATTCATCAAAAAAGTCTTCTATGACACATTTTTTATCACAGTGTTTCATCCTTAGGTCTTCATTTCATTTTTTTTTTCACTGATTTTCTCAGATATTTATTGACTTCCTATTCTAGGCACTCAAGTGCAGGTCATACAGAATCTGTAAATGCTGTTTTAGAGTTTTGCCAAGAGAACACATTGGTCATAGCAAACACCCTCTTCCAAGAAAATAAGACTCTACACATGGACATCACCATATGGTCAATACTGAAATCAGACTGATTATATTCTTTGTAGCTGAAGATGGAGAAGCTCTATACAGTCAGCAGAAACAAGACTGGGAGCTGACTGTGGCTCAGATCATGAACTCCTTATTGCCAAATTCAGACTTAAATTGAAGAAACTAGGGAAAACCACTAGACCATTCAGGTCTGACCTAAATCAAATCCCTTATGATTATACAATGGAAGTGAGAAATAGATTTAAGGGATTAGGCCTGACAAACAGACTGCATGAAGAACTATGGATAGAGGTTCATGACATTGTACAGGAGGAAGTGATCAAGAGCATCCCCCCCAAAAAAATGCAAAAAGGCAAAATGGTTGTCTGATGAGGCCTTACAAATAGCTGAGAAAAGAAGAGAAGTGAGAGACAAAGGAGAAAAGGAAAAACATACCCATCTGAATGCAAAGTTCCAAAGAATAGCAAGGAGAGATAAGAAAGCCTTCCTCAGTGATAAGTGCAAAGAAATAGAGGAAAACAATAGAATGGGGAAGACGAAAGTTTTCCTCAAGAAAATTAGAGATACCAAGGGAACATTCCATGCAAAGATGGGCTCAATAAAGGACAGAAATGTTGTGGATCTAACAGAAGTAGAAGACATTAAGAAGAGGTGGCAAGAATACACAGAAGAACTGTACAAAAAAGATCTTCATGACCAAGATAATCACGATGGTGTGATCACTCACCTAGAGCCAGACATCTTGGAATGTGAAGTCAAATGGGCTTTAGGAAGCATCACTATGAACAAAGCTAGTGGAAGTGATGCAATTCCAAATGAGCTATTTCAAATTCTAAGAGAAGATACTTTGAAAGTACTGCACTCAATATGCCAGCAAATTCGAAAAAGTCAGCAGTGGCCACAGGACTGGAAAAGGTCAGGTTTCATTCCGATCCCCAATGAAAGGCTATGCCAAATAATATTCAAACTACTGCACAGTTGCACTCATCTCACATGCTAGCAAAGTAATTCTCAAAATTCTCCAAGCCAGGCTTCAACAGTACATGAACTGTGAACTTCCAGATGTTCATGCTGGATTTGGAAAAGGCAGAGGAACCAGAGATCAAATTGCCAACATTTGTTGGATCATCGAAAAAGCAAGAGAGTTCCGGAAAAACATCTACTTCTGCTTTATTGACTATGCCAAAGCTTTAGACTCTGTGGATCACAACAAACTGTGGAAAATTCTTAAAGTAATGAGAATATTGATCACTTTACCTGCCTCCTGAGAAATCTGTATGCAGGTCAAGAAGCACCAGTTAGAACTGGACATGGAACAACAGACTGGTTCCAAATTTGGAAAGGAGTATGTCAAAGCTGTATATTGTCACCCCGCTTATTTAACTTATATACAGAGTACATCATGAGAAATGCCAGGCTGGAGGAAGCACAGGCTGGAATCAAGACTGACAGGAGAAATATCAATAACCTCATATATGCAGTTAACATTACCCTTATGGCAGAAAGCAAAAAGGGACTAGGGAGCCTCTTGATGAAAGTGAAAGAGGGGAGTGAAAAAGTTGGCTTAAAACTCAACACTCAGAAAACTAAGATAATGCCATCTGGTCCCATCACTTCATGGCAAATAGATGGGGAAACAGTGGAAACAGTGACAGACTTTATTTTCCTGGGCCCAAAATCACTGCAGATAGTGACTGCAGCCATGAAATTAAAAGACACTTGCTCCTTGGAAGAACAGCTGTGACCAACCTAGATAGCATATTAAAAAGCAGAGACATTACTCTGCCAACAAAGGTCCATCTAGTCAAAGCTATGGTTTTTCCAGTGGTCATGTATGGATATGAAAGTTGGACTATAAACAAAGCTGAGCACCAAAGAATTGATGCTTTTGAACTGTGGTGTTGGAGAAGACTCTTGAGAGTCCCTTGGACTGCAAGGAGATCCAGCCAGTCCATCCTAAAGGATAATCAGTCCTGAGTTTTCATTGGAAGGACTGATGCTGAATCTGAAACTCCAATACTTTGGATCAATACTGATGCAAAGAACTGACTTGTTGGAAAAGACCCTGATGCTGGGAAAGATTGAGGGCAGAAGGAGAAGGGGATGACAGAGGATGAGATGGTTTGATGGCATCACCGACTCAACGGACATGAGTTTGGGTGAATTCCGGGAATTGGTGATGGACAAGGAGGCCTGGTGTGCTGCGGTCCATGGGGTCGCAAAGAGTCAGACACGACTGAGCGGCTGAACTGAACTCCTTCACTAAAACTTTGGCACATATCTGTTCATCATCTCATTCCATACAAATCCTTGTTTATATCCTCAATCATAGTCTTTCACTTAATTTCATTCCTATGATCACATTTTCCTTCCATTTCTCTGTGTCCCTACGTGGTCCTCAGAATACCACCTGTTTCAAATGGATTTGACCATTGTCATCTAACTAATACTTTATTTTAAATGTCCCATATCTGCTAATATCATCATAATCATCTGAAAGATGATTTAAGGCTTTACGATTTAAAATGAATTTTGTTCTATTCTTTAAACTAGTCTTTTTCATTTTTATCCTCATTGTTACCATTTGCTTCTGGTTATTTTACTTCCTTCTTGAAGTATTTTAGATGAGTTGTGGCTTTTTTAACTCTCTTTCCAAAAACCCTTCCCAATCCTCTTTTTTATTGTTGTTCAGTCACTAAGTCATGTCCAACACTCTGTGATCCCATGGACTGTAGCCCACCAGGCTCCTGTGTCCACTCTCTTCCAGAGTTTGCTCAAATCCATGCCCACTGACTCAGTGATGCTATCTAACCATCTCATCCTTTGCCTTCCCCTTCTCCTTTTGCCTTCATTTTTCTCAGCATCAGCGTCTTTTCCAATGAGTTGGCTCTTTGCATTAGGTGGCCAAAGCATTGGAGCTTCAACTTCAAATCACTTGTTGCAATGAATATTCAAGAATGATTTCCTTTATAATAGACTGGTTTGATCTCCTTCCAGTTCAAGGGACTCTCAAGTGTCTTCTCAGCACCGCAATTTGAAAGCATCAATTCTTTACTGCCCAGCCCTCTTTATGGTCCAACTCTCACATCTGTACATGACTACTGGAAAAACCATAGCTTTGACTAAATGGACCTTTGCCACAAAAGCGATGTCTCTGCTTTTTAATATATTTTCTTCTTTATAGGTTTGCCATAGCTTTCCTTCCAAGGAGCAAGCATCTTTAAATTTCAGGACTGCAGTCACCATTTGCAGTGATTTTAGAGCCCAAGAAAATAAAATCTATAACTGCTTCCACTTTTTTCCCTTCTATTTGTCCCATCCTCTAACAAAGTTCAAATATGTTAGTCCTGATATTCAATTTTTTGTAACAACTGCTTCAGTTTTATATTTCATTGAATCTTCTGTCACTTAATCGTAAGCCTTTTTTCTTTCAGAATTACCTTCCCCACTTGTGCTTTTCACTTTTGCACCTGCATGATATCACACAAAGGTTGTTCCTCCCATACCATGAACACTGTTTACCTTTGATCATGGAATCCTATCTGTCCTTCAAAGCCCAATGGAAGCGACCCTTCTTCAGATCCTCCTTACCCTTTATCTCTTCAGATAAAATAACCTCCCCCTATTCTGAAACACAGTAAGGTATTTTATTTCTTTTGTCTTCCATCTTATATTATGTTGTATCTTTGCTTGAGTTTAGAGACTCATTACTATTTATGCTTTATAGGATTCTGAAAGTGTCAAAGTGTTAGTTGCTCAGTCGTGTCTGACTGTTTGCTACCCCGTGGATTGTAGCCCACCAGGCTCCTCTGTCCATGGGATTCTCCAGGCAAGAATACTGGAGTGGGTTGCCATTTCCTTCACCAGGGCATCTTCCCAACCCAGGGATTGATGCATTGCATCAGCGGGTCTCCTGCATTGCAGGCAGATTCTTTTTTTTCCAGTTTTTAAAACTTTTTTATTTTTAAATTTTTTATTTTGTTATTTATTTTATTTATTTTTTTATTCATCAGAAGGTGAGTAACTAAACCAAGTAACTAAACTAGTTATTTTAAGACCTCTTTGAAAATGGGCTGTATACACTGTGACTTTATTTTTTTTTTTTTTACTTGTTATTAGTTAAGTTTGCTTTTTTTAAATTTTATTTTATTTTTAAACTTTACAATATTGTATTGGTTTTGCCAAATATCGAAATGAATCCGCCACAGGTATACCCGCGTTCCCCATCCTGAACCCTCCTCCCTCCTCCCTCCCCATACCATCCCTCTGGGTCATCCCATTGCACCAGCTCCAAGCATCCAGTATCGTGCATCGAACTTGGACTGGCGACTCATTTCATACATGATATTATACATGTTTCAATGCCATTCACCCAAATCATCCCACCCACCCCCTCTCCCAGAGTCCAAAGGACTGTTCTATACATCAGTGTCTCTTTTGCTGTCTCGTATACAGGGTTATTGTTACCATCTTTCTAAATTCCATATATATGTGTTAGTATACTGTATTGGTGTTTTTCTTTCTGGCTTACTTCACTCTGTATAATACGCTCCAGTTTCATCCACCTCATTAGAACTGATTCAAATGTATTCTTTTTAATGGCTGAGTAATACTCCATTGTGTATATGTACCACAGCTTTCTTATCCATTCATCTGCTGATGGACATCTAGGTTGCTTCCATGTCCTGGCTATTTTTAAACTTTTTAAAGTTTCTATTTTATATTATCTACAAAGATTTTCCCTTAACTTAAAAGTTGAACCACTGCAGACAATAATTACTTCATCAAACTTGATTTATAAATAATAATCCATCAGTTTGATGGTAAGAATTTATTGAACCTTTGTCAAGTTTAGTAAAAGGGATTCCAAGTCTTGATTTTTTTCTTTTTGGCGGTAATAGCAAAAAGAATCACTCATGTTACTTCTTTTGCTAGCTGATGCATTCATGACTTTCAAGGGTCATTAAAAAATAAATAACTTCCAGTTTCAGCAAGCAGAGCTGGGGTAAATTGTGGGACTCGGAAACAGCATATGGAATTATGGGACAGCCCACAAGTTCCTAAATGCCTCCACTAGGTCCAAATATCTTCCACTGCAAGTGAACTGTTAGCATTCTTATTGGATGTTACAAGAAATCAACATATATTTTTTTCAAAACAAAACAATGAAATTCTAGTTTTATGTGCTTCCAGTTGGTAGAAGCAGTAGAAGGGAGGAGGGAATTTGGCCTTTCGGTTCCTCCAGGGCAGCCTTACAGCTGCTGTTGGTGGTGGGCTTGTACCGAGGTCCGTGGGCCGTGTTGGGTGGATGGGTGAACGCCGGCTGAACTCGAGAAGGAGCGATGGTGAAGACGGTCCGCTGCGCTGCTGGAAAACTTGTGTGAAGACTGTGTGCTGCAGGCAGGCGTCGTGGAAGGTGGGGTTGGCGCAAGCGTGGTAAATGGCAGACTGCAGGCAGGTTCTTTACCACTCGAGCCACCAGCAAAACCTTATAGGATTCTGAGCATACAATTTTCCTCAATAAGCATATGTTAAAGGAATAAATTCGTTGAGAAGATCTTCCTCTCTTTAAAAGTGATTGCTTATCACTGAGAGTGTGTGTGCCTTAGTCGCTCAGTCGTGTCCGACTCCTTGCGACCCCATGGACTGTAGCCTGCCAGGCTCCGCTGTCCATGGGATTCTCCAGGCAAGAATACTGGAGCGGGTTGCCATTTCCTTCTCCAGGGGATCTTTCTGACCCAGGGATTGAACCTGGGTCTCCTGAATTGCAGGCAGTTTCTTTACCATCTGAGCTACCAGGGAAGCTCTTTGAAAGAGATTACTTATCACTGAAGCATACAATAAGATAAATAAGCTACAGTAAGAAACTGTCTCTCCTGCCTGAGTAGTCTTCCAGAAGGCAAAGTAATTGCTATATGTGCAACCTACTTCTCTTTCTCCCTCATCCAGTTATTGTGGCGAGGAAGCACCTCTCTCAGCCAGGCAAATGGAACAGGGGCACCAAGTCATACACACTCCTGCCTCTGGGGGTGTTTACTGTCATTGAGACTGACATGCATGCAAATGCTTGCATGTAAATAAAGGAAATTTTAGCCAGGAACTTATATGAGAAGGATACTACAAATAGAAAAATCACTAAATGAGTAATAGGTTTATAAGCATACTTTTGTAGAATTTTCTTGGTGGAAGTGTTAGTTGCTCAGTTGTGTCTGACTCTTTGCAACCCCGTGGACTGTAGCCCATTTCTGTCCATGGAGTTGTCCAGGCAAGAGTACTGGAATGGGTACCATTCTCTTCTCCAGAGGACCTTCCCCACCCATGGATAGAACCCACATCTCCTGCATTGCAGACAGATTCTTCATTGTCAGCAGGGAAGTCCAGAATATTCTTTATAAAACCTTAAAAAAAAAAATCACTTAGTAGTTTCTACCCTATCATCTCCCTGAAATTTAGTATAGCAAATATAGTGATACTTTCTTGATTAAATCTCAGAATTATACAAATCTTGCAGAAACAGTATATTCACTTCCCATAAAGCTACTTAGGCTGTGTAACATCCAATTTGTTTGATTGGGGCTGGAATTTTGAATCACAAGTGAGTATAAATTATACTATTACAAAGTACATCTGTGAAAAAATATTTTAAAGACACAGTGGAAGAGGATTTATTGTTTTTTTTTGAACAAGGGTTTACAGTGAGGTGTGCCTGCTTTAAGAAGTGTAATCTTTGTTATAAGCCATATAGTAGGTGCTCAGTATATGTTGGCTGCATGATGACAGTTGAAAAACCCATCTGCCTATGAAGTTCTATGAAATAGTGATATTTAAAATTGAGTTTTGGAAAGAAAAGTCTAGTTAAATATAGAGGAATGCATGCATGCTACTCTGGAGAATTTAAAATATTCAAATTGGCAAGACAAACATAGTTTTGAAAAGTTAATTAAATTATACAATATAATCATAAGAGGGAGTCCCATAGTATATAATTTTAAAATATTAAATATATTCCTAGGTTTTCTTTCCTGTTAGTACTCTGCTCTAGCTCAACACAGACAAGAAAACAGGAACATTCTTTATGATTACAAAGGACTCTTTTGTCATTAGCCCATGCCAAATTGATAGTTTTTATAGCCTGACAAGAGACCAAGTCTTCATTACCTAAAGGGAAACACTTAAATCATCCGAAGATGGCTCTTCTGTACTGAGGAAAGTTTTCCGTTGACTGCTCGAGATTCTGTCTCACTTCCCAGGTGGCAAGTGTTAGTTTTTCTTCAGAACTGACAATTTCCACCTGGGGGTGGGTAGATTAGATTGGGAATGTATAGGAGGGGAGCTTGTCAAGGAAATTCAAGGAGCAGAATTGATAAAGTCTAAAGGGAATTCTAACCTGGTCCCCAGATTGAATCATAGATGCTCATACTTTATGGATTTATACAACTGTGCAGAAGATAGAGAGTAAGAAGCAGAAGAAAGAGCAGAAAGTAGAAGCTGTGGAAGGAAAATATACCAGAAAAATGGGGTTCTTATGATTCTGTTATAAAAAAGAGAAACCTGGAAAGAAATTAGCTATTGATGGGTATGAATTTAAAGTGAGTATGAAGTTAGAAATGTAGTTATAAAGGGATTTATTTCCCTTAAAACCAGGCTATCGTTTATTTTGTTTCTTCTTTTTAAAGATTTTTTAAAGTTTATTTATTTTTAATTGAAGAATAATTGCTTTACAGAATTGTGTTGTTTTCTATCATTTATTTTTAAACTTTTGCTCCTTTCAATTCAGTGCTTCATAGTTAAAACAGTTTGCTGCAGATTGAAATATCTTCTTGAAGTCTTATTTATATTTTGCATACAGATTTGTGATAATCTAGGCTTAACCATCAATTCTTGGAATTTTTCGTATTGATTATATGTCAGCCTTTTCACACTGATATTGTTCTACAATGCAATAACCATTTTCAAAATGAGATAGACTCTTACATTAGTATTTTGTTCTATTGCTCTAAATATTTATCAGCCTCATATATGTTCTATTTGTATATGGATTTATAGAAGACTCTAAAAGGAAAAAACACACAGGAAATAAATATAATTACCTTGATATAATATTGACAGCTAACACTTCTATCATGGTTACTAATTTTTAAACCCCGTTTGAATTGCCTTGCATTCAGTAATGTATTTAAATTTCAGGAAAACCATATAAATGTGGACTATTATTGCCTGTACTTTTCAAGTGAGAAAAGGGAGGGACTTAAGGGCCAAATACTTTTGCTGAGTAAACATGGAGGGTAATGCCAGCACCAGGATTTGAATCCAAGAAATCTGATTCCCTGGCACTTCCTACTCTCCACTTCTATAGCTAAAGGATTCTTGAACGAGCTGGAGATAAAGTATGTAGCTATGTTACTTCAAAGCTATATTTCAGTATGATTATTTATAAGATGGGTGTACCTCCTTTACTAGATTATGAACCTGTGAGTACAAGAACCTTGTTTTATTAACTTTGTCATATATGGTGCTCAGTAAAATTTCTAGTATTCCTGAATTACAACTTATTATTGCTCTGAGATATTTTATTCAAGAGACTTCTACTTCAAAATCATCAGTTTTAGATCCATAAAACTTTTAGATTGACCAAACAAAAAATGCAGTTGTAACCTATAATTGAAGTATTGCATTCATAATTCTCTTATTTCTTAACTATTTTTAGGAATAAAATAGCATGAATGAAGACTATTTTTGACTGATATAGAATAATTTTAGAATCATGTTACTTGGTTGAAACTTTTTTCTTTTCTTTTTTAAAAATACTCTTTCTTACAGGGTGCTGCTTTAATTAGAATGCTGGCTAATTTTATGGGCCATTCAGTATTTCAAAGGGGTTTGCAAGTAAGTAAAATGTTTTCTATTTTTGTTTACATTTTTCCTTATTCTTGTGTTTATTTAAAGATATTTCACAGCTTGGGAAATTGCTAATACAAAATTGCTGAATTTTATGGGAAACCATAAGGTAAGTAAGGTAAGCAGTGCCTTACCATACAAATGAAAATGGTAGATAAGATTCTGTATTAACCCACAAAACTCGAAAGGTTATATCATTTAGAATCTCTTTAATATGCATTTTAAAATTGAAGTAATTTTCAAATATAGCAGATCCTAAATAGTCTATATATGATTTCACAAAAGTCTGTTTCCCTTTTCTTCCATTTAAAAGTTTATATAAAATGAAAGCAAATTATGTTAGCCTTCTTGGAATTATGCATTGTTTGAGAAATTCTTAACACTTTTTCAGATATGTGCCTTTTATGTTGTTTGCTGTTTTAGTGTTGATATACAGAGATTGTTATTTGTTCCAAATATATTAAAGTGTTTTTGTTTTATTAGGAAATACGGTTCTTTAAATAAAGAAGGAAAAAAGAAACAGTTTTATTATAATACATTTACAGTATGAAACATGTAATCTAGGAGTAGATTCTTAGAAAACGAAGATTCTTAAATTCTTGAAAGCAAACACAAATATAGAAAAATAGAATTTTTATTCCATTGAATCTGTTGGAGTAAATCATGTTCCTAGCAGCTGTGATTGATGAATTATTTATGATGCATTCTGCTACTTAGAAGTGTCCTTTAAAGTAAATTGATGTTCACCTGAAATACAATTATGCTAAGACAGAGAGAGCAATCAATCTTATCTTTCTCAGTAAGCTTTTCATTTTGAAATTTAAATAAACTACATATGGGATCAGGTCATGTTTTAGTAGTCTAATTCTATCTTTACCTAAAATAAACTAAATGATAAAATACAAAACAAGAGTTCAAGTATGTTATGACAAAGCTATAAATACTTAACACAAGAGAAAAAATATATATAAATTCCTTGAAGAATAATTTTCCTTAGAAGATATTTTTACCAAATTGTTCCAGCTGGGGTTGGAGTTACTTTAATCAGCTCTTTCCATTAGGGCAACCTTTGGAATCGCTGAATTCCACTGAATCTGTTTGCCAAGTACTAAAGTCTCTATTCTGATCACATAGTTAGGAAAATCTTTTTTTTTTTCCTCTGTGAGTGACCTCCATGAATATCAACTATCTGGAGAAACGTCCTTCCTTATCCCCACTCCTTTGTTTTTCCCACTGAAGTTGTAGCATGACAGTATAGTTCCAGAAAATAGCTGAGCTTTCATAAGATTTCCACAAATTGAATTTAATTTCCTGGGTAGCAAGCTGATGTGAAATCACTTTCTGTATACAATTTTTATTTAATTTTATTTTTTTCTCATTTGTGTGTTTAGATTTGCTTGGAAGATTGAATAATGATACTTATGTTATCTGGAAAGGATTTTTTTTTTTTTTTTTGCAATGTTTTTCTTTTTCTTATCATACTTTCTGTGGTATGCAAAATAGATCAATTTTGAATACAGCCTTTTCTACTGACCTAGTCTGTCCAGTTTTATCTGTAACAGTTAGACTCTACCCTCTAACTCCCATGATATTAAACTTTCATGTGAAGCCGGTATTAATGTGTGCCTTTATGCTGTGGTACTCGATTTGGTTAATTTTCAACGAGGGACTGTGTGTTTGTCAACATTGCATTTCATTTGCCTGTGACATCTCATTGATCAGATAGATCTTTATCCTTCAGTACTTTCCTTGCCGCTTTATTTATACTCATCACTCAAACTGATTTAGTGTATCATCAGCAGTTTGGATTAGTTTACAGTAGATTCCTGTGTCTAGGTGATAAATTATCATCTGTTGTGCATGAAGATGCATGGGATACGGTTTGAAAATGACCTCCTGAACAGACACTTCATGTCACGGTGCTGAGTGGTCACGGAGTTGATATTAATATATTTCCCATCCACAAGCCTATGGGGAATCTTGGTTTACATGTTGCTGAAAGAGCTAATCTAGACTGTCAGTGCTTATCTCTGCTGGAAAATCTATTAATTGTTTTCATATTAACAGTGGCTATTTCTATGTTGACAAGTGGAAGTTTATATTTGCACACAGACCCAGGGTTAGATTTACAAGTGTAGGCATCCTAAATTGCAAATAGTATTTTTTAAATATATTCTCCCCCCATCCCACCATCCTTCTCTTCCTTTCTTCTTCCCTCCCTCCATATTTCCTTTTTTTTTTTTTTTTTTTTTTAGTATTTGGACCTTAGCCCTGATATTCCATACCTGAACAATATTATAATGGTGGTTTCTTTTAAAACTTGGTTTCTCTTAAATCTTTTAGTCCTTGTGATTCATCTTAAGCTCTTTTGGGAACAAGGAAAATGTTTTTTTACATTCACAAATAAATAAAACAATATATTTACACAATATAAATTTAAAATATAATAAAAACACATAATAACATTATATAATAGATATAAAGTACAATGTAATATTTATATAATAAATATAATAAAATAATATAAAAGGTAGATGAGTTCACATGTTTATATTTAACTTAGCAAGTACCTGAGTATTGATTCAGCTACATAATTCTTAACTTTTGTAATATTTTGTATTGGACAACATATTTCAAGTTTCAACTTATACACACATCCCTCAGTAGAAAGGGACTCCAGAGACTTTTTGAGAAAAGTATTGTTTCTAGTATCCATATAATCCATTCAATCAGCTATCTGAATGTCTGGTAAACAGTTTAATACTGAATAATCACAACTTTCCTTGGTCTGATCTTCTTGACTTTTTGGTCTAATTCCCTTATTTCTTGAATGTTGTGTGATGCTTAAATGTTAAGTTTTGCATAATTTTTATTTTTATTTTTTTATTTTTTTTTAAATTAATTTTATTCTATTCTCAAACTTTACATAATTGTATTAGTTCTGCCAAACATCAAAATGAATCCACCATGGGTATACATGTGTTCCCCATCCTGAACCCCCCTCCCTCCTCCCTTCCCATACCATCCCTCTGGGTCGTCCCAGTGCACCAGCCCCAAGCATCCAGTATCGTGCATTGAACCTGGACTGGCATCTCGTTTCATACATGATATTTTACATGTTTCAATGCCATTCTCCCAAATCTTCCCACCCTCTCCCTCTCCCACAGAGTCCATAAGACTGTTCTATACGTCAGTGTCTCTTTTGCTGTCTCGTATACAGGGTTATCGTTACCATCTTTCTAAATTCCATATATATGCGTTAGTATACTGTATTGGTGTTTTTCCTTCTGGCTTACTTCACTCTGTATAATAGTGCATATTTTTCAAATAAGTTGCCTCAAAACTTCATTTAGTATGTAATAGACAGAACACACATTCTGTCTATTTAGACTGTAATAGATAGTGTAGGGCTTCTCAGGTGGCTCATTGAATAAAGAATCCATCCACAATGCAGGAGACCACCTGCAATGTAGGAGACTGCCTGCAATGCAGGAAACCCAGGTTCCATCCCTGGGTCAGGAAGATCCCCTGAACAAGGAAATGGCAACCCACTCCAGTATTCTTGCCTGGGAAATCCTATGGACAGGGGAGTCTGGCAGGCTACAGTCCATTAGAGTTGGACATGACTGAAGCGACTGAGCACCGTTAATAAGTCAGTTTCCATTTTGTTTCGATGGTTAAATTGAAAGTCAAATAGAGCAAATGAAGTGTGAACCTTTGTGGATTATGTATGCCACTTGTAAATAATACATTGTTTCAAACACAGAAATATTTATATTTTTGCAAGTTCTGTATAGCTACTGTTCTTCCATAGTAGATTACCCAAAACGTTTGCTGGAATATTTTGGGACACAAGAGGCAATGGAATAAGTAGGGAGAAACATTTCTTATTCTTTTTTTAAATTTTTTATTTTGTGTTGGGGTATAACTGATTAACAGTGTTGTGATAGTTTCAGGTGGACAGCGAAGGGACTCAGCCACGCATATACATGTATCCTTTCTCCCCTGAATGCCCCTCCCATACAGGCTTCCAAATAACATTGAGCAGAGTTCCATGTGCTATACAGTAAGTCCTTGTCGGTTATCCATTTTAAATATAGTAGTGTGTACACATCCATCCCAAACTTCCTAACTATTCCTTCCCCCCATGTTTTCTTCCTGACAACCATTATTCTTGTTCCTAATTAATGATGGGCTTTCTGCTAGTCACTAAGTTCTTTCTGACCTCTGACTTCATAGTTATTAAATGCAAGAGTAGAATTAAAAATTAGATTTTTTCCATCTTATTAATGCATTTTACTAGTTAGAAAATTTGGGTTTGATACTTTAGGACAACTGTTTCAATTGAATGGGAGAATTTAACTAGCGTCCCTGAATCTTCAGTTAATCATCTGCAAAGCGAGACTATATGGCTTTGACCCTGTTGGGAGAGTTAGTGGAGTAGAAGTCAGGAAAACCACTGCTAGATTTCGAAATTCTGGTATCACAGAGAAAACACCCACACATTCAGTGTAGTTCTAGTCAGGTTTTGGGAGAGCGTGGAATCAGATGTGTTTGTTAATTCACCACTTTAACCCAGAGCCCTGGAGCCTCTCTTCAGTTGCCTTCAGCACATTGTGTTCTGAGGATCTTAGTTCACCTCATGCTCAGCCTCTATTACTGCAAGAATCACTGAATCTTTCTGAAATGCTCACATCTTTAAGTTCCTAGGTTTCTTAAAGTTTAAGTACACATAGTAATTTGTGCCCATTTGTACAATGTACATATGATCAATAAATTTGGATCTACTTCTTCTACCTTGTTTTTATAATTTAAGCTTCCACAGCTCAAATCCGCATTCTTACCTAAGTGCTCTAGACTTATTTTTAAGTAAATCATTCAGAGAAGGATTCTTTTAGATAGAATTGTTTCACATGACTTTGACCTTTCTTAGTTGATTTTTACTTGTGTTCATCTCCCTAGTTACATTTTTTTTTATAATTTTTCTTTGAGTTTTTAGAAATAAAAGAATAAAGGTGTAATTTTAATTTTGACATTCTCAGATAACATTGACTCAGTAGCTATTAAAAATAATTAGTACATACTACTACTGTTTTTTTTTTTTCTTTTTTTCAAACAAAACAATATCGCTTTAATGATTTGAACCTGGCAGTACCGTTCTTTACATTGTTAAGAGGCAACACCAGGGAACTAAAATTATAAAGAAAGATCACTGTTAAACATGATATAAACTCACTTCAAAATCCGTCAGAGAGTGAGTCACCTTCCTGCTCATCCAATGAAAGTAATTCAATATCATTTAAAATATGGTTGAATAAAGAAAGATTTCTTTTGATTAGTATTTAACTGCTCTTTTCCATAAGGTAACCTACAAAAAGATGTTTGGCTCCAATTATCAGGGTGGAAATTGCTTATGCAAATCAATGTAAGGCAATGAGGTGTGGATAAGAACTAAATATCATTATTATTGGTTGTGCTCATAAAATTCTGATAGCCTAAAGGTAATGACAGCACAAAGCTATAGGGGTTATCAGTAGCAACAACATACTCAATAACCAGGGTTCCATGAGAAGCTACATGTGTACACAGGATTTTTATTTGAAAACTGAAAGCTTATGTTTGTGAGACAGTGGTTTGCTCCCTGCATGTAAGTTTTTAGATAAATGGGAAGTCAGAAAATAACAGAGGAACAGAGACAGTGTGTGTCAAAGTGAATTTGCTTTCTGAAGAGATAGTATTGTGTTTTTAATCAGGTGGTAGCTGAATGATGCTTCAATAAAACTGAGTGACCATAGGCAGGTTCTGTTCACATTTCTCCCTGTCTCACTTAAATCACTGCAGTTTTAGGTTTGCTATAGGTAGAAAGGTTGATTAACTCTTCATGGTAATGTTTTGTCATCATTTAATACTGTATGATAATGATACTATCATTGATCATGTTTAGTCATTGGATTTGACCTAATTAGCATTTAGCTTATTAAAGACCAACTACAAAGCTAAATTCACTGAGTATGCTATAGAGAAAAAAATATTAATTTTAAGGAAAGATTCTATGAATTTGAGAATATAGAATACTATTTCTAATAAAAAGAGTACTTTAAAAACATAAATAGCAAAGACTATTCATATTTCTTAATCAGAGAAAAATAACTTCTATTCATCAGTTTTAATTAATTTGCTTATATACAGCTACTGATTGAATTCTTATCATTTTGCCTCTGAAATAAATGTTGTTAGTTGACTGCTGTGACTATACAGCGTTAACTAAAAAGCCTTCATTGGTAGTGACATTTATCTTTATTTGTTTATCCCACAAGCATTTACCCAGATTAATGGGGGGTCTTAGAAATTTAGTCTTACTGGTTTCTTTTACCTGTTAGTCAAGAGCTCAAGATATATTCATTCTGTGAAAGTGTTAGTCACTCAGTCATGTCCGACTCTTTGCGACCCCATGGACTGTAGCCCACCAGGCTTTTCTGTCAATGGAATTCTCCAGGAAAGAATACTGGAGTGGGTTGTCATTCACTTCTCCAGCAGATCTTCCCAACCCAGGTATTGAACCTGGGTGTCCTGCTTTGCAGGCAGATTCTTTACCATCTGAGCCACCAGGGAAGCCCTATCTTCATTTTAACTAATAGGGTTCATACTGTAAAATGATGTTTTTGATAACTTTATTTAAAATACATTTGTGAAACGATTTGACATATTAGACTGATGTATGACATATATATATGTGTGTGTGTGTATATATATATGTTGGTCTATGTAAATATGTAAATATGCACATACTGGGATATGTATACCTATCTACAAACACTCTCTCCTTGTAAACATTACCATTTGGTTATATTACTAGTTCAGAGGTACAACAAACTTGCCTTAGAGGCATTTTCCTCTAACCTAATTAGCTCTTGCATCAGCAGTTTTCTTTCGTTTCCTTTTTTATTTTTTCTCTTATATTATGTTCTATTTTCAGAATGTTCATGTAATAGCCTAGAACTATATATTTGGCAATATTAAAAGCTTTGATGCTAAAAAAAAACCCTCCCAGGTTGGGAAGATTTTTTTTAACTCCTATTTTAATAATTGCTAGATGATTCTAGTACATAGTTTAGTAGTAGTAATATGGCATAGATGTACATAATCATTTTATTTATTTTTTCCTAGTTGACAAGCATTTACATTGGTTTCCAATACTGGTAAAATAAATAACACTGAAATAATTTTAAATTATAGATTTACCAATTGTATTTTGATTTTCTTTTAATCTATATTTTTGGAAACATACTACCAATTTTTTCTTCTCAGATACATAATTTAGAAAGAAAGTTTGAAAGTTCTATTTTTATAATACACTAAGCAGACAACATTGTGTCTTATTTTCAAAATAAATTTCTCACCAATTTAATAAGTAAAAAATTGCTATTTCAGTGTATGTATTTTTATCACAAATGAGATTGAGAACTTTTCATATGTATTCTCTTGTCTTTCACTGTTACCACTTACTTTTATATGACATATTTATCCATGTGTCTATCTGTTTAAAAAATTAGTTTTCCTTTTTTAAAGTTAAAACTATTCATAAATAGTTATAGAAATAATGAACTGTAATATACGAATTCTTTTTCCTCTTTGATATTTAAATGTCAAAATTAAGTTGTGAAAAGCCGTATGTTAAAAATAAGTGGCTTAAGAGTGCTATAAAAACCTATCCTAAGTTATGTGTTTGGAACCTATCTTACTTATCAAACTTATCAAAATTCCATGTTGATCTACCTCTGTATTTCTGTCTATGGAAGAGAAGGCTCTGTGTTAGTATGTCACACAAAGAAATGGGGATTTCCGTGTGTCATCCTGCATCTTACTCCTTTTGCAATCAGTCTCTTGTATTCACTTTTTCACTTCTGCTCAAAGTCTGTCTCTATGACTATGTTACAGATCATTTCCCGCTTAAGAGCAGTAACTCATTTTAGTGTCAAGAACTTTCCTTTGTGCTAATAAACCAAACTGTGATTTCTCTTCCTGCCTCTCTTTATATCCACGTAGTTCACCCATCAGATATGTGCAGTCACTCTTTTATTCCACACATACTGCATGGTCACACAATGTCAGACACCATGATATGTACCAAGTATTTAAATATTCAGGGTATGCTGCACACAACAGATATGCCCCCTGATCTCATGAATCATATTTTTGGACAAGATTGATGCTAAAAAGGAAAAAGGCAAATACAGATATGTTTCCTAAGTGTGATAAATACTAGGTAGGAAAAAAATAGGATGTTGTGACAGAACATATAAGATGGATGGGTCAGGCAACTTTAGACTGAGTGTTTAGAAAATCCTTCTTGAGAAGAAGGCATGTGTCCTGAGGTCTGAAGGATGAGAAAAGGGGTTGGGGGAGATCATTCTGGGAAGATGGAAGGGCTTGCACGAAGGGCTGAGGGAGGAACTCAGTGTGTTCAAGGAAAAGAAAGGAGCTAGTGTAGATGAACAGAGTTAGTCAGGGCAAGAGATAGAGCAGGAGCTAATTATGCAGTGCCAAAGTGCACTGTGCTTAAGAAGGTTGGGTTTTATTCTGACTGCAGTGGGAGGTGATTCACCAATTTTAAAACTGGGATGCAACCTGGTTCTATTTATACTTAAAATAATTATTTGGCTAATTATAGTAATACATTTGGACTGGGGCAATCAGTATACTGGTAGGGGAATCAGGTAATAAAAATTAGGAAGATGGTTTAATATCTGGGTGAGAGATGGCAAAGGCTTAAAGAGTGACTAGATATATAGAGACATAGATTTCAGTGTTTTTTGACGGTAGGATGAAATGAACCTAGGGATAGATTGGCTGAAGAGTGTGGTAGGAGAGATCCACAAGAGTGTGGTATGAGAGGAGGAAAAGGCACCTAAGAATGATTCTGAAGTTTCTGGGTTGGAAGCCTGAAACTTGGTCCTGAAGCGCTACATTGTTGGAGGTGGAAGGAAGAGAAGGTGCTAGTAAAAGAGGCTGTTTCAAGGTAAGTGTCAGTTGCTCAGTCATGTTCGACTCTTTGCGACCCCATGGACTGTAGCCCCCCGCTAGGATCCTCTGTCCATGGGATTTTCCAGGCAAGGATACTGGAGTGTGTTGCCATGCCTTCTCCAGGGGATCTTCCCGACCCAGGGATCGAACCCAGGTCTCCTGCATCGCAGGCAGATTCTTCACCATCTGAGTCACCGGTAGGAAGAATAAAGAGGCAGGCAGAATGCCAGTGATATGCTGTCACTCATGTCAAGAAAAAAAGCATATTTCAAGAATAAGAAAGTGACCAAGGAGGTTAAATGCAGCTGAGAGGTGGAATAAAATAAAGACTAAAAAGTGTTTCTTTTGGCAGTTTGCATATTTAATGACTTTAGTGGACTGTGTTAAAGGGTGGTAGGGGTGGGAAATGTCTAAGAAGAGACAGTGTATTTGGGATAAAATTTTTTAAATTTGCCAAGGAAGGAGATCAGAAAAACAGAGGAGGTAGGTTAGAGGGCAAAGGAAAGTTTTTTTTTTTTTTTAATTTTATTTTATTTTTAAACTTTACATAATTGTATTAGTTTTGCCAAATATCAAAATGAATCTGCCACAGGTATATATGTGTTCCCCATCCTGAACCCTCCTCCCTCCTCCCTCCCCATACCATCCCTCTGGGTTGTCCCAGTGCACTAGCCCCAAGCATCCAGTATCGTGCATCAAACCTGGACTGGCATCTCGTTTCATACATGATATTTTACATGTTTCAATGCCATTCTCCCAAATCTTCCCACCCTCTCCCTCTCCCACAGAGTCCATAAGACTGTTCTATACATCAGTGTCTCTTTTGCTGTCTCGTACACAGGGTTATTATTACCATCTTTCTAAATTCCATATATATGTGTTAGTATACTGTATTGGTGTTTTTCCTTCTGGCTTACTTCACTCTGTATAATAGGCTCCAGTTTTATCCACCTTATTAGAACTGATTCAAATGTATTCTTTTTAATGGCTGAGTAATACTCCATTGTTTTTTTGTTTTAAAATGGGAGACAGGTGTGCTAGTTTTAGGCTGGTAGAGAAGGAGTCAGGACAGAAGTTGATAGCACTGGAGAAGAAAAAGATAACAGGGGCTTTGGTTATTGAGACAGTACAAAGGCAGGTCTTCTGTAAGAGAGACACTTCCAGGACATTTGGAGATTTGGAAATCAGAAAATAAGGGAGTTGATTTTCTGATGAATTCTATTTGTTTATTTATGTCACACCATAAGGCTTGTGGAACTTTAGTTCCATAACAGGGGGTCAAACCCAGCCCACAGCAGTGAAAGCATCGAGTCCTAACGACTGGACCACCAAGGAATCCCAAAATCTGTGTTTTAGTGTTCTGTGAGGCAAGTCACTAGCTGAAAGGGAGGTCATGCTGCGTGGTAGCGAGGTCTGAAGACTGAGAACTGGGATGCATAGGCAGTCACGGCTGCCTGGTAGTCCTGAGTGCCTATTTGAGTTTGGCGATTATGAATTTATAATAATACTCAACTGCTCAAATTGCATCATTTTTCTCCTGTGATGTTAAGCTATACTTGTGCAAGTTTTTAAGAAGCAAATACTTGAGTTTGTCCAGGGTTGTTGCCAGCTAGTCTAATTGCAAAACAGAGCTGCAAAGGAGATGAGGCTATCTGCTAGAAACTGATTCAGATACAACTATAACAGAAGCTGAATAACCAGGGAGACAAAACCAGGAAGGATCTGAGAGGTAACTCTCTATCTAGGTAACAGTGTCAACAGTATTATTTATATAATATAATATATCGTTCATATCAGTATATGTGATTTTAACATTTAATAAAAGGCATCCCCATGCTTCTGAGCCTACAGGAAATTTAATCCGTCCTTAGGGAATTGCCCTTAGTCACTCCCACTAATAGGAGGATGTTCTAGGGAGCTTTGTCAGTCCAGAACACATGGTGAAGAGCCCTGTGTTCACATCCACCCTGACAAGCAGTCGTGGAAGTTTCAGGGAAGAGTTGAGACAGTGTTATTGCTTGAGTGTTTGGTATGAATCTTGTTCAAGCCTTGCCTTTCTGGTGCCCTGCAGGTTAGTGTCCTTGGCACTTTGCTGCTCACCTAGGTGTGGCTGTTTCGTGCTGAGGAGCTAACTAGTGACTGCCCCGCCCTCTCATCAGTGGTCTCGGCACCTCAGAAGACCTCTGTGAAAAGCAGACTTTTAGAGTCCAGGCCTCTTTCTTTCCTCAGACTGGGGTACGGGAGGTTTCTAAGCTTTTCTCACATATAAAGAAACCTTGATCTCAATCTTTTTCTTGCAGTTTTACTTTTTTCAAACTAAAAATAAGATTCCTCTGAGCACTTTCCTCTTACAGGTTAGTCCATTTAATTTCCCTACCTTGGTTCTCTAGAACATTTTGACTTCTCTTGGAGACAAGGTTGAAGAAGATGTTGACTCTAGACTATTTTTCCCCTTGAGCTTGATCTTAAAATAACTAGTTTCTCAGCTTCTTTGGGTGGCAGACTTTTTTTTTTCCCCTAAGTGCTTTACTTGTTTTATTTCATTTTCTATGCACACTGTTCTCAAGTAAGTACTATATTATCTACTTTTCCCAGTTGAAGAAATTAAGGCTTAGAGAAATTAGATATCTTACCCAAGATCACACGGCTGTTAAAGATTGGCTTGAATTCTTAGTTTTCCTGAATATGCACATCATAATCTCTTTCTCAATTGAGTTTCATTTTCTTCTCAGTGACTCACCAGCGCTGAGTAAGAAAACTCCATATACATGGCTTGCAGTCAGTGGGCATCTTGATTTACAAAAGGCAGTGTATTTTTACCAGCCAGGATATATTGTATCTATTGTGTGAGCTTGCTGTGGTCAAAACCCTTTACCCGGGCCTTTGAAAAAAGGAATTCACAAACTTCAGTTTTACCTAGATTCACTTTATGTCTCAGTAATACTTCAAGCTAGCAGTAGAAGCGAGAGGGGGGGATATTTGAGTACCCAGAATACCCGTATAGACTTACATTCACACTACTTTGCTGACGGGTGTAAGACCCTGTCAGGTTGTTCTGGAATGGGAGTACAAATTCAGCAGCGGCAATATTGCCTCTCTGGTGATGTTCCTGCGTGTTGGGGCATGAATGGTATGGTCTAAAATTGCTAAATAAGAGATATGTGAAAACAGAACTGAATTGAGAACATGCCACTGTCTATAATTTAAGACAAACAAACAAAACATCTTTCATGGGCTAGCAGGTTGTTTTGATGTAAAATTTTCTGGCATATTCACAACTTTAAGAAAGAATACTGATGTTTACAAAATTTATACTCATTAGGTGGCATAAGGGATTTTTAAAAGAGTAAAATGCCTTTTTGTTCCTACAGAAATATGAGTACTTCTGTAACTAAGCAACTTCTGAAAGTTAATTTAAGTTAAGCACACATTTAAAAAATCAAACTGGTCTGCAAACAATGATATAACTGACTTTTCAACTATTATTGCTCTAGCTGTTCAAACAACATTCCTTCTGAAATTCCGTTTCTTTTTCATTGTATCTTGTAGTCAGAAACTGCTGTACCTCAAAATGTTTGATAATGGTTTCTATTTTTACTGAGTTTCCTCTTGGAAACTGTTGTAATTTAATAACAAACATTTCATAATTATTTATACCTTTCTATCGTGTTCTTATTTAATAGAATTAAAATACAAGCATGCTGTTATTTTCCATAATGCCTTTTCAATACTTTGCTACTCACTTTTACTTAATTTCATAATGTCCAGCCAGTCTTCATGTATTAACCCAACTATTATTTTGAGCTGCAGCCGAGCTTTCTTGTGATTCAGTTGGTCATCTGTCACTGTTTCAGTCTCTTATTTCTGTTTCTCAAGGTCAGGGAATGTAGAAGCGTCCTCTGAAATGCATGGCCCGACTTCAAATGGTTTTTTTAAAAATAATTTATTTTTTACTGAAGGATAATTGCTTTACAGAATTTTGTTGTTTTCTGTCAAACCTCAACATGAATCAGCTGTAGGTATACATATATGTCCTCCCTGTTGACCCTCCCTCTCATCTCCCACCCCATCCCACCCCTCTAGGTTGATACAGAGCCCCTGTTTGAGTTTCCTGAGCCATACAGCAAATTCCTGTTGGCTATCTATTTTACGATATAGTAATGTAAGTTTCCATGTTACTCTTTGCATACATCTCACCCTCTCCTCCCCTCTCCCCATGTCCGTAAGTCTATCCTCTATGTCTGTTTCTCCATTGCTGCTCTGTAGATAAATTCTTCAATACCATTTTTCTAGATTCCATTTATATGCATTAGATTATGATATTTATCTTTCTCTTTCTGACTTACTTCACTCTGAATATTAGGTTCTAGGATCATCCACCTCATTAGAACGGACTCAAATGCACTCCTTTTTGTGGCTGAATAATATTCCATTGTGTATATATACCACAACTTCTTTATCCATTCATCTGTTGATAGGCATCTAGGTTGCTTCCATGTTTCAGCTATTGTGAATAATGCTGCAATGAACAATGGAATACATGTTTCTCTTTCAATTTTGGTTTCCTCAGGGTATATGCCTAGGAGTGGGATTAATGGGTCATATGGTGGTTTTATTCTTAGTTTTTAAAGGGATCTCCATATGGTCTTCCATAGTGGCTGTATCAATTTATATTCCCACCAACAATACAAGGGCATTCCCTTTTCTCCACACCCCCTCCAGCATTTATTGTTTGTAGACTTTTCAATGATGGACATTCTGACTAGTGTGAGGTGATATCGCATTGTGGTTTTGATTTGCATTTCTCTAATAATGAGTGATGTTGAGCATCTTTTCACGTGTTTGTCAGCCATCTGTATGTCTTCTTTGGAGAAATGTCTGTTTAGGTCTTTTCCTCACTTTCTGATTGGGTTGTTTGTTTTTCTGGTATTGAGTTGTATGAGCTGCTTGTATATTTTGGAAATTAATCCTTTGTCAGTTGTTTCATTTGCTATTATTTTCTCCCATTCTGAGGGTTGTCTTTTCACCTTGCTTATAGTTTCCTTTGCTGTGAAACAGCTTTTCAGTTTAATCAGGTCCTGCTTGCTTATTTTGCTTTTATTTTCATTACTCTAGGAGGTGGATCATAGAGGATCTTGCTTTGATTTATGTCATTGAGTGTCCAGAGAAAGCCTTTGACAAAATTTGCACCCATTTATGATTAAAACTCTTCAGAAAATGGGCATAGAAGGAACTTACCTCAACATAGTAAAGGCCATATATGATAAGCCTATAGCAAACATTATTCTCAATGATGAAAAACTGAATGCATTCTGCCTAAGATCAGGAACAAGACAAGGGTGTCCACTTTCAGCGCTATTATTCAAGATAGTTCTGGAAGTCCTGGCTACAACAATCAGAGAAGAAAAAGAAATAAAAGGAATCCAGATTGGAAAAGAAGAAGTAAAGCTCTCAGTGTTTGCAGATGACAGTTTCGATCCCTGGGTCAGGAAGATCCCCTGAATAAGGAAATGGCAACCCACTCCAGTATTCTTATGTGGAGAATTCCATGGACAGTATAGTTCAGTATAGTATGGGGTTGCAAAGAGTTGGACATGACTTAGTGACTAACACTTCAGGCCAGTCGTTGGACTCACTGGGAAGGCTGGAGAATCAGGCTTACAAAACAGATAATCGTAACTAAGAAAGCATCACAGGGGCTTCCCAGGTGGCACTAGTGGTAAAGCACTCAGTGCAAGAGACAGAAGAGATATGGGTTCAATCCCTCAGTTGCAAAGATTCCCCTGGAGGAGGGCATGGCGACCCACTCCAGTATTCTTGCCTGGAGAATCTCTGTGGACAGAGGAGCCGGGCAGGCTACAGTCCATGGGGTCACAAAGAGTTAGGCATGACTGAAGCAACTCAGCTCACATGCATGCAAGGAAGACTCAGAAATGAAGAAACGTAGCCACGGTCATGTCGTAAGGCTGGTTGGTGCAGTTGCTGCCATTAGCATAGCTGTTCCTGGGCCCTCAGTGTCACCGTCACAGGCAATGTGATTGCAACTCTTCCTGCTCCTGTGCTTTGATCCTGTAGGAGTCACTGCCCTGGGATGAAGTGTCCACTTGTGTCCATGCTTTAGCTGCCAGGGAGAGTGGAGAGGAGAGAATTTCATCCCTTCCATTTCTAAGCGAGAGAGCCCTCACTTCCCTGTAAGATTACGTGATGAGTTATTACCCTCATATAAAAGTGGTATTTTAAATGCTGGAAAGACAGAGGAATGACAAATGTCCATTACAAATATTTTGAGCTACAATTATTCTTAATAGAAAGGAACAATATTTCAAACCCTTGCTTTAAACTTCCTGACACATAGAAAAACCAATGCCCAATTTACCTGGCATTGCCCAGATGGTTCTTACAAGTAGATGGGGTCCTGCCTCCCAACGTCACTGAGGCCCATACTTGCATCCTTTGTCTCACTGGAGAAAACACGGTTGGTGGCCTACCCATAAGCTAGTCTCCTTTTCCTTCTTATCAAGCATGTTTTGATTTTGTTTGGGCTCTCATCCATGTCTATATAATCATTTACTTCACAGGACAGGGTCCTGACCTGTGCAATTTCCCCCAAATGTTTCACTAACTGATTTTGGCTACAGCACATAATACAATTCTGTTAAATGGGAAACATGGGGGTTTGATGTAGGATTTGAGGGAGAGTTTTCCTGATTTTTTAAAGAATATATTTATTTGTTTTTGTTTATTTATTTATTTGGGTGCATTGGGTCTTGGTCGCGACATGTGGGATCTAGTTCCCTGACCAGGAGTTGAACCTCTGACCCCCTGCAGTCAGAGCTTGGAATCTTAGCCCCTGGACCACCAGGGAAGTCCGGAGACTTTTCCTAATTTTTAAAGAGAGATCCCTAGGAAGAAAGTCCTTATTTCCTCTGTGCAGTGTTCCATCTGAGTATGTTGACTGGGATTGCTTCAGCAATCTAACCCCAAACCTGAAGATGAAGCCAAACTTAGGTAAATGTGGAGCCTAAAGAATTCCACTGGAAAAGAGCTGTAGCACTATCTCATCTTCTTATAGTTGGAAAAAATAAATCTTGTTATTGAAAAAAAAGTCATTCCAGGCTGGATTTTTTGTTACTTGCAGCTAAACGTCTTTGAATTTTGTCAAACTCTCCCTCCATGTCATAAAGAATACACCCTATATATGTTTGATCCTCTGTTTCAGCATGCTGAAGGGCCTATTAATAGGAGAGTAAGTATTCCATAATTATTTCTATGTAAATCTTAAAAGATAATAATGCTTTACTTCTTCAGTGCACTTTTTACTTTTCCCTTTGTCTTTTTTAGTCCCTCTGGCTTTTATACATAAAATGTTATGAACTGTGTTACTTGTTAGCCAAGAAAGTAAAACAAAAAATGGTCTCATATCCAATATAGTGTACACTCTTGATGACATCACAGCCAGCTGTATACATCAATGCAAGTTATATCTCTGACAAATAAGCACTGAAATAATAAATTCCTCTATAAGTGTTTAAAGATGGTGTTTGGGGGGAAATGTTTTAGGTACAAGAAATCTCTCTCTCTGCATTGTCAGCTGTCAGCAGAAAGGCATTTTGTGTAAGGAAAGTCAGAAATCTCGCAAATATATTGAACATGTACTGATACCAGGCTGGACACATATGTGCTGGCTCAATAGCAGTAAATGGTAATCGTGGGATCTCACTCTCATGGAGTTAACAGACTACGTGGGCAGCCAGACTAACTAACAAGCAGTCATGACACAGTGTGATAATTGCTGCTATATATTGAAATGTGAGAATATGAGGGGTACTTAACTCAGAATTAGGAAGAGAGTGGGAATGCAAAAGAAAGGATTCCAGAGGAAACAAAAGTAAGTTTGAGTCCTGGAGATTGAATTGAATTCAAATGGGCAAAGGAGAAAAGAGTACGTAGAGAACTGCATGTGTAGGGAGCTAGACAAGGGGGAAAGTAGTCAGTAGGCACCTGCTTCAAGAAAGCTGCAAATAACTTAATTGAGGCAGGGAGGCAACAATGTAGTGGGTGGGATTGGAGCAGTACAGAGAGACCAGACCATGAGGGACACCTTTAAGTTACACTGAAGTGTGTTTGAATGACATTCTGAATACAGCAGGGATTCATGTATGTATTTGATGAAAAGTAGTTATGCATGGCTGAGTGATTTGATTAGATTTTAGAGGGAGAAAACAGAAATAATAGCAGTAGTCAGTATATCTGGACAAAATAGTGTAGAGTCATTGTGAAACAGGCGAAAGGAACGGGGAGTATTGGGAGAATGTTTTATCATTATCTGAATGTAGTGGGGAGGGGAAGAGAGCCATCTTGTTTGATTTCTGGTTGCAGTGGATGGAGGGTTATTCCTGGGGAAGTGCTCCCAAAAGGAGCTGATGCGGGGGAGGATGATGAGTTCAGCTTTGAACAAAACTCTTAGTCACCTGTGTGTCATCTCACAGATACTAGATTTGGGTCAGAAGTTGTATAGACAGGTATAGGATTTGGACATGGGCTGGAGTCTCTCAGTTCTGGTGTTTGGATTTATTGAGTGATAATATTAACACCTAACTCATAAATGTTGTCATGGGATTTAATGAAAAAATATAAAGCAACTTACACAGCTAAAAGGGAGACAAATATTATTGTTCTCATGTACTATGTTCTTTATTACCGTTAATGATGCCTTTTTTTTTGTTACTCTGTTTTCCAACCTGTAGCTGGAAATGATTAAAAAGATTATAGCAGCTACTGTCTATTGAATAGACATTACTGTATTAGGCACTCTTCACTTTTAAAGATTGTATCGATATTAAATCATTTAATCCTCAGAAAACCTCTATGTAGCAGTTACTTTTATTATCCTTATTTTTATGGGTATGAAGATAGTCACAAAGAAGTTAAGTGACTTGCCAAGGATCATTTAACTAGGAAGCATTGGAGGATGGATTTGAACAGTCAGACTTCCATTCCTGCACTTTATGTATCAGACTATACTTGTGCTTAACATGCTTTTAACTTTTAATCAGTTTATATTGTTAGTTATATTCCTTTAGAATATGATGGCCATCTTTGTTTCATTCTTTTCAACAGCTCTACTGTTTCTGAAATACTTTGTGTAGAGAACCCACAATTCTCTTTACAGAGTTAATATTAAATCATTTTTCTGCTTTGTATTGTAATGTCAAATTGATTGACTTTCATACACATAATATAAGTTTTCATTTCTGGTTCACAACTCCAGCCATCTCCATATTCATTGGCTTGTAGTTTTGAAAGGAGCTTAAAGTCTTATTCAAACTCATATCAAATGTTTCATTCATCTTGTCAAGTGGTTCTTGCACCACAGCTTGCCCGCCTTCAGTCACAGAACCCTCCTTCCACAGGTTGTCTCATTTGCAGTCCTCAGTACACCTTATCCACCACTGCTGCCCAGCTCCTGGTAGGCTGCCTGGCACAGGCAGAGTGCACCTTACATTTTGTAGAATGAACAAAGAAATAAATGATTGATCATCAAAAAAGCACACTGTTCTTTACGTTTTTCTGTAATTCTACAAAGACCAAACAAAATTTCAATTCAAAATATGACTATATTTGTGCAAGAGGAAGGCTACAATAACTGAGGAAAACATTTGGGTTTTATTGTAGAGAAAAGAGATGACATGCGTAGGATTCTAGAACACCCCAAAACTGAATGGGTCTGCTGGCAGGCCAAGAAGGCATGAGCTGCCTTGAATATTGAGGCAGGCAAGTTGGAACGCCTTGCCAAGCTTGGATAATTGCCATTTCAGCTTGCTTGAAACGTACATTTGAAGCAATTTATTCTAAATTGAGGAGTGAACCAAGAGCTCAAGTTGATTACCATTGGGCCCAGGACAACTGATCTCACGAACCACTGGATTTTTATGGTCTGCCTGTGAAGAGAAACCTGTAGTTATCTACTGGACCTTCAAGGTCTGTGTAGTATTCCTTTGTTCTCTCTTTTGGATTATTTGAGCAGCACTATCCATAAGCAGAACCCAATAATAAATAGTTCTACTTTTAATGCTTTTTCATTGGTGTTAGTATTAGTCGCTCCATCATGTCCAACTCTTTGCAACCCCATGAACTGTAGCTCTCCAGGCTTCTCTGTCTATGAGATTTTCCTGGCAAGAATACTGGAATGGATTGCCATTTCCTTCTCCAGAGGATCTTCCCGACCCAGAGACTGGACCCTGGTCTCACGAATTGCAGGCATTTTCTTCACTGTTTGAGCTACAGGGAAAATACAATTTAAATTTATGTTTCATAATTCCTGTTTTTCCCCAGTTTAGTTGCTCAGTCGTGTCTGACTCTTTGCAACCCCATGGACTGTAGTCTACCGGGCTCCTCCGTCCATGGGATTTTCTGGGCAAAGGTACTGGAGTGGTTGCCATTTCCTTCTCCAATTTAGATGCTGCTGCTGCTACTGCTAAGTCGCTTCAGTTGTGTCCGACTCTGTGCGACCCCCTAGACGGCAGCCCACCAGGCTCCCCCGTCCCTGGGATTCTCCAGGCAAGAACACTGGAGTGGGTTGCCATTTCCTTCTCCAATGCATGAAAGTGAAAAAATAAAGTGAAGTCGCTCAGCCGTATCCAACTCCTAGCGACCCCATGGACTGCAGCCCACCAGGCTCCTCCATCCATGGGATTTTTCAGGCAAGAGTACTGGAGTGGGGTGCCATTGCCTTCTCCGATTTAAATGCTAAACAAGTATAAAAAATAATTCTGAAAACTAAATCTGAAATAACTGATTTAAATCCTGGTCCCTGGGATCTAAATGGAAATGCTTCATATGGCAGGTTCAAAGACAAAATTAGGATTCAGATTGGTCATTCACTTGTAATTTTTCAGTAAAGTTATTCCTAACACTTGATGGTGACGATGTATTTGTGATTGCTGAGTGTTGGGCGTTGCATCTCTACGGGTCTGATTAAGCAGGGGTTGCCATTTGCTGTGCTGTGAGTTGCCAAGAAAGCGGAATCTGTCACAGGTGCTACAATTTGTATTTCAGAAAATTTTCTTCCCCAACTTTAATTATCCCCAAAGTATTCCACTCTACATAAAGTACTGAAAGGAGTCAGCATTTTTTTTTTCAGTTTTAGTACTATGATGTAAATTAGAATTTTGCCTACTACCTACGTGTTCTAGAGATCATGAAATTTCAGATGAATGAGGGGATACTGTTTTATATCTTTCCACTTTGGATTCAGAAAAAAATAATGTCAAGGAGTCATAAATAACATATTCACAGTGACATAAACCATGCTTCTTAGAAAGACATGAAACAGAAGTATATACAGTTAACTACTAGTGATGGAAAATGGAAAATGTGAAGCCCTAAGCTTTAAAATAGTATATAAACTCAGGATTGATTTTTTTATTAAATATTAATGTGTTTCAAGCTCATGAAAATAAGCATGTATCGTTTTGTACAAGGCAGCCTGTCCTTTGCAGAGAGACTAGGTAACTGGAGAGGTCATGGAGATAGTCATCACCTTTTTGGCAAAACAATCCCTCTTCGCATTTGTACATATAAGTCAGGTTTTTGGTTTCTTTTTTTCTTTTCCCATAAGACAAAATATGTTTTCAACACTTCAGCATGAAATCCTGATGAGAAAGTTTCCCCTAAATATTTCACTGCATAAGTGGTTTCTTCAAAATTGCCTGAGTTTAACTTGCTAAATTTGAGGAAGATATTTGACCCTGGAAATCCATAAGAAGTGATGACATATATGAAAATAAATTTTAAGAGATTAGTACTGTTTGATGATTTAATTAAAAATATGCTGTAGTTCAATCTCTTTGGAATATTTTAAAATGAGATTCTTTTATTTTTTGGCATGTCTTTATCGTTTTAATATAGTTCCAACAATTGGAAATAATTAATTAAACTGAGAAACAAATGTGTTTACTGGAAATTACTTAGCCTTTGAATTTTAATTACTATTTTATATTCTTTGTAGGATTACTTAACTATTCATAAGTATGGCAATGCAGCCAGAAATGATCTCTGGAATACACTGTCAGAGGTAAAGTATAGGAAGCTTGAAAACCAAAGCCTCTTCCTGAATATTTGAATTGAGTTTATAAAACATTCATAACTTTTATTGACACTGATGGTTTGTTTTCACTTTTTATGTTTCCCTTTTCTTGATATGCTTTCTTGTTTTGTATTTGATGTATTATAAGGATGATGAGGTTTAAAAATTAATTCAGCTACAAATTGTTAAGATACCTTGCCTAGTTTCAAATATGATAATACTTCTGAAATCTGATTTTAATATGGTGTCAGATATTCATGTTTGAGTGAAATATTGACGGTAAAGAATTTTTTCTCTATAAATGAATAGAAGCATTTAATACTAGACACACTGGATATGTTAATGATGCTTCAAGTACTTGCTTTAACAATAAAATATGTTTTATCCTCCATTAGGTTAAAAATGTTAATATTGATAAAGCTTTCATTTCTGTTATATACACATGAAGCTTAAGCTAAGGCAAGAAGATTAATTTTACTAACACAGTATATTAGTTTCACTGATTTTAAGTGTTTTCATCCTGAAATAAGTCATAAAGGTAAACATGAAAATGGTTTAATGTTAATTATGTTTATAATTCATGTTTATAAAATTAATTTATACAATTTTAATTATAAAGGCTTTAAAAAAGGAATGGAAAATACGTAAATATACAAGAAGTAATGGATCAGTGGACTCTCCAGATGGGTTATCCCGTTATCACCATCTTGGGAAATACAACAGCTGAAAATAGAATAATAATTACCCAGCAGCATTTTATTTATGATATCAGTGCTAAAACTAAAGCACATGAACCTCAAAATAACAGGTACAATTTTTTTTTACGTGAAAAAAATCCTTTTTTTTGCACTTTAACATTTTAAAAAGAATTGATAACATAATTATGAAATGTATGTGAAATATAGTTTTCATTTCTTTATTTGCATATGATGTTTTCATTTTGAGCCCTTTTTCACTTCCATTTCCAGATATTTTAACTATCAATGTGACAGCATACCAAAGTTGTTTCATTAAGAGGACAGGATTTAAATTATTATGGTCATTTAAAAAAATGTTGTTCAGTCAGTAAGTTGTGTCCGACTCTGTGAGCCCATGGACTGCAGCATGCCAGGCTTCCCTGTCCTTCATTATCTCCCGGAGTCGGCTCAAACTCATGTCCACTGAGTAGGTGATGGTATCTAATTTTACCTAATATCTAATGGTATCTAATCTAACCATCTCAGCCTTTGTTACCCCACTTCTCGTTTTGCCTTCAGTCTTTCCCAGGATGAGGGAAAAATAAAATAAAATAATGTATGATTTTTTACTTTTCCCTATAAATGTTTATTGAATTAAATTTAAGAAAGTTAAAATATTTTGAAATGAATAGTATTGAGAAAACTGAGATTTATAAAACAGACAATCCTGCTACCTGCTAAGTTGCTTCAGTCGTGTCTGACTCTGTGCGACCCCATAGACGGCAGCTCACCAGGTTCCGCAGTCCCTGGGATTCTCCAGGCAAGAACACTGGATTGGATTGCCATTTTCTTCTCCAATGCATGAAAGTGAAAAGTGAAAGTGAAGTCGCTCAGTCGTGTCTGACTCTTCGAGACCCCATGGACTGCAGCCTACCAGGCTCCTCCATCCATGGGATTTTCCAGGCAAGAGTACTGGAGTGGGTTGCCATTGCCTTCTCTGAAAAACAGACAATAGAAACTAACAATCCAGAAAGACCTGTTAAAACCAACAGAAATATAAAACCAAGATAAATAGTGTTTGAACCAAAGGAACTCAAACTAGATCCATTTAGTCTATGTATCAAAGTCACATAGTATCAAAATATGTTCCTTTCCTTAACTTTTAGTGTTTAAAAACCACTAAATGCAACATACATAGAATTTGATTTGTTGTTATTTTAACTTTCATTTGAAATTCTTATTTCATTACTGAAAATTCAGCATATAGTGTTTATTTTCTATTTCATGTTTTCCCACTGTTTTGCATTTTATTAAAGCTGAGCCAAGGAAAGATAGTATAACTTAAATCATTGCATTTTCTTTTTTTCTAAAGTATCTTGATAAGAAGTCGAGAACTGGGGACAGGGAAGGATGGAGGTTAAATTAATAAGTTAAATGAGGTGTGGACTGTAGACTGATCATGCTGTCTCCCATGTGGAATATTAAGAATTCTGATTTGATCGTGCACCAGTATCTAGGTTATACAAAGCATGCATTAACTTTCTTTGTTATATCTAAATGGAACAGACATCATTCTAAGTAGGGTAGCTCCAAGACAGAGTCCACGTAGAAGTGACTGAGAAGTCATGGATGTTTTCTGCTGACTAAATTGGGAAGCCACTTAAGAAAGTATTGTAAGTTTCCTGGTCAGTAGATACACTGTCCTTCAATAAACTGCCCTTGCAATTCAACTGTTTGGACCTGTGGAATACAAGGTACTTTTCTGCCACATTATCAGGGTCTGATCCTGTCAACACTTCTTTACCCAGGCTGAATCACTCACAGCTGCCAAACAGTGCTTCCAGTCAACCACTGTCTGGCCCCAGGTGAAACCTGCTTATGCATCACCCTAGGCCTGCCAGGAAGTGCATAAAAAATACTTGACTGTGGCAGAGTCAGAGATTCAGGCCATGCCTTTGAAAATGATCAAGCTGACACAAGCATCACTGATGCAGAAAAACATAAAGGACATGCAAACGATAGAACACATTTTGAACAAAAATATTCTGTCAACCTATAACATGCTCCAGATGTATCAGCCACGAGTCTCATTCTCTAAAGTAAGACTTTCTTCCAGGATGTATAGGCATATATAGCATCTACAGAGCTTTGCTTTTGCTGAAGTTATAAAATCACATGGATGTTTTGAATGCTGAGAACTTGGCATAGAAAATATTGAGTGAGATAATGCATGGAATCCCATCAGCCTCAACATTTATTTTTTATCTATTTTGAAATAATAGAGTTTACAGTTGAAATTTTAGTATTCACTTTTATATAACTGATCATTTAATTCACTATAATGTTGTGGTCAATTCTATCTGCTCTTTGTAAACTTCTTAGATCTTCATTATATAATGCAAATAGTGCAGTAAAACATAGAGCTCATTTATGCCAGAAACCCCACTGAGAATATTTTCTAGGACAGCATAATCAATTCTTTGTCTTCGATTTTGTAGAGGACACTAGAATACTATAACATGCCTAGAACATTTTAAATGTACACAGTCATTAAAAGGCAGAGACATTACTTTGCCAGCAAAGGTCAGTATAGTCAAAGATATGGTTTTCCCCGTAGTGATGTATGGATGTGAGAGCTGGACCATAGAGAAGGCTGAGCACTTAAAGATTGATGCTTTTGAACTGTGGTGTTGGTTGACTCTTGAGAGTCCCTTGGACTGCAAGGAGATCAAACCAGTTCATCCTAAAGGAAATCAATCCTCAATACTCATTGGAAGGTCTGACGCTGAAGCTGAAGCTCCAGTACTTTGGCAACTGATGCGAAGAGCTGACTCATTAGAAAAGCCCTGATGTTGGGAAAGACTGAAGACAAGAGAAGAATGGGACGACAGAGGATGAGATGGTTGGATGGCATCACTAATTCAGTGGATATGAGTTTGAGCAAGCTCCAGGAGATGGTGATGGACAGGGAAGCCTGGTGTGCTGCAGTCCATGGGGTTGCAAAGAGCTGGATGCGACTGAGCGACTGAACAACAATAGTCATTTTATTTTTCATATGAGGTAGCTAGCTATGTTACAGCAGAGAAAGGAAAGATTTTTATATAATAATTACATAAAGTTAGTTGATATATGAAAGTAACATATTTGCTAGTATTTTTATATTTGGAAAGTTGTAACTTTGTGTAGCTTTTTTCTTTTAATAAAGTTAATATAAAGATTCAGTAATGTCTCTCACATGTATGAAGCTTCTTGGAGTCTTGTGCTATCGAGAGTTACATTTATCTCCTTTTGTTTTGGGTCTAATGACAGCGGCCTCTGAGAACCATTTTTCATGGCATCTGCTTGAATGCTTTACTAATACTGGTACAATTAAAAAGAGAAAAAGATTTTTCACTCAAGCTAAAATAAGCAACTATTCTTTTCTACCTTAACATAATCATTAGAATAAACATTGCTTTATTATAAAAATGTGACCTACATGAAGAGAGGTATTCTCAGGGACTATTAAAGAAAAAAATTATCTGGAGAGTCTGTTGAAATGTATTGTTTTTCTTTTCTTCTTAAAATTATATGACAGAACATTCAAGTTAAATTTAAGGGGCAGGTGTACAAGCTACTTTCACACATTCTTTTTTCTAGTTTCTTTTAAAATATAACTCACTGTGTCTTGGATTTTTTTTCTTTTTTTTTCTTTTTGCAGCACACCGCACAGAGCTTTTCGCCCACAATATAGAGGGTCCCTAGCCTTTTAAGTTGTAATTACAAAGGAACATAATTGTCATTCTTTGATCTTAAAATGAAATTGGTGGAAAGTTCAAATATATGTTGATTGGAAAGTTACAAAAAATAACTTGTAGGGTTCCCATTTCCTTCTCAGGGGATCTTCCAGACCCAGGGATCTAACTGAGGTCTCCCACCTTGCAGGCAGACTCTTTAACCTCTGAGCCACCAGGGAAGCCCCATAGTATTTACAGTATAGCCAAATGTGCTTAGTGATTTGTAATTTTTATTTTGTCTTTGTGACAATGTATAGATTTTGTTTTTGTGTCTATCAATACATGTACATACATGCATATATATACACACTCACACACAGACACATAGGCATATAGAATACAGGCCAAAAATATTCCTAAGAAAAACATAGAGGCTATTTTAAAAGTTTTACAAAAATGTCCTGATGGTTGTGTCCTGATACCTTTTTTTTCCTTTTTGCATCTGAATATTGCTATACACTGCAGTGTTGTCATTTAGGAAAGTTTTTTGTGTGTGGAATTGTCTGTAAACAACATGCAGGTATTGATATTAATCTCTTTTTCTGCACTTTTGAGACTTTTGTGAAAACTCAAATATCAAAACCTCAATTTTATTATTATATATAATTTCATTATTTATAAGAGTGAAGTTTAAATAAGTGTAAAATTAGAAGTATAATTATATTAGGAGCAAATAATCTTCATAAATATTTTATGACCATGCTATAAAAAGATACATTTATCCTTGAAAAGTTTTAAGCATCTTTAATATATCTTTTGCCCTTTAACTGATACTTATTTGATGTCAAAATTTAGTTGCCCCAACTCAATACAGAAGACATATACTAAAAAAATCTATTTCATAAAGTTAATCTCTATTATAGACTGATATGGTTCCTTTTATTTTACTTCAATTCAATCCCATTCAATCCATTTCAACAACAACTTATGGAACACCTTTCATTTCCAGGCTTTTGAAAGATCTTGGGTACACAAAAGTGAGTTCATAGCTTAATTGAGAATTAGATGCAGAGTTAGGTATTGTTGTCTCTTAATAATTTCAATTAAAATGATTCCATACTTTTAGAGAACAGCTATAATCTAATGATCGACATCATTATTTTTAGAGAACAGCTGTATCTGTCTACATCTAAGTTTCTACCTCAGTTCTCTGTATATCTTCCTCACAGTAAATCCATTTAAAAATATTTCTGGCATATTCTTAGTTTCATGTTACGAGTTTTAGGATATTTGTTAAAGAGTGTATATGGGTTGTGTTTACCAACGTGTGTTCTAAATGCAATACTATTTTGCTGCTGCTGCTGCTAAGTCGCTTCAGTCGTGTCCGACTCTGTGTGACCCCATAGACGGCAGCCCACCAGGCTCCCCCGTCCCTGGGATTCTCCAGGCAAGAACACTGGAGTGGGTTGCCATTTCCTCTCCAAAGCATGAAAGTATAGGTTGTTTATTTCCTGACCTGTCTGGAGTCCACTATAGTATAGCATCATGTCTTCCCTTAGTGGGGACTCAAAATATTTCTCTGAATAAGTATAGCATATACTTTTTAAAATTTAGAATCTTAAACATATTAACTTTTGTTGGAGATAATAGTCGATATAAAACTAGAAATTTCTCCTAGTCTTCTGTTTGGAGTTTTGTGCTACTAGTATATTGTTTATTGTGACTACGAAACATGAAATGATAAACGAATAATCACATTCAGCATGACAGATTTGGAGATGTCCCCCCCTATTAAAAGGCATATTAATTCTATTTTTAGGTGTATAGCTCTGACATGTTCCCTGAAAAATTCTCCATTAACTCTCATGGGTACTGAGATCATACAGCATATCTTCTTATAGTTTTTAAGTTAGAAATAGTTTTCACATATTGCATATTGTTGTCTACCCCTCTTGTTAATGATACAGTGATTGGTCAACATAATCTGGCTGTATTATAGGGGGGCAAAATGTAGTCCCCGGATTTTGTTATAAGACTATCCAGCTTATCTCTGGCTGCTCATTTGAAGTTAAATTGGTACTACTTCATGTACAAGTTTAGGCCTCAATTTTTGTCCTATCAAAAGTCATAGCCTACAAAATGCTTCTCTTTAATAGCTGAGACTCATGACTGATCCCTGCATGTTGGTGGATGATTTCACATATCAATTTGGAAAATCCACTTTAGAAAACAGAGCATTAAGTGTGTGTTACAGTATTCTTTGTATTCATCTGGATTTCAGGGATATCTAATTAATTTTTCTTTTTGTCCTTACTTTGCTGTGTAACTTTAGGTATGCTATATTAAGTTTTCTTTAAAAAATTACAAGTTTTTTCTAAAAATAGTTAGACAAGTAAATGAGAAGAATGTTGAAATGTAAATACATAAACCCACTGAAATGTGCAGTAATATATAGAAAGCAGTTATTTTAAGACTTTAATCAATATATTATGTGGCTCAGATTTATAGATTTTAGCTACTTTTTATTCCTCATGTAAAATGCAAATCTTTTTTCCCCCCAAGATAAATTGTTTTTCTGGTAGTCATCCTTTTGTATTGAAATTAAAACTCTTAGAAGTCAAGTCTGCTTAGTGAGTTGAAAGAGTAAATTCATTTTGACTTACTCCTTACATTTATGACTGGGGAATCTTTTAAATTTTCCTAAAGAGAATAATAAAAAAAAATCACATGGAAGATGTATAGGAAATACTGTTTATTTGTTACAACCCTTTTTAATTCCTAAAGTTTGTCTTTTATTTTGCAGTTACCTGTGGCAGATTCCATTAACTATTGTGGTAGGAAATAGAAGCCATGTATCTTCAGAAGCAATTATTTGGGTGTCTAACAAATCAGGTAAAACATATATTTTCCTCTGAGGAACTACTTGGTCTCAAATAAATGTTTAGCAACTTAACTTCTGGTTTCAGCTGTTATAAACATGTGAATAAAGACAAATTAGAGAATATAGAAGAATAATCTCTATAAAGTTAAGTATAGTCTAATTTCAGTCTATTGATATAATTATTAAATTTGCGTCTTTGATTGTAAAGAGAAAAATAAAAACAAAATTCTTATAGTATTAGTTTTAACTGTTTTAAACTGCATTATTTTGTAATCCCAAATGTAATTAATTTATAATCATAGTTCCCAATAGAGCAGTATGTCAAGCACTGAAACACTGGCCACATATTTATTTATTTTTTTTTTAATTAAAAAATATTTATTATTATTATTATTTTTTTAACTTTACAATATTGTATTGGTTTTGCCATACATCAACATGCATCCGCCATGGGTGTACATGTGTTCCCCATCCTGAACCCCCCTCCCACCTCCCTCCCATATCATCCCTCTGGGTCATCCCAGTGCACCAGCCCCAAGCATCCTGTATCCTGCATCAAACCTGGACTGGCGATTCGTTTCTTATATGATATTATACATGTTTTAATGCAATTCTCCCAAATCATCCCCCTCCTCCCTCTCCCACAGAGTCCAAAAGACTGTTCTATACATCTGTGTCTCTTTTGCTGTCTTGCATACAGGGTTGTCGTTATCATCTTTCTAAATTCCATATATATGCGTTAGTATACTGTATTGGTGTTTTTCTTTCTGGCTTACTTCACTCTGTATAATAGGCTCCAGTTTCATCCACCTCATTAGAACTGGCTCAAATGTATTCTTTTTAATGACTGAGTAATACTCCATTGTGTATATGTACCAAAGCTTTCTTATCCATTCATCTGCTGATGGACATCTAGGTTGCTTCCATGTCCTGGCTATTATAAACAGTTCTGCAATGAACATTGGGGTACACATGTCTCTTTCCCTTCTGGTTTCTTCAGTGTGTATGCCCAGCAGTGGGATTGCTGGGTCGTATGGCAGTTCTATTTCCAGTTTTTTACAGAATCTCCACACTGTTCTCCATAGTGGCTGTACTAGTTTGCATTCCCACCAACAGTGTAAGAGGGTTCCCTTTTCTCCACATCCTCTCCAGCATTTATTGCTTGTGGACTTTTGGATCACAGCCATTCTGACTGGCATGAAATGGTACCTCATGATCCTCTACATAGAAAACCCTGAAGACTCCACCAGAAAATTACTAGAGCTAATCAATGAATATAGTAAAGTTGCAGGATATAAAATCAACACACAGAAATCCCTTGCATTCCTATACACTAATAATGAGAAAATAGAAAGAGAAATTAAAGAAACAATTCCATTCACCATTGCAACGAAAAGAATAAAATACTTAGGAATATATCTGCCTAAAGAAACTAAAGACCTATATATAGAAAACTATAAAACACTGATGAAAGAAATCAAAGAGGACACTAATAGATGGAGAAATATACCATGTTCATGGATTGGAAGAATCAATATAGTGAAAATGAGTATACTACCCAAAGCAATCTATAGATTGAATGCAATCCCTATCAAGCTACCAACGGGATTTTTCACAGAGCTAGGACAAATAATTTCACAATTTGTATGGAAATACAAAAAGCCTCGAATAGCCAAAGCAATCTTGAGAAAGAAGAATGGAACTGGAGGAATCAACCTACCTGACTTCAGGCTCTACTACAAAGCCACAGTCATCAAGACAGTATGGTACTAGCACAAAGACAGAAATATAGATCAATGGAACAAAATAGAAAGCCCAGAGATAAATCCACGCACCTATGGACACCTTATCTTTGACAAAGGAGACAAGAATATACAATGGATTAAAGACAATCTCTTTAACAAGTGGTGCTGGGAAAACTGGTCAACCACTTGTAAAAGAATGACACTAGAGCACTTTCTAACACCATACACAAAAATAAACTCAAAATGGATTAAAGATCTAAACATAAGACCAGAAACTATAAAACTCTTACAGGAGAACATAGGCAAAACACTCTCTGACATACATCACAGCAGAGTTCTCTATGATCCATCTCCTAGAATATTGGAAATAAAAGCAAAAATAAACAAATGGGATCTAATTAAAATTAAAAGCTTCTGCACAACAAAAGAAACTATAAGCAAGGTGAAAAGACAGCCTTCCGAATGGGAGAAAATAATAGCAAATGAAGCAACTGACAACTAATCTCAAAAATATACAAGCAACTCTTCCAGCTCAATTCCCGAAAAATAAATGACCCAATCAAAAAATGGGCCAAAGAACTAAATAGACATTTCTCCAAAGAAGACATACAGATGGCTAACAAACACATGAAAAGATGCTCCACATCACTCATTATCAGAGAAATGCAAATTAAAACCACAATATGGCCACATATTTAATTCCACTTTCCAGCTATCTTCTCTTTATTAGACTGGCCCTTTATATAGAATGGGTCTGGCAGTAGTTTCCATAAAATTAGATAATTATAGAGCCAGATATGAGAGGCCTTGGTAGCTCATCAAACCATCCTTTAGGTAGGGTTAATGCTCAAGGAGCAGAGAAAGATGGGATTCTATTCTGTTTCTAAATATCTTCAAGTAAGATAGTGACTTATTTCAATTCACTATCAGAAAGCTATTTCTTGAAACCAATCCAAATCCTTCATGCTAGAGTGTGAACCAGGTCTCTTTTATTTCTCTTTTCCACTGAATTGAAAAAGCAATGATCATTTTTATGTAACAGCTCATTTAGATTTAAATGGTCAAGTATTCCACATTTTGTTTTTCTTACTGTTTTCTCATATTCTGCTAATATATCTTTTCTTACTATTTTATAAGCATCATTTTAAACAAATCTTTTCTTGAAATAAGGTGAAGTATAAATAAATAACAAAATACTGTTTCTTCCCCTCAGTCTAGTTATTATTCAGTTTAGTTCAGTTCAGTCACTCAGTCATGTCCAACTCTTTGCAACCCCATGAATTGCAGCATGCCAGCCCTCCCTGTCCATCACCAGCTCCCGGAGTTCACTCAAACTCACGTCCATCGAGTCAGTGATGCCATCCACCCATCTCATCCTCTGTCATTCCCTTCTCCTCCTTCCCCCAATCCCTTCCAGCATCAGAGTCTTTTCCAATGAGTCAACTCTTCACATGAGGTGGCCAAAGTATTGGAGTTTCAGCTTTAGCATCAGTCCTTCCAAAGAACACCCAGGACTGATCTCCTTTAGAATGGACTGGCTATTATTAGGGAGATGTAAATGGTCAAAATACATACACACATAAATACAAGACAAAGGTTTTACAGCAGAATCTAATCTGCTTACCAGAAACATAAACTCTTGTTTCTCCAGTTGAATTTTTATTCAAATGTTCATGTTACTGTATTTTTAACACATATTATGAAAATATGTGCTTTTATTTATATACACTGTGTGTAAAACATTCATATATAATGCAATGATGCACTGAAAGGCTTACTTTAAAATGTATTGGTGTATCTCCTTTTAAATTGCTTACTATAATCTATTCTTTTCATTTCTTTGAATTAGTTTTTATACCATGCTTTGAGTTCACACTTACTGTATTTTCTTTATACTTCTCTTTTACCTTCATGTAGTTGCTTTATTTATCTACATAATTTATTATGAAATGATGAGTGGAAGCAGTGAGCTCCTATTGTAATAATTCAGCTATTAGAATGAAGTCTTCGCTCCATAGAATTGCTAGCGACACAAAATAGAAGAGTTTTCAGAAATAAAGTAAAAAGGTAGAAGGTAGAATAGAAATGGGAAATTAGATACTGATCCAGTGTCAGGATCAGCCCCAGCTTTCACATTTAGACAGTGTAGGGATTCAGGGCAAGTCTGATTCTTCTTCAACTCTTTTCTCAGGGTCCATTTCCTCTAACTCCCTAGTTATTTCTATGGTGTTATCCATGATGTCCACAGATTATCTACAATAGTATCATGACCTTTATTTTTATTGAAGTTTGGTTGATTTACAATACGATGTCAGTTTCAGGTGTACAGAATGGTGATTCAATATTTTTGCAGATGATACTCCATTTTGGGCTTCCTTGGTGGCTCAGTGCTAAGGAATCCACCTGTAATGCAGGAAGATCCTGGGTTGGGAAGATCCCCTGGAGGAGGGCATGGCAACCCACTCCAGTGTTCTTGCCTGGAGAATCCCATGGACTGAGGAGCCTGGAGGGGCTATGGTCCATAAGATCACAAAGAATTGGACATGACTGAAGTGACTGAGCACACATGCCCACATACTCCATTTTAAATTATTACTATCATGGCTTTTCTTGACCAATGACCACAGGTTGTTGTACTGGTATTTGAGAGATTTTTTTTTTTTTATAGTCTTTTATTGTTAATCAGAAATAATAACAACATGATATTTCAAGCCATAGCTTGCCTAAAAAGTCCTCTGTGGTCACACATTTGATTGTTACACACAGCTGCATAGTTTTGGGCAACGTGTAACTCTAGGACATGATATTTACGTGGACTGTGGTATTACTTTGGCTTCCCTAGTGGCTCAGACGCCTGCAGTGCAGGAGATCCTGGTTCAGTCCCTGGGTGGGGAAGATCCCCTGGAGAAGGAAATGGCTACCCACTCCATTATTCCTGCCTGTAGAGTTGCATAGACAAAGGAGCCTGGCAGGCTGCAGTCCACTGGGTTGCAAAGAGTTTGGACATGACTGAATGATGTTCTTACTTGCACACCCCCTCACTCCATGAGTGCAATGTGTCATATTCCATTAAATCATAGCAGTCTTCTGATTGATAAAATGTAGTCTCAGTTGAATGTGGAGGCTTTTGTTTGGAATTTCTATACCAAGTAAATGTTTCTTGAAAACTTTATGAATACATACATCTGGAAGAACTTTACAAGTGGGACATAAAACAAAGGCAACCTTCCTAGTTTCCATGTTTATTCTCGTTCTCAGTGAATTTAGTTCTATCTTGAACTCCTTCATTCTGTTGACAAATAAAAAACAGAAACCAGTCAAGGATTAGGGAAAAAAGGTTAAATTTGTATCCTTTTAGATCACCTTTTATCCTCAAAATATAGTCAACCAATATTAATGAAAAATGTTTCTTCACAGATATGGTAAGAACATATTCTGATCAATTCTTACCAACATATGTTAAACATTCCACTTTTTAATTATAACAGATCGATGCTTTTATAATTTTTCATCATCAATAATATCAATTTGATGTCACACGATACTAAGGTCAAGTCATTAGTGAACAATGTAAACAATATAAAATGTGAATTTGATTTGTATCATTATATGTTCTTGACACTTCAACTTTTTGTTGTGTCGGGTGGTTATCTAATTAATTCCAAGCTAAGGCACATATCATTTTAGGTTAAACACAGTTTTAAAACAAATTTTTGAATTATTGAAAGTAGGTAAAAAAATTTTTCTCTTTTGTTTTTACTATGAAAATGCTGAGAAAGCAAACATTTATACATAGTAGCCCTCATATTGACTGACTATTAACTAATGTATAGTGGAAGGAAATACACTTAATGACAAATGTTAGGAAAGAAAAATTTCAAAGGGAAATTGATCCTGAAAATCAGAAGTATATTAAAAATAGCATAATGCTTCCTTTAAATATTGGCTCATAGGATTCTCATAGCCTTTAAGGTATTTTTTTTTTTTAGTCTCTACTTTCCAAATGAGAAAATTAAGGCTTGAGAACTAACGTGCCAAAAATGTCTTAGGAACTTGATTTTCTTTTCTAAGTTCGTTTATGACACACATGCACACACAAGATCTAATACTTTGGTAGGTTACTTTGCAGATCTGTCAGTTTCAACACCTGGCCGTAGGATGCACATGCATGGTTCTCTATAATCTCTACAGAGCATGGTCTAATTTGATTCTCACAAGAGGCCAATGAGAAAACCAGGGTGTGTTATTATACGTTAATTTGTTTCACATGCTTCCCCTTGGCATCCTGGTTCACGTTTTTGTTTTAAATTCTCATTGTTCTGCAACCAGCCAGTATTGAGTGGAAAGATCTGATCTACTTTCTTTTTCATTCCAAAAGGAAGAATAAAATATAAAGATATAAAACATTATAAAATGCCAACTACTCTGTGCCTTGATGTAGTTTAAATCTCATGCCATTTTGGATATATTCTAAATATAAATTTTAATTGTTACTACTAATACTTGAAATATAACATCCATACTTTTTACTATAGTACTCATCACACACTGTACCTCATTAGACCGTTGGAAAAGATCTCTTTAAAATTCATTGCTTGCCATTAGTTAATCTGGAGAACATTTTAGAGATATAATTAAGTAAAATGGAAAAGATATTTAAAAATCTATTACAAAATCTTTTGGGGAATCATTTCTCCAAGGATTTCATTTATAGCAAAGGTATAAAAATATCCATGAACAGTAATAACCTTCAAGTTTTAGTTATTAATTTAATAATAGAATATTTAAAAATAATAGATTCTTGCCTTTCTTTTTCTCTTCAGATAACATAGAAGGTGTAGGGATTGTTTTCCTGTTTTAATTTGTCTCTATTCTACCTATAAGTTGTTGAATTCAAAAGCTCAAAAAACTAGAAATAAGTGCATTATATGAAGGTAAGTTATAACATCTATATAAAATATCAGGAGGAAGTAGCTTTAAAAAACAGATTTAATATAGAAATCCATGACCATTTCAAAATTGTAAAAAGTTTTATCATGTATTTATTAAGCCCAATGCTTTAATATTGTAATTTCTTCAAAGAATAATCACTTGCTAGATGAAAATGATTAAACTTGTTCTTAACCCATATGAATTCAATAACAATTTTTAAATGTTTTGTTATCAATGTTTAAAAGTTTTGTTATAAAAAAATCTTATCATTCCTAAAGAGTTAGGGTTACTCTAGAGAAACAATATCATCAATATTTCAATCAGTTTTTGTTCAGTGAATTCAGACATGATTAACTAAAATCTCTATGAGAACTAATTTTATATGCTGTTTTTTAGATTATTTGTTTTTACTTTTACATTTGTAAAATTGGGTGACATTCTAAAGCTTCACAGAAATTGTGTGGGTAAATATTACATTTTTGAAAAATATGCAGATACAAAGTATTAGAAACTTGGAAAGTTATAAATATTTTAGAGTAATATCTGACAGATTTATTTTTCTAAGTACCACAGATTAAGCTGTGTAAAATCTCAAACTAATAAATTATCCCCTTTTGCCGTTGAATCATACAATTGGAAGGATCCTTAAATGGCATTACTTGGCCTTTAGGTTATAGGTAAGGAAATTGAGAGCCAAAAACAATCAATGGCCTAAGTTCAAACATTTTTATATAGGAGAATAGTTACAACAATACAGGTTTTGTACTCTTTTTTAAAATTTTATATATATATATATATATATGTAGTTCAGTTCAGTTCAGTTGAGTTCAGTTGCTCAGTCATGTTCGACTCTGCGACCCCACGAACTGCAGCACACCAGGCCTCCCTGTCCATTACCAACTCCCGGAGTTTACCCAAACCCATGTCCATTGAGTCGGTGATGCCATCCAACCATCTCATCCTCTGTTGTCCCCTTCTCCTTCTGCCCTCAATCTTTCCCAGCATCAGGGTCTTTTCAAATGAGTCAGCTCTTTGCATCAGGTGGCCAAAATATTGGAGTTTCAGCTTCAACATCAGTCCTTCCAATATATATAGTAGAGTTTTAAATAACTTCATACATTATGCTACTTCTATGAAGCATGAGTCCTGACGGCATCAGCAACAAAGTGATTAGAATTGTAGACTACGGTCTTAGGAATTCATAAAAGGCTGCCATAAAAAGTGAATGAGTTCTCTGTATCATATTTGAAGGGGTTAAATATGTTAAGTTATAAGATTGCTTTTACTGGCTTCCTTTAATTGAATTAACCAGTGAATGCAATCAAGTTACCATTTTCCAAAGTGATTCTAATAAGCAAAATTTATTATCTTTGTTCTAATTATATGTAGTAATATTAGAGCTTTAAATGAGGTTCTTTTTCCCAACATGATTGATGATACTGGAAAATCTGTTATTTATTAGCACATTCAAAAAGCACAAGGAAAAGGGTAAGAAATAACAGTGACTTTCAAATAAATGAGCCCTATTGTTTTAATCACTTTCTTCCTGAATAAAATAAGTAGATTATGCACCTGAAGCCTTTTTTTTATTCCAACCACAGATACATAAACAATCTAACTGAAAGCCACATGAATGCAGTAGTAGATTTCTTGGTTATATTTATCTTGAGAAAGATAATTATATATACATAATAGGGCTTTATCAAGAATAAAAGTGTTAATTATAAGAAAACAGTTAATTGAGTAATAGTGAATAAGAAACTAAAGGTTTTCTAGCAAATTCTAACCATAGTGATTAATTGAGTAAAGAGTAGATTTCAATTAGGTATTTAGAATGGTGTCCTCTTTTAATTATTGGTACTGTGACATTTGATATTAGGAAAGTATACTTCCTTCTATTTTAACTCATAAAATTGAAAATCTCTCTTACCCCTAAAATGCTGTTTTCAGAACACCATAGGATAACTTTGGACAAAGGAAGCTGGTTGCTGGGGAACATCAATCAAACTGGCTATTTTAGAGTCAACTATGATTTAAGGAACTGGAGATTATTAATTGATCAATTAATCAGGAACCATGAGGTAAACTGGACTTACTCATTAAAGATCTGTTTAGACATATGAACATCTGCCATTTTAATCCTAAATAACTCCATTTTTGTGTTTTTGTTTTTTTTGGTTGACCTCATAGGTTCTCTCTGTCAGCAACCGAGCAGGTTTGATCGACGATGCCTTCAGCCTAGCCAGGTATGTTTTTCTGTGGATCTCCACAATAAAACTAGCACTCTTAAGACTGCCTCTGTTACACTAAATAGTATATATGCTTTGAATCAGAAATCTTTTAAAAATAATTTCTATCTCACATCCTTTGTGTTTAGATATAATCAGTGGCCCAAACTCTTGATCAGTAGTAGCTGTAGGGTATTTCTGAGCCAGGAGAAGCTTGATCAATTTTCGCCACAGGTTCAATTTAACACTCAAGATTAATCATCTCTTTCCAATTTCATTAATGAAGTCTACAAAATGACCATTGTGCCATATTTAATTTTTCATGGAAAGTACCTTCAAGCATCAATTTTTTCCTGACATATACTAGTATATCTTTTTTTTAATGTATTTTTGAATGTGATTCATTATGAAAAGCTTGTGCTGCAAGACAGAAATAAATATTCTACTGGGTAAAGCTGTTCTGAACAAAATATATATCAATCTTGTAGCAGAAGTTTTAGTACTAGTTACAGTAATATTTGTTTCTAATAATCTATTTTCAGAGTTATATTTATAATATTAAAAAATCAGATATTCTTTTGAATAGTCATTAGCTATTCCTTTAAAATAAGGTTGATCATAAACCCAAGCTATTTTACTTAATTTTTAGGCTAAATAGTAAAATAAACTCAGTTCTTTTAGTATTTTGTGTTGCTTCATGTCCAAATATAGTTTTAATAATATGATAAGACTGGACAAAAATTTAGAAATGATAGAGGTAAAGTCATATATGAGGATAAAGATTCAGAAAGATATGAAGACTTTCAAGAAAGTATTAGATATGACATGAAGATTACTTTGACAGAGGAGTTTGGAGAGTGCAAAAAGCCAGTAGGAGAGTATGTATTACCCTGAAAGAGAAGCAGGCAAAAGAGAGACATGTTAAGGGGTCCACAGGAAAAATTAAGGTACTGGAAGGTAACTCATATTACCAGTTAATAAAGCATTTAAAAGATTCCAGACACTGTTTTGTTTTACATATAATAATTTGTAGAATTCTTACAACCTTATAAGTAGATCTACATTATTGTTATTATTCCCACTTTATAAGTGAGGAAACAGGCTCAGAGAGGTCAAGTAAGTTATCTAAAGGCACAGAGCTAGTAACTGACAGGGCCAGGGCTTTGCGTATATATATGCAGTAATATAAGAGCCAGGTAATATATGAAGATGGAGAGGGGGATTCGAAATGATAGTTCATGTGAATCTTTATGGGTTTGAAATGATGGTGAGAAAGCAAATATATAGTGACGTCCTAAAGAGAGAGGCAGATGGAAACTGAAAGGAAAGGAGATTTGTGTTACATAATAGAAGCTATTTTTAAATGAAATATTTTAATTTTAGTAGATGAATTTTTTTCAAAAATTAAATTCGTTGTTGAACATTGCTTTAACAATTTTTGAAGCCTTAAATGTTTGCAAGTAAACAATTTCATTATCATTTATACATATTTACCAGGGAAATATGCAAATCTCATTGAATATATATTAAAATTTGTTCTATTGATCATGAAATAGGTCTCCCATTAGCATGGAAGTAAATAAACCCCAAGGTAAATTTATTCTGCATTTACATGAAACACTCTGAAGTTACTTGGAATTCTTCATGTTTTAGTGTAAGCTAGTAAATGTTTCGAAGTTTTGCCTCCAGCCTATTTCAGCCTTCTTTCAGTTTCCTGAACATATTGCAATTCTTTTGGCTTCTTTATAGGTAACACACAGAAGAGTAGCAAATATTTATCAATATACATGTTCCAGATACTGTACTAAGGCTTTTATGACTGATTTTGTCCAGTCTTCTTAGTGAACCCATTGAGTAGGTGTGATTTACTCCAGCCGTGTTATAGCATGTTATAGACATGGAGGCTGAGAGGGGTTAGCCTCTTAGCTAAGGGTGCACAGGTTTCAAGTACGGGATGGGAGATAACATTCACCTCAAGACGTAGCACAGCAGAGCCTGTGACCTTTGGTCAGGATGACTTTGCCCATTACATGAAATTCTTCTCCTCTCCCCTTGTCTGTTGGGAACATTACTATTCACTTAAAAAAATTTTTTTTTCACTTGCACCACCTTACCTGAAACCTGCCTGTCCTCCCCAGCAAGACTAAGGTGACATCTGTGTATCTGTGCATTGGCAGTTGTCACCTTATAGTTCAACTACTTTTCTGGGTCCCTATGATTTTTGAGTGATCATGAGGGTAGGGCTTGTCTCATCCTTATGTTACGACTGCCTAACTTAATCTTTGATACTGGATTATACCAATATATATTTGTTGAATGAATTGCTGATTAATTATTGATTACTCAGAACATAAACTTTCAGGCCCAGTATTTTTTGTGCAATTAAGTACACATATTCTAGGTAATTTTTATGGTTGTTTTTTAAAATATATAAAAACTACAAGAATGCATTCTGGTTGTACTGATTCAAACAAGAGAGATAACAATGTGAAACTTTTGTTTTTCTCCTTCTGTGACCTCCCCTAGCTTTTATCCTCAGATAAAATGATTAATATTTGATGTATATAAATCTGGCCCTTTTCTAACAATTTCAATATTTGATGTATATAAATCTGGCCCTTTTCTAACAATTTCAATACAGTTTAATTTTTTACATGAATAGAACTGTTCTCTGACTTGTTTATAAAAATAAGTCTGAGGAGCTTTATTCCACTTTTTCTAAATTTTCATTATTATAATCAAGACTGCACTGAATGTCCTTGAACAGTCTTTTGTTGTACATGTATGTATTTTGGTACGATTGATTCTTGAAAGTGGAATTTTTGGTTTAAAGAGCATAACCTTTTTGATAAACATTGCAAGTTGTATTCCAAAGGGTTTCCCAGTAGAACCCTCCATCAACCATGTATGAGGGGACCCAATGCCCTCATTGCCTACAGGATAGTAAACAATATATATCTTTTACATTTTTGACAGTATGGAAACAAAAATAAGGTTTTTTGAAGTTGTTACAGAACTAGTTAAAATAACTTGTGCATCTTTTCCTATACATCTTCCATGTGTATTTAGTTTTCTTTTATGAATTGTTACCCAGTTAGAAGAAAAAGAAAAGTCTAATAGAAGATGGGTGAGGTGTTTTTCCTACTCTTTTCCTATATATTTTGGATGTTTTGAGGTTTTAAGCCTTTTTGTAGAAGATGATTTTACAGGATTTTCTCTCAATATCATGTCTTTTTTTTTTTTAACTTTGTTTGTGATGTATTTCATCATCTCAATGGCTTTTAATTTACATGATATTCCATTTGTAGTTTTCTGTTTCTCTGGTTCTGCTTTCCACAGGAGACCCTTGCTATATGAACATTTTGAAAATGTTTCATTTTTTTATTTGTAAGCTATTTTATTTTTACATCTATTTTCTCAACCCCTTCTTCTCTAATGAGTTTTTATGTATAGCACAGCTTTCTTTAACATTATACGTTTATAACCAGTTATTTAATTCTGTTTGTTTACAAGACCTTTCTTATTCATAGGTCTGAAATGATGTCTTTATCCTAATGCTGATATTTTTCTTTGAGGGGATTGGTTCGGTTCTGTTCACCTGGTCTCTGTTCCTTTTGACACTAGTACCACGTTGTTCTGATTAGCTTAGCTTTATGGTGTGTTGTGGTTGGCGACATTTCCTCTTGTTCAAAATCCTACATATTTTTTCTCTTAAGTATAGGTCTCAAAATCAATTTGACAAAGCCGTTAAAAATCCTGCTGTAGTTATGACTGAATGTGCATTGGATTTATAAGTTAATTTTTAAAGAATTAGCATCTTTTCAAATGTGAGTTTTCCAATACCAAAGCAGTTATCCCCACTTATTTAGGTCCTTAGTGTAGCTTTATTTACATGAGTTCTGGTGATGTCATATTATTCCCTCATTTTTTTTTAAATGATATATGCTTATATAGGAAATGGCACTGCTTTTGCACTTACATGTTCTAATTTTCATTCCTTGTGTGTAAGGAACTAATCAGTTGCCTTGCAAATGTCATTGTATTATGACCTGAACTTTGAAATTAGTGACTAAATGCCTAGATTTTTTTTTTTTTTTTTTTTGTAAGTGGTCCATCATGTTTGTTGTTGGGCTTTGTTGTGATGAAGCATTGCTAGATCTGGAGATATAAAAATGAACAAGATGCAGTTCTTGTTTTCAATGAGTTCATGGTCTAGCAGGGACAATACACTGTAGACAATAAACTATATTCAGTGTGTCAATATGATGAATAAAATATTATGAAAGTGTTGGAAAGTAAAGAATTAATGTGGTCTAGAAAGATTGTTGTTGTTCAGTTGCTAAGTCATGTCTGACTCTGTGACCCCCAGAACTGCAACATGCCAGATTTCCCTATCCACTCTCTTCCTGAGTTTACTCAAACTCATGTCCATTGACTCACTGGTGCCATCCAACTATTTCATCCTCTGTCACCCCCTTCTCCTCTTGCCCTCCGTCTTTCCCAACATCAGGGTATTTTCCAGTGAGTCAGCTCTTCACATCAGGTGGCCAAAGTATTGGCGCTTCAGCTGTAGCAACAGTCTTTTCAATGAATATTCAGGATTGATTTCCTTTATGATTGACTGGCTTGATCTTTCTGTCCAAGGATGATGGGCATCATATAGGAAATAATATCAAGAGAATGAAAGTTTGCTATGAAAATCCATTAAAGGTTTAAAAGTAGCAAAATGAGAGCAGGGGAAAATGTAAACTAGAGGATGGATTTAAGGCAAGGGAACTCTGCAGTGATACTCATGGAACAAATTGATTAAAACATAGATTTGAGAAGGAGTGGAATTGGCAGTTAGATTATATAAGAACTCATATTGAAGTTATTTATTCACTTACTATAGTAGAAACTGGAAATTTGGAATATTTGCCATAGAAAATATAATAACCACTGGATATTAAAAGCCATTGACATGCTCTGATATTATTTTAAAAAGCTGTGCAAGTGTGTATCATTGGATTGTGGACCTATGTGATATTCTGTTTGAAAATATTAAAAATACATGAAAATTTTTTGGAACATTTGTTCATATTCAAAAGAATTCCAGAGATAAATCATCATTGCCACCCTTGCCCTGGGCAGTTACTGCACTGATTTATTTATTTAGTCACCAGTTTCCTGGAAAACTTAATGAAGTTAAGTTTAACACATGCCAGATTACTACATTATTAATGTCATAACATATACTTTAGCCTGAATAGCATATTTTTAAGAATTAAAAAATTCTTTTGTAGGCTATTCCATTAAGGATCCAATCACCTAAAAAAGCCTCAGCTAGGGCAGAATCTTATAGCTTAGTTTGCAAGTTGTGTTGGGAAAGAAGATAACAGTTATCTCTCTTAAAATACTAGTGATGTATTTGCAATAAGCACAAAGACCTGGGCCTGGAGATCATGAATGTCACACCTAGAAGTGCTTGAAGTACTGGTGAGCTGCCATCAGTAGTACTCAATACCTTTCTGAAGACTCTGTGAGTTAAAAAATTAATACATACATTTTTATCAACTTGTTTCTGAGTTTAAAAACCTGAGAGAACTCTCAGGAGTGCTGTTAGAAGAACTGCAAATTCAGTCGGTGAGTCAGTGAAAATCTAATGGCTCATGAAGCAGATGATGAGACTACTCCAGACCTACCCTCCTGTGTTGTTGCTGTTTCTGGGCTGTAGTTTCATGAGCTAGCAGCATTGTTAAAGCCGACTTAACATTTGCAAACTAAGTGGTAGTCATCTGCTGCCTGTGAGACTTCGTGTTTCATAGTTTTTATTAGAAGGTCTGTGTCTTCTGGATGGTCCTCCTGCACTTTGTTTAAAGTTTCTCCTGCAACACATGTGTTCATTATTTCTTTGCTTATTGCAGAAAATAGGAGCACTGTGTACCTAAAAGGCAAGTTCATCCTGAACTGGGCTAGATGAAGAGTAGCTTTCCTATGTCGATGGCTGGACGTTTAAATCTCCATGTGTTGACCTTTCGTAGTACTGAGAAGTAAGGACTTAGAAACCTTTTATAAGAAATACCTTGGCAGACTGGACATTTTATCCTGATTACCCAAGTCAGTTGTGGAGATAACAGGACTACTTCACTTCACCTGAACACTGCCATGCAAAACCTGATTAAGAATCCTGGATCCCTCTGAGCCTGTCTGTTCATTGTTGTTCAGTCACCATGCCCTGCCCGACTCTTTGTGACCCAATGGACTGCAGCATGCCAGGCCTCCCTACCCCTTATCATCTCCTGGAGTTTGCCCAAATTCATGTCCATTGAATCAGTGATGCCATCCAACCATCTCATCCTCTGTTGCCCTCTTCTTGTGCCCTCAATCTTTCCCAGCATCAGGGTCTTTTGCAATGAGTTGGCTCTTCACATCAGGTGGCCAGAGTTTTGGTGCTTCACCTTTAGCATCAGTCCTTCCAATGAATATTCAGGACTGATTCCCTTTAAGATCGACTGGTTGGATCTCCTTGCTGTCCACGGGACTCTCAAGACTCTTCTCCAACACCACAGTTCGAAAGCGCCAATTCTTTGGTGCTCGGCCTTCTTTATAGCCCAGCTCTCATATCCGACTACTGGAGAGACCATATTCTTGACTATACAGACTGTTGTTGGCAAAATGATGTCTTTGCTTTTCAATACACTGACTAGGTTTGTCATAGCTTTCCTTCCAAGAAGCAATCATCTAACTTCATGGTGCAGTCACCATCCGCAATGATTTTAGACTGACACTGTCTACTGCTTTATAAATTCTGTTTTCACAAAGGATGTTTAGTTTTAGAATTCTTTCATCAATCCCTTCCTTCTTCTTTTTCAAAAGTACTATATAATTTTAGTATAAACATTTTTCTTCCTTAGCTGTGTTTTATAATGGAATCATAAGTCATTAATAATAGAATACTGATTAAAATGGATTTCATATTTACTCACTGGGGAGGGAGAGAAGGATGATTCTTTAGCTGTTTATATTAGACTCATTTGGGAGAAGTATACATGTACGATTATATTCTTATTTATTTTTTGTTAAGCTGCTAGAATGTGTGTGCAAAAGGATTGCATTCAAATATTTATGAAATCCTAAAAGTGATAAAATTGTTTATTGCAAACTAGGATTTATTGTTAGCTCTATGCTTCCAATCTTCTGCCATTGATCAAAGGCTATTAAAGTTAGCTTGTGGTTATACTTTTGGACTTTCTGACCAGGGAATATCTTTCCGTGCTGTGAGCAGAGACTCATAATGAGTCCATTCAGGAGCTTTGTGGCCATACCCAAGAGATTAAAATATTTCTCCCATCTGTAAGGCTGGAGATTTAATTATCTATTTGTCATTATCAGCTAAGGCTCCTCTTGAGATATACAAAAAAGTCACCTTGAAGCCCTCTCATTTTATAACTTTCTGTATGCAATTACTTAAAAATTCATATCCAAAAGGACTGTAAATTGATATTAGTTTATGTAACACTTTGTCACAGTAAATGTTAAAAATAATTTGAAAGCATTTCAGGACATTTACTATAATGGGCTAGGAGTCTTCACTTTCTTTCTATGATAACCCAGTGAAAGTCTAGAGTATATTTCTGAATTTTCAAGCCAAACTATTCCCATAGGCATATGCTTGTTTGCTCAAGGTTAGAAAATGAGGTAATGTGTTCCTTTGAGCTGTATTTAGAAATCTTATGAGGGTGAAGTCACAGATGTTATCCTTGGGATAAGGATTTAGAGGGAGCTGCCATACATACCAGCTATTTCTGAGAATAAACCTCTTGAGGCATTAAGGGAAAATCCACTGGAAGAGAAAAAGGCAACCCACCCCAGTATTCTTGCCTGGGAAATCCCATTGACAGAGGAGCCTGGTGGGCTCTGTCCATAGGGTCACAGAGTTGGACACAATTGGAGCAACCTAGCATGCAAGCACTGCGGCTCTTGAGGATGGCAGACTTTCTTGAAGACTTTTCAGTTGTACTTCATGAAATCAGAAGCAAATGTGTAACCTTCTGGTGCCGAATTTGTGTTTCAGGTCTATGGGTGAAAATGTTTTAATGTCTGAGAGTGCTGAATAGAAAGAAGAAAGATATTTTGACATTCTTTTGTAGGTTTGATATTTTCATAGAAAAGGCCTGAAGTCTTGAGTTACAAAAGTTAAGTGATATTTGTATGTATGTCAGTGCTACAGTGGAAACCGACAACATTGTACAGCAATTTTCCTCCAATTGAAAAAAAAAAAAAACCTGCACTTAAAAAAATGTGTGATGTTTGTAACATACATGGATTTGTATGTTACAAAAAAGGCATTCTTTTTTTAAGAATAGTCTAAATTTCCAAATGCAAATACAAATTTGCTTGAATAAATGTATATAATCTTTTTAGAGTCTCACAAATTAAAAAATATACATAATGTGCAGTATAGTTACTACTGTCTGGTTACATTTACCATAAAGTTATGATTCTTTTGGTTTTGTAATTGCTCTGGAACATAAGCCTGAGATTTCATAAGAATTTCTCTAGGATTTCTCTAAACCTCCCAATAATTTGAAATGCTTACCTATCCACAAATAATTTAAATTATCTAGGTAGAGCTTCTTCCAAGATGGTCATTTACACCATCAATTTTACTCGAATAGATATTTTTAACATGTGCTTTTAGCATAAAGACCTAAATATTCCTCTGATCTTAGATTCTTGGACTGTGATAGTACTATCTTAGTGGTTTTCCTGTCATGGATTTGAGTCATCTCCTCTGCTGCTTGCTGGAATCTTTTGTATATTCAGGTGCAGTGCTTCTTTGACTATGAACCTTGAGACCACCTGCATCAGCATACTGTACCTGAGATGTTTTATTAAAAATTGCATATTCCCACCACTACCTAAGAATCTGCATTCTATGAAGTAATTCCTGTGATTCTGACACCCACAGCAATGTGAAAACCACTCCTTTTGAGGAGCAGAAGGTATTTATGGCATCGACTTAGGCAGATGCTTCTGTGAAGCTGGAAGACCTTATATAGTATTCTTAACAACAGTGAGCATGACTTTCTTTGGATACTAGTGTCAGGAGCTGATCATTCAACAATCAGGACATCAGGGACTTAGTTGTAACTCTTCAAAAACCACTTTTTTTATTCTTGCTATTAAATATTTTACCATTTCAGATATGCCATTGGATAGCTATGACAGAATTCAAAATCTGAGTGTCTTAGCAATTTTCCCAAGCATGGAAAGCTCCTGGAGGAATCTCATATAATTAAGGGACACCTTTACGTTTAAATGAGCATACTGGCATAGATCAGCCATACATATGCATACTGAATTCTGATGTATTCAGTAGTTTTCCATGGTGAAGGCCGCTTTCTTGAAAGTTAATCTGGCATCTAAACCTGGGTTAATTTGTAAATCTGTTGACAGTGCAATAGGCAGGAAAACTGGAATTACCTGGAACAAATGTAAACTGTAAGAAGAAGGCATGTTTGGGTTTTGTGGTTAATCTGTGATATTCTGAAGGAATCAGGAACTTAGAAAGATGAAGGAAAGAAAAGAAAAGTAATTACATTTTTTCAGCAAGAAATAGTTGATGAGAAAGAAGAAAATGAGAGTTTTATGGTAGACTTAATGTGTGAAAAAATTAAATGAATCCTCTGACATTTAGTTTGTAAAAATAAAAGCCTAATTTTCAAAGAGCTCGTAAAAAAATCACTTTTCATTTCTATTATGATAAATTAAATTATAAATAAAACTTTAAAATGAGTAATATATGAATATTGGAGAAGGAAATGGCAACCCACTCCAGTGTTCTTGCCTGGAACATCCCATGGGGTCAAAAAAGAGTCGGACACCACTTAGTGACTAAGCAGTATGAGTATCGGTGTTAATGCAGGTTTTATGTTAGAGTAATTACTTTAAATTATCTTGAAATGATACTTTCCCACCTTGGAACAGAGATTCATAGGGTTCTGATAGCAGTCTTTCTTAACAAACATAGTAATCAGCCAGTGCTAAAGAGCTGCTCATAATTTTCTCCTAGAACTCATAAAATCTGTTTTGTGCTTTAGCAGTTATTTACCTAAGGTAGCAATGTTATCTTGATAAGGAAACTAGAAAAAGATAATGGAAAAAAAGTATCTTACATTAGTTTCTGCTTGGCATGAAGCATGAAAGATTTCATTTTTATATTTGAAGAGACAATACTTTGGGAAAGAGGAGAAAGGAAAGGAAATTTAGTTCCAACATTTGTGCAACAAAGGTGAGTGATTAATTCACAATACCAGACACTTTTGCTTATATGGCGAATCTTAATGCCTTGGGAGATGATTTTAAATACATGATGTTTTCCTTTAATTGCTTGTGGTGCTTCACATGCCCTTATGAGGAATGGAGTACTGGTGAAGAGGCCTTCACTATTTTGGATGTGAGCAAACATCAGATTAGGAAACTTGACTTGTTGTAACTGTGCCAAAGCCTCTTTAATGTTCTTTAAAGATATGAGTACAGGCCAACTCAGAAGCTAAGAAGTAGCACCGGGGCCTGTGGAATCAGACCACATTTGAATCACAGATTGCGTTCTGCCTTCCTAGACTGAATGGCCTGGAGTGCAGTGGATTTGAGCCTCAAAAGGGAAGAGGCAGAGGTTTCTGGTTGCTCAGCTGCTTCACTTAATTAGGATGAGGATTAAACAGAAGTTCAGTATCAACTCTCCAGGTCACCAGGTGGTAGTGCTAACCAAAGGGGAAAAAGACTTAATAAGAAAGAAAATGTTAGTCTAGCCATCCATATGTGACAAATTCAAGGAAGGCTAATAGACCCTGAAGAAAATAATGATTGAGTATCAGCGAATTTTATGGGGGTGCTAACTTAAACACACTCTAAATTCATGGAAGGTTCTTAAGAATGCTGTCGGAAATACCAAAAAGGAAAGGATTCCGGGTGAAAATTACCTGGTTTTGCATTCCCAGTGTGCAAATGCATTGGAAGTTAATTGCATAAGCTGAGGGCAGATCATGAGCTTTATCCAGGCCATATCAAGGGAAATGTTACTTCCCCTTTTCAACTGATAGTGAGACTAAAATTATTACAGAAATATAGTTACTATGCAGAGCAATTAGGCCCCTTGCCTCCCAGCTTACCAACTTTTTAAGTTCTATCTTTGTAGAATTTCTCAGCTTTCCTTTTTCCATTTTTAAAATGTTACTGCAGTCTGTAGAATTTTGACATGGATAGACTATCAGTGGTTTCATAGAGTGTGAAGAGTTGAGAAATCCATATGAAAATTTGTGTTTCAATAAATGCAAAAGTAGTATGTAGGGTATTTCAGTAAATTATATATTCAATGTGAACATTAATGAGTTTGTTGACAGAGAAATAGATGATGGATACATGGATTGAAGGGTAGGTGGGTATATGGGAAAAGCAATACAGAATTTTAAAATTTGAGAATCACAGCCAATGTTTAGTCAAAAAAATTCAAGTGATTTTCTTAGTGGGAGGAAGATATTGAGATAAAATATAAACAAATTATATACTAGATAGTTATCACATTTAACAATAGAAAGTTACAAATGTTGGTGGAGATGTTTATTTATCAAATGTTTGTTTATTTCAAAGGTATGCAAAATTCAAAATAACTTAGAGGTATACTTTTTTATTTTTTAGTCTGTATTTTGTCATTATAGAATGTATAGAAACTAGTAGGAAAATCTTTCAACAGCTATTTACCTGGTTTGTATGTCACCAGTCAGTATCTATTTTTCATTCCAGATAAGCTAATCAGTTTCTAAAGTGTACATACATAACATTAAAATGAACTGTGTGTTCTCTGTATTCTCAATAGATAAGTGATATGAGAACATCTTTCACAAACAAAATAAAAATTATGAAAAGTAGGAGAAACAAGCATGTCAAAATACTTTTTGTGGGTTGATCTTTTTTTATTTCAATTTCTGGTGCTTATTTGTAAGAATCATTCACAAATGGAAGATTCTGTAATGTACTTAGTCAGCAATATCTTCCGGTTATATAGTAACAATGTTTCACGTTTGAAAATACATGCAAGTTAAGAATATACAGAGATGGGGATGGAAAGGGTGATCCTAAATGGCTTATCCACAACGTGACAGATCATTAACTCAACAAATATTTAACAAATACCTAAATACTACTACATAATAGCGCCTGGTACATAGTAGGTAAAAGTGAAAGTGAAGTAGCTCAGTTTTGTCCAACTCTTTACGACCCCATGGGCTGTAGCCTACCAGGCTCCTCTGTCCATGGAATTTTTCAGGCAAGAGTACTAGAGGGGGTTGCCATTTCCTTCTCCAGGGGATCTTCCCAACCCAGGGGTTGAACACATGACTCCCACATTGCAGGTGGATTCTTTATTAGCTGAGCCACAGGGAAACCCAAGAATACTGGAGTGGGTAGCCTATCCCTTCTCCAGCGGATCTTCCCAACCCAGGAATTGAACTGGGATCTCCTTCATTGCAGGTGGATTCTTTACCAACTGAGCTATCATGGAAGCACACTACTCTGTGGAAGTATAAAATGTATACCCAAGTTTTCATCTGAATCTATTCTGATGAGGTTGTTTACTTGGTTTTCATCTTAATTTATCTTTCTCTGTAAGATGCTCTTAGACAATTTTTGCAAAAAATATTACTGAAATCTAGAATAATTCCAATATGTAGCTTATAATTTTAAATATGAAGGTTGAATATTAATAGTAAGTTTAATAGTTTTCATAATTAAGTAGTTAAAAGAAGTATAAATATATCTGAATAAATGCAGTTGCATGATGTTGAGAGCAGCAAGGAATCTCAAAAGCAACGTTCACATCAAAATTAAATTTTTATCGAGTAATAGTTGTTAGAAATACATGTATTTTGTTTGTTCACCAAGTAAATGTTTATGAGGACTCTGCTATAATAGTATATTCTATTAAACATAGTGAACTACATTAATTAAACATATGAACCACAAAATCTAACAGCATATTCTTAAATGTCTTAGACTTTAGGAGAGATTATAATCTCACAATTATCTAACAGGAAAATTTAATGTAATACACTGGTCTAAAAAATTTAGTGTTCATCTACTATGAATGTTAGGTGGTTTAAGAGCACAGTATTTTAAAGGAAGGAGAGGTCACTTTAGGATGGTGTACTCACAATCTCCTAATGCTTCATGGAAGACACAGTAATTGAGAATTTAAGGTCAGCTTTGAAAAACATCTGGAAGAAGGAAACAACGCATCACACAGAATCATGACACCTGTGTCCACCATTATCTGGTCATTGATCTCAAGCATGTTGGCAGTAGATGGTATTCCAGGATAATCTTCAAAGAGCTCTCAAAGTAAAATGAAGCAACAAAGGCACATTGACGAAGAATACAAACATGAAGAAATCAAAATGGGAAAGGTAACATGATATCATCTTTATGAAATTTGACTTTAAAAAGTAGTATCTTGCTAGTGCAAGATTTTGCTAGTGAAATTTTGTCCCAATTTTAGATTAAGATGCATGCTCAGATTTCAAATATCTAACTAGATAAAGAACGTCCAAATTTTGGCTTTGCCTAGTTAGAGTGACATGCTAATATAGAAAAGTCACTTTAAGATATTGCGTTTGCCAACCAGTTTCACTTTTTATTTGATACAGTTTTAAACCATATTTATCTGAGTTAAATCAGACAGGGAATAGCACTATAGGAAAGTAAAAAATCTGTCACTCTGGAGAATATAATATGTCTCTAGTTATATGCTACTATATGAGAATGTTCTGATATATGGACATACAGATATTTCTCTCTTTCTGTTAAACATCAATGAAGTGGAGATCTTTTGGAATTTCTTATTATTGGATCCATGTTTAGAATATTCTAATATTCTAATATTCATTAGATTGCATTTCATTTTTAACTATTAATAATTTTTGTGGTCCTTTTTATATTTTATTAATGAATCAATAGCCATTTGTACTTTAAGAAAAGTAAGAGATGTGTGTGTATTCTAAAATATAAATTATATTGGACATTAATATATATTTCAAAATGGAAGTTATATGTAAGGTTTTTCAAAAACAACTAATGTGCTGTTTTTCCTAATCTAATGCCTCAATTGAGAAGGTAAAAGAGAGAAAAAATGATTTAATCTTTTCTTTTTCTTGAAATATTGTCTTCTTAAAAATACTTATTAACTCATAAAATTAGCAAGTGATTATTATTTAATCGTACAAGCAAAATTAAATATGCTCAACCATTTTTTTCTTCCATAAGTGTATTGTGTAGTATACATAACATGGTGGAAAAATGAAATGGTTTATTTACAATTATTAATTACCAGAGCTTAATATTAGTGACCACATCTCTACATTTAGTTAGAATCAACATGGTTTATACCACTTTTGTTTTCCAAACATTTCAACTGAATTCCTACACTGCTTTTTTACATTGGAAAGTCTTAAAGAAAACCTACCGGAAACCAAAGAATTCCTGATAGATGGGATTGCTCTGAATTTTTTAAAAATAAATGAAATGCTGATTTCTTTCTGCATGCTTTATATTCTTGGTCAGTGAGTGGAGTATTCACATGACACTCTCTGAAATTTTATCTTTTGAATACAAACCAAATTCCCAGTCTAATATCTCCAAGTGAAGCGCAGATCTCTACAAACTTAAAAAATAAAAAAAAATGGAAGAAATGATGTTGATTGTCTCTCACATAACTGATTCTCAATGATAGGATAATGACAGAACAAAATGTGGCATTCAAAAGAAGAAAAAAAAATGGAAAACTAGGAGCTGTTGTAAAGGACTTGGGGATGAAAAAAATTTCTTAATTAAATTCTGATTTTACTTTTTGAGCATAGCTTCCTGGTCAGATTTTCTTAGTAGTCTCTGGGTCTGCCCTTTGAGAGATTCTTCCCTTTCCATCATCTTCCATGAACATATGTGAGATGAGTGGTGGGCATATACCTCTCTTGGGTACCACGCAGTGTTGTCATCCCACTTCCAAGCCTGTAGAAGGTTGATGTCTAAAGGTTGTTCCAAGTCTTAAACAGTTACACATGCTTTTAGTCTAAGATTGTAGCATCTTTGGAAGCAGAACCCTCTTGAAACCTTAGTTTAGTTCAGTCGCTCAGTCGTGTCCGACTCTTTGCAAACCCATGAATCGCAGCACGCCAGGCCTCCCTGTCCATCACCATCTCCCGGAGTTCACTCAGACTCACGTCCATCGAGTTGGTGATGCCATCCAGCCATCTCATCCTCGGTCGTCCCCTTCTCCTCCTGCCCCCAATCCCTCCCAGCATCAGAGTCTTTTCCAATGAGTCAACTCTTCGCAAGAGGTGGCCAAAGTACTGGAGTTTCAGCTTTAGCATAAACCTTAGTAGCCTTCTTATTTTTTTCTGACAACTTCTTGTGTGAGTCCCCACCTCAACAATATCTTAGAGACTTAGTTCTCAGATCTCTTATATTTCTTTGACATATTGGGGATTATCTCAAGTTCTTCAGCCTTCAAAAGGAGAACTAGACTTTCAGGCTCATCCCCTGAGTTATATTTCTATTTGAAAAGACTTACTATCAAGTAGGCCAAGGGTTGTTATCCTTAACAAGTAAGCCCTTGGTGAACTTGGATTTGACTCTATTCCAACAGGACAGAATGAGACAGGGAGAAATACACAATAAGCTTTAAGACGCCAGTCTAGATATGCCTATTTCCTTTTGGTAGAAGTCAATTACATGGTAATTCCTAATTGTGAGGGAATCAGGTAAATAAAATCTTTTTATGTCCTCAGGATAAAAAAGTGAAATTGATCTGGTCAAGAGCAAGCTGAGTAATACACAGCTACCAATTGAACATGCTACCGGAAATACATAAAAACGTTGGCTTCTACACAACATTTTCAAGAGCCAGATTAGCAGGACCAGTTTTTGTTTGATTATTATGCTTTTTTAGAAAAAATGTTCAGTTCAAAGAAATGAAATATACATATTTATATATCTCCCTGCTTCCCCAACACCAACTGCCAACAACCAAAAAAAGGAAGGAAAAAAAGAATGACTGACAAATACAATGAATTGTGGGCCCAAACACAGAAAGATTCTGAAAATGGATGAAAGGATTTATAGAACCTCTGTGGGACACAGAAATCTACAAAAATGAAAGGCACATGTATGAAGAGACTGCCTTATTTGGATTAATGGAATCTGGAGGAATGAGGTGGGGAAGAAATATATATGGCAATTGGTTTAGCAACCATTAATTGAGACAGCTAGAAACAATTAAATGCTAAAGCTCCACAACAAGTACCTTCACTATGCAAGGCTGAACTATGAATCACACAGCTCTCTGGAAAATTTTGAAATGTGACTCTGGAGCAGATATATACCCCTAAAGAGATGGAACCACTGATTTGATTAGAACTGGGTCTGAAATAACAGCAACACAAATGTTAAACTACTGTTTCAGCATATTCACCATGATGGCTCTTTTTTTTTTTTTCCACCATTCATGGATTTATTTTATTAATATGTTATTAATATTAATAAACTACTAATGTCAGCCTACCTTCAATAACATTTCTTTTTATTTCAAAATGTTTGAAATCACTTTGAAGCTTTAATCGTCTCAACAGTTCTTTTTTTTATTTTATTATTTTTATTTTTTTTAAATTTTATTTAATTTTTAAACTTTACATACTCTTAAGTTACAATCTATCAGCAACTACTTCTATTAGATAGGACCATCCCTTTCAAACATAAGTGACATTTAAATATACATCAGCCTGAAATCCATCAATTCAGTTCAGTCGCTCAGTCATGTCTGAGTCTTTGCAACCCCATGAACTTCAGCATGACAGGCTTCCCTGTCCATCACCAACTCCTGGAGCTTGCTCAAACTCATGTCCACTGAGTTAGTGATGCCATCCAACCATCTCATCCTCTGTTGCCCCCTTCTCCTCCCTCCTTCAGTCTTTCTCAGCATCAGGGTATTTTCCAATGAGTTGGTTCTTTGCATCAGGTGGTCAAGGTATTGGAGTTTCAGCTAAAGCTGAATGAATATTCAGGACTGATTTCGTTTAGGAATGATAGGTTTGATCTCCTCATAGTCCAAAGGACTCTCAAAAGTCTTCTCAAACACCACGGTTCAAAAACATCAATTCTTCAGTGCTCAGCTTTCTTTATAGTCCATTTCTCACATCCATACATGACTACTGAAAAAACCATAGCTTTGACTAGGTGGACCTTTGTTGGTAAAGTAATGTCTCTGCTTTTTAATAGGCTGTCTAGATTGGTCATAGCTTTTCTTCCAAGTAGCAAGTGTCTTTTAATTTCAAGACGGCTGCAGTCACCATCTGCAGTGATTTTGGAGCTCCCCAAAATAAAGTCTGTCACTCTTTCCATTGTTTCCACATCTATTTGCCATGAAGTGATGGGACCGGATGCCATGATCTTAGTTTTCTGAATGTTGAGTTTTAAGCCAACTTTTTCACTCTCCTCTTTCACTTTCATCAAGAGTTTTCTTTAGTTCCTCTTCACTTTATGCCATAATGGTGGTGTCATCTGCATATCTGAGGTTATTGATATTTCTCCCGGAAATCTTGATTCCAGCTTGTGATTCATCCAGCCCAGCATTTCACATGATGTAATCTGTATATAAGCATGGCACCCCACTCCAGTACTCTTGCCTGGAGAATCCCATGGATGGAGGAGCCTGGTAGGCTGCAGTCCATGGGGTCACTAAGAGTCGGACACGACTGAGCGACTTCACTTTCACTTTTCACTTTCATGCATTGGAGAAGGAAATGGGAACCCACTCCAGTGTTCTTGCCTGGAGAATCCCAGGGACGGGGGAGCCTGGTGGGCTGCCGTCTCTGGGGTCACACAGAGTCGGACACGACTGACGCGACTTAGCAGCAGCAGCAGCAGCAACAGTATACAGCCTTGATGTACTCCTTTCCTGATTTGGAACCAGACTCTTGTTCCATATCCAGTTCTGTTTCTTCTTGACCTGCATAGAGATTTCCCAGGAGGCAGGTCAGGTGGTCTGGTATTCCCATCTCCTTAAGATTTTTCCACAGTTTGTTGTGATTCACACAGTCAAAGGCTTTGGTGTAGTCAATAAAGCAAAAGTAGATTTTTTTCTGAACTCTCTTGCTTTTTCAATGATCCAACAGATGTTGGCAATTTGATCTCTGGTTCCTCTGCCTTTTCTAAAACCAGTTTGAACATCTGTAAATTGACAGTTCATGCACTGCTGAAGCCTGGCTTGGAGAATTTTGAGCATTACTTTGTTCGCATGTGAGATGAGCACAATTGTGTGGTAGTTTGAACTGGCATTGCCTTTCGTTGAGATTGGAATGAAAACTGACCTTTTCCAGTCCTGTGGCCACTGCTGACTTTTCCAAATTTGCTGGCATATTGACTGTAGCACTTTGACAGCATCATCTTTCAGGATTTGAAATAGCTCAACTGGAATTCCATCACCTCCACTAGCTTTGTTTGTAGTGATGCTTCCTAAGGCCCACTTGACTTAGCATTCCAGGATGTTTGGCTCTGAAAGCCATAGAATTATCTAAAAGTACCATAGGAAAGATAATTAAGAATAAAAACAGAAGAACTACATCAAGCAAAAAATTCAAATATTCTCATCATGTGATTTCCAAGAATGAAAACAGACATGTGGTTTCTTTTGAGGCAAGACTTTAAAGAAAACACACAAAAAGAATAAAAGAGGTAAAGCAGCAGAGATAAAAGGAATGAATTGATCTGGCATTATAAGAAAGAAAACCATATTACAGTAAAATCACAGACACAGGGACAAACATATTCAGGAACAATGTGGAGAATAAGCTTGAGGTAACTGAGATAAATGAAATGGAAAAAACAAAGAAAATTGTAAGCAACAGACATTCAGTGTATTGGTATATGTGTGTATTGGTATATGTGTGTACGTGTGCACTTAATGTTTATGAAGAAAAAGAAATAAAATGAAAAAAATTGAATATATAGAAAGAGTAAACCTTCTTATAGTAAAGATGTGAATATGCAGATTGAAAGGGTACCTGTGCTTTAGGAAAATACTTATGCCCAAATATTAAGACATGTTTGGGTGAAAACCTTGGGCTTTAAAATTTTTACAGGTTACCTAGAAAGTGGAAAATTCAGACTGGCTCACATTTCTATAAGCAAAGAATATTTCACTGGATAGAATACAAAGCCTTTTATGCAATCAAGTCACCCCGTTGACTGTGAAAGAAAGGTGATACGTCTTGAATCCCCAGGAATGTGGGACAAAGGAAACAAGGAAATAAGGTTAGAAAATAGAAGGCAAATTTTTAAACCAAGAAAACTTTAACGTAATCCAACAATAAAAAATCCAGAAGGGACATACGAATTAATAGAAAATGTGAGTCTCATGATTTTTTCATTTTTCTTTATCAGGGATTCAATGGATAAAGATTTAACAATGAATAAATCCATAGGAAAATTATTTTAATATAGTTTAGTGGGGATGAAGTTCCATCTGAAAGAAAGGAGTAGCAAGTGTAAGTTTATTTTTTAATTGTTTAATTTTTTAAATTGATATATAGTTGATTTAAAATGTTGTGCCAAGCTCCACTACAGGAAGTGCTCATTTTTAAAGTGTATTATAGTTTATGGAGTGGCCCAGCTTTCTTTCATTTTTCTAAAACTCAATAAATTCCTTAAAAGATTTTGTCACTTTGTCATATTTTTGCCTACATTTTTACTTTTTAATATTTATATATGATTCTTATGAAAATTATTATTGTATTATAATTGTACATTAAATTAATAATGATAATGACTTTCATTAAACTAAGATTTCAGAATTATCTTCTCATAAAAGTGGTTCTCTTACTGGAGAAGTATTTCTAATTTTTACAATTGTATATCATTTTGAATTTCAAAATGTTGAACTATATGTGATCATTTTAGCAAAATAGAAAACATTTTAAATGTATTATTCTTGTAAAAAAAGATATATGTAATAGTATTTTAAAATTATATATATATATATGTTTGCTCTGAATTAGCTAACAGTTTTTGGTGTTGTTTGTGTTTTCATTGATGCTTCAACTTTTAAAATTACTTCCTACAAGTGTTAATGAAGGGTAAATTTTCAGAGGATAAGCAAGGACTTAACTATAGGACTATCAAAATTAATGACTGTCATTGTTAGAACACAGTAAGTCTATACCATTAATGTCCTCAAATTGCTAATTATCATTAAGGAGTTAGAACATCATTATCATTACTTTTCCCAAGTTTTTTTTTTTTTTTCCTTAACATTATCAACATTAAAGAAAATCAAGGAAAGGCTAAGGTCATATATTTCTGAGTTGGAGATCTAGATTAATTAAATATTTCTGTGTAAATACCATATGCTCAGGATTTTTTTTTTTTATGACACTGAAACCTTTAGCTGAAATTTAGAGAAGAGAAAACTATGTAGCTATTCTGTGCCTGCTGAGTTGGCTTCACATGTTGGACTCTGTCCAACCCCATGGGCTGAAGCCTGCCCGGCTCCTCTGTCCATGGAATTTACTGGGCAAGAATACTGAAGTGGGTTGCTGTGCCTTCCTCCAGTGGATTTCCCTGACCCAGGTATCAAACCCACATCTCTTACATCTCCTGCATTGTCAGGCAGGTTTTTTACCACTAGTGCTCTCTGGGAAGTCCTTTAAAGCCCTAACATCTGTCTCTGGAGGTTTTATAAATTGTCTGCAAGTTAATGTCCCAAAGAACAAAAGTTTTCTGTTGTAATATATAGCTGTTCAGTTCAGTCGCTCAGTCGTGTCTGACTCTTTGCAACCCCATGAACTGCAGCATGCCTGGCCTCCCTGTTCATCACCAACTCCCGGAGTTTACTCAAACTCATGTCCATTGAGTCAGTGATGCCATGCAACCATCTCATCCTCTGTCAGCCCCTTCTCCTCCCTTCTTCAATCTTTCCCAGCATCAAGGTCTTTTCAAATGAGTCAGCTCTTCGCATCAGGTGGCCAAAGTATTGGAGTTTCAGCTTCAGCAACAGTCCTTCCAATGAATATTCAGGACTGATTTCTTTTAGGATTGACTGGTTGGATCCTCTTGCAGTCCAAGGGACTCTCAAGAGTCTTCTTCAGCACCACAGTTCAAAAGCATCAATTATTTGGCACTCAGCTTTGTTTATAGTCCAACTCTCACATCCATACATGACTACTGGAAAAACCATAGCCTTGACTAGATAGACCTTTGTTGGCAAAGTAATGTCTCTGATTTTTAATATGCTCTCTAGGTTGGTCTTAACTTTTCTCCAAAGGAGTAAGAATCTTTTAATTTCATGGCTGCAGTCACCATCTAAAGTGATTTTGGAGCCCAGAAAAATAAAGTCAGCCACTGTTTCCCCTATTTCCCCATCTATTTCCCATGAAGTGATGGGACCAGATGCCATGATCTTAGTTTTCTAAATGTTGAGCTTTAAGCCAACTTTTTAACTGTCCTCTTTCACTTTCATCAAGAGGCTCTTTAGTTCTTCTTCGCTTTCTGCCATAAGGGTGGTGTCATCTGCATATCTGAGGTTATTGATATTTCTCCTGGCAATCTTGATTCCAGCTTGTGCTTCATCCAGCCCAGCGTTTCTCATGATGTACTATGCATATAAGTTAAATAAGCAGGGTGATAATATACAGCCTTGATGTACTTCTTTTCGTATTTGGAACCAATCTGTTGTTCCATGTCCAGTTCTAGCTGTTGCTTCCTGAACTGCATACAGATTTCTCAAGGGGCAGGTCAGGTGGTCTGGTATTCCCATCTCTTTCAGAATTTTCCACAGTTTATTGTGATCCACATGATCAAAGGCATAATCAATAAAGAAAAAATAGATGTTTTTCTGGAATTCTGTTGCTTTTTCAATGATCCAACGAATGTTGGCAATTTGATCTCTGATTCCTCTGACTTTCCAGTTTGAACATCTGGAAGTTCACGCTTCACGTATGGTTGAAGCCTGGCTTGGAGAATTTTGAGCATTACTTTACTAGCATGTGAGATGAGTGCAGTTGTGCAGTAGTTTGGGCATTCTTTGGCATTGCCTTTCCTTGGGACTGGAATGAAAAGGGACCTTTTCAGTCCTGTGGCCACTGCTTAGTTTTCCAGATTTGCTGGCATATTGAGTGCGGCACTTTCACAGCATTATCTTTTAGGATTTGAAATAGCTCAACTGGAATTCCGTCACCTCCACTAGCTTTGTTCGTAGTGATGCTTCATAAGGACCACTTGACTTCACATTCCAGGATGTCTGGCTCTAGGTGAGTGATCATACCATCATGATTATCTGGGTCCTGAAGATCTTTTTTGTATAGTCCTTTTGTGTATTCTTGCCACCTCTTCTTAATATCTTCTGCTTCTGTTAGGTCCATATCATTTCTGTCCTTTATTGAGCCCATCTTTGCATGAAATGTTCCCTTGGTATCTCTAATTTTCTTGAAGAGATCTCTAGTTGTTCCCATTCCATTGTTTTCCTCTATTTCTTTCTATTGATCACTGGGGAAGGCTTTCTTATTTCTCCTTGCTACTCTTTGGAACTCTGCATTCAAATGGGTATATCTTACCTTTTCTCCTTTGCTTTTTGCTTCTCTTCCTTTCACAGCTATTTGTAAGGCCTTCTCAGACAGCCATTTTGCTTTTTTGCATTTCGTTTTTGGGGATAGTCTTGCCCCCGTCTCCTATACAATGTCACGAACCTCTATCCATAGTTCATTAGGCACTCTGTCTATCAGATCTAGTCCCTTAAATCTGTTTCTCACTTCTACTGTATAATCATAAGGGATTTGATTTAGGTCATACCTGAATAATCTAGTGATTTTTCCCCACTTTCTTTAATTTAAGTCTGAATTTGGCAATAAGGAGTTCATGATCTGAGCCACAGTTAGCTACCGGTCTTGTTTTTGCTGACTGTATGGAGCTTCTCCATCTTTGACCACAAAGAATATAATCAGTCTGATTTCAGTGTTGACCATCTGGTGATGTCCATGTGTAGAGTCTTCCCTTATGTTGTCGGAAGAGGGTGTTTACTATGACCAGTGCGTTCTCTTGGCAAATCTCTATTAGCCTTTGCCCTGCTTCATTCTATACTCCAAGGCCAAATTTGTCTGTTTCTCCAGGTGTTTCTTGACTTCCTACTTTTGCATTCCAGTCCCCTATAATGAAAAGGACATTTTTGGGGGTGTTAGTTCTAGAAGGTCTTGTAGGTCTTCATAGAATCGTTCAACTTCAGCTTCTTCAACATTACTGCTTGGGGCATAGACTTGGATTACCGTGATATTGAATGGTTTGCCTTGGAAATGAACAGAGATCATTCTGTCATTTTTGAGATTGCATTCAAGTACTGCATTTCAGACTCTTTTGTTGACTATGATGGCTACTCCATTTCTTCTAAGGGATTCCTGCCCACAGTAGTAGATATAATGGTCATCTGAGTTAATTTCACCCATTCCAGTCCATCTTAGTTTGCTGATTCCTAGAATGTCAACGTTCACTCTCGCCGTCTCCTATTGACCACTTCCAATTTGCCTTGATTCATGGACCTGACATTCCAGGTTCCTGTGCAATATAGCATCGGACCTTGCTTCCATCACCAGTTACATCCACACTGGGTGGTGTTTTTGCTTTGGCTCTCTTTATTCTTTCTGGAGTTATCTTCCACTGATCTCTAGTAGCATATTGGGCAGCTATCGATCTGGGGAGTTCATTTTCAGTGTCCTATCTTTCTGCCTTTTCATACTGTTCATGAAGTTCTCAAGGTTTGCCATTCCCTTCTCTAGTGGACCACATTTTGTCAGAACTCTCTACCATGACCCATCCATCTTCGGTGGCCCTACACGTCATGGCTCATAGTTTCACTGAGTTATACAAGGTTGTGGTCCATGTGATATAGTCCATATAGCTGTTAGCTGTTTTCAAATTATTTCAATATACTTTAATTCTGAGAATTGAAAATGCCTTAAGTCTAAAATTCCTTTTGGTACAAATTCTCAAATAAATTGATTGCCTTGTTCCTTTATACTGTTAATGCTCTTTATACTCCTTGACTCCTGTACTCCTTGTGGCTCAGCAAGTTTATTTAGCTTTGTCCTTTCTTCAAATTATCATTTAGCATTCTTATGATTGAGAACAATTATCAAAAATCTCACTAACGTTCCTGTTTCCCTAAGTCATGATTTCGAGGGGCTGCAACTATCTAACTATTTTTTCCCAAGATATTAATCATTTTTTCTATATAATGAATTATAGAGTAGAAATCCCTTTTCTATCTCATTGGTAATAAAAGGTATTTTTGCCTTCCACATTTCATCTGCAATAGCATTGAGTGGCTCTTATGTCTAATTTGGGATAGGGTATCATGTTATGAGAGGCAGGAAAATATCACTTTAAATCATAAAGAATTGGATTACATATTTCATTTCTCCATAAGTAAAAATGAGTATCTGTTACTAAGATTAGAGAAGGAAAAATTGCATGACAGGAACAGAAGTTGTGTCCTTCTCACTCCCTTTTCTCTCATTCACTATTGTTGCTTGAAATTGTTTCCTTGACATGCTAGGAGCAGTTATGATTGAATTTAAGAGAACTGTGGATGACTGTTATCATTGCCAAATGAAACAACTTGGTTTCTTTGATGCAACAGAAAACGTGTAAAGAAAAGCAAAATGCTTGTCACATGTTGTACAGTCTATGTAAGACAGGTGACGGGACATTTCTCTAGCTGACAGCTGAGTGAATTGCCTCATTTTCATTGTTTAAATGGTGTTGACCAACATGCTGCCAGCCTGGCTTCCCCCTTCTGATTTAAATACCTGTTTCAGAATGCCTTTGGAGGGCTGTGATCCTCTCGGGTTTATGGGTGCTTGTATGTGGGGTTCTCATCACTGTACTGCACCCCTGGTGTTTTTGTGATAGAGCCTGTCTGACTGGTTTTGGATTTATGATGGAAATAATTCAGAACAGAGTAATAATTTTCCCTTGGCAATTACACTACCATTTGGTACTTTGTCCCTAAGGGGAAAATGAATGTGCTGGGATCTATCCATGAGTTTAGTGGCTCGTTGTAAGAAACAAATCAAGGTCAGAATACAAATGCAGAACAAGCGATTGTTGAATTTGGTTCTAGTTCTTCAGCCTGAAGGCTTTCCACGTTTGTGTGTGACACTTTAGGTGAACAAACTACTCTTCTATTTCTCCTCTTTTAACCCTCACAATGACCCTGGGAGGTAAAAATTACTGTTGCTCCCATTTGTTAAGAACAAAACTGAGAATGAATATGTTGCCTTCCTTGAAGTTCGCTATTCAGCAAATATTTTTAAGCAATTTGCAATGTGAAGGTTTTATGATGTACACTGGGGCTGCACAGATAAATAAAACGTAGTTCTTACTTCAATTTTTCTTTTAACTATTTATTACAAAGAATTTCAAATGTAAATAAAAACCACTAGAGCTCTGTATCAAAGCCCCTATATACATTGCTCTGTATTAGCAATTATTAACTCATCAATCAGTCTTACTTCATCTGTGTCCCCAAACTTTTGTACTATTTTGAAGTCTAGGCATCAAAGCATTTTCTCAAAATAATTTTCACTATGTATATCTTAAAAAATGACATTATTAAACATAATGACCGAAAATTAGTATTTCCTCTGTAATATCAAATATTCAGGGGGAGTTCCTAGGTGTTGGGATCCAGGGCTTTCACTGCCATGAGCTGGTTTCAATCCCTGATAGGGGAATTGAGCTTCTTCAAGCTGCTCGGTAAAACCAAAAAAAATGTTCGAATATTCAGGAAGTGTTCAAATTTCCAGTTGTGTCATAAATGCCATATTTTTTTTTAGAGTTTGTATGAATTAAGATCCAAATAATATTACGTGCTGTGGTTGGTTGATATTTTTTAATCTCTTTTAAACTATTGATTTTCGTCTTCACCTTAAAGAAATGTTTGATAAAGCATGAGGTTGTTTGTGCTATATGATTTCCCACAGTGTGGATTTTGGTGATTGCATCCCTACTCTGCATTTTTATACGATCATCTGTGTTCTCTATCACTTATATATTGGTAATCAAATCTAGGGGCTTAATTTAAGGCCTTTTAGCAAGTTAGCCAGAGAAGGCCATGGCACCCCACTCCAGTACTCTCGCTTGGAAAATCCCATGGACGGAGGAGCCTGGTAGGCTGCAGTCCATGGGGTCGCTGAGGGTCGGACATGACTGAGCGACTTCACTTTCACCTTTCACTTTCATGCATTGGAGAAGGAAATGGCAACCCACTCCAGTGTTCTTGCCTGGAGAATCCCAGGGATGGGGGAGCCTGGTGGGCTGCAGTCCATGGGGTCGCTAAGAGTCAGAAATGGCTGAGTGACTTCACTTTCACCTTTCACTTTTCATGCACTGGAGAAGGAAATGGCAACCCACTCCAGTGTTCTTGCCTGGAGAATCCCAGGGATGGCGGAGCCTGGTGGGCTTCCGTCTATGGGGTCGCACAGAGTCGGACACGACTGAAGCGACTTAGCAGCAGCAGCAGCAGCAGCAAGTTAGGTTCAGAGTTGACTCTATATGAACACATAAAATAAAGAGTAGTCTCTCTTTTTATGACATTTGCAGCTCTAATAAGTCACTAGAGCTTGCAAATGGCGAGTCATTCTTTCCTTTTCTGGTTATAAAAGAAATAGCTTCTAAAAGAGAAACTTGCTCTCCACTCTCCTTTACTATTGGGTGACCCAGTGATACAGTTCTTAAGAAAAGACAGGGGAAAGGCCTGATTGTTTCCCTGCATTTTTCAGCATCAAAAATAATGAGCCAGTTCTCTGGCATAATGAGCCTGTTCTCTCCATAGTGACCAATTATTTTGTTTTGTTTTGCTTTAGTTAAGTACCATTTTGACCTCTGGATTTAAGTATATTTGATGAGTTTAAATCCATTGTAGTTTTTTATCCTTATTGATACTCAAAATGTCTAACTTTGGCCAGGAGCTCCTTCAAGTTGTCTGCAGAGCATGGATTACCTGGGATGCTATTGCTTCACTCTTATTACAGTCCCTTTAGATTTCACAGAGATTTCACTTTTGGGTTCCTCTTCTAAAAAGCCTCCCTACTGAGTCATCACTCTTTTGCATGGCTCGATTACACTCTCAAAAGTGTCCCCCAATACATCCACTTTTTGGATTATATCTTCTTGCTTAATTTTGTATCAGTTTAAAAGTTAGACCTCAGCAGTATATTTAGAAAATTACATAAGGAGTTATAGGGACCACATATGTGTAGCAGTACCTCTGTGCATACCCTGGGGGTGGGGTTGCCTTGATTTTGAGCTTTCTTGTTGAGATTTTGAAATGAGGTGGACTATCCAAGCAGTGCCCTACAATCCTGTCCAGAAAGCAGCTTCTCCCATGCTTTGTATGCTTGTATTCTAGTCCTTCTTTTCAGTCTGAATTTAGGACCCCAAATCACTTTCCACAGCCTTAACTTGTCCTTTTCCCATAAGACCTTGATATGGAAAATATCTTCTGTTATTTTAAACATTTCCTCTTGTTTAAATTAAAGCTCATAATTTTATGTGATTATCTCTTTCTTTTTTAGACCATACTCTAGTACTCTGTTGTTTTTACTTCTGTCAATAATATTTCTGAAAACAAAGTGTTATTGCAATGCATGATCTTCATGATAGGTATGTTGCTGCTAACTAGAGTTAATTTTTTCAGGCCAAAGTCTGAACTGTGGGTGTTCCTTGACTTGTAGAGATTAGACACGATAATGAAGGGACCCAGGGAATGAGGGGCAGTGATGAAGAAAGTGATTTTTGGCAGAAGAGGCCCAAATGACCAAAGTCTAAAAGATATATCTTCAGTGAGTCCACTAAGCCCCCATTTCAAAGTCACAGTCATGTACCAAACCAGTCTCTCTTTCCACATCTGTTCTCATGTTGGGTTGTTCTCAAGGCCCCAGAGGTGATTCCCACTTCGTTTTCCCTATATTCTGATGCTTACTTTTTTAGCTAGAAGGTGGAAAAAGGAATAAAAAAAGTTACATTCTAGGCCTTTCAGAATAGTGGTTAAGAATATCAGGCTCGGAGCGGAAGATTGGGTTCAAATAACAGCACTACCCTTATTAGCAATATGACCCTGGAGAGCTTAGGTAATCTTTTTGAGCCTCTGTTTTGATCTGTAGTTTGAGGATATTAATGGTGCTCACCTCAGAAGGTCATCATGAGGATAACATTATGTATGTGTAGCACTTGGCACAGGACATTGGGAGTGCTGACTCTGTATTGGCCACCACAGTGACTCACTGTTTTTTTTCCTTTGTCTGAGATCAGTTGCTGATGGATGAAGCCTGAAAACATGAACTCAGATTAACCAAGAACCATAATATTTTATAACTTGTAACATGAGAATTCTAATTTGGGTGTTCCGCCCAAGGAAAATCATCCAGGCCATGTAAAAGCGTTGTTCCCGAAGATGTCCATAGTTCTGTTACTTGAGATGTGAAACGTGTTTATATTCAAAATGCACAACAGTGGTGAGCTTCACTTATCTTCCCAATAGAATATTCTTGAAGTAATCTGAAAGTAATTATGAGGAATTCCCAAGAGCATGGAAAATATTAAGTTAAATATATAAACTTACATATAGTATAATAAAATCTATATAAAAAGCAAAATGTTGACATAAATTTTAGACAAGAAGAGATATACCCAGTTATTTTTAAGTACCTTGGTTTGAGTGATATTTTTATCTTTCTTGGTTTCCTATTATTTACACATTTTTCTAAAAAAGCAGCCATGTAGGAAGTTAGAAGCACCACTGATTTATGGACCTTTAGGTTACTGATTTGATATCCTGATGTCAGTAAACACAAACTCTCAAAATCATGATGTAATTTTTTATTCTTTACAGCCCCATGTGGCTTTGTGGAGCACTGGAAAATTTCACTGCCTAGAAAGAAGGATTCCATACCAACTTTAAGAAATTGTATTGATATTTTCCATGGAAATTATAGGCTATGTGGGTAATTTTTTTCTGGTGCTCTTTCAGGCTATTTTCTGTATTTAAATTCTGGAATAAATCTCTAACTCAAAGTGGAATAAATAACTTCTCGTATATACAGTATATGTGTTTTTAAAATGTGTTCTTGTTTAAGTGATTTCTCAGTGACCTTCCCATATCATCTGATGCTGTTTTTAGCAAATTGAGCAGCAATAAAAAATGCATGAATAAGCTTCTGGGTTTTTTTTTTTCTGATACCTGCATAAGAACCGGTTTCTAAAACAAATCTCATGCATGATCTATCTTAAAAACAAAATAAAACATTATGTCTGTTTTCATGTCATCAGTTTCACTCACTAGATTATGTACGTCTCATGAATATAGTTCATACAGTAAGAGAGAGAGATCAACTGGACAATCATATTTCACTTCCTTCTCTCTTGGAAGACCACATGGCATATTTGAGTCTGCTCTATTCCAGTCAGTCACCCTTCTAGAGCATAAATCAGATCATGCTATTTCCCAGCTCAAATACTTGTGGTGGCTTCTCATCACCCATAGAAAAGTGATCTGAAGCCCTTATTATTTATTAGAACTGTCATGATTTAGCGCCACCAACCTCTGCAAGCTCAGGCCCTCCTCTTTGTTTCAGGCTTATTCTGTTTCATCCACAAAGTCCTTTTCGTTATCTTTAAGATCCCAAATTTGTCCCTGTCTCAGGACCTTTGAACTTGCTGTTTCCTTGGTCAGAATTCCCCTTCTCCCAGATTTATGCAAACCATTCTCTCACTTCATGCAGATGTCCTCAGGGAGACCTTTCCCTAAACACCCTATTTAAATTATTTCCCCATAAATCTCCTTCCCCTAACATTGCTTACTTCCCCTTCAAAGCACTGAGATTTTATTAGGTATTTATTTGTGCTTTGGTCTGGGATGTGAGAGGAGGGCATGGCAACCCACTGCAGTATTCTTGCCTAGGAAATCCCATAGACAGAGGAGCCTGGTGGGTTACAGTCCACCGGGTCTCAAAGAGCCGGGCATGACTGAGCACAGCACAGCATCTGGAATATACGTGCTGTGATTATGACATGTAAACAGATGTTAAAGGAAGAGAGAAAGAAAACCTTTAACCCTATTTCAAAGTGGTGTTTGGGGAGGGAACCTCATGCAGGGGAACCATGGGAGCTTCTTGTCAGTCCTGACTTTGAATTCCAACTCTGTCACTTATTCGTCAAATGAGCTTGGCAAGGTGTTTCTCTTCTACAAGTTTTAGCTATCGTAAAAAAAAAAAAAAAAAAAGGACTTCCCTGGTGGTCTAGTGGTTAAGACTCCACACTTTCACTGTAGGGGGCACAGGGTTGAATCCCTAGTCAGGGAATGTAAATCCCTCATGCCACAAAGTGCAGCCAATATATATATACATACATATAGCACTTTCCTGGTGGCTGAGTGGTAAAGAATCCGCCTGCTAATGCAGGAGATGAGGGGTCAATCCCTGGGTTAGAAAGATACCCTGGAGAAGGAAACGGCAACCCACTCCAGTATTCTTGCCTGGAAATCCCATGGACACAGGAGCCTGGTGGGCTACAGACCTTGAGGTTGCAAAAGATTCGCATGTGACTGTTAAGTCACATATATATACTACTTGACAATATGTATATGTATGTATACTAGACAATATATATATGCATATATATGTATGTAAACACATATAGTATACATATATGTGTATGTATACTAGACAATATATATATGTGTATATACATATATGTTGTTCGGTCACTCAGTGACTGAATAATAACAATCTAAAAAATGGGCATAACAGTACTGATCTTGAAGCTTTTAAGGACAATACACAGAAACAGACTGTCATTTCATAACATATAGGTGAAGTGAAAATTGCTCAGTCGTGTTCGACTGTTTGCGATCCCATGGATATACAGTCCATGGAATTCTCAAGGCCAGAATACTGAAGTGGGTAGCCATTACCTTCTCCAGGGAACCTTCCCAACCTGGGGATCGAACCCAGATCTCTCACATTGGAGGCAGATTCTTTGCCATCTGAGTCACCAAGGGAATACAGTAATTCCTCAATATAGGATGTGTGTGTGTGCTCAGTCACTCAGTTGTGGCTGACTCTTTTGCAACCCCATGAACCATAGCCTACCAGGCTTCTCTGTCCATGGAATTCTCCAGGCGAGAATACTGGAGTGGGTGGCTATTTCCTCCTCCAGGGCGTCTTCCCTATCCAGGGATTGAATCTGTGTTTCTTGCATTGGTGGGCACATTCCTTACTACAGAGCCACCTGGGAGCTCCCTCAATATAGGATAGCTTAGCTAAGTTGATAGTTTTCTAAAATGTAAAATGAACTAAATTAGTTGACTTTGACCATGAAGCTAAGGACTTTTACACTTTGGGGAAAATAGCTAACATCTGTTGGCTTTTCCAACTAACGACCAAACATTGACTTTGCTTCTGAACATTATTGAGTGCCTAGAGGACCCACTATATTTACATAATGACTGATTTCTTGAGAAATTATGTTTGGAAATGAAGAAACAAGTGTGTGGAAAAGAAAGGATGGTTGTGGTTGTGATGGTGGTGGTGGTAGAACTATACAAGTTGCAAAAATTGTTATTGGATGTTTTATTTTTAATTATTAAGTATTTACTGAAGTAGGGGACTTGGAGATCATGTAGTTTGACCCATGTCAATTTACTGAACAGAAGAAAGACTCCTAAGTTCTCTCTCAATTTAAGTACCTGCTATGTAATAACACTTCTAGGAGAGTAGGAGTCATTTGCTAATCAGAAAGAAAAGAACAGAGGTGTTGTATAATACCTTTGCTTTCTCACTGGCTATAAGGCTAGTTTACTTTATTATAGACTAGTTTATTCAAAGCTATTGGCTAGATAGCAATGGCCTTCATGTCTTCTATTATGTGTATCAGTAGTAAACAAGATGAGCAAAAATACTACAAAGATCACTCAGAATTTTCTCTGGTATCATTTAATCTTAGAAAATAATTAAGAAATGGTAGCAATGTTTGTTTTAATATACTTGCAAAGTGTTCTTGTTTTTAAGAACTGCCATTATTGTCATGATTTAATTTAGTTTGAGTATGTTTACTGAGTATGTTTGTTTTGAACTAGAATCTGCATTAGGCTATGGGTGTAAAAAGATGGATGAAAAGCAGGTTTCTTTAGAGATCTAAGTTCAGTGAGTGAGAAAGTAGTATTAGGATAAAATTCTGATTAATATCATGATACTTATTATTAATAGGGGTGTTATCAAAGTGTATGTGAAATCATAAACTAAGTGCCTGAGTCAGTTTTGGAAGTGGGCTTTCTGGAAGAAAAGGAGCAGGAGGAGAAGGGGCCATGAGAACTCTTTTTTTTGTGCAACTTTTCACATTCCTAATTTTGTGGGGCTACAAGCAAGTAAGCCATCTCTTGGTATACTCTGGTATTGGCCTTCAGAACCCCCACAGATACCAAAGTCCTCAGATCCCTTGTATAAAATGGCATAGTGTATACATGTATCGTCAGTAACTCAGTCGTGTCTGACTCTTTGCAACTCCATGGACTATAGCCTGCCAGGCTCCTCTGTTCATGGGATTTCCCAGGCAAGAATGTTGGAGTGGGTTGCCATTTCCTCTTCGAGGGAATCTTCCTGACCCAGGGATCAAACTTGTGTCTCCTTCATTGGCAGGCAGCTTCTTTACCACTGTGCCAACGGAAAAGCCCAAGATGGCATACATAGTACTTGTATACACTTTAAATAATCTCCAGATTACTTATAATATCTAATACGGTATAACTGCTTTGTTTATATTTGCCAGCATGCAGTGAATTCAAGTTTTGCTTTTTGGAACTGTGGAATTTTTTTTCTCAAATATTTTGATCCACAGTTGTTTGAAGCCACTGATGCAGAACCTGTAGGTGTGAAGGACCGACTGTAATTCCTTCTGGTCTCTGCGGACGACGGTTTGCCAACGCCGGGAGTTGGTGATGGACAGGGAGGCCTGGCGTGCTGCGATTCATGGGGTCGCAAAGAGTCGGACACGACTGAGCGACTAAACTGAACTGAACTGACCCATATCTTTGTTTTCTCTAGGAACTGACGACAAGGACCCGTGGTTGACACAGATACCTCCTCTGTGTAGTTCCCTCTTTATTCTGTGGTGCTCTGTGGACAAGTGGGGTTTTCAGTCTCCACCACAATATCTTTCCACAAAGAGCACATAAAAGTCTTACAATAATGAATAGCAAAGAACAGTAGATAGAATAGTAAGCTTCTTAATTAAGCATTGCAGTAATTGCTTCAAAACATCTATGCCCTAAGGGACAGTTATAGTGTCTTCTGCATGTATGGTGAGATATGTAGTAGGCTATTTATTGTTTTTAAATAAATATTCAACTAATGAAGACTTGAGTATGATGCTCTGAAAAGTCTGAAGGTTGTGCTTTTTACTTTTTGTTAAGTTTCAAGCACCCAGAAACCAATGACTTTTAAAGAAAACTCATGGTAAAATAGGTTATGTGTACAAGCCACCTATCACAGAAGATTTAAGAGTTAACATTCACAGGAATTCAAAAGTAGTTTTAGATCTTGGGTGAAAATAAAGCCAGCTAAGGTCAGTGCATTTTAACATCAGTTAATATAGTCCAATTTTAATGTCCTTCCTTTATAAAATATCCTCTTTCATGCCTAAAGATATATCCCATTGCAAGCTCCAGTAATTAGAGAAGGAAGAGCAGAAGGTATGTGTGTGTTGGGAGAGACACAGGGATGGGAGGAGGAACTGTATAGGTGTATGCAGGCAATCTTTTATCCATTGTTTAAACTTCCCTCATTTGCTTGTCTTCCCCATAGTGTTTTTTAAAAAAACTATTTCTTTTAATTGGAGGATGATTGCTTTACAATGTTGTGGTGGTTTCAGCGGTACATCAATATGTATCAGCCATAGGTTATGCATGCCCCCCCGCCCCGCCCCCCTGAACCTCCTTCCCACCTCCCACTCTGCCCCACTCCTCTAGGTTGTCACAGAGCACCAGGTTAGGCTCCTGTGTTATACAGTAACTCCCCACTAGCTGTTTTACACATGGTAATGTATATGTTTCAATGCCACTCTCTCAATTTGGCCCACTCTCCTTCCACTACTGTGTCCACAAGCGTGTTCTCTATGTCTGCTTCTCCATTGTTGCCCTGCAAATAAGTTCATCAGTACCATCTTTCTAAATTCCATATATATATATGCATCAATATACAGTTTTTGTATTTCTCTTTCTGACTTACTTCACTCTGTGTAATAGGTTCCAGTTTCATCCACCTCATTAGAATTGACTCAGATGTGTTCCTTTTTATAGCTGAGTAATACTCCATTGTGTATATGTGCCACAACTTCCTTATCCATTCGTCTGCTGGTGGACATCTAAGTTGCTTCCGTGTCCGAGCTATTGTAAAAAGTGCTGCAGTGAACATTGGGGTATATGTATCTTTTTCAATAATGGTTTTCTCAGCGTATATGCCCAGTAGTGGGATTATTGGGTCATATGGTAGATTTATTCCTAGTTTTTTAAGAAATCTCTATACTGGCTATATCAGTTTACATTCCTACCAACAGTGCAAGAGGGTTCTTTTTTCTCCACACCCTCTCTATTTATTTGTTTGTAGATTTTTTTGATGATGGCCATTCTGACTGGTGTGAGGTGATACCTCATTTTAGTTTTGTTTTGTTTTTAATTTTATTTTATTTTTAAACTTTACAATATTGTATTAGTTTTGCCAAACATCAAAATGAATCCGCCACAGGTATACCCGTGTTCCCCATCCTGAACCCTCCTCCCTCCTCCCTCCCCATACCCTCCCTCTGGGTCGTCCCAGTGCACCAGCCCCAAGCACCCAGTATCGTGCATTGAACCTGGACTGGCGACTCATTTCATACATGATATTATACATGTTTCAATGCCATTCTCCCAAATCTCCCCACCCTCTCCCTCTCCCTCTCCTTCTCCCACAGAATCCATAAGGCTGATCTATACATCAGTGTCTCTTTTGCTGTCTCATACACAGGGTTGTTGTTACCATCTTTCTAAATTCCATATATATGTGTTAGTATACTGTATTGGTGTTTTGATTTGCATTTCTATAATTAATAGTGATGTTGAGCATCTTTTCACATGTTTATCCCATTGTCTTGATTCCTAACTAATTTTTTATGCCAAACCTCACCTCAAGAGTAGAGATGATAAATGTCATCTACAGCTTCTTCCTAAGAGAGGAAAACCCCGTATAGTTATACATGCGCTATTCTTTAAAAATTTGTTCCCCCCCATCACGTTTTCTAGTAACATTTCCCTGCGATGATGCAAATTTCAGGAAACTGCATTTCAGCGTCAGGACCCTAAGTGTGCTCCCTACTGGGCTGATTACTTTGAGCTAATGTAGTGTTCCATTCACTAGGATTCTACACACTTCTCCTATATTGATTGCATTATCAGTAGTGCTAATCACACATATCATTACCAGCCAATTACACAAGCACATATCTAAACTAGGTAACTTATTCACCAACATTATCTCTTACAAGTCTTAATTTTGTAATGAAGTTGATTATCCTCTTACCCAATTGAGTATAGCTACATATTTTGATCTAGCAGGCTAAATGCAAGTTTATTGAATTATATAGTAGATAATTACTTACCTATGTTTGTAACAACACAAAATGAGGGCAATTTGAGAGTAGTCTGTTTCTTATTCTATTTAAAGAGTGCATTAGAGAAGGTTAATTGTTTTAAATAAAACATACCCAAAGATATATTTGGATTAAAAAAAAAAGCAATAAAAGTGTACTTCCTGCACACAAAACAGAATTGGGTATGAGAACTGGTACTTGGGGATGCAGTCATTCAGACACCCAGGTAGGTTTCTCACATATTCATTCAGGGTCACTCTGAAAGATTCATTTTAGGGAGAAAGGACATGGAGGACTAATGAAGGTGTGTATGGGCTGACCTTGACAGTGAGGAACGCTAATACTCTGTAGGCTACAGTTTAGTCACATGACCACAACTGGCTACCAAGGAAATGAGACTTATCCTTCATTCCAGGAAGTGGAAGAGGGCATGGATTTTGGTGCACAGTTAGCAATTTTTCCTTAAGGACTCAAACCATAACTTGCTCTATTTCTTGATTTAATGAATACTTCACTGGCCTTGGTCATTACTTAGAATCTATTAGGCTTGCTTTGCTTTAATTTTATTACACTATGTCAAGTGTCCTATAAAGCCTAGATTCAAGCTCTGACTCTTAGAAGACTTGTACATATCAAACAGCTGAATAATGGGGAATATGAAAATGAAAAGGCATTTTTTTCCAAAATTTTAAGTAAACACATTATGCCCCTGTTGTGGTGATGATTTTTTTAAGCAGGCTCAAATATAGGTAAGTGGGTTAGAGTAAAAGGGTTAGCTTCGGGATATCACCTAGTTCAACCCTCTTATTTCACAGATAAGGAATGTGGGGCTTGGAGCGATGGACGGACCTGATTGTACAGCGAGCACTCAGGCTTCAGGCTCTTCCTCAGTGTCAGGCTCTTTTTTTCTGGACCAAGTCTCTTTTCATAACATTATTTGTCATATTTTTTATTTGTAGTCATATTGCTTCCAAAACATAAGTCATTGAAAGATGTCCATCCATTTGTAAAGAAGAAATAATACACAATAAATTGTAACTGACAAGAGATAGTGTGTTTAAATCCATGAGAAAATAGACCCAAACACCTTTCTTGATTTTCCAACCTCATCTGAAGGACCCTAATAAATTAGCTACTTACTAAAGGTTCTTTTTAAAAAAAAAAATACATACTTTTTTCTTATTTCCTCAATAAAAGAATAATGGGTTCTAGATAAATCTTCTTCAACTCTAAAATTGTCTAATCCACGGCATGCAGATTTTATAATTTTAGAGAAGGCAAATTTATGATCACCATGCTAGTTAAGATCTAGGATTAAAAGTTCAGGAAAAACAAATTATGAAATCGGAAATATTGGAAGCTGTGTTATTTTTAAGGAAAAAAACCACATCATTACTTTTACAACCCCTGTAGGCAAAATTTAACTGTTTTATTATGCTACATTAGCAAAAATATGAAGTTTTGTTTCTTATTTAATTACTGTTGCCTTTAGCCTAATTTTATGCTATTTTTGTAAGGATGTATAAAATAGAAAGTGTACAAGAAAAGTGGCACAAACCTAGGTGGAGTCTAAAGCATACAAACTTCAAGGAATTTTATGGAAATGTGGAAATTCGGGGTTATTTTCACCATTCTTATTTATGTCAGGTGTTAGCTATGGTTGATCTTATACCAAGAGTGAATCAAAATCATTAGAGTAATGATGTATGTTCATTTATTAAATCCAAAGAAAACTGAAGCAGAATCTTCAGAGTTGGTTTTTATTATGAACATTATAAACACAGCTGCAAGTTAATGTTTGTGCATAGAGTAGTTTTTGCTTATCACATTAGTAAAGACTAAATAATCTGGCGACCTTGCTGGAAATGAAGGTGAGAAGACTTTGCTCCTTCCCTGTCCACCTTCTACCAGACACAAATAAAAAAGTCCATCTAATTTTGTGATGCCACGAAAAATAATGGTGTGAAATGTAAGTAAAGAAGAGAACCAGGCTTTGCTTGCTCTCGTATTTACCTGCCCCCTGTGTTAGAAGTCTATATTCAGTTGATTATTAATGTAAAAAATCAGCAGATGCGTGGTGTCACCCTGTGTAAGCATCAGGGACATGAAGGCTAAGGCCATCTTTTAATGTACTCCATGGTGTTTTTCATATTGCTTTGATTTGTGAGGATTTTCTATGCAGTTCACTGTAGTGTAGGGATATTCACTTCTTTTGGATCCCTTTTTGAATATCCCCTCTTTAAAAGTGGGTTGCATGTGATCAGACAGTTTTTAAAAGCTACTGTTTCATATTTTCCAAAGAATCTGACATTGGTCCCCATGGTGACATAACACCTATTGAAAATAATAAAGAGGAAGAGTCTATTTTTTTAACATTTTTTTGTAATTTAAACTTTAACTCTGCTCTTCTTCATAGGTGCTATATTGATAGAATTGTTTTTAATAGGAAGTTTTGAAAGATGTTTGTATGGTAATGTAACAAATACACTCAAAACTGGAAGTTGCTATTTTAATTTGATTATCCTTTTGAGGACAACCTGGATTAAGTGTCATTATACAGAAGTACATGAAAAGTAAAACAAATGCATTGAGAACCCAGAATTTCATTTCAGTAATCAATTATTTTCAATGACTCATGACCTCTGAATAGTTTCCATGAAGAAAATACCTAGAGTTGATTTTATTCAAGTCCCACAATTCTTTCCTTTTTAAAAACATGCATGCTGATATTTTTGTGTTCATGCAAATTTTTTACTCTGTAACTCTGTATATATTAAGGGGCATTGGCATCCTAAGTAGGACTATATTTAAAAAGTGAGTAATTTTATTCTTATAGTTCTGAGTATGGCTTCTTTATACTGTGATGAATCTTGCTTTCTGCCTTTTATTTGCATACATAAAATCTTCATTTTTGCCTCATCATGTATCTTTTCTGCATATAATTAACATTAAATTTTTTTGTGCAGAGCTGGGTATTTGCCTCAGAATATTCCCCTGGAGATTATCAGATACCTGTCTGAGGAAAAGGATTTTCTTCCTTGGCATGCTGCCAGCAGAGCTCTTTATCCTCTAGATAAATTACTGGACCGCATGGAGAAATACAACATCTTCAATGTAAAAAGATATATTTTCTTCTTTCTTCTTTTCAGAAGATAAACTGTTTTCTCATTATCTACTATGTTCAACTTGATCCCAAGTTATTTTAGTAGTTCCTTCTAATTTGTGTTATCATTTTTGTTCTGATTTTCTGTATGACACTAATGGCAAATTCTGAAGAAAGAAATGTAATACAAGCTACTTTTTTTTTTTTTTTTTCTGGCCTAAAAGTGTCAGTTAAGCTTAAATGCCTCAGAATTTAAGAACAAATATACATAATAAATCCTTAAAGTTCAAACTTACTTCCCTAGAGTTAAAGGGTTCTGTGTTCACAGAGGACTTAACCTGGAAGAGGGATGCAAAAATCTTCACAGAATATAGACAGTTTCAGTAAAGATTCTTAGTCATTATTTTTATCCAGAGGGGCATAGTAAATTCAATTCACTTCCTTAATTAACAAGGTTAAGATCAACATTGAGGCAAAAGCCCATTCATAATTGGGTCCAAGGAGATATAGGAGAGCAAACAACAGCTAATCCAAATAGACCTGAAGACATGGCAAACATTCCAACATGTTACCTGACCAGATTTCCTAGGCCTAAGGGCTGGAAAACCAAACTTGCACAGTTGACACCACCTAATCTAATGTAATAATCATTTTGAATAGCATTAGGGTTAAGCACTGCTAATGAGCTTTTGATTCCAAAATTTCTTATCACCAGTGAAGTTTTGCATGCGAGAATGTATCTCTGTAACTCCTATTACCATTGAGCATTATTTATTTTCCTTTTACTTATTTGAAGACTCTGCTCCGTGTCTTATAAAATTTTCCTAATTTATAACGTCCTGGCTCTGCTAATTAACCTATGGATTTGAAGTGACTCGAGGCAAGTTGGCTCTGACATGAAAGCTGTTTATTAGAGTCATCTAAACTGCGATGTCCCTAAGAGTTGCTTTTTCAAATCTTATCCTGAGCCTGCATGAACGCACCTTGGCTTTAACAATTTTTTTTAATGAGAGTAGTCTTGGCTTGACTGTTCATTGTCATTGGTTTTGTTTTAATCTGCCTTTGCAGCAGACGTGCATACAAGTGTCAGTACAGTTATGGTATCATTTTTATCTGCCGGAGAAAGGCTTATTACCCTTCTCTTTTCTCCTTAACACAGAGACACTGTAATATTAAACTTATGTAGAACAAATTTACATTCTTGTGTATATTTGTACTTTAGAATAATATATCATGTCAGACACTTCAGTTCCAGTAAAAGTTAAGAATTGTTTTACTGTAATTTCAGTGTTTTGCTTCCTTTGTCAAAATTCAAGGACCACATTAAAGTGAGGAGAACATATCTTGCATTACGACTAATATTTAATTATATCATTAGATGAATGGATTTTGACTTTGAAATATTAATAGTACATCATTTTACTAAAAAGTGAATCTCATGTGTGTGTCAGGTTCAACAAGCTAGGCTATTAGCTGGGCTTATCTAATAGTTTTGCATTAAATATGGTCTATTTACATAAAATGATAAAGATTAGGTATTCATTTTCATAAACTATATCTACATACATATGTAACTATGTATACATGGATTCATTATCTATATCTTACTTTCCTTTTCGCTACAAAAATTGTCATCTCAAATATTTAATAGTGAAAATTGCTTAATTTTTCAATAGGCAGTAAAGAGTAGACTTCCACCATTGCAACTGTATTTTATATTTATTTTCTATGTTTGAAATAATAAGTCAAATGAAATTGTAATAAAGCTTTACCATACCCGTTATTTTACGGATATTCAAAGTAGGTTCATTTGGAAAATATTTTAAGTTACATATAATTTCAGTTGTCAGAGTGAAGTGATTTGAAAGTAACATTATCTTTATTTCTCCCACTCTTCATTTAGGAATATATTTTAAAGCAAGTTGCAACAACGTACATCAAGCTTGGTTGGCCAAAAAACAATTTTAATGGATCTCTTGTCCAAGCGTCCTACCAACACGAGTACGGTTTTATTTCTTATTTGCTCCCCCCAGAACCGTACAATGACACACCACTAGAACCACTGTGACTGTCGCAGCGTGAGACGACCTTTCGTTCTGCATCTGTCATTTCCCTTTCCCGGAAGGACTGCTGGTGGACAGCACGGTTTCCACCACCTGGTACTGAGAACAAAGGCTTTTCTTGGCCATGTTTTAATTTAAAATCTGCCTCTACGGGTAGTTGAGATCTGAACCTAGACCCCTCACTAGAGAACTGTTTCCAGAGAAGACGTTTTTATGCACAACTCCCACCCTGCTTAATTATTTCTTACTCAGCAAAATGGAATCCCTGTGTCTGAAAATTATTTTGTGCTAATTATTTACATATGTACTGCAATGTAGTGTACTGAGTTACCCGTTCTCTCCAGATATTAACCCTGTTGGTTTTTCTTTTCCTTTTGATGATACCTAGAGAACTACGTAGAGAAGTTATAATGCTGGCATGTAGTTTTGGCAACAAACACTGTCACCAACAAGCATCAACACTTATTTCAGATTGGATTTCCAGCAACAGGAACAGGTAAGCGGAACCAAATCCTATTTTTCTGAAATGATATGTACTACTTTCAGATTCTGAGTGGATGCTTTACATTCATTCACTGGAGAAAAACAAGACAAGATAAAAACACTGCAGAACTTTGTTTCAGGTTCACAGATTACCAAGCAGCCACCCGGAAGCCACAGTGTACATCTCTTCGGAATATTTTATCTAGTTTTAAACTACCTTTCTTAAGCCAGGCCCTTATTCTTCATATATAGAGTGTCACCTTATTTCGAATCTTGCTAGCTTTGCTGTCACATGAAAACAAAATAATTGAATTTAGGTCGAACTCTGAAGTTCCTTAGAAAGGTTGCGGTATTTATTTATAAAACAACTGTGAGCATTTGATATAAATGAAGCAGCATAGCAAATGTTAATTGTAAAACCTAAAGACAAAAATGTTATGAAAAACCTTTAGTCTTTCAGTGACCTTTGATAGAAACCTTAAACTTGTGTCTTATCTTGGAATTTCACAGTACAGTATTTTCATATATTATATGAGGTTAAAAAAATTTGATAGAATTATTTTTGACTTAAATATTATACTAAATGTCACTTAATGTTAATGAAAAAATATGAAGCATAAACAAAATCAAGGATCAGTGATTTTCATACTATAGTTTTTAAAAATATTTTAGGTGTATTTGAATTTCCAAAGATCATTATGTTCCATTTCTTTTTATACTCTGGGAAATTTTCAATCACACTTCTCCAGTCTTTGGCCACCTTGTTAAGGAGAGTCTGATCAGAAGGGTGAGGATTTAAGGAACAATTAGTTCAGAAGATTCTATTTTACATGCTTCAGGGGGCTTGTTCCTGGTGTCAGTGACTGAGACAGCCCCGTGGGCAACAGAAGGAGACTTGTTGTAGAAGAACATTGAGAACCATAAAGAGTATAATTTGTTTATGGAACAAAATGGTATTTGTCTTGCTGAGAGTTGTTTAGGTTTAAACTTATGTCTGACTCCAGATCAAAATGTAGCTCTCCTGCTTTAAAAGTTTGTGAGGGAAATCTTTCATTGCATTACTTAGTAATTAGTCAATCTCTCACCTTCTCTAGAGTTTTCCTCTTTTCTTTTTAAGTTAATCCTTGTTGACCGTACACTGAGCTAAGAAGGAAAATATTTTATTACTATCATCTCTCAATGGAACCATCATATACTAGAAGACAGTGATTAAATTCCTCATCACTCTTCTCTAGAACTAAAACATCTTCATTTTTTTAAAACTTATCCTTTTTGCTAAGTCCTCTAAAACCTTTTATATTAGTCTTAAAATGTTATTTAAAAAACTTTTCCTGTTTTTTTACCACCCCCTTCAATTCTATCACATGTAATTGGGCTATGAAAACTTAAACATTTATCCAAAATCAATACATCCAAAATGTGACCAAGATATTTAATCATATATACATTCAAGGAAAAAAAAGTGAAATATACTCTTTGACAACTGTGGTCTCAACTTTCTGCCCCTTTGTTTTTTTGTTTTGATTCTTTGATTGTTTTATTTGGCAATTTGACTTAAACGTGCTAACTTGCTTCAGTCGTTTCCTGAACTACAGCCCACCAGGCTCCTCTGTCCAAGTCTTCCCAGGCAAGAATAATGGAGTAAGTTGCCATTTCCTCCTCCAGAGGATTTTCCCGACTGAGGAATCAAAGGCATGTCTGTCCCTTCTCCTGCATTGGCAGGCATGTTCTTTTTTTTTTTTTTTATTTAACTTTACAATATTGTATTGGTTTTGCCATATATCAAAATGAATCTGCCAAAAAGAGGCATGTTCTTTACCACTAGCTCCACCTGGAAAGCCCCTTATTTGGCTATAGATGTGTGCTTTTTCTCAGAACTGATAGCTGTTTTTGAACCCTTTCATGAATTTACTCATACTTACCTACATTCTTACTATTTTATTAGAACTGAACTTATACCTTTGTATTACCATAATTTCTCTAAGGAGTATTCAAACATGATATCATTTTCTACATTTAAAAATATAACTATCGGGAAAATTCTATCTTTAAAATAATTCATTTATTTAATGAAATTTTATTGAGCAATTCTCAGTAGCAGCTTTCACTTTCATGTGTTGGAGAAGGAAATGGCAATCCACTCCAGTGTTCTTGCCTGGAGAATCCCAGGGATGGGGGAGCCTGGTGGGCTGCCGTCTATGGGGTCGCACAGAGTCAGACACGACTGAAGTGACTTAGCAGTAGCAGCAGCAGCAGTAGCAGCTGGTAACCAAAAAACAAAGAGAAGAGGTGAAGCTCAAAATTCATAGGAGATACAGCTCTGTAAACAAATAGTGGTTCTTTGAAGCAAGAACCAAGCATAGGACAGTGTGTGAACCCGCAGAAGGGGGAGGTTGCTGCCTGGGAGACCCTGTGTTCTGCCTTATGAAGAATGAGTGGGACCTAGATGACCGGGCCGCATGAGGCAGGGCTGGGTGTGTATGAGAATGTGAAGGGGGTGGTAGGGGTCCCAAACAGAAGGAAGGTGCATGGGTTGATGTTTAATTTTAAAAGAGTACAGCAGTTTTTGACTTGTGAGTCTGAACCCTCTATTACTTCCATAAACCCCTTATAAATGAAAGTGTCAGCTCATTTCAGTTCTTATAACTATTCTGCTTATTTGTGGTACAGTAGTTAAATTGGGGCCTAATTCTTTTAAATTTCTTTTGTTATTTCCTTCATTGTTTTTACATGGTCCTGTTTTGCTTCTTTTTGTGACTGGGCAAGTAAACCTGCTAAGTGAAACTAACTCTGTGTTTACTAAGAAATACTCAACCAGCCAGCCAAATGACATGCCCCAGCATACACCAGTGACCTCCTGCAGGAAGTGTCCATGATGCTCATGGGGCTGGCTGTATGTGAGATCAGAGGTTTCATCTGTAGTTAATAAAACAATAATGCACCCTGTAATTGGTGCTGAGTTTAACTTTCTTAAATTGAGTCAATTAAGGGGAGGGTTAGGTTTCTTTTTAAATGTGCCTGAAGTAACAGACGGAGAAGGCAATGGCACCCCACTCCAGTACTCTTGCCTGGAAAATCCCATGGACAGAGGAGCCTGGTAGGCTTCAGTCCATGGGGTCGCTAAGGGTCGGACATGACTGAGCGACTTCACTTTCACTTTTCACTTTCATGCATTGGAGAAGGAAATGGCAACCCACTCCAGTGTTCTTGCCTGGAGAATCCCAGGGACAGGGGAGCCTGGTGGGCTGCCGTCTATGGGGTCACACAGAGTCGGACACGACTGAAGTGACTTAGCAGCAGCAGAAGTAACAGACCAGTTTTGTTTGCTTGTTTTTATTTAACTGGAACCTTAAAAATCATCTTAAAAGACTCTCCAAAGGTAATGTTAAAGTGAAAGTGTTAGTCGCTCCATCATGTCTGACTCTTTGCGACCCCATGGACTATAGCCTGCCAGGCTCCTCTGTCCATGGGATTTCCCTGGCAAGAATACTGGAGTGGGTTGTCACTCCCTCTCTAGGGGATCTTTCTGACCCAGGGATTGAACACGGGTCTCCTGCATTGCAGGCAGATTCTTTACTGTCTGATCCATAAGGTAACATCATAACATACTAAAAATTTTGATCAGTGAGATGTTATATATTTGTGCTAATAAATCTAAAGGTCAAGGAGTCCTGGAAGAAGCAGCAGTTGCAAAGATCTGGGCTGCTTGTTACTATACAGCCTGGTCCTGATACACTGGGGAGATAGGTCAAATTAGTGGCACTGGAAAACAGAATGGAAAGTTGGTGCAAGGCTGGCTAATGGATCCAAAAAGTGCAGTGAAAGGCTAGAGGTGGTAGCAGAAGTTAGAAAAATTCAAGAATTACAGTGGATGATACGTTGAATGAGTCCACATTCTGATCTCTTAAAATATTCAAATGCTACAGTGTGCTGAATTGTAACGGTGATGTCATGCATATAGATGGACTGAGCTGTGCTCAGGTCTTGTTAGGCTGTGGTTTGGGGACTAAGTTCAGCAGAATGCCACATTTCAGAAAAGAGACAAATCACCAAGCATTCGGGAGAGAACAACATAAATGATAAAAAAGATTGAGGAAACACCAGCTATGAGGGGAGGTCACGAGAACTGAGAATTTCACTCTAAAAAAAAGACTCGCAAAAGATGATAGCTTTTTTGTATGAATAAAAAGCATAATAAAAAGGACAGAAATTGGTTTCTTTCACTGCTGGGTGGAAATAAATAAGAAATGATTGGCATGAACTTCAATGAGTAAAATAGAAGGGATATATTTTTTACTCTAAATGAATTATTATCTGAAAACCTCTGTATTAAAACACTTTTGAGATTGTACAGTTAACTACACAGGGATCTCAACATATCAGTGTGGGATTTTCTTTGAATAAACATGTAACCTGAAATTAAATGTGTCCATGATAACACAGCCTCTTAATTTTGTGTTAATGTCTTTCTCAAATAATATTAAAAGATAATTTTTTCTTTTTTAAAAAAATTTTTGGAGTAGAGTTGATTTACAATGTTATGTTAGTTTCAGGTGTACAGCAAAGTGAATCAGTTGAGTCCAGTTCAGTCGCTCAGTCGTGTCTGACTCTTTGCGACCCCATGGACTGCAGTACACTAGGCTTCCCTGTCCATCACCAACTCCCGGAGTCGGCGATGCCATGCAACCATCTCATCCTCTGTCGTCCCCTTCTCCTCCTGCCTTCAGTCTTTCCCAGCATCAGGGTCTTTTCCAATGAGTCAGTTCTTCCCATCAGGTGGCCAAAGTATTGGAGTTTCAGCTTCAGCATCAGTCCTTCCAATGAACACCCAGGACTGATCTCCTTTAGGATGGACTGGTTGGATCTCCTTGCAGTCCAAGGGACTCTCAGAGGTCTTCTCCAACACCACATACATCTGCATATATCCACTCTTTTAGATTCTATTCCCATATAGGTCTATAGAGTACTGAGTAGAATTCCATGTGCTATTTGGTAGGTCCTTATTAGTTATCCATTTTATGTATACCAGTGTGTGTGTGTATATATATATATATATATATATATATATATATATATAATCCCAATATTCCAATAAAGCTTTAAGCCAAGACAGGGTAAAGGTTTTAAATGGTTAATTTTTAAAAAGTAATCAGTAGTGATATGCATTCCCTAACATAAATTGATAACTGGTATCAATACTCTGGACTTCCCTGGTGGCTCAGTGGTAAAGAATTCACCCACAATGAAGGAGATGCAGGTTCAATCCTGGATTGGGAGGTCCCCTGAAAAGGAAATGGCAACCCACTCCAGTACTTTTGCTTGGGAAATCCCACGGACAGAGGAGCCTGGTGGGTTCTTGAGGTTGCAAAGTGTCGGACATGACTTAGAGACTAAACGACAACAAATCAATAATCTACTTTAAAAATACCCTAAAACAGCAGAAGACCTTGTTCATTGTGGGAAAGTAAAACTGCTTACTGAATTAAAATTTACCGTGAATTCATTTGAAATTGAAAAAAATAAGGTCATTTTATAACAAAAATTGTAAGTAGGGGAGCCTCTGTGGAGCTTTGCAGCATACATAATACATAAGCTTAATATTGTTGTCCTTACTGATGATAATAATAATGAAAATTATATCTACTTTATTGAGTATTTATTACATTCCAGGCATTGGTCTAAGTGTTTTTGGTATATGATTTTTTATTTTTTATTTTCCTTTTACAAAGAGAAATCCAAAACTTACAAAGGTTAAATGTAACTTGCCAAGATTATACAGCAATAGGTGGGGTTGGGGGAGAGATCTGGGCTTCCATCTAAAGCCTATCTTCTACCCTACAGCCTAGAATTCCGTGATAGTATATCAAATTTCCATATATCAGTAACAGATGTTTGTTAAAAAATGATAAAAACAAAACAAAACAAAGAAAAAACAAAAAAGGATACCCAAGAAAGCCAGTTTTTTCTGTGCACAAGAGTCACTGGGGAGACTAGTTAAAGAGTTTATACTGCCCCCTCAGAGCTCTGATTCATGGGTGAGATGGGGCCCAAGAATGTGACTTGCTAATAATTTAATAATTTTCCGTATTATTAAAGATGCCGAGGCTGCTTATCTGTGGCCCACACTTTGGGAACCACTGGTATTAGGATTGGTTATGGTCTTCAGAGTCAAAGACACTGTGATCAAACTGCAGCCATTTGACTAAGTAAACTTAGGAAAATCACTTGGTACATCATCTGAAAAGTGGCAAGACTACTAACAACCAAACAGGTAGTGAGGATTATATAAAAGAATGCCTATAAGGACCTGACCCTTGTAAGAAATTATACAACATTCAGCATCTCTGAAGTTGGCTTCTACTTATTTTTTTTTTAGCTTAAAAAAATTTTTTTTTCATTTAAATTTATTTATTTTATTTTGACCACCCCTGTGTAATGGGTTGGAGAAGGCAATGGCACCCCACTCCAGTGCTCTTGCCTGGAAAACCCCATGGACAGAGGAGCCTGGTAGGCTGCAGTCCATGTGGTAGCGAAGAGTTGGACACAACTGAGTGACTTCGCTTTCACTTTCCACTTTCATGCATTGGAGAAGAAAATGGCAACCCACTCCAGTGTTCTTGCCTGGAGAATCCCAGGGACAGGGGAGCCTGTTGGGCTGCCGTCTACGGGGTTGCACAGAGTTGGACACGACTGAAGCGACTTAGCAGTAGCAGCAGCAGCAGTGTAATGGGTGGTGTGAATTTGAGATGGAGAAAGTAGAACAGTGTGGAATAGAACAGGATAAGACATTGATAGAATGCCTTCAATATTAGACTTAACTTTCTATAAATTTTGAGGATATAAGGATGTGACTTGTAACATAAAAAATAAAATAAAACATTACCATAGAGGTTCTAAATCAAGAGCAGGGGGACATTTGCCCCTCTCGCCACTGTCTGTCTTGGCCTCTGGGTAAATGTTAGTTTCCTCCCTGCCCTAAATCAGGTGCTGTTTTGGTACCTGCCCCTCCCTCAGTCATAGCTGTTGTTTAATCTCATAGTGTAAAGAGCTCTAGTTAAGTGCCTTTCCTTTTGTCTGCTCTTAGCCCATCAATAATTGTTGAACTTGTGTGAGAGCATAAAAGTGGCAGGACAAAGGGCTCTTTCCATTATGGTTTTTAGGTATTTGGTTCAGAAACCTCATGTTTTCTTCCCTGAAAACATAGATCCTAAGTTACTGGCCATGTTTTCACATTATTATGGTCCTATTCCCTCTGCTCTTTACACTCTTTTTTGTATTCTTTCCACTACTCATCGGCCTGCTGTACGTTTTCCTACCAGCCAGTCCTGCCATTCTAGTGGTCGGTCACCAGCGTAGTCCTGTTGCAAACTAGTGAACACAGCTCAGAGTCTGTATGGAGCAGTGGGAGAGGCAGGGTTCCCCAAACCTCCAGTCAGTGGGGGTGAGGAATCAGGTTTGCTCCTAATTTGTCAGTAGGCAGCTGTGGGTTCAGACAAGTCTGTCAATGTCTCCAAGTTTTCAACCCTGTTTCTACAGTGAGGGAATTGTATCTAAATCTCTAGTGCATCCCTCAACTCCACCAGTCCAAAATTTCACACTCACTGTGCTTGAACATAAATCATAGTTTCCTCACAACATGTCCAGTTTGGGTTCTCTTTTGATTGCATAGTTAAAGGGAGCATATGTTCTTTTATTGATGTACTTAACAAGCATGTATCAGGCACTGTGCTAGACACTTTGAAGGAAGCATCCCTTCATTCAAGAAGTGCCAGCCCCTGTTACCTGACTGGCATTGAGAATACGTGATCTACACCCTTATCTGCACTAAAGATGAATGCAGGGGCAAGGAGGGCAGTGTAGGAAGGAGGCAGAAATTGTTCAAAATAATCACACAAAGCTAAAGATGAAACTTAGGTGTGTGATGCCCTGAGAAAATTTGACCAGTCCTGTGGAAATGTGACCAGAGCAGGGAGAGCAGGGAGAACTTCCAACCCTGATCACTGGGGCTGGAGATGAAGAGACAGGGCATATTTGAACATGACTGAGGAATGAAAGTGACAGGTGTTAATGAATGTTTGGATAGAAAAAATAAGAGAAAGGAAGGCAATGATGACAACTGATGAAAATAATCCCTTGGGCTCAAACTTTTATGCATATGAACTGCCTAAAATGGCATTTTAAGTCTATATCCAAAATTCTCCATCATACATTTAAATGATTTTAAATTCCAGCATATTGTAAAAATAGACATTTTTTTTTTCAGTAAAATTCTTTTCAGGCTTTTAAATGTCTCCAGTGGATCTGAGACACCATAGCTATTTTATACTCATCATTAGCCATTTAAAAATATGATTACTTATTTACTAAACACTGTTGCTGTTAAGTTGCTTCAGTCGTGTCTGACTCTGTGCGACCCCATAGATGGCAGCCCACCAGGCTCCCCCATCCCTGGGATTCTCTAGGCAAGAACACTGGAGTGGGTTGCCATTTCCTTCTCCAATGCATGAAAGTGAAAAGTGAAAGTGAAGTCGCTCAGACCTGTCTGATTCTTAGTGACTCCATGGACTGCAGCCCACCAGGCTCCTCCGTCCATGGGATTTTCCAGGCAAGAGTACTGGAGTGGGGTGCCATTGCCTTCTTCGTAATACTGTGCTAACAAATGTCACAAATTAAATACTTCACAGAATCATTACAATATGTAAAATTTTCTCTTTATTTGGTAGTGTAATAAAATGCACCCTCAGAAGACACAAGATGAGTGAATGACAAATATGCCTCTCTTCTGGAAAGTGAGAGAAAGTGGGAGAAGGGTTTTTATGAGAAGAGAAATATCCATTTAAGAGTTTAGAATGCAGAAATGGATCGCCAAGTGTGTGTTAGTCACACAGTCATGTCCAACTCTTTGCAGTTCCATGGACTGTAGCCCACCAGGCTCCTCTGTCCATGGGATTCTCCAGGCAAGAACACTGGAGTGAGTTGCCATTTCCTTCTCCAGGAGATTTTAACAACCCAGGGATCGAACCCGGGTCCCCTGCATGGCAGGCAGGTTCTTTACCATCTGAGCCACCAGGGAAGCCCAGGGAATTATCCTTAGGTACTCCTTGAAAAGTCTTCCTTTATGCCTAGGGTTATGAACACGTCATTTTGAGGACACCCACACTAGGATGTAGGAAGAAGTGGAATGGATGAGAAGTAGATGAAGTTGTCTAGGGAGAGAATGTAAGAAGGGAGTTCAAGGCCAAGAATTAGGAAATCACAGCATGGAGTAGCTGGGTGTAATTCACACGTGTTGAGGCCCCTGAGGGTGAATATTTACGGTGTATTCTAAAAGTTGTTTTATTTCCTCTGCCAATTTTTGTGTATTTTTCACTTACTATTAATCCTTTCCACTATAAATTTTTAAAGTTGCATCTATTAAACAGTGGTAAAGAATCCTCCTGCTAATGCAGGAGACACAAGAGACTCAGATTTGATCCCAGTGTCAGGAAGATCCTCCGAGGTAGGAAATGGCAACCTACTCCAGTATTCTTGCTGTAAAATTCCACAGACAGAGGAGCCTGGCAGGTTACAGTCCATGGGGCTGCAAAGAGTTGGACATGACTGACTGTACAAACATACATATATATCTGTAAATAAAGATATGTAAAAATGGTATAAAATCTAAGAACTATATACTTTTTCTTGTAGATGTCCCCAAGGGACTTTATATAAATTTTAGTTTTACTTTAACTCATATCCATCAAAAATGCAACTAATTGCCTCTACCTTGCATTATAAAATAGGCATTTTATATCTAAAATAATTTAAAAAATACTTTTATGATTGTCTCATGTTTCAAATATTTGACTCACAACATCCTCTTTCAGTGTTAGCCAATACTGCTTTTACAAGTAGTGTATTTCTTTACCTCCTAACCAATATCTGGCATAAAATCTGTTTTTCTGGGGGGTTAAAATATCAGAAATTATTTCATTTTTAATTTCTAAGAATTTAGGAAGTATACTACAAAAGGCAATTATAGTCCCAGTGTATTATATTAAGAAACTTCAAACTGATTGACCTGTATTTTCAGTCATTCTCATTTTTACTTGTATGTGAGCATCCTATGTGTAATTTGTTTGGCTAGTTATTTATTTCACATTGAGCACAGTTCAGATACTGTTAATAGAGGACTTCATGCACTATGGATGTGATTTCCTTCCTTAATCTTTTTTTTTTTTTATAACAGACTAGTCCTTTGAGGTGAGAAGAAGAATATAATGAATTAGCTACTAGAATGTTTGTAGTGTAGATTTAAAAAGTACTTTGAGCTTGTTTTCCCTTTGCTTAATCCAAAACTTGAGAGCACGTACTTTTGTTTACTTTTATCTTTGCTGTTCAGTTGTTATATCCTGTTCGACTCTTTGTGACCCTATGGATTGCAGCACACCAGGCTTCCTTGTCCTTCACTATCTCTTAGAGTTTTGCTCAAGCTCTTGTCCAATTAAGTCCATGATGCCTTCCAACCATCTCATCCTCTGTCACATCCTTCTCATCCTGCCCTCAATCTTTTCCAGCATCAGGGACTTTTCCAACAAGTCAGCTCTTTGTATCAGGTGGCCAAAGTATTGGAGCTTCAGCATCAATCCTTCCAAAGAGTATTCAAGATTGATTTCCTTCAGGACTGAGTGGTTTGATCTCCTTGCTGTCCAAGGCACTCTCAAGAGTCTTCTCCAGCACCACAATTTTTTTAAATTTATTTTTTTATTGAAGGACAATTGCTTTACAGAATTTTGTTTTCTGTCAAACCTCAACATGAATCAGCCATCAGTTCAGTTCAGTTCAGTCGCTCAGTCATGTCTGACTCTTTGTGACTCCATGAATCACAGCACGCCAGGCCTCCCTGTCCATCACCAACTCCTGGAGTTCACTCAAACTCATGTGCATCGAGTTGGTGATGCCATCCAGCCATCTCATCCTCTGTCGTCCCCTTCTCCTCCTGCCCCCAATCCCTCCCAGCATCAGGGTCTTTTTCAGTGGGTCAGCTCTTTGCATGAGGTGGCCAAAGTATTAGAGTTTTAGCTTCAGCATCAGTCCTTCCAATGAATACCCAGGACTGATCTCCTTTAGAAATGACTGGTTGGATCTCCTTGCAGTCCAAGGCACTCTCAAGAGTCTTCTCCAACACCACAGTTCAAAAGCATCAATTCTTCGGCACTCAGCTTTTTTCACAGTCCAACTCTCACATCCATACATGACTACTGGAAAAACCATAGCCTTGACTAGATGGATCTTTGCTGGTGAAGTAATGTCTCTGCTTTTTAATATGCTATCTAGGTTGGTCATAACTTTCCTTCCTATAGGTATACATATATCCCCTCCCTTTTGAACCTCCCTCTGCTCTCCCTCCCCATCCCACCCCTCTAGGTTGATACAGAGCCCCTGTTTGAGTTTCCTGAGCCATACAGGAAATTCTCGTTGGCTATCTATTTTACATATGGTGATGTAAGTTTCCATGTTATTTGCTCCATACATCTCACCCTCTGCTCCCCTCTCCCCATGTCCATAAGTCTATTTTCTATGTCCATTTCTCCAGTGCTACCCTGTAAATAAATTCTTCAGAACCATTTTTCTAGATTTGACATATGCAGCACCACAATTTGAAAACAGCAGTTCTTAGGTGCTCAGTCTTCTTTCTGGTCCAGCCCTCACATCAGTACATGAATTACTGGAAAAGCCATAGCTTTGACTATATAGACCTTTGTTGGCAAAGTGATGTCTCTATTTTTTAACATACTGTCTATATTTGTCATTGCTTTCATTTCAAGGAGCAAGCATCTTTTAATTTCATGGCTGCTGTCACCCTCCACAGTGATTTAGGAGCCCAGGAAAAAAAAAATCTATCACTGTTTCCCCTTTTTCCACATCTATTTGCCATGAAGAGATGGGACTGGATACCATGATCTTAGTCTTTTGAATGTTCAGTTTTAAGCCAGCTTTTTCACTCTCCTCTTTCATCAAGAGGCTCTTTAGTTCCTCTTCGATTTCTTCCATAAGGGTAGTGCCATCTTCATATCTGAGGTTGTTGATATTTCTCCCTGGCAGTCTTGATTCCAGTTTATGAGTCATCTTGCCTGGCATTTTGCATGATGTAACTTATATGCAGAGTATTTCATACTCTGCATATAAGTTAAATAAGCAAGGTCACAATATACAATCTTGACATACTCCTTTCCCAGTTTTGAGCCAATCTGTTGTTCCATGTCCGGTTCTAACTGTTGCTTCTTGACTTGCATCCAGATATCTAAGGAGACACATAAGGTGCTCTGGTATTCCTATCTCTTTTAAGAATTTTCCATGCTGCTGCTGCTGCTAAGTCGCTTCAGTCGTGTCCGACTCTGTGCAACCCCATAGACGGCAGCCCACCAGGCTCCCCCATCTCTGGGATTCTCCAGGCAAGAACACTGGAGTGGGTTGCCATTTCCTCCTCCAATGCATGAATGTGAAAAGTGAAAATGAAGTCGCTCAGTCGTGTCCGACTCTTAGCGACCCCATGGACTGCAGCCTACCAGGCTCCTCCATCCATGGGATTTTCCAGGCAAGAGTACTGGAGTGGGTTGCCATTGCCTTCTCCATAGTTTGCTGTGATCCTTTAGAGGATGAATACTTTCCTTCTATTACCTTTATGTTCTAGGAATTTTATATTTCAGTAGTTGTGGCCGGTTACTTTATTATGAATTGTTTTTGCATAAATCCAACAAAGATAATCTTTAAAGCAAAAAGTGTTGTGGGGACCTCTGGAATAATTCACAATTATCATCAAAATTATTGCCATCATTGATGTCTTTTTATTAATTTATTCCTCAGTAGATTTTCAAAGTTAAAGCATAAAATCTTAAATATGCTGCATCCGTCACTGTGATCAATGCAAAATTACAAAGTCAAGTTCACAAGTCACATTTGAATAATGGAATACCTGGATCATAACTTCAAAGTTTGAAAGTTTTTAACTTTCAGCTTGATTTCTAAAATAAAGTAGTATGTCTTCCACAGTAATATCTACTTAATGTGGTTAATCAATATTAATTCAGGCTCTGTCAGCATTTTATCGGAGAAGGCAATGGCACCCCACTCCAATACTCTTGCCTGGAAAATCCCATGGGCGGAGGAGCCTGGTAGGTTGCAGTCCATGGGGTGGCTAAGACTCGGACATGACTGAGCGACTTCACTTTCACCTTTCACTTTCATGCATTGGAGAAGGAAATGGCAACCCACTCCAGTGTTCTTGCCTGGAGAATCCCAGGGATGGGGAGCCTGGTGGGCTGCTGTCTATGGGGGTCGCACAGAGTTGGACACGACTGAAGAGACTTAGCAGCAGTAGCAGTATTTTATTCATGTACCAAACATACCCTGAGTCTCTACCATATCCCAGGCATTGGGCTAAAAGGCACTGGTATTCAGTGATGAGCTAAAGGACAGTTTCTTCTTTCCTGAAGTTGACAGTCCAGTGGGATAGACTGAGACTAATCAGATGTCATACAAATACTGTATAATTTTAGTGTATTGAGAACCAGAGGGAGATTTATAAGACAGAAACAATGTGACCCATCAGTAAGGCTGACATTCCTGCAGAGTGACAATTGACCTGAGGCCTGCAGAAAAGATACACACTCAGTAGGCAAAGAGGGAAAGATGTTAAGAGGAAGGAACCGTGTATAAAAATGGCCTTCGTTATTATCTATTTTATAGATAGTAGTGTGTATATGTCAACCCCAATCTCCAAATTTATCCCTCTCTCCACCCTTTCGCCCCTGGTAACTGTAAGTTTGTTTTCCGTATCTGTGACTTTATCCGGGAACTCTTCTCAATATGTGTTAATGACCTATATGGAAAAAGAATCTAAAATGACTGGATATATGTATATGTACAACTGATCAATTTTACTGTACAGAAACTCATACAAAATTATAAATCAACTATACTCCAATCATTTTTTTAAGTCACCTTAAAATATAGCCTTCTTCCTCAAAGTAATTTATCAAGATTGAAGTCTTGGTACTGTGAAAAATTTAGCTGATTGTGCAGAATCTATACTGACCCAAGAACATCCTCTGGTAGCATTATAATTTCATTTTCAGTTAATCAGTTTTGTTTTTATTTACTGAAAAAAGCAAAAATTCCAGTTAATTGATTAAGCTCCATCATCAAAACTTAAGAAGGAGATTTTTTGCTAAGATTAAAATATATTAACAAATAGAAATGTATTGATAAACTATGGAGAAGAGAAGTAATATATGAAATGTAGCAAGTAGACTTGCTATCTGAATTGATCCAATTGTGAATTCCTTTGTCAAACTGGAAATCTTTTACATAACTAGTAATCAATCATGACCTGCCTGACTTTCTGTATAAGGAGAAATCATGCATTAAAATTAATTTGTTGTTCCGTCACTCAGTCATGTCCGGCTCTGCAATGCCATGAACATGCTAAGCTTCCCTGTCCTTCACCATCTCCCAGGACTTGCTCAAACTCATGTCCATTGAGTCAGTGATTCCATCCAACCATCTCATCCTCTGTCGTCCCCTTCTCCTCTTGCCTTCAATCTTTCCCAGCATCAGGGTCTTTTCCAAGGAGTCAGCTCTTTGCACCAGGTGGCCAAAGTATTGGAGCTTCAGCTTAAGCATCAGTCCTTCCAGTGAATATTCAGGGTTGATTTCCTTTAGAATTGACTGGTTTGATCTCTTTGCAGTCCAGGAGACTCTCAAGAGTCTTTTTCAACACCACAGTTCAAAAGCATCAGTTCTTCGGTGCTCAGCCATCTTTCTGGTCCATGTCTCACATCCATACATGACCACTGGAAAAACTGTAGCTTTGACTACATGGACCTTTGTTGGCAAAGTATGTCTCTGCTTTTTAATATGCTGTCTAGGTTGGTCATGACTTTTCTTCCAAGGAACAAGTGTCTTTTAAATTCATGGTCGCAGTCACCATCTGCAGTGATTTTGGAGCCCAAGAAAATAAAGTCTCTCACTGTTTCCATTGTTTCCCCATCTATTTGCCATGAACTGAAGGTCCATCTAGTCAAGGCTATGGTTTTTCCAGTGGTCATGTATGGATGTGAGAGTTGGACTGTGAAGAAAGCTGAGCACCAAAGAATTGATGCTTTTGAACCATGGTGTTGGAGAAGACTCTTGAGAGTCCCTTGGATTGCAAGGAGGTCCAACCAGTCCATTCTAAAGGAGATCAGCCCTGGGTGTTCTTTGGAAGGAATGATGCTAAAGCTGAAACGCCAATACTTTGGCCACCTCATGCAAAGAGTTGACTCATTGGAAAAGACTCTGATGCTGGGAGGAATTGGGGGCAGGAGGAGAAGGGCATGACAGAGGATGAGATGGCTGGATGGCATCACCGACTTGATGGATATAAGTCTGAGTGAACTCCAGGAGTTGGTGATGGACAGGGAGGCCTGGTGTGCTGCAATTCACGGGGTCGCAAAGAGTTGGACATGACTGAGCGACTGAACTGAACTGAACTGAACTGATGGGACTGAATGCCATGATCTTAGTTTTTTGAATGTTGGGTTTTAAGTCAGCTTTTTCACTCTCCTCTTTCACCCTCATCAAGAGGCTCTTTAGTTCATCTTTGCTTTCTTCTGTAAGGGTGGTATCATCTGTGTGTCTGAGGTTACTGATATTTCCCCCAGCAGTCTTGATTCCAACTTGTGCTTCATATAGCCCGGCATTTCTCATGATGTACTTTGCACATAAGTTAAATAAGCAGGGTGACAGTATACTCAAGAAGTGGCAATAACTAAATGTAGAAGACTTTATAGTCTGTCTTCTCCTTATGCTTCTCTAGAATCACACTGAAAGTAACTCTTTTTCTTGCCATTTGGAGAATTCAGTATATGTTATCTCAGTTCAGTTCATCATCAGATGAATACTTGACTGAATGACCTCCTTGCAGAATGTACTTTTAATTTACTTTTTGGTGTAGCAGGGATTTTAATTGCATTGAGAGCTAATATAACTCTGGTAAGTGCATGATTCTATTAATTTTCTTATAGTCACATTTAGTTTGTAATATAAATGCATTAATGATTGTATATTCTAATTTAAAATGCAGAAATAATCATACACTTATTTTCCATTTCCCAACTCTTTTGGCTTTTCCTGACATTTTACTTTAAAAAATTATATTACTGGACATGCTTAGAGGCAAATAGTCAATAGTGTTTTTTCAAAGTATTTTAATTTTTATAGAGTGTGCTTTTGAAAATGGCTTCATCTAACTTAACTTTTTGTCTTCTTTTTGTCTAATTGGCTTTTCCCCCATTTCTGCCAAAAATAATTTTCTTGTCATGCTAGCATTGTTTGCCTAATATTATACCAATTTTAGGCAGAACACTATTGAACTCTTGTGTCATCTGTCAAAAGATATGTATTAATTAGTTGTAGAATAGCTCTATTTTAACTACCTAACTGTTTATCACAGTATAAATACTAAGTGAATATAGATTTACATGGGCAACACAGGGAGCAATGGTGATTAAATTTACCATAGTAATCATTATTTACTAAGCCAGAGCAGAAACACCAACATAAATATTTGCAGCTTCAAAAGCATTCTTATGTACTAACACAGACTAGATTATACTGATGGGTTCAAGATTCATTGATTATAAGGTTTATTTCAACTACTTGAAGCACTATAAGTAAGAAATTTCCTCCACATTTTCCAAAAATAATATAAGCATTGCTATTAGCATTAACATTTCTTTTATATTTTCCCCCTTGTAATTAAGACTTAGGACTGATTTTTATACATATAATTTACTCTATCTCAAAATGAAAATAATTCATGTTAGTCTTTCTAATAATAGTGTGATAGTGAAAGTCATTCAGTCATGTCCAACTGTTTGCAACCCCATGGAGTATACAGTCCTTGGAATTCCTTCTCCAGGCCAGAATACTGGAGTGGGTTCCCTTCTCCAGGAGATGTTCCCTTCTCCAGGGGATCTTCCCAACCCAGGGATTAAACCCAGGTCTCCCAGATTGCAGGCAGACTGTTTACCAGCTGAGCCACCAGGGAAGCCCAAGGATACTGGAGTGGGTAGTTTATCCCTTCTCCAACAGATTTTCCCAACCCAGGAATTTAACCAGAGTCTCCTGCATTGCAGGCAGATTCTTTACCAGCTGCCTGGTGTGATGATATTTAGTCAATATTGTGATAATGTTAATGAAAGATGTTCCTAAGTATCAAATATTGTTTTGTGTAACCCATATCTTAAAATATCTGAAAATGAGAAAGAACTTTGATTACTTGTAATTTCTTAGCAATAATAGGAAAAATAAAAACACATGCACATACTTGCATGGACTGAAAAGATACATTCATATCTTCTAAAAGTTATGTCTAAATCCTAAACCCCACCTGTGAATGTGATCTTATTTGGAAATAAGATTTTTGCAGATATAATTAAATTAATGATTTTGAGCTGAGATTTCATGGATTAAAGGTGTACCCTAAGTCCCATCTTCAGTGTCCTCATCAGAAGCAGAAGAGAAAGAATAGAGAGACACAGAAGAAAATCCATGTGAAGATGGAGGCAGAAATGGAAGTAATTCACTTGCAAGCCAAGGGATGACGAGGATTGGCAGAGCCACCAGAAGCTAGGAGAGATGCATGGAACATATTCCTCAGAACCTGCAGGAGAAGGCACCCTGCTGACACCTTGCTGGGACTTCTAGCCATAAGAACTGTGAGAAAATACATTTCTGTTATTTTAAGCAACCAAGTTTGAGGCAATTTGTTATGGCAGCTTTAGGAAACTAATACACACAACTTTAGCCTCTGCCTTGGAATCAGAACTCGATACATGCAGGTTTTTGGATTGTTTCTCTATTTGATGGGATTTCAAGGAGTGCTAGTGATATCAAATAAGACTTCTAACTTTCTTTGACCTCATCCTATTCTTACTTAAGATATTCATTGTGAAACGGAGGAATAAAAGAAGATGTTGAGAAGGCAGGTTCTTGTTCCTCAAAAATTCAGAGAAAATTAATATCATGATTCCTCAGAATACCATTTTTTTAATTGTGTAAGAAAAAAAGAGGAGAGTGGCCTATGGCATGACGATAAACTAATAAAGATAGCCCTAAAATTCACAACAGAGAACCCATCCTCATGTTTCAGGCTCTCTTCACATCTAAATATTTAGAAAGACATTTTTTTGTCTTTCTAGTGATTTGAGATCCTTTCTATAATCAAAAAAAAAAAAAAAGTTAAAAAATTGAAGTGACTTTGATTTTTATATATAAACAAATCTTGCTTATTTTATGCTGAGATGAGCATTTAATGCAAGCATTCAGTGTGCGTTCTTCCGCTTTCTCTTTATACAAATAACAACGCTATACCCAGTACCTGCCAGTTCCGTGTATATGTGCACACATACATTTCAGTTATTTCAGAGTCATAACAATTGTGTTGACTCCTTCAAAGTGTGTGTTTTTACAGAAATGGAACTAAATTCTTTATAACTATTTTAATTATCAAAAATTATTTTTTAATTAATCTTTATTCTTTGACAGGTAAAGTTTATCACAGATTTTGCTACTTTTTCACAGGAGGATCAAAGTATATTTCAGTGAAAACATAGAACATCCAGGATTTAATGGGCATAAGAATATTTCTCTATTTTAAAAAAATTACAACATTTTCTTATACAATGAATCTAACAGTTAAAATTATGAAAATGTACAGATTTACTTTCTGGTTAATGCACAGACACACACATACAGAATAGTAAAATTTACTTTAGCTAAATAAAATCTTTCAGTTAGGGACCTTTCAAGTGAGGAAAATTTATTAATTATTGCCTACTCATGACAGCTTCCTTGTTACACTTAAAGAATTAACTAAATGGCTGTAGTTGATTCTTCCCAAGCTGGACAATCAGCCTTATTAACCACAGTGACCTTGACAGCACATTATAAATGAAGGTAGACCTCATTTGTACATGGCCATATATTTGCAGGTGTGGTACTTTGATGGATACAATAAATTGGTGCACTTTTCAGCCTTTGTATGAAGAATTCCAGACAAGGACTGTTGCTATAAACTACTCCTCAACAACAAGAGTTGTTTTCCAGGTGGAGCTGATGTCATTCAGTGGAGTTTTCATAAGCATTCAAGCCTGGATCATGATTGGAATGAGAACAGTGCTATAGTTTTGCAGTTGGAGCTTATGTATTATTCCTGTCATTATCTTCCATCTTAAAAGTGAGCCTAGAGTACTTATTGCTAATCATTGTGATTCAGAAAACACCACCTATATTTAAAATTCATATCATACGGGGCACTTCAATTTACAGTGCTCTGACCTGAACTAGGTGAAGAAGAAGCTTAAATATTCAAGGATTGGGATAGAGCAGATTGGAGATTCATTGGAAAGCCACGCATAATAGGCACACAATTACCGGGAAACAATTAGGAAACAATTTATCTGCTCTTTAACACAGGCATCTATAAACAGGGTAATTTATCAGCCATTTCACAACTTGTACTACAACTGTATACCTCTTAAGTTTTAAATTATGTTATGCTTTTAGAGTTATTTATACTCGCAGCCTACGTCTCAGTTTTCAAGTGAGTCATCATAGATATCTTAATTTTTCTACATTCGTTATAAACCAGTTTGATTTTTTTAAGTTCTTATAGGCATAATTGATTCTAGATGTCATAAGTGTTCTGAGTTATGAAATGTTAAATAACTGTGTTCTAGGGTTTTCAGTGGGAGAAGGAAATGGCAACCCACTCCAGTGTTCTTGCCTGGAGAATCTCAGGGACAGAGGAGCCTGGTGGGCTGCCATCTGTGGGGTTGCACAGAGTGGGACACGACTGAAGCGATTTAGCAGCAGCAGCAGTAGCAGGGTTTTCAGTAGAACGTATTGAAAAATCTCACCTTTACGTTTTTGCAGGTTTTGGTCATGCCAGTCTGTCATCATCACTCTGAATTTTTTGGCAACTCTGTATATGTCTCGTGTGTTTTCCTACCTTTCATTCGATGTCTCCTTCTTTCTAGTCCTATTCTTTTTAATCTTGTGTCTGGGCCACTTGGTTTCTTTTGTTTTTGTGCTTTTGCAATTATATTTTATAAAATGGTCTTACAGCCCAGAAACTTGACTCTCACCATTCCCTTCCCTTCCTGCCCAATAGAAATAATAGCTACTTTATTTATAGAAACTTAAAGGTTTAAAATATAATCTCATATTTATTATTTCAGCCTAAGCAAAGTGAACGTCCCTTTTAAAGTTCATTCTAATTATAAAAGCCATTTAAAAGGAGTGCAGTTATCTTAAAATATACTTTTGATACATTCAAGATATTGAGTTAAAGTGACTGACCCCTTCCCAGCAGTCCTTTTTCTTTCAACTAGGAACATCAGCATATGCTTCTTTACAATATGCAAAGTGAAAATGTGAAGAGGTTTTGAACATCAGTTCAGGACACATTTTATTTTATTTTTATTTATTTATTTACTTTACAATATTGTATTGGTTTTAAATACAGTTGGGCTATAGTTCACCAGGTTTGCCCGTACTCTATTTTTTTCTTTTTTTGAGGTAAAAAGGATATTTCTTTTGCTGTGCTCAGTGTTTAGTGGGAATGGGCAGGCTTGTGGGCACCAGTAAGAGGGCTCTTCAGAAACAGAGCAACCCCTTGTAGGAAGGATACCCCTGAGAGCATTGTTGCTGCCTCACCAACTGTGTACTTCAAGTGGGATTCTGTCTCTCTTGGCCAGGGGGCTTGTAGAGATACTAAGGAACTGTAGTCCTTGGGTTGCCAGGGTTTTTGTATGGATTTAGTAGCATAGGTGGCGCTAGTGGTAAAGAACCTGCCTGCCAGTGCAGGAGACATAAGCAATGGGGGTTCAATCCCTAGGTTGGGAAGATGTCCTGGAGGAGGAAATGGAAACCCACTCTAGTATTCTTGCCTGGAGAATCCCTTGGACAGAGGGGCATGGCGGGCTACAGTCCATGGGGTCGCACAGAGTCGGATACGACTGAGGCAACTTAGCCCACATGCATACCAGTCAAGTTAGATGGAATTAAAACAGTGACATGCTAGTAAAGTAATGCTCAAAATTCTCCAAGCCAGGCTTCAGCAATATGTGAACCATGAACTTCCTGATGTTCAAGCTGATTTTAGAAAAGGCAGAGGAACCAGAGATCAAATTGCCAACATCCGCTGGATCATGGAAAAAGCAAGAGAGTTCCAGAAAAACATCTGTTTCTGCTTTATTGACTATGCCAAAGCCTTTGACTGTGTGGATCACAATCAACTGTGGAAAATTCTGAAAGAGATAGGAATATCAGACCACCTGATCTGCGTCTTGAGACATTTGTATGCAGGTCAGGAAGCAACAGTTAGAACTGGACATGGAACAACAGACTGGTTCCAAATAGGAAAAGGAGTTCTTCAAGGCTGTATATTGTCACCCTGTTTGTTTAACTTATATGCAGAGTACATCATGAGAAACGCTGGACTGGAAGAAGCACAAGCTGGAATCAAGATTGCCAGGAGAAATATCAATAACCTCAGATATGCAGATGACACCACCCTTGTGGCAGAAAGTGAAGAGGAACTAAAAAGCCTCTTGATGAAAGTGAAAGTGGAGAATGAAAAAGTTGGGTTAAAGCTCAGCATTCAGAAAACAAAGATCATGGCATCCGGTCCCACCACTTCATGGGAAATAGATGGGGAAACAGTGGAAACAGTGTCAGACTTTATTTTTCTGGGCTCCAAAATCACTACAGATGGTGACTGCAGCCATGAAATTAAAAGACGCTTACTCCTTGGAAGGAAAGTTATGACCAACCCAGATAGCATATTCAAAAGCAGAGACATTACTTTGCCAACAAAGGTTCATCTAGTCAAGGCTATGGTTTTTCCAGTGGTCATGTATGGATGTGAGAGTTGGAGTATGAAGAAGGCTGAGTGCGGAAGAACTGATGCTTTTAAACTGTGGTGTTGGAAAAGACTCTTGAGAGTCACTTGGACTGCAAGGAGATCCAACCAGTCCATTCTGAAGGAGATCAGCCCTGGGATTTCTTTGGAAGGAATGATGCTAAAGCTGAAACTCCAGTACTTTGGCTACCTCATGCGAAGAGTTGACTCATTGGAAAGTTGTAAAGAATTTGTCCATTTCTTCCACGTTGTCCATTTTATTGGCATATAATTGTTGATAGTAGTCTCTTATGATCCTTTGTATTTCTGTGTTGTCTGTTGTGATCTCTCCATTTTCGTTTCTAATTTTGTTGATTTGATTTTTCTCCTTTGTTTCTTGATGAGTCTAGCTAATGGTTTGTCAATTTTATTTATCCTTTCAAAGAACCAGCTTTTGGTTTTGTTGATTTTTGCTATGGTCTCTTTTGTTTCTTTTGCATTTATTTCTGCTCTAATTTTTAAGATTTCTTTCCTTCTACTAACCCTGGGGTTCTTCATTTCTTCCTTTTCTAGTTGCTTTAGGTGTAGAGTTAGGTTATTTATTTGACTTTTTTCTTGTTTCTTGAGGTGTGCCTGTATTGCTATGAACTTTCCCCTTAGGACTGCTTTTACCGTGTCCCACAGGTTTTGGGTTGTTGTGTTTTCATTTTCATTCGTTTCTATGCAAATTTTGATTTCTTTTTTGATTTCTTCTGTGATTTGTTGGTTATTCAGCAGCGTGTTGTTCAGCCTCCATATGTTGGAATTTTTAATAGTTTTTCTCCTGTAATTGAGATCTAATCTTACTGCATTGTGGTCAGAAAAAATGCTTGGAATGATTTCTATTTTTTGAATTTACCAAGGCTAGCTTTATGGCCCAGCATGTGATCTATCCTGGAGAAGGTTCCATGTGCGCTTGAGAAAAGGTGAAATTCATTGTTTTGGGATGAAATGACCTATAGATATCAATTAGGTCTAACTGGTCTATTGTATCGTTTAAAGTTTGTGTTTCCTTGTTAATTTTCTGTTTAGTTGATCTATCCATAGGTGTAAGTGGGGGTATTAAAGTCTCCCACTCTCTTACACTGTTGGTGGTGGAATGCAAACTAGTACAGCCACTATGGAGAACAGTGTGGAGATTCCTTAAAAACTGGAAATAGAACTGCCTTATGATCCAGCAACCCCACTGCTGGGCATACACACTGAGGAAACCAGAAGGAAAAGAGACACATGTACCCCAATGTTCATCGAAGCACTGTTTATAATAGCCAAGACATGGAAGCAACCTAGATGTCCATCAGCAGATGAATGGATAAGAAAGCTGTGGTACATATACACAATGGAGTATTACTCAGCCATTAAAAAGAATACATTTGAATCAGTTCTAATGAGGTGGATGAAACTGGAGCCTATTATACAGAGTGAAGTAAGCCAGAAGGAAAAACATAAATACAGTATACTAACGCATATATATGGAATTTAGAAAGATGGTAACAATAACCTGGTGTACGAGACAGCAAAAGAGACACTGATGTATAGAACAGTCTTATGGACTCTGTGGGAGAGGGAGAGGGTGGGAAGATTTGGGAGAATGGCAATGAAACATGTAAAATATCATGTAGGAAACGAGTTGCCAGTCCAGGTTCGATGCATGATGCTGGATGCTTGGGGCTGGTGCACTGGGACGGCCCAGAGAGATGGTATGGGGAGGGAGGAGGGGAGGAGGGTTCGGGATGGGGAACACATGTATACCTGTGGCGGATTCATTTTGATGTTTGGCAAAACTAATACAATTATGTAAAGTTTAAAAATAAAAATAAAATTAGAGAGAAAAAAATTATATTAAAAAAATAATAAAATAAAATAAAATTTAAAAAAAAAAAAAAAAAAAAAAAAAAAAAGAGTTGACTCATTGGAAAAGACTCTGATGCTGGGAGGGATTGGGGGCATGAGGAGAAGGGGACGACAGAGGATGAGATGGCTGGATGGCATCACCGACTTGATGGACATGTGTTTGGGTGAACTCCAGGAGTTGGTGATGGACAGGGAGGCCTGGCGTGCTGCAATTCATGGGGTCCCAAAGAGTCGGACACGACTGAGCAACTGATCTGATCTGATTTTATTGTAATGCTTTAAACCTGAGATGTATGTCATTCATGACCTTTATAATTAGTCCTTCATTTTTAGCAAGGTTGGCTGAAACCTTTATTTTTGCTTTCTTTTTAGTCCAGTACTCATTTGAGAATGATAGGAGTTTTTGTTGCCACTGCATCTTAATAATAGTAGCAATAAAAATGATGAAGAGGATGATGAATGTTATTGTTACCTATTTTCTATGTTCATACCTATTTTCTCTGAATGTAGACAACTTTCTATGTCCCCTGTTTTTGGCTATGCACAATATTTATCTGAAGTGCATACTGCACTCTTGATATGCACCATTATCATGTGAATATCAAATGAAACATTATTTCATTTAATCATTGCAACAATGCTCTAAGGAATTATTATTCCCATTTTCCAGATGAGACTGACAGGAAGGTGCAAGAAGTCACACATTCCCTCGATATAGCTTTAATTTTTATTCACTGTGACTTTCTTAGCAGAAGCCAAGGGACCAAGGGCTCAAGATAGAATGAGAAGTGAGCGTAGAAGACAAAATGGACAGGGCCAGCCTTTGATAATGCAGGTTATTTTTCAGTCAGGTATTTTAAAGTCTAGGACTGTGTGCCCTGAAAGAAGTAAGAGTGTTTGTAAGTATAAGACAGAACAAGATATAGAATGTTGGTGGAGGAAGCCTCGACCATGGCTGTCTTTTAATTTTTAGTTAGAATAGGTAAATGATATTTCAAATGATGTAGTTAACTGAAAATTAATTACAATGAATTAAATGGTAGGCCCACTCGGTATCAATGGTATGTGTAGTGCCACTGAAAGAAGAGGCTAGTGATTTGAAAAGTCTTTTTTATTGTCTTTGAAAATAATTAAATGCACATTTCAAAGTTAATACAACCACTAATGAAAAGAAGCTTTGTACTAACAGAGCAGGAAGGGACCTTAGAACTCATGTACTTTAAAAGCCTTTGTCCAATTAGGGTAAAAAGTGAAGCCCAAAGCAATGACCTTGACTTGCCTGGTACTAAAGACAGTTACTAGTCCAATTAGGTCTACTAAAAACCTGCTTAAATGAACCCGTATCATGATTAAGCATCAAAATTTTATTTTAAAGTGTGATCTTTTCTCTTTTGGTAAGTGTAATTTTCCCCTGGGAGATATTTTAACTGTATCATCATAATTATTTTTATGTATTAGTAATAGCATTTTTATATTGAAATATATTTTATTCCAAGAATTTTATCTTTATAAATGTAATTATACACTTATTTATTTCCAAAGTAACTGTAAAAGTTATTAAATCATTAAATTTGAAATACGTGCATTTAAAAATTCTAATTACTTATAATCCCCAATCCCAGAAGCTAATGTTAATATTCTCTTATTTATCCTTTCAGTCTTTCTTCTAACATACAAATTATCATTTTTCTTTAGATTAGCATAGAGATATTATATTAATATATGTATAATACTCTGTCTTTAATAATACATTTCATCACATTAAAGTATTTTACCATATCAATTCAATATTAATCTATAATATTCTTAGTTGTTATTTATATCTTAAACAAACTCTTTACTGTTATTTTGTTTTAATTTATTTTTTTATTGAAGGATAATTGCTTTACAGAATTTTGTTGTTTTCTGTTGAACCTTAACATGAATCAGCCATAGTTATACATATATCCTCTCTCTTAGACGTTCTGATTTTTCACCTTAAAAAATGCAGCAATGAAAACTTCCATAGCAAAAACTTTGGAAATTTTTCTAGTTATTTGTGTTAATTTACCAGCCTACTTCACAATTTTCCATTTAATAACTAAAGTACAAATTTACTATGTTTTAAAATATTAGTCCCATTACATCACCATTACTATTTAGCTCTGTAAAAATTTTTCCTAAAGATGGATGCCTTTAATCTTCCCAGTACTTAATTTTTTAACTTCTACCTCAAAGTTTTTAGTTTTTAGGCATTTGCTTTTGGCAAGGTAAAAAAAAAGATTAAACATATCACCAAAATATAAAAAAATTATTTCAACATGATATATGCAACTTGTATAATTTCAGAACTTTTACATACAAATGAACTCTGTCATCATGCTATTTAAAATGAAAGAAGAATAAAAAATATAGTACAGTTAGACTAATTAGGTAATCATTTCTGCAGTGTTAGTGCCCTAGAAAGATAAAAGCACTTCCTTTTTTGGCTCATTCATCTTGTAGGAAGGCAGCTAGCAAAGTCCAGTTCTCTAATCCTGTATTCAATGCATACCGTACCTAGAGAAAAACAAGCACAGCTTTCCTTCCCACGTGATCAAATTCCAGTAAAAGATTTACTTCCGAGGCAGCAGTTAAAGAGATATGACTGTGAGGATATTCACATTTTCATAAACAATTTCCATGTTCTCCCTCCCTGTAATTCTAATATCAAGAATCTCACAGGACTTATTTGTACTATTCATAATTGTGGGTGCTGTGGGTTTTTCAGCTCATGCTTTACAAACAAACAAGCTTTTTTATCTGTTCCTAATGACTTTGGTTTATACAAAGAGATCTTAAACTGTCCCCAGAGCAATCATTTTGCTAAAGTGTTATTAGAACATCTTTACAAATTTAGCAATGAAAGGGGGTTCCGTTAACAATGGAAATCATTGGGAACCAAGGGCCTTTGGCAAGTTTAGTGCTCACCCATCTTGTTTTATTTTCAGTGATGAGTATAAGTAATTTTATGACCCAGATATTGATTCTTTAACTGGTAGGTGGGTAAGGAAGATAAGAAGCTGATGGGTTGGGAAGAAACGCTAGAAAAATCAGAGCTGTATTTTCTGGCTAATCCACTCTGTCCTTGCTCTTCTAAGGAGGCTTATGAATCTTTAAACAAGTGTACCTCCCAGTATCTGCTGATAGAGCTATTTCTTTCCTTAAGTTTGAGGATTTGTAGCTGACATCCTTGTGCTCCTGCTCAGTTGTATCCGACTCTTTTGCAACCCCATTGACTGTAGCCTGCCAGGCTCCCCTCTCCGTGGGATTTTCCAGGCAATAATATTGATTGGAGTGTATTGCCATTTCCTCTTTCAGGGGATCTTCCCAACCCAGCAGTTGAACTCGCAATGCATGTGTCTCCTGCATTGCAGGCAGATTCTTTACCCACTGAGCCATCAGGGAAACCCCATATAACTGAGACAAAGGGCTATTTTTCAATAGATCAGCAGGCTTTAGATTATATATGTAAATGGGGGTCTCATTTTCATCAACATCAAATTTGATGCATTTGCTATGCATAGGGAGACAGCTGCTCATGAGCCTGAAACTTGACCTGTGGGTTCTTGCAGAGCACGTCCAAATTGCATGATCTGTCTCTTGGTTTGAGGCTGCCGCTTCAAAAACAGAATTTGCCCCTATTCTGGACAGCTTTGCTTTCAAAGGCCTCCTTTGCCCAGGACAACTTTTGTTAGCTTCCTTCAGGATGATCTATCTTGTTGTTTCATCCAGCAGTTCCTTCCTGGTGCCCTTTCAAGATTCTTCTCCTTGCTCTGCGTATGACCATACTGCTACACAACATCTCTATAAATGCACCCCCTGCCTATGTCTTTTCAGTCACCCAGAGGCTGTTTTAACAAGTGTCACTTTGATTCTGGTGAACGGAAGCTTATTGTTGGAAAACCGTTCTTGCTGGTGTCGAATATTTCTCAAAGATGACTGATCAAACTGTGGATTAAAGAACGTAATGAAAAAGAGAGGGTAGAAGTGACAGCTTCAGCCAGTTCCGCATTAAGGGAATTATAGACTGGCTGCACTGGTATTACTTTGCTAGCCTACTCATTAGATCCAGGGTTTGGTGATTGTATCCCTTTAAGGGATATATTTTTTTCTGTTTAAAAATTTTTATTGTTCTTACTTTCTATAAGATAGTGTTTTATTGAACAAGAAATGTCAACATTCAGTGACAATTACTGATTATTATTACTAACAGAAATCAATATATTTTATTTCCATCATCATTAGCCATCTCTAAGCTGCTAGAAATAGGAAAGATTTTCATGTACAAGTCATCCTGGTTTTCAGCTTACTTTGTAGTTGTTATAGTGCGAAATGTTCTCTCTCAGAAAAGTTTCCTCTCTTGCAAAATGAAGTTTATTATAATACAAATATCACGATATTATTGTATAGTCCAGATAAAATAAGATAGGTAACCTGGGATGCAGTATTGCATGAAAGTCTTATTTTCTATTTCTGATGCCCCTAAAGCCACTGTTTAGGACTTTGTACCAACCAGTCCATTTATTCATGTGGGTCTGCCTCTTACATTGTTCAACATCAGCCAGGAATAACTACTGAATTACAAAACTATGGACTGTTGCTAAGGACTGTAGTACATGACACAAGTTATTTCTAAGGAACGTAGTTTAACGTCTACTTTTTTCTTTTTCTTTCTTTCTTTTGCCTTTTTTATATTTCTGTATGCCTTTCTGCTTGATATTGGAGACTGGTTTCCTAAGCAGTAACAAACCTCATTCAGTGGTCTCTATCCTTGAACTTTTTGGTATATTAACTGCTTAAAAATTTATTTGAAAAAATAAGCTCTTACTATTAGGTCTAATATTAGATCTAATATATATCGATCCTTGAGTTGATGATTTAAGTAGACATTTTATTGTTAATTCTGGCAAATTTTATAGCAATCTCTTGGCCAAAATCATGACAGTAATACAGTATTATGCTCAATAGCCTGTAATATTTGCAGGCAAAGATTCATTTACTTTTCTAGCTGTTGATTTAACAAAGGACTAGATTTTTTTACTTTCTTATGGCAGTTAGTAAAGATGGAGGCATTTTTGTATCTACCGGGACTGATGCACTCTTCAAAATGTGATGGTAATGTTTCCTTAGTGTTCTCAGATGTGCTGTGTGCAAATGAAAAAGTTTTATACACACAGTTGTTACCAACTCTTGCTGCTCTGTTCATGGGATTCTCCAGGCAAGAATTCTGGAGTGGGTAACTATTCCCTTCTCTAGGAGATCTTACTGACCCAGGGGTCAAACCCAGGTCTCTTGCAATGAAGGTGGATTCATTACCCACTGAGCCACCAGGGAAGCCCAAGCTGGGCATGAACAGAGCAGGGGGAATAAGGTTTCACCACCTTTAGGAATACTATTCTGGGTACTTTCTTCAAGGGATTCCAGGGCTGAGAGAGGTATGAAACTCTTTACTGGCTTCTTCTGATATCTATACTTCTTTGTTTCTTCAAAAACAAAACAAATCAAACAAATAAAATGCTTGCCTTCAAATATTACAAAGAAAGAAAAGACTCAGTCAGCAAGACTAAAGTAACGTTTCTCCAAACAATTTAGTTATTGGTAGGAAGAGACAGAGTGATGTAGTTTTAGCCATTTCTAGGAACTGTGAATTTTGTATGATAGTACTAACAACTCTATACACTTGGTATCCTGATACACAATCTTTAATATCTTGATTGTAGCCTACTTAGCTGCTTAACAAAAAAACATGAAGATCACCTTTGTTGTTTTCAGTTACTAAATCATGTCTGACTCTTTGCTACCCCATCATCTGCAGCACATCAGGCTCCCCTGTCCTTCACCATCTCCCCGAGTTTATTCAAACTCATGTCCAGTGAGTGATTCAGTGCAAACATCTCATCCTCTGTTGTCCCCATCTCCTCCTTCCCTCAATCTTTCCCAGCATGTGGGTCTTTCCCAGTAAGTCAGCTGGCTAAAGAATTGGTGCTTCATCTTCAGCATCAGTCCTTCCAATGAATACTCAGGGTTGATTTCCTTTAAGATTGATTGCTTTGATCTCCTTGCTGTCCAAGGGACTCTTAAGAGTCTTCTCCAGCATCATAGTTTGGAAACATCCATTCTTTGGCCCTCAGCCTTCTGTATGGTTCAACTCTCACACCCGTCCATGACCACTGGAAGGACTGTAGTTTTGACTGTACGGACCTTTCCCAGCAGAGTGATGACCGTCTCATTTGTAGTCATGCAGGTGCCTCCTCCCGTTTTCTAAGCTCTCCTTTAACCAAAGCAGTGTTTGGGCTGTCAAGGTCCTAAATATTTAAAAGAGATTTGCATCTTGTTATACAGAGAAAACATTTCTTATTATTAGTCACATGCAAATTATAAATGAGAAATTTTAATAATAGATTACTAAATATTATACAAAGAGAAATGCATTTTTAACTTTTTACTGTATTGGAGTATTCTTTCAGAGATCTGAGTTTTTTAAAATGTGGGAAATATATAAAAACTTGAAAGAATAATGTTTAGTAAAAAACGAATTGCCATGGCAATGTACCCATGAGAATTTATAGCTTATAAATAACCAAGATTAATTGAATTGACTAAGAGTTTCCCTCCATAACATTTAGTTTGAAGTCAAATCAAAATTTAGTTTATGTTTTATAGTCACTTTTATAAACATAGGAACAAGAGTTTTCTACATTCTCAAATTGTGCTACTTATGTTTTATTTATTATCTGTGTTAGTCATCTTCTAGCTTCCCAAATTCGGAGAGGTATTTGAGAATAATAATTTTAGAAAAATAATGTCTCAGAGTTTAGGAGGTATTTGTTTCATCTTCATCCAGTACTTTCTCATCATTCTTGGGTCTAATAATTCTGAGAGCATAAGTATATTTATGTTGGTTGAAATATAAGATGCCTTGTTTGTATTTCTTTAAACACTTATGTCTGACTCCTATACAAAAAAAGTTTTTTAAAAAACCCTTTATGTTCTGATTTTTGTCCATATAATTTCAAAAGTGGAAAAATTACATTCAAGACTATCATTAAATAAAATACATTCTTTTATTCATTCAGTTGTGAATAGTTTGAATATTGTTACTATATGGTATTATTGTCTTTCAGGTAAATCTAATTACCAAAACCATCTTTTAAAACACTGACTGTAGCAAGGCAGCATTTGTCTTTATTTTCAATATTATGAAGCTTTAATTAACAGAAAACCACATGGGTTGCTTCTTTAGAATACCACTAAATGTTAGAGACATCGTCTACTGCACAGGAGTGTCACTGCTGGATGAGGATGTCTGGGAATTCATATGGATGAAATTCCACTCTACCACGGCCATTTCCGAAAAGAAAATATTATTGGAAGCCTTAACTTGCAGTGATGACAGGAATTTATTAAATAGGTGGGTCAATTAAATGTTTAAATTTGTATAATGAGAGTATTCTCTGTTAATCAAATTGTACTGAACTTGTTTTTATTTCCTTAAATATGCTACTCTAAAATATATCATTCTAGAGCTAAAGAAAACTGAGATATTAATATGATGAAAGCTTGTTGATTTGAAAGGTTTGTTTCTAACTATTTTATGTTATTTATATGTATGTAAGATAATATTTCATTATAAAATTGAAGTATTTATTAAAAAGAATTTTTAAAGCAAAATTTCACCATTAAATCAGAATAATGATTTAACCACCTACAAGATTTTTTCAGACATTAATTAATACATCAATTAAAATGTTATGAGTTTGTTCTTCTGCCTTTTATAAACACAGAATTGTTCTATTGATAAATTTTTATTAGTAAAGTTTACATGGACTATTCTTTGAAGATTGTGATAACTTAAATCATATAATTCTGATAAGTAAAGAAAAGTTTGTTATTAAACTAAAAATTTCTCTGCAATTCTATCCTTAAAGGCTTCTAAATCTATCACTGAATTCTGAGGTGGTTCTGGATCAAGATGCAATTGATGTGATAATCCATGTAGCTCGAAATCCACATGGCCGAGACCTTGCCTGGAAGTTTTTTAGAGATAAATGGAAGATATTAAATACCAGGTAAAAATAAGAGTTCAATCATTCTTACTGGAGTGAGTAAATCAAAGGTGATATCTGAGAGATAAAGACCCAACTTTTTGTGGTAGAAGCAAGATCCAGATAATAGAATTAGATTTTGAAGTAGTCAGCCAAGATGGGTGTTGCCACTCCTGTGAAGCTCAGAATTAATTTAACAGTTCTATAACATTATTCATTTATTAAAGATTGATAACCATAATTATGTATGGAAATGTGCAGAGTGAAAAAGTTTAGCATTGCAGCTTTCCCGGAAAATCTATCAAACTGTCTTAGGTTGAAGAAATTGTATCATTAAAATCCGATATCCTGAGTGTGTTGTAGAAGAAATGATTTATGAATCATATGTAATGGTATTAGAACAAGAAATGGAGAAGGATATGGCAACCCACTCCAGTATCCTTGCCTGGAGAATCCCACAGACAAAGGAACATAGTGGGCTACAGTCTGTGGGGTCGTAAGGGTCGGACACAACTTAGCGACTAAAATACTTCTACTAAAATTCACATTGGAGAAGGAAATAGCAACCCACTCCAGTGTCCTTGCCCAGAGAATTCCATGGACAGAGAAGCTTGGCAGGCTGCAGCCCATGGGGTCACAGAGAGTCAGACATGACTGAGTGACTAACACACACACACAGAACAAGGAAACTGTAATTGCTTCTATACAATTGTTTAAATATTTAAAAATATAAATATCATAAAACATCTGAAGTAAAGCCATGATATAGAGGAGGGATGTTTGAATCACTGCATAATTCTAGATGCAGTAAAATTCATTCCTGAGCCATCTTGCTTCATGTTGAGAATTCTTCAGACTCTGTTTTAGAAAATATTTCATTATATATTTAAATATATTATAATAAATGTTAATGTATTACTCTGATAATCTCTATGGTATTTAAAAATTAAATTTATTATAGAGCATGTAAATGCTACGTGTTCTCAAACTTAAATGTTCCCAGACATTTAGCATACCCACTGTTCTATCTGTTAAAAGCCGGTATATAAATTTTATTTTTTAAAGGTACACTGTTATTGGTTGACCTTGTATAAAGAGTTCAGTTTGAACTTATTTTTAATAATAAATAAATTTCTATCTGTAGATATTTCATTGTTAGACAGCACTAACATTCCTAGATGGCACATTGTTTTCCTTTCTATTTCTTGTATTTTCAGCTCAGAAATTAGAATGATTTACACTTGCTTTGCTGTCATGCACATAGTATAAGGAATAGTCAGACACAGATGGAATTAATATATGTGTACAAGCATTTGACTTTAAAGAGTATCAAATATCTACCAATGCAGAGTCTGTCTTTAGGGAGTGGTTTTGTAAATCAGAGTTCCATATAATGCCTATATAGCTTATAGTCCCTACCTAAAATATTCGGTTCCTGATATGTCTGTTTTGTTTCACTGAAAGTACATCATCTCTAACCAAAAGGTAGAAAGAGAGATAACATTAGAACCCCCTCAGTCTAATGACCTCTTTGTTTAATTAGCTGGACATCAGTATTAGCTACAACTCTGAAGAGGGAGGAAGAGGCACTTGGGAACTCAACTTTCTGCTCAGTTTTTCCATAAACCTAAGACGGCTCTCAAACTAAAGTTAATTTTCAAAAAAGTAGAAAGGAGAAGTTTCAGCATTTCTACAGATAGAGCTGTGTTTATCTTGACAAACAGAATTGTCTTCTTCATCTTCCACTCCCTTCTCCATCTTGGAACATCAAAGTTCATGAGGGAACAGTCCAAGGTTCTCCTTACTACTTGGCCTGCAGATTCTCCCTGGTTTTAGTTGCCAGCTACTCTCACAGTTTGAATCACTCCAAAATCTACACCTCTAGCTCAGATATTTCACCTAAGCGTCGCTCTATGAAAGATGTTTTTTTGTTGAGATCCCCTACTGAGGTGTACCTGCAAAGCTAAACCATCATTTTCTACATCTTCATTCCTCAGTAAATAGATGGCCATCCACCAATTGTTCAAGCTGGGCACCTGGAAATCTATATATAGTTCTCCTTTTTCCTTGATATATGTAAAAAGTAACATTTAGACTTGAGGTCCTATCAGTTTGACAATTCCTAAATGTTTCTCGAATTCTTCCTCTCTTTCCTACTACCACTGCCTTAGTGAAGGTTCTTATCCCTTGTTAGTACTCTTAATGACTGTCTCCTGTCTCTAATTACATATGCTGCCACATATATGCACACATGTATGCATGCGTGGACACACACACACCCACCACTTCCCTTTGTCCCAAGAATCTCTCTGAAAAGCAAAAATGACATTTTCTCCTGTAAAACCTTCAATACTCTGTGCCGTGTTGAAAATCTAAGCTCCTGTCTTACTGACCCTTCTACCTCTCATTCTGTTATCCTCAGTCTCACAGTTTATACCCTCAGTACCAAATGCCTGTAGTTGTTGGCACACACCGTGGTGTTTCACACCTCCTTGCCTTTGTGCATTGGTTCCCTACTCATTGGAAAAGACTCTGGTGCTGGGAGGGATTGGGGGCAGGAGGAGAAGGGGACGACAGAGGATGAGATGGCTGGATGGCATCGCTGACTCAATGGATGTGAGTCTCAGTGAACTCCAGGAGTTGGTGATGGACAGGGAGGCCTGGTGTGCTGCGATTCATGGGGTCGCAAAGAGTCGGACACGACTGAGCAACTGATCTGATCTCTGCCTAAAATTGCTTTCTTCCTTGATATTTGAAATTACTCCATATTCAATCCATCTGTCATCATCTCCTGGAAGCCTTTCCAGAGACCCCACAGCTAAAGGAACTCTGAACAGTATATAATTTTATTTTCATCTCATTTAACCATAATAACTGGGAATGATCTGTTTACAATACTATATAGTACATAACCTTCAGGAAAGGACTGACTGTTTTTCTTTTCCACATGACTGCAAGTATAAGCAAAACACTCTTTGAAGAGGATTGTCCACTTTGCTGTACAGTTGGCCATTTTTGTAACCACATATTGATTACTAATGAATACTTATATTATTATTGAATGTCTATTTTATTTTATTTAGCCAACTTTTCCCATGGATTCAATGTTAGAACTGAATCATTTCCCAATTCAATGTTAGAATTATAGCAATTTATGATGGTCGCATGGTTTAGCCTCCCTCTTTAGGCCAAGTAGTATTCCACTGTATATATGTGCATCTTTATCCATTTATCTGTCAATGGACATTTAGGTTGTTTCCATGTTTTGGCTCTTGAGCATACTGCTGCTATTGAAATAGGGGTACAGATATCGTTTTGAATTATAATTTTTTTCTGGATATATTACCAGGAATGGGATTGCTGGATCATATGGTAATTCTCTTTTTAGTTTGCTGAGGAACCTCCATACTATTTTCCATAGTAATTATAACAATTTACGTTCCCACAAGCAGTGTAGGAGGATTCCCTTTTCCCCATACCTTCTCTGCATAGGTGCATGCTAAGTCACTTCAGTCGTGTCTAATTCTTTAACCCTATGGACCGTAACCTGCTGGACTCCTCTATCCATGGGATTCTCCAGGCAAGAATACTGGAGTGGGTTGCCATGCCCTTCTCTAGATCTTCCTGGCCCAGGGATTGAACCTGCATCTCTTATGTCTCCTACACTGGGGAGGTGAGGATATTTTTTTTACCATTGATGCCACCTGGGAAGCTTTCCTGGTGGCTAAGATGGTAAAGAATCTGCCTGCAATGCAGGAGACACGGGTTTGATCTCTGGGTTGAGAAGATCCCTTGGTGGAGGAAATGGCTACCCACTCCAGAATTCTTGCCTAGAGAATTCCATGGACAGAGGAGCCTGGTGGGCTACCGTCTTTTGGGTCACAAAGAGTTGGTCGCAAATGAGCAACTAACACCCTCTCGAGCATTTGTTATTTGTAGACTTTTTAATGATGACCATACTGAGCAATGGAGAAGGAAATGGCAACCCACTCCAGTGTTCTTGCCTGGAGAATCCCAGGGACGGAGGAGCCTGTTGGGTGCCATCTGTGGGGTCGCACAGAGTCAGACACGACTGACGCGACTGAGCAGCAGCAGCAGCATACTGAGCAGTATAAGGTGGAGAAATGTCTATTATGATCTTCTGCACATTTTCCAGTTAGGTTTTTGTTTTTTATGTTGCTGAGTTGCTTGTGTATTTTAGAGGTTAAGCCCTTGTCTGTGATATCATTTGCCAATATAAGCACCTCCCACCCCTCATTTTAAAGATGAGAAAACTAAGGCTCCAGAAACTAAATTACTTAAGTTCCCACAGATAGGGACAGCATTAGAAAGCCTCTTGTAATGAAGGCTGGATTTTTGCTTTTAAAAACTCATTAATATCTTTAGTGTACTTTTAAAAAAATTCTCAACTTGTCTTTATGATAGTTCAGTATTAGTGTATAGAAATGCAATTGTTATTAATTTTGTATCCTATTTTACTGAATTCACATAGTATACTAATTGTGTGTGTGTGTGTAGTTTTTAGGGTTTTCCATATAGTATATATGATATAGTATAACGTCATCTGCAAGCAGTGAAACTTTTACTTCTGCCTTTCCAGTTCGGATTCCTTTTCTTTATGCTTCTTATGTGTTTGCTCTGGCCAGAACTCCCAACACTATGTTGAATAAAGGTTGTGAGAATGGTCATTCTTATCTTGTTCCCAGTCTCAGAGGAAATACTTTGACTTGTCACCATTCAGTATGATATTAAATGTGGGCTTGTCATATATGACCTTTATTAAGTCTATGTGCATTCCCACTCATTTGTTTAGGGTTTTTATCATCAATGAATAGACGGTAAGTCGTTCTTAGGTTCTTTATGCAGTTGTATTTTGGGCATGTTCATAGGAGAAGGTGAATTCAGGGTCTTTCTACTCAGCCATCTTGATACTGCTTCCAGTTTAGCCTACTGTACTGTTTGTTTGTTTTTTAATTTCAAAGAGTATGATATCCTGTGATAGGTACCCTTAGCACAGGAGACACAATCAGTAAAAGGAGAAATCTTTTCAGCTTGCTGATACATAGTATTCTTACCTTAGGTCATGAGTCAAATAATTATGCTTGTGATACAAAGATTGTAAAATTCAAAGGAAAAATTCAGTTTTATTTTAATGCTCATATGAAAAAATGCTAATCTTTTGGGAGCCTTTTTGAGAAAGTTGGCTTAGTTTCTAGGAATGAAGTAGAAAATAATGCCAACATCAGTTTGGGCTGACCAGACCAAAGGATTTCTGTGACTTATGGATAATTCTAAAAGTTGGTTCTGCAGTCATGTTTCTGGTGGAATCCTTATTTACAGTGACTCAGGTTGCTTTAAAATTAAAAGTTTTAAAATACTTTTTCTTCAGGCCTCATATTGGAAATGTAATAGTAATTCCTAATTATAATATCATAGGACTCCCTTTTTTAAAATTTACGATAATGTAGATCTCTTTGAAACACTGTGAGCCAATCAGGATGACTTGATGACGTCCCATAGCCACAGCTCTTTGCACCTCTCCACTCCCTAGGGAAATAGCCTTGAATAGCATTAAGAGATGGGATGGAGCTCATGAGAAGGATTCTAAAAAATCTGTGTAGTAGTATTTCCTAAATTACTGCCTGTTTTAACATTAAGACTTTTCTTTTTTTAATCTTTCAAGGTATGGAGAAGCATTATTTATGAATTCCAAACTTATCAGTGGTGTTACAGAATTTCTTAATACTGAAGGTGAACTGAAAGAGGTAAATATTTTAAGATGAATGTAATTTTTTTCTTTTGTAAACTTATGAAATTATAGATAGACTTCAACCACTTCTTTCCAATAAATTCATACTCATTCCTTTAAAGTACACACACACGTATACATGCACACATATACACATTCATGCTAAAGACTACTTCGGTCATTATTTGCAAAAATGTTTCTAACATATTAAACATTAAATATTAAGCCTGTGAAAGGTGCTTGAATGTAATGATTCTCAAAATGTTGTTTGTTGTTGTATAGTCACTAAGTCATGATCGACTCTTTGCGACCCATGGACTATAACCCACCAGGATCCTGTGTCCACGGGATTTCCCAGGCAAGCATATTGGAGTGGGTTGCCATTTCCTTCTCCAGGGGATCTTCCCTACAGGGATCAAAACTGGGTCTCCTGCATTGCAGGCAGATTCTTTTCCACTGTCCACTGGGGAAGCTCCAGTCATTCTCAAAACAGGAGACTCCAAATATACTCTAGAAATCTTCCCAATCAGCTGCTCCTCATTTGACTCTGTGAGCCCAGTTTAGGATCCTTGGAACATTAAAACTATCCTGTCACAATGACTCAGCATTCAGATATGCAGAACTAAGATTGCTGTTGAGGTACAGGCCTTGAGTCTCATTGCTTTATGGTCAGGTCTATAAAAGAATGATAATTGGATAAGATAATATGCATCATGCTCTCTGTTTTGTTAAATGGAATAAATTCATACATTTGGAAGTAACTCTATCTGACAACATATATTAAGATTAATAGTTTCAAATTCAGCTGAATACCATCACAAGTGAATTTCCTTAATGAAATTGAACTTATTTTTTTCTTAAGGACTAAAGTCCAGTTTGCAGAATATCTAACATTTTCTTTTTTCTCTGGTTTACGTCTCCGGAATTTAAACCAGCTGGTTTTATGACCATTAATTCACATCTCTAATAGAGGGATGTGAGATTGGGGGTGCGTAACTAGGTAGGAGGAAGGAGCTAAATATTTCACTGATTAAAATGAATTGGACTTCAAACACTTATCACTTTTTAGCCTCTCCTCACCTATAATTATAAAATATAGCTGAAGTATACCATTGAGAATCACGGTTTCTTCAGTTTTCACTGACAGAAAGCCTGATGCTGTGACCCAGAGCCAACCCCATTGAGCAAGGTTCCCCCAGAAGCATCAGCCTTCATCCGTCCTTAATATCTCCGAATATTGCCCAATTTTGTATGATCATCTTCCATGCACCAACTTGGATTCTTTCACACCATGAGCTAAGCTAAGTCTCTGATTGTAATAACTTGAAATTCTATTTTTATCCCTGCTACGTGTGTTCCCAGCCCTGAAAGATTTGGATTTGAAAGCCCTAGTGCATGTTTTGCTATATTTTTTATTAAGAACCTAAAAGTGAAGGAATTCTTTCATATCCAAAGGAAGCAAAAAGAAAGAACAATTAAGCTAATGGCTTTGTGTATTTAAATGAAGTAGTTTTAACTCTTTGATTTTGCATTCAATAATCTGGGAATGAAAGATTCATTTAGTGACAACTTGTGCAGCCATTGAAGTGAACAAAAAAGTGAAAAATCTCTCCTCTCCTCTCTTCTCCCCCATCTGCATTTTGGCTCCCTTTCTTCTCCTGTCTTCCTCTTCCGTTGTGTCTCTCCTGTTCTCTCTCCCTCTTCTATTCTCTAACTCTTTCATTTCCCCTTGCTTTGGTGATAACCCAACCCATGGAAAACATGTTTTAAGTGGACATTTAAATTAATTTTATCATATGATGGCCATTTTGATTTACATATTTCACTTACATATTTAATTTTTTACACTTGATTTAATTGCCATGTGAAATGTTCCAAGATACCCCTGTAATGAAATGTGTCATCTGGAAACTGAAACTCAACTGTGGCTTTTATTCTATTATCTGAAAAGCAACTAACTTCACAACACAAGCTCTCCATAGCCTGAGAGATGAATCCCTCCAGGACACAGCTACTTGCACTGACTTTCTAGTTTAACAACTGCAGCCTGAGGCTTTTCCACACTTTTGTTATCTAATCATTGACTGTAAGACTGTGGACCACTGTTGTTGGGTGGGAGGGGGGATAATTTGTATTGCTGATGACCACCTTCCATAAATTAGAAGAGGCTGAGGACATTTCAGTCTCATTTTCCCATATCCAATGAGCCTTGTAAACAGAAAAGCCAATGTGCTCTTTTTGTCTAGAGCATATTCTTATTTTCAAAAGTTTACAGATTAAAAGGGAATTGGCATCTTTATGAATTCTGAAAGCTGATTTGAGATTTTAATGATCCCCATCAGCTTTAGGGGCATTCAGTAGAGACACTTACATTGTTCTGTGGTCCTTCCCCAAAGCATCATTCTAGAACCTGAAACTGGACATTTCTTTTTAATTATATGGCTCTAGTGATTTGAACAGTATTTCTCCATGAAGCAGATGGAAGTACAACCTCATCCACTCTCAGAGGCCCTTGCCATTTTTCATACTGATGTTCATTCAGCCATCCTCTGCAACACTCTTTGTTTGTTTGTTTTGCCTTATACACAACACTGTCGTGAAAGAATACAGCTCCTGTGCATCACAGGCATCCCATTTACAGTTTTAGTGTTGAAAATATAAACTTCATTAACAGGCAATAGCTAATTCGACTCACTTAGATAGTTCCATAGTTACTAAGAGTATATTATGTGTTGCACATTACAAATTATTTTGTGAGTTTTAGGGTCTAGTGTACCCTAAGTTAAGAATTTTTTCAAATACTGAAATGTTTTTAAATAGATAAATTAACAAACGTGTCTAGAAATTTTATGCTAAGAAGAACAGGAAACACAAACAACTCTGACATCTTACTAAATTTTGTTTTATAGAAATGTCTAAACTTGGAACATTTTCAAATAAAAGCATATGATGGCATAAATATTTAGGAAGTGCAATGAAAAAAACTAATAGCAGCAAAACATCTACTGAAGAACTGCCAAAATAAGCAAAATGGAATGCCAAATGCCTTCATCTACCCTATGCCCTTGATAGTGAGGCAGGATCTGGAAGGTGCTATGATCCTGCCTGAGAACCTATCACATGGCTGTTCTGACCACATGTTCACCAGCAGAGTTGTGGAGGAGTATGAGGCATAAGATCAGTTTATGCCAACTATGCAAAGGGGCCATCTGTGTTCTGATGAATCAGCTAATCTGCATATCAGTCACGTCATGCTCTCCAAGCTCACAAAGGAAGTATTTAGCGCACTTAAATAGTGATTTAAGAAATGAATCTCTAGAGACGCTCCAGTTACATTTTCTACTAAGAATTCTCTTGCAGGATAATCCGACCTACTGTGTTTGTGTCAATGACACATTCATAGTCAACCTCACAGTTTGCCTTTGAGATAGACAAGAGTTTTCCTTCATGTATTCGGGCTGGCTTACTATTTTATCAAAAGGCCAAGCGCATACTCCTCAGAGTCAAAGTTACCAAAAGGTCATTTATTACTGTCTGGAGTATTCATTGACTGCCTAGAAAAATATGTAATAATGTGGAACATAGTTTAAAAGAAGTAGATGTAATTTTTTTTCCTGATTGACATATTATGTAAATAAAGCCACCATAATGAACAGATATAATATACAAATATACACTGTAATGTGCATATTTTGTAATAAATTAAAACACAAAATTCAAAACATAGATAAAAATGTACTATTTGTTGCTTTAGGAATATGGACTGAATGAATCTGAACATAAATATATAAATTCAAATGAATTATTAGATAAATTAGTTAAGTTTAAAAATATGATTTGAATGCTTTCATTAGACTTCTATTTATCTATGTGTACATGTCACAGCTATATATTGAAGGTATCAATAAATTTCAGTCCCTTCCCTTCGTCCTCTTTCTTTTGTATGTGTCAGATGTCAGATAAGTTTTAAGGACAGCAATGATAAATCTTTGTTACACATAGAATATTTTTCATGTTTGTTATTAAAAGGTAGTGATTTTAAAGTCTTACAAAGAATATAGCTCTGAGATATGATCATCCATTTCTAATGCTCCAAGGTACCTGGCTTTATAGGAAAGTAGAGGATAAACTTTGAAAAAAAATGTATCATAAAATCAAAGTAATATTGTCATAAACAAACCAAGCTACCCTGAACCAATTTCTAGATTAATTCAGAAAAGTATAATTATTAATAACTCCATTTTAAATTACCCCCTCCACCCTGCCCCCCAACACACATGCCCCTATCCCCGAGTCAATCTTGATGACATTTCTCTCCTGGTATATTCATCATGTGGCATCCATCATGGGATGAATCTCACCTCATCCTAATTATACAATATAAACACTTCTGTGTTACAAGTTGATTTTTCACATTTGTCTATAAGCCTTGCATTCATTGGTGCAATTATTCATTCATTGTCCAATTATTAAGACATATGAAACAGAGAGGAAAACTGCTAGTATTTAATCTTGCAATAAAATCCCTGTGCATTCCTAAAGTGTGTGTGCTCTCTAGAAAATCTTATACCCATAAAATTATGACGAATCATTTTAAAATTTTCACACTCTAATTAAAGCTCAAATTCTCTAGCTAAATGAAGAAGAACATTCCTTCTTCATTCTTTCTAAATCTAGTTACTCAGGTGACCCAGTGTCATTTATCAACCAGTACTCATAGCATCATTATTTTTTGTTGTTGTTACTCAATAATTTTGGTATTCTTTTGCCAGCAAAGATAGTGTCAAACACTCATACTACTTGTTTAGAAAAGATGAATATTTTTCTCCCTGTGGACAAAAAGTTAACTTTAATGCTTGTATTCAGTGTTAAGGCTATTAGTACATTGGATAACACATGTTCACCAGGCTTCCCTGGTGGCTCAGACTGTAAAGAATCTGCCTGCAATGCAGGAGACCAGGCTCGATTCTTGGGTTGGGAGGATCTCCTGGAGAAAGGAACTGCAATCCACTCCAATTTATGTATACTGGCAATATAAAAGATAGACCAGAAGGAATAAGGGAGAGGTCTCAGACATCAGGTAGCAGATAGCCCACTGTATTCATCTATGACAGAGTTGGAGCTTTCCGTGACAGGGTTGATGGGTTTCTGAATAGGACTGTGACAGCTGAGGTGGAGCAGAGGGAATGCCCTTGAGAAAGATTAGGAGATAGAAATTCCAGAATATAGCTGCTATTAAGTGTGGTGGCTACAAGACAGAAAAATTTCCAATAATAAATAGGTTGATGGGTTGAATGTTCTCTGTCAATAAGCCCAACCCAGAGCTATGGGGACTTCCCTGGTGACTCAGCAGTAAAGGATCTGCCTGCAATGCAGGAGACCAGGTACGATCCCTGGGTTGGGAGGATCCCATGGAAAAGGGAACGGCCATCGACTCTAGTATTCTTGCCTGGAGAATTCCATGAACAGAGGAGTCTGGCAGGCTACAGTTCATGGGATCATAAAGAGTCGAACATGACTGAATGACTAATGCTACTACTAGTAGATTAGATATGCTTTGTTATTAGAACTAGTTTTTGCCACTACCTCATCAGCCCATTATGAAAGATGAATTAAATACATCTGCTTTAATATTTATGAAACAAGAAGCTAAACTTGGAGTTATTTAGGCTTCCCTGGTGGCTCCTGCAATATGGGAGACCCAGGTTCAGTCCTGCATGAGGAAGATCCCCTGGAGAAGGGAATGGCAACCTGCTCCAGTATTCTTGCCTGGAGAATTCTGTGGACAGAGGAGCCTGGTGGGCTACAGTCATTGAAGTCGCAAAGAATTGTACATGACTGAGCAGCTACACTTTAAACTGTTATATCATTCTTTTTTTTCCCTTTCAGTTCCAAAAGAAATTACATTACACCTAATGGACAAAATCTGTTTCGTTGAATTTCATTGTAAGCTCACTCCACATATTAGATATACCTACTTACCTCACTCCACACATTAAATATACATTCTGTAGTGACTGTGACACTTTTTTTCAAATAGATTCTTGTTTATATATGTTGGACATGGGCTCATTTTAAGACATGAATTTATAATTTTTACATTTTATTTTTTATTGAAACATAGTAAAATATTGTGTTATTTTCAGGTACACTGTATATACCTGTATATATCTGATATTTGCATACATTATGAAACAATCACCATGATAAGTATAGTAAGCATCGGCCCCCATACCAAGTTATTAGAGTATTATTGACCATATAACTTATGCTGTCTTTTTACCATTCTAATATTTCTGTTTCCAGCTAAAGAACTTTATGAAGAGCTACGACGGAGTAGCTGCTGCCTCTTTCTCAAGAGCTGTGGAAACTGTTGAAGCCAATGTACGCTGGAAAATGCTTTATCAGGATGAGCTTTTCCAGTGGCTAGGAAAAGCTCTGAGACATTAATATGTGTCTCTTATAAACAGTTCAACTCAGAATTTTGTGAGAAGACCTGCTGTGGAATGAGGAATATGGCCAGATTTTCAGTGTTAACATGTGGGAGGAAATTTTTTTTTAATTTTAGGATTTTTTTTGGTTTTATTCATTCTGTTTTGTTTCTCTACTGGGTGTTCTTCTCTTAAGAAACTCTTGCAAGTGAATCTAGCCATGACTGCTTCTGCTGTACATTCCTCGCTGTACAGGACCAAATACGATAGTGGTGCATGTTGACGTTGCAGTCAGTATGGAAAAACATATTCAGAAAATGTTGTGCATGGTTGTATGGTCCTGCCTGTGTTCCAGCATGCTTATTTAAAATGTCCAGTGTTGTATGTGAATATATGTTACATCCGGATGGGCATTATACAAAAGCACAAAGATTATCTATGACAATCAGTGTTGCAACAAAAGAAAAACTAAAACAGGGAGTTATAGTCATAGTCCTGGGCAATGTGAGAGGTGAAATCACCCTTTGATTGGTGTCATATATTTCAGCACTTGGATTGTCTTGCAAAGATTATTGTGTTACTAACTAATTTTCTTTGAGTTAAAGCTGTGTATGTGTTTTTAAAAAGGCATATAGATTCTGTGTGCATATGTATATGTGCATAGGGAAGCCCAAATGTATATAGTATGCTGTACTCTGCACTTGTGCAAAAACTTCACCTCAAAGAAAATTTATCTCTTTTTAAAACGTATGCAAACTTTGAAAATGCTTCAAAGAATTTATCTCAGTACTATCCTTCCTGACAATTTCCTGATAAATTTCTCACCTGTTATAGATTTTTTTCATCTATTTCCTGAATAGTCTATTCTACTACATAAAAATGAACTAAAACAAAATATTATGTACAGACACTCTTCTAATTTTCCTAAGTAGCAGCCTCACCTCGGAAATATAGATTCTGTCATCATCTTAGTCAAACTTCCCATTGCATAAACAGTTGAGCACACTTAATGATGATCAGTGCTGAGAAAGTGTTTCTTTGTCATCGTGTTTGTTTTTCCACTTTTTTCATGTTGGGTGGGTCCAGAGAGTTAAAAACTCTCTCCATGTGTTGACCTTTGGGTCTGTGTGAATCTAATCCCCCATGAAGCAACCCTACTTCAGGTGGATTTTAATGATCTTTGATGCCAGAAGTTCCATCCATTATGATGAAAAGTTTCTTTTCTTGAGCAAAGCGCATCCTTTGGCATTGCCAACTCTGTTCTAACTGAGAATTTTGAATACTTTTCCTGATTGTGTATTATATAACACAAGTGTTTTTAAATGGTACTCTCACCCAGTAGGCCAGCTCTCCAAGCACTGCTTAGATACTCAAAAGAACATATTTTAAGTTTGCCGTTATGAAATGCCAATGCAACTAATCGCACATAAGCCAAATGTTTGTGGACCACTTTATGTTTTCCTGAGGTTTTTCCACTTCTCCAAATTTTACAAATCATTGAAAGAATATTTTCTAGCTCCAATAGTCACTTAACACTGGGGGGAGGAAAGTAGGCATTTTAGAAACCAGAGCCATAGATTTATGATAAGTTTGCATAAAGAGGAGCAATTTCCTAATCCATAGAACAAGTATCATCTAAACTTGAATTTTATCTTTTTAGCAATTAATTGCTATTACTCATATCTATTTTTTTCAGCACTTCAATTAATATATGAATTTTAAATACTCTATCTGTTGTTACTAAGACATACTAATGCTTAATATAAAATCTAAAAGTCATTCCATCTATCTGAAGTGATGAAATTTAACTAGTACATATCACACGTATGTGAAATCTTTAAGGGGTAAGTTCTGAAACATAACAATTATAAATATCACTGTCATGCAGGTCCAAAATATGTACTATATCACCACGGGATTCATTTTGATAGAAAAGTTAAAAATTAGAGGTGGCTGTCTTGTTTTGTGTCGTGAATTACTGAAAATTCTTGGTAATTGTGACATTCTTTTGAGTGAAAGCACCATTTCCAGCTTTGAGTTACAAGGGATTTTATAGTTCTGTTTTCCTCTGCACTGTTAATAATTTTAATCCTCTTCAGTATTTTAGTGGCCTTGAACAACTGGTTTAGCTACAATGTCAAATCCTAAGTGTATAATTATGTGCAATGTTCAATACCTCATACTTGTTCAACAGTATAGTGATATCAATGGCATTGAGATGGAATTTTTGTTCTACATATTTTTCAATAATTTATCCTTTCCAGTGTTGAAGATTATATCAAGCTTTAACCTTTTTTAGTTGTTTAAATGAATAATATTTTCAAAATAATAAAATGACCAATGATATCTCTTGGCATATTCTGTAAAATGTAGTCATAAAATTCTATTTTCTACATAGAGTTTTTATCTTTTTTCTCTCCGTTGTCTGTCTTGCAAATCACACACACACACACACACACACACACATATATGCATGAAATAGCAAATTGTTAAAAGAGTTCAACATCTAGGCTTAAAACTTTACTGTGCCAATATATGTATGACAGTAAAACTTGGTTGAAATTAGAAAGGACTAAAAGTTTACCATCCTGAGTATTAAATATCTCTAGGTAACCTGTAAATAAAAGTTTTCCCCATTTTTACATCTTTTCCCTTAAAATGTTCTTACAATTGTTGTATTTTTTTTTTACATATACAAGCACAAGCTCTAAGGCTATTATCTGCAATGTTAAGTTGATTCTTCAGTTTCAATAACATGTATTTTACTGGAATTTAAACTCACTTTGGTTTACATTATTTTTAGGATAATTATATCATACGACTGAGATTTCTGTGATAGTGCAATTTACAAATATAACAGTAAAACTTACGAGGTTATTAAGATTATACCATATGTTATAACTGGGTGCTTCCCAGGTGGCACTAGTAAAGAATCTGCCTGCCAATGCAGGAGGCACAAGAGACACAGGTTTGATCCCTGAGTTGGGAAGATCCCCTGGAGGCAGAAATGGCAACCCACTCCAATATTCTTACCTGGAAAATCCCGTGGATGGAGGAGCTTGGTGGGCTACAGTCCACGGGTTGCAAAGAGTTGGACACAACTGAGCAAGCATGCACACATAATAAATTGCACTTCATTTTCAATATACTGGTTCATTTGACTCTTTTCAAAAACATAATAAATTATATTAACCATAATAGTTTGATCAAAACACAGGCTCAGAGTAGCAACGTGAACTGCTTAAAAATTACATAATTGTCATTTGCAGAAGTTACAATCACTTTAGATTTTCAAGAAATTCTTCCTACAACTAAAATATAAAGACATGTTTGAAACATCTGTCAGTTGCATTAATTGGAGGTTTTCCAAATATCAGAAGCCATATCAAAATATGAGATTACATATGTCTACAGTTATTTTTTTTTCTAATTTTATTTTATTTTTAAACTTTACATAATTGTATTAGTTTTGCCAAATATCAAAATGAATCTGCCACAGGTACACATGTGTTCCCCATCCCGAACCCTCCTCCCTCCTCCCTCCCCATACCATCCCTCTGGGCCGTCCCAGTGCACCAGCCCCAAGCATATGTCTACAGTTATTATTGGGGGCTCCTCTGGTGGCTCAGATGGTAAAAAATCTAACTGCAATTTGGAAGATTTGGGCTTGAGTCCGGGTCTCGAAGATCCCTTGAGGAAGGGAATGGCTACCCACTCCAGTATTCTTGCTTGGAGAATTCCATGGACAGAGGAGCCTATTGGGCTGTTGAGTCCATGGGTTCACAAAAAGTTGAACAGGACTAAACAACTAACAATCTTTCTTTTCACAATAATTATATTATTTTTAAAAGTCTGTGTTTCTAGTTTGTATAATGTCAAACAACTGAAAGAAGTGTTAATCAGCTTCCACTTTTAGTCAGTGTAAATAGCCAAATCGTGGGGAAAATATGGCTCATTGATAATACTTTTCAAAATATTTTGGTGAACATTTTTTAAAAATGACATTAAAATACTGACAATTTATTTTCCACAAAGATTTCTCTGATAAACTTTGCAGCAACAGATGGTCAGACCACAGGTAAAATGATGTCCATTTAAATCTGTGAAAGTAATCTTTAGTAAAATGTTTATAAATCTATGCAGACCTAAGCAGTACAACAACAATTTTCATGCAAATATAGTACCAAATTAAATACAGTTAAGAATTCTGAACAAAGCTTATGATAATATATTTAATTCAAATCTATTGGAAATTTTTCCTTTTAATATATATTTTTGAAGGATAATTGCTTTACAGAATTTTGTTGTTTTCTGTCAAACCTCAACATGAATCAGCCATAGGTATACATATTCCCCTCCCTCTTGAACCTCCCTCCCATCTTCCCCTCCATCCCACCCCTCTAGGTTGATACAGAGCCCCTGTTTGAGTTTCCTGAGCCATACAGCAAATTCCCGTTGGCTATCCATTTTATATTTGGTAACGTGAGTTTCCACGTTACTCTTTCCATACATCTCACCCTCTCCTCCCCTCTCCCCATGTTCACAAGTCTATTCTCTATGTCTGTTTCTCCATTGCTAACCTGTAAATAAATTCCTCAGTACCATTTTTCTAAATTCTGTATATGTGCATTAGAACACAATATTTATCTTTCTCTGGATGGACATCTAGGTTGCTTCCATGTTCTAGCTATTGTAAATAGTGCTACAGTGAACAATGGATACATGTGTCTTTTTCACTTTTTGTTTCCTCAGGGTATATGCCTAGGTGTGGGATTGCTGGGTCATATGGTGGTTTTATTTCTAGTTCTTTAAGGAATCTCCCTACCATCTTCCATACTGGCTGTATCAATTTATATTCCCACCAACTGCAAGAGCATTCCCTTTTGTCCACACCATTTCCAACATTTATTGTTTGTAAACTTTTTGATGATGGCCATCCTGACCAGTGTGAGGTGAAATCTCATTGTAGTTTTTATTTGCATTTCTCTAATAATGAGTGATGTTGAGCATCTTTGTGTTTGTGTTTGTTAGCCATCTGTATGTCTTCTTTGGAGAAATGTCTGTTTAGGTCTTTTTCCCACTTTCTGATTGGGTTGTTTGTTTTTCTGGTATTGAGTTGTATGAACTGTTGTATATTTTGGAAATTAATCCTTTGTCAGTTGTTTCATTTGCTATTATTTTCTCGCATTCTGAGGGTTGTCTTTTCACCTTGCTTATAGTTTCCTTTGCTGTGCAAAAGGTCCCACTTGTTTACTTTTGCTTTTATTTCCATTACTCTAAGAAATGGGTCATAGAGGATCTTGCTTTGATTTATGTCATTGAGTGTTCTGCATATGTGTTCGTCTAAGAGCTTTATAGTTTCTGGTCTTACATTTAAGTCTTTAATCCATTTTGAGTTTATCTTTGTGTGTGGTGTTAGGAAGTGTTCTAATTTCATTCTTTTACACGTAACTGCAGTTTTCTCAGCATTTATTGAAGAGGCTGTCTTTGCCCCATTTTATATTCCTGTTTCCTTTGTAAAAAATAAGTTACCCATAGGTGCATAGGTTTATTTCTGGCCTTTCTATCTTGTTCCATTGGTCTATATTTCTGTTTTTGTGCCAGTACCATAGTATCTTGATGACTGTAGCTTTGTAGTATAATCTGAAGTCAGAAAGCTTGATTCCTCCAGCTCCATTCTTCTTTCTCAAGACTGCTTTGGCTATTCGGGGTCTTTTGTATTTCCATATGAATTGTGAAATGTTTTGTTCTAGTTCTGTGAAAAATGCCAATGATAATTTGATAAGGATCACGTTGAATCTGTAGACTGTAATTGGTAGTGTAGTCATCACAATATTTATTCTTCCTACCCAGGAATATGGAATATTTCTCCATCTGTTTATGTCATCGTTGATTTCTTTCATTAGTGTCTTATAATTTTCTGTGTATAGTTCTTTTGTCTCCTTAGGTAAGTTTATTCCTAGATATTTCTTTTTGTTGCAATGGTGAATGGGATTGCTTTAATTTCTCTTCCTGATTTTTCATTGTTTGTATATAGAAATGTAAATGATTTCTGTATATTGATTTTGTATCCTGCAGCTTTGCTAAATTCACTGATTAGCTCTAGTCATTTTCTGATACTGTCTTTAGGGTTTTCTATGTACAGTATCATGTCAGTGAGAGCTTTACTCCTCACTGAGTGAGGAGTGAGAGCTTTAATTCTTCTTTTCCTATCTGGATTCCTTTTATTTCTTTTTCTTCTCTAATTGCTGTCTAGAACTTCCAGAACTATCTTGAATAATAGTGGGAAAGTGGACACCCTTGTCTTGTTCCTGATCTTAGGGGGAATGCTTTCATTTTTTCACCATTGAGAATAATATTTGCTGTAGGCTTATTATATATGGCCTTTACTATGTTGAGGTAGGTTCCTTCTATGCCCATTTTTTGAAGAGTTTTAATCATAAATGGGTGCTGATTTTTTTCAAAGGCTTTTCCTGCATCTATTGAGATGATCATATGGTTTTTAACTTTCAATTTCTTAATATGGTGTATCACATTGATTGATTTGCATATATTGAAGAATCTTGGCATCCCTGGAATAAACCCAACTTGATCATGGTGTATGAACTTTTTGATGTGTTGCTGAATTCTGTTTGCTAAAATTTCATTGAGTATTTTTGCATCTATGTTCATCAGTGATATTGGCCTGCAGTTTTCTGTTTATGTGTTGTCTTTGTCTGGGTTTGGTATCAAGGGGATGCTGGCTTCGTAGAATGCATTTGGAAGTGTTCCTTCCTCTACACATTTTTCAAAGAGTTTTAGAAGGATAGGCATTAGCTCTTCTCTAACTGTTTGATAGAATTCTCCTGTGAACCCATCTGGTCCTATGCTTTTATTTTTGGGGAGACTTTTGACCATGGCTTCAATTTCAGTGCTTGTAATTGGGTTGTTCATAATTTCTTTTTCTTTCTGGTTCAGTCTTTGAGGATTGAACTTTTCTAAGAATCTGTCCATTTCTTTCAGGTTATCAATTTTATTTCTGTATAGATGTTCGTAGTAGTCTTATAATCCTTTGTATTTCTGAATTGTCTGTTGTAATCTCTCCTTTTTCATTTCTAATTTTGTTGATTTGATTCTTCTCTCTTTTTTTCTTGATGAGTCTGGCTAGAGGTTTGTCAATTTTATTTATCTTCTCAAATAACCAGCTTTTAGTTTTGTTAATCTTTACTATTATTTCTTTCATTTATTTTTCATTTATTTCTGCTCGGATGCATTCTTTCCTTCTACCAATTTTTTTTTTTTTTTCCAGTTGTTTCAGGTGTAAAATTAGGTTTTCTGTTCAATGCTTTGTTTCTTGAGTTGGATAGCATTGCTATAAACTTCCCTCTTAGAACTGCTTTTGCTACATCCCATAGGTTTTGCATTGTTGTGTTTTCATTGCCATTTGTTTCTAGAAATTGTTTGATTTCCCTTTTGATTTTTTCAGTAACCTGTTGGTTATTTAGAAATGTGTTGTTTAATCTCCATGTGTTTACATTTATTAAAGTTTTTTTTCCTGTAACTGATATCTAGTCTCATATAGTTGTGGTCACAGAAGATGCTTGATATGATTTCAATTTTCTTAAATTTACTGAGGTTTGATTTGTGACCCAAGACGTAGTCTATCCTGGAGAATGTTCCATGTGCACTTGAGAAGAAGGTTTAGTATTCTGCATTTGGATGAATGTCTTGAAGATATCAATGAGATCCATCTCATCAATATATCATTTAAGACGTGTTTCTTATTAATTTTCTGTTCTGATGATATGTCAATTGGTGTGAGAGGGGTGTTAAAGTCTCCTACTATTATTGTGTTACTGTCAATTTCTCCTTTTATATCTGTTAGTGTTTGTCTTATGTATTGAGGTGCTCCTAATGTTGGGTGCATTGATATTTGCAATTGTTATGTCTTTCTCTTGGATTGATCCCTTGATCATTATGTAGTGTCCTTCCTTATCTTTTGTAATATTCTTTATTTTAAGGTCTACTTTGTCTAATATGAGGATTGCTACTCCTGCGATTTGTGTAAGCTTCATATAGGGTTTGGCAGCCCACTCCAGTACTCTTGCCTGGAAAATTCCATGGATGGAGGAGCCTGGGTAGGCTATAGTCCATGGGGTCATGAAAAGTCAGACACGACTGAGTGACTTCACTCATATAGGGTAGGTGAGATTTGTGCTGAGTTTTTGTTTGTTTGTTTGTTTTTCCTCTGATGGGCAAGGCTGAATGAGGTGATGATCCTGTCTGCTGGTGACTGTGTTTTTGTTTTTGTTTTGTTTGTTGTTTAGATGAGGGGTCCTTCACAGGAGCTACAGGTGGTTGGGTCTTGTATTCAAGTGGTTTCCTTTGTGTGAGTTCCCACTGTTTTCATTATTCGATATTTGGTGGCTGCAGCCATGAAATTAAAAAACACTTACTCCTTGGAAGGAAAGTTATGACCAACCTAGATAACATATTGAAAAGCAGAGACATTACTTTACCAACAAAGGTCCGTCTAGTTAAGGCTATGGTTTTTCCAGTGGTCATGTATGGATGTGAGAGTTGGACTGTGAAGAAAGCTGAGTGCCGAAGAATTGATGCTTTTGAACTGTGGTGTTGGAGAAGACTCTTGAGAGTTCCTTGGACTGCAAGGAGATCCAATCAGTCCATTCTAAAGGAGATCAGCCCTGGGTGTTCTTTGGAAGGAATGATGCTAAAGCTGAAACTCCAATACTTTGGCCACCTCATGAAAGAGTTGAATCATTGGAAAAGACTTTGATGCTGGGAGGGATTGGGGGCAGGAGGAAAAAGGGACAACAGAGGATGAGATGGCAGGATGGTATCACTGACTCAGTGGACGTGAGTTTGAGTGAACTCCAGGAGTTGATGATGGACAGGGAGACCTGGTGTGCTGCAATTCATGGGATCACAAAGAGTCAGACATGACTGAGCGACTGAAATGAACTGAACTGAACTGAGTGTTAGTTCTCTGGTAGTCTAGGGTCTTGGAGTCAGTGCTCCCACTCCAAAGGCTCAGGGCTTGATCTCTGGTCGGGAACGAAGATTCTACAAGTGGCTTGTTATGGCCTTAAGTGAGATTAAAACATATATCCAAAAATGAGAAACCAAAGATGAACCCCAGATAAATGGCAGTTAAAAATCAGGCCAATAATAATTAAAATAATGGAATATACACATATACATATACAACCATGAACACGGTTTACACAGTCCAACAAAAATAAAGTACAGCAGATTGGCCTGGCAAACAAAGGAAATCAAAAATTATATTTACCAGTTAAGAACAAAACTAACTACAGCACAAACTGGAAAACAAAACTAAAGCAAGGTGCCAAGTGGGGAATAAAGCAATGAAAGCAAAACTAACAAATATGTTGAGAGGAAAGGAAAGAAAGAATAGATACAGAAATCTATTGGAATTTTAAGGAGTTTTTTTTTTTGGTAAGTAGTTAGAAAACTGAAATGGCTTCAGTTCAGTTCAGTTCAGTCGCTCAGTCGTGTCCGACTCTTTGCGACCCCATGAATCGCAGCACGCCAGGCCTCCCTGTCCATCACCAATTCCTGGAGTTCACGCAGACTCATGTCCATCGAGTCAGTGGTGCCATCCAGCCATCTCATCCTCTGTCGTCCCCTTCTCCTCCTGCCCCCAATCCCTCCCAGCATCAGAGTCTTTTCCAGTAAGTCAACTCTTCGCATGAGGTGGCCCAAGTACTGGAGTTTCAGCTTTAGCATCATTCCTTCCAAAGAACACCCAGGGCTGATCTCCTTTAGAATGGACTGATTGGATCTCCTTGCAGTCCAAGGAACTCCCAAGAGTCTTCTCCAACACCACAGTTCAAAAGCATCAATTCTTCGGTGCTCAGCTTTCTTCACAGTCCAACTCTCACATCCATACATGACCACAGGAAAAACCATAGCCTTGACTAGACGAACCTTTGTTGGCAAAGTAATGTCTCTGCTTTTGAATATGCTATCTAGGTTGGTCATAACTCTCTGAAATGGCTTATTCTCAATACTCCAGTGAAGTTAAACATACATACTTTTTCAAAGAAAAAGCTCATGTAATGGGAAATTAAGATTCCTATAGCTGTTTTTTTTTTTTCCCTCTTTCAGAGACCATAGCTGAATTGTTTTTATTGACACTACTAATTATACAGTGATAGGATTTAACAGATATTTATTGAGTGCCTTTTATTTCACAAAGCACTTTGTGAGCAGAAGGGAAGGGATGAACAAGACCTAAAAGAATTTACATCACATTAAATGAAACAAACAGTGAAATAATAAATCCATAAGGGCACATGAAAGATAATTACATACTACAAAAAAGAAACTAAATAATTTTTAGGTATAGATAATATTAGGCATTATTTATTTGTACTTCTTTTTAAAACATTTATGGTATTTCAGGATAATTCTGATTTTGGCTTCATGGCACTTAATTGTGTTTTTGAGAAATGTGTAACATTTAGAAAGCATAATAAAACCATATAGTTTAAACTTTTAAATTTGGAACATTAGTTAGAATAGGATTTATCTTTAAGAAAAGCTATTTGAGCATTTTAATAATATCAGTAAGTTGCAGAAAAATGTTTAACCTACTTATGTAAAAGTAGCTCAAGTTTTCTACCATAGTTTTAGCACACTGCATGTTCACAATGTGTTAATTTTAAGTTAATCATATGTTTTTAAAAACTGGTTCAACAATTATTATACTAAACAATAATGCATTTTTTCAATTAGTATATGTGAACTTTTGAGTATGAAAATGTTCCTGCAAATATACTGAAATTCTAAAATTTAATTACATAAGAATAACTTTCAGTTCAATTGCTTTGAATGAATAAGGCTGTTGTTTTATTAAAATATTTTAACATGCATTGTTTATATTCCAAAAAAAATCTAACAAAAGTATAGTCTAGTAGCTTTTATTTTCAGTTTTATTTTATGAAATTTTACTTAGAAAAGTTCTGCCTTAAATATTAAAAATAAGCAGTTGGTGAAAATATATGTTCTATTTTACATGTACTGTATATGCATTTTATTTTTAAGATAGGTTTTTCACAAATAGCCCTACCAGAAGGCAGTATTAATTTTACCCAGATTTTCAAAACATAACACTTTAAGGGGTTTTACTTTGAATATTTAGCACATTAAGGGTGGTACACCGGAGATGTTTACCTTTTGTACATACCCAGTTCATGTACCAATCCACTAAGAAAAAAGAAAAAAGAATGACCAGTTGTTCATTTTAACTAGAATTAATTTTTTGTTCTGTATAAGTGTTAAATGAATTAGGATATCAGGAAAGTATGAAAATTTGAGTGTTTTCCTAAGTGCTGGGCATTGTGTAGATTTCATGTCATTTAACAACCCTGTGAAATACCATTGGTTCTAGTCAACAGTGAGGAGACAGAGGCTAAGAGTTGTGATGGGTTTGTGTAACTGGTGGTAGGTTTTTGGTGAGAATTAGAAAACCTTCAAACCCAAGCCTTACATGGCTTAAATCAGTCATTAATCTGCCTCCTACAAACCTGGAAACATAATGATTATCCATACAGACCAGTCTATGTAGAAGATTTGAGTAGATACATAGCTTACTTTTTCATTGTCATTAGCTAATTTGAGAAAAATGTTAATTAGTGCATTTTGGTTTACCACTCATTTCTTTCTTTCTTTTTTTTATTTTGAAATTGAAGCATCATTGCTCTACAATGTTGTGTTAGCTTCTGCTGTGCAATGAAGTGAATCAGTTATATGTATATGTGTATCCCTTCCCTCTGGGGCCACCCCCCATCCCACCCATCTAGGTCATCACAGACCGCCTAGATGAGTCCCTGTGCTACAGACGATTCCCACTGGCTATTTTATACATACCAGTGGTAAAGAACCCAGGTGCCAATAAGACATAAAGAGAGGAGGGTTTGATCCCTGGGTCAAGAAGATCCCCTGGCGGAGGACATGGAGACTGAACAGAGGAGCCTGGTGGGCTACAGTCCATAGAGTTACAGAGTCGGGCACAACTGTGGTGACTTAGCATGCACACAGTGTGTGTATGCGGATTTCCCTGGGGGTTCAGATGGTAAAGAATCTGCCTGCAATGCAGGAGACCCAGCTTTGATCCCTGGGTTGGGAAGATCCCCTGGGTAGGGAATGGCAATGCACTCCAGTATTCTCCAGCCTGGAGAATCCCACGGACAGAGGTGCCTGGTGGGCTACAGTCCACGGGGTCACACACAGTAGGACATGACTGAGCGATGAACAGTACTGACATGAGTGTATGTATGCCCATCCTCCCAGTTTGCCCCACCCTCCCCGACCCTCGTGTCCACATGTCCTGATGGCAGGAATAGAGACTTCACTGGCTACTTCATATGGCCCATAAGACTTTTTTTTCTTCAAAGTTTTTTGAATTGGTGTGCTGGGTAGTGGGTTTTGAGCTATTACAAGTAATTAAGAGATAGTTCAGCCAACAAACCATGAAAAATAAGGGAAGAGAGAGGATGGATTGCAAAGCTCTTCGCCAGTGGACCAAAAATAAGGTTAAATTTCTATCCTGCATCTGGAGGAGACCTATTAGTTTATCCAGGACTTTCCTTTCACTTAGTGATAAGGTTAGAGAAGTATTTCTCTCTGCTTAGAACCATATAGATGCACGGAAGTGCCTTAATTTATTTGAAGTTACATTTTCCATTGGCCTGCTGTGTGCAGATAGAGTTTAAGATGACTGCACTGACATAACTCTGCACAGGCCAACTTGGTCCTAATCGCACATATTTTTACGATGTCATGTAAGGAAGTGAGAGTGAAATGTTTTATAGTAAATATTACAGTGGAGTTAAGAACATCTGCCTTGAATGTGCTGGCATTTACTTTCTGAGTTTGTCATTCAGTCACTCTCCTTTTAACCCCTACAAGGGTCACAATATAACTTTTGCTCTTGTTCACTATTCTGTTCCCACCTTCACATAACCTATGACCTACTGGGTGAAAACATTCATTATTAAATTTTTTTTGCTATTCAGTTTCATTTTTAAAAGGTTTATTGTCTGTCAGTTAAGTACAAAACATTTTTCAAGTAAATGTTGTATTTCTATCCTTCAAAATATTGTACAATAGTAACCTGACATTATTTTTTAAATGCTACCTATGCATTGCCACATATGATTATACTTGCCTTTTTTTTTTTTTTGCTGTTTTAGTCCCTTTCCATTTTAATAACTTTTTTTTTTTATTCTTCCAATTTTATTTTATTTTTAAACTTTACATAATTATATTAGTTTTGCCAAATATCAAAATGAATCCGCCACAGGTATACATGTGTTCCCCATCCTGAACCCTCCTCCCTCCTCCCTCCCCATACCATCCCTCTGGGCCGTCCCAGTGCACCAGCCCCAAGCATCCAGCATCATGCATCGAACCTGGACTGGCAACTCGTTTCCTACATGATATTTTACATGTTTCATTGCCATTCTCCCAAATCTTCCCACCCTCTCCCTCTCCCACAGAGTCCATAAGACTGTTCTATACATCAGTGTCTCTTTTGCTGTCTCGTACACCGGGTTATTGTTACCATCTTTCTAAATTCCATATATGTGCGTTAGTATACTGTATTTATGTTTTTCCTTCTGGCTTACTTCACTCTGTATAATAGGCTCCAGTTTCATCCACCTCATTAGAACTAATTCAAATGTATTCTTTTAATAACTTTTTTTTAAACAGACCAAAACTATAAAACTAAAACACAGTAGAACTATGAAGCTTATGCACTGTCCAGTTACTTGAAATAAGAAGAGAAATTCTGCCTTTGAGCTTTCATAATTGGCTTTTAGACATTACTGAATTCATCAGATAATCTTTTAAAAATATTATGTGGACTACTTCTAATGAACTTGAATTTATTCAGCAAAAAGTTTATTTTTGTAGAGCCATTCCCCAAATGAACAGACATTTAAAATATGCTGAATGGAAGCACTTTTCATTTCTAATATTTTATGATTTAGGAATAAAAAAGTCACTGTTCTTTTAGTAAGTATGAGTTACTAAAGCATTTACCAAATAACTTGTTGTTAGTTTAGCAGATTAATGTTTTCTATGGTATGCCTTTAAAATTATTCAGTAAAAATTGAATCAGTATGTGTTCAACATGAAATTTTTATTCCACTATAACCAAGCACTAACAAAATGGATTTTTCTAAATGAGAAAATGTATCTTCTGTATTTTAAGCAGAACAAATTTGAATTTTTTCTCTGGTAATAAAATTTTGAACAGTGATGTGTAATTCATCACTGTCTTAATTTTCTGACATGTACAGAGAAGCCCACGATAAATAATATCTTCTCCCTTTTAAAAGTTATGCTTCTGTTCTTACTTGAGAACCAATGTTTAAAATTCTGAATAGACACACTGTAGAGGTCCATGAAAAAAGAAAAAAATCACTTTCTTTCTTGACACATTTTTTAAACTGTACACATGCTGAAGCTGGAATAAAGAAGTATGTATTTGTGCTATACTGTAAAAAGGAAAAAAAAATTAGTCTCCTTTCTAATTATATGCCTTTAGAATAAATGAAATGATCTGCACTTTGGTAAAAGCGGTTTCAGCAGAAATGCTTTTCCAGATTGCTTTTTAATAGGTTTCCATGTTCTACAGACTGTCAGGATCCCTTGAATTTCAAGAACAGTTTTCAATAACAGGAACTATAAAATATATATCATCTCACTGCATAAATAGTACTCAAAGTATAGTTTTCAATGTCTCTTGATTTTCTAAGGATTGTTCAGAGAACATTAAGACTTGATGCTGCATAGCTGTCCATTTAAGCCTTACCCATGATACTTTATTCAGCTATATGAAATTCTCCTCTGCTGTTGAGTATGGGAATAAGAATCAGAAGGCCTTCCAAGCCAGAACCAAGAATACTCTTCTTAGTATTATGGTCAATGTCCACATTAGCTGGAGATATATAGATGCATATATATGTGCATATCTCATATACAGAGTCTTCCCAGATGGTTGAGTGGTAAGGACTCTGCCTGCCCATGCAGAAGACAGGGGAGACACGGATTCGATTCCTGGGTGGGGAAGATCCCCTGGAGTAGGAAATGGCAATCCACTCCAGTATTCTTAACTGGAAAATTTCATGGACAGAAGAGCTCAGAGGGCTACTACCCATCAGGTAGCAAAGAGTCAGACGTGACTGAGCGACTGAGCAAGCACTATAGATATCATGTGTATATGCATATCATATGTAGATGCATATGCATATCTATATCTATAATATATCTATAAAATATAAAATATCTATAATCATATAGTCTCTTTATCTCTTTGTCCAAATGACTGTTCTCTAGAAAACAACCACATAGATCAGAAAATGGCTATTGCAAAATATAAATTGGGGTTATAGAGTATGGCTCTATACATTTGAAGAGCCTGTCAAGTGACATTAAGTTATACAGACATGGTAATAGGAATTCTAAGAATGGTGAGGGAGCTTATGAAGAAAACAATTCTTTCTGGTCCCCAGCTCTAGCGATTCTGTCTTATTGGTGTTGGGTGTGATGTGGTTGTTTGTATTTTGAGTGAGGATTGTAGTTGGGTCTGGTAGAGACTGTCCATCTAGACCACACTTTAAGAAACACTGAGTGGGTGGGCAATGGTGGTTCTCTGCCCTGATGTTAGACTCAACTGAAATAGCTTTTAAAACATACTTATGCCCAGGCCACACTTCAGTTAAAGAAGGATCTTTGGTGCAAGGTATTTGCATTAGCAATATTTTTAAAGCCCCCAGATGATTCTAATACACACTCATAGTCAAGAAGCTCTAGGCAGCAGATACCAAATTGAACTTTTAGTAGCATAAGCAATAATTATAGAATGTTACCAAAAGTACCTATTTTTTAGAAATTTAAGAATTTCTGACAATTATTTAACATTCTTTGAATATAAAAATATAAAATATGTTCTCAGTGAGTTTAATTGTGAAAAGTAAATAGGAGGCTTAAACAACTAACCTTACAGCTATACTATGTCACTGATTCAGTGCAGAAAGCTGACTGGTTCCCTGCCATCCACATAAATGCCTCATTTCCCCTGTGTTCCCACACTGACATTTTCCTGTCACCCACTTTGTCTTATGAATATCATCTTGTGACTATATACACATCTACTATTATCAGCCATAACAATTTTTCAACTTTTGTTTTGCTTTGAAATGGTGGAATCTTCCAGCAAATGACTGCACCTTTGCTCTGCTGAATAAAACAATTCTTTTTTTCTGCTGCCCATTTCCCAAGTGCCTGAAATCAGAGCTTGGGCCTAACATGTGGGTTAAAATTGTTACATCAGGAGGATAAATTCATCGTAAGATATCCTTAACAATTGCTATCCTCTGAAATATTCTGTTAGTTTCTGAAATATTATTCTTTTTCCCAGTTCTTTTCCTGGGTCTTTTACTCTAGTCTCCCTACTCTTTCTCTCTCTTTTGTGATCTGCCAGCTGAGCCTCAGCCTTTTTCAGCCATAGACACTATATTTTCAACTGACATTGAAAAGAACAGTGCGAGTTTGGAGCTCTTTATATACTGGTGTGCATAATAGAAAGTGACATGTGTTCTTGAGATTGTCAAACAAGACCCAAAGGGCATCTGGGTGCATCGAAACTGCTTGGGTGTGCTCTGCAGTCATTTTGCTCACTCATTGATCCTTTAGCTCTTGGCTTCCCTTGGGTTGCTGAAATTCGCTTTCCTTTCCTGAATTATCTAGCTAAGTACAGATTTCAGAATACAAGCAATTCTTTTTTCTTTTTTTTCACTAAAAAGGAAACTAGAAACATTGTCACCTGTCACCTCTGGAACATGGTCACCTCTGGAACATTTTAGCAAGCTGTTAGAGGGTGAATCTTAGCAGGTGATGCTAGTGATAAAGAATCTTCCTGCCAATGTAGAAGTTGCAAGAGACTTGGGTTTGGTCCCTGGGTTAAGAAGATCCCCTGGTAGATGGCATGGCAACCCACTCCAGTATTCTTGCCTAGAGAATCCCATGAACAGAGGAGCCTGGCGGGCTACAGTCCATAGAGTCACAGAGGCGGTCCTGACTGAAGCAACATAGCACAACACAGAACAGATGGTGAATAATTTCACTGGAGAACTCTTGAGCCGTAAGTGGCCAAAAATATCTTGAATCTCCTTTATTCTGCTTTTGCTAGGTTTTTTCATTCTCTTGTACCCAGTAGCAGTGATCTCCAACCTTCCTGGCAACAGGGACCAATTTCCCGGAAGACAGTTTTTCTTGCACAGAGGGCGTGGGGCTGGGAGGTGTTCAGGCAGAATGTGAGTGATGGGGAGTGGCAGACCAAGCTTCATTTCCTCCCCCACCACTCACCTCCTGCTGTGTGACCCGGTTCCTAACAAGCCACAACAGTATGGTCCACAGCCTGGGGGCTGGGAACCATTGCCTTAAAGGTAGTTATGTCCATATGATTTCATATTGAATCTGTTTTTCAGGCAGAAAGGAAATTTTGTTGTAAGGTAAGACCTTCTAAGTTAGTAGCTTTTTATTAAATAATCAAGATTATAATTTGCATAAGACATTTATGACAATTTCAGGTCTATCCAACAACTGCTGGGTAAGGTAAAAGAAGGAACTGCTTAATGAGCAAAGATCTATGTTGAAGTCCTAAAGGTAAAGCTTAAAACAAATGAATTCAGTGTAGCATTACTAGGTAGACAGACAGCAAAATTTAGCCCAAAAAAGGGATTGGGAAGTCACCTTGCTATTCTTAAGATGGTGATGGACTTCAGAAGATAGAGGATATGCAAAATACAACAGGTGTCTAAAGGACTACAGTTAGTATGAATATATTATACAAACAACTGTAATTCTGGTGCTTGTATCACTTTGCTATTTTCCTAGCAATATATGAATGAAAAAAATTGAGTAAAATAAATGGAATGCTTTATATAATAAACATGAGTACCAAAATAATGTTAATTTCAATCCTGTTCAGACTACATAGGAAGAGTAAGAAGCGACTGGTGTTGAGATATTCAAAGTGTGTGTGTGTGCTTATTTATTTTGGATGAAGGAGAAGAGTGAGGAAGGTTGAGAGCAGATGACATAACTTTTAACCAAGCATATTTCCACATTAAAAGAATGAAATTAGAGTCTCATATTCCATATTCAAGTCAATTTCCAATCATTTTGACTCAGTTTTTCAATTTTCTACTTTAGAAACCCTCATCTTGTTGCATAAGAGAAAATACCTGGTGACTGAGGGGAGAGATCTATACTTTAGCATAATTTTATTACTTTTGGTTCAATAGAAAGTGATGTGCATTTCTAGAGCCATCAAATACGATTCAGTAGATATCTTGAGTACGTAGACACTCATATCTGGATGTGCTATTGAGTGCAAAATGAAATACCCAAACCTAATTTTGGCCAAATCAAACGAAAAAATCAAGTTGCCTTTTCTGGCCCTTTTGCAACCCCATGGACTGTAGCCCACCAGGCTCCTCTGTCCACGGGATTCCCCTAGACAAGAATACTGGAGTGGGCTGCCATTTCTTCTCCAGGGGATCTTCCTGACCCAGGAATCAAATCTATGTCTCCTGCACTGCAGTCAGATTCTTTACAAGGAAGCCCTAACAAAATACAGGAATGCTAATGTTAGAGGTGGTATATAGATATCTGCTTGTTTTGTCACAGATTCATTTTAAAATAAGAGTTCTCATGTGTTACTTTTCTAGTCAATCTCTGTTACTTGGAAAAAAAAAACTTGAATGAAAGTAAATGCTTTGTCTGAATTTTTTGTGCAAATATTTTATTCAGTTTGACTATGGTTACTTACTTACCATAATGTTTATCATCACTTGGGAGGTTTGCTTTTGTTAATACAGACTTTATACAGATCGACCAAATTGTGAGAATAGAGCAAAATCTCTCTTACCATGTTTTAGGGACTGTACTCCTACAGTGTAATGCTCAGTCGTGTCCGACTCTTTGCTACCCTATGGACTGTAGCCCACCATGCTCCTCTGTCCATGGGATTTTTCAGGGAAGAATCTTCCCAACTCAGGGATCAAACCCAAGTCTCCTGCATCTCCTGCATTGGCAGGTGGATTCTTTACAACTGTGCCACCTGGGAAGCCCACTATACTGCTGCTGCTGCTGCTGCTAAGTCGCTTCTGTGTCCGACTCTGTGCGACCCCATAGACGGCAGCCCACCAGGCTCCCCCATCCCTGGGGTTCTCCAGGCAAGAACACTGGAGTGGGTTGCCATTTCTTTCTCCAATGCATGAAAGTGAAAAGTGAAAGTGAAGTCGCTCAGTCGTGTTTGACTCTTAGCGACCCCATGGACTGCAGCCTACCAGGCTCCTCCGTCCCTGGGATTTTCCAGGCAAGAGTACTGGAGTGGGGTGCCATTGCCTTCTCTGACTATACTTCTAGTAATGCCTAAATATGTAGTTTCCTTATAAAGAGCAACTTGATCCACATAGCTTTTATTTTATTAAAGGTCCGAAGTTTGAATACTGCTAAGCCAAATATCAATTAAATATTGGTTATTTTTCATACTTAAGTCAAGAAATTAATATTTTTGTTCTTGTTAAATGTTATTATGTGAGAATTTAAGTATTCTGATCTTGTTATCTATTATACCTCTCTATGTATGAATAGGGTTACAACTTTGTCTTGAATGAGATGACATTGTTAAATCTCAGCTTAAATCATGAGATGAGATTGTTATCAATATGCCAGCAGATCTAATACTTGCCAACATATTCTCATTTAGACATGTAGATCCTATAGTTAGTTAGCATTTATGCGGGACTTGTCTGGGGAGAACTCTGCTTATAGACTGAGCTTCCCTGGTGGCTCAGATGCTAAAGAATCCACCTGCCAATGCAGGAGATGGGAGTTTGATCCCTGGGTTGGGAAGATCCTCTGGAGAAGGGAATGGGTTCCCACTCCAGTATTTTTGCCTGAAGAATCTCATAGACAGAGGAGTCTGGTGGGCTACAGACCTTGGGGTCACAAAGAGTAGGACACAACTAAGTGACTAACACTTACTTTTCACACTGTTGCTTATACACGAGGGTTTCCCAGGTGGCACAATGGTAAAGATGCAAGAGACCCAGGTTCAATCCCTGGATCCGGAAGATCTCCTGGAGTAGGAAATGGCAACCCCCTCCAGTATTCTTGCCTGGACAATTCCATAGCAGAGGAACTTGGTGGTCTACATCCATGGGGTTGCAAAGAGTTGGATGTGGCAGAACATGCACATGCACTGCTTATAGTCTATGCCCTGTCTATTTCAGGGGTTCACTAAAGTTGTTAAAATAAGGTGGTAACAGAACCCTATGCTTCTTCATTTCTGATAACTCCACTTTACCTATCTCAGAAACATTAAAATGGTGGTCACCAACATGCCATAGAGCCGATAAGCATTTTTACTCTATTATCTTGCTATCACTTTAAGAAGACGAGTAGGGTAGATGTTTTTCTCTTACAAGGTTTTCAAACACATCTGAATAAAACCAATTGGAAATCTTATAATTTGTACTGGACATTGATCTATTATTCACAGCTACATTTTTTGGGGGTCAATTTGAAAGCTCTCTCTTCTGAATATAGTTCTTATTGGCTATACCATCTATTTCACCCTTCTTTGATATTTTATCTCACAGTGAGATTATACATTCTTCATGGGTAGAGATGATTTATATCATTTTTTGACAGGAGCCTCAAATATAATAAATTCCCAGTCACAACTTCTTGATTGAGAACAACGTAAGTGCCAGTACAGAAACCAATGGCTTTCCAGTATAAGCAAAATCAGCACAGAGCAAGAAGTGCTCGGGAGATTTAGAAACATAACTAAAACTAAGAGTGTTGATCATTTTAAAGTATTACAAAACGAAAGCTTTAAAGCTCACTCCATTCCTTCAACTTGTTCAAAAATATCACGTTAGAGGAACACTTGTTACTGGCTTTGACCCACTTGGTAGAGAAAACAGAAGAGAAGAAGAATAATAAGATGCTATTTCATGACACATCTATTACAGTAATTATTTATAGTACGGAAACTTTGCCAATGATAAATGTGTGCTACTGTGGTGCAATTATGAATGTACCTTGGCTTTTAACAATAAAGCTGCCAAAAGGTTGCAAAATGCATAAGGGAGAAAGAAATTGTAGTTGAAGAGCTGAACTAACCAACAAATGTATTTTTTTTAAAGCATCTGTATTTTTAAAGAGAATTTTGTTCACTGCTAATGTTAAACCGTAATAGCAAAACACATTTTTCACAAAATAATTTTTTCAACTTCACATACACTTGATTTTGCACGCATGCTACCCCTTCAAATTATCTTCTTATAGAAAATATTTGCATTATTAATTTATTATTATGGAAGTAATTTATTATTACCATAAAAGTGAACCTATCTCAGAAAATGGTGCACTTTATGGCTTTGAAATTTCTTGCAAGATCATGGATTGGACTGGGACAATTTTGTCAAGCTTTTATTCCTTGATATTTTAGTATGAAATGGAGGTGAAGGTAAATTAGACATTCCTCTGACTTACATGCCACTGCTAAGCTTCATAATGCTATAAAATGTTAAAGGTTTAAGCTTCAAGCACTATGGAGCTAATGAATGGTGAATTTGTATTGACCTACTATCCAGAAAAGCATCTACTTCTGCTTTATTGACTGTGTCAAAACCTTTGATTGTGTGGATCACAATAAACTGTGGAAAATTCTTCAAGAGATGGAATATCAGACCACCTGACCTGCCTCCTAAGAAATCTGTATGCAGGCCAAGAAGCAACAGTTAGAAGTGGACATGGAACAACAGACTGGCTCCAAATAGGAAAAGGAGTACATCAAGGCTATATATTGTCACCCTGCTTATTTCACTTATATGCAGAGTACATTATGAGAAATACTGGACTGGAGGAAGCACAAGCTGGAATCAAGATTGCCGGTAGAAATATCAATAACCTCAGATATGCAGATGACACTACCTTTATGGCAGAAAGTGAAGAAGAACTAAAGAACCTCTTGATGAAAGTGAAAGAGCAGAGTGAAAAAGCTGGCTTAAAGCTCAACATTCAGAAATCTAAGATCATGGCATCTGATCCCATCACCTCATGGCAAATAGATGGGGAAACAGTGGAAACAGTGTCAGACTTTATTTTTTTGGGCTCCAAAATCACTGTAGATGGTGACTGAAGCCATGAAAATAAAAGACACTTGCTCCTTGGAAGAAAAGTTATGACCAACCTAGACAGCATTTTAAAAAGCAGAGACATTTCTTTGCCAACATAGGTCCATCTAGTCAAAGCTATGGTTTTTCCAGTGGTCATGTATGGATGTGAGAGTTGGACTATAAAGAAAGCTGAGCTCTGAAGAATTGATGCTTTTGGACTGTGGTGTTGGAGAAGACTCTTGAGAGTCCCTTGGACTGCAAGGAGATCCAACAAGTCCATTCTAAAGGAGATCAGTCCTGGGTGTCCATTAGAAGGACTGATGCTGAAGCTGAAACTCTGATACTTTGGCCGCCTGATGTGAAGAACTAAGTTATTTGAAAATACCCTGATGCTGGGAAAGATTGAAGTCAGAAGGAGAAGGGGATGACAGAGGATGAGATGGTTGGATGGCATCACTGACTCAATGGATATGAGTTTGAGTGAACTCCCCCAGGAGGGAGGCCTGGCGTGCTGCAGTCCATGGGGTCACAGAGTTGGACACAACTGAGCGACTGAATTGAACTGTGCACTCACACCTATATTAGATACTGTGTGTGCTCAGTCATGTAACCCTATGGACTGTAGCCCTCCAGGAATTTTCTAGGCAAGAATACTGGAATGAGTTGCCATTTCCTCCTCCAGGGGATCTTCCTGATCCAGGTATAGAACTGGACTTTCTTGCATCTCCTGCATTGGCAGAGAGGTTCTTTACCACTACTGCCACCTAGGAAGCCATATTAGATACTTCCGTTCAGTTCAGTCGCTGAGTCATGTCCAACTCTTTGCAACCCCATGAATTGACTGCAGCATGCCAGGCTTTCCTGTTCATCATCAACTCCTGGAGCTTGCTCAAACCCATGTCCATTGAGTCTGTGATGCCATCCAACCATCCATCCTCTGTCATCCCCTTCTTCTCCCGCCTTCAATCTTTCCCAGCATCAGGGTCTTTTCCACTGAGTCAGTTCTTTGCATTAGGTGGCCAAAGTACTAGACTGGCATTAAAGAAATGTAAGGCATAAATTTTTGCCAAGAATAAATTTTGATTGATTGGACAAATTGCAATTATGGATAAAACAGAATATCATAAAAGGATATAGGAAACCATAATACACATTTTAGGTTACTTTTGAGTAAAGAGAAATTTGGATATGGACTGAACTCTTTAGGAAACACAGTGGAGTAAATAGAGTTGGAGGAAGATTGCTTAGCATTCTGCACCTTCATTGAGAGAAAAAGTAAGACTTGGGAGGGAAGCAGGACATAGGGAAAAGTTAAATGCAACTTTGAATATCTCTCCTATTCATTCATTTTATCCACCCAAGTTAGAGAAAAGTTCCGACTGGCTTTAAATTAATTCTGCTTGCTCCAATGAAAACAGTTTCTATTCTGAGGACTATTTTTTCAGAAGTAACAATTATTACAGGAAGAATCTGAGATAAAGAATAAATGCTTTCTTAAGATTGTGGATGATATACAAGTACATGTATAATCCCTTAAACTTCCATTTCATGTTTTTTAAAATTATAATTGAAATGATTAAAATTGTGTTTTTCTTCTAGAATGCTCAATGATAAAGCCTCTGGGATTATGCTTTGGATGTTACATGAAAGCTCTTTAAGAAATAAATTGAAATGAATGCTGTAATTGAATTTCTTCCATAGATCAGCACCGAATGTTTTGGGGTCTGACTATATAAGAATGATCTTAACTCTGTGAATCTGTTTAGAGCTTCCTATGTTTGTCTTGTCTTTAGTCAACTTCTCTATGCTTTGTGTACACTTCAAACTTCCTACAGACCAACTTTGAATTATGTGCAGTAATTCCCCTTGGTGTGTTGAAAAAGTCCTTTTCCATCATCAAGATTTTTCACAATTTGCCTTTGGCATATAATTTATTCCTTGATTCTCATTCCTTACCATATACCACATCTTAACCATAGTGTTCTTAATTCTTTTACAAAATTTTTGTGATAATGCACACTTAGAAAGTTCTGGTCTGGTGGAGGCTGGATGTTTACCACTTATACAATGTTTCTCCTTGAGTTCTAGACCCCACCTCTTCTGCTTTAACCATGTGTGGACACAGATAATGCTAGATTCCTTTTTTGTGGGGCGAGGTCATCAATAGGACATGCCCAACTCTGGGCTTCCCAGGTGGCACTAGTGGTAAAGAACTTTCCTGCCAATGCAAGAGATGTAAGAGGTTCGATCCTTGGGTCAGGAAGATCCCCTGGAGGAGGCATGGCAACGGACTCCAATATGCTCCCTTGGGAATTCCCGTGGACAGAGGAGCCTGGCAAAGAGTCGGACACGACTGAAGAGCCTTAGCAAGCACATTTGAGCTGGACCCAGGCAATTGAAGGCTTCTCACTTCCTCCCCTTCCTTAAAACGTTTGTTCAGCCTACTATTTCCACACTAGGAGCTGTTCTAAGGATGCAGCCTCGGAGTGCAAGGTGCTGTTGAGACCATCTGGACTGAGTATGTGACTGCGTCCAGTTAAGCGATATAAACTTCTAGACACAACTTTAAGATTCTGGCAGGCCGCTGTGGAGATTTCATCCTGCAGACACCCAAGATAAACCTCGTCAATAAGTTCTCTTGCATTTTCTGGCATGGTCTCTCCAGTCTCTCCTTTCTCTCCGTGTACAGGGGCAAGTTTCAGCTTTCACTCTAAAGTTTGTGAACCCACATTTTCTGCTATGTAAGGATAGATAATATGGAAAGTAGGGATGAGAGAGGGAGAGTAAGATATAACACACTGAGCTTGTGTCCAAAGATACAGGACATAGAGAACTCCCGATCACTAGCAGCTGGACTCAGGAGAAAGATAGTTGACCTCCACCTTCTGTCTGCCATGACAATTATCAGTGTCTGTTTATGGCAACTGCCTATTGATTATGGGGACAAATTGAGCCAGCCTGGCACCAGCAATATTGGGCAGTTACTCAGAGGTGGCCCACAGAAAGTCAGTATCTGCCTGTTGTTCTGAAGTGCATCAGCTCCCTGATCTCCATTGCTGGTTCCCCAAGGTGCCCTTCCCTCCAGAGTTCTGTTGCTGTTTAAATGAGATCACTTGACAATGTGACACTCTCTTATTAATACTTCATATACTCTTCATCAACTTGTAGGCAATTTAGGGTTATTTTGGGAGATAGTGATATTAAATGTGTTCTATTGCTGACCTCCAAGTTTCTTCATTTTCCAGATTGACTCATCAGAAACCATTGTTGTTACTTTAATTAGCTAATTGGGGTGGGAAAAGGGATTCCAAAATCCCCCACAGAGATCAGATAATACATCAAACTTTCCTATCTCCTCATTTATTCTAGCATTTCTTTAATCTGAATTCTTTCTCCTTTCATCACTGCCATCTCAGTGCTATTTATCTTCTAAGGCTCTAACCACGTGCTTCTAAAGCACGGTACTTGAGCCATTCCCATCTAAATCACCCAGGGTGCTAGTTAGGGATGCAGACTGATTATAAAAATCAGAATCTCTAGGGATGGTCCAGAAATCTAAATTTTAACAAGCTCAGCAGGCATCTTTTATGCATGCAGAAGCTTGAGAAACACTGTTCTATTCAAACACCATGAAGTCTTTCTCATTCCCCTAGAAAGCCAATGTTCTTTCTCTTTCTGTGGAATTTCTGAAAAAGTTCACTTTTATGCCCTTCCTAGAGTATTGGAGAAGGCAATGGCAACCCACTTCAGTGCTCTTGCCTGGAAAATCCCATGGATGGAGGAGCCTGGTAGGCTGCAGTCCATGGGGTCGCTAAGAGTCAGACAGGACTGAGCATCTTCACTTTCACTTTTCACTTTCATGCATTGGAGAAGGAAATGGCAACCCACTCCAGTGTTCTTGCCTGGAGAATCCCAGGGATGGAGGAGCCTGGTGGGCTGCCATCCATGGGGTCGCACAGAGTCAGACACGACTGAAGCGACTTAGCAGCAGAGTGTTTATAATATTCTGTCTTCTGTCATAATTTGCCATAATGTAATGATCTGTGCACTGGTTTTTACTCCTCCAGTTATAGGTATAAGCCCCTTGTAGGCTAGGCCTGTGCATCTCCAGAGCATCTGGTGTGGAACTTTGCTTCTCGCAGGTGCTGAGTTCTCATCTCTAAGAATGCACGACATGCTACCTTAGGGCCTTTTCTCTCCTCTTCTGTCAACGCACTGTGGACAAAGCTGCAGTGGAACTCAGAAACGCTTGTACCATATTAAAATAAATGAACTGCTTAGAAAACCTCTTGCTTGAACTAAGCTTAGTTCACAGAATTTAGTCCCAGTTAAATAGTTGACTCAGGCTTTTTTGTTCTCTGTAAATCTCCTTATCAGCAGAAGGTTTATTTTTGAAACTTATGGCTCAATATAGTGAGAAATAGTCACTTGAATCAAGAACTTAAGAACGATTCATGGCTTAGGTAATAAAAATTACCTATATGTCTGTCACTGGTGAATCATTTATGATATCCTCAGTGCCATTCGAATTTTCAAAAGGTTAGCTTTGATATGCATTTTTAGAGTGCGTGTGTTTGCTTAGAGTATGTCAAGCTAGGAAAATGGCATTTTCTTAAAACACCACTGTTTAATTTCTACAAAATTCAAGCAAATGAAGAAGGTATACTCACATCAAAGATTGGAAGCATGGCTTGAACTTCAATTATTTAGCTGCAATTATGATGAGACTGCTCCCAAGTTGGTTTTCTTAAAATCAAGATATAACCTAAGCACTTCGAACAAGTGTTGTTATAGATTTAAATGACCCGAGTGATTTGTTTTGTTTTCTAATATAGAATAGACACGATGTTTTTCTTATTTTTTACAAGTCAGGTAAAATTCAGTAAAACTCACACTCAAAATATAATTGAACTACAGATTAAAAAAAAAAAAAAATAAACAACTAACCTTACTGGGTAATCATTTTGCAATATATACGTGCTTTGATCATTGCCTTGTACATCTTCAACTTACACACATTTAAATGTCAATTATATCTCAATAATTCTGTGTAAAAAGAAAGAGAATAGATTTCTCTAAGCTTGTTGTATTGTTAGAAACTTTATTAGAATTCAGTTCTACATTTAAAGAATGCTCTAACTGAACATTGCATGCATGCTCAGTCGCTTAGTCGTGCCCCGCTTTGCAACTGCATGGACCGTAACTGGCCAGTCTCCTTTGTCCATGGGATTTTTCCCAGCCAGGATACTGGAGTGGGTTGCCATTTCCTCCTCAATGGGATCTTGCTGACCCAGGGATTGAACCCGTGTCTCTTGCATCTCAGTAAAGGCGGAATCTTTACTGCTGAGCCACTGGGGAAGCCCAAATGAACATTAGTAAAATTATATTAATAAATTACACTAGAATTGAAATCTAAACAACATTCATCAAAAAAGATATCACAAATACTTTTACAGAAGTGGAGTAGATACACTTGAATGTTTTATAGATACATGCCTTTCTCAAATGATAGGAGTGGAAAACATTTTAGGGAGAAAACATTTTAGGCAAGAAAATTCTACAGAAGTCCATGGCTTTTACAAAAGTCCATAAATGCAATATTTTGAATTCAAAAGAAAAGTCACTTATTAGCATGCTGTCAAAAGTAATAGAAATGGAGAGAAACAAACTGTTGTGTTACCAAGAGCACATTTTAGAAATATAAGAACTCCCACAATCAGGCATTGTCTGAAAAATTCCGAGAAGGCAGACTCTCCTGGTCACCCTGATCAGTCCCTTTCTATGTCCCAAAATCAATGCTCTCTGGATCATTTGCATGTCCCAGGTCTAAACCAGGGTTGGATTTTCCAAGTACATCTTCTTGCTTTTCTTTTTCTTTTCTTCCCACCTCTCCTTAACTCTAAGTTTCCATCCTACACACCTCTGCTAAAATGATTCTCTTCAAACATAATTTTAATCAAGTCTCTCCTGTGCTTGATAATTTAGAGTGATTTTCCATAACTTGTTACATAATATCCTAACTTGCCTTGCAATAACATCTTTCACCAACTGGACTGTCCCTTCATCTAACTAAATGAATATTCGTCATTCTCAGAAATATGTGAGTCTCTATATCTTACATAACTTGCTTGGTATTTTTAGAAAAATTCTGAAAGATTTTTGAAAAAGATTACTGGATGCCTTTTCAAAGGAATGCTGCATGTTATCTAGGGTACTTTTCAAGGATTATCTTATTTTTATGGGGTGTGTCCATTTGATTGTTTGTGGCTGGGGTACTTTGCACCTTTAGAAAGATAAAGATAAACATTTAGATGGCTGATGACGATGCGCTAGTAATGCATCAGCGTTTCCTGTCCATAGAAATGCAAACAATTCCTGCTAATGACAGTTTGAAGAAGAATTGGACTTATGACAAGTAACTCTACTAGTATTTAAATCCGACTGTGAAGTGTGAAAGTCGCTCAGTCATATCTGCCTTTTTGAGACCCCGTGGACTATATAGTCCTTGGAATTCTCTAGGCCAGGATACTGGAGTGGGTAGCCTTTCCTTTCTCCAGGGGATCTTCCCAACCCAGGGATTGAACCCAGGTATCCCACATTGCAGGTGGATTCTTTAACAGCTGCGTCACAAGGGAAGCCTCAATTAATTAATGAGCTAAATAAAATTGTTGACTTTATTCACTTTCTTTTTTATGAGATTCATGATTTTACCTTTTTAGATAATTACTAGATAACAGGAAATAACATATCAATGCATAAATCCTTACTACCCTCTTTGCCTTCTTTGTCCCCACATGTCAGTAGATTCCTATACTCTCTTTGAAACTCAATTCTCATCCATCCCTTTCCAGGAACCTTATCAATGTGGATGTTATGGAAAGATAATTAATGAGAGAAGTAGTAGGATTTTACAAGTTCTTCAAAGAAATTTAAAGACCCATACATACATAATGCCATTAAGAGACAAAAAATAAATGCTACTTTTTAGTTACTAAGTCGTGTCCAACTCATTTGTGACCCCATGGACTATAACCCACCAGGCATTTCTGTCCATGAGATTCTCCATAAGAATACTGGAGTGCGTTGCCTTTTCGTCCTCCAGGGGATCTTCCCAACCCAGGGGTTGAACTCATTTGTCCTACATTGGCAGGCGGACTCTTTACTGTTGAGCCACCAGGAAAGCCAATGCCATTGAGAATGTTGATATAAAGTTTCTTAAATGAAAAACTGTCAAATTGGTCAATATCCAAAGGGCTATAGTGAACCAAATCTCCACCAAACCAACTTGCATTTCTATGGATAAGTATGCTGCTGCTGCTGCTGCTGCTAAGTCGCTTCAGTCGTGTCTGACTCTTTGCGACCCCATAGACGGCAGCCCACCAGGCTCCCCTGTCCCTGGGATTCTCCAGGCACGAATACTGGAGTGGGTTGCCATTTCCTTCTCCAGTGCATGAAGGTGAAAAGTGAAAGTGAAGTCGTTCAGTCCTGTCCGACTCTTTGCGACCCCATGGACTGCAGCCTACCGGGCTCCTCCGTCCATGGGATTTTCCAGGCAAGAGTACTGGAATGGGGTGCCATCGCCTTCTCCATGGATAAGTATAGTTTGTATTACTGGGTTTCTACAATTTTTGGACACTGTTCTAAGCACTGTGTAGATAAAAGAGTACACAAAACAGTTCCTGCCTTCTCGAAGCTTATGTCACAGTGTGTGGGGAGTGGAGAAGGAGGAGTAGAATCAGATGTTAAACATAGAAAGATACTGCATGGCCTGTAGAGACATGTGCTGGGGCTGCCCAGGTGGCTCAGTGGCAGAGAATCTGCCTGCCAGTGCAGGAGACATGGGTTTGAACCCTGGATTGGGAAGATCCCCTGGAGAAGGAAATAGCAACCCAACCCACTCCAGTGTTCTTGCTTGGGAAATCTCATGGACAGAGGAGCCTAGCAGACTACAGTTCATAAGATTGCAAATAAGTTGTACACAACTTAGTGACTAAACAGCAAGAACAAAGAGAAACATGCTATCTGTTCAGTTCAGTTGCTCACTTGTGTCTAACTGAGAGCCCATGGACTGCAGCATGCCAGGCTTCCCCATCCATCACCAACTTCTGGAGCTTACTCAAGCTCATGTCCATTGAGTTGGTGATGCCATCCAACCATCTCATCCTCTGTCATCCCCTTCTCCTCCCACCTTCAATCTTTCCCACCATCAGGGTCTTTTCCAATGAGTTGGTTCTTTGAATCAGGTGGCCAAAGTATTGGAGTTTCAGCTTCAGCATCAGTCTTTCCAATGAATATTCAAGACTGGTCTCCTTTAGTATGGACTGGTTGGATCTCCTTGCAGTCCAAGGAACTCTCAAGAGTCTTCTCCAACACCATGGTTCAAAAGCATCAATTCTTTGGGGCTCAGCTTTCTTTATACTCCAACTCTCACAACCCATACATGACTACTGGAAAAACCATAGCCTTGACTAGACAGACCTTCATTAGTAAAGTGTTATCTGTGAAGTACAAACCAAGATACTGTTGCTGACTAAGTAATACAAGGTAGAAGAGAGTGTTAATTTCCATGGAGTCATCAGGAGAGGTTTCTCCCTAAGACAGTATTACCACAGAACCTTGAAGGGAAAAAGGAGCATGTTAAGAGCTGTGGGAGTTGAGGGAGAGAGAGAATTTTATATACAGGAAACATGAAGTGCAAAGGCCCTGAGGCAGCAGCACCAGAACTGAGAGAAAACCTGATGCAGCTCGAATGGAATTATCACAGGGAGAGGAAGTTCTGAGAAACAGCCGTGGGGTGGGTGAAACACAGGGAGGTTTGAGAAGATCCAGATGAATTCTTTTGTTTTCTTTCAGACCTTTGATTTTTTTTTCCTTCTTCATGGGAAATGTATTTTCAACAGAGGATTTGAACAAAGGAGGAACATAATCAGGCATGGAAAACATTTCAGTCATGATGAGGTACATAGTTTGAAGGTAAATCAGGGAAAGCAGATGGGAAGTATTAGAAGTTGAAATATATCCACCAAAAAGATACACTGAAATTCTAACCCCCCAATACCTGCGAATATGACTTAGTTGGGAAATAGTGTCTTTGCTGCGGTGGTTTAATCCCTAAATTGCTTCTGACTCTGTGAGCTCATGGACTGTAGCCTGCCAGGCTCCTCTGTCCATAGTATTCTCTAGGCAAAAATACTGGAATGGGTTGCCATTTCCTTCTCCAGGGGATCTTCCCAACTCAGGTATTGAATCTGGGTTCTCTGCATTACAGGTGGATTCCTCACTGACTGAGTCTCCATAGTTTGGAAATAATGTCTTTGCAGATGTAACCAAGTTGGGATGAAGTAATGCTGGATTAGTGCAATCTGTAATCTAAAAACTGGTATCTTTATAAAAGGAAAATGTAAACATACAATGGGAGAAGGTCAGAGATTGGAGTTAATGTTGCATTTATTTGAGGAATGCCAAAGGATTTCCAGCAAGTACTAAGTACTATTTCCAACAAGTACCAGTAAGTAATATAGTGAGCTTCTAAACCTCCCCTAGACACTTCAGGTGGAGTATGGCCCTGATGACACTTTGATTTTGGAATTTTAGCCTCTGTGACATGAGAGAATAAATCTCTGTTGTTTTAAACTGTCTGGTTTATGGCACTTTTTTTTTTTTTTTTTTAATGGAAGACCTAAGGAAACTAATACAGAGATTGCAAATAACTTGTGAGCATTGATGGTGACTTGGCCAGATCTGTACTAGTGGGAGTCATGAGGGTCATTGGATCCAGGGTGCTTTAAAAAGGCAAAAGCAACGGGATTTTCTGAGGCATGCGTGGTTCAACAGAGAAGAGTGAGAAGGAATTCAAGAATAACTTGAAAAGGCTCTTATTCTTAAGAATTGAACACACTACAACTTAGTAGCCATTTTTCTGAGCTATGATGATAGGTATCTAGGATCATCTTTAATGCAAATTTTCAATGGAGAACACACCTAGAAGGGTCACTTATAATGGGAGCTGTCTATTATTGATCTCATTCTATGTACTAGGCTCTCAGTATATGTTGTGCCATTTAATCCTCCCAAGAATTCTGCAAGTTAGCTATTATTACTCTCATTTTACAAATAGAAACTTTTCACTAGAGATGCTTTATATGCACTCAAGGAAGTATTAAGGAAAGATTGAAACCCTGATTTTCCTGATGTCAGCATCAAATCTTCTGTCAAGAAGGGAATAGTGCTTTAAGGGATAAAATAATGTTTCTGAGAAATTTAGATGCTAAATAAAATAGTTCTTTTCATTTGTTGCTTAGTTATAAGAAGTTTTTATATAGTCTTAGAATACATGGAATATACCTATCTTTGGTTTTTTTTGTAGCTTTATAGAACCTGTTTCTTCTAACTATTTATAGATATTCAAGGAATATCCACTGGATTTAAACGAATTTACTAACTAGCCTTTGGTATTGAACACTGAAATTTTTATGATTTCATATTATTTCATGTAATATCATTGCTTTTATACACTTAATATAGGTTAACATTTCTTTCCATTTGTACAGTACTTTATAATATACTAAGGGTTTTCATGGGCTTCCCTGGTGGCTTAGACAGTGAAAAATCTGCTTGGTTTGATCCCTGGGTTAGGAAGATCCCCTGAAGCAGGAATGATCACCCACTCCAGCATACTTGCCGGGTGAATCCCATGGACAGTGGGGCCTAGTGGGCTACAGTCCATGGGTGGCAAAGAGTTGGACACGACTGAGCAACTATCACTTTCACTTTTCAAGGGCTTTCAAACTTGCTTTTAAACAAACAACTTTTAATGATTTTTTATGATCTCTCATGGTTCTGGGTTTGAACTGAGTGTAGGTGATTCTTTGTGTGTTTTTTTTTTTTTTTTTTTTAAGTGGCTGTGTTAGATCTTAGCTGCAGCACGCAGGATCTTCAGTTGCAGCATGCGACTCTTAGTTGAGGCATGTGGAATCTAGTTCCCTGACCAGGGCCTGAACCCAGGCCCTCTGCATTGGGAGCCTGGCATGTTAGCCACTGGACCACCAAGGAAATCCTAAGTGTAGCTGATTCTTGCTGAAGCTTCTCATGCAGTCACAGTAATACTCAGTGTCCAGGGTCAACTCAAAGATTTCCTTGCTTACATATCAAAAGTCACTATTGGCTGGAGCTCTACCCAGGCCATTGGCCTCAACACTTATACATAGGCATTCCCTGAGCTTCCTCACCCATGAAGGCTGGGTTCTGAGAGAGAGAATCCAAATGGACAAGAAGAAACTGATAGATTTTTGAGGACTAAACCTGGAGACTGGCACAGGGTCACTTCTGTTGGGGGAATTACAGAGCCTACATGTAAGGGGAGAAAAATATATTTCACCTATCAATGGAAATTTAAGATCAAAGAATTTTAGAACCTCATTGAAACTGCCACAAAAATAAAAGCTTAATTGTTTATATTTTGTACTGAAAAACTTGAAAGTTGAGAAATGAGAAATCTTGTCCAAGATCACAAGAGCTAATTACTGTTCTAGTTGAAATTCAAACCTAATTTTCCTTACTTTCATTGCAGTTTCTATCATTAGAAAGCAGTGGGGTGAAAAGAAGTGTTTGAGAACTGGGACTATACCATTAGGTTGCCTGGGTGTGATTTTTAGTTCTACTGCCCAGTTCTGTGACCTTGAGAAACTAACTTGGCTTCTTTTGCCTTAGCTTCCTCATATGTGAAATGAGTTCATAATTATGCTTACTTCAGAGAATTGAGAGGATTAACTGAGTTAATACACATAAAATCTCACAATGATGCCTGGCATATCAGTAAAAGTTAGCTATTGTTATACTTTTCACATCTGACTGGCGGTGTTTCTGAAGGAATTTGGTAAATTCATGGTTAAAGTTCAGCACGCATAGATGAAACTCAAGTGTCGAATGACAGGAGCGCACAGGTTTAAAATGCAGCGTGGCAGGAGCTCTGACAAGTAGTTAGTTACCTTTTGTGTGTGCTCTCATTCTACTGAATCATGCCTCAATCGTGATACTTTCCACACTATGCAGAAATGGTCTGTTTGGCCAATTTGTCTCCCTACTAAAATATCAGCTCAAGCAGGACAAGCGCACTCTTATTCACCTGTGGCTCACTGTGACTTGCACAGTATCAGGTATACAGGGTAAGTTCAAAACATTGGTCACACAGATAACTAACAGGTCAGTACATTGGGCTAAAGAAAGGAAAAGCTATTTTTTTATATAAGGATTTTTCCCTGTGGACTTCTGGGTTGATCATATTCTTATAATTTCAGGGAAAGGACAGGGGAAGGAAATATGGACCAGGATAATAACCCAGCAAACCAATTGCTTCAAAAATTATTCATTCATTCATTCACCAAAGTGATTAGGAGGTTAGGATCTTCTGTGTCTCCTTACAAAACAGTATTAGTTTTCAAGTTTTTTTTTTTTTTTTTAGAGATAATTTGTTATCTATTATGCAGTCCAGCCACTCTGGTTTAGCTAGGACTCAGCAGTATGTTTATACTCAAGAGAAAATACCTACCTTTTGAATTCATTATCAGGTTAGTAAATGCTAGAAGTTGCTGTCATGTTTAAATATACTGAGAGAAGTAAAGGACTCCTCTGTTCTAGTATTGAGTCATTTAAATATATTTTAAAGTTTACATTTTATTTCAAAGTATAATGGCCTTTACCTTTCCTGAGATGTTGGTAATCCTTTGAGAACTACCAGGATGATTTGGAATTCTAATCCCTAGAGTCACTATGAAAAGAATTATAATAAGGCTCTAAAATTTCCCAGGTTGATAATTGGGTGAGTGAAATTTTGATGGAAAGATAATCTTAATGACATATTTCAATGTTGTCCTTTTTGGAAAGGATGTGAGAGTCCTGTCTTGTTGCATATTACATAAGGTGGCTATTAAAAACTGATTAATTTTCGGCAGAGAGACAGAGATGAATGGGTAAAAACATAGTGAAGCATTAAATGAGTCAGATAAGAGAGCTCACTAAAGAACCAGCAAAAGTATTCATAGAATAAGAATAATTGCAATGTGATTATTGAATGATAAATTTAAGAAGGGCCCTGTCCCAAAACAAATATTATTGTAGTAAAATGTTTTTATAATGTATTAAGCTGTTTTTGACAATTTGGTTTGGGATGTAAACACTGAAAATGTTTGTGCAAGTTACATTCTCAGTAGTTTTTGAGTTTCCATCAACTTTTTTGTCTGTAGTCAGCAAGTTCCAGATCATAGTTATGAGGAAAAAATTAAGAAAATATCTTTACTTTTGGTTCTTTTGCATTGTTTGCCTCTTTCCACCCATCCCACCCATGCTGAAAATTTAGGGAAAGCTTGATGCTAAAGAAACATTCTTCCTGCATTCTTTCAGTGTAGATTTTGTTTCTTCTGTGAGTAAATACTTGGTTTTCTAGGAGCTTAAAATCTTTCATAAGAAAGACTACTCATCCAGTGAATTAGTTACTTTTATTAGAAGAAGGGCACTGGCCAGCTGTTCTCCATAGGGAGCAGAATTGGAAGAAATGGACTTACATAGGAAATACAACATTATAAGGAAGGAAGCCTTCTTTCACTAGAAGCCTCAGGGAGTCAACATTTCTCCCCAGAGTAAATATGACCCAGTGGATGAGAGCTATACTGTAACTGAGTATTATTTCTGACTCTACACCTTCCCAGCCAAGGCTGTATCGTTGGATGACTTGAACTTTTCTGGCCTCTGTTTAATCAACTGTAGAAAAGGGGGAAAATAGTACTTAATTCTTAGAGCCATAGTGTGGATTTTGATATGTTTTATATAAAATCTTTGGCACATAATTAACAGTCAGTAAATGGTATCTATGACTGTTATTACTACCACTGACTAGGGCCATGCAGTTTCTCATCAGTTCAAGGTGATTTCAGTTACAGCAATTTGCCCAGTCTTCATTTGGAGGAAAGGGAGCTTGCAAATAATATACTTATGGTCCTTATAAAAATTTAATTGATAATGAATATTTCCTCTTTAAGTATAGGACAGAGAGAGAATTCTCAATATTTCTTGAAGGAGGAAACCCATTTTTCTCTAATGGCATTTCATAATGTGCCACTGCCCATATTGTTGCCATGCTAATTTACAATAATAATATGCTAATTTTATGCTTATAATCTTAGATGCATGAAGTGTCAGAATTTAGAGGAATACATGATAAAATGTATTTCAGAATATGTTTACATAGAAACATACTTAAATACTTCCAATGACTATATTTGGCATGTACATCTGATCACATTTTTCTCAGTTTAGTCTTTTTTGCATGCACTTTTGATGATAATATAGAGATATTTAAGAAAAAAGTATGTTTTTCTTTTATAAATGTATTAATCATGAATTTGTTAGAAGAGCAGTGAAGAACACCAGTTCTCACTTATTTTGGCTTATATTGGGATTATAGTTTTATTATTTAAGTCTTGCTTATACTTTTCCTGTGATTAGAACAAACACATAAATTATATCCACATATATTTCATGCTGAACTTAGAGTTACACATGGTTGAAATCAATACAGATGCAAACAACATGTATTTCCAAGGCATGGGAACACAAAAGCATAAATTAGATTAATTTGTGAAAGGATCTAATTACTCTTACTGGCTTTTCTTGTAAGATGAAAAATAGCTGTGGTCTTCTTAGCATAGAAATAGTCTTCCTTAACCTGGGTAATCAGTACTTTTTTAGAGAGATTAAAAAAAAGGAAGCAAATTCTCCACCTGCTGGGTGGAAGTTGGTATTTATTTGCCCCTATTATTTTTCCCCCTGTGAGGCACACTCTAACTTTTCTGTCAGAGAAGCTAAATGGACTGTGCTTTGGATTTGCCCTTGCTGACAATATTCAATCAGTTAAGAAGTATTTACAATGTTCTCTGTACTGTAATAAGTACTCAGGAGACTAATATGGAAGGAAAAGACATGACACTTGTCAATGACATATTTATTGAAGTATTTCTTGGGAGGGAAAGATTTATTCATAAGAAGGAACTTCTAGGTGACCATTTCCAATCTCTTATTATTCCATTCCTTCAATCAGCACCAACATTTGTCAAACATGCCATGTGATCAAACGATAGTGGCTTTTTTGAGGTTGTTGTTTACTTTCTTATGTCATGTCCAACTTTTTGTGACCCCATGGACTGCAGCCCAGCAGGATCCTCTGATCATGGGATTTCTCAGGCAAGAATACTGATGTCGGTTGCCATTTCCCTCTCCAGGGTATCTTCCCAACCCAGTGACTGAACTGAATCTCCTGTTTGCCAGGCAGATGCTTTACCACTGGGCCCCCTGGGAAGCCCCATGGTAGTTTTAGGAATTAAAATGAAAATGGCTCCTGCTTTTGAATATAATGGAAATGATTATGAACTTTATTTACAAAGAGTAATGGGCACACAAAAGAAAGAAAGTTAATTCCTAGGGTGTTGTCAAAGAATACTTGACATAGGTCATTAGAGAAAAAACAAAAACAAAAACAAAAAAACTAGCTCTTGAAATATGTCTTAGAATTTACTGGACAGATTATGGTCAACCAGGGAATAAGGTAATGGAGTTAAAGCCATCATTAACAGGGTACAATGACAGAGAAGCATGGGAGTTTGACACAGGGTAGCATTGTCAAAAAATGAGGAGTAATTCAATGCAGCTGGGAAATAGGAAGAAAGCAAATGGTGAAAGAGGGGATGATACTGAGGGAAAAGTATTGACTAGATTATGAAGGATCTTAATTTCCTACTGAGGAGTTAGCATTTACTCTAAAGGAAATGGGAAGCAATTGAAAAATTATACGAAGTGGATTAGGCATCCCTGGTGGCTCAGACGGTAAAGAATCTGCCCGCTGTGTGAGACCAGGTTCGATCCCAGGGTCAGGAAGATTCCCTGGAGAACAAGATGTCTACTCACTCCAGGATTCTTGCCCAGAAAATTCCATGGACTATTATGAGTGTGTTTCAGTTTTATAAAGATAATACTATTGGCAATATAAAAATTAGACCAGAAAGAGTAAGGGAAGGGGTTCAGACATCAGGTAACAGAGAGTCCATAGTATTTATCTATGAAGAGTTGATGGGTTTCTGAATAGGACTGTGACAGCTGAGGTGGAGCAGAGGGAATGCCCTTGAGAAAGATAAGGAGATAGAAATTCCAGAATGTAGCCGCTATTAAGTGTGATGGCTACAAGACTGAGAAAATTTTCCAATAACAAATAGGTTGCTGGGCTGAATGTTCTCTGTCAATAAGCCCAACCTAGAGCAGGTGGGGGTTTCCCTGGTGGCTCAGCGGTAAAGGATTTGCCTGCAATGCAGGAGACCCAGATTCACTTCCTGGATCAGGAAGATCCCCTGGAGGAGGACTTGCAACCCACTCCAGTATTCTTGCCTAGAGAATCCCATGGACAGAGGAGCCTGGCAGGCTGCAGTCCACAGGGTCACACAATTGGACATGACTAAGGTGACTAAGTAGCGGCAGAGCAGATGCCGTGGCATAGAGATGGGCAGGAATAAATACTAGGAACACTAATAAACCAAACGTGGATCTCAAGTATCCCATAGAACAAATGCATTTGTTCCAGGTGAATAGCCTGGTTTGGGGAGATCTGATGTCTATTCCATTTTGGTGGACCTTCTTTAGGGAAATATATGACATCAAAAGCAAAGGCAGCAAATGTAAAGGTAAACAAGTGAGTACGTCAAACTAGGAAGCTTCTGCATCACAAAGAACACCATCAAGAAAATGAAAGGCAAACTGTAGGTTGGGAGAAATATTTTAAGTCACATAGAGTCACGTAGTTAGAATAGGTTAGAATATGAACAAAGGAGTCCAAAATGGCAGTGGCTAAAAGATAAAGAAGGGAAAAGCCTGTGAAAACAGAACAAAGGGAGGGCTGAGACTGGAGTAAGAATCTCAGATGAAACAAGCAGCCCTCCTGGCTAGACCAATTTACATAGGGCAGGCTCAGGGAAAGGAGAAAAAACATATAAAAGGAGGAGCCAAAATTGAGCCTGGGGCCTCTCTCTGCTCTTTATATCTTTTGGGTCTGCTCACCCTCATGCGTCAAGAATGTATTTTCCTTTGCTTGCCAAATAAAAGAGCTGTAACACTTGTCCACTCATCGCTTCAAATTTTTGCTGTGGTGAGACAGAACTGAGGAAATTACACACTCCCCCAACATCTATGGTGCCTTGACTCAGATTTAACCTGGCTGAAACAACCTAGGCTCGGCCCCCATAGAGTGGAGGCCAAGCACAGCAGAAGCCCAACTCGATGAAATCTCCGGTGGTGGAAGCTGGAAGTGAAGAAAACCCAGCGCAGGGGAAGTGACAAGAAGCCCAGCATGCTGGAGAGTGGGACAGCAAAAACAATTTCAGCAGAAAGCTCACGTGGCTCAGTCTCAGATTCCAGGAGACCTCCGATTGGGGTAGGAAGTCCTCATCCCTATGGCTGGAAGGACATATGGCTGAAAAATCTTAATTCCTTTAGTTTCTCATTTCTTGTTTCCTTGAACCCCCTGAGAACATGCAAGTGGAAGTAGGTGCAATTGAGGGACTCTGGCAGGGGCCACTTAGTAGCTGTTGCCCAAGTGGGTGGGGGTTCTTCTGTTCTTAATCTTCTCTGTGCCAAGGATCAGGTCAATAAAAAATGTGAGCAGAGGTCAGGTATTTAGCAGATTTTCCAGAAGGTTATGAAGGGGATTCATTGGCACGTTTTTCCCACTGCTTTGTCCTTCCATCCTTCAGCTCCTCTCTCCATCTATGCCACTGCTTACAAAGTATTGGGTAGGTCATCATCTTTCCATTTCTGAAAGTTGTGCTTGAAACTGATTACTTAAAATTGGGACTCAAATCCACATGGCAGGGACTCTGTGCTATGCTTAGTCACTCAGTCATATCCTACTGGTACTTGAGCCCAGCCAAAACCCACAGTGCCTGGTTTTAGGACCTAATGAAAGTCAGGCTCTTGAAGTCTCATTGCAAAAAAAATCAGTGGCAGACACAGTGATAGGTAAGAGGTGGATTTGTTTGGATTCAGAGAGCAGACTCCACAGGGTGTTGGCCATCGCAGAGGGAGAGTGCAGTGGCCATGGAATGTGATGTGGTTAGTTTTTTGGGGCTGGGTGATTTCGTATGCTAGTGAGTGGGAGAATCCTTCCATCCTTCAGCTCCTCTCTCCATCTATGCCACTGCTTACAAAGTATTGGGCAGGTCATCATCTTTCCATTTCTGAAAGTTGTGCTTGGGAACCACCCACTCCTAGGTCTTTTGACAGTGCTTTGGAACAGTCCTGGTACCTCTGAGTGTGTCGTTTAGTTTGCAGATTGAGGATCAAGGTTTAGTTGAATTTGGCTTGTCATCTTGGACCCATTTGATTTTAATTGGTTTATGTTGTGCCCTTGGGCTATGACATTCTTTCAAAGGTTGTGCCCTGCCCCCTTCCGCCCTATTTTATGCTCTTTTCCTGGACGGGGGTCCAGGCCCACAATGTTGCTTTACAATCTTCTGGAGGGCAACCAGAAAATAGCTGGCCTTTGGGAGGGATAGTGAAAGTCAGTCATATCCGACTCTTTGTGACCTGATGGACTGTCCATGGAATTCTCTAGGCCAGGACATTGTAGTGGACAATCTTTCCCTTCCTTTTCCAGGGGATCTTCCTAACCCAGGTCTCCTGCATTGCAGGTGGATTCTTTATCAGCTGAGCCACAAGGGAGTCCCAAGAATACTGGAGTAGATAGCCTATCCCTTTTGCAGCAGATCTTCCTGACCCAGGAATCAAACCAGGGTCTTCTGCTTTGCAGGTAGATTCTTTACCAACTGAACTATCAGGGAAGCCCTTGGGAGGGAAATAGTGTGTAATATTCAGTCTCTCTAGATATTCAGGCCTTCATCTTCCATGTTTCCTACAACATCAGTCTTTTTTTTTTTTTTTTTAAAGTGAAACCGTTGTCCGCGCCGCCGTCCGGGCCGCCCCGCTCCGCCTGCGGCCGCTCCGCTCCGCCATGCCCCGCGCCCCACAGGAATGAATCATCAGCATCTCTCAGTGAACCGCCTCCCGCCCTCCTAGGCTGCGCGGGAGACAGGCACACAGTGCCTGCTAGAAGTCCATCTGTCACTGGCATCCCTTCAAACCCGGCAGGTGGGCACACAGGATAATCTTTTCCACTTTGGGCAATTAGCTTTAGGGATAATCTTTTCCACTTTGGGGGTTAGCTTTACAGGCCATTGGGCCCAAACCCTTACCATCCTTCTCCTAAAGTTACAAACATACCCCTGGATCAAGTAACCACTCCACTTTTATGGAACATCTGGTCTGTTGGCCTCTTATCAATTTGTTCTTAAGTTACTTACTAACTCCTACAACCAGGACCCTGTGCTCTTGTAGGCAACATTGCTCCACCCCATTTTTTATTAAAATACCCTTAATTCTTCTAACAGGACTAGATAACCTACTTCTTTGTCATTACTTCTGTTGTTACCTAAAGTGCGTCTATGACAATGAAATGTTTACCATTGGAAACACTACTCATATGGAGGACTATGGGAGGAAATCAGTGACTTACATTCCCTCAGAGCAATAAGAAGATAAGGCTTATGGCCGTTTGACCAGGTTCCCTGTCTCAAGGTATAGGCTTGGACTGCTTTACATCATGATATCTATTCCCATCCATGGTGAACAAACCAGCAATGAGTTGAGATTACAACCCCTTAATCCTACCCAGCACTGGTCATGCTGGAGACCTTGGGGATGCCCAACTCCAGCCCGGGGGTCCCAGGAGGTTGACCTGCCTCAACTGCCTAGGGATCTGATCCTTGGAAGGTTGTCATGCCTCAACCTGCTTGGGGATCTGCCATTTCAGGGGTCCCAGGAGGTTGACATGCCTCTGCCTGCCCAGAGACCCAATTCTTGTGAGGCTGACATGCCTTGACCTGCCCGGAGATTCAACCTCTAGGAGGTTGTCATGCCTTAACCTGCCTGGGGATCTGCACTCGGCCCTGGGACACCTGGCTCTCAGGTTGCAATAGTACTGGGTAGGATAAGGTTCAGAAAGACTCACTCCTAAAGAAGTCCACCCATGGAAATAGAAGGAAGCCTATTACTTGTGGGACTGTCCCTGGTCTCAGCAGTAACTCAGGAGCCCAACAACAACCACATTGCCTTTCTGGAAAGGCTAAAAGAGGCCCTCCAAAAGTTTACTAATCTGGATTTAAACTCTTATGAGGGACAGGTGATTTTAAAGGACAATTTCCTGTCTCAATGTACATCAGATATCAGAATAAAGTTACAACAGCTACAGTAGCAGGACCCATACTTTTTATAACAGAGAACAGGAGAGGGAGGCCAAGGCCCAGGAAAGGGAGAAAAGGAAAGCAATAAGGCATGCCTAGATACTGGCCACTCTCCAGGGAAGCCCTATGGTAAACCCCGAGTTCTTAAAGGATAAGACATGAGGAAAATGCTTACTCTGTAGACAGGTGGGACATTGAGCCAAAGAGTGTCCAAACTGTGACAAGTCTCCTAAAACACCTTGTTACAAATACCATCAACTGGGACATTGGGCGATACTCTGCCCTTGGGACCCAAGAGCCTCAAGGTCAAGCACCAAGCCTCCCCTCATGATGGTTCAACAGGACTGAAGTGGCCGGGTCCAGCCAGCCTGCCTGTCACAGATAACAATCACAGGGCTGGAGCCAAGGGTGAAACTAGATGTGGCAGGTAGGTCCGAGATTTCTTGTTTGACACAGGGCATACCTACTTTGTCCTGATCTCCTATTCTGTAGCCTTCTCCTCCCAAACCTGTACCATTTTTGGTGCTACAGGAAAAACAATTACAAAAAGATTCACCTGAGCACTTTTTTGTTACTGGGATGGATAAATATTTTCCCACCAGTTTCTGGTGGTCCCTAAGTGTCCTATTCACTTATTGGGAAGACATCTTTCCCTGCCTTCAAAATCTTGCAGCTATTGCTGTCCTGATAGAAGATGCTTTAAAACTCTTTTTTGAGGGCAAACTATTTTCACCAGCCACCAAGTGAAACAACTCCTGAATGGGAGAGGCCATTTATGGATGTCTGATCAAAGGATCCTCAGACATCAAGTAGTGCTGATGGAAAATCCAGGCCTCACTATATCCCCTTGTGAGGTTGTTAACCCAGCCACACTCCTGCCTACTCACGAGGGCTCTCTTCCCTTTCACTCTTGCCTAGAAACCTTGTACCACTGGACAAAACCCCAAGAGGGACTGTCAGAAGATCCTCTGACCAATCCTGAGGAAATCTGGCACACTGATGGAAGCAGCTTTGTCTTGGATGGAAAAAGAAGAGCAAGATATGCAGTAGTCTCCAATTTTGAGACCGTAGAGGCTAAATGTTTGCCACCAGCTACTTCAGCCCAATTAGCTGAGCTCATAGCCTGACTCAAGCTTTAAAGTTGGGAAAAGGAAAAAGAGTATCCATTTACACTGACTCTAAGTATGCCTTTCTGGTGCTACATGCACATGCTGCTGTTTGGAAAGAAAGAGCCACCTGACCACCTGAGGGTCCCCAATCAAATATGATCAAATCCTTAGGCTCTTGGAGGCAGTCCATCTGCCCACTGAGGTTTCAGTCTCCCATTGTAAAGGACACCAAAAAGTGAACACGGAAGTGGCATGAGGGGACCAAGCACCTGATCAGGCAGCTGAGAGAGCAGCATTACAGAACAATGACTTAATAGGGATTGCCACCTTAGTTCCACAGTCTAGTTTGCCAGAAACTCCTTCATATACTGAAGCTGAGACTCTTAAAGCTAAGAGTGAGGGCTTTTAAGAAGATCATATGGGGCCGTTCCACAAGGAGGGACTCCTTTTTCTGCCTGGGAACCTCCAGTGGAAGTTGGTTAACTCCTTACATGCCTCCATTCATTTAGGGGAAAAGGCCTTCCAAAGATTACTAGAAAGGTCCTTCCGAGGAACAGGCCTCCAAAGGACTATGAGGCAAGTGGTTTCCTCTTGTCCTACTTGCCAATTAAACAGCTCCCAAGGAGCTCAAAGACCCCAGCTGGCCAGCCTGTCCAACGACGTGGGGCCTACCCAGGAGAGGATTGACAGATGGACTTCATCCAGATGCCAGTTTCTCAAGGGTATAAATACCTGTTAGCCATGATAGATACGTTCACAGGATGGACTGAAGTCTTTCCCACCCAGACTGAGAAGGCTGCTGCTGCTGCTAAGTCGCTTCAGTCGTGTCCGACTCTGTGCGACCCCAGAGATGGCAGCCCACCAGGCTCCACCATCCCTGGGATTCTCCAGGCAAGAACACTGGAGTGGGTTGCCATTTCCTTCTCCAATGCATGAAAGTGAAAAGTGAAAGTGAAGTTGCTCAGTCGTGCCCAACTCCTAGTGACCCCATGGACTGCAGCCCACCAGGCTCCTCTGTCCATGGGATTCTCCAGGCAAGAGTACTGGAGTGGGTTGCCATTGCCTTCTCCAATGCATGAAAGTGAAAAGTGAAAGTGAAGTCGCTCTGTCGTGTCCGACTCTTAGCGACCCCATGGCTGGAGAAGTAGTAAAAAACAAAAAACAAAAACTGCTCCATGAATCATTCCAAGATTTGGTCTTCCTGGGTCATTACAAAGTGACAATGGGACATCATTTACTTCTAAGGTCACCCAAGGAGTCTCTAAAGCATTGGGCATTACTTATCTTCATTGTGCCTGGAGGCTTCAGTCTTCAGGAAGAGTAAAAAGAGCCAACCAATTCTTAAAATCAGCAATAAGAAAGATAATCCAGACCTCCCTGGGATGGAAGGAGGCTTTACCAAAGCTCTTCTCTGCACCCGTATTGTTCCTAAGGAACAGGTTGGTCTTAGTCTTTATGAGATGCTATATGGGAGACCTTTTGTTTACGTCAATGACCTCTTCCTAGATCCAGAGGCTCAGACCCTCTGGTCTTATACCATGGCTATTGGGCAATTTCAACAGGATATATGCTTGTGGGGTGTCAACCAGGACCCAAAAGATTCTAAAGAGTCACCACTATATGCTCCAGGGACTCAAGTCCTAATTAAAGTCTGGAAAGATGGGTCCCCAAAGGCTCAGCTCCAGCCCATGAAAGGGCCCCTACCCTGTAATACTTTCTACCCCAACAGCAGTCAAGGTACCAGAACATGACTCCTGGATTCACTACTCACGAGTAAAGCCATAGAAGAAAACAGAAAAGGACACTCAGTACACCCGTGAGCCCCTGGGAGATCTCAGATACCTATCGGGACTACAAATGAGTGCCATTCTAATGAACATCGTGAAAATTAAGTTTCTGGGGAAAGGATTTCTCAGGACAGCTCTAAAGAGCCAACACAGCTTGGCAGGGGTTGTAGTTCTAAATAGACAGGAGATAGATCTCCTGATCCCTGAACAAGGAGGGAATTGAGCCATCTTGAATGAGACATGTTGTTTCTAGGTAAGTACCTCCAGTTAAGTTAAAGAAAGTCTCACAGTCCTCAAGAAAAACATTCAGATCCTACAGGATCTCAAAGAATGAGCTGGACAGTTCTTGGCATGGCTACAATCTTTCTTTGGGGGATCCTTCTCCTGACGAGAGGGAATTTGGAGTTGGCTAATTCCCTTACTAATCCCTGTTATCACCATATTGATGCTGCTTATGAGTGCTCCAGGTATTATCTATTGTTTAACCCATTTTGTCTCTGCTCAGGTCGACAAGCTACAACATGCAGTGCCAGTTTAATAAGGATATATAAAACTACACCTGACCACAGAAAATATCACTCACCCTCAGATGGACACCACTATAAGGACTCTGAGGCTTGAGACTAGCAAGTGGGGAGGCCAATGCCCCTCATCATCCCAGCTCAGCAGGAAGTAGCCAGAAAGACCTCGATGCCCCTGTTGCCAAAGAATTGGGCCTCCCATCTCTTGAGGGGGGAATGTTAGGTAGTTGGAATAGGAAAAATGAGTCCAGAATGGTGGTGGCTAAAAGACAAAGAAGGGAAAATCTCACATAAATAGAACAAAGGAAGGTCCGAGGACTGGAATGAGAACCTCAGGTGAAACAAACAGCTCTCCTGGCTAGACCAATTTACATAAGGCAAGCTCAGGTGGACGAGAAAAAAACATATAAAAGGAGGAGCCAAATTGAGCCTGGGGCCTCTCTTCTCTTCGAATTTTTTGGGTTGGCCCGCCCTCACACCTTGAGGATGTATTTTCCTCTGCTTGCCAAATATAACTGAGCTGTAACACTGGCCTATCCATTACTTCAAATTTTTGCTGTGCTGAGACAGAAGAGAGGAAATTACAAACTCCCCCGACATATCCAATAAGGGATATTTGAATATTTGCAAAGTACGACTTCAATATCCAAAATATACAAGTAACTCATGCAATTCAATAGCAGGAAATAAATAAATAAGCCACGTTTAAACTGGGCAAATGTCCTGGATAGACATTTTTCTAAAGAAGGCATACAAATAGCCAACAGGCACATTAAAGCTGCTCAGTATCACTAATCATTAGGAAAATGCAAATCAAAATCATAATGAACTATCACCTCACACCTGTTAGGATGGCTATTATCAAAAATATAACAGATAAAAATCCTGGTAAGCATGTGGAAAAAAGAAAAGCTTTGAAAACTGTTGCTGGGAATGTAAAGAGCCACTATGAAAAACAGTATGGGGATTTCTCAAGAAATTAAAAACAGAGCTACTATATGATCCAATAATCCCACTTCTTGTCATACAAAGGGAATAAAATCACTACCTCAAAGAGATACCTACACCCCTATGTTCACTGCAGCCATAATTATGATAGCCAACCTATGGAAAGAACCTAAATGTCTACTGACAGTTGGGTGGATAAAGATGTGTGTGTGTGTGTAATAATATGTTGTTGTTTAGTCAATAAACTGTGTCAAACTTGTTTGCAACCCCATGGACTATAGCCCACCAGGTTCCTCTGTCCACAGAATTTCCCAAGCAAGAATGCTGGAGTGGGTTGCCATTTCCTTCTCCAGGGGATCTTCCCAATCCAAGGATCAAACTCAGGTCTCCTGCATTGGCAGGCAAGTTCTTTACCACTGAGCCACCAGGGGAGTCATGGAATAATATATACACAGTGGAATAATATTAGTATTATTTAGTCTTAGAAGGAAATCCTGCTATTTGGGACATCAATGAATGAATCTGGAGGGCATATGCTAAAAGTGAAAGAAGCCAGACAGAGGAAGACAAATGCTGCATGGTATCACTTATATGTGAAATTAAAAAAAGAAAAAGAAAGATAATTAGTAAAAGAGCAGTTCCCATGGGCTATTAGGGAAGTGAAGAAAAAAAGAAAGGATTGATAAAAGCTTACAAACTTTCGGTTATAAAGTAAATAAGGTCTGAAGATCTAATGTATAACATGATAATTATAATTGATAAAACTTTTGTGTAATTGAAATTTGCTAAGACTTCTCAGATGTCATTAGTGGATAAGAATTCACCTGCAAATGCAGGAGATGTAAGAGACATGGGTTCAATCCCATGGGAAGATCCCCTGGAGGAAGATATGGCAACCCATTCCAGTATTCTTGCCTGGAGAATCCTATGGACAGAGGAGCCTCGTGGGCTACAGTCCATGGGGTCGCAAAGAGTCAGACAAGACTGAAGCGACTTAGCACAGCCCAAGAGAGTAGAACTTAAATGTTCACACACACACACACACACACACAAAGGTAAATATGTGAGATGATTGAGGTATTAATTAATTCAGTGGGAGTATCTTTTCACACTTTATACATATGTCAAATTATCATATTGTACACTTTAATTATTACAATTTTATTTGTCAGTTAAACTCCAATTAAGCTGGGAAAGAAAATTGTTTCAAAATCATTAGCATAAAACTAAATTCACAGATTATTAGGTCTCCTCAACCTTAGAAGTGTCCTGCATTATAAAGTTTTCCAAAGTTTCAGCTTCATTAGCTTCATAGAAAATCCACTTTCTACTAAGTTATAAACTCCACAAAATTATGTTTCTCAGTTATATCCCCAGCTCTCCACACACATTCAGGTCTGTTCTCCTGTCTTTCTTTCACACTCTCCACTGTGGTATTTTGTGGCTATTTTCTGCATGAGAGTTTACTTAATATTCACCAGGAAACACAGCCCCTTCTGAGAATATAATTTATTTTTTAACCCTACACACAAATATTGGAATAAGATTTTAATCTGTTTCACATATGTATTACTCAGTCTTTTTTTTTAAGAGCACAGATATTACTTAAAAAATCAAGAGGTTTAAACAATAATAATATTAAATGTTTATTGAATAAGTACTGAAGTATTGAATACATATTAGTAAGTATTGAATCAGATAGTTCCCTTAATATATTAACTTATTTGATCCTCACAAAATCACCCTGTATAGTAGGTTCCATTAATCTTCCCACTTTGCAGATGAGAAATGCAAAGCACAGAGGAATTAAATAACTTTTCCCAGTTGGAAGCAGTGAAGAAATAATTGGGCCAAAGTCTTCATCTCTGCAGCCTGGTTCCAGAATCTGTGCTCTTCCCTGTCTGGTCACTGTATTGTTTCTTGTGAGTTTATTTACATTATAAATTTTTCAATGTGATAGATGCCAAGCACACAGACCTTCATTTGTAGGCATTTTAATGAACAGTTAAGGAATGAGTTTGGGCTTCCTTAGTAGCTCAGCTGGTAAAGAATCTGCCTTCAATGAAGAAAACGCTGGTTTAATTGCTGAGTCGGGAAGATCCCCTGGAGAAGGGAAAGGCTACCCCTCTAGTATTCTTGGGTTTCCCTTGTGGCTCAGCTGGTAAAGAATCTGCTCACAATGAGGGAGACCTGGGTTCAATCCCTGGGTTGGGAAGATGCCCTGGAGAAGGGAACAGGCTACCCACTCCATTATGCTGGCCTAGAGAATTCTACGAACTGTGTAGTCTGTGGGGTTGGCATGGCAACCACTCCAGTGTTCTTGCCTGAAGAATCCCCATGGACATAGGAGCCTGGCGGGCTACAGTCCATGGGATCACAAACACTTGGACACGATTGAGTGACTTTCACTTTCAAGGAATGAGTTTACAAAGAGAGAGAAAGTTTACAAAAAGAGTTCCCAAGAGGGAACTAGGAACCATTTATTTATTTATTTATTTATTTGGCTTCCTGGCTGACTCAGTGGAAAAGAACTTGCCTGCCAATGAAGGAGATACCAGTTTGATCCGGGTAGGGAAGATCCTTTGGAGAAGGAAATGGCAACCCACTCCAGTATTCTTGCCTGGATAATCCCATGGATAGAGGGGCCTGGCAGGCTACAGACCATGGGGGTCGAAAAAGAACTGGATTTGACAGAAGCGTCTTCGCACAGCACAGTGACTAAGGTCACCTGCATTCTTCTCCCCTCACTCCTTCCATCTTAGCGGCTAAACAACAACAAACCATTTTTTGAGACTTGCCTATATATGAGTGTAACTATGCTTGGCAGACCTTTCCCTTTTATAACCCCCTGAGTATGCTCCCAGTTCTTTTCTAGAGGTGAAGGTATCAGGAGAATTGATGATAGAATCACACAGACTGTCTTCTGACTGCTTTGGAGAATACAAAGGAGGGTATGCTAGCACTGCTCAGCATCCCACGGGATGTGATGGCTAGAATTATGCCATTTCTGTCTTCTCGTGACCAAATATGCTCCTGACTCCATATGTCCCATTTATTTTTATTTATTTATTTTTTCAAATTTGCATCCTGTGGACCTCACTTTAAGGCAGATTTTGTAACACAGATGTTTTCAGAGGACAGGGATGTAAGATTAATAGTGGAAATTAGGGCAGAGTAAAATCATGAGGAATGGTGGAAAATGTGGAGCTAACAATTTGTATTTTATCACCCTAAAGGCATTCAGATTCAATATAAAAACCAAACAGCAAATACTTTACTAACCAGACAAAACCACCAACCAGATACAACCTTTTTCTCTCCAATCAACCACTGTTTGTCAGTCCCTTTCTGTCATATGTCTTCTTTTCCCCCTTTCCCATAGCTAAACCATTTCTTCCAACTCCCATAGTGAAATCAGGCTATTTAGGCAGAATAATACCATCCCAAGTATGTGCATACCATAATCCCTCAGAAACTGTGAATATATTATCTATTTTGCTGATGAAATAAGGTTGGGAGCCTTAAATACATTATGCTGAATTACAAGGATGGACTCAAGTCTAATCCCAAAAGCTTTAGGAGCAGAGAAATATGTCTAGCTGGAAGAAGCAGAAGTCAGAGATACTCAAAGCTAAGAAAAACTCGACAGTTGATTGCTGGTGTGAAGATGGAAGGAGTGAGGTGAAGAGAAATGTCAGGGGGGCTTGGGAAGCTGAGAGGGGTTCCTGTGCTGATGGTTAATAAGGCAGCATCTCATGCCTACAACCACGAGGACCTGGGTTCTGCCAGTACCCAAATGAGCTCGGTGCTACTCTTCCCTGGAGCCTCCAGAAAGGAACACAAGCTTGTAGGCACCTTGATTCCCTTCTTGTGAGATGCTAGGGTGAGAATCAGCTGAGTCCCACAGCAAATTCAGGTAACAAACGGGTGTTGATTGAAACTTCTATATTTTTGTACTTCGTGATAGCAGTCCTAGAATTCTAATATACAAGTCACAGTATCTACTTGCTTTGGCTTACAAAGTGTCATCTCAGAATTGAGTCAGATGTTAATGAAATCAATTAATTTCTGCTGGCCCCACAGGGCTGCATGGGAAATGGGAGCTCTATGGGGGACAGAAGTCTCAGACAATATGGAAACTCAGCATTTTTGTCTCTGCGTTGGTGCTGGTTGTGGCCCATTTCCCTCCTGAATTATATTTAAAAAATACTCTTTACCAAAGATAGATTTTTTGAGAAAATCTGGCCTGTTTTGTGGTATGCCCTTTTTTTTTTTCCTATTTTTACATTTAATCTTTCAAAGTTATCAGGTATTATTTATTTGCGACAATACGTGCCGAACAGCCCAGTTACAAGTAGTGTGTGTATATGTGTGTGAGTGTGTCCTTAGCTGTGCCTGACTCTTTGCAGCCCCATGGACGGTAGCCTGCCAGTTCCTCTAGCGGTGGTGACTTCTTCGTTATGACTCAATTGGAAGTCAGGCCCAAGCACCACTGGCTCTCAGCTAGCGTGTGATATCTCTTAATCCTTCTGTGTAACAGCTTTTCCATTTTCGTATGAAAGCAATCCCTCCCCAGCGTCTATAACTAGATTTCTTGTTGTCAATTGAAAATTTGGAGCATCGGAACACTTATCTAATTTCTATGGGGCATTTGTTATTTTATTAAAGAGTTTGTAATACAAAAGACATGTACTAATCTCATGTGGAATGAAATATCTTCATGTATTTGATAGAATATCATCTACTACTGCAAAGAAGCAGTCTGCATCAGTACATCTCTGCCCCTCCAGCCACTTTCCATTGTTCTGTGCTCCCAAGGCACACTATGAATTCTTTTAAACTTGAAAGCTTACCTCAATGAGATTACTGATTTTTCTGTCACTAGATTATAAACTCCATGAGAGCAAAGACCATTGCAGCTTCTGGAATACCCTTTGGAATAGATAGAGTAGGAATTCAATCCATATTTATAGAAAAAGTAAACGCTGAAATTCCATTATTTAAAAATAGAAGAATAATTATTATATGGTTTTATTGTCATGGAATCTTGCCTGAGCATTACTTATCTGATAACATCTGTGTGTAGGTTGGAGGGGGGAATACTTACCGGAAATCCTGAATATTCAAGCTGGTATTCACTCTTTGCTATGCACCCTTAGAGTCCTCTTTACTTTTGCCTCATTTCTTTTGTTGTTGTTTTTGTTTAGTTACTTACCTATGGTTTTGTTTTGTGTTTTTGTGTACTTTTTGTTTGATGACTTTGTTAAGGTTGGAGAAAGGAATACGATTAGAAGCCATAATGCAGCCAAGTGGAAGCTTATCTGCTTAACCTGAGTGCAGGGCCCCACTGCCTATACAGAATTTGAGCAGGCGGAAGAGACTCAAAGAGGTAGCCCTCACTTGCATCTTCTGTCCTCTCTTGCACTATACAAACTGAAGAGGGGCACAGAGCAGTCCTTTATGGGTGGATGTTTTCATGGGCAGCAGCCTAATGTTTATTTTAGGCAAATGTCTAAGACGACCATTGACCTTTGTGTTTAATTTTATCTATGTATTTATTTTCGACTGTGCTAGCTCTTTTGTTGTGGCACACAGAGCTCTCCGTTGCTGCTGGCGGGCTTCCTCTAGCTGCAGTGAGCAGGGGTGATTTGCTTTCTCCAGTTGCAGTGCTCAGGCTTCTCACTGCAGTGGTCTCTCTTGTTGCAGAGTGCAGTCTCTAAATTGTGGGCTCAGTACTGGTGGCACCTGGGCTTAGTTGCCCAGAGGCATGTGAGATATTAATTCCTGGACCAGGAATTGAACCCTTGTTTCCTGCATTGGCAGGCAGATTCTTCACCACTGGGCCATCAGGAGGTACCTCGATTTTCTTTTACTTGAGCTCATGTCCTAGTTCTAGAGCCCCGCTTCTTCCTTCCTCTACTCTGATGTCTGCTTATGGAAGCTTCAGACGGAATAGCCCTCACCTCCTGCCATTTTAATTTTAGGTATATTTGCTGGTTTTTTCTTTGTGGCTTTCTTCACTCTTTGGCTTTCATGACCATGATGCTTCAGAGTGGATTTCTCAACTCTGGTCTTGATCCAGCAGAATTCAAATTCCCATTCAGCAGCAAATCTTTCCTATTGCAGGCATTCAACCAGACCCCAATGCTTTTAAGTGACTTAAATGAATTTCTCAAAGAACAACTTGAAAGGTGTCCATGTGACCAGGGCATCAGGCAAAGGTTGAATCAGTGTGACTGTGTTCTGAATGGTCAAAAGGACCTAACTGCATAAGCTATATGACAAATTCGATCACTTTGGAGAAAAAAAAAATGCATGGTGCATGGCATGAGTTGAAAAGTAAAATGATCATATCATAAAAAGTTTCATTATGTGGAAACAGAGATTTTACCTTATGTTCAAAACATAACTCATGAATGTATATTATCCTAAAAGTGGTCATTATTTCTCATGGACTGTACAAAGCAGGTGTGAATGAGCAGATGCGTAAGGACATCTGCCATTCTTAAATAATCACATTCAATAAAGTGCTCAGGGTAAAGAATTATTATCAATAAAACCTCCTCCTTTCAGCATTCACCCTTAGAGGGCTGTTACTTCTAAAGGTATTGTGATGAAAAAAGAATACAAGATTTCGAACAAAGCCTATCTCTTCCAATTCTGTCCATAGCTGGTAGAGTCCCCCTGTAATAATGCAAATGTCTGCTCTGAAACACTGTTTTCTCCAGAACTTCTCTTTCCACCATCCATCACCATCATGACATTTTCATCATCTGCTTCTAATGATTTTGTTGCTGCTTCTGACTCAAAATTTTAAGGAGTTGAGTGAATTGATAAATGGATGAATGGATGCATGCTAACAGAATTGTCCTATTCGGACTGGATGGAAGTCACTCAGATGGCATGGATGGAGAATGTGAGATAGGATAAGGCTCTTCTTTGCCTATGTTAATGAAACTCTGTCCTTTTATGACTCAGTGATTCTGCCAACTGATGGGAAACAGACAGCTGCGGGGAACACTGAGGAATTTTAAGATAGCTTGCAGTTTAAGTTACGTGACTAAAATATGTAAGTCAGAGTATTTGATTTTTAGTTCAATGGACTTATTTTCCTAGTAAATATTTTTTTTTCTAAACAAATAAATATTTTAAGTGGAAGTGATTTTAAAAAATCACAAAAACTGAAATCTCCCTTTTTCTAATTCAAACTTCTGACCAGCAATTTCACTCTTTGATGATAAGTATTATGAATAATCTTTTATGTATCTTTCTAAAAATATCTATAAGCACACATAAGCATATTCTGTTTATTGTGTGTGTGTATCCTTTCTAATTTTAGTGGCTCAGTTGTGTCTGACTTTTTGCGGCCCCATGGTCTGTAGCTTGCCAGGCTCCTCTGCCCGTGGAATTTTTCCAGGCAAGAATACTAGAGTGGGTTACCATTTCTTACACCAGGAGATCTTCCCCACCCAGAGACTGAACCCACTATTCTTGGGTCTCCTGCATTGGCAGGTGGATTCTTTATCATTGAGCCACCTGGGTAATGGGATTGTATTAAAGATTGTATTATGTATTTTGATTTTATTAGTTAACAGTGTGTTTTATAAATTATTTTATATTCCCAAATCAAGATCCACTTCATTTTTATACTTTTGGAGTATATTTCAATCAAATTCAAAACAATAGTAAAAATTAAATTCTACCTGACCCCTCCACCACATCTAGAAAAATCTACAGTATTTTAAAAACTTTGTTTACTTTAAATTCCTGGGTGGTTACTTTCAAGCCACTGAATTATAAGATAAATGTATATTATTACCTTTAGACAGAACCCTGTGTCCTGTGGCTGGTAACAGTGGTGTAGCCATAACGGTGTGTGTGTGCTCAGTCGCTCAGTCATGTCCGATTCTTGTGACCCCATAAACAGTAGCCTGCTAGGCTGCTGTGTCCATGGGATTCTCCAGGCAAGGATACTGTTGCCATTTCCTTCTCCAGGGTATCTTCCAGGCTCAGGAATCAAACCCAAGTCTCCTGTAACAAAATCTTGCTAATATTACATAAGTGAGAATGATATCTGTTAGCTTCAATACACATTCTAGGAAGTAAATCTCTACCTTCTATTCTTTCTCCTGGCCAAAAAGGTGGTTTTCAAAGTGGCCTTGAAAACCACATATTGAATATTGCAGAACTGTCATAGTCGTGGCCTCTGAATGGCCATATGGAGAAGAGCCGCATATTGATCAGGAAATTCGAGTGTGACAAGAGAGGAAAATGTTTCTATCTCTTTTGAACCCTAGAATTTTGGGAATGTCTACATGGCAATATCTTTTTACTCTAAGAAATAAAATCTTTTTTTTTTTTTTTTTTAAATCTTTCTCCCGTCCATCCCTTTCTTCCTTTCCATCAGCTACAATGTATGTAGAACATATAATTGATGTCCTGCCCATGTCTCCCTGGTACTCATGGTGACACATGTGTTCTGTTGCATGATCCTGCCATTTCAGGCTCACGGCTTCTCTCATTATACAGTTAGTACCCCAGGAACAGTCCTTGGCAAATGATGATGAGTTTGAAAACGGATACTTCAGTTTTCCTGTCCCTTCAGAAGGATAATTTCAAGTTTCTCAGCCAGACTGCATTTCAATTGCCTGAATCAGTAACTTGCTTGATAACAGTCTGTATTTGGCTTCCTTTCCTTATTTGTCTTTCTTCCTCTTCCCCTTGCCAGTACGTCTTGGGTGTGATTCTCAAATAAGCTTCTTGTCCTTCTATCTTCGTTGGTATCCTGTTGAGGAACTCAACTTAGGAGAATACCAGAAGTTGTCCCCTTGATGTGACATACTGGAAGTGGAAAGCTTACTAGTCAGATAGTAGTAAGAACTCCATCACCAACTTGATGAATAAGCAATTTAGAATGAATTTATTAAACAAGTGCAAAAAATACCATCTGACTATGTTTCTTGGAAGGTCTCAGAGGATTCTCCTTTTCCTAAAAGGATAAGAAATTCAATATTGATGAGAAGCATAGTGGTGACTATTTCTGTAGGCTTCCATTGATGATGGAAGATGCTTGTATGAAGCTTGTCTCCATGGGGTCAATGTGGATAATAAAATCATGGCATATTTGATGTCAGATGGCAGCCCTCAGTCAGCAGCAGCAAAGTAGATATCATTATTATGATGGGCAGCAAGGTCAGAGCAACATGCAGGGACTGACTTTGGAGGCTCTGTCTTAGAGACCACAGATCTCCTGTGACTGAGATAGATGGGTATCTACAGTAAGGGTATAACTTGACTAGTATCAGGGTCAGGAAACTACAGTCTGTGGGTCAAAGCCAGTCATTTGCCTGTGGAACATAACCAGTCCTTTTGTTTACCTATGGTTTATGGCCATCTTGTGCTGCAGTGGCAAAGTTAAGTAGGTTCAACAGAGACTGTGTGACCTGAAAAGCCATAAAATAATTTTTTGTGTGGCCCTTTCCAGGAGAAGTTTAATGATCCCTGACCTATACAGTCAAAGGAGGTCAAGAACAAGTGAGAAGAAGATTGATAGCAGTCTCTGTAAGGGAAAATCACAGTCCTTGTTCCCAAAACTTAGCCATTTTCAGAGTCAGGGTTATTGATCAAAGGGGTGGAAGAACACTGCAGAAAGAATATACATAAAAGGCACATTCAGTAGCCACTCTCCCATTCCTTTTCCTTTAATATAGTAGCATACATTGAGGAAAGTAGAAATACTCAAATATTTTGAGAGCACTTAAACGCAGGTTCTGAGTTGACTTTCACACCTGAAGATTCAAGCATCAACTGTCCATCTTGTGAAGGGGGATACACAGAGGCCAGTGACAAAGTCCTAGCCCATGCACACTTCACAGATTTCCAGCATAGTCATTTCTCTGGTCTCTGAGGGCATATTCATGTTGGATAAACTTATTAGATAGTGGACACTTCACACTGGTCTGCTGACCAGAGCTCCTTGTCACCTACCACTGTTATTAACTCTAAGCTCACAAATGCATCCTCTTTGAGGGTTCCTTAAGGCCAGCTGATGGAGGTGCCAAACACATGGGTCTTGATCTGGATGGATTGATTGATGCAAGTGAAGACAACACTACCATCACACGGTCACCACTTGGAGGGGCCCTGGAAGACAGTGGTGAGGGAAAAGTCTCCCACTAAATAGAACTTCATTCAGTGTAACTTGTCATCAAACATATGTGAAGAAAGAAGTGGTTGAAGGTACAAAAATCCCTGGGAAGTGGTGAATAGCTTTGCAGATTTTTCAGGGATCTGGAAAGTGCAGGAATAGAAAATTGGAGCTGGTGTGAGGAGCTCCGTCCGTGGCAAAGGTCATGAGGAAGGAGGCTCGGCATACGCAAAGGTGGAATCGAGCCTCAGGAGTCCCCCTGGAAATTCTCGAGCATCTACCCACAAAACCAGAGTCTGCCTACTTTCTGCTTTGTGCTCTCACCTACACCTCTGACTTTACGGGGGGCTGTCCCCCACTACCTCTCTCTGAAAAAAGAGTTAACTTATAGCTCCAGTTAATAATTCCTGGGTGTGACAGTGTTTCAACCTACAAACTCCTTTGGAAGTCCTCTAGCCTGCCTGAATAGGTTTTTCCGGCCACATGTGATTGTTCAGAGCTTCCCAGCTGTGAGAGGCATGAGATGTTCTAAACTGTCTAAATACAGATTCCTTTGAGCAGTTAAAAGATTGATTAGAAATTGTATTGGTGAAGGGTTTTTCACTTCTTGGGCCAATGTTTGCTGCTAAGTCTCCATATCCCTTACCTGCTGTGTCCCTGGCAGTGTATTGATTAATATAATTGGTGTAAGTAGTAGCTTTAATGTTTGTAACTTTGGACCCTTGAGTTAATTCTTTTTCTTGTTACAGTCCACCATACCTTTGCCCTGTAGGAATGCAACTTTACCTAATGCTTTTGGAGGGTGGCGCCTGACTAATCACCTTTAGAGAAAAATAAGTTTTCTGAAGAAAGGGTCTTAAAATGTTAACAGGCCTCTGGGCCAGAAGATGATGCAAATCACCTAAACTTTTGCATATGGTAAGTTTGCAGGAAGAAAGCCTGGCTTACTGCATGACTCTACCCCTTCCTCCATTATCCTCTATGCATAATTTAAGGTATAAAAACTACTTTGGAAAATAAAGTGTGGGCCTTGTTCACTGAAGCTTGGTCTCCCCATGTCATTCTTTCTCTCACCTTCTGGCTGAATTATTCAACCTCTTTTCTCCACTGAATTTCCTCGCTGAGCTATCCTTGTTTAACCACTCTTTATATCTTTAATTAACGCTTAATTGATCTATTGTTTCCTGATCGCGGAAGCCGTCTCCCCTTCTAATTCCCTGGATCCACTGGGGCTGGACCCCAGCAGAAATACACAAGAGGCATGAAGATGGATGGGAGTGGCACAAAGGTCTGTGCATCTTCTTATTTCATAACAACTCATACTCTAGAGTACCAATTTCAGAGGCACCACTAAAAGCAGATGGACATAATTACTAATTTAATATACGCTAGCCAGCCTCTGCTTTTCTGCTCTAGTATTTGCACGTTTGGCTCATGAATGGAGAAGCTATTATGGTTGGGATAATGTCTATGGGCTAAATAGCATGGGTTCTCTTTCACCAAGAGTAACCTGCTGTTGAATGTCTAACCAGTCAGCTGTGAGATTAATTCTGAAGAATCCAGCAAGTTACTTGGTGTCTAGTTGATTATACTAATAGCAAACCACCTGTATTGAGATTGATGTGTATCTGTGTATACAGTAGCTCAGCTAGCAGACTTGTCAGAGGACTCACAAAGTGTCTGATTATACTGTGAAAAGACATCACCTAGGATGAGGTACTCACTGTAGGATTGAGGAGGTAGAGCAAGGAGCGCATGGCCGTGGGATCCACAGTTCAGGAACTGTTGATCACACAGAGTCTCAAAAGGGTCTGTCAAAAGTGCACGTAAGATGTCAGCTTGGGGAGGACATTTTGCAGTATTAGTTGCCTTTTGTGCTTTGTCTTTTAAGTTGCTGTATATTCTTTGAAGCCCAGGTTACCTGGTGTTTCAGATGGTAAAGAACCTGTCTGCAATGCAGGAGATGTAGGTTCTATCCCTGGGTCAGGAAGATCCTCTGGAGGAGAGCATGGCAACCCACTCCAGTATTCTTGCTGGGAAAACCCCAAGGACAGAGGAGTCTTGTGGGCTACAGTCCATGGGGTTGTGCAAGGAGTTAGACATGATTTAGCAACTAAACCACCATCACAATATACTTTGAATCAATTGCTATTCTGTGAGATTGTGATGCAAATAGTTTATCTAAATGGGCCTGTGAAACAGATAGTAGAAGTAGAAGGTCTTCCATGGATCATTACTTCTATTTATCCAGTTAGGGAATTTGTGTTTCCTCTCCCTGCAGTGTAGTCTCTACAGGACTAATATCTTGGTTCCTGGGTGGGATGTGAGAAGGGGAAGGGCCTGCAACCAGGAGCACAATAAATGTTGAACTAAATTTGAAGTCCAAGCTGCCACCACGTCATTTTGGGTTCCTCATGCCAACAGTGTGTGCGTGTGTGTGCTGTGTGCATGTTCAGTTGCTCAGTCGTGTCTGACTCTTTGTGACCCCATTGCCTGTGGCCCCCTAGGCTCCTCTGTCCATGGAAGTTTTCAGGCAAGAATCCCAGAGTGGGTTGCAACTTCCTCTTCTAGGGGATCTTCCCAACCTAGAGATAGAACCTGTGTCTCCAACATTGACAGGCGAACTCTTTGCCACTGAGCCACCTAGGAAACCCCATGCCAACAGACGAGCAGACAAATAACAGAGTTACTATATTGGCAGAAATAATTGACCTGGCTATTATGCAGACACTGGGCTGCTATAATCTATTGGGGCAGAGAGGAATAAGTGTTTCGGGACTCAGGGGGTTCAGCGAGTTACCTTTTGCTGTTTCCATGCCCAGTGATAATTACCGCAACTGAGGCCTGACAAGGACAAGGTGACTAGGGGATCAGGCAGCTAGTTATGAAGGTGTGAGATAACCAAGCAAGAGATCTAGAATGGAAGGGTGTCCAAAACAGGAGAATATAGAATGACTGATAAAGAAGGGAGAGAAGGAATACAGAGGATAGTAGCTTATCCCATTAAGCCTTTCACCTGATAATTCTTTTTTCTTTCCTTTTAAATAAATTTTGCCACTAACTTGGAGAAGTGATGACACATAGTGAAGTTATAGGAGCATTAATTCATGGAATGGAAGTGACAGCTCGTCTGTAATACTTTTAGACAAGTGTTTGAAAGCACATGTAACGTCTTTGCAAAAATGTTTACAAAACATAGATACATTATCTTGGTGCACAGTATTAGTTTTTCTTTGGTGTGGGTCTATGGTAATGGTTTTTCTTAGGGTTTGTTCTTAAAAATGTTTCTATTTCACATTTATTTTTAAATTATGTGTGTTTGTGTACATGTATTTTGGGAAGGGTGAATCACAGAAACTTCACAGTTGAGTATAAAAGAAAGTAAAGCAGTTTGGTAAAGCAGTTTTTATACAGTAAAAATATAAAAGAAAGTAAAGCAGTTTGGTAAAGCAAGTGAAGAGACAAAGGGGAAAAAGTATTTCTTGTGGGTGGCATGTGCCAAGATAAGAAAGAAAAGGATGTTGCATTTGAAGAGTTATATCATTTAATAGCTTTTTATAAGACAGAGATGAGGGACTGAGATGGACATGAACAAAGGCAAGAGTTTATCTGGGGTCAGGTTGTGAAAGATCTTGTGTCCAATGCCTGAGAGTTTAGCAGGAGATTCGAGATCCAGGTAGAGTAGTTGAATGGCTATAGCAGAACAGAGACATGATAAAAAGTGACTTTTAAAAAGATTACTGTGACTACAGGGCAGGGACTATACTAGAAGTAAGCAAAACCAGAATTCAGAAAAAAAGCTGTTGAAATAATTCTGGTGAAGGAAGATAGAGATGATAAAGAGAGAAATGGAAACTTTTAGTGCACATATGAAAATTGGTGATTGATATGAATCCATTTTCCTTCAGGCGTGGTGGGTATTGGAATTGAGAGTGACGTTAAGAACAACTTCCAGATTTTTGGAATAGGGAAAGCTACATGAACAGTCATGGCATTGGATAAGATACAGAAGACAGGAGAAAGAGCAGACTGCTCGGCAGCAATATGACAGGTCCATTTCTAATTTTCTTGATATGAGGGGCCCAGCTGGAATTATCCAAAATATAGTATGATTAAAAGGTCATCAGAGAAATCAGGACTGGAAATATGATTTTTGAAATAGTAACTACAATTGAGATTTCCCAGGTGGTGCTAGTGGTAAAGAACCCTCCTGACAAAGGAGGAGACATAAGAGATGGGGCTTCCATCCCTGTGTTGGGAAGATCCCTTGGAGGAGGGCATGGCAACCTGCTCCATTCTTGCGAGGAGAATCCCGTGGACAGAGGAGCCTGGTGGGCTACAGTCTATGGGGTCTTAAGCATCGGACACGATTTAGCAACAAAACCACCACCAATGAAGAATGGAGGAGACTCATTAAGAAAAAAAGAATCACAGAGGAGAGCTAAGAAATACATTTCCTTGAACACCAACATTTAAAGTACTGAGAAAGGAAGAGGAAGAAACCTCAGAAGATGTCTTGAAGGAGTAGTTAGAGGGATAAGAAGAAATCCAGAGAAGAACGGTGACTAAGAACTCAGGAGAATTTCAAAGAGAAGTTGGTGGTCAAGAGCATAAAATGCTTCAGAGAAATGGAATTCAGTAAGAATTGTCAGATACTTCTTAAATTTGTAGCACCTAGAAATTCTGGGAAAACAATTTTCATGGCTGGCAGATTCAAACATAGTGGGTGGTAAGAAAGTGCCCTCCAGGTGTTAACAACGTGAGAGCAGAGAGGCAAAGGTAATGGTTCCTCTAAAGCATGTGGGGCTCAATCAGAGGAGGTAAAAATTGAGCTGAAATGATTGCATATCTTTGATACATATATTAGTATTTTTAAGATTTTTTTTGATGTAGACCATTTTTAAAGTCTTTATTGAACTTGTTACAATATTATTTCTATTTTCACTTCAGTTCAGTCGCTCAATCATGTCCGACTCTTTGTGACCACATGGATTGCAGCACGCCAGGCCTTCCTGTACATCATCAACTCCCAGAGTTTACTCAAACTCATGTCCATTGAGTCAGTGATGCCATCCAACCATCTCATCCTCTGCCGTCCCCTTCTCCTCCTGCCTTCAATCTTTCCCAGCATCAGAGTCTTTTCCAATGAGTCAGCTCTTCTTATCAGGTGGCCAAAGTACTGGAGTTTCAGCTTCAGTATCAGTCCTTCCAATGAATATTCAGAACTGATTTCCTTTAGGATGGGCTGGTTGGATCTCCTTGCAGTCCAAGGGACTCTCAAGAGTCTTCTCCAACACCACAGTTCAAAAGCATCAATTCTTCCACACTCAGCTTTCTATATAGTCCAACTCTCACATCCATACATGACTACTGGAAAAACCATAGCCTTGACTAGACAGACCTTTGTTGACAAAGTAATGTCTCTGCTTTTTAATATGCTGTCTAGGTTGGTCATAACTTTTCTTCCAAGGACTAAGAGTCTTTAAATTTCATGTTACAAACTTCTGTCCATAGTTCTTCAGGCACTCTCTCTACCAGGTCTAATCCCTTGAATCTATTCATCACCTCTACTATATAATCATAATTAATTGCTGCATAATTGCATAATCAATTGCAGTAATTAATTTCAGTACTTCCATAATAATCCAAAAGTTCAAACTTATGTTTTGTTTTTTACCTTGTAAGAATAGTGAGGAACATGAAGAAAATTTCAATGCAGACATATGTAAAATGACCTACTTCCTTGATTAAAGAAACAGAAAAATGCAGTCTTCTTTCAGTTATCTGTTTGTAGCTTGTTGGTTTTGTGGGTTTTTATCACAAACGTTCATTCCCACATGTTAATATCCTTGTGCTCCAGCCTTCTGCCTTCTTTCTTCACTTAGAACATGCTGCTGAGGACAATAAATGCATGATAATATTAACATAGGAAATAATTGGCAAGATAAATCTGTTCACCATACATGTTCTGAAGGCAGTTAAAGGTATATTTTGTATTACTGATAAAATGCTCTTTGTCTGTGGCTGTGTATATGTGTGTGTGTCCTATGTATTTAATATATTGATGCCAGAAACTTTAATCAGTTGATAAAGCCACTGGATAAGTTCATGGGCTATGAAATTAGGTCCTTGTCTGATTTTATCTCCAGTCCTTACTGGACTGTGTGACTCGGTAAAAGTGATTTAACCTCTCTGGGTCTCATTATGCTCAATTGTAAAATTGAGATCGTGCATAACCTTGGGGGTTTCTATGAATGGAAAATTAGAAAATGCACTCATGTAAAATGCTTATCATAGTGCCTGGAACTTAACAGACTAATGAGAAATTAAATTTCATCTGCTCCTCTACTAGCCTTACAATATGTCTGGAAGGTTTCTTCCCACACAGAGGGTAGTAAGAAAGCCTCTGCTCAAAAATTTTTGATGCCTTGTGCTCCAGAACCACAGGAGTTTTGCGTGCTTTGCCTCCCAGCCTTTATTCTGAGCCTTTTCTCTATCCCTTGGTGACTGGTTCTTATTCTGTTGCCTGGTTCCCGTTTTCTGCCTCACTACCCAGTTTCATTAAATTGATGCTTCGGTTTTAACATCAGCTTGGTTTTTCTCCGGCTTTATCCCTGGTTGTCATTATTTAGAACTGTCTCTATTCATGCACTGTCACTCCCGTGTCAACCCTGTCATCTCCGCCAGATTTGGATCCCATGACTCCAGGCTTTGGCTAGCACCGTATCTCATTTTTCCAGGAAGGGAGTTTGAATGCAAGTGTTAGTGAGATGCTTTAACGTAACATTTATCTATAAGAAGAGAGTCTCATTGTATTGGTTTGCTTAACATGTGAGTTTTCAGGAAAATCACACCTACTCTGTATATAATTCTCAGATCACCACCTCCATTGCCCTCAGCTGTGCCTCTCTGTAATTTTCATAATCTAATGAGCAGGTACTGATTAATAGGAGAAACTTTGAGGAGGACATATTCATTTTGCCTTCTCAATATGTATTTATTATGCAATTTATATTATGCCAAGGGCACTGGATAGTTTATTGGTTCTTAGCCCCACACTTACTATTTTCTCTTCTCTGTATTATTAAAACCAGATGGCTACAAAGGGCATTTCCCAGACTTCTTCACCAGCTGAGTTTCAGTTAAATTTTATGGGTGGCCTTCCTGGTGGTTCAGATGGTAAAGAATCTGCCTGCAATGTTTAAGACCTGGGTTCTATCCCTTGGTCGGAAAGATCCCCTAGAGAAGAGAATGGTAAGCCACTCCAGTATTCTTGCCTGGCGAATCCCATGGACAGAGGAACTTGGTGGGCTACAGTTCATGGAGTCACAAAGAGTCAGACACGACTGAGCAACTAACGCTTTCATACTTTCACTTTGTGAGTGAATTCATTGATCAGAGAATAGATGGCAAGAGGAAGGGGAACAGCATTTGCTTTTGGCTCCAGCAGGAGCATACTAGTCATATTTGAGAAATTAAAGAAGTCCAGCGTATCTGGAGTAGAGAAAGAGTGACTGGGGAGGAAGTATGAAGAGACTTGAGACAGCTGTTGTTCAGACAGTCACTCAGTCATGTCTGTCTCTGCGACCCCATGGACCGCAGCATGTCAGTCTCCCTGCCCTTCACCATCTCCCGGAGCTTGCTCAAACCCATGTCCACTGTGTCAGTGATGCCACCCAACCATTTCAGTCTCTGCCACCCCCTTCTCCTCCTGCCCTCAGTCTTTCCCAGCATCAGGGTCTTTTCCAAAGAGTCAGCTCTTTATGTCAGGTGGACAAAGTACTGGAGCTTTAACTTCAGATCAGTCCTTCCAATGAATATTCAGGACTGATCTCCTTTAGGATGGACTGGTTTGATCTCCTTGCAGTCCAAGACTCTCAAGAGTCTTCAGCACCACAATTTGAGAGCATCAGTTCTTTGGTGCTCAGCCTTATCTATGGTCCAACTTTCACATTAGGTGGCCAGTTAGCTCAGTTGTTTAGAGCATGGTGCTGATAACACCGAGGTCGTGGGTTCAGTCCCCATATGGGCCAGAAATGCAAACTTCAGAGTTAGGAGACACCAGAACAGATATATATAGGGCCATGGTGGGTGTTGGTAATGGCTTTAGATTTTATTCAGTCTTATGGGAAGCTATTAAAAGGCTTGGAACAGAGGACAGATACAATGTTTTGTGCATTGAGAGAGAAGTTGGTAGCTTTGTGAAAAATAGTCTGTAGGGATGCAGAAGCAAGAGCATACCAAGGAGACATTTTGGAGTCATGTTGATCAGGCTGGATAGTAACGCGTGCAAAGTGTGCTGTGGGTTGAGGCAACTCCCACATCATCAATTGACGAAAATATCATCAATTTCATGGCACCTCCACATCAACAAGGGCTTCTATAATTGCTAAAGAAAGGAGAAAAAAAAATGATCTATAGAGTCAGCAGTGGTGATTAAGTGACTTTGAAAATGAAACAAATCACATGCATATATTTTACTTGTTAAGGCAAATCATATGTCAAGCAGGTGACATGTGGGTCTTTGTACCCACAAGTAAGGGAAAAATAAACATTTTTTAACAAAAAGAATACTTTCTACAGAGGACATTTTAGTAATCTAGAGAAAAAATAATGATACGGTCAGTGGAACTGCTGGGGAATGGTTCAGATACGACTCAGGATACAACCTGATAGGAAAATTGAAAGACGTGATAAATTGGAGGTGGGATGTTAGAAAAGTAGAATACTCAAGGGTGACTAGAATTAATGGCTGGAGTAATGAATGAATAGAGATGTCTTTCTGTGATGGGAAACCTTGAGGAACAGCAAGTCTGGATATGTTACATTTGAGATGGTGACTAGGCGTTCGAGTGGAGATGTCATCGTGAGCCTAATACTCAGAAGAGAGGATCAGGCCTGAAACATGCATGTAGGAGAGACAAACAGCAGTAGAAGGAATTGAGATTATCATCTCGAGTGAAGTCAGACAAAGACAAATGTCATATGTTACTGCATATATGTGGAATCTAAAAAAAAAGGTACAAATGAACTTATTTACAAAACAGAAATCTAGTCACATATATAGAAGACAAACTATGGTTACCAAAGGGAAAGACAGGGAGGGACAAATTGGGAGATTGGGATTAACATATACACACTTCTGCTGCTGCTGCTAAGTCGCTTCAGTCGTGTCTGACTCTATGCGACCCCATAGATGGCAGCCCAACAGGCTCCCCCGCCCCTGGGATTCTCCAGGCAAGAACACTGGAGTGGGTTTCCATTTCCTTCTCCAATGCATGAGAGTGAACAGTGAAAGTGAAGTCGCTCAGTCGTGTCCGACTCCTAGCAACCCCAAGGACTGCAGCCCACGAGGTTCCCCCTTCAACCATGGGATTTTCCAGGCAAGAGTACTGGAGTGGGGTGCCATTGCCTTCTCCGATATACACACTACTTACGTATAATAGAAAACCAATAAAGACCTACTGTATATTACAGGAAACTCTACTCAATACTCTATATTGACTTATATGGGGAAAGAATCTAAAAAAGAACATATACATATATGTATAACTGATTCAATTTACTGTACAGCAGAAATTAACACAATATTGTAAATCAACTGTATTCTAAAAATTTTTTTTAAATAAACAAACAAAAAAAGTGAAAAGGAGACCATGTTAAAATGATAGGATTTTTTCAGTAGCCATCAGATAAGATGATAATGGTTTCAACTGTAACAGTGAAAAGGGTTAAAAAAATGTTTTCATGTTTGAACATATTCAAATGAGGCACCTATGGACATTAAGACCATTGAGGGAGAGAGAAGAAATCAAAAGTGAAGACAGTATTTTGGAAAAAATACATACACTTAGAAAGGAACAAGACAGTTTAGAGAAGTGTTTGGTGAGGCAGAAAAACCAGTAACAAGTTGTCATAGAAATCAAGATAGCTGAGAGCTTCATGAAGGAGGAGGTGGTAACTGTCAAATGCAGCCAAGTTTGAAATATAAGGCAAAAATATAGAGCTTGGATTATCTGATAACTCATGGGCTTGAGTTATATTTTAATGTATTTCCTTGTCCCCTAGTCAGGTGACTTATTCATTTGCCAGTCAAGGTGATTCAGTCTTCGGAAGATTCCTATGATCCTAGAATTGCTTAGTTATTAAGAGACTGAGAAGGAAAAGGACAGGAAGAGTTGACTTTTTTCTGTTTCCTTTTAGTATACAATAATAATAGTTAATATTTATTGAGCTCTTACATGTCAGGCTCTATTCAATTATATGTATTATTCCATTTAACATTCACTACAATCTCTGAGTTAAAAAAAAAATCTTGATCATGCATGCTCCTTTAGCTACTTTCCTTTTTTCCTTTGGAGCAAAATTTCTTGAAAAGATTGGCTGAGTTATCTCTCTTATTCCTCCTTTTTCATTCTCTCTTGAACCCACTCCAATAGGGTTTTCAGATCAGATCAGTCGCTCAGTCGTGTCCGACTCTTTGCGACCCCATGAATTGCAACACGCCAGGCCTCCCTGTCCATCACCAACTCCCGGAGTTCACTCAGACTAACAACTCTATCGAGTCAGTGATGCCATCCAGACATCTCATTCTCTGTCGTCCCCTTCTCCTCCTGCCCCCAATCCCTCCCAGCTTCAGAGTCTTTTCCAATGAGTCAACTCTTCGCATGAGGTGGTCAAAGTACTGGAGTTTCAGCTTTAGCATCATTCCTTCCAAAGAAATCCCAGGGCTGATCTCCTTCAGAATGGACTGGTTGGATCTCCTTGCAGTCCAAGGGACTCTCAAGAGTCTTCTCCAACACCACAGTTCAAAAGCATCAATTCTTTGGTGTTCAGCCTTCTTCACAGTCCAACTCTCACATCCATACATGACCACAGGAAAAACCATAGCCTTGACTAGACCAACCTTTGTTGGCAAAGTAATGTCTCTGCTTTTGAATATGCTATCTATGTTGGTCATAACTTTCCTTCCAAAGAGTAAGTGTCTTTTAATTTCATGGCTGCAGTCACCATCTGTAGTGATTTTGGAGCCCAGAAAAATAAAGTCTGACACAGTTTCCACTGTTTCCCCATCTATTTCCCATGAAGTGATGGAACCGGATGCCATGATCTTCGTTTTCTGAATGTTGAGCTTTAAGCCAACTTTTTCACTCTCCACTTTCACTTTCATCAAGAGGTTTAATCCCCACTATTTTACCAAAATTTCTCTTGTTAAGTCAACAATCATGTTACCACGTTCAGTGATCACTTCCCATTACTCATCTATCAACAACATGTGGAACATTTTCTTCCTTAATCCTCTGGACTTTCTAGCCATTTCTGATCTTCTGTAACTTCAGTTAGAATGCCTTAAAGCTCAGTTCTTAGACTTATTAATTATCAACATTAATAACTCACAAGATGTTATTCAGTGTCATGAGTGCAGGTTATAGATCTACCCTGATGAATTCCAAATTTACACCTCCTTCTCTTACCAAACTTAAGGCTCTTGTAGGCAACTATCTACCAGTGGATATCTGTAATATATCACGCCCTTAATCTCCTTTCTTTACCATCTGAGCCACCAGGAAAGCCCAGCTGAAACTCCAATAATGTATCCGCTTGATGTGAACATTGGAAAAGACTGTGATGCTGGGAAACATTGAAGGCAGAAGGAGAAGAGGGAGACAGAGGATGAGATGGTTGGAGGGCATCACCGACTCAAAGGATGTGAACTTGGGAAAGCTCTGGGAGATAATGAGGGACAGGGAAATCTGGTGTGCTGCAGCCCATGGGGTCATAGAGTTGGACATGACTGAGTGACTGAAAAACAACAAAAACCCCCTTCTCAACCCCAAATGTTCCTCTTCTAATCTTCGCCATTTCAGCAGATGACAATTTCTTCCCTCCAAGATGCTGAGGCAAAATACTTCTCATATCTATCCTACCCATAACAGTCAATGTGTTAGTAATTTCATTTAGGTCTACTTTCTAATTTTATCTGGAATCTGATATGTCCACTGGGTTACTGAATTAGTTGGAACTACAATTATTTTGTCTTCGATTCACCTTTATGTTTCCACTCTTTCTCTCCTATAGTCTTTTTCAACAGATCAGCCACTGCTATTTTAAAAACATAAACAAGTTTATGTCATTGCCTTATGCAAACTCCTCCAATGGCTCCTCATTTCACCCAGGATAATAAAGTCCTTATCATCACTCAGGGCCCTGGATGGTTTGCTACCTTTCCACCTCTTGCTTCCTACCTCTTGAAATTCACCTTCCCTGCTGCTTTTGCTGCTTCACTTTGCTGACGCTCATTGGCTTCTCTGCTTTTATTTGTACACACTGCACATGTTCTTTTAATTTCATGGCTGCAGTCACAATCTGCAGTGATTTTGGAGCCCAAGAAAATAAAGTCTGTCACTGTTTCCATTGTTTGCCCATCTATTTGCCATGAAATGATGGGACCAGATGCCACGATCTTCGTTTTTTGAATGTTGAGTTTTAAGCCAGCTTTTTCACTCACCTCTTTCACTTTTCATCAGGAGTTTCTTTAGTTCTTCTTCACTTTCTGCCATAAGGGTAGTGTCATCTGCATATCTGAGGTTATTGATATCTCCCAGCAATCTTGATTCCAGTTTGTGCTTCGTACAACCCTCATGATGTACTCTGCATATAAGTTAAATAAGCAGGGTGATAATATACAGCCTTGACATACTGAGAGACATTGCTTTTCCAACAAAGTTCTGTCTAGTCAAAGCTATCGTTTTTCCAGTAGTCAGGTATGGATGTGAGATTTGGACTATAAAGCAAGCTGAGCATCGAAGAATTTGAACTGTGGTGTTGGATAAGACTCTTGAGAGTCCCTTGGACTGCAAGGAGATCCAACCAGTCCATCCTAAAGGAAATCAGTCCTGAATATTCATTGGAAGGACTGATGTTGAAGCTGAAGCTCCAAAACTTTGGCCACCTGATGTGAAGAACTTACTCCTTGGAAAAGACCCTGATGCTGGGAAAGATTGAAGATGGGGGAGAACGGGATGACAGAGGATGAGATGGTTGGATGGCATCACCAACTTGATGGGTATGAGTTTGAGCAAGCTCTGGGAGTTGGTGATGGACAGGGAAACCTGGTGTGCAGTAGTTCATGGTGTCACAAAGAGTCAGACATGACTGAGCCACTGAACTGAACTGAACTGAATTTTGTTGGTTCAGACCTTTCCGAGTCCAGTTGTTTACACAGAATGATGTTTTTCCCCAGAATATCTACATGACTTGCTCTATGGCTTCCTTTAGATACCATCTTCTTAGTGAGCTCTTCTCTGAGCACCTCTTATAAAGCATTGACAGCCTCCCCATCTTCCTGTACTTTCATTCTAGTCTTTAATTTCCATCATGTCTGTTCATATAACCCCACGGCAAATTATAGCTTTACTTCCTCATTATCTCTTCCTTCATGTAAGTTCCATGCTGTCACAAATTATGCTTTGTTGTTACATCACTGATGCCTATGACAGTCTATGGTATCTATAAAGTAGGTGCTAATATTTTCCTCATGTATTGATTAGGCTCAGAGAGGTTAAGGGCCTTGCTCAATTTATAAGTGGTGGTGCTGGAACTCAAGACCAGAAAGTTTGAATCCAGAGTCCGTATACATCGCATATACTAAATATTAACAGACACTTTCACTGAATTTTTAGTAATTTCTATTACCTTTCTCATCTCCCCATGACATTTATTTTAGCCTGAGTTAATTTATTCAAATACATTAACGACAGCAAGAGGCACAGTGGAATGGTCTTCAGTCTCCCGAAGCCATTCCAATCATCTGAGCAGCATTTCACTGTCTGTAGTGAAAGCTTTGCTACCAACACTAATGATTAAGAGTTAAAAATTTCCAGTAGACCACAGGGCAGACAAATTTATCAATTTGGTTCATAAAAATGAAAGTGAAGTGAAGTCGCTCAGTCGTGTCTGACTCTTTGCAACCCTGTGGACTCCCCATGCCCACCAGACTCCTCGTCCACGGGATTCTCCAGGCAAGAATACTGAAGTGGGTTGCCATTCCCTTCTCCAGGGGATCTTCCGGACCCAGGGATCGAACTCAGGTCTCCTGCATTGTGGGCAGATGCTTTAACCTCTGAGCCACCAGGGCAGACCTCATAAAAATGAGGAGTATTTAGATAATTGGAAACAACTATGATGTATAATAGCATGAGACCTCATGAGAAATAAATCGAATGATGTGTATAAAAACTGAGAAAAGTGATAAAAACCATATTCACACTCTCATTATGAGGATTCTAGGAAAAAACAATAAAATACTGGAAATAGAAACAATTTTCTTTTTAATTTTAACCATAGACTTGCTTAACTGAATTTTTTTGAACCAAACTCATCTTGAGGCATTCATCAGATACTTTTCCACTTAGTATTTTTTATGTGTATCAGCTTTCTTGGAAAATTGAAAGGTTATGTGAGAAAGTGCCAATATAATGTACTTAATAAAAAAGTTCAGTACCATCTTTTCACACATGTACACTACCAAATAACAAAAGTGAGCATATCCAAGTCACTACTTATCCAAAAATCAACATTATTCCAGAGGAAAGAAAAATCACTTCAATTTTATGTCCCCATTTACACAATTAAAACTAAACTGTAATTGAATTGCACACTTAGAAAATTGTGAGTTACCTTTTCTGTGTCAGTAAAATGAGCAAACTCCATTCGATTGGATTTTGTGTAAATTCTATCAGTTAATAACAAGATTGTGCTGCGCTCAGTAGTTCCGTTGTGTCTGAGCCTTTGAGACCCCATAGAGGGTAGCCTTCCAGGGCTCCTCTGTCCATGGAATTTTCCAGGTAAGAATGCTGGAATGGGTTGCCATGTCCTAGTCCAGGGAAACTTCCTGACCTATGGCTGGAACCTGCATCTCTTGAGCCTCCTGCACTGGCAAGCAAATTCTTTACCACTGTGCCACCTGGGAAGCCCAATAATAAGACTAGCACAATATTAATATATGAACAAAAAATTTATAACTATCACTGCCACCTTTCCTTCCTATCTTAAACTTTAACAAGTATTTTCAAAATTTCCCCCATTTTTTTTTTAAAGCTACCATACACATTCTAATATATGTCTTCAACTATAAATAGTCTTTGAAAAATTGTCCAAATATACAAAAACAAATATAAAGGAAATACTTTTTGTAATACATTTATTGTATTCTATGCCTTAGAATATAAAATAATGGAAGAAAATCAGTCGGAACGTAAATTCAATTTACGGAATAGTGAAAACACTTTAAATACATTTCTCAGACATGCAATCAAAATACACTATTGCCGTTAAAATTGAGACTAAATTATCTTTAAAAATTACTTTCACTAGTAATTTTTTCACTGGTTAGCATATTTTAAACTTATTTATTTGTAAATAAAGAGCTATCACTGAAAAAATTTTCATCTATTTATTTACATAGGAATTCTTGAGGACAAGAACATCTAGGTCTGTTTTTTTTCCTGTGAGTATGCATATATAAAGAGGGAGAGATAATCTTCTCTAAGAACAAGAAAAGTTAGTCTTGAGTATTATTTAGCCATTTACTGTTCTGAGAGTGCAATATTGTTTAAAGAATTATGCCTGCTTGGAATGATGCTGTGGTCAGTGAGGGTACATAAAATGTCTGAATACTTGTACTTTTAAAAGTATTTCTGGTGTATGATCTTTTTAATGTGTTGTTGGATTCTGATTGCTAGAATTTTGTTAAGGATTTTTGCATCTATGTTCATCAGTGATATTGGCCTGTAGTTTTCTTTTTTGGTGGGATCTTTGTCAGGTTTTGGTATTAGGGTGATGGTGGCCTCATAGAATGAGTTTGGAAGTTTATCTTCCTCTGCAATTTTCTGGAAGAGTTTGAGTAGGATAGGTGTTAGCTCTTCTCTAAATTGGATGCAAGGATTCTTCAATATTCTCAAATCAATCAATGTAATACACCACATTAACAAATTGAAAAATACAAACCATATGATTATCTCAATATATGCAGAGAAAGCCTTTGACAAAATTCAACATCCATTTATGATAAAAACTCTCCAGAAAGCAGGAATAGAAGGAATATACCTCAACATAATAAAAGCTATATATGACAAACCCACAGCAAACATTATCCTTAATGGTGAAAAATTGGAAGCATTTCCTCTAAAGTCAGGAACAAGACAAGGGTGCCCACTTTCACCATTACTATTCAACATAGTTTTGGAAGTTTTGGCCACAGCAATCAGAGCAGAAAAAGAAATAAAAGGAATCCAAATTGGAAAAGAAGAAGTAAAACTCTCACTGTTTGCAGATGACATGATCCCCTACATAGAAAACCGAAAGACTCCACCAGAAAATTACTAGAACTAATCAATGATTATAGTAAAGTTGCAGGATATAAAATCAACACACAGAAATCCCTTGCATTCCTATACACTAATAATGAGAAAACAGAAAGAGAAATTAAAAAACAATTCCATTCACCATTGCAATGGAAAGAATAAAATACTTAGGAATATATCTACCTAAAGAAACTAAAGACCTATATATAGAAAACTATAAAACACTGGTGAAAGAAATCAAAGAGGACACTAATAGATGGAGAAATATACCATCTTCATGGATTGGAAGAATCAATATAGTGAAAATGAGTATACTACCCAAAGCAATTTATAGATTCAATGCAATCCCTATCAAGCTACCAACGGTATTCTTCACAGAGCTAGAACAAATAATTTCACAATTTGTATGGAAATACAAAAAACCTTGAATAGCCAAAGCTATCTTGAGAAAGAAGAATGGAACTGGAGGAATCAACCTACCTGACTTCAGGCTCCACTACAAAGCCACAGTCATCAAGACAGTATGGTACTGGCACAAAGACAGAAATATAGTTCAATGGAACAAAATAGAAAGCCCAGAGATAAATCCACACACATATGGACACCTTATCTTTGACAAAGGAGGCAAGAATATACAATGGATTAAAGACAATCTCTTTAACAAAGGGTGCTGGGAAAACTGGTCAACCACTTGTAAAAGAATGAAACTAGAGCACTTTCTAACACCATACACAAAAATAAACTCAAAATGGATTGAAGATCTAAACGTAAGACCAGAAACTATAAAACTCCTAGAGGAGAACATAGGCAAAACACTCTCCGACATACATCACAGCAGGATCTTCTATGACCCACCTTCCAGAATATTGGAAATAAAAGCAAAAATAAACAAATGGGACCTAATTAAACTTAAAAGCTTCTGCACAACAAAGGAAACTATAAGCAAGGTGAAAAGACAGCCTTCAGAATGGGAGAAAATAATAGCAAATGAAGCAACTGACAAATAACTAATCTCAAAAATATACAAGCAACTCCTACAGCTCAATTCCAGAAAAATAAACGACCCAATCAAAAAATTGGCCAAAGAACTAAATAGACGTTTCTCCAAAGAAGACATACAGATGGCTAACAAACACATGAAAAGATGCTCAACATCACTCATTATCAGAGAAATGCAAATCAAAACCACTATGAGGTACCATTTCACGCCAGTCAGAATGGCTGCGATCCAAAAGTCTACAAGCAATAAATGCTGGAGAGGGTGTGGAGAAAAGGGAACCCTATTACATTGTTGGTGGGAATGCAAACTAGTACAGCCACTATGGAGAACAATGTGGAGATTCCTTAAAAAACTGGAAATAGAACTGCCTTATGATCCAGCAATCCCACTGCTGGGCATACACACTGAGGAAACCAGAAGGGAAAGAGACACGTGTACCCCAATGTTCATTGCAGCACTTTTTATAATAGCCAGGACATGGAAGCAACCTAGATGTCCATCAGCAGATGAATGGATAAGAAAGCTGTGGTACATATACACAATGGAATATTACTCAGACATTAAAAAGAATACATTTGAATCAGTTCTAATGAGGTGGATGAAACTGGAGCCTATGATGCAGAGTGAAGTAAGCCAGAAAGAAAAACACCAATACAGTATACTAATGCATGTACATGGAATTTAGAAAGATTGTAACAGTAACCCTGTATATGAGACAGCAAAAGAGACACTGATGTATAGAACAGTCTTTTGGACTCTGTGGGAGAGGCAGAGGGTGGGATGATTTGGGAGAATGACATTGAAATATGTATATCATATATGAAACGAGTTGCCAGTCCAGGTTCGATGCATGATACTGGATGCTTGGGGCTGGTGCACTGGGACGACCCAGAGGGATGGTATGGGGAGGGAGGAGGGAGGAGGGTTCAGGATCGGGAACACATGTATACCTGTGGCGGATTTATTTCGATATTTGGCAAAACCAATACAATATTGTTAAATTTAAAAATAAAATTTTAAAAAAAGCTTTAAAAAAATAAAAATATTTCTATCTTATTCATCAAAGTCTGCATCTATTAGAAGGTTGGTCAGAAAATACATACTACCTGCTTCTTAAGAAGCATTAACAGCCTTGACGTGCCATTCTATGACAAATAGGTAAGCAAAAAAAAAAAAAAAAAGAAAAAAAGACCAATTATGAAAAGCAGATTAAATAAGTATAAAACATAAAAGAAATTCAAATCATCTGTGGAAAGTAAAATGTGAATATTCTTTTTACCATAGTTTTTAAGAGGAAAACTTACAAGAAAGATTTTTTTCATATTCAAATAAAATACAAGTGGTGGGCAAATGCAAAATATTCTATCAGAGTATTTTGATACTTTCAAAACACTTTCACTATTTGAAACATCATGATTAGAAAAATAAAACAGATTTTTACAAAATTATTAAGTGATTTTTGGCTAAGCAATGCAACTATAATTTACATCTGAGCAAGTGCAAATCCAAACAATATTACTTAATATAAATTTATTTTCAATTAATATGCTATAATTATTTTTAAAGCTGTGTTAAAGAACATGAAGTTGAGTTGAAGTTATATTTCTAATGGCCTTAACTCCTTTTTGAGAAATAGTGTGGGTATTAATCAAGCAAACAATGTACTTCTTGCCCCTGATAAAAACCTCTTTTGGCCCCTCCAAAGTAATTTAATAATAACTCAGTTTGTACACATTATGAAGTTTTTATAGCATTGCTTCCACTTGATCTATGAGCCACTGTGGATTGCTCCAAGTAAAAAAAGCACAGTAAGACACATTCTGGGTGAGTCACAGAAGCAAAACCACAAATCTGTGTTTTTTACTTAGGGGCAGTACACTGGGAAGATTTTTCCCAAGACAAGCTAGACTGGAAGTGTTAGTACTCAAGTGAATCAATGAACACTTTCAGTTGTCGTCAGCTATAGCTAGGAGAAACAAGAACCCTCAGCAGTCCAAGAAGGAATGGGTTGGCAGGACCATGGGCTTTCATGTCAGAATGTTCTGAATGTTAAGTATGGGTTCACTTCACAAGCTATGTGATCTTTTAGCCTGTAAGTCTTACTTTTCTTCTCTCTAAAATGAGCTTAAAATTATATTCAAGTTTCCAAACTGTCGAATGGATTATTTGAGATATTATGTGCTAGGCAGCCATCACCATGCCTGGCATGGAGAAAACATTGGCGGCACACATGCGGCTGTGGTTATCATTGTATCATCATTGTAAATATCATCATCATCACCATTATCTCAGAGAATGAAAAAAAAAGGGGCCAAGAAGCAGAGAATTTGTGAGGAATGAGATGTACCAGTGACAAATAGGGCAGTTTAGGGAACTAAGTTGGCAAGCTCTGGATATGAAGCAGATGTTTCTATCATGCAGACCTGGGCATGCATTGCCAGAGCAGGACAATTCCTTAAAGGTATTGCTCCAGGCTAAAAATGAATCGGGAGGAACACACATAGTCCCAAACTGGCAGCCATGCTACCCAGCTGAAAGTGGTCATTAAACACAAACCCTTTGGGGCAAATGTGCTGACCATTCTGTATCAGAAAAGCTGTGTGATTTAGATACTAGCCAAAAAATACAGCATCATCGAAACACTGCATTAAATTGGAAGGCATGTGAAAGAATGATGGGGAGAGAGTACCTGTTCATTTTGTTTCTAGCTCTGCAGCAATCTAGGCTACATTTTTCCATATAGTTGTACTAAAACTTCTCCTCCAAGAAGTGGGGACTAAGAAGACCCCTCATGAATATGCTCAGAAGATCAGCTAAGAAGACCTGACGTTAATACATTCAGAAGTGAAGCAAGTATGAACTAAAAAGTGGGACTAAAAAGAAGGACTTTCCTAAAGAGTAGGACTGTCAGGAGCCAGAAAGCCAGCAGCAGGGTAACTAAGCTCGGTTCATTCAGCAGGCCGTGTCGGGGCACTCCTAGGAGGGTGGGTTGAGAGAAGTGTTGTGAGGGAGTTCCCTCCAAACACTCCTGGCAAGGCGGCCTTGTCATTGTTCAGTCCCTAAGTTGTGTCAGACTCTTTGTTACTCTGTGAACTGCAGCATGGCAGCCTTCCCTCTCCTCCTCTATCTCCCGAAATCGCTCAGACTAATGTTCACTGAGTCAGTGATGCCATCCAACCATCTCATCCTGGCTATTATTAATACATGCTCAGATGGTAAAGAATCTGCCCGCAAAGTGGTAAACCTGGGTTTGATCCCTGGGTTGGGAAGATCCCCTGGAGGAGGAAATGGCAGTCCACTCCAGTATTCTTGCCTGGAGAATCCCACGCACAGTGGAGTCTGGCGGGCTGCAGTCCACGGGGTCACAGAGAGTCAGACACGACCCAGCACCTGACACTCACACCCTGTGCTAGTGGCCAAAGCAGCGGGGAGGAGAGCGCTCTTTTCAGAAAGCAGCTTAAATCGTGTCATTTTCTGCTCAAAATCTTTCAAAGTTTTCCCCATTAACTTACAAATAAAAGTCTATTCCTTACAATAGCCTAATAGTCTTTTTTTTCCCCAAAGAATCTATTTTTAAAATAATAATCATAATGCTTTAAAAAATGAGACTCAATAAAAAACTTTAAAATATGATTCAATTTGTACATGGTTATTCAAGAAACACAATGGATATCCTCTGTCAAGTACACTTACTAATGTATTGCAGGGGTTTTATTTATATTATTCTGGTTATTTTATTTTTTTAAAAAAATTGGAGTATTTACAATGTTGTATTAGTTTCAGATGTACAGCATAGTGATTCAGTTTTACATATACATATATTAACTCTTCTTCTGATTCTTTCACCATATAGTTTATTACCGAAGTGTCAGTAGACTGATCTGGTTTACATTTTTGATCTTATGTCTTGTATATTTTTTCATAGCTGGTTCCTTTTCATTCTTTGGGTCTCATCTCAAATTCCAACTTTTTGAGAAATTCTCAACCTGTCAACCACTCTTCATCACTTTGGCCAGCAGTAACCATGCCATATGCTGTGCTTAGTCACTCAGAGGTGTCTGACTCTTTGTAACCCCATGAACTGTAGCCCACCAGGCACCTCTGTCCATGGGATTCTCCAGGCAAGAATACTGGAGTGGGTTGCCATGCCCTCATCTGGGGGATCTTCTCAACACTGGGAGAGAATCCAGGTCTCCCACATTGCAGGTGAATTCTTTACCAGTGAATTCTGAGCTACCAGGGAAGCCCAAGAATACTGTAGTGGGTAGCCTATGCCTTCTGCAGGGGATCTTCCCAATCCAGGAATCAAACCAGGGTATCCTGCATTGCAGGCAGATTTTTACAAGCTGAGCTATCAGGGAAGCCCCAACCATGCCATATTGGTTGTTAAATATTTTTACTATATCACTTACTATATATTAAATATCATGATATATACTGGTAAATACATCTACAAGGAGAAATATCAATAATCTCTGATACGTAGATGACACCACTCTTCTGGCAGAAAGAAAGAGGAACTAAAGGAGCTCTTGATGAAAGTGAAAGAGGCGAATAAAAAATCTGGCTTAAAACTCAACATTCAAAAAACTAAGATCATGGTATCCGGTCCCATCACTTCATGGCAAATAGATGAGGAAACAATGGAAATAGTGACAGACTTTATTTTCTTGGCTCCATATCACTGCAGATGGTGACTGTAGCCATGAAATTAAAATGTACTTGCTCCTTGGAAGAAAAACTATGACCAACCTAGACAGCATATGAAAAAGCAGAGACATTACTTTGCCAACAAAAGTCTGTATAGTCAAAGGTATGGTTTTTCCAGTAGTCATGTATGGATGTCAGAACTGGACCATAAAGAAAGCTGAGTGCTGAAGAACGATGCTTTTGGACTGTGGTGTTGGATAATACTCTTGGGAGTCCCTTGGACTGCAAGGAGATTAAACCAGTTAAATCTAAAGGAGCTCAACCCTGAACATTCATTGGAAGGACTGATGCTGAAACTGAAGCCCCAATACTTTGGTCACACGATGCAAAGAACTGCCATGCCCAAGATAGGTGAATGCTTTGAGCAGACCAATGGAAAGTCTTGTGCTCAAAAAGGCAAATGAATATCTGATGAACATGATTCAAAATATGATTCCTATCACAAAGGTCTTCATTGTCTTCTGAATAGAATATTTATAAGACAAGCAATCTTTTCTCTTGCAAATAGAGTAACCAACTCTTCTGGTTTGCCTGAGACTCGGAGTTTTCTAGGGTTGGAAGATTATCAGTGCAAAATTTTTCATTTAACATGCTAACAAAGTCTGTGATTTTACCTGGCCTGGAAAAAAAAATAAATAAAATAAATCTGTTCCTTAAAAAGGTGAGAGAGTAGAGGAGAAGACATAGTGGAGGCAGCAGGGTCTTGCCATGGTTACTTTGCTTCTTGCTGGTAAACATTTTAGAACCCTCTTGCAACAGTACCACAAAAGCGAAGTTCTGTCGAATTGAGAGATGGCACATCCATCCCTTATTCAGCCAGTAAACTGCTTTCTTTTGTCTGCTAAGCTGCTAGTTTACGTTCTTAAATTTATTTTAAAACAGTTTCTCTGTACTCGTTTAATCAACACATATTTTCTTGTGATTTACTTGTAAAATAAATACTATTGCTGTAGATTTATATGTTGTATTGATGCTTGCAGTTTACAATTATTCTAATAAGTTTGTATCCCTTTCATGATGGCTGGTTTATGGTTGTCACTGCTGAACAACAGTAGATAAATTTAGAAGGCAATCCAATTGTTCAAACTTAACTATTTATGTTCTCCTTAATATTACAACTGAGTATGTCTTTCTTTAAAGATAAGATTATAATGCTGCTACCTAATAACTATTTAGAATACATATAATTATTTTAATATCTGCTCACATGCTCAGTCCTTTTCTCTCTCTCTTTTTTTTTTTTTCTTTTAAAGGAAACCAGTGTTGCTAGATAGCTTAACCAATATCCAAATAACTTAGACACCATGTAAAAGCTTCAAATATTAAGGAAGCAGAATCTCTGAGGCACAGGGCAATTTTAACACGCTCCGTATGCACCTTGATGTCTGAGAACCACTTGACTACTTACTTGTGTGAATAACTAGAACCCACCATACACTTGGCAGCAGTCACCCTAACTGTAGCCACAGTGTCTGGATGTGTGTTAGGCTAATGAGATATGCTCTCTGATACATCTTTTACTAGATGGAAATGAAACCTCTTCTGTGTAGTCAAAAGAGTTGCATATATAGAACACACAATATTTTCACAGACTAAAAAGTCCAATGTTCAGAAAACTTAAAAACAATTTTATTTTCTCCTATCAGAACTTAATTTCTATCTTGATTGCCAATGGTGTCCAGGAATAGAATCTGCAATAGAATCAGTTCATTCTAGGGAAACTTAAATATTTTGAAATTATTTCAAGTCTAAAGTCAGATATAGAATGATTTCTCCTTGCGTTCCCAAGTCCTGAAGTTGATTCTAAGGTTCAGGGCTTATAAAAACTCTGTAGTGTTGGTAGGGAGAGAACTCCACTTCCTGGTGTTGATCTGTCCTGTGCTGGTATTCAGGGAGACACATAATTGTTTGGTTTGCATATCTACTGGCATTTGTTTCAGTGCCCTCTTGCCACTCAGTACAAGCTATTTGTGAATGCACATTTCCATTGAATTAAAGATTAATTTTATGTGATTCTTCTGCCTTCAGGTAAGGTTTGGCTGTTTCCTGAACCTTCCTGAGACTGCAGTTGGCTGGATCCCCATCAGATATTCTCTGCACCTGAAATCCTGGACAGTCTCCCTGATTCACTTGGCACCTACATGTGCACCCAGTGACCTGGGGCACATCTGCAGGCCTGTCAGAGCTCATCCAGAAAGTAGGCATCAAATATCCTCAACTTTTGTTTTCTCAGTTTTAAAGTGCTGTGTCCTACCTCAGTTTCAGCACCTCCATATCAAACTGCTAAGCTTTCAAGCTTCAGTTTTATTTCCTTCCAATTTTCTCTTACTCTCCCCAGCTCAGAGACATAGAATCTAAGTGAGTGGTGGGGAGATTGCCAGAGAAGGTTAAAAAGAGTTGGGGTGTTGCATTTGTTTGTTTTTTCCCCAACTTTAACCTAGACTGGGAATTTTTTTTTATTTTATTTTTTAACTTTACAATATTGTATTGGTTTTCCCATATATCAGAATGAATCCGCCACAGGTATACATGTGTTCCCCATCCTGAACCCTCCTCCCTCCTCCCTCCCCATACCATCCCTCTGGGTCGTTTTTAAAGCCTAAAAAGCAATCATTGACCATTAGCTTTTTGCATCTTCTAATGATAACCTCTCCTTAGAGCAACAGTGATCTCAATTCTCATTCCCAAATGGAAGAAAGTCTTGGGTTAACATTGTGCGCAGATTCAAGAGGGACTGAACTGAGATGTTAAAATATTATTATCCTCATTTTACCAGTGAAGAAACAGTTTAGGGAAATTAAATAATTTTCTCAAGAACATACTACTAGGAAGTAGTTGAGCTAAGTCTCAACTCCAAGTCTGTCTTACAGTCTAGCGTCTGTTCTTAACCATGTAATCATTCCATTACTGACCTTCCTGTTTTCCTCTCTCATTTTAGGGCTGACTTAGCGTGCCCCAACTTTTCGTATGATGGGGCATGAGAGCAGAATGTGGAAGCAGGAGTGTGCATGAAATGATTGTGTGACAATGATGCTAACCACATTCAAGAATGAAATTTTCATAAAGATACATTCAAACAAAAATTAAAAATAAAAGACACGTGCAATGCAAAGGCTTATTCTTGTGATTATAAAGAATATAAATGCTCTGAGATTTTAGTTAAGCCTCTTTAGCAGGTTTTCCACATGAGATGCTTCCTCACCCAATGAGGTTTCATATTTCATAGGTCAAGCTTGCCAATGACTTTGCTGCTTTCAGCTTCCTTTTTACATTAAATGCCAATGCCTAGACAAAAAGTCCACATTTTGCCTGACATCCATTTCATTTGAACATGAGCTCATCTATCCTGTCTCTTGGAATTAGCCAATTTGAGTTTTAAGAACATCGGACATTTTCCTGGCTACCTGAAAATGCAGAAGAGCTAACTTTATCTTTAAATAATTTATTTTGTCTTATTTTAATTTTGTTTCTGCTTCAGTATTATTTGGCAAATGATCATGAAAAGTCTGAGTTGAATAATAAAAGAATTTGGCATAACTCTGTGGGGAAGCTTCCTACACTACAGTGTGTCTCTCTCTAGAGACCTTTTGGATTAGAGAACAGTAAAAATAACTCTCTGAAGTTCTTTTTGGGGAAATCTAATGACATATACCATGAAAATAAACACAATTAAATATTTATTGAAATTTCTAATATTTGTAGGATGATTATGTAGAATATTTATACACACATTTTTACTATGCCATGTTAACATCATGTTAAATTTGATCACACAAAAAAAGAAAAAAGAGCCAAGTACAGTATATAAATTTTAATGAAGTCAATTTTCTGTTGTGGATGTTCAATGATTATTAGGATTGGAGTTAAAATTTTCCATTATTCAATACGGCCTTCCCTGGAGGCTCAGATGGTAAAACATCTGCCTGCAATGCAGGAGACCCAGGTTCAATCCTTGAGTCAGGAATATCTCCAGGGGAAGTGAATGACAACCCACCCCAGTGTTCTTGCCTGGGAAATTCCATGGACAAAGGAGCCTGGCTGGCTACAGTTTTTGGGTCACCAGAGTCAGACCCGAGTTAAAGACTAAACAACAACAAATTCTGTGATCGAGTGATCTAGTGATCAAGATCTAGTGATTGAGTCTCAGAACATTTTCATCATCAAGCGGTTGGTCTGTGCTCAGGGAAGCAATAGATAAAGGTGAGATTTTCATGGCATTTAGCTTGAATAGTGAAATCTGTGATCCCCCAAAAATATATTAATAAATTAAAAACACTTTTTTTCATGCATCAGTCTTCTGAACCCAAGCTAGTTCAGAAGACTAGATATTCCTAGGAGCTTAAATATGTGCATCCTTTGAGTCAGATGAAAAATAAAATATCAAAATTTATTACAAAATATATTTCAACTACATTTTCCATAGGGACAAAGTTATAGGTAATTGCACAATTCTAGTTTCTTCAGGCAGTAGGTCTGTGAGCAAGAGTTTTTTAGAGCAAGCAGAAACAAAAATCATATTTCAGTGGCATTTCAAGTAAAAGTCCCTCCTCCCCAGCACCGTAGAAAAGGACTATATCTTAAAGGAGAAATTTTAGATGTCACCAGGGACCTTATGAAGAGTGTTTTACCATAGAGTCTTTAAACATAGGTCTTTGGTGGTGACCACAGTATATAAATGGAGAGATAGAGAATTAATTCATCGTACAGTGGAGCAGAAAACTCACATCTGTTCTTTCTACAACCCAGTACACCCCATTTATTATTGCTTTGCCCTGCACTGTCAGGTCCGAGCAATTAACTTGTGCAGACTGGCTTCTGTGAGGATAGAAAGACAGTGTGTTTATCAGGGGGATATACTAGTTTTGGCTTTTTTTTAACATCAGAGAAAAATAAATAGAATGTCCCCTATGCTCTATGTAGACGAAGACACTATCAAGTTACAGTCAGGGAGTAATACAAGCACCAATACATACACATGATTTTACATAAAAGATAAAATTTTCGAGTTCTTTTTTCCCCTTTAATCAGCTAAGAATAGATCATTTGGAATAGAGTTCAATATAGTTATTTTTGTTTCTTGGTGAATGATTCATTTCTAAATATATAGGTTACCCACATCACTGGTAGTCTGGAAATGGGGGAAAAAAAAAATGATAGTCATTGCCATTGAACATAGCAATGAAGGTAGATATATATTCACACATGTGTTGCTCATCTGAGGGTCTACCCTCAGGTTCTATCATATAAATAAGAAAATGGGGTGTGCTCTTGTATATCCCAGGCATTGTGATCAGAAAATAGAATCTGTAACACTATATTTTTCATGAATTTTCTGTTTTTATTTCAACTTCGTTTTCTAGCTCTTCAATAGATAAAATGTGCTTATTTCTTCCTACTTATATTGATTAAGACTGGGATAAAATGAATGAAAGCATGAAGAAACAAATGCACAGAACTGATCTCTTCCTCTTGTTTTTTGAAACATGTTTGTTCCTAGGCTTCCAGGGGACCACACATTCTTCTTTTCATTCTGCCCCAATAGTTGCTCTTTGATCTCTGTGACAGAGTATACCAGGGTGCCAAAAATAGATTAATCCAAGGCTCCAACCTCAGATCTCATTTCTACCCATTCTCATGACTTTAAATACTATCTATATGCTGGTGGCTCCCAAATTTGTTTCAATGGCTTTGATATGTATTCCCGAAATATGGAATTCTACAAATGGTCTGATCAACGTCTCATTTAGATGTAAATAAGGATATCACTTTTGATTTATTCAAAATTGAGCCTTTTATACTTACCTGTTTCAGTCATTGGCCCAACCATTCACCCAGTGTTGACCTGGTAAGACTGGAGAGAGACATAAAGACTCTTCTTTCTTTCACACATTTGATCCATTAGCAAAAGTTCTTCAAAAGAGATCAGAAATCCTGCTGCTCCTCATTTATTTGCTTTACGGCCTGTTCTAGGCCACCTCCCTCCCTCACTTGGATCTGTGCAGTGTCTTCCTGGCTGCTCTCTTGACTTCCCCTCTGTGCCCACACACATAGTGTCTGCTTACTTTTGCACCCAGGAGCCCAAGGGACGCTTTAAAAAACTGCTTGATCAACGACTTTCCTGCTCAAATTCTCCAGTGATCTTCCATTACGTTTGGAATAAAATGCAATAAATACCACATGATCTGACCCCTGCTCCTTTCACCTTCTTCGAGTTTATTCCTTATCACTCTTCCCTTACCCACGTCTCTGCTTGAGGCACTCTGGCCTCCTCGCTTGTTCCTGCCTCAGGGATTCTGAACCAGCTGTTCCTTTTGGTTAAGGTGATTTTTACCTAGATAAACTGCCTTGTTGACTCTTACTTTATTCATGTCTCTGTTAAAATGTCACCTCCTTAGAGAAACTTTTCCTGACCATCTTTCAAAATTATATCTTCATCACATTTAGCCTCTTAGCAGTTATCACTGACATTAGAATGTAAGAGAAGGCACTTTTTATTTATTTAATTTTTAAATTCAATTTTTTTTCACTATCTCAGTGTTCAAAATTGTGCCCGATACAAAATGAGTGCTCAATCAATATTTGTTAGGCAACAAAATGAGAGAATGAAATTCATATAAGGGGATTATTCTATCTGCATAAATTTTATCAGGATGCATAGGTGCTAAGTTGCCTCAGTTGCATCCAACTTTTTGCGACACTATGGACTGTAGCCCACGAGGCTGCTCTGTCCATGGGATTCTCCAGGGAAGAATACTGGAGTGGATTACCATGCCCTCCTCCATGGGGTTTGTGACTCAGGGATAGAATCTGTATCTCATGACTCCTGCATTGGCAGGAAGGTTCTTTACCACTAGCTCCATCTGGGAAACCCTTATTCAGGGTAAGGTCTCTCATAACTCTAATCAGATAATATCATTAGAAGTCAAATTTAGTTAATGTTTATTACCAGGATTATTATCAATTACAAATGGGAGTCAGAAAATATTCCAGTTAAATTCTCCTGCTTGGTAACCCAAAATAATTATCAAAGTGTCATGAAACCTCTCTTATGAAATCCTTCACTGGTGCTGTGTAGACATAGCCTGAGACTGATATTTGCCAAGTGCTATGAGTTTTACTGCTTGAGCAGATGGTGAAACAATCTCCTGGGAATAAAATCGACCAGGTTGCCTTTGAAGCTTTTCACACAGTAAATAAAATACTGTGTGGCAGAGAATGTTCTACATATGATGAAAAAAGAGAATAAAGATTATCTGTAAAGGTTGAAAAATGCCCTGTGTTGCACAGTGTTAGCCCAGAGTTTACTCACTGATTTCCTTCTTCAGTGCTTTGTAGTGTCTCAGATGTTAGAACATAAGATTATATACATTTTTCTCGAAACAAGTGCTATTTTTAGCCATCCCCATCGACCCAGATTCATGTTGTGAACAGTAAAGCCAGTTTATGCATGGAGAATTTCCAAATGAAGCCTGACTGAGAAGAAAACCTGTTCAGAGATATCTCAATAAACTTCACTGCTTCTTCCTCTGTGCCATTCATAACTTAGTGGGAATTAACTTGCAAAATGAACTGCATCCTGGCAAGTAAAATAAATTTCAATCTGTGTCATTTGACAGAATATTGAACTCCACATTATTTTAAAGAAATCTTAAAAACACACACACACACACAACACTGCCAAATAAATACTATTACTGTCTCATCATTTTCCGTTTCTTTTGTCTCAAACATGATTGAACTTATTAAGAAAATGACAACAAAAAACCTAAATGTAAATAACTAATAACAGCTTCAAAACACATGAAACAAAAACTGACAGGACTGAAATAAGAAGTGGAATAATCTCAATTATAGTAGGTTAATAATAATTGATAGAAACTGATAGAACAAGTAGATTTAAAATGTCAGTATGGTTATAGAAGATAATATTTTCAAGGAAATTAACATAACTAATTAATAGAACATGCTATATGACAAAAGTGAAAAACATTTGTTTCCAGTACACAAGCGACATTTGCTAATACATAGCATATTCTGGGCTATAAAACAAGTATTAACAAATTCAAAAGAATTAAAATTATATAAAGCATGTTCTCTGATCATGTCGGAATTGAACTAGAATCAATAACAGAAAGATGATGGAAAGAATCCCAAATATTTATAAATTCACAAACATTCTTCTTAATAACCCATGAATCAAAACAAAAAAATTAGTTACAGGTAAAATTTTTAAAAAATCTAAGCAAACAAACAATAACACCAACCTTCTTCTGCAGTGAAATAAAAATGAATGAGTAAAAAAACTCACTCAAATCCAAAGTGTAGACAGTGCTTGTGCTTAACCACTCAGTCATGTCTGACTCTGTGACCCCAAGGACTGCAGCCCACCAGGCTCTCCTGTCCATGGGGATTTTCCAGGCAAGAGTACTGGAGTCGGTTGCCATGCCCTCCTCCAAGGGATCTTCCTAACCCAGGGACTGGACACAGGTCTCCCGCACTGCATGTGGATTCTTTACTATTTGAGCCACTGGGGAAGCCTAAGAATACTGGAATGAGTAGCCAGCCTTTTCCTTCTCCAGGGGATCTCCCTGACCCAGGAATCGAACTGGGGTCTCCTGCATTGCAGGCAGATTCTTTACCGTCTGAGCTAAGACAGTTCTTGGTGAATGGCTTATAGCATTTTATGCTTATATAAGAAAACAAGAAAGGTCACAAATCAATTAAGTGTTTCCAATTTAACAAGCTAGAAAAAAAGAAAACTAAATCTAGAACAAACAGAAGGATAGAGATGCAAGAATAGAAAACAATAAAATAGAACACATAACACAATAGAGTAAAAACAATGAAGTCAAAATCTTTTTCTTTTAAAAAGATGAATAAAATTGATGAAAATATAGCCAGACTGATCAAGAAGAGATCATAAAAAATATCACTATCAGGAATTAAAGAGGAGCTGGAGCAGCCAAGAGGAGATACCCCACATCCAAAATCAGGAGCAGCAGCAGATAGGAGTTACCCAACGTCCAAGTTAAGGAGCAGCAGCTGCACTTTGCTGGAGCAGCCGTGAAGAGATACCCCACGTCCAAGGTAAGAGAAACCCAAGTAAGACTGTAGGCCCTGAGAGAGGGCATCAGAGGGCAGACAGACTGAAACCATAATCACAGAAAACTAGCCAATCTGATCACATGGACCATAGCCTTGTCTAAATCAATGAAACTAATGGACGGGTCATGGTGGAGAGGTCTGACAGAATGTGGTCCACTGGAGAAGGGACTGGCAAACCACTTCAGTATTCTTGCCTTGAGAACCCCATGAACAGTATGAAAAGGCAAAAAGATAGGACACTGAAAGATGAAATCCCCAGGTCAGTAGGTGCCCAATATGCTACTGGAGATCAGTGGAGAAATAACTCCAGAAAGAATGAAGAGATGGAGCCAAAGCAAAAACAACACCCATTGTGGATGGGACTGGTGACAGAACCAAGGTTCAATGCTGTAAAGAGCACTATTGCATCAGTTCAATTCAGTCGTTCAGTTGTGTCTGACTTTTTGTGACCCCATGAATCGCAGCACGCCAGGCCTCCCTGTCCATCACCAGCTCCCGGAGTTCACTCAGACTCATGTCCATCGAGTCAGTGATGCCATCCAGACATCTCATCCTCTGTCATCCCCTTCTCCTCCTGCCCCCAATCCCTCCCAGCATCAGAGTCTTTTCCAATGAGTCACCTCTTTGCATGAGGTGGCCAAAGTACTGGAATTTCAGCTTTAGCATCATTCCTTCAAAGAAACACCCAGGACTGATCCCCTTTAGAATGGACTGGTTGAATCTCCTTGCAGTCCAAGGGACTCTCAAGAGTCTTCTCCAACACCACAGTTCAAAAGCATCAATTCTTCGGCACTCAGCCTTCTTCACAGTCCAACTCTCACATCTATACATGACCACAGGAAAAACCATAGCCTGGACTAGACGGACCTTTGTTGGCAAAGTAAGGTCTCTGCTTTTGAATATGCTATCTAGGTTGGTCAAAACTTTCCTTCCAAGAAGTAAGCATCTTTTAATTTCATGGCTGCAGTCACCATCTGTAGTGATTTTGGAGCCCCCAAAAATAAAGTCTGACACTGTTTCCCCATCTATTTCCCATGAAGTGATGGGACCAGATGCCATGATCTTCGTTTTCTGAATGTTGAGCTTTAAGCCAACTTTTTCACTCTCCTCTTTCACCTTCATCAAGAGGCTTTTGAATTCCTCTTCACTTTCTGCCATAAGGGTGGTGTCATCTGCATATCTGAGGTTATTGATATTTCTCCCGGCAATCTTAATTCCAGCTTGTGTTTCCTCCAGTCCAGCGTTTCTCATGATGTATTCTGCATATAAGTTAAATAAACAGGGTGACAATATACAGCTTTGACGTACTCCTTTTCCTATTTGGAACCAGTCTGTTGTTCCATGTCCAGTTCTAACTGTTGCTTCCAGACCTGCACACAGATTTCTCAAGAGGCAGATCAGGTGTTCTGGTATTCCCATCTCTTTCAGAATTTTCCACAGTTTATTGTGATCCACACAGTCAAAGGCTTTGGCATAGTCAATAGAAATAGATGTTTTTCTGGAACTCTCTTGCTTTTTCCATGATCCAGAGGATGTTGGCATTTTGATCTCTGGTTCCTCTGCCTTTTCTAAAACCAGCTTGAACATCAGGAAGTTCACAGTTCACATATTGCTGAAGCCTGGCTTGGAGAATTTTGAGCATTACTTTACTAGCATGTGAGATGAGTGCCATTGTGCAGTAGTTTGAGCATTCTTTGGCATTGCTTTTCTTTGGGATTGAAATGAAAACTGACCTTTTCCAGTCCTGTGGCCACTGCTGAGTTTTCCAAATTTGCTGGCATATTGAGTGCAGCACTGTCACAGCATCATCTTTCAGGATTTGGAATAGCTCAACTGGAATTCCATCACCTCCACTAGCTTTGTTCGTAGTGATGGTTTCTAAGGCTCACTTGACTTCACATTCCAGGATGTCTGGCTCTAGGTCAGTGATCACCCCATCGTGATTATCTGGGTCGTGAAGATCTTTTTTGTACAGTTCTTCTGTGTATTCTTGCCATCTCTTCTTAATATCTTCTGCTTCTGTTAGGTCCATACCATTTCTGTCCTTTATCGAGCTCATCTTTGCAGGAAATGTTCCTTTGTTATCTCTGATTTTCTTGAGGAGATCCCTAGTCTTTCCCATTCTGTTGTTTTCCTCTATTTCTTTGCATTGATTGCTGAAGAAGGCTTTCTTATCTCTTCTTGCTATTCTTTGGAACTCTGCATTCAGATGCTTATATCTTTCCTTTTCTCCTTTGCTTTTCACTTCTCTTCTTTTCACAGCTATTTGTAAGGCCTCCCCAGATAGCCATTTTTCTTTTTTGCATTTCCTTTCCATGAGAATAGTATTGATCCCTATCTCCTGTACAATGTCACGAACTTCTGTCCATAGTTCATCAGGCACTCTATCTATCAGATCTAGGCCCTTAAATCTATTTCTCACTTCCACTGTATAATCATAAGGGATTTGATGTAGGTCATTCCTGAATAGTCTAGTGGTTTTCCCTACTTTATTCAATTTAAGTCTGAATTTGGCAATAAGGAGTTCATGATCTGAGCCACAGTCAGTTCCTGGTCTTGTTTTTGCTGACTGTATAGAGCTTTTCCATCTTTGGCTGCAAAGAATATAATCAATCTGATTTTGGTGTTGACCATCTGGTGATGTCCATGTATAGAGTCTTCTCTTGTGTTGTTGGAAGAGGGTGTTTGCTATGACCAGTGCATTTTCTTGGCAAAACTCTATTAGTCTTTGCCCTGTTTCATTCCATATTCCAAGGCCAAATTTGCCTGTTACTCCAGGTGTTTCTTGACTTCCTACTTTTGCATTCCAGTCCCCTATAATGAAAAGGACATCTTTTTTGTTAGTTCTAAAAGGTTTTGTAGGTCTTCATAGAAGCATTCAACTTCAGCTTCTTTAGCATTACTGGTTGGGGCATAGACTTGGATTACTGTGATATTGAATGGTTTGCCTTGGAAACGAACAAAGATTATTCTGTTGTTTTTGAGATTGCATCCAAGTATTGCATTTCGGACTCTTTTGTTGACCATGATGGCCACTTCATTTCTTCTGAGGGATTCCTGCCTGCAGTAGTAGATATAATGGTCATCTGAGTTAAATTCACCCATTCCAGTCCATTTCAGTTCGCTGATTCCTAGAATGTCGACATTCACTCTTGCCATCTCTTGTTTGACCACTTCCAATTTGCCTTGATTCATGGGCCTGACATTCCAGGTACCTATGCAATATTGCTCTTTGCAGCATTGGACCTTGCATCTATAACCAGTCACATCCACAGCTGGGTATTTTTTTTTTTTTTTGGCTCCATCCCTTCATTCTTTCTGGAGTTATTTCTCCACTGATCTCCAGTAGCATATTGGGCACCTACTGACCTAGGAGTTTCTCTTTCAGTATCCTATTTTTTTCATACTTTTTCCTATTTTTCCTATTTTTTTCATCCTTTTCATACTCTTCATGGGGTTCTCAAGGCAAGAATACTGAAGTGGTTTGCCATTCCCTTCTCCAGTGGACCACATTCTGTCAAATCTCTCCACCATGACCTGCCCGTCTTGGGTTGCCCCACGGGCATGGCTTAGTTTCATTGAGTTAGACAAGGCTGTGGTCCTAGTGTGATTAGATTGATTAGTTTTCTGTGAGTATGGTTTCAGCGTGTTTGACCTCTGATGCCCTCTTGCAACACCTACTGTCTTACTTGGGTTTCTCTCACCTTGGGCTTGGGGTATCTCTTCACGGCTGCTCCAGCAAAGCGCAGCCATTGCTCCTTACCTTGGACGAGGGGTATCTCCTCACTGCCGCCCTTCCTGACCTTCAACGTGGGATAGCTCCTCAGAATACACAGAAGAACTGTAAAAAAAGATCTTCAGGACCCAGATAATCATGATGGTGTGATCATTCACCTAGAGCCAGACATCCTGGAATGTGAAGTCAAGTGGGCCTTAGAAAGCATGACTACGAACAAAGCTGGTGGAAGTTATGGAATTCCAGTTGAGCTATTTCAAATCCTAAAAGATGATGCTGTGAAAGTGCTGCAGTCAATAGGCCAGAAAATCTGGAAAACTCAGCAGTGGACACAGGACTGGAAAAGGTCAGTTTTCATTCCAATCCCAAAGAAAGGCAATGCCAAAGAATGCTCCAACTACCACCCACTTGCACTTGGCTCAGATGGTAAAGCATCTGTCTACAATGCAGGAGACCTGAGTTTGATCCCTGGGTCGGGAAGATCCACTGGAGAAGGAAATGGCAATCCACTCCAGTACTATTGCCTGGAAAATCCCATGGACAGAGGAGCCTGGTAGGCTACAGTCCATGGGGTCACAAAGAATCAGACACGACTGAGCGATTTCACTTTAATTCACATGCTAGTAAAGTAATGCTCAAAATTCTCCTAGCCAGGCTTCAGCAATACGTGAACCATGAACTTCCAGACATTCAAGCTGGTTTTAGAAAAGGCAGAGGATCCAGGGATCAAATTGCCAACATCTGCTGGATCATACAAAAGCAAGAGTGTTCCACAAAAACATCTATTTCTGCTTTATTGACTGTGCCAAAGCCTTTGACTGTGTAGATCACAATAAACTGTGGAAAATTCTGAAAGAAATGGGAATATCAGACCACCTGACCTGCCTCTTGAAAAACCTGTATGCAGCTCAGCAAGCAACAGTTAGAACTGGACATAGAACAATAGACTGGTTTCAAATTGGAAAAAAGTACATCAAGGCTGCATATTGTCACACTGCTTATTTAACTTATATGAAGAGTACGTCATGACAAATGCTGAGCTGGAAGAAGCACAAGCTGAAATCAAGATTGCCGGGAGAAATATCAATAACCTCAGATATGCAGATGACACCACCCTTATGGCAGAAAGTGAAGAGGAACTCAAGAGCCTCTTGATGAAAGTGAAAGAGGAGAGCAAAAAGGTTGGCTTAAGGCTCAACATTCAGAAAACAAAGATCATGACATCCTGTCCCATCACTTCATGGTAAATAGATGGGGAACAATGGAAACAGTGACAGACTTTAATTTGGGGAACTCCAAAATCACTTCAGATGGTGACTGCTGCCATGAAATTAAAAGACACTTACTCCTTGGAAGAAAAGTTATGACCAAACTAGACAGCATATTAAAAAGCAGAGACATTACTTTGCCAACAAAGATCTGTCCAGTCAAGGCTATGGTTTTTTCAGGAGTCATGTATGGATGAGAGTTGGACTATAAAGAAAGATGAGCCCTGAGGTATTGATGCTTTTGAACTGTGGTGTTGGAGAAAACTATTGAGAGTCCCTTGGACTGCAAGGATATCCAACCAGTCCATCCTAAAGGAGTTCAGTCCTGGGTGTTCATTGGAGGGACTGATGTTGAAGCTGAAACTCCAAAACTTTGGCTACCTGATGCAAAGAACTGACTCATTTGAAAAGACCCCGAAGCTGGGAAAGATTGAGGCAGGAGGAGAATGGGATGATAGAGGATGAGATGGTTGAATGGCATCACAGAATCAATGGACATGAGTTTGAGTAAAACTCAAGGCAGTTGTTGATGGACAGGGAGGCCTGTTGTGCTGCAGCCATGGGTCGCAGAGTCGGACATGACTGAGCAACTAAACTGAACTGAACTGAACCTCTTATAAATCAACAGGATAATAAAGGCATATTATTAAAAATTTAGGACACTACAGTTGACAGGTCATATAAATCAGAAAATTCCTTAGAGTTGGGGAAAAAAACAAAACAAAAAACTACTGAAGTTTACTCAGGAAGCTCTACTCTATTAAAGGACTTCAACTTGAGGTTACAACTCTTCTCAAAAAGAAGACTTTAGGCCTATTGGCTTGTTGGTGAATTCTATTAAGCATTTAAGGAGTAAATAATACCAACTTTACACAAATTCTTCCAGAAAATGGAATATGAGGAATTATTGTCTTACTCATTTTACTGAGCTTAATCTAGCATTGTGGTGGTGTGGTGTCCAAGTTATTTCCACCCCTTGACTGCAGCCCTCTCTACATGGGATTTCCCTGGCAAGGATACTGGAGTGGAGCACACATCAGATCTGTATCTTTCATGACTATAGATACAAAACTCTCGAAAAAATATTAGCACTTGATTCCACCAACATATAAAAATGAAAATGTATCACGACCAAGTGTAATTTATGCAGGAAAGCAAGGCTAGTTTATTACTGGTAAAGAATCAATGCTATTCACCATATAAACAGAGTAGAAGTGAAAAAAAATAGGATGATTTCAGTAGATGAAGAGAAAGCATAACAAAATTCAACATATATTCATGATATAGGAGATAACCCACACTACTTCATAGAAAGCATCATAACTTAGTGGCAAAAATGGAGAAGGCAATGGCACCCCACTCCAGTACTCTTGCCTGGAAAATCCCATGGGCGGAGGAGCCTGGTAGGCTGCAGTCGATGTGGTTTCGAAGAGTCGGACATGACTGAGTGACTTCAATTTCACTGTTCACTTTCATGCACTGGAGAAGGAAATGGAAACCCACTCCAGTGTTCTTGCCTGGAGAATCCCAGGGACGGGGGAGCCTGTTGGGCTGCCGTCTATGGGTCACACAGAGTCGGACATGACTGAAGCGACTTAGCAGCAGCAGTGGCAAAAAATGAAATGATTTCTTTCCTTAGAATTGGAAATAAAACATAGTTGTCTTCTCTCACTGCTTTTCAATTTTGTACTGTAGATCCTAGAAAGCTATATAATGCCAAAAAAAAAAAAAATGAGAATAATAAAGTAAAATAAGATCAAAAGACTATATGTTATTTTGATCTGTATTCAAAGAATATCATCGAGGAATCAATGAGTAAGTTACTAGAATCTGAAAAGTGATTTTGTCAAGGTTATAGGCCACAAAGTAAATATATCTTAAAGTATATCTTTTCTGATAGGTATAGAGATCTTCATGGACAGAGGAGACTGGTAAACTATAGTCCATGGGGTCTAAAAGTCAGATAAAATTGAGCATGCACACAATATAGTTATACAGATCAGAAATCCAAAATCAGTTTCACTAGGCTGAAATGAAGGTATTGGAAAACTTGAATTGTTTTCTGGAGTCTCTAGGATAGAATCTGTTTTCTTGCCTTTTCTAGCTTCCAGGGCTGCCTATATTAGTTGGCTATGTCCTTTCCTTCCAACTTTAAGGTCAACTAGCTGTGTAACATCTTTTCTCCTCTCTGAGATCTGCCTCTGTCTTTTCATTTCCTCTTTTGGAATCTGATCCTCCTTTCTCTGGTGCCCCTGCCTTTTTCTTTTTTATTTTATTTTTTAACTTTACAATATTGTATTGGTTTTGCCATATATCAACATGAATCCGCCACAGGCATACATGTGTTCCCCATCCTGAACCCTCCTCCCTCCTGCCTCCCCATACCATCCCTCTGGGTCATCCTAGTGCACCAGCCCCAAGCATCCAGTATCGTGCATCGAACCTGGACTGGCGACTCGTTTCATACATGATATTATACATGTTTCAATGCCATTCTCTCAAATCATCCCACCCTCTCCCTCTCTCACAGAGTCCAAAAGACTGTTCTATACATCTGTATCTCTTTTGCTGTCTCATATACAGGGTTATTGTTACCATCTTTCTAAATTCCATATATATGTGTTAGTATACTGTATTGGTGTTTTTCTTTCTGGCTTACTTCACTCTGTATAACCGGCTCCAGTTTCATCCACCTCATTAGAAGTGATTCAAATGTATTCTTTTTAATGGCTATGTAATACTCCATTGTGTATACGTACCACAGCTTTCTTATCCATTCATCTGCTGATGGACATCTAGGTTGCTTCCATGTCCTGGCTATTATAAACAGTGCTGCGATGAACATTGGGGTACACGTGTCTCTTTCAATTCTGGTTTCCTTAGTGTGTATGCCCAGCAGTGGGATTGCTGGATCATAAGGCAGTTCTGTTCCCAGTTTTTTAAGGAATCTCCACACATTCAAAATGGATTAAAGATCTAAACGTAATACCAGAAACTAAAAAACTCCTAGAGGAGAACATAGGCAAAACACTCTCCGACATACATCACAGCAGAATCCTCTATGCCTTTTTCTAAATCTAGCTTGCACATCTGGAAGTTCTCAGTTCTCATACTGCTGAAGCCTAGCTTGAAAGAATTTGAGTATTATTTTGCTAGCATGTGAAATGAGTGCAATTGTGCAGTAGTTTGAATATTCTTTGGCAGAGATCAAATGGCCAACATCCACTGGATCATAGAAAAAGCTGGAGAAGTCCAGAAAAACCTCTACTTCTGCTTCATTGACTAGGCTAAAACTTTTGACTGTGTAGATCATGACAAACAGTAGAAAATTCTTAAAGAGGTAGGAATACCAGATCATCTTGCCTGCCTCCTGTGAAACCTGTATGCAGGTCAAGAGGCCACAGTTAGAACTGGACATGGAACAACAGACTGGTTTCAAATTGGGAAAAGAGTAAGTCAAGGCTGTATATTGTCACCCTACTTATTTAAAGTCTATGCAGAGTACATTAAGCGAAATGCCAGGCTGGATGAAGCACAACTGGAATCAAGATTGCTGGGAAAAGTATCAATGACCCCAGATATGCAAATAACCCCACCCCTAAAGTGGAAGGAAGAGGGAAGAGGTAAAGAGCCTCTTGATGAAGGTGAAAGAAGAGAATGAAAAAGGTGGCTTAAAGGTCAACATTCAAAAAAAACTAAGAGCATGGCATACAGTCCCATCACTTGATGACAAATATGAGGGGAAACAGTGGCAGATTTTATTTTTTGGGTTCCAAAATCACTGCAGATGGTGACTGCAGCACGAAATTAAAAGATACTTGCTCCTTGGAAGAAAAGCTATGACCAACCTAGACAGCATATTAAAAAGCAGAGACATTACTTTGGTGACAAAGGTCTGTCTAGTCAAGGCTATGGTTTTTCCAGTAGTCATATATGGATGTGAGAGTTGGACTGTAAAGAAAGTTGAGCACCGAAAAATTGATGCTTTTGAACTGTGGTGTTGGAGAAGACTTTTGAAAGTCCCTTGGTCTTCAAGGAGATCCAACCAGTCAATCCTAAAGGATATCAGTCCTGAATATTCATTGGAAGTACTGTTGCTGAAGCTGAAACTCCAATACTTTGGCCACCTGATGTGAAGAACTGACTCCTTGGAAAAGATCCTGATGGTGGGAAAGATTGAGGGAGGGAGGAGAAGGGGCTGACAGAGGATGAGATGGTTGAATGGCATCACCGAGTCAATGGACATGAGTTTGAGTAGACTCCAGGAGTTGGTGATGGACAGGGAGGCCTGGTGTGTTGCAATCCACGGGGTTGCAAAGAGTGGGACATGACTGAGTGACTGAACTGAACTGAATTGAAGGAATTCTGAAATCCCAGCAGACTGACTCTCCAGGAGGTTCCCAGGAGTGGGGGTAATCCTCAGTGGCTTGTGGCCCTACCCTCTGGGCTCACAGTTCATTTTTTGAAAGGTGGTTTAGATGGTAAAGAATCTGTCTGCAATACAGGAGACCCAGGTTCAAACCCTGGGTCAGAAAATCCTTTGGAGAAGGAAGTGGTTACCCACTTCAGTATTATTTCCTGAAGAACTCCATGGACAGAGAAGCCTGGCAGGCTACAGTCCATGGGTTTGCAAAGAGTCAGACATGACTGAGCAACTAACACACTTCCTTTTGCAGGAAGAGTAGTATATTTTGCAGATGAGTGGTTTTATGAGCCTGTTTCCTGCCTGTATAATTTTGAAGTTTGGCAGTCTTCTTTCGTTTGTCCCTTTCGGTCCTTTTCAGTTCAAGGTCTCAGTGTTTCTGCTGGTATAACATTCCCAGAAACCTGTGAGTCTCAAGTATATATCAGAGGAATTCACTCTCTCAGACAAGAGGCTCCTCCACAGGTTTTTCCTGGATGATCACATTTCTTATTTTGGCTTCTGCTGAGAAGATGAAGGGGATGTATGAGTCACATGCCTAATCTCTTCAAAGAACCTCTGTGTGATTTAATACTCTGAGCTTTTGATATTTCTGAGGTGCTAGCAAAAGGTTGTCTAGCTACACATACCCTTGGCTTTCACTCCTGAACATATTTTCCTGACAGTGAATTTCCTAATTTTAGCTCCTTTTGCAATCAGGATATGCCACAAATTTCCCCCAGTTTTCAAGTCCTTATTCCTTTTTTGGTTAACAGTTCTTCCTTCAATTTCTCTCTTTCTAGTGGGATTTTATAATAAACAACAAGAAGAAACAAAATCACAACTTCAATTCTTTAGAAAGTGTTTTCAAGTCTTGCTTTCCAGTGCAACTAAAAGCTTCAATGCTACTAAGTTTTCTGCCATTGAATAACAAGGATTCTTTTCCTCCAGTTTCCAAGAACCAGTTCCTCATTTCCCTATAAGCATTCACTAAAAGCAACTTTATCATTTATGCTTTTACCAAATTTCTACAAAAAAACAAAACAAAACAAAAACAAAAACATGTATTCTCTAAGAAAATGTTTCTCTACCACGTTCTTGAAACTAGGGGCCGGGGGGTGGGGTACAGAGTCTGCCCTGTAGGATTCTGAGCAAATCTTTTTTGTGTGTTCCCAATTTCTTGTAGATAAGTCTCTAGTCTCCATGAACTTCCCTGAGTTCCAAAGGGCAGATATGAACAGCTGCCAACAAAGACCCTGATGCTGGGAAAGATTGAGGGCGAGAGGAGAAGGGGACAACAGAGGATGAGATGGTTGGATGGCATCACTGCCTCAATGGACAGGAGTTTGAGCAAATTACAGGACGTGGTGAAGGACAGCGAAGCCTGGCATGCTGCAGTCCTTGGGTTTGCAAAGAGTCTTACTGAGAGACTGAACAACAACAATCAAGGGAGGAGCAGCCACGAAACCACCTGAAGCAAGATTAAAGGAACCAGAGAGGCTCATCAAAATTAGGAGACCACCTGAGACCCTACACATGACTTATCAGCAACCCCACTCTTGAAGTAATGTTATAAAACTCTTTATTAAATCCTCTCAGATTCGGACATATAGTTTTTCAAGGCAGAAACATTCTGTGCCATCTTTTGCCTGAAAAAGTGGTAAAGCTATTCTTTTCTGCTGTTGTTCTTCAGTCCTTCAGTCATTAAGTCATGCCCAACTCTTTGCAATTCCATGTACATGCAATTCCATGTGCAGGCCAGTCTCCTGTGCCCTCCACCATCCCCTGGAGTTTGCTCAAATTCATTTTCACTGAGTCAGTGACGCTGTCTAACCATCTCATCCTCTGCTGCACTCTTCTCTTTTTGCCCTCAATCTTTCCCAGCATCAGGGTCTTTTCCAATGAATCGCTCTTCGCATCAGGTGGCCAAAGTACTGGAGCTTCATTTTCAGCATCAGCCCTTCCAATGAATATTCAGGACTGATTTCCTTTAGGATTGACTGGTTTGATCTTCTTGCAGTCCAAGGGACTCTCGAGTCTTCACTAGCACCACAATTTGAAAGCATCAGTTCTTCAGTACTCAGCTTTCTTTATGGTCCAACTCTCACAGCCAAACATGACTACTGGAAAAACCATATCTTTCACTATACGTCCCTTTGTCAGCAAAGTGATGTCTCTGCTTTTGAATATTCTGTATAGGTTTGTCATAACTTTTAATTTCATGGCTAAGGAGTAAGCATCTTTGAATTTCATGGCTACAGTAAAATTTGATTCAGCACTTGTGCAGAGAGGCTGAGCTTTCGGCATCACTCTCACTTTTTTCTGAGTTCTCACTTGCAGCATCTTTAACATTCAATTTCTACCAACAGTTTATTCAAAGCAACAGAAGCAGATACCAGACAATAGAGAAGGTGCCATATGCTGGATTTGAAGGTAGAAAAAGGGACCACAGCCAAGGAATGTAGGTGTCCTCTAGAAGTTGGAAAATTCAAGGAAATGAATTTTCCCCTAGAACTTCCAGAAGGAATAAAAACTCACTGACACCTTGATTTTAGCCCAGTGAGATTGATTTCAGATGTATGACCTCTGGAACTGTCAGACACTAAATTTGTGTTAAGTCACCAAATCTATGGTGATTTGTTATAATCGCAATAGGCAACTAATGCAGTCCCCTATATGTGATTTTGCATTCTATAATGTAGTAGATCCTAACATATATTTTCCCTCTTACAAGCCACCTTACTTTATAAATGGTTCTCTTGAAGCTTTTCCCAAAACAGTGGAGAAAGAGAAAGAAAATATAATAGTGATTAATAAAATAATAGAGTGGACTCAAGACGAAGACTGCTTGTGTTTGAATCTCAAATCAGCTTCATCCTACCCATGTGACAGCATGGTGTTACTTAATCCCTCTGTGTTTTAGTGCCCTTTTATGTAAATAGCAATACTAACTATATCTACCATTTGGGTTTGTTTTTAGTTCAAACGAGACTTTAAGAATTTTCCACAGTTTGTTGTGATCCACACAGTCAATAAAGCAGAAGCAGATTTTTTCCTGGAATTCTCTTGCTTTTTCTATGATTCAACAGATGTTGGCAATTTGATCTCTGGTTCCTCTGCCTTTTCGAAAACCAGCTTGAACATCTGGAAGTTCTCTGTTCACGTACTGTTGAAGCCTAACTTGGAGAATTATGAGTGTTACTTTGCTCGCATGTGAGATGAGTGCAATTGTGCTGTAATTTGAGCATTCTTTGGCATTGCCTTTCTTTGGGATTGGAATGAAAACTGATATTTTCCAGTCCTGTGGCCACTGCTGAGTTTTCCTAAATTGCTGGTATATTGAGTGCATCACTTTAATAGCATCATCTTTTAGGACTTGAAATAGTTCAGCTGAAGTTCTATCACCTCCACTAGCTTTTTTCACAGTGATGCTTCTTAAGGCCCACTTGACCTCAGACTCCAAGATATCTACCTGCCTCCTGAGAAATCTGTAATGCAGGTCAAGAAGCAACAGAACCGGACATGGAATAACAGACTGGTTCCAAATCAGGAAAGTAGTGTATCAGGGCTGTATATTGTCACCCTACGTATTTAACCTATATGAAGAGGGCATCATGTGAAATGCTAGGCTGAATGAAGCACAATTTGGAATCAAGATTGCCGGGATAAATATAAATAACCTCAGATATGCAGATGACACCACCCTTATGGGACAAAGCAAAGAACTAAAGAGTCTCTTTTTTTTTTTTCTTTTTCATTTATATATTTTTATTTATTTATTTTTCATTAGTTTTTTAAATTTTATTTTATTTTTAAACTTTACATAATTGTATTAGTTTTGCCAAATATCAAAATGAATCCGCCACAGGTATACATGTGTTCCCCATCCTGAACCCTCCTCCCTCCTCCCTCCCCATACCATCCCTCTGGGTCGTCCCAGTGCACTAGCCCCAAGCATCCAGTATCGTGCATCGAACCTGGACTGGCAACTCGTTTCTTACATGATATTTTACATGTTTCAATGTCATTCTCCCAAATCTTCCCACCCTCTCCCTCTCCCACAGAGTCCATAAGATGAAAGTGAAAGGGGAGCATGAAAAAGCTGACTTGAAACTCAGCATTCAAAAAATGCAGATCATGGCATCTGGTCCTATTACTTCATGGCAAATAGATGGGGAAACAATGGAAACAATGAGAGACTTTCTTTTCTTGGGCTCCAAAATCACTGCAGATGGTGACTGTAGTCATGAAATTAAAAGACACTTGCTCCTTGGAAGAAAAGCTATGACAAACCAAGACAGCATATTAAAAAGTCAGTGGTGGTTTATGGTGGTTTAGTCGCTATGACGTGTCCGATCCTTGTGACCCCACGGACTGTAGCCTGCCAGGCTCCTCTGTTCATGGGATTCTCCAGGCAAGAATCCTGGAGGGGGTTGCCATTTCCTTCTCAAGGGGATGTTCCCAAACCAGGAATCTAACCTGGGTCTCCTGCCTTTCATGCAGATTCTTTACCCACTGAGCTATGAGGGAAAATCCTATTAAAAAGCAGAGACATTACTTTACCAACAGATCTGTCCAGTTAAATCTATGGTTTTTTCAAGTCATGTTGAACCGTGGTGTTGGAGAAGACTCTTGAGAGTCCCTTGGACTGCAAGGAGATCCAATCCGTCCTTCCTAAAGGAAATCAGTCCTGAATATTCATTGGAAGGACTGATGCTGAAGCTCCAATACTTTGGCCACCTGATGCAAAGAAATGACTCCTTGGAAAGATCCTGATGCCAGAAAAGATTGAAGGCAGGAGAAGAAGGAGATGACAGAAGATGAAATGGTTGGATGGCATCACTGACTCGATGGATATGAGTTTGTGCAAGCTCTGGGAGTTGGTGATAGACAGGAAAGCTTGGTGTGCTGAAGTTCATAGGGTCGCAAAGCGTTGAACACGACTGAGCGACTGAATGAGCTTATGTAAGTACTTAGCACAGCCAGGACATACAGTAAGCACTGAAGAAAATTTAGGTAATTTTTTCTTGTGTCTATTACTTTATTTTTAAATTAAAATTTAATTTAACAAGATATTTCCATATATCCCTTAACCAAATTAGAGATAAGGAAAAAAATGCTTACAATCCAAAGGAGATATAATTGATTGGTGTGACTGTGTTGATAGGAGTATATAATGTTAGTACAGAGCTGTATTAAGTGAAGAAGACTGTAAAATTGGAGCCATCTCAACAAGCAAAGGTGGGGTAAGGCATAGAAGTCAGATGGGAAAAAAGCATTCCAGGAAGATTTAAGTGATGATAATACATTTGAGGAATTTCCCATCCTTGCTCTGGTCAAAAACATAGAACCATATTATTTCAATTCTATGTGAATGTGTTCATGGGTTCCAAATTTATAAATATGCGCATAACATATCACACATGAAAGCATACATGTTACAAAGAACGGAAGTGAATGCTTATTAGGTGTCAGGTGCTTTAAAACTGATGTCATTTGTGACTACATCTTTCTGAAGTAAGAACCATTGCCTCAGTGTCACAATCAATGACATAAAGGCCCGGGGATATATATTTGAACCCAAAAATATTGGCTTTCCATGGTCACACGTTAGTATTTTGCCATCTTTTTGGCAGCATTACTTTGAGGAATTCTTTGTCTTTCTAACTCCAGATTATCTGGCTATAGCTGTGAAGGCAATAAAAGACTAAACATCCAGTTTGTGTCAAGAACTAGGCTCCTTAAAATCTTCAGACCTTCAGCGATGATTTATTTATTTATTTATTAAAAAAGAGAATGAATTATGAAGCACTTGCATTTGAAAATAAATCCAGATGGAAGGGAATCAGAATCACGTAATTAGAGATCCGGTGGCTCTGAGCCTGTACCTTGGTGTTCTCAAGTCCTCTAAAGGACTCTCTCAGTCTATGTAAACCTCTCAGCCTCGACTGACTATTTAAGACCAGAAAAGAAAAATCAGAGTAAGCATTTTACTGCAAATAGAGGACAGATAATCAGCTTTATTTTCTAATGAAAGAAACTCAGAAGTTATAAATGAAACACAGGGGATTTATTTTTAAATGAGGCAGAAATTGGAGTTGCACTTGGCTATGGAGATGAAACACTGAAAAGATGAAAAGTAAACAAGATGCAGATATTGCTTTCTTGAGTGAAGATAACATTTACTGTAAAAACACATTTTTAAATTATGCAAATAAGCAACAAATAAAAATGCCATTTTTAAATGTTACCATGAGTTTTGTACTTTGCATGCCATGCACACCATCTCTATGTATATGCATCCTTAGACTTGACTTTCTCTCTGAAACTTTCCAAAACATGTGAAATGCTAAGTGTCTGGGGTCCTATTAACTAAATTTTTTCCATGATTCCATGCGTAACTTGTTTACCAATGAGTTTGATTTTAATGGGAGAATACATAAGAAGTGGTTTTATTTTTTTCCTCCAATCACTGTATTTAACTATGACTTTTTGTTTCTCCTTTTCCTGTAACTAAACATCATTTTATAAAGATCTTTCAGAGCTTTTGTTCTGTTAGGTTCTGAAAAGCCCAATGCAGCTTAGTCCAGGCTACAATTTAAATTTCAAACCCATTTTAAAGCTTTCTTTCCCTTTGCCATAACTCTGGATGGTATGTTATCCTCATCTCTTCTGGGATGCTCTATGCCTATTGCTCACGGGATGTGTGAGTGGGTGGATTCCTTGGCAGACCCTGAATGAGGCCTCTCTGCTGCACAGGACCAGATTTATGACAAAATTCTAGGATAATCTGTCTTGACCCTCTTCATAATTTCCTGCTCTGTCTTCTTTCGCTAGAATCTGTTGCACAAAAAGAAGTTTTCTTGGGCAGGTACTAGAACAACCCTACAAGTCCTATATATTTGCTGTATCAACATTGTGAAGCTTGCCACCCCACTGTTGTTCCATATTGCATCCTGCTGCTGCTGCTGCTACTGCTAAGTTGTGTCAGTCGTGTCTGACTCTGTGCGACCCCATAGACGGCAGCCCAACAGGCTCCTCTGTCCGTGGGATTTTCCAGGCAAGAGTACTGGAGTGAGGGGTGCCATTGCCTTCTCCATATTGCATCCTAGTACTTCCTATTTCTCCCAGTAAATAGAGTGGATCAACAAGCCTGCTGCCTGAACGAGCATCCATTTGGGAATGAGACAGCAGTTTTTTTCCTTTCAGCCACCTCCAGTCTCTGTAAATCATTCCTCAGGAGATACCAACCCTGGGTTTGTACACGGGATAAAGAATGAAGTTCTTGATCATCACAAATGGAAGTCAGATAATTTAAAGTCATGGGCAAGCACCAATTAAAAACCATAGAAAATTGAAATCTGGAGCAAGTACGATGTGGGAAGATCTGCCCTGGAGAATAGACCTAGATTGACATCCTTGGTGCTAGTCCCCAGTGTTAGCACGATCCTCCGAGGGATTCATTTCTCCAAGTGCTGGATGGGACTCCATGCCTGAGGAGGGGCTGATGAGAACATCTGAATGCAGTGATGCCCATGGAGAAGCTGAACAGAGCTCCTGGCAACAAAGGTAAGCGTCCTCCTTTTGGAGTACTTTAGCTTCTGTCACAGTCCTTTCATGTGGCCTCAGCCTGCTCTCTCTCCAGCTTTCCCAAGGGAGCTATTCTACATCTCAGTCGTTTCCCTAAATGTTCTATCCTGGTAACCAAAACCATCAAAGCAGAGAAAAGCACTTAGGCATTTAACTCTCAACTCCCCATCTTGGCACGTATAAAATTATCTCACGACATTCTTTTGAAATTGTCTTCCCTTCTTTTTACAAAAGCTAATCCTATCCCCAAATCTCTCACCACCTATGTATTTAATTTCTCCCTTTTTCTCAACCTATAAAACACTGAAGCTTTTTCCGTCCTAAAAACAAAAGCAAAGAAACACTAGAAAAAGCCAACAAAATTCTCCTTCAATCTTTGATCCTCCTCTAGCTTTATAACTTTCATCTTTTTTCAGAGAAAGCATCATGAAAGAGATATTTGCACAAGATGTCTCTGCCTGACTTATTCTTTCCTCAATTTATAGTTTGACTTCTATTTCTCCTACCTCTTTGAAATGCATTATTGTCAGAAGTTTAAAAAACTTAGCATTTCCAAAACTCTACTAATTCTCAACAGCCCCATTTACTCCCCACAGAATGCTGCTGCTGCTAAGTCACTTCAGTTGTGTCTGACTTTGTGCGACCCCATAGACATTAGCCCACCAGGCTCCCCGTCCCTGGGATTCTCCAGGCAAGAACACTGGAGTGGCTTGCCATTTCCTTCTCCAATGCATGAAAGTGAAAAGTGAAAGTGAAGTCGCTCAGTCGTGTCCAACTCTTCACGACCCCATGGACTGCAGCCTACCAGGCTCCTCTGTCCATGTCAAGAGTACTGGAGTGGGGTGCCATTGCTTTCTCCACCCCACAGAATAGGAGAAATCAATTATCCTGTGACATTCTTCAGTGAATAGTACTACAAAAACCCAATTGTTTAAGTCTAAAACCTTGGTATTACATCATTCCTCTTTCTCATTGACTGGCCTTCACCCATACATTCCAACACCAATCCATCAACCACTTACTTCTGAAAACTTTCTCATTAATATAATAAATATCTACTGTCTAATTTTTCTAACAACTATTTCAATAGCGTCCTATCAATATCTTTATATTTCCACTTCTCAAACTTGCCCTGCTCCTCTCTTCCTGTAGACTCTACTTTTCTTACAAAGTATAATCAAGCCTTGTTAACATGGTATCTCTTTCTCACCCAGCCTATTCTATATCCAGGAGAAACCACATTTTAGTCCCTTAATACACTCTCTTTTAGGCCATCATGATTTAACACTTACATAATGCTCTGTACCTCCCACTTCCAATGTGGTTTTGCAGCCATTCACATATGATGGTGGAGTCTATTTCTTCTTTCCTTAAATCTATCATGGTCTTGTGTCTTGCCCAATAGACATGACATAAGTAATAATTTGTCAGTTCTACACCTAGGCCATAAGACACCTGTCTGTTTCAGCTCTCTCTCTCTCTGGGAACCCTGTTAGCACTTGGAATGAATCTGGTCTACTTTGCTAGGGGGTGAGAGACTGCATGGACCACAGACTGATAATCCCAACAGAGGCCAGAGAGCTGATCTGCCACCTGCATAGAGTTACATATGGGCTTAATGAGCTGATTCTGGCCCAGATAAATAGAAATGGTCACCTGACCAGTAAAGTCACACAAATACTTTTTATTTTTAATCACTAAATTTTGCAGTGGTTTGTTTGCTGGAATTGTTAACAGATGCACCATGTCAAATTCATATTGGTGCTGAACAGAAGAGTGTGTGTTCCATATAATAAATATCTTTTACTTAACCTTTGTATGTTAATGATATTTTCTTTAAAAAAGTTTATTGAGATATGATTGATACATGACATATGATAACCTGTACATATTTAATGTATTCAACTTGATGAGCTTAGAAATGATGACTATATATATTGGTAAATCTATCACCACACTCTATGCTACAAATATTTTCATTACATCCAAAACTTTCCTCCTGTCCTCTTTATTTATTAATTAATAATACATAATAAGAAAATAACATATCTATCCTCATAGCCATGCTTGGCAGATATAATACAGTATTACTAACTACAGGCACAATATTTTCTTTTTAAAAAAATTATTTATTTATAGTAGGTCCTTGTTGGTTATCTATTTTATTCTACATTTAAATATAAATAGATATAAATATATTGGTGACTCAGTGGTAAAGAATCTGCATACCAGTGAAGGAGATATGGGCTCAATCCCTGGGTCAGGAAGATCCCCTGGAGAAGGAAATGACCACCCACTCCAGTATTCTTGCCTGGGAAATCATATGGACAGAGGAGCCTAGCTACAGTCTACAGAGTTGCAAAAGTGTCAGACACAACTTAGCAATTAAGCAATATATATATATATATATATTTTTTAAATATAGCAGTGTGTACATGTACAGCATGTACATGGACCAATCTATCCCAGTCCCACATTCTTTCTCCTGGTAACCATAAGTTTATTCTCTAAGTCTGTAGCACTACATTTTCTTGACAAAAGTTTTTCACTTGTGAAGTCATTCCTTTTTATCACTTCAAAATACAACTTTTGGATTCATATTACCTTTGGTTTTCATTCAGATCATGGGAGAACCTTGTGTACTATTTCGTCTTTTCATCCTGCAATTACAATAATTTGTTCAACATGAGGATGACTTCTCATCCTGACAACCATGGTGTTTTTGCATCCCCTATGTTCATAGCAGCAATATTTACAATAGCCAAGACACGAAACAACATAAATTGCCATTGACAGGTGAATGGATACAGAAAGTGCAATACCTATATACAATGGAAAACCATTCAGCTATAAAAAGAATGAAATAATGCCATTTGCAACAACAGGGATGGAACTAGAAATTATCATAGTAAGTGAAGTAAGTCAGAAAGAGAAAGACAAATATCATATGACATGTAAAATATGTAAAATATATATATGTAAAATCTAAAGTATGACATGGTTGAACTTATCTACAAAAAGAAACAGACCTGCAGACATAGAGAGCAGACTTGTTGGGGAGCCAAGCAGGTTGGGGAGGGATGGACTGAGAATTTGGGGTTAGCAGATGCAAGCTATTATATATAGAATGGATAAACTATATATATAGTTTACATATCCTGCTGTATATGTAAAACTGAATCACTTTTCCATATAACAGAAATTAACATAACATTGTAAATCAACTATACTTCAACAAGAAAGGCAAATATAAAGTTTACCTCTGATTTTAATTTCTCTTTCCTGTTACAGGGCTTCCCTGGTAGCTCAGATGGTAAAGGATTCGCCTGCAATGCAGAAGACCTGGGTTTGATCCCTGGGTTGGGAAGATCCCCTAAAGAAGGGAATGGCTACCCACTCCAGTATTCTTGCCTGGAGAATCCCAAGGACAGAGGAGTCTAGCAGGCTACAGTTCATGGAATCACAAAGAGTTGGACATGACTGAGCAACTGTTATAAAGACTATCATCAGCTTTCTCTTCTGGACATGTTACGCTCTGCTAAGCTTCAAAAGAGACACTGATGTATGGAACAGTCTTATGGACTCTGTGGGAGAGGGAGAGGGTGGGAAGATTTGGGAGAATGGCATTGAAACATGTAAAATATCATGTATGAAACGAGATGCCAGTCCAGGTTCAATGCATGATACTGGATGCTTGGGGCTAGTGCACTGGGACGACCCAGAGGGATGGTATGGGGAGGGAGGAGGGAGCACATGTATACCTGTGATGGATTCATTTTGATATTTGGCAAAACTAATACAATTATGTAAAGTTTAAAAATAAAATAAAATAAAATAAAAAATAAAAAAATAATAAAAATAAAATGTGTTCAAATCCTTGCCTTGTGTTTCTTATCTTATATACTTCACATATCTTGTTTCCATTTATCCTTTGCCTATATCATGGTAAACAACCTCATAAGTCAATTCTGTCTTTCCTTTTCCCTGATTCCTTCTGATATGTTCTCAATGCACTTTCTTGATCTGCCAGCTAAGTGACCAAACCTTTTTCTAATGCCTTTTGAAAAGTGTATCTTCAATGAAAACACTTATCCAATATAGGTTGCCTAAGATCTGATTTGTATCTTTTAGCTTTATTAGTCCTTTTGTGAATTTTGTATGAATTGTATTATCTATTTACTTGCAGCTACGTAACTCAGATTCTATTTCCTCATGCATTTTATGACTCTGCTTTAAGGCTCACATTCAGTCACTAAAAAGAAAAGCTACATTACACAGCTACAACTTGGACATGTGGGGTTAGGTTCATAAGAATTAAAGAGCTTGGCTGCATTGATAATACACAACATAAAGTAGGAAAAAAACATGTGGGGCATAATGGTCCATGTTGGCCTTCCTTATTAAACTTTGGTCATATTTTTCCCTTGTTGAAGGTAACATTAGATGCAGTGCAAGTCATGTTTATCAGCCATCACACACCAAAAAACACTAAGGTCTCATAGGTTACAGTCTCTGTGTGCTGTGCTCAGTTGTTCAGTCATGTCTGACTCTTTGCAGCCCCATGGACAGTAGTCAACCCAGCTCCTCTGTCCATGGGAATTCTCCAGGCAGGAATACTGGAGTGGGTTGCCATTTCCTACTCCAGGGGATCTTCCTGACCCAGGGATTGAACCCCCACCCCCCACATCTCTTGTCAGGGTTGCCATGCCTTCCTCCAGGGGATCGTCCCAATCCAGGGATCAAACCCAGGTCTCCCGCATTGCAGGCAGATTCTTTACCACCTGAGCCACCAGGGAAGCCCTATAGTGTCCAGAAAAGTGAGAGAGTATAATCAGGTGTGTGTGTATGTGTGCTCAGTCATGTCCAACTTTTTGTAATCCCAAGGATTGTAGCCTGCCAGCCTCCTCTGTCCATGGGATTCTCCAGGCAGGAATACTGGAGTGGGTTGCCATTTCCTACTCCAGGGGATCTTCCTGACCCAGGGATTGAACCCCACCCCCACATCTCTTGTCTTTCCTGCATTGGCAGGGGGTTTCTTTACCACTAACACCACCAGAGAAGCCCTATAATGCTATACTAAGAGATTAGGCACCAGAGAGGACAGTTTGTATTCTATAAAATAGAAGAATATTTGAAAACAACAGAGGTTCTAGGGACAATTACAGAGGCTCCTGATGCCAAGGAGATTCTAGGAATAATTGTTATTGCAATATCTTTTCAGTAGGAGGAATAATGTTTGTGTTTGGGGTCTCAGGGGCTTCCCTGGTGGTTCAGACTATAAACAATCTGCCTGCAATGCAGGAAACCCAGGTTTGATCCCTGGGTCAGGAAGATCCCACAGAGAAGGAAATGGCAACCCACTCCAGTATTCTTGCTTGGAGAACTGCATGGACAGAGGAGCCTGGCGGGCTATAGTCCATGTGATCAGAAAGAGTCGGACACAACTCAGGGGCTAACTTTGGGGTCTCAGAGGCTGAGGAAGAGATAACTTGCTCCTGATCACTAAGACATTGTGATGGAAGGTACTTCAGGGGTTTCAGACAAAAGAAGACTAGCAGATGTTCTGATTCTTTTTCAGTGCTGGGAACCTCAACAAAGATCTTTCAAGTCTGGTTTCCTGCTGCACTCTCATGGGGTAAAAGGGAGTAGATGATTGTTGAAAGGAATTCATGATTCTCAGATAAGAATTCTTCTTACAACTTACTTTTGCATATTAAATTATTATACATTAAGTTATTTATTTTGAGAATACAGTAGAGTTGAATAATATTTTTGACTTCTTTGCTTCTTACTGGTACATGAGAATGAAAAGTAAGCACTGTGTTAAACAGAGTAAGTTAAAATACCACAGCAAGAGAATGATGAATTAAAATCAAGTTTAGGCAAGCAAAAATATCATCATTTTACTTTTCTTAGGAGGAACTTGAATTCTAGGTAAGAAGAAATGATAGGGGATAAGAAATATTTTACCTGTTTTGAGTTTAAAATATTAAAATCAGTATTAATTTATAGGCAGAGAGAAGAGTTTCGTTTGTTTTAAATCATAGTGTTTGCACAAACTCACAAACTAAGTAGCTTTGAAGTAGATGAGCTGAGATGCAGCACTATCTCTAGTAGCTAAAAGAAGATGCCGACATCATCACAACAATCTAAGACTGAATAAACATTAGGAATAAATACACTGTGCTTTAAGTGATTATTCGACCTTGTGTATTTTGATTACTTGATAAAAAAAATGTAAGGAGTGACACAATTTTAGGAGGACCAAAAAAATTACAAACAATGAGAGTGCTTTCAATAGAACATCAGCTTATGTTTTTCAGTTCTTGTTCCTCTTGACCTTCAAGCTCTTTATGTCTTCTTCTCCTTTCTGTTCACGTCTTCAGGTGCTTAATCGTGCTTACTCACTCAGTTGCAACCCCATGGACTGTAGACTGCCCAGGTTCCTCTCTCAAATGGGATTCTTCAGGCAAGAACCCTGGAGTGGGTTCCCATTTCCTACTCTAATCTAGGGATCAAACCCAAGTCTGTGTCTCCTTGTTGCAGGCATAGTCTTTACTGCTGAGTCGTCCAGGAAGAAGTCCTCTTCATGTCTATACTTTGTCTGAAGCTTGCCAATCCCCTCTCTTCTTCCTTCCCATCAACACAGGATACTCTTGACTGACTAGCTCTATTTCTTTTCCCCTTCTAGTCTAATGGGTGTGAGAATGAATCTAGTCCTCTGCCAGGGAAGACATTGTAATTTTAGCAAGAGTCTTATAAGGAAATTTCTTAACCCAAAGAAATGATAAGTTTGGTGATGGGAAAGGAGGGATTTGAGCAGTGTCATGCAAGTGAGTGATTCTGTTGTTGTTGACAAGTGAAACCTTGAAACGTGTCTCAATTTATACCCCATTGAAGCAGTTGCTGCATCTCAATCAGCTTGACATTGCTTCTACAATATCTCCAGGTGAATTTATCTCAGAGATCTACAACAGAAGTCTTTGGACTTTGGAGAATTCAGGTCATAAAGATGACCTCTAGAATTTAGTATAACTATGAAGTAATTTAAAACTTAATAAAAATAACTCTAAATGGCATATTCAAGACTAAACAGAAAACATATAGGTTATTTTAAAAATATGAAGTAATTCAGTAGGATGAATTAGACCATTCACAGGTCTTTCCCAAACCTAAAATAATGCCCAGTAATGTGAAATATGACCTGTGCTGTCTTAACTTTATAAAGTGACCTTCCATCTAACTGAGCAGTTTGATTTAGGGGCTGGACTCGGCAGAATGGCTTTGAAAAGCACTGGGATAAGCTGTGGAGTTAACAGTGGTGCACATGCAGTAGTCAGAAGGCGTTACCTCTTCTTGAATGATAACTTGTTCTGTTCTCCTGGCCTCTATGATTTTGACATGTTAAAAATGTATTATCATTTATTTTCACTTTTTTGAAACTTGACAATAATGTCTAAATTCTAGTGAAGAGCAAAATTTACAGCACACTTATTTATGCAAGCATCAGGTCTCTGTTAATATGGGTTCAGCATTTGACTTCAATCTAAAATTGTCTTTACTTTGAAACACTAAGTATCATCTCACCCCTCTCATCCTCATAACACAGTTACATGTATAAAGGCCATGTTATATCTCTAGGAAATTTGAATGTTTAGGAGTTAGTAGGTGCTACTACTGGTGTTAAAACAGGACTCAGGAAATTAACTATATTGTTAAAATTCATCAGTGATGAAAGCAAACACCTAAGTGAAAGTATTTATAGGTCCTGCTGATGAATTTAACAGTGTATATTCATGTATAGCACCTGTGTTATTAACTAAAGTTTACTAAATGAAAGTCTCATAGAATCCTTCTTTTCAATCAATGGTATCTATAACAAGACTTTATTCTGTGACAATTAAAATAGCTTCATTCTTCATATTATAATTATTTTGAGGTATATTCCACTTTAAGGAAGCTGATATAAAAATATACATTTCAGGATAGTTGTTCACATTTTAAAAAGCTGTTTCATAGAAAGATTCATGATCACATTCTTTGAAATAACATGCTCTCTCAGCACACCTAAGTGCTGGTTTACACATCATTAACTACTTGACAGAGAGGAAAAGGTTGGGAACAGAAGAGAGAAATTTAGAACTAATGTAAGGGAGTCACTAATAATCGAATACAAAAACAAAGCTTAACTGAAATTTATAAAGTAAGTCAGTGAGGAAATATGTTTCATTATCTGGACAATTTTAGTACCATATCTACGGTGTTGAGTGAAATACTTATTAAAATAATTTAAGGCAGGCAGGTTTTGAAAATTTCCTTTAGGTATCTTTAATTCAGCAGAAAAAGTGACTATAATTTTTTTCATTGTATAATTGGCAGCAGCATTAAATTCAGAGGTGTGAGTTGTTGTAGATGCCCATGGCACTTAATACTCCTACAATCACAGGGGTGGGAAACACAGATCGATAGCACACAGTGGCTGTAATCAACATGCAGATTAATGAACAGGGCCATATCCACCGGGGAATGCTACAACAAAGACCAGTTGAACATTTTAATTGCTAAGTTGCTGCTAAGTCTCAATTCTTCATCAATCTCCATCCATTATGACCATTGATGCAGAGCAGACATTAAGAGGAAAACAATAACATAATGATTCATAAGTGCTAGAGTGCAAGGAATGGTTAGCTCTGGGAAAATCATGGCTGTGATTATTTCATGGCTCAGCCTACCTAAAAGATCTGACACATTATTCCTGATTATCATTGTTCCCTGGGCCAAACAGGCTTATATTTAATAAGTTGGTTTTAATGGAATTAATAGCACAGCAAAAGGTTAGTTGAACAATCTTTTCCCTGGTTACCTCAACATAGGTTTGAATTGTTCTTTTAACTAAATTCTTTAACTTAGAAAAATCACAGTCAGAGAAATCAAAAATAAAAAAGACTCATGAAATCATCTAAAATATCCTCATCTTGTAAGGGCAAGATTTTCTAACAGTATAATCAAGCATCATCTGTAGAGTTAGAGCTAGATGTATTCAGTGGCTATTTTCTTTATTTTCATTAATATTGACAGCTCTGTCCACATCCTGGGGTTTTAAATAAATCTCATAGAAGTTCACCGACATGGAATCCACAGAATGTTCTTGACTTGGGAAGAAATTTCCCATCGCTACTTTGGAAGGTATAAAAATGATTTTGTGGGACTTCCGCAGTGGCGCAGTGGATAAGAATCCACCTGCCAATGCAGGGCACACAGGTTCATTTCCTGGTATGGAAAGATTCCACATGCCACAGCGCAATGAAGCTGGTGTGTCACAACTACTGAGCCAGTGTGTGGCAACTACTGAAGCCTGTGTGCCTAGAGCCTGGCTCCACAACAAAAGAAGTCACCACAACGAGAAGTCCATGGCTACAACAAGGAATAGCCCCTGCTCACTGCAACTAGAGAAAGCCTGCACAAAGCAACAAAGACCCAGAGCAGTCAAAATAAACACATAAATAAACATATGTTTTTAAATGTTAAAAAAAATGATCACATGGTAGGTACAGCACTGGGGCTTCCCAGGTGGCACTAGTGGTTAAGAATCCACCTGTCAATTCAGGAGACATAAGAGACATGGTTTCGATCTCTGAGTTGGGAAGATCTCCTGGAGGAGAGCATGGCAGCCCTCTCCAGTGTTCTTGCCTGGAGAATCCCATGGTCAGAGGAGCCTGGCGGGCCACAGTTCATGGGATCGCAAAGAGTCAGACATGACTGAAGTGACTTAGCACACACATATGCACAGCACTGTATTGGAGAATTTACATGGGCTCCTCTAGTCCACACAACTTTTTGACATAAAATAACATTGTCCTTCATTTTATAAGCAAAACAACGAAAGCTTGGTGACATTCCCAAGTCACACTGCTCAGGAGCAGTGAAGCTAGGCTGCAAACACAGATCCTTCTGACTCTAAAGTTTTGCCATTCCCTCTACAATCTTGCTAGGTCCTAGACTCTAAGTCTGTGTTGACTTCTCCTGAGCACTCTTAATAATCAATGAATATACAAACCTTTAGTATTCTTACAGAATATACACATTCAAAGTATCAACCTCCTGGGTCTCAGGTGATGTTAGATGCAGAAACCTTTCAATCCCATGAAGCTCTCTCTTCAACCTTGTTTCAGTTTCAGCTCAGTTCAGTTCAGTCGCTCAGTCGTGTCCGACTCTTTGTGACCCCATGGACTGCAGCACGCCAGGCCTCCCTGTCCATCACCAACCCTCAGAGCTTGCTCAAACTCATGTCCATCAAGTCAGTGATGCCATCCAACCATCTCATCCTCTGTCATCCCCTTCTCCTCCTGCCTTCAATCTTTTCCCAGTATCAGGGTCTTTTCCAATGAGTCAGTTCTTTGCATCAGGTAGCCAAAGTATTGAGTTTCAGCTTCAGCATCAGTCTTCCCAATGAATATTCAGGACTCATTTCTTTTAGGATCAATTGGTTTTATCTCCTTGCTGTCCAAGGGACTCGCAAGGGTCTTCTCCAACATGACAGTTCAAAGCATCAATTCTTTGGCACTCAGCTTTCTTTATGGTCCAACTCTAACATCCAACTCTCACATCCATACATGACCACTGGAAAAACCATAGCTTTGACTAGATGACCTTTGTTTTAGTTTATGTCCCTTGAAAATCTGTTCCTTTATTGGATGGACTTCTCAACAAGTCACTACAGTTGCATGGCCTCAGTTGAATGGACTCTGCTTAGGAAGTTAGAGTATGTCATTAAATCAGGATTCATGCAAATTATATCTTACTTTATATGTTTTCTCTTTTACAAAATCATTCCTATAATTAAAAAAATTGACTTTTACCACAACCTTGTCAAATGACTAGTACAGGAATTAATTAATTGATGAATTACTTTTAACTAATTTTATTGAGATTCAGTTTGCAAATTTTGAAGCTGAAAATCACAATATTGAATGAAATGTTCAACACTTCAAACAAAATTCATCTGGCTCCTGGTATGGTGTTGTTTGCCAGCTTTTTATAAGTCATGTTAGAACCTATCACTAAATGGTCTGCAGAGAAGAAATTATATCACAAACAACCATTCTTGCCTACATCATTCGCTGATGCTCTCTTGGCTCTGTTAATTCCTCCAAGACATTGGTATGGAATTTTAACTTTCCACTAAAGCTTTTTCTTTCTTCTTCTTTTTTTAACCAGGAACCCCCTCTAATAGAATCAGGATATTTTCACAACCTTGATGCTGATATTCAAATTAGCCCAGGCAGTGGTGCAGGGGATCCAGTAGAGAAATTAATGGTCAGGAGACTTAAATTTCAGCTCTGCTGCTGCTGCTAAGTCACTTCAGTCCTGTCCGACTCTGTGTGACCCCATAGACGTCAGCCCACCAGGCTCCCCCGCCCCAATGTTCTCCAGGCAAGAACACTGGAGTGGGTTGCCATTTCCTTTTCCAATGCAGGAAAGTGAAAAGTGAAAGTGAAGTCGCTCAGTCGTGTCTGATTCTTTGCGACCCCATGGACTGCAGCCCACCAGGCCCCTCCATCCGTGGGACTCTCCAAGCAAGAGTACTGGAGTGGGATGCCATTGTCTTCTTCCAAATTTCAGCTCAGGTTTTGTTAAATATTTGCCTTAGGAACTTGGGTTAGTGCCTTACTTTCTTGGTGTCATATTCCTCATCTATATAATGACAGCATTTTTGAAGTTCATGTGATCAGGTTCTTGCAAATTGGACTTAATTCTGAGACTATTAATAAATTCTTATTGTCACAAGTCATTATCTCTTTCAGCTACTTCTTTTTGCTACAGTTTAAAACTGATGCCCCTTTATTTATACTAACTTGAAATTAACATCTCTTTTAAGGGACTGTGTGCATCTCTCTCTTATAAGATATCCTTTTATGTGTCTCTGTTTTCTAAGCTGAATTCCTGGCCACTTAAAGTGGACAATAGTATATATTATTCCTATTCTATACTCTCATCTTCAGCCTGAAAGCTATGAAGTATCTTCAACCAGTGAAATCTGGGTTTTGGATTATTTTCCAGCCTGGATGTACATATATATTTTTTCCACACTTCAGTTTTTAACCTAAGAGTATCTATCCTTCACAGAGATTCACTACACCTTTCAATTAAGAAACATCTGTGAATTTAATTAATGTGCTCTTGACTCCCACCCTTTTCCAGGTCATTAATGAGGAGGTTAAATCAGAACAGACTAGGCTGTATCTTGAGTCCCAGGGGTATCTCTTGGAAAAACTTCCTCCATAGCATTTCCATCTATTTGCATTGCTTTAAAGAATTCGTGCTATATGGTACTGAATATGTTTTGGAAATGCAGCATTTTAGATGTTAAAGAAATATTTTGGTAAGATCACATGTTTTTAGTCATGTATTTTTTTTTTTTTTAATCTCTCTCTTTTGAGAGGGATGATAGTAATCTATGGTTCAGTGGAATACGTGTTCTGGAGGAAATCAATGAGTTAGCATATGAAATGGGTAGACTATGAAACCAGTGTATCACCTCCAACATTCTGCAAAAACACCAATTCTATGAAATGTAGAATAGTGTGAGAAATCAACTAGGCACATGGGGCAGGCAGGTCATAAGCATGTTTAGTAAGCAGTGAACCATTACAGTTTATGCTATTAAAAGTGTTCTGTTGACTGCAAAAATATTTTATAAGATCAATAATTTATATTCATGGTACTTATCTTTATATTTAATAACACACGCACCTACACACACATAAATGCTCATCAGAACTGACAATGGAAAGAGCAAGTAGCCAATATATCAACTATCTTCCTAGATCACGAGAGCAAAATAAAGTACTGCGAAGAAAGATAGGACTGTAAGTACAGGTTCATAAATCTTTCCCTTTCTATAACACAACTGAAGATTTTAAAGCCAGGGGAAATTCCTTAACCTCAAAATTAGAGAATTTATTTTTTTCTTTCACTTATAATGCTTGGTGCGAGGGTGCTAAGTCACTTCAGTCATGTCCGACTCTTTGTGCCCCTATGGACTGTAGCCCGCCAGGCTCCTCTGTCCTTGGGGTTCTCCAGGCACAATTACTGGAGCGGTGCCATGCCCTCCTCCAGGGGAACTTCTGACCCGGGGATTGAACCTGGGTCTCTTACATCTCCTGCGTTGGCAGGCAGGTTTTTACCCCAAGCATCACCTGGGAAGCCCTATACTGCTTGGATGACCTGCTAAATACACTACAATTTGAAAAAAAATGAAGGTAGAATTCAGGAAATATTATGTACCCTTCCAAAAACACCACTACCTGTACAGAAAACATGTAAAACATTCTTATCAAGAAAGAGCTTTGCTGTTGCACTAAGTGTAGGACGAAGCAGTGATGGGGTGTGTGCAGAAGAGAGAAAGGGGAGAGTCTGCTTCAAGCTGCTCTCCTCAGGGCATGTTAATATCATGCTGACAGTTCAGTGGAAGGACTTGAAGACAATACTTGGGGCTGGAGCTTTTCATTGGTTCTCTTTTTGTTCCTGCCTTCACTCTCTAATGAAACATTCATTCAAATAAAGGAGGAAATTCTCCTTTACTTGCAAGGGTAACATGTAGCATAATGGGCTGGTTTGTTTCCTAGGGCTGCCATAAAAAATGACCACAAACTGGATGACTTAAAACAAGCCAAAATTTATTTTATTCTATCACAGTTCTGGAAGCCAAAAGTCTAAAATCAAGGTCTTGGCAGGCAGGGTTGCACTCGCTGAGACAACTCTAGGGGAGAATCCTTCTTTGTGTTTTCCAGCTTCTGGTGGCTCTGTGTCCTCAATGTGGCTGCTTAACTCCAATCTTTGCATCTTTTCTCATGATCTCTTTCTATCTCTCCTCTGTGTGTCTTAAAATGTTTGTTATTGGGATTTAGGGTCCACCCAGATAAACCGGAGAAGGAAATGGCAACCCACTCCAGTGTTCTTGCCTGGAGAATCCCAGGGATGGGGGAGCCTGGTGGGCTGCCGTCTCTGGGGTCGCACAGAGTCGGACATGACTGATGTGACTTAGCAGCAGATAAACCAGGATGATCTCATCCTGAGATCCCTAACTTAGTTACATCTGCAAAGACCCTCTTATGAAGGTTCATAGACATATCTTTTTGGAGGCCACCATTGAACCCACTACAAGAACACAAGGCAGGAGAGTGAAAAGAACTTTATAAAGGCATTTTTACAACCAAAGATCAAGAGCAGCAAACTTCCAGGACTTAATATGTGTCTATATTAGATTAAAAGAATCCACATATTTCAAAATGAACCTATCACTGAAATAAGACTCTTGCAGGGTGCTGTAAACATCTATCCAAATTTGATGTTACTTGGGGGCAAGATTGGGATCTTCCATATCTTTATTCTCAAGACAGAGCTTGAATCAGAATATGGGTTAGAATAAGTCCTGAATGAAGAGCTTTAAATATGTCAAATAGTGGATGAAAAAGGTAATTCTTGGATTTTTATTTCAGAGCATACTCTCATATGCAATTTGATTTTAGAGGCAGGATAGAATACTTAGTCCAGTCAAGGCTATGGTTTTTCCAGTGGTCATGTATGGATGTGAGAGTTGGACTGTGAAGAAAGCTGAGAGCCAAAGAATTGATGCTTTTGGACTGTGGTGTTGGAGAAGACTCTTGAGAGTCCCTTGGACTGCAAGGAGATCCAACCAGTCCATTCTGAAGGAGATCAGCCCTGGGATTTCTTTGGAGGGAATGATGCTAAAGCTGAAACTCCAGTACTTTGGCCACCTCATGCAGAGCTGACTCATTGGCAAAGACTCTGATGCTGGGAGGGATTGGGGGCAGGAGGAGAAGGGGACGACAGAGGATGAGATGGCTGGATGGCATCACCGACTCGATGGATATGAGTCTGAGTGAACTCTGGGAGTTGGTGACGGACAGGGAGGCCTGGCGTGCTGCGATTCATGGGGTCGCAAAGAGTCGGACGCGACTGAGCGACTGAACTGAACTGAACTGAGAATACTTATGGGGTTTCCCAGATAGTGCAGTGGTAAAGAATTCACCTGCAATGCAGGAGACTAGGGTTTAATCCGCAGGTCAGGAAGATCCCCTGGAGAAGGCAATGGCAACCCACTCCAGTAGTCTTGCCTGGGAAATCCCATGGACAGAAGGGCCTGGTGGGCTAGAGTCATACGGTCGCAAATGTCGGAATTCACATAGTGACCAAACCACTGCAATAGGCATGCTCATAAAATGCCTCACCTCAGCCATCAGAAAATTGCCTCAAATCCCTAATCTACCTGTTACTAAATGTCTACTGCTGCTGCTGCTAAGTCACTTCAGTCGTGTCCGACTCTGTGCGACCCCATAGACGGCAGCCCACCAGGCTCCCCCGTCCCTGGGATTCTAGAGGCAAGAACACTGGAGTGGGTTGCCATTTCCTTCTCCAATGCATGAAAGTGAAAAGTCAAAGTGAAGTCGCTCAGTTGTGTTCCACTCTTTGTGACCCCATGGACTGCAGCCTTCCAGGCTCCTCCGTCCATGGGATTTTGCAGGCAAGAGTACTGGAGTGGGGTGCCATCGCCTTCTCTGGCTAAATGCCTAATTTTGAGCAAATTAATTTGCCATCTGTTCCTCAGGTTATCTATAAATTAGTTCTTTGTGAGGAACCTGGCATGTAACAAGCACATCATAAATAATAATTCTCAAAACCATCTATTATTTTTAAGTTTGGAAAAGAGATTCAGAGAGGTCAGGAAACCTGTTAAATGCTGTTTAGAGAGTGCATTCAAAGCATGGCTTAGGATTTGGGTACTCAGATTTCTAGCTTAACTTTCTGTGCACATTATGAAGGATCCAGAAAGAAGAAGGAATCGATAGTGACCATAACATTTTAAATGTGCAGGAAGGACAGAATCTTGATTTTTAAATGCCATAAAGAGATTAGAAAGAATAAGCAATTTGGGGGGAAAATAATGGGAAAGAGAATGAGTTCAGTTTGGGGAAGGTTGAATTGGGAGTATTGCCATGAGATATTAATGCAAATGACTGTGTCATGCTCAAAGGCTTTTTATTGTACTAACAATAAAATCTAAAGTCCTCTCAATGGCCTAAAAAATTTTGTACTGTGTTGTATCTGTGTGTATTGTGTTATATATCCCTTTCCTGACTTTTTTTCTCCCTTTTTATAAACTTTTTTCTTCCTTCCAATTCTATGATGATGCTATTTTTTGTTGTTGTTGTTGTTACAGTCTCTGCACAGGCAGCTCTCTCTTCCCAGATTTTTCTTTCCCTCAGTCTTTGAATGGTTTCCCCTCATCTTATGCAGATTCTCTTGAAACCCCACCTCCTCAGAGATCTTCCATTCTAATGTCTGTATTTAGCTACCCTGCTCTGCTCCCTGTGACTATCTACTCTCTTATTTTGTCTTCAAAGCAGTCAGATAAGATCAGATCAGATCAGTCGCTCAGTCGTGTCCTACTCAAAGCAGTCAGGACTAACTAAACCATATGTTAGTCTCTGCATGTGTGTGCACATATATGTGTGTGTGTGGACATGCACACATGCATGCACAGTCATGCATGTGTCTGTTTCTTCTATTAAACTGTAAATTTTATAAAGACAAGAGCTTTCTCTTGGCATCACAGTGGGGCCATATCTTCAATGTCTAACATGTACTAAGTGAGAAATAGCTATTTACAGAATACATAAATGAGTGGCACAAACATCTAACACTAATAACCTCCATTTAGTGTTGGTGATTAAGAAGGCATGACTTACACCTTTGCTTTTCAATTGCTTACTTGATTCATACAAAGAAAATCTACATCCTCTTTGTTCTTATGATTCTTTTAAAGCCTTAAAAACTGCATCCCAATTAAGAAGAAAGCAAAATAGTATAGCTTATTACAAAAAAAGCTAACCACTTCAATTTTTAAAATTGTCTGTGTGTGTGCTTCTGTGTTAAAAAAAATCAGCACACTTCTGTGTTAAAAACACATAGGAAATCTTTTAAGTAGAGATTGGGTTAAAAATCTATCTGTGAATGTGAAGTTGCATATTGTGCTTTGTCTGCTCTCTTTAAATAGCACTCAGTTCAATTAGATTATCAAACACTAGAGCATCCCCAAGGTATCTAAGTATAAGCTGCAGCATTTCCTGTCTACTTAATTAAAAAAAAAAAAACTCAATAATAGTCATGGTACACTCCCTAATCTACCGTGTGCTAAAAATCTTGCCATCAGTGATACAGCAACAGAAAAGTACTCTTGGCTCCCAGACATGTTTCAACACTCACAAAGTGTATTACCTAGAATTTCCTTTTCCTTCTTTCACTTTGGCTTGGCATAATTTCAGAATCTCAGTAATTAAGAAACAAATGTATTTTTCATGATACTACTAAGAGGACAAATATGGGATCCATCTTTCTCAGAATTTATCAGAAGGTCTGGTTAAAATAGGCCTTGCTGCTGCTACTGCTGCTAAGTCCCTTCAGTCATGTCCAACTCTGTGTGACCCCATACACAGCAGCCCACTAGGTTCCTTTGTCCCTGGGATTCTCCAGGCAAGAATACTGGACTGGGTTGCCATTTCCTTCTCCAATGCGTGAAAGTGAAAAGTGAAAGTGAAGTCGCTCAGTCATGCTGGACTCTTAGCGACTCCATGGACTAGAGCCTACCAGGCTCCTCCATCCATGGGATTTTCCAGGCAAGAGTACTAGAGTGGGGTGCCATTGCCTTCTCTGAAAATAGGCCCTAATATATACCTAATGAATCGATGGAAGGAATGATGCTAAAGCTGAAACTCCAGTATTTTGGCCACCTCATGTGAAGAGTTGACTCATTGGAAAAGACTGATGCTGGGAGGGATTTGGGGGCAGGAGGAGAAGGGGACGACAGAGGATGAGATGGCTGGATGGCATCACTGACTCGATGGACATGAGCCTGAGTGAACTCCGGGAGTTGGTGATGGACAGGGAGGCCTGGCGTGCTTCGATTCACGGGGTCGCAAAGAGTCAGACACGACTGAGTGACTGAACTGAACTGAACTGAATGAATCGATGGCTGAATGTGTGGCACGTGAGTGAATGAAAATGTTCCAGTTTAAAACTAAAATTTTGTTTTTACCATTTTGATTTTTCTTATTTTCATTTTGGCATTTAAAATCATCTTTATGTTATTTTCCTTTCGGCCACACATTTTGAGTTTTATTGTATTTGCATTTTCATTGTTCAGTTCAGTCACTCAGTCATGTCCAACTTCTTGCTACCCCATGGACTGCAGCACGCCAGGCTTCCCTGTCCATCACCAACTCCTGGAGTTCACTCAAACCCATGTCCATTGAGTCGGTGATGCCCTCCAACCATCTCATCCTCTGTCATCCCCTTCTCCTCCTGCCCACAATCCCTCCCAGAATCAGGGTCTTTTCCAACGAGTCAACTCTTCTCATCAGGTGGCCGAAGTATTGGAGCTTCAGCTTTAGCATCAGTCCCTCCAATGAAGGATCTCCTTGCAGTCCAAGGGACTCTCAAGAGTCTTCTCCAACACCACAGTTCAGAAGCATCAATTTTTCAGCACTCAGCTTTCTTTACGGTCCAACTCTCACATCCACACATAACTACTGGAAAAACCATAGCTTTGACTATAGGGACCTCTGTCAGCAAAGTAATTTTCATTGTACCACATCACAAATCTTTTAGAAGCAAGGCTATCCCTTGTGAGAAATGCTCAACAGCCCAAACTCAAAGAATGGACTTGGAGACACAAGGTGCAGTGGGCAGGGACATTTTAATCACAGTCTTGCAAGGTCAGGTGTCTGGGGGGCAGGCACAGGTGTTACAGTGGGATTTTCATCCTCTCAGTACTCAAGTCCCTCCTCCAGTTCCTCATTGACTGAATACTGCTGCTGCTACTGCTGCTAAGTCACTTCAGTCGTGTCCGACTCTGTGCAACCCCATAGACAGCAGCCCACCAGGCTCCCCCGTCCCTGGGATTCTCCAGGCAAGAACACTGGAGTGGGTTGCCATTTCCTTCTCCAATGCAGGAAAGTGAAAAGTGAAAGTGAAGTCGCTCAGTCATATCCGACTCGTAGCGACCCCATGGACTGCAGCCTGGGGGTCCATGGGATCAAGTCCCTCCTCCAGTTCCTCATTGACTGAGTACTAGGGGCTAACAATCTTCCTGAAGTCTTTTTATTAGTCATTGGGGCCATGAGTATTACTTGTAGGCTTCAGAATGGAGGATTTACATTAATTATTTTCCCCCGCCCTTTAGATTTTTGCACATGTCCAGGGTAAAGCCTGTGAAATTGTCCTTATGAGGAAAGGGAACCAGGAAGGGAAGAAAACAAAGGCAATGAGATACCATCTTTAGGAAACTTATTTCTTAAAATAAGCTGGGTGTATATCTTTCTATTTAGCTATTTTTTAAAGTGAATATGGATCATTTCTTTATTTCTTATATTTTTCTCTTTGCTAGAAAAAACCAAATTTTCTTTCTTTTGTCTTAAAAAATTTTTTTTAATTGAAAAGATAATTGCTTTACAGGATTTTCTTGTTTTCTGCAAACATCAACAAGAATCAGTCATAAGTACACCCATGTTCCCTCCCTCCCCAAACTCCCTCCCGTCTCCCTCCCCATCCCACCTTTCTAGATTGTCACAGAGCCCCTGTTTAAGTTTCTTGAGTCATACAGCAAATTCCCATTGGCTATCTCTTTTACATATGGCATTGTAAGTTTCCATGTTACTCTTTCCATACATCTAACCCTCTCCCTCCTCTTCTGCCCCCATGTCCATAAGTCTGTTCTCTATGTCTCTTTCTCCATTCCTGCCCTGTAAATAAATTCATCCCTCAATCAAATCTTTCCATTTTCTACCTTCACTCATATTTTATGCTGTTAATCATTCTGGTTATATTTAGTGCTCTGGGCTAACTCAATATTTTAACAGGACAAAGTTTAGCCTATTGGGCAATTTTTATCCTTTTATAGCTATGTGCATTGTCATTTAATTACTTAAAAGTTTTCACTTTTCTTTTATGTTGTTAAAATAATTACAGATAAATGATTAACAGATATGATGATATACAGATATGATGTTTTCTCAATTATGACCTTGATTTATTCAAAGTGATGGTTTCAAATCTCTCACCTGTATGGTGGAGAAGGCCCCATCTCCCTCCTTAATTGTACTATTATTTTCACTTTAACTACCTAAGGAGTGTTTGGCTCTGAAACTCAGATCAGGATTAATTGATATTCCCTTGTATTAAATATTTTAGAAAGTGACAACAATTTTTGTCTTCAATAAAGAGTTTCCCCAGGCAAGCAGAAAGCAATTTACAAAAGCTGCAAAGCTGAGTGATCCAACATGATTTAAAATTCATGACTGAAGTCATCAGAGTGGGGAAATATAGAAGTTTCAACATAATGTATATTTGGAGATGTTTGTCATATTAGTCATAAAAACAGGGCATTAAGAAACTCAAAATAGAGCCTGTTTTAACATCTATGTTCAAGTCATGTGTATTTAGCTTTTCAGGACTCACTTAACTGGTCCACCCCTCATCCACGAGTGATGGTGGCTGCAGAGTGTGACCTTGCCCCTGTGACCACACTTGATGTTACCAGGAAATGGTGAACTGAAGTGTGCTCAGTTAGTTCCCCAGTAATTTGGGCCCTAAGAGAATTTGTGTTTTTGAGAATGATACTCTTGACAACAGAAGCAAGCAGAGACTAGAGATGGAGAGGATGTCTGGACAGATTTATGCTCCCTGGTTATAATTTCTTTGTATCAGTTACCTATTGTAGTGTAATAAATTATCCCAACACACAATAGCTTAATAAAATAAAACATTTTATCTTACTTTTTTTTTTTTTTTTTTGGCAGATCCTGAATCTGAATAAGACTTAATTGGGTTGCTTCTTCAGTTCAGTTCAGTTCAGTTGCTCAGTCATGTCTGACTCTTTTCGACCCCATGAATCGCAGCATGCCAGGCCTCCCTGTCCATCATCAATTTCTGGAGCTCACTCACGGACTCACATCCATCAAGTCAGTGATGCCATCCGGCCATCTCATCCTCTATCGTCCCCTTCTCCTCCTGCCCCCAATCCCTCCCAGCATCAGAGTCTTTTACAATGAGTCAACTCTTCACATGAGGTGGCCAAAGTACTGGAGTTTCAGCTTTAGCATCATTCCTTCCAAAGAAATCCCAGGGCTGATCTCCTTCAGAATGGACTGGTTGGATCTCCTTGTGGTCCAAGGGACTCTCAAGAGTCTTCTCCAACACCACAGTTCAAAAGCATCAATTCTTCGGCACTCAGCTTTCTTCACAGTCCAACTCTCACAGCCATACATGACCACAGGAAAAACCATAGCCTTGACTAGACGGACTTTTGTTGGCAAAGTAATGTCTCTGCTTTTGAATATGCTATCTAGGTTGGTCATAACTTTCCTTCCAAGGAGTAAGTGTCTTTTAATTCATGGCTGCAGTCACCATCTGCAGTGATTTTGGAGCCCCAAAAAATAAAGTCTGACACTGTTTCCCCATCTATTTCCCATGAAGTGGTGGGACCAGATGCCATGATCTTTGTTTTCTGAATGTTGAGCCTTAAGCCAACTTTTTCACTCTCCACTTTCACTTTCATCAAGAGGCTTTTGAGTTCTTCTTCACTTTCTGCCATAAGGGTGGTGTCATCTGCATATCTGAGGTTACTGACATTTCTCCTGGAAATCTTGATTCCAGCTTGTGCTTCTTCCAGTCCAGCATTTCTTATGATGTACTCTGCATATAAGTTAAATAAGCAGGGTGACAATATACAGCGTTGACGTACTCCTTTTCCTATTTGGAACCAGTCTGTTATTCCATGTCTAGTTCTAACTGTTGCTTCCTGACCTGCATACAGATTTCTCAAGAGGCAGGTCAGGTGGTCTGGTATTCCCATCTCTTTCAGAATTTTCCACAGTTTATTGTGATCCACACAGTCAAAGGCTTGGCATAGTCAATAAAGCAGAAATAGATGTTTTTCTGGAACTCTCTTGCTTTTTTGATGATCCAGCAGATGTTGGCAATGTGATCCCTGGTTCCTCTGCCTTTTCTAAAACCAGCTTGAACATCAGGAAGTTCACAGTTCACGTATTGCTGAAGCCTGGCTTGGAGAATTTTGAACATTACTAGCGTGTGAGATGAGTGCAATTGTGCGGTAGTTTGAGCATTCTTTGGTGTTGCCTTTCTTTGGGATTGGAATGAAAACTGATCTTTTCCAGTTCTGTGGTTGCTGCTGAGTTTTCCAAATGTGCTGGCATATTGAGTGCAGCACTTTCACAGCATCATCTTTCAGGATTTGAAATAGCTCAACTGGAATTCCATCCCCTCCACTAGCTTTGTTCATAGTGATGCTTTCTAAGGCCTAAAAAATTGCAATCAAGGTATTGACTGTGGTTATAGCCATCCTCAAGCTTTAACTGGCAGAAGAGCCACTTCATGGTCACTCATATGGCCATTACAGACCAATGGTCCTCTCTGGATATTTAGCCTGTCATTTCCTGCCACATGGACCTCTCCAAGGGGGCCAATTTTTTCCTTTGAAGCTACTTTTCCAGAGCTAAGACTTGGAAGGAGGGTGAAAGAGAGGGCAAATCTGGCAAAAGTCACAGTGTTTTTTCGTTATCTATTCTGAAAATTTAATAACATTACTTTTGCTGAATTTTAATCCTTAGAAAAGGGTCCTAGCACCAGCTCAAATTCGTGAAAAGGGAGACTATGGAGGGCATAAAGACAAGGATGTGAGGGTCAGTGAGGGCTATTTTAGCAGCTGCTGACTACAGTCTACCCTCTAGCTTCCAGTGATTCAAGTCCTTAAATATTTAAAAAATACCCAGCCTCACCTAAGTTCCTCCAAAGTCGAATCTTATTACAACATCAGCTCAAAATCCAGAAGCACTTTATATAAATCAGCTTCAGGTACAAATGAGGATCCTCAGATATAGTTTCTTAAGTAAAATTCCTTGGATATAGTTCCTTTTATCTTCAGATCTGTAAAACTAAAGAGGCAAATTATCTAACCCTCCACACACCAAACTTAGTTACTTACATCCCCTAGAGCAAAAGTTAGGAGACAGAGTGATCAAGACAGAAGTCACGTTATTTCTGTAATCTGATATTGGGAGTGACATGATATCATTTCTGTCATATTTTATTCATTAAAAGTGAGTCACTAGGTCCAGCCTGCTCTTGAGAGGAGAAGATTTAAAAAAGCATGAATACTGAGAGTCAGGCATCATCAGGGGTCCATTTGCAGGCTGCCAACCACACAGTCCTAGAGGTCTTGTGACATTTCTGTCCTGAATTATATTGAGACTCTTCAGTCTTTTTTTTATTTGTTTATTTAGTTTTATTTTAAAATGTATTTATTTTTAATTGGAAGATAATTGCTTTGTATATTGTGTTGGTTTCTGCCATGCATCAGCAAGAATCAGCCATAGTTATACATATGTCTTGACCCTCCCTCTCACTTCAGGCTATTAAAGAAGTTCCTATTTTGCTTTTCAGATAGCTGAAGTTGATTTTTGCTGCTTGAAATGGAAAAGACATTTAGTCAAACCTCTCTGTTTTTAAACTGGACATTTCTTATACTTTCCTTGCATTTTTTTAAAAGTCAAACTTTTTTGGAGTGTTCAGTATAGGCTGGAGATTTCTCACTATCAGGAAGATTCTACCCCAAATGCTTCTTTTCACAGTTCTAAGTTACTTTGGAAGGAATGATGCTAAAGCTGAAACTCCAGTACTTTGGCCACCTCATGTGAAGAGTTGACTCATTGGAAAAAAACTCTGATGCTGGGAGGGATTTGGGGCAGGAGGAGAAGGGGATGACAGAGGATGAGACGGCTGGATGGCATCACTGACTCGATGGACGTGAGTTTGAGTGAACTCTGGGAGTTGGTGATGAATAGGGAGGCCTGGCATGCTGCGATTCATGGGGTCGCAAAGAGTCAGACACGACTGAGCGACTGAACTGAACTGAACTGAACTGAAGTTACCGCCTTGCTGCTAAAGTCCACTGAAAAGATTCAGACTATTTTAGTTGACATCTCTAGAGTATTTGATGCTGTTAACTATTGCTGCATTTTGTTTTCCAAATAAAAATTTATTTTATTAGGATACTATTGCCATTAATACTTCCCAGGTGGCACAGTGGTAAAGAATATGCCTACCAATGCAGGAGACACATGTTTGATCCCTGGGTTGGGAAGATATCCTGGAGGAGAAAATGGTAACCCACTTCATTATACTTGCCTGGAAATTTCCATGGATAGAGGAGCCTATAGCCTATAGCCTATGGGCTATAGCCTGTGGTGCCCTGTTAAGTCACGTCATGTCCAGCTCTTTGCAACCCCATGAACTGTAGACGGCCAGGCTCCTCTGTCCATCGGATTCTTCAGGCAAGAATACTGGTGTGGGTTGCTGTGCCCTCCTCCAGGGGATTTTCCTAACACAGAGAATGAACTCACATCTCCTGCTGCCCCCACATTTTAGGCAGATTATTTTTTTTAAATATACATTTATTTATTTTAATTGGAGGTTAATTACTTTACAATATTGTATTGGTTTTGCCATACATCAACATGAATTCGCCACAGATATACACGTGTTCCTGATCCTGAACCCCCCCCTCCTCCCTCCCTGTACCATCCCTCTGGGTCATCCCAGTGCACCAGCCCCAAGCATCCTGTATCCTGCATTGAACCTGGACTGGTGATTCGTTTCATATATGATATTATACAAGTTTCAATGCCATTCCCCAAAATCATCCCACCTTCTCTCTGTCCCACAGAGTCCAAAAGACTACTTGATACATCTGTGTCTCTTTTGCACTCTCGCATATAGGGTTATCATTACCATCTTTCTAAATTCCATATATATGTGTTAGTATACTGTATTGGTGTTTTTCTTTCTGGCTTACTTCACTCTGTATAAAAGGCTCCAGTTTCATCCACCTCATTGGAACTGATTCAAATGTATTCTTTTTAATGGCTGAGTAATACTCCATTGTGTATATGTACCACCGCTTTCTTATCCATTCATCTGCTGATGGACATCTAGGTTGCTTCCATGTCTTGGCTATGTGCAACAGTGCTATGATGAACATTGGGGTACACGTGTCTCTTTCAATTCTAGTTTCCTCAGTGTGTATGCCCAGCAGTGGGATTGCTGGGTCATAAGGCAGTTCTATTTCCAGTTTTTTAAGAAATCCCCACACTATTCTCCATAGTGGCTGTACTAGTTTACATTCCCACCAACAGTGTAAGATGGTTCCCTTTTCTCCACACCCTCTCCAGCATTTATTGCTTGTAGACTTTTGGATCGCAGCCATTCTGACTGGCGTGAAATGGTACCTCATAGTGGTTTTGATTTGCATTTCTCTGATAATAAGTGATGTTGAGCATCTTTTCATGTGTTTGTTAGCCATCTGTATGTCTTCTTTGGAGAAATGTCTATTTAGTTCTTTGGCCCATTTTTTGATTGGGTCGTTTATTTTTCTGGAATTGAGCTGCAGGAGTTGCTTGTATATTTTTGAGATTAGTTGTTTGTCAGTTGCTTCATTTGCTATTATTTTCTCCCATTCTGAAGGCTGTCTTTTCACCTTGCTTATAGTTTCCTTTGTTGTGCAGAAGCTTTTAAGTTTAATTAGGTCCCATTTGTTTATTTTTGCTTTTATTTCCAATATTCTGGGAGGTGGGTCATAGAGGTGTGATGTATGTCAGAGAGTGTTTTGCCTATGTTCTCCTCTAGGAGTTTTTTTTTTTTTAATTTAATTTTATTTTTAAACTTTTACATAATTGTATTAGTTTTGCCAAATATCAAAATGAATCCATCACAGGTATACATGTGCTCCCCATCCTGAACCCTCCTCCCTCCTCCCTCCCCATACCATCCCTCTGGGTCGTCCCAGTGCACTAGCCCCAAGCATCCAGTATCGTGCATTGAACCTGGACTGGCATCTCGTTTCATACATGATATTTTACATGTTTCAATGCCATTCTCCCAAATCTTCCCACCCTCTCCCTCTCCCACAGAGTCCATAAGACTGTTCCATACATCAGCGTCACTTTTGGTGTCTCGTACACAGGGTTATTGTTATCATCTTTCTAAATTCCATATATATGAGTTAGTATACTGTATTGGTGTTTTTCTTTCTGGCTTACTTCACTCTGTATAATAGGCTCCAGTTTCATCCACCTCATTAGAACTGATTCAAATGTATTCTTTTTAATGGCTGAGTAATACTCCATTGTGTATATGTACCACAGCTTTCTTATCCATTCATCTGCTGATGGACATCTAGGTTGCTTCCATGTCCTGGCTATTATAAACAGTGCTGCGATGAACATTGGGGTACACGTGTCTCTTTCCCTTTTGGTTTCCTCAGTGTGTATGCCCAGCAGTGGGATTGCTGGATCATAAGGCAGTTCTATTTCCAGTTTTTTAAGGAATCTCCACACTGTTCTCCATAGTGGCTGTACTAGTTTGCATTCCCACCAACAGTGTAAGAGGGTTCCCTTTCCTCCACACCCTCTCCAACTCCTCTAGGAGTTTTATAGTTTCTGGTCTTATGTTTAGATCTTTAACCCATTTTGAGTTTATTTTTGTGTATGGTATTAGAAAGTGTTCTAGTTTCATTCTTTTACAAGTGGTTGACCAGTTTTCCCAGCACCACTTGTTAAAGAGATTGTCTTTAATCCATTGTATATTCTTGCCTCCTTTGTCAAAGATAAGGTGTCCATAGGTGCATGGATTTATCTCTGAGCTTTCTATTTTGTTCCATTGATCTGTATTTCTGTCTTTGTGCCAGTACCATACTGTCTTGATGACTGTGGCTTTGTAGTAGAGCCTGAAGTCAGGCAGGTTGATTCCTCCAGTTCCATTTTTCTTTCTCAAGGTTTCTTTGGCTATTCGAGGTTTTTTTTGTATTTCCATACAAATTGTGAAATTATTTGTTTTAGCTCTGTGAAAAATACCGTTGGTAGCTTGATAGGAATTGCATTGAATCTGTAAATTGCTTTGGGTAGTATAATCATTTTCACTATATTGATTCTTCTGATCCATGAACATGGTATATTTCTCCATCTATTAGTGTCCTCTTTGATTTCTTTCACCAGTGTTTTATAGTTTTCTATAGATAGGTCTTTAGTTTCTTTAGGCAGATATATTCCTAAGTATTTTATTCTTTTCGTTGCAATGGTGAATGGAATTATTTCCTTAATTTCTCTTTCTATTTTCTCATTATTAGTGTATAGGAATGTAAGGGATTTCTGTGTGTTGATGTTATATCCTGCAACTTTACTATATTCATTGATTAGCTCTGGTAATTTTCTGGTGGAGTCTTTAGGGTTTTCTATGTAAAGGATCATGTCATCTGCAAACAGTGAGTTTTACTTCTTCTTTTCCAATTTGGATTCCTTTTATTCTTTTGTCTGCTCTGATTGCTGAGGCCAAAACTTCCAAAACTATGTGGAATAGTAGAGGTGAAAGTGGGCAGCCTTGTCTTGTTCCTGACTTTAGAGGAAATGCTTTCAATTTTTCACCATTGAGGATAATGTTTGCTGTGGGTTTGCCATATATAGCTTTTATTATGTTGAGGTATATTCCTTCTATTTCTGCTTTCTGGAGAGTTTTTTTTTTTTTTTTTTTAATCATAAATGGATGTTGAATTTTGTCAAAGGCTTTCTCTGCATCTATTGAGATAATCATATGGCTTTTATTTTTCAATTTGTTAATGTGGTGTATTACATTGATCGATTTGTGGATATTTAAGAATCCTTGCATCCCTGGGATAAAGCCCACTTGGTCATGGTGTATGATCTTTTTAATGTATTGTTGGATTCTGATTGCTAGAATTTTATTAAGGATTTTTGCATCTATGTTCATCAGTGATATTGGCCTGTAGTTTTCTTTTTTTGTGGCATCTTTGTCAGGTTTTGATATTAGGGTGATGGTGGCCTCATAGAATGAGTTTGGAAGTTTACCTTCCTATGAAATTTTCTGGAAGAGTTTGAGTAGTATAGGTGTCAGCTCTTCCCCCAAAATTTGGTAGAATTCAGCTGTGAAGCTGTCTGGACCTGGGCTTTTGTTTGCTGGAAGATTTCTGAATACAGTTTCAATTCCCTTGCTTGTGATGGGTCTGTTAAGATTTTCTATTTCCTCCTGGTTCAGTTTTGGAAAGTTGTACTTTTCTAAGAATTTGTGCATTTCTTCCATGTTGTCCACTTATTGGCATATAATTGCTGATAGTAGTCTTTTATCATCCTTTGTGTTTGTGTGTTGTCTGTTGTGTTCTATCCATTTTCATTTCTAATTTTATTGATTTGATTTTTCTCCCTTTGTTTCTTGATGAGTCTGGCTAATGGTTTGTTCCTAATTTTTAAGATTTCTTTTCTTCTACTAATCCCGGGGTTCTTCATTTCTTCCTTTCCTAGTTGCTTTAGGTGTAGAGTTAGGTTATTTATTTGACTTTTTTCTTGTTTCTTGAGGTATGCCTGTATTGCTATGAACTTTCCCCTTAGGACTGCTTTTACAGTGTCCCACAGGTTTTGGGTTGTTGTGTTTTCATTTTCATTTGTTTCTATGCATATTTTGATTTCTTTTTTGATTTCTTTTGTATTTTGTTGGTTATTCAGCAGCATGTTGTTCTGCCTCCATATGTTGGAATTTTTAATTAGTTTTTCTCCTGTAATTGAGATTTAATCTTACTGCATTGTGATCAAAAAAGATGCTTGGAATGATTTCAATTTTTTTGAATTTACCAAGATTAGATTTATGGCCCAGGATGTGATCTATCCTGGAGAAGGTTCCGTGTGTGCTTGAGAAAAAGGTGAAATTCATTGTTTTGGGGTGAAATGTCCTATAAATATCAATTAGGTCTAACTGGTCTATTGTATCATTTAAAGTTTGTGTTTCCTTGTTAATTTTCTGTTTAGTTGATCTATCCATAAGTGTGAGTGGGGTATTAAAGTCTCCCACTATTATTGTGTTATCGTTAATTTCCCCTTTCATACTTGTTAGCATTTGTCTTACATATTGCGGTGCTCCTATGTTGGGTGCATATATATTTATAATTGTTATATCTTCTTCTTGGATTGATCCTTTCATCATTATGTAGTGACCGTGTTTGTCTCTTTTCACAGCCTTTGTTTTAAAGTCTATTTTATCTGATATGAGTATTGCTACTCCTGCTTTCTTTTGGTCTCTATTTGCATGGAAAATCTTTTTCCAGCCCTTCACTTTCAGTCTGTATGTGTCCCCTGTTTTGAGGTGGGTCTCTTGTACACAACATATATAGGGGTCTTGTTTTTGTATCCATTCATCCAGTCTTTGTCTTTTGGTTGGGGCATTCAATCCATTTACGTTTAAGGTAATTATTGATAAATATGATCCCACTGCCATTTGCTTTATTGTTTTGGGTTCGAGTTTATACACCCTTTTTGTGTCTCCTGTCTAGAGAATCTCCTTTAGCATTTGTTGGAGAGCTGGTTTGGTGGTGCTGAATTCTTTCAGCTTTTGCTTGTCTGTAAAGCTTTTGATTTCTCCTTCATATTTGAATGAGATCCTTGATGGGTACAGTAATCTGGGCTGTAGGTTATTTTCTTTCATCACTTTAAGTACGTCTTGCCATTCCCACCTGGCTTGAAGAGTTTCTACTGAAAGATCAGCTGTTATCCTTATGGGAATCCCCTTGTGTGTTATTTGTTGTTTTTCCCTTGCTGCTTTTAATATTTGTTCTTTGTGTTTGATCTTTGTTAATTTGATTAATATGTGTCTTGGGGTGTTTTGCCTTGGGTTTATCCTGTTTGGGACTCTCTGGGCTTGGACTTGGGTGATTATTTCAACTATTATCTCCTCAAGTATTTTCTCATGGTCTTTCTTTTTTTCTTCTTCTTCTGGGACTCCTATGATTCGAATGTTGGGGCGTTTAATATTGTCCTGGAGGTCTCTGAGATTGTCCTCATTTCTTTTATTAGTTTTTCTTTTTTCCTCTCTGATTCATTTATTTCTACCATTCTATCTTCTAATTCACTAATCCTATCTTCTGCCTCTGTTAATCTACTATTTGTTGCCTTCAGAGTGTTTTTGATCTCATTTAGTGCATTATTCATTACATATTGACTCTTTTTTATTTCTTCTAGGTCCTTGTTAAACCTTTCTTGCATCTTCTCAATCCTTGTCTCCAGGCTATTTTTCTGTGATTCCATTTTTATTTCAAGATTTTGGATCATTTTCACTATCATTATTCGGAATTCTTTGTCAGGTAGATTCCCTATCTCTTCCTCTTTTGTTTGGTTTGGTGGGCATTTATCCTGTTCCTTTACCTGCTGTGTATTCCTCTGTCTCTTCATCTTGTTTATATTGCTGAGTTTGGGGTGTCGTTTCTGTATTCTGGCAGTTTGTGGAGTTCTCTTTATTGTGGAGTTTCCTTGCTGTGGGTGGGGTTGTACAGGTGGCTTATCAAGGTTTCTTGGTTAGGGAAGCTTGTGTCAGTGTTCTGGTGGGTGGAGCTGGATTTCTTCTCTCTGGAGAGCAATGAAGTGTCCAGTAATGAGTTATGAGATGTCAGTGGTTTTGGAGTAACTTTGGATAGCCTGTATATTGGTGCTCAGGGCTGTGTTCCTGTGTTGCTGGAGAATTTGTGTGGTACGTCTTGCTCTGGAACTTGTTGGCCCTTGGGTGGTGCTTGGTTTCAGTGTAGGTACAGAGGCGTTTGATGAGCTCCTGTCAATTAATGTTCCCTGGGGTCAGGAATTCTCTGGTGTTCTCAGGGTTTGGACTTAAGCCTCCTGCTTCTGGTTTTCAGTCTTATTTTTACAGTAGTCTCAAGACTTCTCCTTCTATACAGCACAGTTGATAAAACATCTACGTTAAAGATGAAAAGTTTCTCCATAGTGAGGGACACACAGAGAGGTTCACAGAGTTACATGGAGAAGGGAAGAGGGAGGAGGGAGTTAGAGGTGACCCAAATGAGATGAGGTGGAATCAAAAGAGGAGAGAGAAAGCTAGCCAGTAATCACTTCCTTATGTGCACTCCACAACTGGATCACACAGAGATGTTCATGGAGTTATACAGAGAAGAGGGAGGAAGGAGACAGAGGTGGCCAGGAGGATAAAAGAGGGGAATCAAAAGGAGAGAGACAGATCCAGCCAGTAATCAGTTCCCTAAGTGTTCTCCACAGTCTGGAACACACAGAAATTCACAGAGTTGGGTAGAGAAGAGATGGGGTAGGGAGGAGACACAGGCGACCTGGTGGAGAAAAAGGAGAGTCCAAAGGGGGAGAGAGCAGTCAAGCCAGTAATCTCGCTCCCAAGTAAAAATGGGTACTGAAGATTGGGTTCTTAAAGGTACAAAATTGATAACAAATACCAAAAAGCAAAGATTAAAAATCTAGAGTAGAGTTTGGAATTTCAAAAATACAATATTAAAGAAAAGAAGAAAAAAAGAGAGAAAAAAAATACCAAAGTCACAAAAATTATAAAAAAAAATATATATATATATATATGAAGTTTGCTTTTAAAAAATAGGGTCTTTTTTTTTGCAAAGAAATAGTAGGTTATAAAAGTGAAAATCAAATGAGTAATAGAGGACTTAAAAATTTTTAAAAAGGAATTATAAAAATAGTAAAAATATGTCTAGGACTTTCTCTGGTGTTCTTGTGGGTATTGTGGGGTCAGTTCATTTTCGGATAGTTCCTTGGTCTGGCTTATATTTCTCAAGATCTATAGGCCCCTTCCTATGTAGTCAGTTCTAACGACAGGGTTTTAATCTATTTCACCTGTCACTTCCAAGGTGGTTCCCTCTGTTTTAGCTTCTTCTGTTTGCTGGTCTCTTCAGGGTCTGATTTCAGCCCTGACACAAAGGGGGCAGTGGTGGACACTGTTTTTAGGCTCACTTGTTCAGTCAGGCTGTGGGGAGGGAGGGACTGTGCAAACAAATAACACTGGCGTGTGCTCGCAGTGCCTCAGCCACACTGGTCCTGCCCCCGCTCATGGCATGTATACCCTCCCTGCCCACACTGCTCAGGCTCTAGGTTGCTCCACCGGGAACTGTCCGAGGCTGGCTCTGGGCTGCATGCACCTCCCAGATCTAAGCCGCTCAGGTTCAGGCACTTGGGTAGTCCTCAGAGGCGCAGACTCGGTTGGGCCTGCGTTTTGTACCCTTCCCAGGTCCAAGCAGCTCAGGTGATGGGGTGTTTGGTGAGCACAGTCGCTGCAACTTATTGCCTCCCCCATCTCTGATGCTCAGTTTTCTGGGTGTACAACCAGCGCACCTTCTCAGGTGGATGTTGACCATCCAGAACCCCAAGAGGTCTTAGTTAGCACAGAAGCCTGCTTACAGTTTTGTAGATAATGTCTCTCTGGGGCTGCATTTGCCCCCTTCCAGCTCTGGCTGCCTGTCGCCGTAGGGGGATGGTCTGCAGCTGGCTATCTCTGTTCAGTTCTTTTTCTGTGCACAGGCCTGGCGGTGTCTTAGGTTAGGGCTGGCTTTGCACGTGGTAGTTATCCCACAGTCTGGTTTGCTAGCCCAAGTTAGTTCGCTCAGATTGCTCTCGGGGCATTCAGGCCAGATTCTTACTCTAAGCAACGCAGTCTGCACCTCCGTGCCCAGCCCCCGCTTGCTAGTGGTGGGTGCAGGCATCTGCGCTGCTTCTCCGCTGTGGGAGTTACTGTTGGGCTCGTAATCTGTGAGTTTTATTTATTTATTTATTTTTCCTCCCTGTTATGTTGCCCTCTGTGCTTCCAAGGCTCACCACAGACTCAGCAGTGAGAGTATTTCCTGGTATTTGGAAACTTCTCTCTTTTTAAGACTCCCTTCCCGGGACAGAGCTTTGTCCCTACCTCTTTTGTCTCTTTTTTTGTCTTTTATATTTTTTCCTACCTCCTTTCAAAGACAGTGGGCTGCTTTTCTGGGTTCCCGATGTCCTCTGCCAGCCTTCAGAAGTTGTTTTGTGGAATTTACTCAGCGTTTAAATGTTCTTTTGATGAATTAGTTGTGGAGAAACTGGTCTCCCCATCCTATTCCTCCACCATCTTAGGACTGCCTCCCTAGGGCAGATTATTTACTGCTGAGTCACCTGGGAAGCCTGGGCTACAGCATAAGTGGTTGCAGAGTCGGACATGACTGAGCATACACACACACACACACACAAACACACTGCCATTAATCCATGAATAGTGAGAGAGCATAAACCAATCCCTGATACTCAGTTGCACTCTAATAAAAGTTGGGAAAGTTTTTAAAGAGCTGGTGAGGGTGGACTCAGGCCATCTGATTTTTAATTGGCTTCACCCCTATTTCCCTATCTCTGTTTTAGGAAATAGTTATATAACTTGGAGAACAAAAGTTAGGCTCCTACCTCCTGATAGAAACTGTGAAAGAGGGGTGCTATCTTCTTTGATGAATATAATTCAAAGAGGTAGCTCCTAGGTCCTTAAGAAAGTCCTGGCAAGAGACTTGCAAAAAAATATACATTTTAAAGAAACAGGGGAAGCATTTATAATTACACAGCCTGTAAAAGGAACGCTATAAGGAAAGGAAAGTCAGAGGTCTGGAGTCAGGAGGAAGCCTGTCTAATGTTTGGTCTAGCTGAGGGGAATGTTCAGGCCATCCTGGGTTAGGCTTCACTCGAGTGTCTGTCCCTCCTCCAGGGATGTAGCTTGTGTTCCAGCCCTTTTCCTTGTTGACTACTTGCCTTTCTTCCCATCTCCTCCCCCACCTAGTGAGACAGGAAGGCTGCAGGGGAAGAATGCACTTCCTAAATTCAGGAAAGTTCTTCCCTTGGAGAGTAAGCCTTTGCTATGGAGGAGAACGTAAGTGCTTCATAAAGGTCATGCCTCCTGCCTCTGCCTCCACAGCAGAGCCCTAAGGGAATCTCTCCTGAAACCTCCCTGTGAGACCTGTCGGGGTTCCTGTAGGGAAAGCGTAGAAATCTGGGGCTCTGTAAGCCTGTGGATCCAGAGACTTTTCAGTCTCCTGTTAGTTCATACAGAGCTTCCAGGAGCCTTTCAAAATTGCCATCTATGCGTTCTCACCATTTTGTGACTTTCTACAACTTCTTTTGAGGCAGTCTGGTCTTTGTGTCTGTATCTCTCCTCCCTCAATCTTGAGACACTCTCCTGGATTAACCCTTATCTTTTTTATTATTAGCTTTTACATTTGTTTGTTTGTTTTGTTTATTAAAAATTCTCCCTTTTGATGTCTCTTTAATCTTCTCACAGTCAAGATTCCCTCTTTTGTCCTTTTCTTTCAGCATATATACTCTTTGAAAGCGTGCCCCCTCCCTGCTTCTAAAAAAATGCTTGTTGCTCAGTCATGTCTGACTCTTTGTGACCCTATAGACTGTAGCCCGCCAGGCTCATCTTCTAAGAACCATCTTAAATTAAAAAATGAAATCTAAATCTCCATTCCAAATTGCCATCTACTATTAATACCTATTCATCATCTCTATTTGATGTCTCACAAGCACTTATAAGTACAATGTCTTACAACAATTTATCCCCATCCTCTGTACTTCCTCCCTTGCACAAACTATAAATTTGGATAGCATCCTTGAATCTATCTTCCTTATTCATATGGTGTTGGTGGTTTTGTTAGGTAGTTAGAATAGGAAAAATGGAACCCAAAATGCAAGTGGCTAAAAGACAAAGAAGGAAAAGCCCATGAAAATAGAATAAAGAAAAGTCCGAGAACTGGAGTGAGGACCTCAGGTAAAACAAACAGCACCCCTGGCTAGCCCATTTTACATAGGGCAGGCCCAGGGGGAGGAGGGGCCTCTTTTCTCTTCGCATCCTTTGGGTTGGCATTTCCTCAGCCTCCAGGATGTATTTTCCTTTACTTTTTAAATAAAACTGAGCTGTAACACAGAGCTGTAACACTGGTCCATCCAAGGGCTGTAATGCTGGTCCATCCGTCGCTTCAAATTTTTGTTGTGACAAGACAGAACTGAGGAAATCACACACTCCCATGACAGTTTAGCAGCTAAGTTGTGTCCAGCTCTTGCGACCCCATGGACTGTAGCCCTTAAGCCTCTTCTGTTTGTGGGATTTCCCAGGCAATAATTATGGAGCAGGTTACCATTTCCTAATCTAGGGGATTTTCCCAACTGAGGGATTGAATTCAGATCTTCTGCATTGGCAGGCAGATTCTTTACCACTTAGCCACCAGGGAAGCCCTCCTTACCCACAGAGCAGCCAGCTAATCATGTTCCTAACGCTTGTCAATTTTCCCACCATAATATCTGTCTGTTTGTACATTTTTCTCCAACACTATCATGCTTTTTTTCTTTTTTATATAAATCACTATCATCTTTCTTGTGATGTAGAATATAAGAGGTTACGAGTATGGGATCTGAAGAGACTAACTGGTTTTGAATCTTGGTTTTGCTTCTTAGCTACTTACTAGGGATGCGACCTTGAGCAGGTTGCTTAATGTCTCTCTGTGATTTAGGTTCCTCTTTCGTAAAAGATGTAAAATAATGTTGCCTACCTCACTGAGTTTTTGGCAAGATTGAGTTAATGCAAGTAAAATGTTTAGAATAGATTTTCCTGGTGGTGCTGATAGCAAAGAATCTGCCTTCAGTGCAGGAGACCTGGGTTCAATCCCTGAGTTGGGAAGATTCCCCTGGAGTAGGGAATGGCTACCCAGTGCAGTATTCTTACCTGGACAATTCCATGGACCGAGGAGCCCGGCAGGCTTCAGTCTGTGGTGGTCAAAAAAACTTGGACCTAACTGATTGACTAACAGTATCTAATACTAACTAGGCTCATATTAAGCATACAAAAAATATTAGTTATTACCCAAATCAGCTGATGACTACAATGACCTCCTCGTGAGCTCTTTTATTTGCTCTCAGCAATGAGTCTAAGCCATTCTAACACTGCAGTAGAGTACAAATGCAGTTATGTCCTGCCTCACTCTTATTAAAATATTTCAATTGTCAATTGCTCTCTAATCCAAAATACAAGGTGTACAAGGACCCTCATGTTCTTGTTCCCTTTTCAGTCATATGTCTTGTTAATCTTTCTGATCCTCAGAATCTGGAGTCATTCATTCCCACTAAGTAACTACTATGTTTTTGGTAACTACCAAGTGTAGAGGATGCAGTGACACTCTTCTACTCTCATTGAAATCATGCTCTGTATGGACAGCTGTATGGAGCTGTCCATGTTGCCTGAGTTTCAGCTCTCCAAATTGATCACACTTTTTCTCAGTTCTAGATTTTGGAAAATACTGCTCTCTCTTCCTCTCCTTTACTTTTTGCTACTTGCTGGTATAGTTCCTGTTACAACTTGTGTTTGAGATTAGACTTGCTTTCTTTTAGGAAAGTCTTCTCTGACCACTAACATTCAGTTATTTTCCCTCATTAGGCTCCTGTGGTACATTGGAGTCAGTCCTGTAAATATTATTTTCAGTCACAGCCTTTAAGCTTCTGGAGCACCAAGACTGCATTCTCCTTCATCTTTGCATCTCTAGTATCAAACACCAGGCCCATTATAAAGTGGACTTTTAATATACAACTGTTGAATGAATATCAGGGCATGCCCACTGGAGGGCCGTTGGGGCAAGGATACAGGTATGTGGGGAGCTGTGGACCCGCATGGGAAAGATCTTGCCCCAGCGTGAAGTTAAAGATAGTTTAATTTAAAGACAATACGATAGCAAGGGAAAGAAGCTCACTTTGAATACAAAGTGAAAGTGTTAGTCCCTCAGACATGTCCAACTCTTTGCGACCCTGTGAACTGTAGCCCATTAGGCGCCTCTGTCCATGGTGTTCTCCAGGCAAGAATGCTGGAGTAGTTAGCCAGTCCCTTCTCCAGGGGTTGAATCCTGGTCTCCTGCATTACAGGCAGTTTGTTTACTGTCTGAGCCAGGGAAAATGGAATTAATTAAAAGTCATCTGACTTAGTACCATGAATCAAAGCTAAAGAGGGGAAAGTGATGGTGGGCAGGGAGAGACAGAGAGTTGGAGAGAGAGAATGCTAAAGTAAGTGAGATGTTTACTGAAATTTCTGAGGAATCTTATGGCATAAGCACTCAACAGAATGGGTGATAGGTGTTTAGTTAACAGTCAACACTTGGGTGGGGACGTAGACTATGCTGTTTTGCAGACATCGGCTCCCTGGCTATCTGCATTAGAAGCCTCAGCACAAACTCCAGGAGATATCATCAGCAATGTGACAGTGCCCCTGGTGTGCACTAGCTATGGAAATACTTTTTCTCACTTTGGCAGATACAGAAGACATCTGTGCAGCAGGCTGAGCCAGAAAGGAGGGAAATGGCAGTGCTGTGGGATAACCACCATCTTCCTTGATGCATCCCAAAGGTATTTCTGGAAACATCTGGAAGGAATCTGTGCATGAAGAGCAAGAAGATGAAGAGCAGATGAGGGCAGAGCAAAATATATTTTTATTTTTTACTGTTAATATAACTAATTTTATCTTCAATTAACTTTAATCTATGATTATATACACAATGTCAGGTCTTTTATACCTGTGTCTCTTATTTGATGCTTACATGGATTTTCCTTAAAAGAGTTAAAATCTCTTGTTTAGATCCCATATGTATACATATTGTTGTATGTAGTGTATTAGTCAATTTGTACAAGATCTTGCTGTGATAACAAACAAGCACAAAGCTCTTTGACTTACAGTAAAGAAAGCTTATTTCTGGTTTTGTTTTCTGGGTTATCTTTGACTTTGTTCTACATGTTTTCTTCATTCTAGGATCCAGACTGAAGAGTAAGCCTCTTTTGGGGGTTATTATTTTCACTGTCCTTGTGGCAGAGCAAAAGTAAAAGATGCAAACCTAGCAAAGACTCCTAAAATTTCAGCAACAAATTTCAGCCCTTAATAACTGACATTTCTGATATCTTAGGGAGGGACATCGCCAATCTTATGGCGATGTGTAGGGATGATTAATTTCTCTGCACTTTCCAGAAATAACTGATAACAGTAGTCCAATAATCTACATGCTTGCTTGTAGTTGTTGTTTTGTTGCTTAGTTTTGTCCAACTCTTTTGAGACCCCCTGGACTGTAGCCCTCAGTGCTCCTCTGTCCATGGGATTTCCCAGGTAAGAATACTGGAGTAGGTTGCTACTTCATTCTCCAGGGTATATTCCTGACCTGAGATTCAAACCCCATCTCCTGCATTGGCAGGCGGATTCTTTACTAATTGTAGGAAAAAGCCTTTTTTCATTTCCCAGGCATTATTTCCCCTTTATAAACATCTTAATTGAGTATATGTACTTTAGGTCTATTGTCATGTTTCATTTCCTATTCAACAAGACTGCTTCTCTACCTTATTTTAACAGTTGCTTAGATATAGCAGCAAAATGGTAACCATCATAGTCTTATATTAGGATACCGTGTCTTCAGTTTTTCTTGATGCTCTGAGAACTACATGGCCAAAAGCCTATTTTCAACTGATACTTAGTTTTTTAAAAGGCATAAGTTTTAGTCTTTTAAATACCATAGTAATCATTTTTCTTATTATTGGAACTACTTTCTTTCATGTGAGATTATTGTGTATGCTTGAAACTGCTTCATAGTCTCTGACAATTTTTTGATCATCAGTACCAACTTTCAATTACTCTCATGCTCCCAATCAATCTATTCCCATTAAAGGCAGTCCAACATATTTTATAATTATTATCCTTCCATATATTTGGCAATAAAATGCTCTCAATTTAACTTATTTTAAAAAAAGCCTCTTTACTTCCCTAAAATAAGGTACAAATGACAGCTGCAGAGAGTCTAGAGAATGATGAAGACTGGTAATTCTATACACAAGAAAAACCTGTCTTATACCATAAAGGTGCATTTCTCAATGCTTCCATGTTTATTTCTATACCTTTAACTAAAAAAATCACCAATATTTTGTAATCTTCTTTGCATAAATTGAGAATCCTATTTTATCTAAGTGAAAGGAAACTCCCATCAGAAGGGCTTATCCCTAAGAAATAAGGATATGTATTGACTCATGTAAATGGAAGTCCTGAGGTAGCAGTGGTTCAGGATGAGCAGAATCAGCCCGTGATCATTTGACTTCTTCCTTCTCCTTGTTTTGTTTTATTCTCAGACTGATAGCAAAGGGAGCACAGGCTTCACATCCATACATGATAACAGCTGGGAGATGAAAGATATTGTCCTTTCTGAAAGTTCTTCCAGGAGAAAAAATAATTCTAGAAGGAACTTAATCAGAGGCTCTGGGGAAACCTTTTATTTCATTGGTACAAATCAGGTCACATGTCATTTTTTAACAAATCGCTGGTAAGAGTGATGCAATTATCCTTAATATGATCATCATCTGAGGAGGTGAGCTAATGTCAACTGTCCTTTTGGTACCTATATTCAGTAAGAAATGGGCTTCCTTGGTGGCTCAGATGGTAAAGTGTCTGCCTGCAGTGTGGGAGACCCAGGTTCGATCTCTGGTTTGGGAAGATCCCCTGGAGAAGGAAATGGCAACCCACTCCAGTACTCTTGCCTGGAAAATTCCATGGACTGAGGAGCCTGGTAGGCTACAGTCCATGGGGTCGCAAAGAGTCAGACACGACTGAGCGACTTCACTTTCACTTCACTTTCTTTCAGTAAGAAGGTGTGAATACCTAAACCAGAGTTCACAAAGCAAGGAGAATGGAACACATACATGCTGGATAGGTGGCCAACAGTAGCAATATTCAATTCATCATTCTGTAAATGAGTTTACTTTTTCCTTTTGTCATTACATCTAAAATGATGAAAAAATTATCCATTTTTGTTATCAGATGCCAGAGAGAAAGAATTTTTTTCTGGTTAAAGTTTAAGTCATTTTTATGATTCCTTGAAGGATTTGTCTCCTGGCATACACTTCTCTTACATGATTCATAATTCTTGGTAATTTCAACATCTATATAAATGATCCTTTAATTGTGTGGCTACTTACTGCCTTGATTTTCCTTTCATCAGTGACCTTGTCATATACTCTCTCTTGCCTCTCTCTCCCAGTGTTATCATTTAGATCTTGTTATTACCAAAACCTATAACCTGCTCTTAATCTTAATTTCAAACATTATTTTTTCTCTCCTGTTATAATAAACATTTTTTTTTTTTTTTGGTGGAGGGGAGATCTGGCTCATTTCCTTTTCTATCCCAAATCCAGAAACCATAATGTTCACCAGGGCCTTTAAACAATTGATTCTACTACTTTATATGCTCATCAGCCTTATATCTTCACTACTTTCTTTAGTCCACTTAAATTTCCTCATAAATCATTATTGTCACTCTATCAAGTATGAGTTCAATGTTTCTTTTTTCATTTTGTTACACCTTTTTTGTCAAAGTACAACCCTAATTAAATTGAATTCTCCCTTTAATGTATGACTGAACCTATACAACTGAGCAAAGCTAGATGACCTGATTAATTAGGTAATTATTTTGTAACTTTACTTTTCTTCTTAAATGTCTAATCTCTTTTCCCCTTACTCACTCATGATCTTGCTTCCTATTTTACTGAGAATAAAGAAGTTATCAGAAAAGAATGTGATTGGAACCCAACACCAAGTTTACTCATATGGGCTCTGTCCATATACTGGGCCTCCTTTTTTTTATTACTGTGAATGAACATTCTCCACTCCTTGAAAATATCAGCTTTTTCACTGATGCACTTATCCATGCCCTCTTACCTTCTGAACATCAATATTGTAGAACATCTTGCCTCTTGGATCTTCTTATTTTCTCCTGATAAGCATACAAACTATGCTATTTTCCCTCAACTAAAAAAAAAAAAAATCTTATATTGACCCTACTCACTCTACTGGCTTTATCCCATCTATCTCTGCTCCTCTTTGCAGAAAAACACTTCAAAGTATATCTTACCATCCAACACTAAAGTCCATTCTCATTGCTCACCTTTCTTGACTATTGGCATCATTTAGCACAGTGTCCTTTACCTGTTTTCTCTCCTTGGCTTTAACATGCTCCTGGTTTCTTCTCACTGACGGTTCCTCCCTGTTGCTCTTGTTGGTTCTTCCATACCTCACTAACTTCTAAAATTTGGAATGCTCCAGAATTCAGGTTTCAAAGTTTCCTGTACTCTATAAATTCTCAGAACTCCAAATGTATATCTCAGGTTCAAATGAACTCCCCAGATTTTAGGCACATATAGCAAACTACCTGCTCAGCATCTGCATGTGGGTAAGATTAAGGTCAAGGTAGAGCCTTAGTGATGGAGAAGGTGATGGCACCCCACTCCAGTACTCTTGCCTGGAAAATCCCATAGATGGAGAAGGCTGGTAGGCTGCAGTCCATGAGGTCGCTGAGGGTCGGGCACGACTGAGTGACTTCACTTTCACTTTTCACTTTCATGCATTGGAGAAGGAAATGCCAACCCACTCCAGTGTTCTTGCCTGGAGAATCCCAGGGATGGGGGAGCCTGGTGGGCTGCCGTCTCTGGGGTCACACAGAGTTGGACACGACTGAAGCAACTTAGCAGCAACAGCAGCAGAGCCTTAGTGAATTGAGTTAAGGAATAAAATTAAGAACAATGATACATATCCAGAAAACTTGAGCAGGGCTTTAAAAAAAAAAAAAAGATCTCAATAAGCATTATGTGATATTCTCTGGAAACTAGAAAAACTAGCTGTGTTTTAAATCAGGGTAGTTTAGAGAAGAAATAGATAAACTATACTGTTAAGGTGTATATCTGACACCTGGGCCTTAGAGAATTTTCTGAGACACTTTATCTACAGAGGGCATCTCAAAGCCTATCATATTAGATAGAATGTCACTCTTAATAGAGCCTGTAATGCCTGCTCCCCATGGCTAATGGTGCGGGGAGTACAGATTGATTTATTAGTAGTCCTGGTCTTTGGTAAAGAAACTGAAAGTCAGAGGGACTGAGGAAAAGTCTTTGGAACAATGTATGATTGGATAGTGAATATTTCACCTGGAGAGTCTCTCATGCCCAGTGCTTTGTGAGCTTATTAGAATAGATCAAAAAGTCTCTTCATGAAGTATCCAGCTGTACTTGTGTGTTTAAACCAGCCTTGGCCTCCTTTTCTAGAAAACTGGAGTGCATCAAGGAAGAAGAAATGGGTGTACTGCACATGTGCAGGGCTAATTAAGACACCCAATCAGCTTTATTATCTGTGACTGCAGTGCTATTGAAAACTGCATCAGGACCTTTGTCCCAGCCCTTGACTGGGAGCTTATACTACCCAGGGTCCAGAGACTTGGGTGGGGATGGAGAGAGGAAGGGAAGGAGTCCAATGCTAGGAACTTTAGAGAAAGATTTTGAATTGTGGTTGGAACACACCATTGAAATGTTAGTGGAAAGTGAAACCTCCGAGGTACAGATGCAACAGAGGTACGGAGATTAATAATAAGTGTATAGAGTCTGACACTCAGAATTATATATGCTTTCAAAAGTACAGGTAAACCACAAATGCCTCTTTTCTAAGGCAGAATGCCTAACGTCAGTCAAAAATTACTCGAGAATGCAGGTAGATGCTAAGACTTTTATGTCAAGTTTGTGAACACACATTGCTGAAAGTATCTGAACATATATGTCAAGACTTGAGGGACATTTGACCAGAGGGTCCAGGGAGAGCAGTGCGAATGATTACTTCCAATTAGTGCAAGTTGCTGCAATGTGTATTTACGAGGAAGAGAATTGCAGGCTCTATAAAAGCCCCTAAGGTTCTTCAACCTCTCACTGCTAGTTAAATTAAATTAGAGATAAGAAATGGGGAGGCAATTCTCTTAAGGAAATAAACCTATAAGAGTGGGGTTGTCTTGCAACTGAAGGCACAGCTCAGAAGAAGAGAGCTGACCCTGATGTCCACAGGGTTATGCTCTCTGAGTCTAAAAACAGAGAGCAGAGTCTCTGGGAAAGGGAGTGAGCAGGTCATCCACCCATCAGGGAAGTTCCTCTAAAGACAACCATGGATCTCACCAGATACTGTGCTGATTGTGTATCTCCCACCTAACACATCTGGCTAACGATTAGCACAAACATAGCAATTTCATCATCCACATGGGCCTTAGCACTTTGAGGTTCCAAGTGGAATTTGAAGGTGAATTCAGAGAACATAAATGAGTTCCTAAATTTAGTAAAATAGAAAAGAGAAGGGTTCAAACAAGACTGGGGATGTTGAGAAAGAGTGCACCCATAAAGACAACCCTGACTTTGCATTTTCATTGATGTATAAAAATTGTCTGGGGACTTCCCTGACAGTCCAGTGATTAAGACTCTGTCCCTCCATTTTGGGGGGCCTGGGTTCATCCCTGGTTGGGGAACTAAGATCCCACATCCTATGCAGCAGGGTCAAAAAAATATAAAGTAAATGAAAATTATTGGAAATTGAAAGCTGGGCTGGAGTGAAGGGCACGTTTAGCACATAAAAGAAAACCATCTTAATAAAAGATCCCCTTGAAGACTATAGGACCCTTGGAGAAGGCTGCTGAAAGAGACAGTGGGTGTACACAGGGAACACACCTTTGTCCTGGGAGGGAAAGGAGAAGGTGAATGACCCAGGCTGCTGATGTGGCTTCTCTCCGGGGTGCTATGAAGCTTCCTAGGCAAGAACTAGGAGATATAATCTGACACGGGGGAAGGGAGTAGAAGCAAAGGGAACAATCTGCCTGGGTTTTGAGATGCATCCCAAGGAAAGAGAGGAAAGCCTTTCATGCATTCAGGTGACTTGGGTGTCAGGGAGACATTCTTTAAACACAATTACACAAATTCACTGAGAGGCAGAGGAGAAGAATGGGGTAGACCTAGGAACCCTGGGTAATTGTTGTGATTCTCATCTGCCAGGGAAGAGAGGTCTTCTCTTTGAAAGGGATCGGCTCAAGGTACACTGTTAAAGGAATATGTAGCAATACAGTGAAATTTTTGTCACTTTTATTTTATTTTTTATTTTTTTTTAAAGAGAATCCTAGTAAGGTTTTGTTTGTTGTTGTTGTTGTTTGTTTTATTTATTTTTTTAAATTTTATTTTATTTTTAAACTTTACAAAATCGTATTAGTTTTGCCAAATGTCACTTTTATTTTTATAGCAGCACACACGAAAATTCTTGTATCAGTTTTGATACAAGAAAGTTGTATCAACAAAGTAAATCAACTTTGTTAACAACACAGTCTATCAGTCAGGTGTGGAATAGATGGCAAGTGCATGGCTCCCCACTCCAGCATTCTGGTCTGGAGGATCCACGGACAAAGGAACCTGGAGGGCTTCAGTCAATGGGGTTGCAGAGTCGGGCATGACTGAGCGACTCACACACACATGCTGGAGCTCAGTTTTCCTCTGAAGGGTGAGGAGCAGAGTGGAGCCCCCTTCTCCAGCAGCAAAGGCCAAGGGAAAGGTGTGATGTGGCGACTGGGGCTGGAAGAGGAGGCTGAGCATTCACAGCAGCTTTGTGGTTGTGATGGGTTATGAGCATCACACAAGCCAACCCATGTTCAAAAGTTGTTTCTACCATTAGAGCTTTCTATTGCTAGTATAGCTCAAGGATATACAGAGACGTGGTGATAACTGGGTGATGAAACACCACATATAAATATTCAAAATGTTTTTGTATAAGTGAAAAATGATAGATAAGTAAAAGTGAGAGCTAAATGTAATAAAAATTATTAGGCATTTAGTGACTTACTAATTAACAACTGATTTCATAGCCTCGTTGAAAGCAACATTTAGCAGTTAACGTTCTCATATTTCTGTAAAGAACAATCAATAAGCTAAATCCTATGTTTTTAGTGCATACATAGAGTACATTCTCACTTCTTAAGCCAAATATTCTTTCATCAAAGAAACAAAGAATTAAAGAACTGACTAAAATGAATTTAAAATTAATTTAAAATTTTGATATTTTGCTCATCAGTTTGATATTTTGCTCAATATAATTTTGTATTAACTCAGACTTTAAAATATACTGCACGGGGAGTTCCCTGGTGGTAAAATGGATAAGAATTCGCCTGCCAATGCAGGGGACATGGATTTGATCCCTGGTGTAAGAAGATTCTACGTGCTGTGGAGCAACTAACCCCATGTGCCCCAACTTCTGAGCCAGCACACTGAAGAGCATGCACTCTGCAGCTAGAGAAGCCACCGCAGTGAGCAACCCAGGCATTGCCAAGAAGAGCACCGCCTTCATGACCCAGGGCCACAAAATATTAAGTACATTAACAGTTAAAAAAAATAAAATATGCTTCACTGGATGTAATTTATCTTAATTTCTGAATTATTGGGGGACCCTCTTAAATGCCTAAGCGACTCTGTCTAATTTATCTTAATTTCTGAATTATTGGGGGCCCTCTTAAATGCCTAAGCAACTCTGTCTTCTCGTCCTAGTCCCGACTCTGGGCAGCAGCAACATTACCCCTTGGTGGTGGTTGCTGAGAGGAGCAGCAGTCGTAGGAGGTCTGCAGCATTGGTGCCTAGAGTTGGAGGAACTGTTTTACAATATTTTGGAAATTATCTCAACTTTTTGAGATAAACTCCTCCTTTAAATGTGACCAGTTCTAGTGAAAATTAGTACCCCTCCAAGGCAAGGCTTGATGTACATCTGAAAAAGATATGCCTTTCATGTACTGCTAAGTTGCACATTTCTTTGAAAGTGTCTCGGGAGACTCATTTAGCAAGTTTAGAAAGTTAACTCCTGGTCTGAGTGGGATAAATAATGGAGAAGACATATTGTGGACAAGTACACAATTGAAAAAAGCTCCTATTGGAGTGAGACAAATGGTGAAGGTTTCAGTTTTGCATAGGAGGAAAAAAGGAGGAAACCTTTGGGAATTCACACCTATTCCCTTTAAACCCCTGCTCCTTTCATCTTTTAGAATTAAGCTTCTTTTAACTCCACCACTCTAACTCAGCCAACACTTAGCTATTTTGACCATTTATTATATTTTTATACCCTCTCATTTTCCTCCACAGCTCCACGTATGTGTGCTCAGTTGTATCCTGCTCTTTGTGACCCCATGGACTATAGTCTGCCAGGCTCTCTGTCCATAGAATTTTCTGAAAATGCTGAATTTTCTAAGAACACTGAAGTGGGTTGTCATTTCCTTCTCCAGGGACACAGCACCATGTACAGAGACAGAAGTTCTGAGTCAACCACTGAAGCAGCAAGGAATTCGATCGGCTTTTCCGTCATTCCTCTGCCCCCTCCACCTAATCTGGTTGGTTTTGCATTAAGTCATTGTCCTGAATTTGAGATTCTAGAGCCACCTGTCTTCTGTGTAGCTCATTGCCCCATGCTTCTTTAGTTGCCAACGCAACAGTGGACCAACTGTGCCAAAGTTAAGCCCCGATGCTCAGTGGTTACTAAATGCAGCACCACTATGGTCCCAGTTACAAGTCCAGAGGACTGATGCTTTCCTTACCCTGAACAGATCAATTCTGCTTCACCAATTCCTGCCTCTAGGATCAAAGCATCAACATAAACTTAAGCCTCTCACTTAAGCCTTATACACTGCTTTTGATCTTGTTCTTATTGGTTTTTCCTGGGACTTGATCCTGCCTCATCTCTCAAGTATTGACAATTTCTCTGACATATGTCCAGATCTCTGGGAGTGACAACTGTCATATCTTTGTCTTTTTGGGCCCCTCAAATTGGGTTAATACCTGGCTTCCTGAGTTGATTGGTTAGCTTGGAACTTATTGCTAAGGGAATGAAACAGCTTGTGTTATGGCTGCTCAGACAAAAGTGCTTTTCTTACAGATCTAGAGAAGCAAATATAAAAATAAAGGAGCTTGTTGAATGAATGAAGAAGGTGAGTGATTCTGCATCAGTTGGCTTTCCTATGATTAACAGGATATAAGTAACAAATAAAAGTTAACTGAGCGATACATTTAGCTAACTTATTTTCAGAAAAATAATAGGTGGCTTTATAAATTCATAATACGCTTTGCCTGCAGGATTTGTAAACAGACTCTGGAGGCAATGCGAAAAGAAAGAGATTGAAACCTTTTTTGACATGGCACCAAATTGCTATTAGGGTTTAGGTTTGTAAGCTGACAATCTAGAAGGACAATGCTTGTTTTTAGTACTACTATGTTAATTTAAAAAATATCTTCAGTGCCTTCCTATCACACTTCAGTGCTTTGTGTTAAAGGATCAAATTCAATAAAAGTTTGTGTTTACATTCTGAAAATGAAAAATGGGATGGAGATGATCAGGTCACTGATAGGTGCCAACATTTGCATTAGAAGCTTTCATTCTTAAATGTACTTACTGAGATTTTCAAAAAGCTATAAGAAACATATTTAGCTATGCAAATAATGCATCAACACTTTATTAGCCCAAATTATACAATTCAAATTACATTAAACCTCTAGTGCCCCTTGACTCTTCTCTTTCTCTGATACCCCATATTAATCTGTATTATTTTTATTGCGATTGCCATATATCACAACAAACTTGGTAAACAACAAATTTGTTATCTTACAGTTCTGTAGGTTTGAAGTCTGACACTGGTCTCCTTGGCTGAGGATTTGTTAAGACTAGACAAGACTGCATTCCTTTCTGGAGGCTCTAGAGGAGAAAATGTTTCCTTGTTCTTTCCAGCTTCCTGAGACTGCCCCTTACCTTGGCGTGTGGCCCCTTCCTCTTTCCGTGTGTGTGCTGGTCTTCACTGAGGCGCAGGCTCCCGAGCTGTGGCTCACAGGCTTAGTTGCCCCTCAGCGTGTGGGAGCTTAGTTTTTGAGCCAGAAATCAAATCCTCCTCCCCACATTGGAAGGTTGCTTCTCAGCCATTGGACCACCAGGGAAGTCCCCTCTCCCTCTCTCCTTAAAGCCAGCAGCGTTGCATTCTCTGTTTCTTTCTTCAGTAATCACATCTTCCTCTGACTCACTCTTCTGTCCCCCTCCTTCTTTAAGGGCATTTGTGACTGTACTGGGCTCCTGTGCATAGTCCAGGATCATTCCCTTATTTTAAGGTCAGTTGTTAGCAACCTTAATCCCATCTGCAAGCTTAGTTCCTGTTGGTCACGTAACAACACTTTCACAGGTTATGGAGGTGAGACATGGGTGCTATCGTTCCACCTTTCAAATAGCAAATTGCTACCAACAGCAGGACTTATTTACTTTCCAAACACACCAGACGTCCACCACTTCCCACACCACCATTGCTACTGCCTGGCTTATTGCATCAGATTCCTAACTCTTCACTGCCTTATTCTTGTCCTCTCCTATTCTCCACACAGCAGCCTGGTTCATCTCTTAAAATAAGTCAGATTTACATCACTTTTGGACTTAATCCCCTACTCCTAGTGCTTCCCAACTCACTCAGAGTAACATCATGAGTCTTTTTAGAGTAGTTCAGGCCCTCCATAATCTGACTGAGTTACCTCTTTGACTTTATCTATGCCATTCTCTCCTTTACTCACCCTGCTTGATGTTGTGCCAATAGGGTCAAGCTTATTCCCTTTCAAGACCTTTGCACTTTCTATTCCCTTTACTTAGAATGTTTTTCTCCAGATGCCTGTAATGGTTCATTCCTTCAAAATATCATCTAATGAGAGTCTTTCATTGGATGTCCATATTTAAAATACCACCCTCGCCCAGCTCCAGTCTCTTTCTTGCTTTATTCTTTTCTCAGTACTTATCACCATCTGACTTGAAACATCCTGTCTGTCTCCTTTAAGCAGGATATAAGCTCAATGAGGACAGGGGGCACTATTCATTGCTGTATACTCAGCATTGGGAAGAGTGACTGGCAAAAACCATACGTTCAGTAAGTATTTGTAGGATGAGTGGGTTATTGCAAGAAAGAAATCCATCATACAGAAACTTCTCTCTGTGATTCATCTTGAAGGTTTTTAAATAAGTTCTGATTAGATGTTTTCAGATATAGATATATTTGCTCTAATATTTGCAGAAATTTTTTTTATATTTCCATTATTTTGTCCAGTCCCCAAGGAACAAGTCTTGATCTTTTTATCTAGGCCATGGAAGCCATACTTCACATTCTTCTTTTATTGATGTAAAAAATGTTCAGTAATAACCATGAATTAATGTATAGAAATGGATTATTGTATTTTCATTACACTATAACTGAGTTGGTAAAGAATCTCCCTGCAATGCAGGAGACCTGGATTTGATTACTGGGTTTGGAAGATCCCCTGGAGAAGGAAATGGCAATCCACTCCAGTATTCTTGCCTGGAAAATCCCAAGGAAAGAGGAGCCTGGCGGGCTACTTGGGGTCTTAAGAGTCGAACACAACTTAGTGACTAAACCACCGCCACCACCATAGCCCGACTAATCATGACACTTTTACCATCATTGACCTGAATCACTGAGCTAAGCTAAGATCATTTTCTTGAATACAAAGGTATGTATTTTTTCTCTCTGGTATGAAATTATTTTAGCTGATCTAACTTCAGATCAATAATGGAAAATATGGACATATATGCAAATTGTCATTATAAATGAATGATTTAAAAAACTTCTCCCACAGTGAAAATAATAGATTTGAAGAAAAACTCAGGATTGGATTTTTAACTTTCTTTTAACACATCTAGTGTGCTAAACATTCTGGGAGCCTATTAATAAACTATAAGGCAGCTATACATATTTTATACTAAAGGATGTCTTAAAGGCTATACCTTTATAGGTAATAAGCTACTTATAAAAAACACTTTCATGAAATTTTAATTTTTATTTGGAACAACAAAAGTTTTTTTGTCATTTTAGAAGGTCAGGTATGAGCAACTTTTAATAAAATAGTATTGGGTCTTGAAATGGATAGCTGTTTAACTTGCAGTCAAGTTGAAAAAGGTAGCTATCTGCTATAATTTAACCAAGGCTTCTCTATTCAGATGATTGCTTAAATGACTAAAGAGAAAAAAAATGTTCCAAAAATAATGTCTCCCTAAAGAAAGACAATGTGGAGTGGTGACAGACCACCAAACTCAGTATGTAGTTTGCTAAACATCTCGGATGAGTGAGGTGAGAAAAATTATTTATATTCTTTGAACCTCAGCTTCTTTTTTTGTCAAATGAGGTAATTGGACCAAATAATCTCTAAATTTATTTCTATACCAAAAAGTTAACAATCTGGCTTATTTTTGTTACTATTTGACAAAAGACATATATTAATTCTTCATACCATGTATTTTTTCAGGCATCCCTACAAAAGATAATGATGAAAAACAATGAATACTAATAAACACAATGTTGATAAAATCTCTAGACATTCAAGAAATAATTACTTTCATAAAATTTAATGAAATTATTCAAAAATTGAGAGAAGAACATATAAAATAATTTAAAATAAGCCCTCAGGGTTTATTGAAAAAATAATGCATTTTTCTCTTCATCTTTGTTTTTTAATTGAAGTATAGTTGATGTACAGTGTTATGCTAGTTTCAGGTGTACAGCACAATGATTTGCTATTTTTATATCACACCAAAGTTATATTATTGACTATATTCCCTGTGCTGTACATCTCTGTGACTCATTTATTTTATAATTGACAGTTTGTACATCTTAATCTTCTTCTTTTGTCCCTCTCCCTGACTCCTACCCTCCCTGGCAAGCAGTAGTTTATTCTCTGTATCTGTATTTGTTCTTGTTTTGCTATATTTGTTTGCTTTGCTTCTTAAAGTCCACTAGTAAATGAAAATATGCAGTATTTATCAATCTCTGCTTGTTTTTTTTTCACTTAGGATAATACCCTCCAGCTCCATCCATGGTGTCACATAGCAAAATTTCATTATTTTTAATGGCTGAGAAATATTCTATTGTATACATACACAATGTCTTTATCCATTAGTCTACCTATTTATCTATCTTTTGATATGAAATATCTAAAGGTTAGTAATTGTCATAGGGAAAATTCGGTTGCCTTAGTTTAGATTATTGCAAACAGTTTTGAAATTAACAACAGTGTACATTCTGTTTGTAGTCAAGGGGAGGGGAGGAGCCCTATTAAATAAAACCTGACAAGTAAAGGATGGTCTCTTTTCAGGAGTAACAAAGCTCCTGAGAGACTTCTCTTTCTTTATCTGCCCAGAGCCTTAAAATCACAGTGCTTTTGTTGGAATTTTATCAGGTTAATTAACATCTTGAATTTTTGTGATTACTATTACATACTGTCAGCATTGTATCAACCTGTATTTTGACAGAGGTGAATGTTCTAGTCTTGTGACTGAGCTAAACTTAACCATCAATAAAATTATAGAAGCTTGTGAAATGGCAGTTTTGAAGGAATCATATTAATCATAAAGTATGATTTTATTTTACCAAAAAAAAAAAAAAAGTATAAGAACCCTTCTGGCCATCAATGTGATTGTGAGTTTTGACTCACAGTACCAGTTTTTATGTTATTCAGACATAGTCTTTCCCCTTCTGTTAGAATTCATAGAATATTCCAGAGATATTCTGCAGAGATGGTTTTCTGTTTCTCATTGCAATGTTCTATCATGGTGGCATAAAGCTACACACAGGGAAGTACTCTGAGTCATTCTTTTATAGAAAAGAGGAAGCCAATTACAAAATGTATTAAATATCAGTGTTGGTAAGAGCTCTATTTGTTAGTCATAGTAACATGGATAATTAAAAAGAAATTACCTGAAGAGGAAATAATACTCTTAAGAAAGAACTATAAAGCTCTGGGCCACTAATAATTTCCTAAGTAAATCTGAAAAACAGTACAATCCTGTGACATTTTTATTAAGGACAGTTTGCCTGTCACTACAGTTTATGCTATCAAACTTACCAGTAATTCCACAGTAGAGTACATGTTACAAAAACAAAAACAAAAACAAAAAAACTCTCCAGAATTCTTCAGAGTACTAAATAAATTTGTATAATACAGTTTTAGGTAATGGGAAAAACTTATAAGTTTCACAGAAATATAATATAGATCTCTATTCTTTTCAGAAATTAGAATGCTTATTTCAATTTGTATATTGTTAGTGCTCTCTATTCTCATTTGTATTGCATCACTCTGCTTTTTGATTTGAGAGGGGCAGTAAACAGTTTTTCCTATAAGTTTACCTTGCTGTTATCATCATAGGTGGAGGGAGTTACTATAAAATGTATCTCACTATTTATTCCCATCCAAAGCTCTGCTCCTTCTCAGCTAATCCTATATCTATTCCAAATGCTCTTTTCTACTTAATCTGATGATGCTGCCTTAGTCTTTGATACATAAATTCCAGACACAGAACTCTGAAGAATATACTCAGTGGTATCTGCATACTAAAAGAAATGATGTCCCATGAGCTTGAGAATGATCTTGAACTCATGTCCTAGCTCTCCCTCATTTTAGCTAGTGAAGCTGTTTCCTGTGACTAAAATCAGCATCAACGTCACTCCAGTCTGTTACTTGTTCCTCGAATTCCATGAGAGAGGCCATGTACCATCCAGCAATACTCTTATCATTTTCCCCTCCAGTCCCTTGCCTTCACATACAGTTGCTCTTCTCAAGCTGTTTCCTCAATGATACTTCCGTGCCCACCTGCATAAAAAGATCATCTTTGAGCCCTTACATTTAAGCAATTTATATTGCCCCCCACGCCCTGCTTCCTCCTGAGTTCTTACAACAAATACCCTCCAGCAGCTGACACTGAGTAATATCCTTCAAGGGTTGGAAGATCAGAAAATTGAAACACACTGAAAACATCAAACTCTTCTTAATAATGACCTTATGACTATGTATTATAAAGGTTAAATGAGATAATAGCTTTGAAAATACCTGGTCAATACTTAAGGTGTTTATAATGGGTGTCCAGTTCCTGCTGCTGTAAGAGAATGCCATAGACTGGATGGCTTATGTATAAGAGACACTGTTTCTTATAGTTCTGGAGGCTGAAAGGTTCACGATCAAGGTGCCAAAAGATTTAGTATTTAGTGAAATTTACTTCCAGGTTTACAGACAGTTGCCTTCTTGTTGAGGTCCTTTAATGGACTGGAACCTGGTGGTCTGGGGTCAACGATAAGAAAGTAAAGGAGAGAAAGAGGTGGATATTCCTTGGTTTACACAGAAAGCCAATAAAACCCCTGGCATGGGGCTTGCTCTGTTTACGAAGGCCTCAGGCGCCCTCTTGATGGGGTGAAGGTGCAGAGCGCCTTCTCGAGAGGGTCTTAGAAGCCTGGGCAGGAAAGTGAACTCAGAGGGCCTCTGCGCTCCAAAGAAATAGCCTGAGAGAGAGAGAGAAAGAGAAAGAAAGACACGGGGACCAGAGCTCTGGTGGAGCAAAGGTGTTTTAATCAACATGGTGTGGGCATATATACTGTCTTACAAGGTATTTATTCTCAACAAAGATAAAGATTAAAATTCCAGACTTACAAAACATAGGCAATCCATATTAAAGAGAGAGAGAGTTGTAGACAATTACTTTTACAGTATGGTTCACAAGAAGGAAGAGGGTACTTATCACCGTATAGAAAAACTAATGAAGGAAATGCCTGGATTCCTCAGCCCCCGGGGGAGGCTTGGCTCTCCTCTTAATTCCTGAGTATTCAGGAATTAATAAGGAACAGAGAATTCCTGACAGATGCAAAACAGCACACAGGAAGCCTCCTGTTAAATGCTTCTTGACACCTTTTCATTTATATCCTTATAGGGCTTTTTTTTTTTTTTTTTTGGCACATGTATACACACACACACACACACACACACACACACACACATGTATGGCGGGAGGGACAGAGAGAGAGACACTTTCTCTTCTTATAAGGATATTTATCCTATCCTGAGAGGTCTCCCCTTATGATCTTATCTAGCTCTAATCAGCTCTCAAAGGCCCTTATCTCCACATACTATTAAGTTGGGGTGGAGGGTTTTAATATGTGAATTTTGGGGTAATGCAAGCATCCAGACTAAAACAGAGCAACTATTTTTATGAAACTAAGTTCATTGTATGTGTTGACTCAACTCTTCGAATAGGTTAGGTCAATCTTCCTTGCTCATCCCTGTCAGCCAGATAGCAGAGTTTTCCCAAGCATGCCAGTATGTTAAAACAGATGTAGAAAATTGCAATCAAATATAAAACTGTAAACTTCACTTTTTTGTCTAATGCAAAGACTGAATTCAGACAGATTAACAACAGGTAAGAAGGTCTGCTTCACCATTCTTCTTGATACACCTCTTTTCCACCTGTTTTTCTCCTCTGGCATCTAGTTTGTATACTGAATTTGATTAATTATGGACATATAACAACTTTGTAGAGCACAGACTGAATTAGAAGATTTCAGATTGCATCTTATGCAAGAAGGATAAGCTTTATTTTGTGAAATTTTAATTCTCTTCCTCTCTACACAGGACTGTGTGTGTGTGTGTGCACATGTCTATGTGGAATTGCCATGTAAAGCATATTTCATACCATAGGTTATGATCAAAAAGATTTTCTTGTTATTGGACCATTGATGCTACCAATTAATACCTTTTGTTCTTGAAACTTCAACGTTGTTTTCTCCTGGGGTGCCTCTGGTCTCTTCAGAGATGTCTCATAGAACACTGCTCAATTTGTTCTTTGAATGACATACTCTCTTGTCAACCTCTTACCCATCCTGGCTCCTGCCTTCCAAGGGTGTACCTCTTCAACATAACAGGTAGCCCTCTCCAGTGTTTTTTTTCCCCCCAGTTGCACTAGGTGGATTAGACATAGTTACTGTTGCCCAGCCAGCAGGGAAAGGCAGGCTGCTCCCACTGCAGTCCTTTTCATCCAGTCTCCCACCCCAGACTTCTCTGGATGAAAGCCAAGTTCCAATCACTTTGGTGCCAAAACTTCAAAGATTCAAGTTAGACTCTTGGAAGAATTCTGTCATACTCTGTCCCAGCACTGGAGAGTTTATGAGGTTCAAGAACTCAGTAATTTTCCGGTTGGAAAGTGACATCTCAATGTCTCCTGCTGATTGTCAAACTTTACCTCTTTGATGGTTCTTATGGGTACCTACTGATTTGGCTGCTGAGCTGGGATGCATTTGAGGAAAGAGAAATCCCATAGCTGTTATTAAAACTAATAAGTTCCTTCAAAGGATCCTCTGAGTCTATTTCTGTTCAGAAAATGTTTTAGGAACTCTTGCATAGACTGAAGGTAGATTGGCTGGAATCACAAGATTAGATTTGGCTACCTGTTTTCAGGTTCTGTGGAGATTTATCTAGTGCCTCTGAGAAGATAATGAAGGAATTATCTATTATCAATGGTTTTCAATTTTGGGGCCTTAGTAAAACTATGAGACAATAAGAAAAGTATCCTTCATAATTTTAATGAATTTAACATTATACTTTTGAATTACTGTCTTTTCGCTGAATCTTCTTCCTAGGACTCCTCTACTGTGTTGATGACAAAGCACTGGTAGCGCCAGTGGTAAAGAATCTGCCTGGCAGTGCAGGAGACATAAGAGCCGTGGGTTTGATTCCTAGGTTGGGAAGATCTCCTGGAGGAGGGCATGGCAACCCACTCTAGTATTCTTGCTTGGAGAATCCCATGAACAGAGGAGCCTGGTCGGTTATGGCCCATAGGGTCGCAAAGAGTTGGACACAACTGAAGCAACTTAGCATGTATGCACACATTTGTGTGTGTGTGTGTGTGTGTGTGTGTGTATTCCCCCAGCTCCCTTTAAATAATAGGAAAATATATCCATAGTGACTCTTTTTTTTTTTTTGGTGGGTAACATAGTGGTTACTATTTATTGGAAATAATGAAAAATTTCACACAGATACAATGAGAAAGAAGCTGAACATTATGGATTCTTAACTAACCTTGGTGTTTTTCTATCCATGAAATTAACTTGGAGTGCTTCCGTCTATGGGGTCGCACAGAGTCGGACATAACTGAAGTGACTTAGCAGCAGCAGCAGCAGCATAAATAAAACACATTGGTTTACTAATGACAGGTATTCAGAAAAACCAGAGCATTAACTGATGTCAAAAACAAAATAAGGGACCCTGCAAAAGAAGTCTGAAGATTGCATTTTGCAAATTGCCTGAGTAATCAAATGCAGTAGAACATTTATACTTCATAGAAATACAATGGTTGAGGAAATGAGCAGATTACTTGGAAAGATATGCTTTGCTCAGATAACTGTTACATTATTAACAGAGTGAGAATTTAGGATTTCCTTATAAATGTTTTCCAAAGAGATTTCAAATTTATCAAATTTATTTCACTAAATAAAAATCTCATTAATTGAATTTAGCTGATATCACATTTTTTTTTAATTCTCAGAAAAAAACCTGTATGGAGAATTCTGTGACATTTAGCTTTATTAAGTGCAAAGTTAAAATGATTATACAATGATAATTGTACAATGAATATACAATGATCATACAATGATCATGCAATATAATGATTATACAATGATTATAAAATGAAGATTTTCAAACTCATCCATATGTGTATATATATATATATATATATATATATATATATATATACGAAACATTTGGAGAAAAGAATTGTGCCACAGAGTCTTAAGCAATTTCTTGGTAAAGATGATAATATGTGTCAGAATAATGTGTCAAAGATTTTCTGACTTAAAATAGAGAAATTAACTTATTACAGTAAGGATAACAATGTTTTTGTACATTTTCTATTCCTCTCTAGCCCTCACTCCTTACAATCATTTTCTCTACCTCACCTAGTCTGATCTCAGTATTTAAATGTTTATCTGTATTATGCTATTGTGCACTTGTGTTTAAGGGCAAACATCCTCTTAAAACTCACTTCCAATGCAGAGGTGGTTTATTATGACCTAGTAGAATTCTTAAGAGGGTATGGGGAGGATTAACCTAAATGTGAGCACTTAATTTACATTGTTGTCAATGAGTGCATTTTTTAGGATTTTTCTTTAAAACATGAACTTAATAAAGTGTATCTGTAAATCAGTTTCCTGAAGTGAGTGAGAATGTAAGATTTTTATAAAAACAGGACTTGTGAGTGGTTACTGCTGGGCAATGGCTCCACAGTGGTGCCCTGATGACCTGCACATGTTTGTACGACCTTGTATTCAAATGAATGCTTGACCCTCAGCTAATCCAAGCTTTACCGATTCCTTGTGATTCTCCCAGGTTAAGAGAGCATGGGAGGTTGAAAGGAGCTAATCCGTGGCCATATCTCTCTGACTCTGTCTTCCTCCCGGGAAGTTGTTATGAGACAGTTTCTCGTCCTCTCCCTGTTTCTGCTGGGGTGTGGCACCCTGGGAACAGACCAGCAGGATGTAGGAATAGTGAATAGTATCAGTAATTTAGAATTGGCTCTTTAACAAGGGGTATTCCACAAGGTACACTGCAGTCATTCTGGCCCTTTTCATTCCGGGGTTCTGTGTTTTGCTGTTTTGCTATATGGTACAAAAATCCTGGGGAGCTGGAACGTTTGGCTTATTCTCCTTTTCATTGTCCATGTAAGTAGCAAACTGAATCAAAAACTGGCTCCTTGAATCTTTACCTGTCAAATCAGTCAGACTTTCACCTTGGCCTTGATTTGCCTTATGTGTGCTTGAGAATTATGCCTCTTCCCCACTCTTCACTGATATGGAAATATCAGTCTGCAATAAAAGAGACAAAACAGACAGAGAGATCATGAGTCCAGACAGCTGCATCCCAGACATTACTGTGTCTTATTTGTTCAACTCTTCCTGGACTCAACACATGATTAGTGTTTAATTTCTGTTTCTCAAAGTCAAATAAGTCTTGACTGATGGACATGAGATTCTCTCTTCAACTCTAGTATCCTGATACCAACAATTCTCAAAATGCTTTGGTTTAATGATATTAGATTATGAGTTTACATTCTGTTCCATCAGACTGCTCTGTGACTCCATTTTCCCTGTTCCTACCACAGAACATGTGCCATTTTAGTCAAGGAGGGGATGTTATGTTCCTGTCACATCTATTTCTGGGAATTGTTGTGGACAGTAATTAATCTATTACTTTTAGGTCTGATCTCAGATGTTACTTCCAGCAGGATGTGGAGTCCTGGCTTCCAATTCAGAACAAATGAATCAGTTCACTGGGAATGGTGAAAGACAAATGCAAATGAAAAATACAAGCCTTAATTCTCCCCTGTGCAAAAAAGGGAAGAGATTGCCTTCAACTGTCTTTTCTTAAAGCATTTACTTTAGAAAACTGGTAAGTTTTTGCTTCCTTTCTTAGAAATATATGTAAACTTTAAATAGCTAAATAAGACTTTTATGAGTCTGACAGCCCAGGAACTGGTCTTTCTCCAGGGCCTGGAACCATCTCTTTGAAACGTGAACATCCAGGGAGATAGATTCTTTCAGTCTCATGGGGAGGATAAAACACAACTTCCATGGACTCCGTGTTCAAAAGTGCAAAATCACCTCCTGTTATAAAGACAGGAGAATTTCTTTCTTTTCTTTCTTTCTTTTTTTTTTTATAAAGCAGATATTCATCCCAACTACCAGGTAAATTAGGATACCTATGTGTGACAAATGGTGCTACCAAAGTCCTCTTGCAGACTAGTTTCTTATCTTAACATGTATGTAAAAAGTTATATCTGCTCACTATATAAATGGGTGATACCTCCTTCTGTCTTTGCAATCTCTTCAAGGATTATATGAGATGAGTATTATACTCTGGTTTAAAGCTTATTTAATAACAAACTTGTTTTCTTTCTCTACCATGTTTGTAGAGAGAGACTTAGAGAGAGAGTTAGAGAGGATTTATTTTTTTACCTATATTTTTCCAACAATGCTGTCTAAACAGTTAATTTTACAGGTATGTTTTTATGTATCCCTGATTAAAAACAATGCTCATGTGTCTTACACAGGAATGGATGAGTTTCCGTAACTTCTAGGACCTGGCAGCAATAACCCTAGAGTGTATATATTTTTGGCTCTAGATTAGATAAGAAAACTCAGAGAATGTATTCACATAATTAATGAAGGCTGCTGTGTCCAACCTGCCCCCTAAAGCTAGTAGTCTACACATTAATCATGAGTTTATTTCTTTCAGTTTCTTTAAATCTGAAGTGTATCATGAGTCTGTCCAGAGCAGATTTTTTTCCAAGAAGAGACTCTGAGATGTAAGCTTCTGTCATAGTGAGGCTGGACCTGTCCAGTCTGCATTTTCTGAGAAGAGAGAGGAAGCTGACTTGCCCTTGGAAATTGGAAAAGATGCATCTGATGTATGCTCATGATTTATTGGCGTCTTGACTCTAAGCTAACTGCAAAAGTGGTTGGGAAAGAAAATCTGTGTAGCCAGGATGAGGAAGTGGCATTTGTGAGGGTCTAACTTGTTTTTACCACCCCAAGGAAGCAAGAATATTTGTTTGGAACCTCTAGTAAGGCAATAGGCATGCTTTAATATTCCTGAGAACAGAACTCAGTACAGAATTGTGTAGGAAAGACTCAAGGGGTAAAAACAAACTATTTGTCAACGATGAAAAGAATGATGCCATTTTTGTAGAGATTCTGTCAGCTGTTAGATTTACTATTTCCCTGACTTGCTCATTTTCTAAGCTTGGGTGAAGCCCATGAAAGCAGCAATGAACTACGGTTCTGAGTGAGTAATCTTGCCAGTAGCAAATAATCTCCTTTATCTAGGAAAATAATATTCTCTATGTTGCTGTATATGTCACTCTGCAATTTTGTCAGTACTATGTAAACATGACTCCTGAGTACATTATGGGAATATGAGAGAGGCAGGGTTAGGTAACAGACTGGGTCAAGGTGTTATTTTAGACTAGAGAGAGAGAAAGATCGCACACCAGCTGTATTCTCCCTGAGGGGAATAGAGAAAGACTGTATTTCTTTACCAAGTCTTCTAGTGTCAATCAACCTGAGCCCATACTTCCCCCAGTAATTGTAGATTTGCTTTGATTCTGAAAATAAAAGGCATCTATTAGGACATCTGAGGCAAATTCTTAATGATCATCATTTGTGAGCCTTGGTGACATGGCCTTAAAACAGCTGGTGGCGAAACTCCTATCTCATCTTGTTCTGAATCACTGGTGCTAATTATACAGAACTTGAAATCAAGTTCTGGAAAGCTTAGTATGGGAATCAGGAACAGAAAGTGGATAACTAATAAAAATAACAGATTAGAGAATATGTATTTCCTTCTTCTATGAGCTTAATTTAGTCCATTTTACCTCAAAACTGTTGTCAAGGAACAGTTTGACATTTTGAAATGAAGGCTATGGTGTTTCAAATGGGTGAATGGATAAATGTAATGGATTGCACTGATCACAGTGGTCTTTCAATAATATCAGATAAAGAGATGTTAATTGCTTAATATTAACTTTTTCCTTATTTCAAAATAATGCAGTTTCATTGTAAAAACTTAACAAATACAGTTAAACAAAAGTAATGTAATCATTATCCATAATTTCATTCCAGATATAGCCAGTTTTTTGTTAAGATATAATTGATTCTGAAAATATAGAAATATGTAAGTTTAAGATATACAATGTGTTAATTTGATATATTTATATGTTATGATATGATTACCATGTTGCATTAGTGAACACCTCTATTATGTCACGTAATTACCATTTCTCTTTTGTAGTGAGAACAAGTAAGATCTAGTCTCTTAGCAAATTTGAAGTTTATAATACAATATGTTGACTGTGATGCTGTGCTGTGTATTACATATCCAGAACTCCCTGAAAAGCATCTTCACTCTTCTCCCATCCCTGAGTAAGCATCATTCTACTTTCTGTTTCTATAAGTTCGGCTGTTTTAGAAGCCACATGTAAATGACATCATATGGTATTTGTCTTTCTCCAACTTATCTCACTTAGTGCAATGCCCTCAAGATCCATTCATGTTGTTGCCAATGACAGGATCCTTCTCTGATGGAGACTTATGTTGTTTCCATATCTTGACTATGTGTTTATACATGGGAGTGCAAATATCTTTTTGATATCCTCTTTTCATTTCTTTGGTGGCTCAGAGGATAAAGCGTCTGCCTGCAATGCAGGAGACCTGGGTTCGATTCCTGGGTTGGGAAGATCCCCTGGAGAAGGAAATGGCAACCCACACCAGTATTCTTGCCTGGAGAATCCCATGGACAGAGGAGCCTGGCAGGCTACAGTCCATGGGGTCGCAAAGAGTCAGACAAGATTGAGCGACTTCACTTTCATTTTCACTTTTCTTTTGGTTTTGTTGTTGTTCAGTCACTAAGTCATCTCCAACTCTTTTTGACTCCATGGACTGCAGCACACCAGTTTCCCTGTCCATCACCATCTTCCACAGTTTGCCCAAACTCATGTCCATTGAGTTGGTGACACCATCCAACTATCTCATCCTCTGTGGTCCCCTTCTACTCCTGCCCTCAATGTTTCCCTGCATCAGGGTCTTTTCCAGTGATTTAGCTCTTCGTATCAGGTGGCCAAAGTATTGGAGTTTCAGCTTCAACATCAGTCCTTCCAATGAACACCCAGGACTGATCTCCTCTAGAATGGACTGGTTGGATCTCCTTGCAGTCCAAGGGACTCTCAAGAGTCTTCTCCAACACCACAGTTCAAAAGCATCAATTCTTTGGTGCTCAGCTTTCTTTATAGTCCAACTCTCACATCCTTACATGACCACTGGAAAAACCATAGCCTTGACTAACAGACCTTTGTTGACAAAATAATGTCTCTGTTTTAATATGTTGTCTAGGTTGGTCATAACTTTCTCTCCAAAGAGTAAGTGTCTTTTAATTTCATGGCTGCAATCACCATCTGCAGTGATTTTGGAGCCCCCCAAAATAAAGTCTGACACTGTTTCCACTGTTTCCCCATCTATTTCCCATGAAGTGATGGGACCAGATGCCATGATCTTAGTTTTCTGAATGTTGAGCTTTAAGCCAACTTTTTCACTATCCTCTTTCCCTTTCATCAAGAAGCTCTTTAGTTCTTCTTCACTTTCTGCCATAAGGGTGGTGTCATCTGCATATCTGAGATTATTGATATTTCTCCTGGCAATCTTGATTCCAGCTTATGTTTCTTCCAGTCCAGCGTTTCTTATGATGTACTCTGCATATAAGTTAAATAATCAGGGTGACAATATACAGCCTTGACTTACTCCTTTTCCTATTCGGAACCAGTGTGTTGTTCCATGTCCAGTTCTTTTTTTTTTTTTTTTCCATGTCCAGTTCTAACTGTTGCTTCCTGACCTGCATACAGGTTTCTCAAGAGGTAGGTTAGGTGGTCTGATATTCCTATCTCTTTCAGAATTTTCCATAGTTTATTGTTCAAATATAATACTTTTTTTTGAAGAACCTCCACATTATTTTTCATAGTGACTGAAACAATTTACATTCCACCAACAATACACAAGCGTTCCTTTCTCTCCACATCCTCACCAATATGTGTTATCTCTAGTCTTCTAGTCTTCTAGCCATTCTATCAAGTGTGAGGTGATATCTCTTTGTAGTTTTGACTTTCATTTTCCTGATGATAAGTGATGTTGAGATCTTTTCATGTAACTGTTAGCCATTTGGATGCCTTCTTTGGAAAAAAGTCTACTCAGTTCCTTTTCCCATTTTTAAATTAGATTTTTTTTTTTAATTTGTCGTTGAGTTAATGAGCTTTTTATACAGTTTGGATATTAACCCCTTATATAACAAAGCGTTTGCAAATATTTTCTCCCTTTCAGTAGGTTTCCTTTTCATTTTGTTAATATAATATATTTTTAAACAGTATAGAGGTTTTGGGCTTGATATAATCCCACTTAAGGGCTTTCTTGGTGGGTCAGCCATAGAGGATCCACCTGCCAAGACAGGAGATACAGGCTCTATCCCTAAGTTGGGAAGATCTCCTAGAGATGGAAATGACACCCACTCTAGTATTCTTAGGGCTTCCTTGGTAGCTCAGAGATTAAAGCGTCTCCCTGCAATGTGGGAGACCTGGGATCGATCCCTGGGTTGGGAAGATTCCCCTGGAGAAGGAAATGGCAACCCACTCCAGTATTCTTGCCTGGAGAATCCCATGGATGGAGGAGCCTGGTGCGCTACAGTCCACGGGGTCACAAAGAGTTGGACACGACTGAGCGACTTCACTTTCACTTTCTAGTATTCTTGCTTGGGAAATCCCATGGACAGAGGAGCCTGGCAGGCCACAGTCCATGGGGCCCAAAAGAGTCAGACATGACTTAGCAACAACAACAAATCCCACCTAAAGCAGTGTGTCTATTCTCATATATATTTTTTAAACTTGTATGTCTCTTTCAATGGAAGTTTATTATACTACACATTCTGATTTTTGAAACATAATTTTAAACTTAAAATATTTTTGAAAATTTTTCTTTAGTTAATCTTCTATGATCTCTTTAACAATTTAATTCGGTGTTGACCATCTGGTGATGTCCACGTATAGAGTCTTCTCTTGTGTTGTTGGAAGAGGGTGTTTGCTATGACCAGTGCATTTTCTTGGCAAAACTTTATTAGTCTTTGCCCTGCTTCATTCCGTATTCCAAGGCCAAGTTTGCCTGTTACTCCAGGTGTTTCTTGACTTCCTACTTTTGCATTCCAGTCCCCTGTAATGAAAAGGACATCTTTTTGGGGTGTTAGTTCTAAAAGGTTCTGTAGGTCTTCATAGAACCATTCAACTTCAGCTTCTTCAGAGTTATTGGTTTTATTGGTTGGGGCATAGACTTGGATCACTATGGTATTGAATGGTTTGCCTTGGAAATGAACAGAGATCATTCTTTCGTTTTTGAGATTGCATCCAAGTACTGAATTTCGGACTCTTTTATTGACCATGATAGCTACTCCATTTCTTCTAAGGGATTCCTGTCCACAGTAGTAGATATAATGGTCATCTGAGTTAAATTCACCCATTCCAGTCCATTTTAGTTCACTGACTCCTAGAATGTCAACGTTCACTCTTGCCGTCTCTCATTTGACCACTTCCAATTTGCCTTCATTTATGCACCTGACATTCCTAGTTTCCTATGCAATATTGCTCTTTACAGCATTGGACCTTGCTTCTATAACCAGTCACATCCACAACTGAGTATTGTTTTTGCTTTGGCTCCATCCCTTCATTCTTTCTGGAGTTATTTCTCCACTAATCTCCACTAGCATGTTGGGCACGTACTGACCTGGGGAGTTCCTCTTTCAGTATCCTATCATTTTGCCTTTTCATACTGTTCATGGGGTTCTCAAGGCAAGAATACTGAAGTGGTTTGCCATTCCCTTCTCCAGTGGACCACATTCTGTCAGACCTCTCCACCATGACACGCCCATCTTGGGTGGCCCCACAAGGCATGGCTTAGTTTCATTGAGTTAGACAAGGCTGTGGTCCTAGTGTGATCAGATTGACTAGTTTTCTGTGATTATGGTTTCAGTGTGTCTGCCCTCTGATGTCCTCTTGCAACACCTACTGTCTTACTTGGCTTTCTCTTACCTTAGACGTGGGGTATCTCTTCACGACTGCTCCAGCAAAGCGCAGCCGCTGCTCTTTACCTAGGATGAGGGGTATCTCCTCACCACCACCCCTCCTGACCTTAAATGTGGAATAGCTTCTCTAGGCCCTCATGTGCCTGCACAGCCACCACTACTTGGATGTGGGGTTGCTCCTCCTGGCCGCTTCCCCTGGCCTCTGTTCATTACAACTAGACATTTGTGGTCCACACCCCTCTGCTCCACTCACTGGATGCTGATCGATGGGGACCCAGGAGCCCATGAAATGAGCATTCCCAGACTGATTATATTCTTTGCAGCCAAAGATGGAGAAGCTCTATACAGTCAACAAAAACAAGACCAGGAGCTGACTGTGTCTCAGATCATGAACTGCTTATTGCCAAATTCAGACTTAAATTGAAGAAAGTAGGGAAAACCACTGGACCATTCATGTATGACCTAAATCAAATCCCTTATGATTATACAGTGGAAGTGACAAATAGATTTAAGGGCCTAGATCTGATAAATAGAGTCCCTGATGAACTATGGACTGAGGTTCGTGACACTGTACAGGAGACAGGGATCAAGACCATCCCCATGGAAAAGAAATGCAAAAAAGCAAAATGGCTGTCTGGGGAGGCCTTACAAATAGCTGTAAAAAGAAGAGAAGTGAAAAGCAAAGGAGAAAAGGAGAGATATAAGCATCTGAATGCAGAGTTCCAAGAATAGCAAGAAGAGATAAGAAAGCCTTCTTCAGCAATCAATGCAAAGAAATAGAGGAAAACAACAGAATGGGAAAGACTAAAGATCTCTTCAAGAAAATTAGAGATACCAAGGGAACATTTCATGCAAAGATGGGCTCAATAAAGGACAGAAATTGTATGGACCTAACAGAAGCAGAAGATATTAAGAAGAGGTGGCAAGAATACACAGAAGAACTGTACAAAAAAGATCTTCATGACCCAGATAATCACGATGGTGTGATCACTCACCTGGAGCCAGATATCCTGGAATGTGAAGTCAAGTAGGCCTTAGAAAGCATCACTATGAACAAAGCTAGTGGAGGTGATGGAATTCTAGTTGAGCTATTCCAAATCCTGAAAGATGATGCTGTGAAAGTGCTACACTCAACATGCCATCAAATTTGGAAAACTCAGCAGTGGCCACAGGACTGGAAAAGGTCAGTTTTCATTCCAATCCCAAAGAAAGACAATGCCAAAGAATGCTCAAACTACAGCACAATTGCACTCATCTCACACGCTAGTAAAGTAATACTCAAGATTCTCCAAGGCAGGCTTCAGCAATACGTGAACTGTGAACTTCCAGATGTTTGAGTTGGTTTTAGAAAAGGCAGAGGAACCAGAGATCAAATTGCCAACATTTGCTGGATCATTGAAAAAGCAAGACAGTTCCAGAAAAACATCTATTTCTGCTTTATTGACTATGTCAAAGCCATTGACTGTGTGGATCACAATAAACTGTGGAAAATTCTGAAAGAGATGGGAATACCAGACCACCTGACCTGCCTCTTGAGAAATCTGTATGCAGGTCAGGAGCAACAGTTCGAACTGGTCATGGAACAACAGACTGGTTCCAAATAGGAAAAGAAGCACTTCAAGGCTGTATATTGTCACCCTGCTTATTTAACTTATATGCAGAGTACATCATGAGAAATGCTGGGCTGGATGAAGCACAAGCTGGAATCAAGATTGCTGGGAGAAATATCAATAACCTCACATATGCAGATGACACCACCAATATGGCAGAAAGTGAAGAGGAACTAAAAAGCCTCTTGATGAAAGTGAAAGTGGAGAGGGAAAAAGTTGGCTTAAAGCCCAACATTCAGAAAACTAAGATCATGGCATCTGGTCCCATCACTTCATGGGAAATATATGGGGAAACAGTGGAAGCAACATCAGACTTTATTTTGGGGGGCTCCAAAATCACTACAGATGGTGACTGCAGCCATGAAATTAAAAGACGCTTACTCCTTGGAAGGAAAGTTATGACCAACATAGATAGCATATTGAAAAGTAGAGACATTACTTTGCCAACAAATGTCTGTCTAGTCAAGGCTATGGTTTTTCCAGTGGTTATGTATGGATGTGAGAGTTGTACTGTGAAGAAAGCTGAGCACCGAAGAATTGATGCTTTTGAACTCTGGTGTTGGAGAAGACTCTTGAGAGTCCCTTGGACTTCAGGGAGATCCAACAAGTCCATTCTGAAGGAGATCAGCCCTGGGATTTCTTTGGAAGGAATGATGCTGAAGCTGAAACTCCAGTACTTTGGCCACCTCATGCGAAGAGTTGACTCATTGGAAAAGACTCTGATGCTGGGAGGGATTGGGAGCAGGAGGAGAAGGGGATGACAGAGGATGAGATGGCTGGATGGCATCATTGACTCGATGGACGTGAGTCTGAGTGAACTCCGGGAGTAGGTGATGGACAGGGAGGCCTGGCATGCTGCGATTCTTGGGGTCTCAAAGAGCCGGACATGACTGAGTGACTGAACTGAACTGAACCGACCAATTTAATTACAGATAATGATATTGTTTTCTCTGCCTAAAATTCTCTTTTTCTTGTTTTTTGGTACCTATCTCTTTTTATGTTATGAGTTTCTCGGCAAACATCACCATGTTTAGACTCTGACCATCCAGTCTCAAGTAGGCATCCATTCACTCTCTGTCATGTTACTCTTTGACTTTTCTATGTGTTGATTTATCATAGTCTGATGTCTTCCTTCCTTCCTTTTAAGTTTTTTCTCCTTTTCCTTCATTCTTCCTTCCTTGCTTATTGGCTATTTCCCCTTTTCCTGAACTTAAATACAAGGTCCTTTCTTATTACCAAAACAGATTCCTGTAATTCACATTAACATTCATGTCATTGTGGTTTTCTGCTTCTTCTTTGGTGTTTGAATTCTAGAGAAATGTGTGCATGTGTGACAAGTCCTTCAGTTGTGTCTGACTATGGGACCCTGTGGACCATAGCCCTCCAGACTCCTCTGTCCATGGGCTCTCCAGGCAAGAATCCTGGAATGGGCTGCCTGCCCTCCTCCAGGGGGTCTTTCCAGCCCAGATATTGAATCCTCATCTCTTATGTCTCTTGCATTGGCAGGGGGGTTCTTTACTGCTAGTGCCACCTGGGAAGCTGAGAGATTTCCCTTACATTTGTACAAATGTAGTTATGTATTTAGGGGAAAAAATATATATATATATATTAGTTATAACCACAATTTTTATATACTTTATACCAGTAAGGATTTGAGAGGAGGAAGGGGAATTTGTGACCTATAATATTATCAGAAGTTGAAAATTATCCCTGGTTGTTTTCTAAATGCTATAGAATAGGTTTGGACAAATTCCTGTTCTAAGCCATGATAAAATACTTAGGTTCTACTAAGTTTTACAGACTTATATTCTATTGTAATATAATTTAGAGAGCAAGCTTTATAAGACTCTATTCTATTTTTACATTATTGCCTGAGATACAGTTAATTTTCTACAGATTGCATTTCAAAAGTTAAATAGAAGTTAAGAAAATGGATGCACACTTCAGAAATTACTGTTAGGTTGTCTAATGCTTTGTGATAGATTAAATTTCTCTGTGAATCATTAAATGAAACATTTAATATAGGCAAGACATGTGCTTCTTTTAAAAACCTGAATATTTAATGTTTTCTTATAACATTATTGAAGAATAACAAGTTTTTTGTTGTTGGGAAAATAATTTTGGAATTAGGTAATGAGAAATGTATTATGTAATTTTGATTTTAGCAATAAATAATTTAATATCTGGCTAGTATATTTTGGAGAAGCAACTTCACCTTCAGTTCAGTCGTTCAGTCGTGTCCAACTCTTTGCAACCCAATGAGTCGCAGCACGCCAGACCTCCTTGTCCATCACCATCTCCTGGAGTTCACTCAGACTCATATCCATCGAGTAGGTGATGCCATGCAGCCATCTCATCCTCTGTCATCCCCTTTTCCTCCTGCCCCCAATTCCTCCCAGCATCAGAGTCTTTTCCAATGAGTCAACTCTTTCTGGGGTTTAATTCTCTCATTTGAAAAATGATGAAGATGAATAAGGTATTCATCAGCATGGTTGATAAATCACAGTGACTATGTTTTCTGTGATCAGATGTATTCAAGATACCTTGTGGCTTCCTCATGACCTAACTCTGATAACTCTGGTGTACATTATCCATTATATAATGTTTCTGTACCCTTGAAAGGGCAGGTGAGTTTGAACTATTAGCCATTTTTATTAGTTTCTGTCGATGTCTACAGATTTCCTCATTTCACAGTTCTCTTGATTAACAACGTGCTTGAAAATATTTCTGGAGAAACTTTATTTTCATGAGAACAGAAAATATAAGACTATAAATTTCTGAGTTATTCTAAGTTTCTAAGTTATTCTGGCTAATCTAAAAGACAGCCTTGTAGGAAGGAGGTATTTATTCCTTGCTCCTGTGCTTACTCAAGTAATTATTTGCAAAATGGTGTATTATATATACTGATAGATTAGAGAATGTATTGGTATATTAGAAAAAAGTCAACAAGAGAGCTCTTTAAAATTCAGGATTCCAGACTTTTTACACATCTTCATAGTTCAAAATAAACATATTTTGGCTGTTCTTTAAGGGCAATAAAATTCCCAGGAAAGTTTTAGTACTTTATATGCTACCTAAACAGAAAGCTAATATTGCTATTTTTATTTATTTAGCTGATTTGAGCCAGATAAAAACATAAGAAATCCTGTCAATAGTTTACCCAGCCTGTTCCTGAATTGCCACCATGAAAATGAGGTGCAAGTCCTGGGGACTGAGGATGGGAGCATAGTCTTCCCAGCTATGTTCTCCATCATTCCACTCAAAGGACAATCTAAGAAATCCTCTCACATAAGCGAGTTAGTACGCTTGTAGTAAGTGCAGCTTTGACGCACATCAAGGCTATGGTTTTTCCACTGGTCATGTATGGATGTGAAAGTCGGACTGTGAAGAAAGCTGAGCACCAAAGAATTGATACATCTGAACTGTGGTATTGGAGAAGACTCTTGAGAGTCCCTTGGACTGCAAGGAGATCCAACCAGTCCATTCTAAAGGAGATCAGTCCTGGGTGTTCTTTGGAAAGACTGATGCTGAAGCTGAAACTCCAATACTTTGGCCACCTCATGCGAAGAGTTGACTCATTGGAAAAGACCCTGATGCTGGGAGGGATTGGGGGCAGGAGGAGAACGGGACAACAGAGGATGAGATGGCTGGATGGCGTCACCGACTGGATGGACGTGAGTCTGAGTGAACTCCTGGAGATGGTGATGGACAGGGAGGCCTGGCGTGCTGCGATTCATGGGGTCACAAAGAGTCGAACATGACTGAGTGACTGAACTGAACTGAACTAGGCCCCGAATGCTGAGGGAGTGCAAGGCTGTAAAAGGCTGCCGTGTGCTCAGTTGTTTGACTGTGTGACCCCATGGGCTGCAGCCTGCCAGGTTCTTCCGTCCATGGGTTTGTACCAGCAAGAATACTGGCATGAAATGCCGTTTCCTGCTCCGAGCGACCCTCCTGACCTGGAGCGAACCCATGTCTCCCGCACTGGCAGGGAGCCACGCAGTAGATTAGTGTGAGGAAAAGGGTGGCTAAAGTAAGAAGGCTTAGAACATGGACTTTGGTATCAAAGAATCCTAAGGTCCTAAACATGGCACATAATCAGCATAAAAAATATTTATTAAATAAATGAATAAAAATGCACACAGAATAATATAGTGTGTGAGACAATAATTTCTAGAATCAGACACACTGAATTTTATCTTCTGATTCCTCCCTTGCTAGTTGTATAATCCTAGGCAATTTTTTTTCCTAGTGTCCTAAGTTTTACTTGTATCTCTTCCATTTAACCCCTATATGACTTTGGGAAAGTTACTTAATTTTCTGTTTCCTCACCTCTAAAATAAGGATAATATTAACACGTACCTCATGGCATTAATTTTAAGAGAGATAACGCATATGAAAGCACTTAGCCCAGTATAATGTCCTTACTTTATAATGGCTATTGATATTTTAAAATAGCTATCCTTAGAAAGGACGAGGACATTGCTTCCAATATAACAGGAAAGAAGAAAACATCATATGCCTACATTAGTAGGTTTATAAATTTCATGTTCTATAGGAGCTAACTGAGGGAATCCTTGTTGGATGACTGACATTTTCTCTGTTTACTATTGTTTCCCTAAAAATAAACGTGTTGCCTTTTAAGATTTACAATAAAGTTACTATTTCTTTTCTTTTTTTTGGTTAGCATATGTGCCTATAAACGACTAAAGCTACTGTCTGTGGTATTTAAACTATGTTAATGATTGAGCAAAGTTAGCCTGAAGACTTAGGGTAAAGTTTGCATGCTAAAATCAATAATAAAGGCTAGATCTAGGTTTGGTTTGACAGAAAGGATCAATACTTTGTAAAAGAGCTTTTGAAAGTAGAAATTTTACACTGGAAAAGAGAAGTTTATTTTTAGAAAAAAAAATAATCTTTCCTCCCACCAGATTCTGCAACTCTGATATGATCCATCATAGACACAATTACATGTAGTCTTTCTTATTTTCTCCCTTTTTCTACAATTATAGGTAAAATTAGAAATAGAGATTTCTCCTGTGGCAATTAATTTATTTTCAGAAATATGTACTTGTTCATGAATTGAAAATTTTTCAACTATACCTTATGAAAATCTTTCCAAATCATTTGGAATAGTTCTAATTTATTCTTTTTTAATATTTCAGAGTGAGGTTTGTACCATAAATTATTCAGTTATTCCTCTTTTGATGGTGATTTAAATTTTTGCTGATTTTTAAAAAATATTTTGCTTCTACAAACCAATATTGCTAGGATATATTTGTTATGAAACATTTTATACTAGTATCATTTTATATGTATATAATGAATCTCAGGAAAAGAGTCTCCAAATTAGGTATGCAATTTTTACTTTAAGGATTTTGTTAGGTTGCAAACCAACATGGCTGTGGCAATTAACATTTTTACCAGCAATACATGAGTATCCTTTTAACCTTGCATCCCTATGAAAGGTGGTGATAGTGGTCAAGAATCTGCATGTCAGTGCAAGAGATATAAGAGACACAGGTTTGATCCTTGGGCACAGCAATCCACTCCAGCATTCTTGCCTGGAGAATCCCATGGACAGAGGAGCCTGGGAGGCTACAGTCCATAGGGTCACAAAGAGTCAGACACAAGTGAAATGACTTAGCACAGCACAGCATCCCACCAAATCAAGATGCAAATTTCTGGGAATTCCCTGGAGGTCCAGTGGTTAAGGCTTCCTGCTCTTACTGCTGCAGGCCTAGGTTTGATCCCAGGTCAGGAAATTAAAATCCCACAAACTTCACAGAGAGGCCAAAGGGAAAAAAAATGCAAAGTTTCAAAGGAAATATTAGAAAGGTTATCGTATCTAAGATTGACTAAAATATTTCAAAGAATGGGGACTAGTAGAAGACTTGTGAAAATTATTTCTTTGTATAAAGTTGAACTAAGAGATTCATCCCCAGAGTAAAGGGCTGGGAAGTCCCCTCCTCACTTTAGGTCAAAACAGTGATATCACCAGAACTACTAGGAGTAGAGTTTCCAGATAAAATATAAAGTATTGCATGACCTTTAAGTAAAAAAGTATGTCCAAAATATTCCAAGGGGCATACTTACACTAAAAATATCCATTGATTATCTGAAATGCAAATTTAACTGATGTCTGTAGTTAATTTGCTAAGTCTGACCACCCTAACTGCAAGAGCTTGATATCCTGAATTAAGGCAGCACAACTGACCAGTGTCTCACACATGCCTGAGAAATCTTGCTGGCGAGAGAAGGGCCAGTGATCTCCTTAGGCTGGGATTAGCTTGTAACCATCATTTGTCTTGAGAGTCCCTTGGACTGCGAGGAGATCAAACTAGTCAATTCTAAAGGAAATCAGTCCTGAATATTCTTTGGAAGGACTGATGCTGAAGCTAAAACTCCAATAATTTGGCCACCTGATGTGAAGAATTGACTCATTGAAAAGACCCTGATGCTGGGAAAGAGTGAAGGCAAGAGGAGAAGTGGATGACAGAGGATGAGATGGTTGGATGCCACCACCGACTTGGTGGACACGAGTTTGAGTAAGCTCCGGGAGTTGGTAATGGACAGGGAAGCATGGCACGTTGCAGTCCATGGGTCACAGAGTCGGACATGACTGATCAACTGAACTGAACTGATCATTTGTCTGATCAAAGAATGAATACTTCCTTCCATTTCCCAGATGTAGGAGATGGGTAAGGGAGACTAGTGTGGGTCCTATGCACATTCCTAGATATATGAACTGAACTCAGGAAAGGAGAAGCTAGAAGTAGAGCCCCGATTTCTTAAAAAATGAAAAGGAACTAAATTAACATCAACATGTAGCATATCCTTGCGGGTCAAGAAACTGGGTATGAGGATAATGAACAAGATTTCCAAAGAACCCACGAAAGTAGCAAGGAGCGAGAAAGTTAGCATTAAATCCACCTGACTGAAAGAGTTAAGAGATTTCCTGTCTCTCTACCCACTGCTCTATTTTGATGTGGGCAGGTTCAGAAACTTTGCTTGTCAAATTCAAAGAGGGGAACTGGCAGAACGGTGTAGAAGCAGAGAAGAAAAATTATATCCTACTGCTTTTGCCTGCATGTTGCTTTCAGTGATCCCCAGGTGTTATGTGAGAGAGGTTTCAATTTGAATTCAGGTTGAGAATGTTGATTCTTATTTGAGAATGAATATTTTTATTAACACAAAGGACAGTTAGTTATTTAATGTGATTATGGGATTTTTTATTACCTAAGGATAATACAGAAACCATGGAACCATCACACTTTTCATTCAGACACATGAAAAAAATTTTCTTTTCCGAAACAGATAAAATTTGAATGAAAACTGGGAGAGACATGTTTATCCAGCATAGAGATCATAAATGGTTTTAGTCTTTTAAGGTTTATTAATACAAAGAGGTTTAAATATAAGTTATTTGGGTATTTTTAAAACAATTTTGAAGGATAATTGCTTTACAGAATTTTGTGGTTTTCTGTCCAACCTCAACATGAATCAGCCATAGGTATACATATATCCCCTACCTCTTGAACCTCCCTCCCATCTTCCTCCGATCCCACCCCTCTAGGTTGATACAGAGCCCTTGTTTGCATTTCCTGAGCCACATAGCAAATTCCTGTTGGGTATCTATTTACATATGGTAATGTAAGTTTCCACATTACTCTTTCCATACATCTCACCCTCTCCTCAACTCTCCCCATGTCCGTAAGTCTGTTCTCTATGTCTGTTTCTCCATTGCTGCCCTTTAAATTAATTCTTCAGTACCATTTTTCTAGATTCTGTATATATTCATTAGAATATGATATTTATCTTTCTTTTTCTGACTTACTTCACTCTGTATAATAGGTTCTAGGTTCATCCACCTCATTAGAACTGACTCACATATGTTCCTTTTTATGGCTGAGTAATATTCCATTGTGTATATGTATGATAATTTCTTTATCTACTCATCTGTCAATGAACATCTAGGTTGCTTCCATGTTCTAGCTATTGTAAAGAGTGCTGCAATGAACAATGGGATACAAGTGTCTTTTTCAATTTTGGTTTCTTCAGGGTGTATGCCTAAGAGTGGGATTGCTGGGTCATATGGTGGTTTTATTCCTAGTTTTTAAAGGAATCTTCATACCATCTTTCATAGTGGCTGTATCAATTTATATTCCCACCAACAATGCAAGAGTGTTCCCTTTTTCCACACCCTCTCCAGCAGTTATTGTTTGTAGACTTTTCCATGATGGCCATTATGACTGGTATGACATGAAATCTCATTGTAGTTTTGATTTGCATTTCTCTAATAATGAGTGATGTTGAGCATCTTTTCATGTGTTTGTAAGCCATCGGTATGTCTTCTTTGGAGAAATGTCTGTTTCCGTGTTTTTCCCACTTTCTGACTGGGTTGTTTGTTTTTCTGGTATTGAGTTGTATGAACTGCTTATACATTTTGGAAATTAATCTTTTGTCAGTTGTTTCATTTGCTATTATTTTATCCCATTCTGAGGGTTGTCTTTTCACTTTGCTTATCGTTTACTTTGCTGTGCAAAAGCTTTTAAGTTTAATCAAGTCCCACTTGTTTATTTTGTTTTCCATTACTCTAGGAGGTGGGTCATAGAGGATCTTGCTTTGGTTTATGCCATTGAGTGTTCAGCCCACGTTTTCCTCTAAGAGTTTTGTAGTTTCTGGCCTTAAATTTAGGCCTTTGATCCATTTTGAGTTTTTCCTTGTGTATGGTGTTAGGAACTAAAAAGCCTCTTGATGAAAGTGAAAGAGGAGAGTGAAAAAGTTGGCTTAAAGCTCAACATTCAGAAAACAAAAATCATGGCATCTGGTCCCATCACTTTATGGGAAATAGATGGGGAAACAGTGGAAACAATGTCAGACTTCATTTTTTGGGGCTCCAAAATCACTGCAGATTGTGACTGCAGCCATGAAATTAAAAGACGCTTACTCCTTGGAAGGAAAGTTATGACCAACATAGATAGCATATTCAAAAGCAGAGACATTACTTTGCCAACAAAGGTCCGTCTAGTCAAGGCTATGGTTTTTCCAGTGGTCATGTATGGATGTGACAGTTGGACTGTGAAGACAGGTGAGCGCCAAAGAATTGATGCTTTTGAACTGTGGTGTTGGAGAAGACTCTTGAGAGTCCCTTGGACTGCAAGGAGATCTAACCAGTCCATTCTAGAGGAGATCAGCCCTGGGTGTTCTTTGGAAGGAATGATGATAAAGCTGAAACTCCAGTACTTTGGCCACCTCATGCGAAGAGTTGACTCATTGGAAAAGACTCTGAAGCTGGGAGGGATTGGGGACAGGAGGAGAAGGGGATGACAGAGGATGAGATGGCTGGATGGCATCACTGACTACATGGACATGAGTTTGAGTGAACTCCAGGAGATGGTGATGGACAGCGAGGCCTGGTGTGCTGTGATTCATGGGGTCTCAAAGAGTCGGACACAACTGAGCGACTGAACTGAACTGAACTGAGGGTGTTAGGAAGTGTTCTAAATCCTTCATTTATATGTAGCTGTCCAGTTTTCCCAGCACCATTTATTGAAGAGGCTGTCTTTGGCCCATTATATATTCTTTCCTCCTTTGTCAAAAATAAGGTACCCATAGGTGCATGGGTCTATTTCTGGGCTTTCTATCTTGTTCCATTGGTCTATGCTTCTGTTTTTGTGCCAGTACCATATTGTCTTTATGACTGTAGCTTTGTAGTATAATCTGAAGTCAGGAAGCTTGATTCCTCCAGCTCCATTTTTCTTTCTCAAGACTGCCTTGGCTATTTTTGGGTCTTTTGTGTTTCCATATGAATTAAGAAATTTTTTGTTCTAGTTCTGTGAAAAATGCAAGTGGTAATTTGATAGGTATTGCTTTGAATCTGTAGATTGCATTTGGTAGTATAGTCATTTTCACAATATTGATTGTTCCTATGCACGAACATGGAATATTTCTCCATCTGTTTATGTCATCTTTGATTTCTTTCATTAGTGTCATAATTTTCTGTGTAGAGTTTATTTGTTTCCTTAAGTTTATTTATTTATTTATTCCTTAAGTAAGTTTATTCCTAGATATTTAATTACTTTTTTTGCAATGGTAAATGGGATTGATTTCTTAATTTCTGTTTGTGATTTTTCATTGTTTAGTACGTAGAAATGAAAGTGATTTACGTGTGTTGATTTTGTATCCTGAAACTTTGCTAAATTCACTGATTAGCTCTAGTAATTTTCTGATACTATCTTTAGGGTTTTTTTATGTACAGTATCATGGAAAAAGCAAGAGAGTTCCAGAAAAACATCTATTTCTGCTTTATTGACTATGCCAAAGCCTTTGACTGTGTGGATCACAATCAACTGTGGAAAATTCTGAAAGAGATGGGAATACCAAACCACCTGACCTGCCTCTTGAGAAACCTATATGCAGGTCAGGAAGCAACAGTTAGAACTGGACATGGAACAACAGACTGGTTCCAAATAGGAAAAGGAGTACATCAAGGCTGTATATTGTCACCCTGCTTATTTAACTTCTATGCAGAGTACATCATGAGAAATGCTGGACTGGAAGAAGCACAAGCTGGAATCAAGATTGCCGGGAGAAATATTAATAACCTCAGATATGCAGATGACACCACCCTTATGGCAGAAAGTGAAGAGGAACTAAAAAGCCTCTTGATGAAAGTGAAAGAGGAGAGTGAAAAAGTTGGCTTAAAGCTCAACATTCAGAAAACAAAAATCATGGCATCTGGTCCCGTCCCTTCATGGCAAATAGATGGGTAAACAGTGTCAGACTTTATTTTTCTGGGCTCCAAAATCACTGCAGATGGTGACCACAGCCATGAAATTAAAAGACACTTCCTCCTTGGAAGGAAAGTTATGACCAACCTAGATAGCATATTCAAAAGCAGAGACATTACTTTGCCAACAAAGGTCCATGTAGCCAAGGCTATGTTTTTTCCAGTGGTCATGTATGGATGTGACAATTGGACTGTGAAGAAAGCTGAACACTGAAGAATTGATGCTTTTGATCTGTGGTGTTGGAGAAGACTCTTGAGAGTCCCTTGGACTGCAAGGAGATCCAACCAGTCCATTCTAAAGGAGATCAGTCCTGGGTGTTCTTTGGAAAGAGTGATGCTAAAACTGAAACTCCAGTACTTTGGCCACCTCATGCGAAGAGTTGACTCACTGGAAAAGAGTGATGCTGGGAGGGATTGGGGGCAGAAGGTTAAGGGGATGACAGAGGATGAGGTGGCTGGATGGCATCACTGACTTGATGGACATGAGTTTGAGTGAACTCCGGGAGTTGATGATGGACAGGGAGGCCTGGCATGCTGCGATTCATGGGGTCGCAAATAGTCAGACACGACTGAGCAACTTAACTGAACTGAACTGATGTACAGTATCATGTCATCTGCAAACAATGAGAGCTTTACTTCTTCTTTTCTGATCTGTATTGCTTTTATTTATTTATTATTTCCACTCTGATTTCTGTAACTAGGACTTCCAGAACTATGTTGAATAACAGTGGTGAAAGTGGACACCTTTGTCTTGTTCTTGATCTTAGAGGGAATGTTTTTGGTTTTTCACCACTGAGAATAATGTTTGCTGTAGGCTTACCATATACGGCCTTTACTCTGTTGAGATAGGTTCCTTCTATGTCCATTAAAGAGTTTTAATCATAATAGGTGCTGAATTTTGTCAAAGGCTTTTTCTGCATGTATTGAGATAATCATATGGTTTTTATCTTTCAATTTGTTAATGTGATATATCACATTGATTGATTTGCATATATTGAAGAATCCTTGGAGGGAATGTCCTGAAGATATCAATGAGATCCGTCTCATCTAATGTATCATTTAAGACTTGTGTTTCCTTTTTAATTTTCTGTTTGATGATCTGTCCATTGGTGTAAGTGGGGTGTTAAACTCTCCTACTATCATTGTGTTACTGTCAATTTCTCCTTTTATGTCTGTTAGTGTTTGTCTTAGGTATTGAGATGCTCCTATGTTGGGTGTATAGATATTTACAATTGCTATGTCTTCCTCTTGGATTGATCCCTTGATCATTATGTAGTGTCCTTCCTTATCTCTTGTAATATTCTTTATTTTAAGGTCTATTTTGTCTGATATGAAGACTGTCACTCCAGCTTTATTTTGCTTTCCATTTGCACGTAATATATTTTTCCATCTTCTCACTTTCAGTCTATGTGTCTTTAGGTCTGAAGTGGGTTTCTTGTAGATAGCATATTATATGGGTCTTGTTTTTGTATCCATTCAGCCAGTCTGTGTCTTTTGGTTGAAGCACTTAATCTGTTTACACTTACAGTAATTATTGATATATATGTTTCTATTGTCATTTTCTTAATTGTTTGGGGTTTGATTTTGTAGATCTTTTTCTTCTCTTGTATTTCTTGACTATATAAATCCCTTTAAACTTTGTTGTAAAGCTAGTTTAGTGCTATTGAATTCTCTTAACTTTTGCTTGTCTGAAAAGCTTTTTATTTCTCCATCCATTTTGAATGAGATCCTTGCCAGGTAAAGTAATCTTTGTTGTAGACTTTTCCCTTTCAGTACTTTAAATATATCCTGCCATTCACTTCTGGCCTGAAGAGTTTCTGCTGAAAGATCAGCTGTCAAACATATGGGATTTCCCTTGTATGTTACGTGTTGCTTTTCCCTTGTTGCTTTTAATATTCTTTCTCTGTGTTTAATATTTGTTAGTTTGATTAGTATGTGTCTTGGCATGTTTCTCCTTGGGTTTATCCTATGTGGAAATCTTTGTGGCTCTTGGACTTAATTTACTATTTCCTTTCTCATGTTGGAGAAATTTTCAACTATAATCTCTTCAAATTTTTTCTCATACCATTTCTTCTCTTCTTCTTTTGGAACCCCTATACTTCAAAAGGTGGTGTGTTTGATATTGTCCCAGAGGTCTCTGAGACCATTGTCAGTTCTTTTCATTCTTTTTACATATTCTGCTCTTCAGAAGTTATTTCCAGCATTTTATCTTCTAGCTTACTGATTTGTTCTTTTGCTTCAGATATTCTTCTATTGATTCCTTCTACAGTATTTTTAATTTCAGCAATTGTGTTGTTTGTCTCTGTATGTTTATTCTTTAATTCTTCTGGGTCTTTGTTAACGGACTCTTGCATTTTCTCCATTTTGTTTTCAAGGTTTTTGATCATCTTTACTATCATTATTCTGAATTCTTTTTCAGGTAGTTTGCCTACTTCCTCTTCATTTATTTGGGCTTCTGTATTTCTAGTTTGTTCCTTCATTTGTGTAGTATTTCTCTGCCTTTTCATTAATTAAAAAAAAAACTTATTGTGTTTGAGTTCTCCTTTACCCAGGCTTGAACTCTTTCTTCCTTTTGATTTCTGCCCTCCTAAATTTGGCCCAGTGGTTTGTGTGAGCTTCATATAGGGTGATATTTGTGCTATTTTTGTTTTTTGGCTGTTGTTGTTGTTTTTGTTTATTTGTTTGCTTTTCCTCTGATGGGCAAAGCTGAGTGAGGTGGTAATCCTGTCTCCTGGTGATTGGATTTGTATTTTTGTTTTGTTTGTTGTTTAAATGAGGAGTCTTGCACAGGGTGCTACAGGTGGTTGGGTAATGCTGGGTCTTGTATTCAAGTAGTTTCCTTTGTGTGAGTTCTCACTGTTTTCATTATTTGACATTCCCTATGGCTAGTTCTTTGGTAGCCTAGGTTCTTGGAGTCAGTGCTACCACTCCAAAGGCTCAGGGCTTGATCTCTGGTCAGGAAATAAGATCCCACAAGTGGTTTGTTATGGCATTAAGTGAGATTAAAACAAGTACCCCAAAACAAGAAACCAAAGATGAACCCCAGACAAATGGCAGTTACAAAATCAGGCAAATAATAATTAAAGTAATGGAATATACACACATACATATATACCCATGAGCAAACTCTAAACAGTACAACAAAAATAAAGTACAGTAGATTGACCTGGTAAACAAAGGAAATAAAAAAATTATATTTACCAGTTCAAAAGCAGAGACATTACTTTGCCAACAAAGGTTTGTCTAGTCAAGGCTATGGTTTTTCCTGTGGTCATGTATGGATATGAGAGTTGGACTGTGAAGAAGACTGAGCGCCAAAGAATTGATGCTTTTGAACTGTGGTATTGGAGAAAACTCTTGAGAGGCCCTTGGACTGCAAGGAGATCCAACCAGTCCATTCTGAAGAAGATCAGCCCTGGGATTTCTTTGGAAGGAATGATGCTAAAGCTGAAACTCCAGTACTTTGGCCAACTGATGCAAAGAGTTGACTCCTTGGAAAAGATTCTGATGCTGGGAGGGATTGGAGGCAGGAGGAGAAGGGGATGACAGAGGACGAGATGGCTGGATGGCATTACTGACTCGGTGGACGTGAGTCTGTGTGAACTCCGGGAGTTGGTGATGGACAGGGAGGCCTGGCGTGCTGCGATTCATTGGGCCACAAAGAGTCGGACACGACTGAGTGACTGAACTGAACGGAACCAGTTAAGAACAAAACTAACTGAAACACAAACTGGAAAGCAAAACTAAACAAAGATGCCAAGTGAGGAATAAGGCAATGAAAACAAAACTAACATGTATGCTAGGAGGAAAGGACAGAAAGAAAAGAAAGAAATAATAGATATGCAAAGTTAGATAGAGGTAGAGGAAGAAGATTTATATACATTAAAGATTACCTGCAAGGGGGAAAGAACAGTAGGAAAGGCAAAGGAATAAATGTAGAAAAAATATAGTAGGTTTAAAAAATTAAAAATATAAGAAAGAGAAAGGAAATACAAGGGAAGAAAAAAGGAAGAAGAAAGAAAAAAGGAAAATGCCACAAAACTGCAGAAGCCCAATGTAGAAGCAGTGGTTTATAACAACCATAAAAATTGGGACTGAATATGCACATACACATATACACCCATAAACAAAATCACAACAGTCCAACAAAGATAAAGCACATTGGATTGACCCAGCGAACAAAGGAAACCAAAAATTATATCTAGCAGTTAAGAACAAAACTAACTAAAGCAAAAATCGGAAATCAAACTAAAATGAGGTACCAATTGGTGAATAAAGTAATGAAAACAAAGCTAACACATATGTTGAGAGGAAATAAAGAAAAGAAAAAAGAACAGATATACAAAGTTAAATGGAGATAGATGAAAAAGACATATACATTAAAGATTAACTGCAAAGGGAAAAGAACAGTAGGAAAAGCAAACAAAGGAATATATGTGTAAAAAATAATAATAGGTTTAAAAAATTGAAGACGACAAAATAATTAAAAAAAAAAAAAAGGAAAACCCTACAGAACAGCAAAAGTGCAACATAGAGGCAGAGGTTTATAACAATAAAAAATGTGACTGAGGAGAAAAAAAGAAAAAAGCTCAAAAACTTAATTAGATTTCATAATGTCAATAAAATCGACAACTACAACTATAGAGGGGGGAAAAAAAGGACCCCTCTCCCCCCGCCAAAAAAAAGAAAAAAAAATCCAAAGAATCTACAGAACAAGTCAAACCATAAAAATAATAAATGTTTTTCTTGAGTTACTGCGGTTAGAGACCTTTCCCTCAAGGGGAATCGCAGTCCACCTCACCTCCCTCGGATGCTCTCCAACACTGCCCTGATCTCTGGACCTGCCGCGGGCACAGCTCAGGTTCTAATCTGGTCCTACTCCTGTGTGTTCTTGCCTCTAATGTCCACGGCTATCAGAACTAGTGTGTTTTCTTTTGTGGGAGCTCTCAATGTCCTTTTATGTATTCCATACACACAGAGTCTGCCTAGTTGACCATGTGGATTTAATCTGCAGCTTGTGAAGCTGGTAGGAAGGTTTTGGGTCTTCTTCCTTAGCTACACTGCCCCTGGGTTTAAATTGTGGTTTTTATTTCCACCTGTGCATGTGGGTCGTCCACTGGGGTTTGCTCTGAGGCTGTCCTGGAGAAGTTGGGTTTGCCCCTGTGAGGGCCAGGTGTGGCGGTGATGCAGCTGCTTGGGTCACAGGGGTTCTGGCAGCTCCAGGTACTCAGGGGAGTTGGCGGCTAGGGCAGCAGGAAATATAGTGCTCTAGAAGGGTATGGCAACCAGTGTTGGCCAATATGCTCCAGTACTCTTGCCTGGAGAATGCCTCTCCCTGACAGAGAAGTCTGGCAGGCCACAGTCTACAGCGTCACAAAGAGTTGGACATGACTGAAGCAACCCTGAGAATATAGACACAAAACTTTTTTGCCCGTGGCAACTCTGCTCCAGTGAGAAGGTGGCACAGCTGCTTGGCTTGCGGGGACCCTAGGCAACACCAAATGTGCAGGGACACAGACTGCCTGTGCTGCAGGAGTTATGGCCCTATCAGACTCATTTTTTTTTTAAGCTATGTCCCTATCAGAGTCTTTATTCAAGCCTCTTTAGCTGGCAACCAGAAGGCCTCTTTGGCCAGTTTTTCTCTGTAGTTCCACCCATTCAGGTTCTTAGAGGGCTCCTTTGCCTGGGGTCCTTCTCTGCTGTTCAGTGTGTCAGGCACACAGAGAGGCTCCCTTGGCTGGGGTTCTGCTCTGTAGATGAGTGCATCAGGGGTTTGATGGGCCAGCCTCTCTATTGTTCTGCTGCTGATGCTGGTGTGTGGGGAGAGAGGCTATGGCAATGGCTCCACCCTCTACCTGTGATTCAGTAGTATCACCCTGCTTCTGTGACTGCCCGGCTCTCCACAGGCATTTCCTACCACAGTCTCCTCTCTCACATCTCCTCAATATGTCTCTCCGCGGTCAACAGCAGCCCTCGCCCTGGGATCACTCCACAATACCTAAACTCCAGCTCCCAGCCACTGCACCTTCCAGGTGACCTGTATCCCTGTCTGGGGTATGTGTGGCTGTGGCAAGGACTGTCTGATTCTCATTCCATTCAGGCTGCCACAGATCAGTTCTTTCACTGTCAGCCTTAAATATTTCTCCTCTGATTCAGACAATTGCCCTGATATGGGGATTGGACCACTGAGGGCAAGTCCAGTCCTACCAACACTCCTGTTTTTCCCTCCAGTTCCTTCATCCTACCGAGTTTTGCATGGTTCTATATATTCTTTTCCACTGGTCAGTTCCTCCTGTCTGCTCTCAGCTGCTGTTCTGCACGCACTTCTGTGTCTGAAGGTGTATTTCTGATGTATCTGTGGAGAGAGCTGTACTCCATGTCCACCTACTCCTCTGCCATCTTGTTCCTCCCTCAAGTTCTTGGAGTATTTTTAAAACAAATTAATTTTGGAGAGGAGAATGACAAAATAAGGTGATATATCTCAGAGGCTGGAGTAAGAGCCACAACTTTAAATGTGTCTGAATTCTGATTTCTAGGAGCTCTGTGTAAACTTGTAGTGTATTTACTTTTTAAATTTTTATGATGGGTCTTTCCGAATTGTCTGTAAGCCTTTCAAATGCAGCAGTTATCATATCTCTTTTTGAATTCCCACTGCGAAGCATGGTGCCACCTGTGTAGTAGATTAGATACCTATTTCAATTGATTAGTGTCTTCTGGTGGCCCTTGAAAGAGGAGATACAGTAGAAGGTCCAGATTATTGCAACAGATAAAGTGTCCCTAGTAGCTGCACCTGCCTACAATACAGGAGGCCTGGGTTCAATCCCTGGGTCAGGGATTGAAGGAAATGGCAACCTACTCCAGTATTCTTGCCTGGAGAATTCCATGGAAAGAGAAGCCTGTTGGGCTACAGTCCATGGGGTCACAAACAGTCAGACATGGCTGAGCAACTAAAACACACAAACAAATTCAGAAGAGAGGCTGATCCCCCAGGATAGCTGAAGATCTTAGACAAAGGGCAGTCCAAGATGTAAGCTGAAGGAAGAATAGGCCTTGGGAGGTTTTGTATCAAAACCAATTTTTAGGCAGAGTGTGGACTGAGAAAATGGAGGTGTGACTATGTGTTTTGTACTTGAGAAATAATGGATGGAGCTTAAACAAAATGTTGAAGAAGTTTGAAATTTATATGGTAAGTTTTCAAAGGATTTGATAAAGGGAATGACTTGCACAAGGAAGATATAATTTTTTTTTCCTCAGAAGTTTTGAACTGGGAGAATACAAGGACAAGGGGTTAGAAGCAGTTGCAGCAATAGCCACTTAGAGAGTTTCAAGGACCCTGGAAGAAGTCGTTAATGATTTGGATACAGCAGTTATGTTAAAGAGAAGGAATTCATATGAAAGGCTCTACAACAAAGGAAAAAGAGACTAACAGGATGGCAGAAGAGGGAGGAAGCAAGGCTGACAAGATGGCTTGGAACCAGGGGAAATGATGAGTTTATTTGCAGAAATGAGACAATTCATATAGTGCAATTAATAGAATAAAAACATAAAATGTGTAGACTTCGAGAGCCTTTCATACTTCATCCAAAATATTTTGCAAGTAAATTTGATATTATATCTATGAAAATTGTAAACTCTTCCAAATTAATTTTTAAAAATAATAATATTTGCTTTTAAAAAACTGTGTGATTCCACTTATATTTTTTTCCTTGTCGATTATTTATTTTAAATATAGCAATGTTTACATGTCAATCCAAAACTCCCTAATTATCTAAAATTAAATACAGCTGTCTTTTCCTTCTGTTCTTTTCTAATAATTCTGTTATTTTTAGTTCTCACTCAACAGGCAAAGCAGTATCTTCAGTAACATAGGTATTGTATAAGAGGCTAAATTTTGCTGAAAATGTTTATTTTGTATTGTATTAGTTAAATATTGATCCAAAGACTAATTAGCAGCGACTTAAACATGACAGAAGATTTCCATCTCTGCTGCCTAGGATTGTATGTAGTCAGATTTGGAAGAGGTGCTTTTACATTGTCAACAGAGATTCCATACCTGGATCTAAGGTGACCACTCCAGTTGTTGCTACTTCCTAGGCCTAAGAAGGGTGAAAAGAATAACTGAAAGACAAGTAGCTTCCTTTTAAGAATGTGACTTGAAAGTTGCTCACATGCCATTGGTTAACACTTAGTCACATGATTTGGGAAATGTTATATTTAGGTAGACATCCCAATCACTTGGAGAAGGAAATGGCAATCCACTCCAGTATTCTTGTCCGGAGAATCCCATGGACAGAGGAGCCTGGCAGGCTATAGTCCATGGGGTCGCAAGAGTTGGATATGATTTAGCAACTAAATCACCCGATCATTATTTGTAGCAGGAGGAGTTAGGCTCTAAAATGAATAAGGGGAAGTTTTGCACAGTGGCAGTATTGTAGCCAATAAGGGTCATCCAAGGTACAATTATTGATAATTATAATGAATAAGGACAGTCCTATTTAGGAAAACCCAAGTCTGATTATATTTCATGTAGTACACTCTGTCCTTTGGGAGTATATTTATTATTGAGGGTTTTCTTTTTCATTCTCTATCATTGTTCCTTTATTCTTTAAGGAATTTATTCTTTATTCTTTTTTTCTAATATATCCAATTTTAATATAAAATAAATCTTATAGATTACTCTTTTTTTTCTTTTCTTTTCTTTTTAAACTTTACAATATTGTATTGATTTTGCCATACATCAACATGAATCTGCCACAGGTATACACGTGTTCCCCATCCTGAACCCTCCTCCCTCCTCCCTTCCCGTACCATCCCTCTGGGTCGTCCCAGTGCACCAGCCCCAAGCATCCAGTATCGTGCATCAAACCTGGACTGGCAACTCGTTTCATATATGATATTATACATGTTTCAATGCCATTCTCCCAAATCATCCCACCCTCTGCCTCTCCCACAGAGTCCAAAAGACTGTTCTATACATCAGTGTCTCTTTTGCTGTCTTTATTCTTTAAAGAATTATTTAAGGAATTTATTCTTTATAGTTTTTATTTATTATTATCTATAGCTTGGGAAGATGCCCTGGAATAGGGCATGGTAACACATTCCAATATTCTTGCCTGGAGAATCCCATGGACAGAGGAGCTTGGTGGGCTATAGTCCACAGGGTCACAAAGAGTTGGACGCAACTGAAGCGACTTAGCACAATAGCAATGTTAAAAGATAAACTTTATGAGTCATGTTAAGACTTTTAAGAGTTTTTTGGGCAAAAACAAATTTCAAACAGATAGTGTTGAAACTAGAAAATAGAAAGGAGCTCTGATAAGCTGTACAAAATGAGAAGCTGTACAAAAATAGGACGAAGGAAGCAAGAACAGGAAGTTATATTGGGCAAAGAAGTGATTGATTATGATAAAGTTACTTTCTTTTAGGAGTGGCAGGGGTCTAAACAGGCAGATTATTTAACTAGTGCAGATCAGGCAATTCCTGGTTGATTGGTTTAAAATTCTATTTCTGGTAGAGCAAAAATTGTAATTAAGTCTTGGTGGCCATGTGAGACTTAGCATAAGCACTCCACTTGGGGCCTGTTGTCCAGTTTTTAACAGCAGAAAGATTCCAAGACACTTGAGGATAATATTCTCTATAATTATTTGAATAGAAAGCAGTATGAAGCAATACCACTTATCAAAATGAGAGCCTTTAGACTGATTCAAAATGATTATTTTCTATTTAGTATCTTAGATATGATATGTTAATTATAAGAGATAATTCCTGCTGATCTGAAGTTCCCTTTATGCCAGGTGTTATTTACATGATTACTAGTATGTACGAGTTTAATTTTTTTGGCCAAAGTGGATGTATGGTGCGTAGTTCTTTGGGGCTGATATTCTTAGGAAGATAAAAGAGAGCTATGAGCACAACAGAGATGAAAGAAAGTTATCTGTCATCCTTTCACCATTGTCTATATTGGGTTAACAGACTGATCTTGAGTCATTTGCAAAGTGTTGGCTGTAGAAAGTGTGTACATATATGAATGCGTTTGATTTGGGACATAAGCAATGCTACTTATAGGCCCAGATAGTCATTTGTGATGTGATTTCCAGAGAGGTCCGCTCTACCCATTTCCTCAGCTGTAGCTCAGAAGATAGGACATGTGTGTTATCCTGAGGGCTAGCAGAGGCAGGAAAGAGAGTTCACTGTGCCTGGAGACAGACTGTGGGGAGTTTAAACAGACATGTATTACAGTTGAGCAGAGATGGGTGTATCCATCACATTCCTACATAGGAGTCCCAGAAATGCTTGGGTATTGGTGATGGGAAACTTGGGGGTAGGTATTATAATTCGTAAGTGATAGATATGGGCTTGGAGCAGGGGACAGCCATGGGTTATTTCCAGTGAGACTTCAATAAAGAAGTTTAAGATAGTGCTTCTCTTGAGGCAAATTACCAAGAGACCTTGTTAAAAGGCAGATTCTGATTCAGGATCTTGGGTGAGGCTGAGGTTGTGTATTTCTACTAAATTCTTAGGTGATGTTGCTCTTCCACAGATGGCAACTTCCAGTACCAAGGGCTTTGTAACATTGAATTAATCAAGCATTCATCCTGCCCATTTCCCAATTCACATTCTTCAGTCAGAAACACCTGGATTTCAAAGCTGCTCATTCTACTAACAAGTGACCTCCTTGAGGCTTAGTTTCATCACTGAAATGGGTTTTATGAGCATTGTGGGGTTTGCTATTTCTATCCAACAAGTATTTCCAATTTCTTCTTATGCCCTTGACTGGATTGTATGCCTCTGTTCTTGACAAGTTAGGTGTAGCCATATGTCTAGTTTGTCCAATAAAATATAGGCAAAAATGTTATATGTTACCTGCATGATTTCCGACCTTCTGTTTCTCTCTTGTCTTGCTTACTGGCAGTGTTCTGGTAGGAGTTTCATCATAAGGATCACACAGAGCAGAAACCTCAGCAAACCTTTAGTAGGCATGTAACATGAGAATAAACTTTTATAGTTTTAAGCCACTGAGATTGTGGCAGAATTGTTTTATTGGTGAAGCTGGCTTACATTGACTGGTACAAGCATTATATGGAAAAAATTAGATATTTGGTTACTGCACAGATATTCAGATATGTTTCCCTTTCATTTCTCTTCCTAACCCTTATGATGTAACTTTTTGTTACTCCTCTGTATCTATATTATACAAGCGATAGGTAAGTTTTTTAAACTGTGGACACTATGCTTCTTTTTAAAAGCACTTTTAGTCCTTACAACGTTTTGATTCAAAAATTCAGAACTTACAGATGAATGAAGCTTGGGATCTGTCCAGAAGCTTCTTTCTCTTCATTATCATGACTAATTTCACGTCAGCTGGAATTGTTCCACTGAATTCTCATCTGTTGGGTGATATTTAACACTATAACTGATTGGAAAACATAACAACCGATGAAGCAAGCCCACAAAATGAACATTGAGTCACACTGATGGCTGTTTTCTATTTGTATTATTAAGCTTTATTTCTGAAATTTTCTTTGTGCTTGATAAAAGAAAGGCATTTTTTTTTAATTATTCTTCTGGGCACCCATTTAACTTTGGCCCTTGCATGGCAAAGGCTCATTTTCCTGTTTTTGAGCTTTTAGTTCTTTTTATATTTAATCTACCCTAAGAAGTAAAGTGTTAGCTAGCATTTATTTGACCTTCTTACTGGGTTATAATTTAAGTGTCTGGTATTTCTTTTTTTCCCCTCACCTTTCTTCTAGCCCTGTAATCCATGTGACAGAACAAGAATCATCAGATAATCAAAATAGAGATAATTTACAAGGAATGTTTCAATGAGTCTTTCTTTGAACTTTCCTGGTAATTATTCTCCATTTTGTCTCCAGCTCTTTTTTTCTTTTTTCCATTTATATCCTAATTCTATCTTTTAAGCACAGGACATTTTCCTTAATTCTTATCATACTTATGTTGCTTTACAAAATGTATCATTCTGATCTTAAATATTAATTTATAAGAATTTCTCTTTTCATTAGTGTCTTTACTGTATGTATTAGATCTTTGATATTCAGGTACAATACCTGAGTGTGGATATGTCTGTGTGTACATATTTGTAATATACATCTGATATATAGAAAGTTCTATGTAAGTGTCAGCTGTTGCTGTCAATGTTTAGTTTTTCAAAATGCTTAAATCCATAAGCTCTTTACATTAGTCAGGGTTCTCCAAAGAAACAGAACTCATAGTATGGAGATTTATTATGAGGCTTTGGCTCATGTGACTGTGGAAGCTAAGAAGTCTCACTATCTGCTATCTGCAAGCTGGAGACTCAGGAAAGGTAGTGCAATTCCCCTTCCTGGAAATAGCATGAATAAAACAGTTGTCAAAGTGGTTCTAAAAATAACTCTTTCTGAGGGCTAGAGACTTTAATGTGGGGTGTTCCAACTCAATCAGGCAAACAGGAAGCAAAAAGGATGAATTCTTCATTCTTCCAGTTTTTGTTCTATTCAGGCCCTCAATGGATTGGATGGTGCCCACTCCACATAGGGGAGGAAATCTACTTTACTGAAATTACTTATTCAATTGCTAATCTCATCTGGAAACACCCTCATAGACACACCCTAGAAATAATATTTAATCTAGGTGTCCTATGGCCAAATTGACTCATAAAATTGACCATTACATTCTTGCAGGCAAGGAACTTTCCTTTTTAAAAAATATATACCTTTGTCCCTTAACACAGTGTTCTGTTAGATACTTAATAGATCTTTGTGAATGAATAAATAATAACTGAGCAAACAGTTATATGCTTTAACATTCATATCCTCTGTTTTACAAAGCCTGTTCCTTATATAAGTAAAATTATCATTTTATATTATAATTTAATTGTTATTTTTAAATATTGAAGACAAGATAATCTTATTTTTTCAACTTTAATGGCTGTTGGTGGTGATGTGTTTCAATTTTCTGTCCTGCCCATTGCCAGTGAGAGTATACTTGGGGGAAGAGATAGTATTATCTCATACATCTGGTCAGATGTATACTTTGCATACTTCTCTGGCAATTCCCCTCTTAGTTAGAGATCTAAGAATTTCTTGTACCTATGAACAGGAGACATACATAAAAGCATTTCTAATTATGGCATTCATAACAACAGATCCAGAAACCCTTCTAAATATGTGTCAACAAGATAATGAATATGTAATTCGTGGTATATATGAAGTAAATTTGAAGAGTATGGTATATTTTATCAGTAATGGTCCCTAATTTTGTTTATTCTTCCTTAAAATCATGTCCTTGTTTAGTAATTTTACATGATGATTCTGAGCCATGTGCTTTAACCAATAAGATGATAGCAAATGTGATGTAAGCAGAAAGTTAAAGTTGCTTAAAGAAAAAGTAACTGTCATTGTGTTTAAGCCCAGGCTAACCTGCTGGAGACATGAGTTCTAGTTAACTCTGTCACCCTGAGCTGACTGCCATCACCTACTAGCTGCCAGTACTATCAACATACAAGTAAGACATGACACTAGAACCTACACACTCCAAATAAAACTGCAGCTGCATTTGTGTGTGTGTGCACTGTGAAATCTGCATTAAGTACTGCCTGTTGGAGCTCAGCCTGTTATTGACCCACAGAAAAGTGAGTTCATATGTGATTGTACTTCAAAGCCAATAAATTTTTGGATGGTTATTATACAAAACAAAACAAAAAAACCCAAACTAGAATGAACAGTAAAAAGAGAAGAACTATAATTATATACAACAATATGATTAAATTATAGTACCATTGTTATTAAAAAAATAAAGTCCCAGAGATCTACATAAAATTTGGAAACTTGTTAGTAAAGAATACCAAGCAAATGTAAGTCATTATTGCCTAAGCATTTTATATGTGTGTGTGTTAGTTGCTCAGTCATGCCTGACTGTGACCTCATGGACTGTAGCCTGCCAGACTCCTCTCTCCATGGAATTCTCCAGGTAAGAAAAAAGGAGTGGGTAGCCATTTCTCAGGGGATCTTCCCGACCCAAGGATTTGACCCATATCTCTTGCATTGTAGACAGATTCTTTACAATTTGGGCCACCAGGGAAGCCCATATAATACATCTATATGTTAATAATAAGTATTAACTGCAATTTCAGAATATAAATACAACTTTTAGCATTTTAGTAATTTCTACTACCATTTTTTCCATGCATAAAGATGAATATAACAGAAAACATAATTGAACAACACGTGCATATTTTTACACATTACTTTTCTTATTTAACATGTTGTAAAGTTTCTTATTTTTGATACTATTGTTTGGTAGTTAGAATAGGAAAAAGGAGTCCAGAATGGCGGTGGCTAACAGACAAGGAAGGGAAAAGCTCATGAAAGTAGAACAAATGAAGGTCCCAGGACAGGAGTGAGGACCTCAGATAGAACAAACCACATTCCTGGCTAGCCCAGTTTACATAGGGCAGGCCCAGGGGGAGGAAAAAACATAAAAAGAGGAGCCAAAGGGCCGGGGGTCTCTCTCCCACGTGCGCACACACACTCTCTCTCTATATTTCTCTGTCTGTCTGTCTCTATTCTCTTCACATCTTCTGGGTCAAAATGCCCTCATGCCTTGAGGATGTATTTTCCTTTATTTTCTAAATAAAACTGATCTGTCCAAGAACTATAACACGGACTGTTCAAGAGCTGTGATGCGCCAAGGGCTTTAACGTCTGTCGCTTCAAATTTTTGTTGAAATGAGACAGAACCGAGGAGATTACACTCCCCTGACACTATTATTACTTATTTATTATATTATCATCATACATCTTTAGAACACTCACAGAATAGCTTCTCAAAATTTGCAAAAATTTGCATTCCACCAGAAATGCATGAGATAAATTTCCTTGTTGAATATTTGCAAACATTTGGTTTTACTCTATTCATAACCTTTGATAATTTGACAGGTAAAAAAGACATTTCATTATGAGAGGGTAACAGGCAGGAAGGCCAGGGGTCTCCAAATGGAGGAAATAGGCTGCAAGTGTCAGAAGTTTTTTCTCTCTCTCTTAAGCGGCAAGAGGAAACAAACTAGTGTTATAGTTTTTTCCTTCTCTATACAAATTTAAAAAGAGGTTTTTCTTAAAATTCTGTGTTGCCATAATGACACCTGGTTCCACATGAACTTAATTTTTCTCAAACCTTGAGCTAAGCGATGCCTTTTTCTTATGGAAATGTTTGTCTCAAGCTATGTTAATGTGCTGTGTATTTACCATAGACTCTGTCTTCAAGTCTTTCCACCTAAAGGCTCAAAACCAACTTGAGAAACTGGTATGTTTTACTCATATATTGTTCTCCCAATCTATGTTCAGTTCAGTTCAGTCACTCAGTCGTGTCCAACTCTTTGCGACCCCATGAACCACAGCACACCAGGCCTCCCTGTCCATCACCAGCTCCCGGAGTTCACTCAGACTTACATCTATCGAGTCGGTGATGCCATCCAGCCATCTCATCCTCTGTCGTCCCCTTTTCCTCCTGCCCCCAATCCCTCCCGGCATCAGAGTCTTTTCCAATGAGTCAATGCTTCGCATGAGGTGGCCCAAGTACTGGAGTTTCAGCTTTAGCATCATTCCTTCCAAAGAACACCCAGGGCTGATCTCCTTTAGAATGGACTGGTTGGATCTCCTTGCAGTCCAAGGGACTCTCAAGAGTCTTCTCCAATACCACAGTTCAAAAGCATCAATTTTTCGGCACTCAGCTTTCTTCACAGTCCAACTCTCACATCCATACATGATCACTGGAAAAACCATAGCCTTGACTAGACGGATCTTTGTTGGCAAAGTAATGTCTCTGCTTTTGAATATGCTATCTAGGTTGGTCATAACTTCCTTCCAAGGAGTAAGCATCTTTTAATTTCATAATGAAACTATATATTTGTATCAAAATCTGCCTTTCTTCAAGATTCAAGTCAACTATTTTATGGCCCTGGATGACTCACCCGGTGCCAATGTTATCTCAAAATGCAAGTTGTGGGTGAGGGGCCTGGTGCCATTCTCTGAGTTTTGAGACATTTCCTTTCTTTAATTATCAGACTGCTAGTAGCTATATAAAGGCCTCCCTTGTGGCTCAGTCGGTAAAGAATCTACCTGCAGTGTAGGAGACCTGGGTTCAATTCCTGGTCGGAAAGATCCCCTGGAGAAGGAAATGGCAACCCACTCCAGTAACCTTGCCTGGAAAATATCATGAGCAGAAGAGCCTGGTGGGCTGCAGTCCATGGGGTCACAAAGAGTCGGGCACGACTGGACAATTAACACTTACTTACTTACACTTAGTAGCTATATAACATCTGGCTAAAGACTAGCAGGGGGGCACTCTTTCTGACCCTTTCTGATGTCTATGTCAGAAGCTTTCTCTATGTCTGTTATACTTCAATAAATCTTTATTACACAAAAGCTCTGAGCAATCAAACCTCATCTCTGGCCCCCGATTGAATTCTTCTCCCGGAGGCCAAGAATCCCAGTGTCTTTCATGGTTCAGCAACAACCTTTCAATATTGTTTTAATTGTTAAGTTATTAGCTGAACTTGAAACTTTATTCATTAGTCATTTGTATTTTCACTTCTCCAAATTATATTTTCATGTATTTAACTCTAAATACTTTCTTTCCTTTGACAGTTTATAACATGGTTGATTGGATTCCACCTTGTTTACCTGCAATCATATTCTAGCAATTTATCTAGGCGATATATCTAGGCGATTATCCCCACATCACCTTGATTATATTTCAGTGTTTATGTAGTTTTCAGACACACCTTTAAAGATGTTTTAAAGATGATTAACCTCTTCTTTTAGAGTATCTGATAATTAATGTTAATTATACATTAATAATGATAATTAATGTATCTGAGTTTTACCCCTTCAAAATCCAAGACCAACTTGAGATGGCTCATTTTAACTCCATTCTTAGTAGTTGTATGAGGTATCACTGTTTCCTCAGTCAAAGTGTACCTTATAGTTATTTGTTGCTGTATATCATGTTTATGTCCTATGTGCCTGTGCTAAGTCATGTCAGTCATGTCCGACTCTGTGTGACCCTATAGACCATAGTCAGCCATGTCCTTCACAAGTATACAAATTTGGTAAGACAATTTACAAGAATTGGTTTTGGAAAGAACATTATATGTATTTTTTCCTATATTGATTCTATCACTTAACCTTAGGATTTGTCAATTTTGGAATCAAATCACAGTAATCACAGAAGATATGCCACTTATAACTTTAAGTGTGGTATAGCCTTGGCGGTTCAGTGGTTAAGACTCTGTGTTTCCAGTGAAGAAGGTGCAGATCTGATCCCTGCTCAGGAAACCAATGTCCCACATGTCACAGAATGCAACCAAAAAATTTAAAACAAATAAAAATAAAAAACTTTAAGTGAATGACCTGTGATTTCAAGATAGTAGATTATTCACAAAACCAAGTTAAAAGCTATTGATAAACTATACCAATAGCTGAACTAAAGTTCAACATCATTCATTTTGCAATTTAAAGAAACTGAAATGTGAAATAGTAAAATAATACCAGTTTAATAGCAGAGAGAGAAGAGGAATTAAAGAGACTGATGGCGGTGAAAGAGGAGAGTGAAAAAGCTGGCTTAAAGCTCAACATTCAAAAAATGAAAATCTTGGCACCTGGTCCATTACTGCAAGGCAACCAGATGGGGGAAAAGTGGAAACAGTGACAGATTTTATTTTCTTGGGCTACAAAAATCACTGCAGATGGTAACTAGCTGGAAAATTAAAAGATGCTTGCTCCTTGGAAGAAAAGCTGTGACAAACCTAGACAGCGTATTAAAAAGCAGAGACATCACTTTGATGACAAAGGACTATACAGTCAAAACTATGGCTTTTCCAGTAGTCATGTACGGATGTGAGAGTTGGGTTATAAAGAAGGCTGAGCACAAAAGAATTGATGCTGTTGAACTGTGTTGCTGGAGAAGACTTGAAAATCCCTTGGAGAGCAAGGAGATCAAACAAGTCAATCTAAAGGAAATCAACCCTGAATATTCATTGGAAGGACTGATGCTGAAGCTGAAGTGCCAGTATTTTTGCCACCTGATATGAAGAGCCAACTCATTAGAAAAGACCCTGATGTTGGGAAAGATTGAGGGCAGGAGGAGAAGGGGGTGACAGAGGATGAGATGGTTAGATGGCATCACTGATTCAGTGGACATGAGTGTGAGCAAATTCCGGGAGATAGTGAAGGACAGTGTGCTGCAGATCATGGGTCACCAAAAAGTTGGACATGGCTTAGTGACTGAACAACAACAAAAATAGTATGTGGCCCAAATGAAAAAGCTTTTATTACTCACTTGTCCTATTTTATTTTTCTACCAAGTCTTGTTAAAGTTTTGTGACTGGGAAAAAAGGTAGCTTTTCATGCCAGGCTAAGGGGGAACCAAAGATATTTTTAATCATAGATACCATATGCATTAAGACAGCAAATAATAAAAAATGAAAATGATACCAAAGGTGAATAATTTAAGAAAATTTCATTAAAAATTTTTTTAATTTATTTACTTATTTGGCTGTACTGGCTCTTGTTTGTGGCATGTGAATCTTTAGTTGTGGCATGTGGGATCTAGTTCCCTGACCATGGATCAAACTTGGACCACCTGCATTGGGAACACATAGTCTTAGCCACTGCACCACCAGGTAGGTCCCAAGAAAATTACATTTTGAGGCTACTGAACTGTCAAGACATAGAATGCAATTACGTCAAAACTTTCCAGTGAACTACTAGTTCACATGTTGTGTGCCACATAGCAATAATGTTTCAACTGAGTTTATTTTGAAACTTAAATTTTAAAAATCACTTCTGTTTCATCTTCTAGGTCAAACTTTTTGAATGCATTCATATTTTTCTCTGTTAATGTTATAAAGATACAGTGAGCACACATGATGAAGTATATGTACACGTGTTCAGGTTGGGGGCCTCAAGCTCTTGGCTACAGCAAGCCATTTGTCAGGTTGGGGATGCCATAAGAAACATACTTGAAACATCACATTTTTCACAATATGTATGTGTTTCCTTTACAAAACTGAGTTTAAACCTTTAGGCAATTGTGTGCATGAAAACAAAACAATATTTTCATTCTTAGAAAGGCCATCAAATTAATCTAGAAGACCACCTCTCCCTGTGAGCATACATGTCCCAAAATGTTATCCCTAAAGGTTTAATTTAGGACAATATTTTGACTTCCCAAATTACCATTATGTCATTATTCCCAGAGTGCTAAGATGTAGAAATAATATTAAAATGGATGTAGCTAATCAGGAAATAGACTTTACACATTAGAATAGTTCTTAAAGATTTTAAAGATATTAACTTGACATGTGAAAAACCATTATAAAAACACTGCACAGTAGCATAATTAAATACAATTTAGATTTGTCCTGAATCTGTCTATCAAAACTATTTGTTTGAAAATCAGATCCTTTATATCTCTCTGAATATGCAGCAAGTTCTTTTCAATCAGTAATACAATAGACGATTATTGTACTACTCACAGAAACCTTTAGTATTCATTAGGATTTCATTATAGAGTCAAGGAGGAAATGAAGAAAAGGAACTGCCTCCTGTCAAAAGAATTTACCATGTAGTTTGCTTCAGGAGACTGCTACAGAGAAAGAGGAAGTAATGTGATTTGTTAATGATAACCAAACAATATGTGGACAATCTCATCATTGATATCTTTCATTAGATTATCATTATTCAGTGTGAAGAATACTTTGCATTTCTACTGTTACACATTATCAGAGAGTTGGATACTCTTCATCCCTACAACCCTTCCTCCACCTTTCAGTTGAACAACCACTTGTCAAGAATAAGCAGCTGCAATTAAAGTTCATAGCCACAAATAAATATTTGTTTAAACACACACACACACACACACACACACACACACACAATTTCTCCCTCTGAAAACATATAGTGCACTGAGAGAGCTGTTTGGTAATTGCCAGTTCGATCTGAGAGGTGAGTATGGAAATCAACATCAGTCATCATTTTCCATTCTGGAAGATTTATAATTTGTGTGTTATTGTTTTTGTTGTCAAAGGCTACTCATGAATCTGTGGATATCATTTAGATAGCAAATGGAGTTGGCTCAAAGAAATGTTTTCTAAAATACAATCTGTGATTTCTTTTTCGTTTGTTTAGAGTTTGAGCCTAGAACTGTAGCCTTCAAGTCTCTGCGGTTTTAAAAATTATCTGGAGAGATTAAAAAATACAGATGTTAAGATGCGATGGAGTCTAAGATACAGATGTTAATGAGATCAAGTAATTGTGCATTCTCGCCCATTGCCATGTAGCTAGCGGTGCTCCTGCCAGAATAATGCATATGCTCCCTCCCCAGTGAAGGTGGATTTGTCCCGGTAACATGGATTACACAGTGACATCCTTCATCACGAAATCAACATGATCCAGACAGGGCTGCTCTTTCTGCTTGGGGCCTAGACATCATGGAACAGAGACAAGCTGCTTCCACAGGGCCTTATCTACATTTCTGACCAACAGCTGCTATTTTATGCCACTACATTTTGAACTGGTTTGTCACTCAGTAATACATAGCAGAATATTATTTCACTTATATGTGGCCCTGAACATATATTTTCAATTTGAGATGTATTTTGTTTCTTCAGAGAATTAGGTTTGAAAATAGTTGACTGACTACAAACACAGCAAAAGTATACCAATAATTTTCAGGCTGTCAACTCAGACTATAAAACAAAGTTGAAGATATTGATTATTTTTGTCAATAAAAAGAAATTTAAAAAATAGATGCAAAATAAAGCAAGTACACAGAACCAAAAGAAAAAGAAATAATATCCACATAAATGACAAGGTATTGGAAACTACAATTACTTTGCAAATAGTTAGGATATACATTGTATTTATCTTAGCATTGTTCTTGTTGTTGTTCAGTTGCTAAGTAGTGTTTGAATCCTTTGTGACCTCATTGACAGTAGCCAGCCAGGCTCCTCTCTCCACAGGATTTTCTAGGTAAGAATACCTGTTGGGATGGGTTGCCATTTCCTTTACCATTTCTTAGCATCACATTTCTTCAATAATTTAGTTTTCCAAAAATTTGTATTTAGTATAATGCTGCCAGTATGGAAATGATTTATATAGAATCTTCTGGGATGAAAAAGTGTTTAAACAATCAAAAATTTAAACTGCTCATATAAACTAAAACAGTTTTGGAAAAACAGTCCACAAGAAGAAGATGTATAATTGAATTTCAACTTTAAAATTGTGAGTTTTGTAAGTTAATATTATGAAATTCTTTTGACTTTGATTATGTTTGGGATATGTATTTTGTGTGTTTTTAAGATGGGGAAAGGAACTGTAAGTAATGACTTTTAGGCTGTTTATTCTATAGCTTACCAAATGCCAATGAGCAGCATGTGGCCATGTCTTGTTTCTCTATCATTTATCATTTCATAGATACATTAATATTTATTCTGAATATTAAGCTAGAATTTGAATATCAATTTGGCTGAATGCCATCTCTAGAAGGAGGTTCATTTGCATTGGATGGGTACTTTATTTAGTGGCACAAGAATATATTACTAATTTCTTGGTAGATATTTAACCTTTTATGAAAATATCTGATCTTTTTATTTCCTCTACACAATATTTAGAAGAATGCTACTCTGCTGACTCAGCAGTAAAAAATCCATTTGCAAAGCAGATGTGGGCTCAATCCCTGTGTTGGGAAGATCCCTTGAAGAGGGAAATGACAACCCAATACAATATTCTTGTCTAGGAAATCCCATGGACAGAGGACCCTAGAGGGTTATAGTCCATAGAGTCCCAAAGAATCGGACACAAATTAGAGATTACACACACACACACACATACATACCACAAAGTAAACCACCATGCCTAATATACAGTGAACACACATTCAGATAACATTCTTAAAATATAATAGCTACTTATAATTGCTCTAATTAACAGTACATTGCTCAAACTGTATTATTATGTTTATATTGCGTTTATTTGAAACAAAAGGAATTATATTTTTATTTTTGTATTATGAAAATCTAAATTACTATAAATGGCAGATGAAGAAAAGAAATCATTCTCAAAGCTACAGATGTTTTTAATTTTGTATAATAAAAGATATATTCATTATAGAATCTATTCTAAATTCTTATCAACAAGAATGCATAGCAGTGAAATTTTGATTTTTTTTGTAAAATATAGAGTCTATAGCTAAAATTCTACAGATTCAAGAAGATTTCAGAAGACAATAGATATAACTAATTACTATGTAATAACTATGCTATCAACAACAGGTTTACTGATATTTTAAACATTGAGTAGAATTTATTCAAATTATATGAAAACAAAATATTATAAATAAAACGTTATAACCAATGTGACTTAACCATGCCTGTAACTTATCATCTTTTTAAGAAAACTAAATTAATAGAGAAAAAATACTTATACAAATAAATACAGATACGTTATGCATTTGAAAATACTGAAAAGTAAAAGCCTCTATTAATGTATTTTGATACACATATTTTATTTTTTTTTTTTATTTTATTTTATTTTTTTTTTTATTTTAAAAAAAAAAAATCACATGCTCCCCATCCTGAACCCTCCTCCTCCCAACCTCCCCATACCATCCCCTGGGCCTTCCCAGCGCACCAGCCCCAAGCATCCAGCATCGTGCACTGAACCTGGACTGGCATCTCGTTTCATACATGACATTTCACATGTTTCAATGACATTCTCCCAAATCTTCCCACCCTCTCCCACAGAGTCCATAAGACTGTTCTATACATCAGTGTCTCTTTTGCTGTCTCGCATACAGGGTTATCGTTACCATCTTTCTAAATTCCATATACATGCGTTAGTATACTGTATTTATGTTTTTCCTTCTGGCTTACTTCACTCTGTATAATAGTCTCCAGTTTCATCCACCTCATTAGAACTGATTCAAATGTATTCTTTTTAATGGCTGAGTAATACTCCATTGTGTATATGTACCACAGCTTTCTTATCCATTCATCTGCTGATGGACATCTAGGTTGCTTCCATGTCCTGGCTATTATAAACAGTGCTATTGAACATTGGGGTACACGTGTCTCTTTCCCTTCTGGTTTCCTCAGTGTGTATGCCCAGCAGTGGGATTGCTGGATCATAAGGCAGTTCTATTTCCAGTTTTTAAGGAATCTCCACACTGTTCTCCATAGTGGCTGTACTAATTTGCATTCCCACCAACAGTGTAAGAGGGTTCCTTTTCTCCACACCCTCTCCAGCATTTATTATTTGTAGACTTTTGGATCGCAGCCATTCTGACTGGTGTGAAATGGTACCTCATAGTGGTTTTGATTTGCATTTCTCTGATAAAGAGTGATGTTGAACATCTTTTCAAGTGTTTGTTAGCCATCTGTATGTCTTCTTGGAGAAATGTCTATTTAGATCTTTGGCCCATTTTTTGATTGGGTCATTTATTTTTCTGGAGTTGAGCTGAGGAGTTGCTTGTATATTTTTGAGATTAGTTGTTTGTCGGTTGCTTCATTTGCTAATATTTTCTCCCATTCTGAAGGCTGTCTTTTTCACCTTGCTAATAGTTTCCTTTGATGTGCAGAAGCTTTTAAGTTTAATTAGGTCCCATTTGTTTATTTTTGCTTTTATTTCCAATATTCTGGGAGGTGGGTCATAGAGGATCCTGCTGTGATGTATGTCAGAGAGTGTTTTGCCTATGTTCTCCTCTAGGAGTTTTATAGTTTCTGGTCTTATGTTGAGATCTTTAATCCATTTTGAGTTTATTTTTGTATATGGTGTTATAAAGTGTTCTAGTTTCATTCTTTTACAAGTGGTTGACCAGATTTCCCAGCACCACTTGTTAAAGAGATTGTCTTAATCCACTGTATATTCTGCCTCCTTTGTCAAAGATAAGGTGTCCATATGTGCGTGGATTTATCTCTGGGCTTTCTATTTTGTTCCATTGATCTATATTTCTGTCTTTGTGCCAGTACCATACTGTCTTGATAACTGTGGCTTTGTAGTAGAGCCTGAAGTCAGGTAGGTTGATTCCTCCAGTTCCATTTTTCTTTCTCAAGATCGCTTTGGCTATTCGAGGTTTTTTGTATTTCCATACAAATTGTGAAATTATTTGTTCTAGCTCTGTGAAGAATACTGTTGGTAGCTTGATAGGGATTGCATTGAATCTATAAATTGCTTTGGGTAGTATACTCATTTTCACTATATTGATTCTTCCAATCCATGAACATGGTATATTTCTCCATCTATTAGTGTCCTTTTTGATTTCTTTCACCAGTGTTTTATAGTTTTCTATATATAGGTCTTTAGTTTCTTTAGGTAGATATATTCCTAAGTATTTTATTCTCTTCGTTGCAATGGTGAATGGAATTGTTTCCTTAATTTCTCTTTCTGTTTTCTCATTATTAGTGTATAGGAATGCAAGGGATTTCTGTGTGTTGATTTTATATCCTGCAACTTTACTATAATCATTGATTAGTTCTAGTAATTTTCTGGTGGAGTCTTTAGGGTTTTCTATGTAGAGGATCATGTCATCTGCAAATAGTGAGAGTTTTACTTCTTCTTTTTCCAATTTGGATTCCTTTATTTCTTTTTCTGCTCTGATTGCTGTAGCCAAAACTTCCAAAACTATGTTGAATAGTAATGGTGAAAGTGGGCACCCTTGTTTTGTTCCTGACTTTAGAGGAAATGCTTTCAATTTTTCACCATTGAGGATAATGTTTGCTGTGGGTTTGTCATATATAGCTTTTATTATGTTGAGGTATGTTCCTTCTATTCCTGCTTTCTGGAGAGTTTTTATCATAAATGGGTGTTGAATTTTGTCAAAGGCTTTCTGCATCTATTGAGATAATCATATGGTTTTTGTTTTTCAATTTGTTAATGTGGTGTATTACATTGATTGATTTGCGGATATTGAAGAATCCTTGCATCCCTGGGATAAAGCCCACTTGGTCATGGTGTATGATCTTTTTAATGTGTTGTTGATTCTGATTGCTAGAATTTTGTTTAGGATTTTTGCATCTATGTTCATCAGTGATATTGGCCTATAGTTTTCTTTTTTTTGTGGCATCTTTGTCAGGTTTTGGTATTAGGGTGATGGTGGCCTCATAGAATGAGTTTGGAAGTTTACCTTCCTCTGCAATTTTCTGGAAGAGTTTGAGCAGGATAGGTGTTAGCTCTTCTCTAAATTTTTGGTAGAATTCAGCTGTGAAGCCGTCTGGACCTGGGCTTTTGTTTGCTGGAAGATTTTTGATTACAGTTTCAATTTCCATGCTTGTGATGGGTCTGTTAAGGTTTTCTATTTCTTCCTGGTCGAGTTTTGGAAAGTTGTACTTTTCTAAGAATTTGTCCATTTCTTCCTCGTTGTCCATTTTATTGGCATATAATTGTTGATAATAGTCTCTTATGATCCTTTGTATTTCTATGTTGTCTGTTGTGATCTCTCCACTGTCATTTCTAATTTTATTGATTTGATTTTTCTCCCTTTGTTTCTTGATGAGTCTGGCTAATGGTTTGTCATTTATCCTTTCAAAGAACCAGCTTTTTGGCTTTGTTGATTTTTTTGCTATGGTCTCTTTTGTTTCTTTTGCATTTATTTCTGCTCTAATTTTTAAGATTTCTTTCCTTCTACTAACCCTGGGGTTCTTCATTTCTTCCTTTTCTAGTTGTTTGAGATGTAGAGTTAGGTTATTTATTTGACTTTTTCTTGTTTCTTGAGGTGTGCCTGTATTGCTATGAACTTTCCCCCTTAGGACTGCTTTTACTGTGATACACATATTTTAAAATGTAATATGATACATAGAAAAATTTGAAAAACAAAGTAGGAAATAATATCCATAATTCTATTAAATTCTTGCTATAGTATGCCATTTGGTTTCATTACTTAAATACTTTAAGTATTGTTTAAGCAATTCTAATTCTTATGTTGGAATGATACTATATATTTAACTTTTTGGTTATTTTATTCCCTTGAGTATTATATCTTAAGCAGTTTTCTATGTAACAGCAGAATCATTATAATCATCACTTTTAAAGACTGGAGTTGAAACATACAGAGGCTGAACAACACACTGCTGAATAACCAACAAATCACAGAAGAAAACAAAAAGAAATCAAAATATTCATAGAAACAAATGAAAATGAAAACAACACCTATGGATAGATCAACTAAACAGAAAATTAACAAGGAAACACAAACTTTAAATGATACAAAGACCAGTTAGACTTAATTGATATCTATAGGACATTTCACCCCAAAACAATGAATTTCACTTTTTTCTCAAGCGCACATGGAACCTTCTCCAGGATAGATCACATTCTGGGCCATAAATCTAGCCTTGGTAAATTCAAAAAAATTGAAATCATTTCAAGCATCTTTTTTTGGCCACAATGCAGTAAGATTAGATCTCAGTTACAGGAGAAAAAATATTAAAAATTTCACCTTATGGAGGCTGAACAACATGCTGCTCAATAACCAACAAATCACAGAAGAAATTAAAAAAATCAAAATATGCATATAAATGAATGAAAATGAAAACACGACAACCCCAAACCTATGGGACACTGTAAAAACAGTACTAAGGGGAAAGTTCATAGCAATACAAGCATACCTCAAGAAACAAGAAAAAAGTCAAATAAATAACCTAACTCTACACCTAAAGCAACTAGAAAAGGGAGAAATGAAGAACCCCAGGGTTAGTAGAAGGAAAGAAATCTTAAAAATTAGGGCAGAAGTAAATTCAAAAGAAACAAAGGAGACCATAGCAAAAAACAACAAAGCCAAAAGCTAGTTCTTTGAGAGGATAAATAAAATTGACAAACCATTAGCCAGACTCATCAAGAAACAAAGGGAGAAAAATCAAATCAATAAAATTAGAAATGAAAATGAAGAGAACACAACAGACAACACACAAATACAAAGGATCATAAGAGACTACTATCAGCAATTATATGCCAATAAAATGGACAACGTGGAAGAAATGGAAAAATCCTTAGAAAAGTACAACTTTCCAAAACTGAACCAGGAAGAAATAGAAAATCTTAACAGACCCATCACAAGCACGGAACTTGAAACTGTAATCAGAAATCTTCCAGCAAACAAAAGCCCAGGTCCAGAGGGCTTCACAGCTGAATTCTACCAAAAGTTTAGAGAAGAGCTAACAGCTATCCTGCTCAAACTCTTCCAGAAAATTGCAGAGGGAGGTAACCTTCCAAACTCATTCTACAAGGCCACAATCACTCTAATACCAAAACCTGACAAAGATGCCACACAAAAAAAGATAACTACAGGTCAATATCATTGATGAACATAGATGCAAAAATCCTTAATGAAATTCTAGCAATCAGAATCCAACAACACATTAAAAAGATCATACACCATAACCAAGTAGTCTTTATCCCAGGCATGCAAGGATTCTTCAATATCCACAAATTAATCAACATCATACACCACATTAACAAATTGAAAAATAAAAGCCATATGATTATCTCAGTATATGCAGAGAAAGCCTTTGACAAAATTCAACATCCATTTATGATAAAAATTCTCCAGAAAGCAGGAATAGAAGGAACATACCTCAACATAATAAAAGCTATATATGACAAACCCACAGCAAACATTATCCTCAATGGTGAAAAATTGAAAGCATTTCCCCTAAAGTCAGGAACAAGACAAGGCTGCCCACTCTCACTTCTACTATTCAACATAGTTTTGGAAGTTTTGGCCACAGCAATCAGAGCAGAAAAAGCAATAAAAGGAATCCAGATTGGAAAAGAAGAAGTAAAACTCTCACTGTTTGCAGATGACATGATCCTCTACATAGAAAACCTTAAAGACTCCACCAGAAAATTACTAGAACTAATCAACGAATATAGTAAAGTTGCAGGATATAAAATCAACACACATAAATCCCTTGCATTCCTATACACTAATAATGAGAAAATAGAAAAAGAAATTAAGGAAACAATTCCATTCACAATTGCAATGAAAAGAATAAAGTACTTAGGAATATATCTACCTAAAGAAACAAAACACCTATATATAGAAAACTATAAAACACTGGTGAAAGAAATCAAAAAGGACACTAATAGATCGAGAAATATACCAAGTTCATGGATTGGAAGAATCAATATAGTGAACATGAGTATACTACCCAAGCAATCTATAGATTCAATGCAATCCCTATCAAGCTACAATGGTATTTTTCACAGAGCTAGAACAAATAATTTCACAATTTGTATGGAAATACAAAAACAAAAACAAAACAAAACAAAACCTCAAATAGCCAAAGCAATCTTGAGAAGGAAGAATGGAACTGGAGGAATCAACCTACCTGACTTCAGGCTCTACTACAAAGCCACAGTCATCAAGACAGTATGGTACTGGCACAAAGGTAAAAATATAGATCAATGGAACAAAATAGAAAGCCCAGAGATAAATCCACGCACCTATGGACACCTTATCTTTGACAAAGGAGGCAAGAATATACAACGGAGAAAACACAATCTCTTTAACAAGTGGTGCTGGGAAAACTGGTCAACCACTTGTAAAAGAATGAAACTAGAACACTTTCTAACATCATACACAAAAATAAACTCAAAATGAATTAAAGATCTAAACGTAAGACCAGAAAACATAAAACTCCTAGAGGAGAACATAGGCAAACACTCTCCAACATAAATTACAGCAGGACCCTCTATGACCCACCTCCCAGAATATTGGAAATAAAAGCAAAAATTAAAAAATGGGACCTAATTAAAATTAGGACCTAATTAAAATTTAAAAGCTTCTGCACAACAAAGGAAACTATAAGCAAGGTGAAAAGCAGCTTTCAGAATGGGAGAAAATAATAACAAATGAAGCAACTGACAAAGAATTAATCTCAAAAATATACAAGCAACTCCTGCAGCTCAATTCCAGAAAAATAAATGACCCAATAAAAAAATGGGCCAAAGAACTAAATAGACATTCTTCCAAAGAAGACATACAGATGGCTAACAAACACATGAAAAGATGGTCAACATCACTCATGATCAGAGAAATGCAAATCAAAACCACAGTGAGGTACCATTTCATGCCAGTCAGAATGGCTGCTATCCAAAAGTCTACAAGCAATAAATGCTAGAGAGGATGTGGAGAAAAGGAAACCCTCTTACATTGTTGGTGGGAATGCAAACTAGTACAGCCACTATGGAGAACAGTGTGGAGATTCCTTAAAAAACTGGAAATAGAACTGCCTTATGACTCAGAAATCCCACTGCTGGGCATACACACTGAGGAAACCAGAATTGGAAAAGACATGTGTACCCCAATGTTCATCGCAGCACTGTTTATAATAGCCAGGACATGGAAGCAACCTAGATGTCCATCAGCAGATGAATGGATAAGAAAGCGGTGGTACATATACACAATGGAGTATTACTCAGCCATTAAAAAGAATACATTTGAATCAATCTAATGAGGTGGATGAAACTGGAGCCTATTATACAGAGTGAAGTAAGCCAGAAAGAAAAACAGCAAAACAGTATACTAACGCATATATATGGAATCTTGAAAGATGGTAACAATAACCCTATATGCGAGACAGGAAAAGAGACACAGATGTATAGAACGGTGTTTTGGACTCTGTGGGAGAGGCCGAGGGTGGGATGATGTGGGAGAATGGCATTGAAACATGTATAATATCATATGTAAAATGAATCACCAGTCCACGTTCAATGCATGATACAGGATGCTTGGGGCTGGTGCACTGGGATGACCCAGAAGGATGGTATGGGGATGGAGGTGGGAGGGGGGGTTCAATACAATATTGTAAAGTAATTAGCCTCCAACTAAAATAAATAAATTTATATTAAAAAATAATAAAGACTGGGCTTGAAGTTAGGTTTTGACTTCTGGTTCCTACCACTCATTTTCTGCTCCTTCAGTATTCCCTACCAAGTCAGCAAATACAAAAAGGCCACTTGAAAATGTGAATCAAAGTGCCAACTATATATTAGGAGAACACCAGCACCAACTGTAAGGCACTCAGTTCAGTTCAATTTCTCAGTGATGTCCTACTCTTTGCGACCCCATAAACCGCAACACACCAGGCCTCCCTGTCCATCACCAACTCCCGGAGTCCACTGAAACCCATGCCATTGTGTTGGTGATGCCATCCAACCATCTCATCCTCTATCATCCCCTGCTCCTCTTGCCCTCAGTCTTTCCCAGCATAAGGGTCTTTTCAAATGAGTCAGCTCTTCACATAAGGTGGTCAAAGTATTAGAGTTTCAGCTTCAGCATTAGTCCTTCCAATGAACACCCAGGACTGATCTTTAGGATGGACTGGTTGGATGTCTTTTCAGTCCAAGGGACTCTCAAGTGTCTTCTCCAACACCACAGTTCAATAGCATCAATTCTTTGGCGCTCACCTGTCTTCACAGTCCAACTCTCACATCCATACACGACCACTGGAAAAACCATAGCCTTGACTAGACGTATCTTTGTTGGCAAAGTAATGTCTCTGCTTTTTAATATGCTATCTAGGTTGGTCATAACCTTCCTTCCAAGGAGAAAGTGTCTTTTAATTTCATGGCTGCAATCAGCATCCACAGTGATTTTGAAGTCCAGAAAAATAAAGTCAGCCACTGTTTCCACTGTTTCTCCATCTATTTGCCATAAAGTGATGAGACCAGATGATACTGGATAAAGTTAAAGAATGAGTTTTCTGCTTAAAGAACACGAGAGTGCTTCTACCTGTAAATCTTTATCAGTCAAATTTCAGAAAGGAATACTTCAGAGTGTGCTGAATAACTGAGGTGAAATTTAATGTCATGACTGACTCTTTGTTACCCCATGGACTGTAGATCACCAGGCTCCTCTGTCCATGGAATTCTCCAGGCAAGATACTGGAGTGGGTTGTCATTCTCTTCTCCAGGGGAATCCTCCTGACCCAGGGGTTGAACACAGGTCTCCTGCATTGCAGACAGATTCTTTACCATCAGCCACAAATAGTCCTGAAATACTGAGACCTTAAAAGCATAACAGTAAATAGTGTGTTTATTTGGAAATTAGCAATTCATAGGAGGAAATCACCATAATATTTGGAAATAAACGAGCTAGGTTTATCATAGGAATCAAAAGCAATGCATCTGCAACATCTACAACAAATACTGCTCAGTGGGAGCTGGACTTCTTGGAGGAGACACAATAACTTGTGAAAGAACATCAGAAGCAGAGAGTTCTGTAAGATGTATTCTGGCTTCTTCTTTGTTCCCATCACTCATTCTTCTTTAGGAACTCCCAGTTTGTAAGGTATTCAGAAACCATTTTTGATGGGAAAGGCAGTCCTCTTAACCTAAAAGAGAAATCTTAATGTTTGAAGTCTTTAATAGTCTTAGTTGTCTATAGTCTTCCATTAGGTTTTCCTGGTGGATTGGAAGTTGCAGAGGTGCCCTAATAAATACCTTGGGTTTAAAACATAATCTTTCTTGTCCCATTGTGTAGTGGTGACCTTATTTCTCCTTGGTAATAGATTTATTTACAGAACCAATTACCCTAGCCTTACAATACAATAGTTCATCTTTCTTTTATCTAATTCATCCTATACCAAGAGAAGTGCTTGTCAGTCTCAACTTCCAATTCAATGGCAATGTTGCTGTGACCCTCCATGAAAACGTCCCTGAGAACTAACAGCTCAAAGTCACAGGAATGAGAATCCAGAATTCTTCAAGAGGGTTACTAGATCCAGATGTGAAAACAGCTACTGCCAACCCTTGTTCTGACATCTAACCCTATGGGAGGATCTGCTCCACACATTTCTTGGTGAATCAAAGCATATACTGTATTCAATCAGACAACACTCCAAACACTGCAGTGTTTTCTCTTAGTTGGCACCACACAGTTTTCAGAACTTTATTTCATTATTCTATCAGGTCACCTATCTCTGTGCATTGAGGTTATTTGATAAGATAAATGAATGTTATGAATTTAAACCCTTTGCCACATTTCTTAAGCAGAAACAATATTTGTGTAATCCACTATTCTGGTACATAAAGCATTCTAAAAGTCCATGAGTGATGATGCTGGCAGAAAAACAGAAGGCAGTGAAGACAACTCTGCCCAGAATAAGTGTTTTTCTAAAAGGACATATCACTGCTATCCAGGAAACAAGGTTCCAAAGTCAATAAGATGCCAGCAAGTAATTGGCTAGTCTTCCTAGGAAATAATGTTATTTTGGGGAGGGACAGGTATTGGCAGGCTGCATACTCAACAGTAATAGAGGAAAAATCAGCTTTAGTGAGTAGGGCATGCTGTGGAGCCCATTCATAGTATCTTTTCTGCTGCATATTGTTCTGTATATTGTCCAGTGAGCAACCCACCGGGAGGCTGGGAACGAGGTTAACTGATGGGATGTTTCATGTTGAGAGCCTACTTGGTAGTGGCTGTGTGTTTTTTTATATTATTAAAAATTATTTTCCAAGTTTATTGAGAAATAATTAACATACATCACTGTGTAAGTTTAAGGTATACAGAATCATGGATTCATTTACATATATTGTGAAATAATATTATGACAATACATTTAGTTAACACCCATGTATCTCATTTAGATACAGTTAGAAGAAAAAAAATTTTCTTCTTGTGATGAGAATTCTTAAGAACTACTCTCAATAACCTTGCAATATATGATGCAGTAGTGTTAACTACAGTTGTCATGTTGTACATTACATTCATTGTTGTTGTGCAGTCTCTAAGTCGCATCCTTACTCTTTTCAAGCCCCTGGACTGCAGCATGTCGGGCTCCCACTATGTCCTGGGAGTTTGCTCAAATTCATATCCATTGAGTCAGTGATGCTGTCTAACCATCTGATACATTATATTCACAGTGCTTATTTATTTTATACCTGGAAGTTTGTACATTTTTATTATCATCTTTCAAGTCCCCCTCCCCACAATGCTCCTTTCTGTATTATGGTAATCACCAATCAGATATACTTTTCCATCAATTTTTTAAAAAATTAGATTCCACATGTAAGTGAAATCATACAGTATTTTTCTTTTTCTGTCTGACATTTCACTTAGCTGAATGTCTTCAGGGTGCATCAATGTTGCCACAAATTGTAGGATTTTCTTATTTTTATGGTTGAATGATATTCCACTGTGTGTGTGTGTGTGTGTATACAATTTCTTTATCCATTCATTAATCGAAGGACACTTGTTTTCCTATCTTGTTTACTATAAACAATGCTGCTATGAACATGGGAGTGCGTACATCTTCTTTATTTATTGTTTTTGTTTCCTTTGTCCATAGTTCCAGAAATGGAATTGCTGGATTAAAAATAATTCTATTTTTAATTTTTGTGGAACCACCATGCTGTTTTCACAGTAGCTGCACCAATTTGCAGTTCCTGCCAACAACGCACAAAGGTTCCACCTAGTCTGCATCTATGCCAGCATTGGTTATCTCTTGTCTTTCTATCATAGTCATTCTAACAGGCATAAGGTACACAACTCATTATGGTTCTAATTTGCCTTTCCCTAATGACTAGCGAATTTTAGCTAGTTCATGTACCTGTTCATGTACCTGTTGGTATGTTGAGAAACTGTTTTAAAGTAATTTTTGAATAAGTAATGAATTTAAGAGAAAGGCAACATTTTCTGTTTGCCTGTGTGTGTGCTAAGTTGCTTCAGTCGAGTCCAACTCTGTGATCCTCTGGACTGTAACCTACCAGGATCCTCTGTCCATGGGATTCTTCAGGCAAGAATACTGGAGTTGGTTGCCAGGCCCTCCTCTAGGGGATCTTCCCGACCCAGGGATCTAACCTACATCTCTTATACCTGCTGCATTGGCAGGGAGGTCCTTTGCCGCTGGCACCACCTGGCTAGTGCAATATTTCTGCCTATTTTATATGGCTTTGTAGAACGAGAATTATCACTGAGTTAGGTCAGATGACCTCTAAGGTTCTTCCCAACTATAATATTCTAGATTCATATTCAGTGCATTTCTCTGCCACAAACAACAGTTTCACCCTCACATTGCAAAATTATAAATTGAGAATAAGATCAATCTACATTTGCAAATTGTTGGAATATCACCAATCCTGGGCTTTGGTCCTGGTAGTTAGTGGTCACTCTTATATGTTTAATTTCATCTTTGTGAGTTTCCAAACTTTGTAAAAACAGGCTAAGGGCAGTAGCAGGCAATTAGCTCACAAGAGTAGAGGGTTTCTTTCAAAAACATTTCTTTGTTTTCAGTTTCAATCTTTATATTACTGTAAAAAAGACACACACACATTTATTATTTTGATTGGTTGGTGATCTGATTATTGGGGCTTCCCAGGTGGCTCAGTGGAAAGAATCCACCTGCAATTCAAGAGACAGGAGACACGTTCGATCCCTGGATCAAAAAGATCCCCTGGAGGAAAGCGTGGCAACCCACTCCAGAGGAGCTTGGAGGGCTACAGTCCATGGGGTTGCAAAGAGTCAGACATGACTGGATTTAGCATGCATGCATTTGGTTTCTTTTAACTTATGGCAGAAAGTGAAGAGGAACTAAAAAGCCTCTTTGAAAGTGAAAGAGGAGAGTGAAAAAGTTGGCTTAAAGCTCAACTTTCAGAAAACGAAGATCATGGCATCTGGTCCCATCACTTCATGGGAAATTGATGGGGAAACAGTGTCAGACTTTATTTTTGGGGGATGCAAAATCACTGCAGATGGTGACTGCAGCCATGAAATTAAAAGATGCTTACTCCTTGGAAAGAAAGTTATGACCAACCTAGACAGCATATTCAAAAGCAGAGACATTACTTTGCCAACAAAGGTCCATCTAGTCAAGGCTATGGTTTTTCCAGTAGTCATGTATGGCTGTGAGAGTTGGACTGTGAAGAAAGCTGAGCGCCGAAGAATTGATGCTTTTGAACTGTGGTGTTGGAGAAGACTCTTGAGGATCTCTTGGGCTGCAAGGAGATCCAACCAGTCCATTCTAAAGGAGATCAGTCCTGGGTGTTCTTTGGAAGGAATGATGATAAAGCTGAAACTCCATTACTTTGGCCACCTCATGTGAAGAGTTGACTCGTTGGAAAAGACTCTGATGCTGGGAGGGATTGGGGGCAGGAGGAGAAGGGGACGACAGAGGATGAGATGGCTGGATGGCATCACCAACTCGATGGAAGTGAGTTTGAGTGAACTCCGGGAGTTGGTGATGGACAGGGAGGCCTGGCGTGCTGAAATTCATGGGGTCTCAAAGAGTCAGAGACGACTGAGTGACTGACTGAACTGAACTGAACTTTTAGAATGTATCATTCATAACATTGTAATCAAAAGTACCAATTCACATCATAGGTGTAGGAGAAGAACCACTATAATGATCCATGAATTTTTTACTCCTATTTGTGCAGTTAATTTATTTCATGAAATGATGGATTTTTCAGTTCATTGTCCATTTACACTCAGGGTAAAAGCATAAAGGTCAGTAAAGAATGTTTAATGACCAGAAAAGTTGCTAACTAAGGAATATAGAAGATGTGAAATTGTACATTTTCATCCTGTCTGGGAACATCTATATTTGTTAAGTCTGATATTTAAAAAACATAACACAGTTTGGCAAAAAGTTTAGATTTTCCAATACATGAAATGTGACATGCTCTTAAATAGACTTTTGCCTAGCACCTTTTTCAGGTATAAGGAACACATAATTCACAAGAATCAGTCAAGACAGTACAATGTTGGATGATAGAGAGCTTCTGAATATATAAAGTTCAGCATTTTCCCAATTGGGTTTAAACAGACTTCCCTTAGGAACAGTTTCTGCCATAGAGTATTTATTATCTTGAATAATGTGACAGAAAGAAATGGAATGAGGAAATGATTTTTACTAAATAAAAGCAACCATCAACTCTCAAAAGATAAACTATCCATATTTTAAGAATACAGTTCACTAGAAAATCTTGGTGTCTTAATGACAATTTGGAGAACCAGCTTTTATCTGTGCTTTGCAAAGCAAGTACACACATTCAGTTTCACAGTTCAAGTATCTACAGCTAGATGTCTAAAAATTGTCAAGATCTACAAAATGATTTTCCTTTTGTCAGTTCTGCCCAAACAAGCAGGGAAGCCAAACTCCCCAAGAGCTGATTCTCAGAGCAGACAGGAACAGTAAATAAAGAGAGGCTCTTAGAGAAACCAAGGCAGAAATGAAAGCTCTGTGAGACCCAAGGGACCCGTAGGAGCTGTCATGACTCACTGTGGTCTTATAAAACAGGAAGCCTAAATCGCAGTTGTGGAGCTTCTGACAAAACCAGCTGCTGGCCTTTTTCTTGGGAGGGGACATTGGTTTTACCCTAACGCTTCATTCTGTAAGGAGCTGAAGATTACTATTTCACAGACAAAATCACATAGCAAAGGAAATGTTTGTTTGTTTTTTTCTAGAAGCAAAAGTAGAAAAGAAGAATTTTATTGAGAATTGTTTCCCTATCTTTAACCCATTTTTTTTTCCTAATGGAAATTAAGGTCTCTTTTTGGACCCAAAATAGAGTTGCTAGATTTGTTTCTCTAGGAAAAACTGAAAATCTTGTTGGGTGAGGTAGAAAGTAAATATAGATGCAAGATAAAATTAAGGAAATGAATACCAGTAAATTAAAGTGCCTCTTTTTGCATATTATTTGCTTGTTTAAAATATCAAATATTTATGCCCTAAATTCATTCTTAAGATATTAAAGTATCTTCTACTTTAAGACAACTGTTTTCTTATTGTTAAAAAAATAAAACTAATAACAGTAAAAAGAATTGCCACAGAGTTAGATTTTTCCAACTATAAAATCCTAAGTTGATATATAAAATGTCTTTTGTATAATGTTATATATATATATATTAGATATATGTTATATTATGTTTTAGATAAACATTATATAAAGTGTTGTCAAAGAGTCAGAAATGACTTAGCAACTGAACAACAAATTATATTATCACTTGGCAAAATCATGTGGTTTATTTCCATTATCAAATTGCTCACTTGCACTAAGGATCAAGAAAACTGATTTGTGATCTAAAATCTCTGTGGTTGATTTTGAAGACATACAGTCTTGATTGTAAAATCTGTGTTTAAGGAGGGGGACTCTGTACTTGCCAAAAGGGTAGAATAAGGAAGCTTTAGTCACCACCATAATCTCCTTTATCATGCTTATCACAGCTCCCCCCAAAAGCTGTTACTGCCGTTATGGCCTCTGAGTGTATTATAATGCTTGTTTAAATGGAAATGTTCGGAGGCAGCAAGAGATAATGTATTAGAAGTCATATAGATCAGCATATAAGTATCAATTTCCAATGTGATTCCAGAGTATTGCTGTGAAATTCTATGCAATATCTCAGAAAAGGTTTCTGAAGTCAACATTCATATAATAAATAATTCAGGAATGCTAAAAATTATTATGCACTTAGACAAATAACCAGTAAAATTCCAGACACCAGAGAAAGTAATAGTAATCAATGTCGCTTATGACATCATCTCCCTCACAGAGATATTCACTGCTTCAAGGTTCATTGAATAAACTCTTTGGGGTTTAGCTTCATTAACATAAATTGTCATAAGAATACTTATCTCAGCCTAAATTGGAAAAATGGAAATGCTCAAATTAAACTCGTATTTAACACATGAAACTTCCAGACAACACTCCCTTGACAGTGAATATAATTCAAATATATTATATTTTTTATGTTTAGTAGAGCTTTCAGCTAGCTGTCCCAAACACTTGAAAATGAATCATTTATTTTTGCTCCTGCAATTTAAATGATGCAGTGAAGAGTAAATCTTATGCTTTTCTGAGTTTCTCAGTAAAATACAATTTCATTTATTGGTCAAGAGGCTCAAGAGAATGCTTCTTCCAAGAAGCTTCATTTTACTGAGAAAGAAAAATAGGTTAGATAACAACATTATTTTTCAATTTAATGTTTATTTTTCACAAGGTAAATCATCCTTTAAAATACATCCCCCTATTTTGGAAAGCACGATTTTATTTCAAACCTGTGTGATTCTGACTGAGCATATCCCTCATCTACTATTTTGACTCTTGGGAACAAGTCATCTGTTGTTTAGGGTAGCACTGTCTCTCAGAAGCATGAGGTCTGAACACTGTGGCAAGCTTCTTTATATCTGGCATTCTTCCTTCATACTTCTTCCTTATTTTTTGATTTGGCTTGCATCATCTTCTTTGGCAGAGTCAGTAGGAAATTCCTTTGATTCCAGGTACAGTGTTAGTCACTAAAGGAATTATTTTCAAAGAGAAACTCCTTATCTCCATGGGGCTATAACAGACACCCTGAGCACAATTTTTCTTAGATCAATAAACCTGTATATTCCATCATGTTTAGGTCCCTACACAGATATAATAGTCACAACTTTAGAAGAGTGAAAACCATGAGAAAAATTTGAAACATATGTAGCTTAAGTAGTCTCTTTGCTGTTATACACACACACATGTTGTCTATGTATACTTGCCATGGTCCACACCCATATGCCTAGGGTATAAATTTCCTAATAGTACAATGCTGTCATTTCAGTAGGTAATCCTCATGAGGTTATTTTTTTTTTTTTAAAATGCAGTAAGAGATTATTTGTATCTGTTATACTGAAAAAACTCACTCTGTACAGTCTCATTTTATAATTAATAGTTTATGATAATGATACATTTACCAAAAAAGCATGGCAACCCACTCCAGTATTCTTGCCGGAGAATCCCATGGACAGAGGAGCCTGATGGACTGCAGTCCGAAGGGTTGCAAAGAGTTGGACACTGAGTCACTAAGCATGTGATGCTAACATTAAGGATTACAGGGCAAGAAAATAACACTTTCATTTGATTTACTAAGGGATAACAATATTCTTAAGTCATAAGATATTAAGGCAATAAAACATCAACTTTAAAGGTCAAATTATTAGGACATGTCCAAATTAGGAAAGAATAATTAGGATGGACATGAATGATGATTCTTTTCATGCTTTTGTTATTGATGTAAAGCATTTGTTTTTATCAAAATGCACCAATTTGATCAAGGTCATTAGTAGCTCTAAAAATGAAAATAAATTGATCTGTACAAGTGTTTTAGAATTTCATAGCCTTGAATTTCATAGAAGAAAACTTCTTTAGTCACTACTTCCATACCATGTACTCTTGCCTGGAAAATCCCATGGATGGAGGAGCCTAGTAGGCTGCAGTCCATGGGGTCGCTAAGAGTCAGGCACGACTGAGCGACTTCACTTTCACTTTTCACTTTCTTGCATTGGAGAAGGAAATGGCAACGCACTCCAGTCTTCTTGCCTGGAGAATCCCAGGGACGGGGGCGCCTGGTGGGCTGCCGTCTATGGGGTCGCACAGAGTCGGACACGACTGAAGTGACTTAGCAGTAGCAGTCCATACCATGACCTCTGTAATGAACAAAGAAGTTATATGCTCACAAAGACTATTATTTAAAAACAAACATGTAGATTGAACCCTGACTAAAAATGTGCTAATTATTTTACGCTAGTGCAGCTATTAGTCAAGATTAAATATTTAGCAGCTCCATCTTTTTAAGTCTTTCTTAATGCTTCCATAGGGATATCAGTGATGTCATCAATTGCTTTTGGTAAGGAAGGAACACACTGAGTCACCCAGGGTTCTATTATAGGACAGTGGGATGTGTGGATGGTTAAATTAAAACATTAACTCTTTCATAGAGGAAAGAATGGGGAGGAAAGTGTATACCCTTTTAGAGGAAATATTGCAACAAATTTAAAAAGAGTTAGCTATCAAAGCATGAATACATTAAACCCATTTCTATATGATTTCCTGAAATAAATGGTTTTTATATAATAAAATAAAACCCTTAAATAGCCATTTATAAATAGTAATTGTGACCAAATAAAACTCCAATATAGATTAAACTTTGTATGTTAGCTCCTGTCTTGGCAAGATAGCAAACACTGCAGATGACATGCTTTTATATGAAGCCCATTCCTGGAAAAAAAGCCTCTTGATGAATGAGAAAGAGGAGCAAAAAGTTGGCTTAAAACTCAACATTCAGAAAACTAAGATCATGGCATCCAGTCCCATCACTTCATGGCAAATAGATGGGGAAACAGTAGAAACAGTGACAGACTTTATTTTGGGGGGCTCCAAAATAATTGCAAAGGAGGCAGTCCTAAGATGGTGGAGGAATAGGACGGGGAGACCACTTTCTCCCCCACAAATTCATCAAAAGAACATTTAAACGCTGAGTAAAATCTGCAAAACAACTTCTGAATGCCGGCAGAGGACATCAGGCACCCAGAAAAGCAGCCCATTGTCTTCGAAAGGAGGTAGGAAAAATATAAAAGACAAAAAAAGAGACAAAAGAGGGAGGGACGGAGCTCTGTCCTGGGAAAGGAGTCTTAAAAAGAGAGAAGTTTCCAAACACCAGGAAACACCCTCACTGCCAAGTCTGTGCCAAGCCTTGGAAGCACAGAGGGCAACAAAATAGGGAGGAAAAATAAGTAAATAATTAAAACCCACAGATTACGAGCCCAACGGTATTGGGCTGGGAGGCGTGGGCTGCATTGCTTAGAGTAAGGATCGGGCCTGAATGCCCCCGAGGGTAATCAGAGCGAACTAATTTGGGCTAGCAAACCAGACTGTGGGATAGCTACCACGCGAAAAGCCCTAAGGCACCGCCAGGCCCACACACAGAACAAAGGGCAGAACAGAACTAGCCGGCTGCAGACCATCCCCCTAGGGCGACAGGCAGCCAGAGCCAGAAGGGGGCAATCACAGCCCCAGAGAGACATTATGTACCAAACTGCAAGCAGGCTTCTTTGCTAAGACTTCTTGGGGTTCTGGACAGTCATCCACCTGAGAAGGTGTGCCAGTTGTACACCCAGAAAACCGAGCGGCAGGGACGGGAGAGGCGGTAAGTCGCAGTGACCGCGCCCGCCAAACACCTTATCGCCCTAGCTGCTCAGAGCTGGGAAGGGCACAAAACACAGGCCCAATGGAGTCTGCGCCTCTGAGGACTACCCGAGTGCCTGAATCTGAGCGGCTTAGACCTGGGAGGTGCATGCAGCCCAGGGCCGGCCTCAGACGGTTCCCGGCAGAGCAACCTAGAGCCTGAGCTGTGTGGGCAGGGAGGGTGCACATGCGCCATGAGAAGGGGCAGGCCCAGTGTGGCTGAGACACTGCGAGCACACGCCAGCCTTATTTGTTTGCAGCGTCCCTCCCTCCCCACAGCGTGACTGAACAAGTGAGCCTAAAAAAGTGTCCACCACCGCCCCCTTGTGTTAGGGCGGAAATCCGACACTGAAGAGCCCGGCAAACAGAAGCTAAAACCAAGGGAACCGCCTTGAAAGTGACAGGTGCAATAGAATAGATTAAAACCCCGTAGTAAGTACTGACTACATAGGAAGGGGCCTATAGATCTTGAGAAATATAAGCTGGACCAAGAAACTATCTGAAAATGAACTGACCCCACACTGCCCACAACACCAGAGTAAGTCCTAGATATATTTTTACTATTTTTACAATCATTATTTTCCTTTTTTTCTTCTTCTTCTTTTTCCTTTTTCTTTTCTGTTTTTTAACTTAAAAAAATAAGTCCTCTGTTACTCCTTTAATTTTCATTTTTATAACCTACTGCTGCTGCTGCTGCTAAGTCGCGTCAGTCGTGTCCGACTCTGTGCGACTCCATAGATGGCAGCCCACCAGGCGCCCCCGTCCCTGGGATTCTCCAGGCAAGAACACTGGAGTGGGTTGCCATTTCCTTCTCCAATGCATGAAAGTGAAAAGTGAAAGTGAAATCGCTCAGTCGTGCCTGACTCTTAGCGACCCCATGGACTGCAGCCTACCAGGCTCCTCCGCCCATGGGATTTTCCAGGCAAGAGTACTGGAGTGGGGTGCCATTGCCTTCTCCAAAAGTTATAATCTACTATTACTTTTCAAAAAAAAGACTATTTTTTAAAGCAAACTTCATATATATATTAATAACTTTTGTGACTTTTTTTTTTCTTCTTTTTTTTAATATTGTATTTTTGAAAATCCAACCTCTACTCTAGATTTTTAATCTTTGCTTTTTGGTATTTGTTATCAATTTTGTACCTTTAAGAAACCAATCTTCAGTACCTATTTTTACTTGGGAGCGAGATTACTGACTTGACTGCTCTCTCCCTCTTTGGACTCTCCTTTCTCTCCACTAGGTCGCCTCTGTCTCCTCCCTCCCCCTTCTCTTCTCTACTCAATTCTCTGAATCTCTGTGTATTCCAGATGGTGGAGGACACTTAGGGAACTGATTACTGGCTGGATCTGTCTCTCTCCTTTTCATTCCCCCCTTTTGTCTTCCTGGCCACCTCTGTCTCCTTCCTCCCTCTTCTCTTCTCTGTATAACTCCATGAACATCTCTGAGTGGTCCAGACTGTGGAGCACACACAAGGAAGTGATTACTGGCTAGCTTGCTCTCTCCTCTTTTGATTCCACCTCATCTCATTCGGGTCACCTCTAACTCCCTCCTCCCTCTTCTCTTCTCCATGTAACTCTGTGAACCTCTCTGGGTGTCCCTCACTGTGGAGAAACTTTTCATCTTTAACCTAGATGTTTTATCAATGGTGCTGTATAGAAGGAGAAGTCTTGAGACTACTGTAAAAATAAGACTGAAAACCAGAAGCAGGAGGCTTAGGTCCAAACCCTGAGAACATCAGAGAACACCTGACTCCAGGGAATGTTAATCGACAGGAGCTCATCAAACCCCTCCATACCTACATTGAAACCAAGCACCACACAAGGGCCAACAAGTTCCAGGGCAAGACATACCACGCAAATTCTCCAGCAACACAGGAACACAGCCCTGAGCTTCAATATACAGGCTTCCCAAAGTTACTCCAAAACCACTGACATCTCATAACTTGTTACTAGACACATCATTGCACTCCAGAGAGAAGAAATCCAGCTCCACCCACCAGAACACTGACACAAGCTTCCCTAACCAAGAAACCTTGACAAGCCACCGATACAAATCCACCCACAGCGAGGAAACTCCATAATAAAGAGAACTCCACAAACTGCCAGAATACAGAAAGGTCACCCCCAACTCAGCAGTATAAACAAGATGAAGAGACAGAGGAATACCCAGCAGGTAAAGGAACAGGATAAATGCCCACCAAACAAAAGAAAAGAGGAAGAGATAGGGAATCTATCTGATAAAGAATTCTGAATAATGATAGTGGAAATGATCCAAAATCTTGAAATAAAAATGGAATCACAGATAAATAGCCCGGAGGCAAGGATTGAGAAAATGCAAGAAAGGTTTAACAAGGACCTAGAAGAAATAAAAAAGAGTCAATATATAATGAATAATGCAATAAATGAGATCAAAAACACTCTGGAGGCAACAAATAGTAGAATAACGGAGGCAGAAGATAGGATTAGTGAAATAGAAGATAGAATGGTAGAAATAAATGAATCAGAGAGGAGAAAAGAAAAACGAATTAAAAGAAATGAGGACAATCTCAGAGACCTCCAGGACAATATTAAACGCCACAACATTCAAATCATAGGAGTCCCAGAAGAAGAAGACAAAAAGAACGACCATGAGAAAATACTTGAGGAGATAATAGTTGAAAAAATCCCTAAAATGGGAAAGGAAATAATCACTCATGTCCAAGAAACCCAGAGAGTCCCAAACAGGATAAACCCAAGGCAAAACACCCCAAGACACATATTAATCAAATTAACAAAGATCAAACACAAAGAATAAATATTAAAAGCAGCAAGGGAAAAACAACAAATAACACACAAGGGGATTCCCATAAGGATAACAGCTGATCTTTCAATAGAAACTCTTCAGGCCAGGAGGGAATGGCAAGACATACTTAAAGTGATGAAAGAAAATAGCCTACAGCCCAGATTACTGTACTTAACAAGGATCTCATTCAAATATGAAGGAGAAATCAAAATCTTTATAGACAAGCAAAAGCTGAGAGAATTCAGCACCACCAAACCAGCTCTCCAACAAATGCTAAAGGATATTCTCTAGACAGGAGACAAAAACTGTGTATAAACTCGAACCCAAAACAATAAAGTAAATGGCAATGGGATCATACTTATCAACAATTACCTTAAATGTAAGTGGGTTGCATGCCCCAACCAAAAGACAAAGACTGGCTGAAGGGATAAAAAAACAAGACCCCTATATATGTTGTGTACAAGAGACCCACCTCAAAACAGGGGACACATACAGACTGAAAGTGAAGGGCTGGAAAAAGATTTTCCATGCAAATAGAGATCAAAAGAAAGCAGGAGTAGCAGTACTCATATCAGATAAAATAGACTTTAAAACAAAGGCTGTAAAAAGAGACAAAGAAGGACATTACATAATGATCAAAGGATCAATCCAAGAAGAAGATATAACAATTATAAATATATATATAACCCAACATAGGAGCACTGCAATATGTAAGACAAATGCTAACAAGTATGAAAGGGGAAATTAACAATAACACAATAATAGTGGGAGACTTTAATATCCCACTCACACCTATGGATAGATCAACTAAACAGAAAATTAACAAAGAAACACAAACTTTAAATTATACAATAGACCAGTTAAACCTAATTGATATCTATAGGACATTTCACCCAAAAAACAATGAATTTCACCTTTTTCTCAAGTGCACATGGAACCTTCTCCAGAATAGATCACATCCTGGGCCATAAATCTAGCCTTGGTAAATTCAAAAAAACTGAAATCATTCCAAGAGTCTTTTCTGACCACAATGCAGTAAGATTAGATCTCAATTACAGGAGAAAAAATATTAAAAATTCCAATATATGGAGGCTGAACAACACGCTGCTGAATAACCAACAAATCACAGTAGAAATCAAAAAAGAAATCAAAATATGCAAAGAAATGAATGAAAATGAAAACAGAACAACCCAAAACCTATGGGACACTGTAAAAGCAGTGCTAAGGGGAAAGATCATAGCAATACTGGCATACCTCAAGAAACAAGAAAAAAGTCAAATAAATAACCTAACTCTATACTTAAAGCAATTAGAAAAGGAAGAAATGAAGAACCCCAGGTTTAGTAGAAGGAAAGAAATCTTAAAAATTGGGGCAGAAATAAATGCAAAAGAAACAAAGGAGACCATAGCAAAAATCAACAAAGCCAAAAGCTGATTCTTGAAAGGATAAATAAAATTGACAAACTATTAGCCAGACTCATCAAGAAACAAAGGGAGAAAAATCAAATCAACAAAATTAGAAATGAAAATGGAGAGATCACAACAGACAACACAGAAGTACAAAGGATCATAAGAGACTACTATCAGCAACTATATGCCAATAAAATGGACAACGTGGAAGAAATGGACAAATTCTTAGAAAAGTACAACTTTCCAAAACTGAACCAGGAAGAAATAGAAAATCTTAATAGACCCATCACAAGCATGGAAATTGAAACTGTACTCAGAAATCTTCCAGCAAACAAAAGCCCAGGTCCAGATGGCTTCACAGCTGAATTCTACCAAAAATTTAGAGGAGAGCTGACACCTATCCTACTCAAACTCTTCCAGAAAATTGCTGAGTAGGGTAAACTTCCAAACTCATTCTGTGAGGCCACCATCACCCTAATACCAAAACCTGACAAAGATGCCACACAAAAAAAGAAAACTACAGGCCAATATCACTGATGAACATAGATGCAAAAATCCTTAATAAAATTCCAGCAATCAGAATCCAACAACACATTAAAAAGATCATACACCATGACCAAGTAGGCTTTATCCCAGGGATGCAAGGATTTTTCAATATCTGAAAATCAATCAATGTAATATACCACATTAAATTATTGAAAAAATAAAAACCATATGATTATCTCAATATATGCAGAGAAAGCCTTTGACAAAATTCAACATCCATTTATGATAAAAACTCTCCAGAAAGCAGGAATAGAAGGAACATACCTCAACATAATAAAAGCTATATATGATAAACCCACAGCAAACATTATCCTCAATGGTGAAAAATTGAAAGCATTTCCCCTAAAGTCAGGAACAAGACAAGGGTGCCCACTTTCACCTCTACTATTCAACATAGTTTTGGAAGTTTTGGCCACAGCAATCAGAGCAGAAAAAGAAATAAAAGGAATCCAATTGGAAAAGAAGAAGTAAAACTCTCACTGTTTGTAGATGACATGATCCTCTACATAGAAAACCCTAAAGACTCCATCAGAAAATTACTAGAGCTAAACAACTAATATAGTAAAGTTGCAGGATATAAAATCAACACAGAGAAATCCCTTGCATTCCTATACACTAAAAGTGAGAAAATAGAGAAATTAAGGAAAAAATTCCATTCACTATTGCAACAAAAAGAATAAAGTACTTAGGAATATATCTACCTAAAGAAACTAAAGACCTATATATAGAAAACTATAAGACACTGATGCAGAAAATCAAAGAGGACAATAACAGATGGATAAATATACCATGTTCATGGATCGGAAGAATCAATATAGTGAAAATGAGTGTACTACCCAAGCAATCTATAGATTCAATGCAATCCCTTTCAAGCTACCAATGGTATTTTTCACAGAGCTAGAACAAATAATTTCACAATTTGTATGGAAATACAAAAAACCTCAAATGGCCAAAGCAATCTTGAGAAAGAAGAATGGAACTGGAGGAATCAACCTGCCTGACTTCAGGCTCTACTACAAAGCCACAGTCATCAAGACAGTATGGTACTGGCACAAAGACAGAAATATAGCCAGTGGAACGGAATAGAAAGCCCAGAGATAAACCCACGCACCTATGGACACCTTATTTTTGACAAAGGAGGCAAGAATATACAATGGAGAAAAGACAATCTCTTTAACAAGTGGTGCTGGGAAAACCAGTCAACCATACACAAAAATATACTCAAAGTGGATTAAAGATCTAAACGTAAGACCAGAAACTATAAAACTCCTAGAGGAGAACATAGGCAAAACACTCTCTGACATACATCACAGGAAGATCCTCTATGACCCACCTCCCAGAATATTGGAAATAAAATAAAAAATAAACAAATGGGATCTAATTAAACTTAAAAGCTTCTGCACAAGAAAAGAAACTATAAGCAAGGTGAAAAGATAGCCTTCAGAATAGAAGAAAATAATAGCAAATGAAGCAACTGACAAACAACTAATCTCAAAAATATACAAGCAACACCTACAGCTCAGTTCCAGAAAAATAAACAACCCAATCAAAAAATGGGCCAAAGAACTAAATAGACATTTCTCCAAAGAAGACATACAGATGGCTAACAAACACATGAAAAGATGCTCAACATCACTCATTATCAGAGAAATGCAAATCAAAACCACAATGAGGTACCATTTCATGCCAGTCAGAATGACTGCGATCCAAAAGTCTACAAGCAATAAATGCTGGAGAGGATGTGGAGAAAAGGGAACCCTCTTACTCTGTTGGTGGGAATGCAAACTAGTACAGCCACTATGGAGAACAGTGTGGAGATTCCTTAAAAAACTGGAAATAGAACTGCCTTATGACCCAGCAATCCCACTGCTGGACATACACACTGAGGAAACCAGAGTTGAAGGACACACGTGTACCCCAATGTTCATCACAGCACTGTTTATAATAGCCAGGACATGGAAGCAACCTAGATGTCCATCAGCAGATGAATGGATAAGAAAGCGGTGGTACATATACACAATGGAGTATTACTCAGCCATTAAAAAGAATACATTTGAATCATTTCTAAGGAGGTGGATGAAACTGGAGCCTTTTATACAGAGTGAAGTAAGCCAGAAAGAAAAACACCAATACAGTATACTAACACATATATATGGAATTTAGAAAGATGGTAATGACAACCCTGTATGCGAGACAGCAAAAGAGACACAGATGTATAGAACAGTCTTTTGGACTCTGTGGGACAGGGAGGGGTGATGATTTGGGGGAATGGCATTAAAACATGTATAATATCATATAAGAAACGAATCGTCAGTCCAGGTTCAATGCAGGATACAGGAAGCTTGAGGCTGGTTTACTGGGATGACCCAGAGGGATGGTATGGGGAGGGAGGTGGGAGGGGAGTTCAGAATGGGGAACACAAGTACACCCATGGCAGATGCATGCTGATGTATGGCAAAACCAATACAATATTGTAAAGTAAAAAAACAACATCAACAACAAAAAAACGTTGCTGATGGTGACTACAGCCATGAAATCAAAAGACTTTGCTACTTAGAATAAAAGTTATGACCAACCTAGACATATTAAAACACAGAGACATTACTTTGCCATCAAAGGTCTGTCTAGTCAAAGCTACGATTTTTCCAGTAGTCATGTATGGATGTGTGTGTTGGACTATAAAGAAAGCTGAGTGCCGAAGAATTGATGCTTTAGAACTGTGGTGTTGGAGAAGACTCTTGAGAGTCCCTTGGACTGCAAGGAGACTGCAGTCCATCCTAAAGGAAATCAGTCCTGAATATTCACTGGAAGGACTGATGTTGAAGCTGAAACTCCAATACTTTGGCCACCTTATGAGAACTGACTCATTGGAAAAGACCCTGATGCTGGGAAAGATTGAAGGCACGAGGAGAAGGGGACGACAGAAGATGAGATGGTTGGATGGCATCACCGACACAATGGACATGATGAGCTCTGGGAGTTGGTGATGGACAGGGGAGCCTGCATGCTGCAGTCCATGGGGTCCTTGCAGTCGGCCATGACTGAGTGACTGAACTGAATTGAAAAAATTGTATTATAATTTTTAGTTTTTTTTTTTTTGTTTGTTTTAAGAACTGTGCAAAGAATGTGAAGTTCATACAGGTGTTAAATATGTAGAGTCACTTAAAATAGCTGATGTCTGATTCATACAAATTCTTATCTAATGCAGAGCTAAGATTTACAAGGGCTTTAACTTTTGTTTTGAGAAAAGTGTCATTTGAGCTTTCCTTGCTATTCAAAACAGAAGAAAACATATTTCATTTTTCTGCCAAATGACAAAATTGGGAATACGTTACTTTACCTCTCTGAGAAATGAAAATATTCTCATGTGGTATATCCTTCCTCTACAGATGCATCAAACCACTGACATACACAATTTAAGAGCACTTCTTAATGTACTACAGCGGCAGTTTTAATTCATTTTCATTGGTTACACAGAGTACTATAATGATGTGAAGGCAAAACCAATCACTCTGTGTAGGTTATTTCCTTCATGTGCATTTTCCCAGGGAAAGATTTAGGTAAACTGGCTAATTCATTTGTGTTATTTTGTTTACATGATGTTGCCTTCCAGTTTGCATCTTTAAAATGGGTAATTGATAAAAAAAAAAAAAAAAGAGCAAGCTCAGTCACAAGTGCAACAGATATAAGCTTTATGAATTCACATCACAGTTGTGAGTGAGAAAGCTTAAAGCCCTTTTCACCCCTCTTATAGACCCTTGAGAATAAAGTGATTGTTCCTTGAATTTGGGAGGTATTGATTGAAAGCTCTGTGTTATCTCCCCAGGTGCAGTGAGACTGAAAAGACAAAGAGAATGAGCTTAGGCTTTATTTATTTGCTTTGCAAATACCTCAAACAAAAGGACTAGGGGAGGAGCTAGTCTTTTCTTCATTTAGGTTGATAGAGATTTTTAACTTTTACTATTTTAATTTTTAGATTTTCAGGAAATGAGGATTTTGTATTGATCTCTATAAAGGTAAAATGAAGTTAATTTGTTTTTTTCCTTATAGGTATTAAAACAGCTTGGTATGTATTCAAGTACATATGGTCATGCTGGGCTTCCCTGTTGGCTCAGCTAGTAAAGAATCTGCCTGCAATGCACGAGATCTGGGTTTGGGAAGATCTCTTGGAAAAGGGAATGGCTACCCACTCCAGTATTCTTGCCTGGAGAATTCCATGGACAGAGGAGCCTGACAGGCTCCATAAAGTCCATGGAGTCCCAAAGAGTGACTAACACTACTACTGCTGTAGCCACACGCTCCGGGAAACAAAGTCACCCAAAAGGACATTGCAGACGGTGGGGTGCAGTTGATTACACCGGCGGGCCCATGGCAGAGTCTCCTCTTAGCCAAGGACCCCGACGGACTTTTGTGAATACCTTAAATACCCGAAGTGTACTGCTCAAGCCCACATCCCCAAATTCCTTAAACCTAGCCTGGAAAGTGTTAAAGAGAGATACAGTCAGGTTACAGCCATGATTCATAATCAGAAGGGTCAGCTGGTTATACATTGTAGCCTACACCAATGGGTGCCATAAAGATTACAGAGGGGATTGACTACATAGGGGATTATTACATTATTTTTGGCGATGGGAAATCTTGGTATGGATCTGGTGTTTATCAGTTGGGAGGCCAGTTCGGCCATAGGTATGTTATCCTCATGGCTACCAGGCACATCTCACTGAAAGTGAAAGATGGAGTTTCATTCTTTTTCAAGACGGAGTCAGCTTGGCCTGTTCCTTTCCTCTCTTACTACTACACACTAACTGCTCAACTATTGACTCATTTGAAAAGACCCTGACGCTGGGAAAGATTGAGGGCATGAGGAGAAGGGGGTGACAGAGGATGAGATGGTTGGATGGCATCACCAACTCAATGGACATGAGTTTGGGTAAACTCCAGGAGTTGGTGATGGACAGGGAGGCCTGGCGTGCTTCGGTTCACGGGGTGGCAAAGAGTCAGACACAACTAAGCAACTGAACTGAACTGAACTGAACTACTAATATGGTTACATATGTCTGATTCAAAAGAAATTCTCCCTTACACCAAACAGAAGAATTGACTCATTTAATGCATTCCTTTGATGCTGTAAAAATTCTGTCTTATAGATCATTTAGAGTGAAAAGTCAGTTAACAGCTATGGTTTTAAAGATGTCTTAAATATTGAGACTCCAAAGTCTTTCTTATAAGTTGTTATTATATTTTTAAAAAAACTTTTAATAAATGTACTAAATAATTTCCTTTGATGAACTTCAGGTGAAGAAATTCAAATAAACATTCTTTGATATGGCTACTAAGAACCTAATACAGCAAATTCATAAAAATAGCACCAGTAAGAAGTGGCAGAAATAAAGGGGGACTCCAATAGTATGATACTATTAAAAGAATAGAATTTTCCTAACATCAAATCAGATGTATAATTCAGTTCAGTTCAGTTCAGTCGCTCAGTAGTGTCCAACTCTTTGCAACCCCATGAATCACAGCACGACAGGCCTCCCTGTCCATCACCAACTCCCGGAGTTCACTCAGACTCACGTCCATCGAGTCAGTGATGCCATCCAGTCATCTCATCCTCTGTCGTCCCCTTCTCCTCCTATCCCCAGTCCCTCCCAGCATCAGAGTCTTTTCCAATGAGTGAACTCTTTGCATGAGGTGGCCAAAGTACTGGAATTTCAGCTTTAGCATCATTCCTTCCAAAGAAATCCCAGGGCTGATCTCCTTCAGAATGGACTGGTTGGATCTCCTTGCAGTCCAAGGGACTCTCACGAGCCTTCTCCAACACCACAGTTCCAAAGCATCAATTCTTCAGTGCTCAGCTTTCTTCACAGTCCAACTCTCACATCCATACATGACCACTGGAAAAACCATAGCCTTGACTAAACGTACCTTTGTTGGCAAAGTAATGTCTCTGCTTTTCAATATGCTATCTAGGCTGGTCATAAATTTCCTTCCAAGGAGTAGGCGTCTTTAATTTATTTATTTATTTTTGTGCCAAAATATAACATAATGCATTTTTATTTATTTATTTAAATTTTTAAATTTTTTATTTTTTAACTTTACCATATTGTATTGGTTTTGCCTTATATCAAAATGAATCCGCCGCAGGTATATGTTCCCTATCCTGAACCCTCCTCCCTCCTCCTTCACTATACCATCTCTCTGGGTCGTCCCAGTGCACCAACCCCAAGCATCCAGTATCATGCATTGAACCTGGACTGGCGACTCATTTCATTTATGATATTATACATGTTTCAATGCCATTTTCCCAAATCATCCCACCCTCTCCCTCTCCCGCAGAGTCCAAAAGACTGTTCTATACATCAATGTCTCTTTTGCTGTCTCATATACAGGGTATTGGAGAAGGCAAGGCACCCCACTGCAGTACTCTTGCCTGGAAAATCCCATGGATGGGGGAGCCTGGTAGGCTGCAGACCATGGGGTCGTGATGAGTCGGACACAACTGAGTGACTTCACTTTCATTTTTCCCTTTAATGCATTGGAGAAGGAAATGGCAACCCACTCCAGTGTTCTTGCCTGGAGAATCCCAGGGATGGGGGCGCCTGGTGGGCTGCCGTCTATGGGGTCACACAGAATCGGACACGACTGAAGTGACTTAGCAGCAGCAGCAGCATACAGGGTTATTGTTACCATCTTTCTAAATTCCATATTTATGCATTAGTATACTGTATTGGTGTTTTTCTTTCTGGCTTACTTCACTCTGTATAATAGGTTCCAGTTTCATCCACCTCATTAGAATTGATTCAAATGTATTCTTTTTAATGGCTGAGTAATACTCCATTGTGTATATGTACCACAGCTTTCTTTTAATTTCATGGCTGCAGTCACCATCTGCAGTAATTTTGGAGCCCCCCAAAATAAAGTCTGACACTGTTTCCCCATCTATTTCCCATGAAGTGATGGGACCAGACATATAATTAAACTATTTTAAATTTGTTCTCACTTAAGAACACCTTAAAATCTCTGATAAAAGCAGATGAATCTCTTTGTTATATACCATTGTAGATAAAACATTGCTGCTAGAGTATAGACATTTACTCTGTAATGCAAATACTATGGATTTCCAGGTGGTTCAGTGGTAAAGAATCCACCTGCCAAGCAGGAGATCCCCTGGAGAAGGAAATGGCAATCCACTCCAGTATTCTTGCTTGGGCAGTCTCATGGATAGAGGAGCCTGGCGGGCTACAGTCCATGGGTCACAAAGAGTCCGGCACAACTTAGTCACTAAACAACAATAAATAATTAGCTTCCACACTTTAGCCTCTTTGCATCAGAAAAGAGATTAGAGCACTTGCCAATTTAATACTATTTTTGGTCAAAGTAGGAGTGTTTTATGTCTCAAACTTAATCCTTAATTGGGAGCATAATCTAATATCCACAGAATGTGAATAAAATCTTCAAAATTGGGCTTAAGTGGCCAACAAATATTGGTTGAATTCTTTGCCAAACTACAATGTTTCAAGCCTCAGTGCCAATCCCTTTAGTTTCTTTACGGAAAGAGTGACTGGTTTTTAGGTGTAGGATGCACACGCAGGGGTTACTTTCAATCTGTGAATTTCCAAAGCAATAGAAGCAGAAAAAAAGTCAGGGAGGCATATCCTGTGGATTTCCCTCCTTGACACAAAATTTGTAGGTCTTGACGTGGCTGCGTTGATAAAATACTAGGTGTGTAATGGGTGAAAAGGGACGCTTGGCTCTCAAACAAGCTTAGATTGGTTATATTTTCACAAATCAATGATTTTTTTCTCATTGAAAGATAATACATTTTGGTAGTGCTGGAGAAGCTAGATGCTAGAGAGGTCACTGCAGGGGGTGAAGGAAAGCTATAGCAGCTGTCAGAACTGCAATTATTTCTAAGTGAACTTGGTTTGATAGAAGAAGTAACAGTCTTGCTGGGCTCAAATTGCTTCTCTATTTGACTATGCTTATTAGTAATTAGAAGGAAATGTTGGAGGAAACCCAGGACCAGGGAGACAGTTATCTGGTGCTGTCTTTCTATGACAATAAAACATTCAAGTAAAAAATCATCAGGCAGTTTTTCCTACGAGGTGCCAAATAAGCTATTTCAAGGTTATTCGTAGCCAATACTTGGTTATTCATGAATGTTTAGTGTGAATTTATGCAAATCTTCAAGTCAATTTGAGAGTAATCATTTAATCAAAAGTAGGTATCTTACCTAAAAACCTGTGAAATATTACTAGTAAGTTAGTAACCAAGCACTTCTGGGAAATAATTTATTTTATTGTTTGTGTGTATCGATAAGAACAATCTAGATATAGCTCAAATCTTCTCACTTATAGTTAGCTTTTTAAAAAATCACATAACAAATTTTCAATTAATTATGAATAGAAAGCAGGGGAAAGGTTTGCTCAGTCCCTGGACAACCATAGCCTTGTTTCAGGACTGTTATGAAGATATTTCTTTTCTTTTTTTAAAAAAATACTAAGTCATTTTTCATACTAAAAATGCTCTCCTTCCTACTTCTATATATCCTATTTTCTCATTAGCTTTCATTCCACTGCATCTATTCTTTAAACCCATGGTGACTCACAGAGCATCATCTCTCAACTTTTCTCTATCGTCATCCACATCTCTTATTAGTCCTTCTCCAATTTAATCACTATAGTATATTCCATCACAACAACTACTACTTTCTTTTAATATTCTAAACATTACTGCCCCAGTGTGCACTTCCATCCAGTCAACACTGCAGAACAATAACTCACATGGGCCCAACCACCTCGTCACCATATTTAGGATAGTGAGTATTTGCTGATAGAGAAAATTTGTGATTATATAGAGAGCTGCTGTTATAATTATATGCTCTCTAATTTTGATCAGTTTCTCAACTACATACAGAAATTTACATTCCCATTCCTAGGAGCTTTTTTTTTTTTTTAAAGATTCCCTTTCAAATCTCAATTTTTACACTACTTATCTCTCCAACTTCCTCAGTGTTCTTCTCAGATGTCCTCCCTTCACATCCTAAACTAAGGAAGGTCTTCAGGTTCCTGTGGCATCTTAGAGCAAAGCAACATCAATAGCGTCCTTTCCTCTCCTTCTAAAAATTTTATTTATTAATTTATTTTAGTTTTCATTGGAGTATAAATGATTTACAAAGGGTATCAATGAACATATCTCAAAATAGATGTAAAAAGCAAACTTATGATTACCAGGGGGGAAGGAGGGAGAAGAATACATGGGAGATTAGGATTGATGTACACACATTAGTATACATAAACGAGATAACTAATAAAGACCTACTGTATAGCACAGGGAACTCTACTTAACACTCTGTAATAGCCTATATGGGAAAAGATACAGATCCACTTTGATCTTAGATAAAAGATCCACTTTGTTGTACACCTGAAACTAACATCCTTTCTTTTCTAATAGAAGAGGTACCTCGTCTTTCATAATTCCATCATTAATGATAAGACATCTTTGAATAAACAGTAAGTGAGGCCATGGCTGATAGCAGTGACAGATTTACAGTCCTCAACAACCCTCAGGGCCCAACAGTTGACTTCCTTCTCCTCTTCAAAGAAAAATGTTTGAAAGGGATGTGAATACTCTTTTTCTCTATTTCTTCACCATCCATTCATATATGTTAAACTACTGTGAAATGGCTTCCCATCTCCTGTATTTCACTGGAATTGCTCTTTACAAGATTACCAGTGGACTACTAATTCATATTTGAAATGATTCTTTGAATTTCCTTTCTCAAGCTCTCTTCACCATTTGGCTCTTCCCCACTTCATGTCCTGCTTCCCTGGGATTCAGTTGTACCACTTTCTACTATCTTCTTCCTACTTCTTTGTTTAGTTCTTTATATATATAGATTCTTCTTTCTTAAGTATTGATTCCTACAGGATTATGCTTTAGATCCTCTTATCTTACTCTATGACTCTCTATGGGTAATTTCATCTATTCTTAGGGCTTCAATCATTTTTTTCTTTCTAGCAGTTCTCTATACCAGTTAGGAATGCATCCCCTTACAAACATTTTGGGTACAGTGGCTTTAGTAACAGAGTATGTTTTTCTGATGTTGTGTTATTATTATAATAATATAATATAATATAATATGATATAAAGTGAAAGAGGGAGCCAGAACAAGGTTGATGCACTTTCTCAATGATTCTTTTTCTTTTTTTGTGTGTGTTTTATCCTGAAATCCACATTTCAGTGGGCAAGCTTTGGGCATTATAATGGAAGGATCCAGGAAGGGAAGATTTGAATTTTGCTTCTGTTTCACTGGCCATAAGTGTGCTCTTTCATATCTTTTTTAAAGGCCAAGGAATCAAGTTTCAGTTTGAACAGATTCTACACCAGAGGCAGAAATGGAGAAATAAGTTTCAATATTCTATTTGATTCAATGCTAATTTACAATGTCTTCTACTCTTCTAGATGTATCTCTTGAACTATCTCATTCACTCGACATTTCTTTCTCTGTAGATAGGTAGATAGATAGATATCTTCCAGCATATGTTTTATGTATATACACATACTCTAGACTATGCACTCACACATGTGTACACAAACATCCATGTTCACGATCACACAGCTATTACCTGGGTATCTTCATTTGCCTGTCACTAATGCACCTTATATTCATCATATCCCATAAGAACTGACTTCTAGCCTTCAGTCCCAAACTTTTCCTCTTGTGTTACATTTCTCAGTGAATGACACCCCCATTTGCAACTTAGCTTTAGCACTGTGGCTGACACCTCTCTGCTCTCTAAGCCAGACCTTGAGTCCTGCCAAGGCTACTCTTGCCAAATCTGTCTAGTGTTCTCTGCTCTGTTAATTTTAGTCTGGACACCATCTTGTTGGCCACAAAAGTCCTCTTCTTCCAGTCCTTTTTCTCCTCTAAAGTATTATCTACATCATGACTATAGTGATTTTTTATAATAAAAATCTGATTCTGGATAAGCACGTGTATATCTGTCTGCCTGTTTTTTTTGTCTGTGTGTCTTTCCAGCAATAGAACTCATTTGCCTTGCCACCGAAAGGGTAAGTAGTTTTCTCTATAGATCTAATTCAGTGCAAGTGGATTCTAAGGCCTACACTTGCAGCAGGTGGGGAAAATGACCAGGAGTGAAAAGGTGATAAGAAGCCGCTCCATTTTTTGGTTTTAGGTCTTCACTGCTTGTCATAGGGAAACTTACTGTGCACAACATTATACTATTCCATAAGTTAACCAGAGGCCACATTTAATTTTCATTGACTTATTTTGTCCTTAGCTATCTAAAACTCAGAGAGATGAGTGATTAGAACCTCAAACTCTCCAAATTTTCTAATCTGAATTTAGTTCTTAGGGATCTTTACAGCTTAGAATTGTGGTAGAGATAATTATCAGCTCCTTTCAGTATTTTTCTCATTCTGTTTTCGTGTTCCCTACCTCAGAAATATCAGATTTAGCAAGCAAAGTTATTTTATCTGACACTGTAAATCACATCTAACTGCCCAAAATCCTAAGGCACAAACTGAGTGTGACTATTAGCCTTTTTTCAGTCCTTCACGTTTCCTCCTTTATTTCAACTATTCCTCCCATAGCTGAAATCATCATACTCTTTCTCAAATATCTTCAGTTCTCACTTTCTTGCTACCTGAATCCTCATCCAAAAACATAATCTCTAATCTTGCTTATTGTTCTTTCTCAATGGCTCTATCTGCCTCCAGGCTAATCTCATTACATTCCTTCCACAATACTGCAACCAAAATACTTTCTATAGTGCAAATCTAGTCTTATAATTTCATTCACCCTTCTGATCCAAACTCTTTATGTTGGTACACAACGTCCTCTATCACATGGCCTCTGTCCATGGATCTGTTCTAGGATCTTCTATCTACACTTTAGAGACAAAACAGAAGAGCTGAAATTATTCAATAGATGTTGGGGGTGATACAAACATATTGCACATCAAAGAAAAAATATGGGAAATAGAGAACTTGGCACATTGGAAGAGGTAACAAAAGGTAAATATCAATGGACAAGAAGCAGGGGAATTACTTGGGTGATGAAAGAAAACAGTCACTAATTATCAGGCTTTACAATCAAGAGATTTTCTTATTTCTGGGAAACTTGTTACTGGCCTAGAACACAGGTTAGGGGTCCTTATGCTTCCAGTAGCGTCTTGCACTTTCCACTGTAGCACACACCACATTCTATCATGACTGACAGTTAAGCACTCTGTTCCCCCCTTATCTTATGTACTTCATGAAGCTAAGGCCATATCTGTCTTGTTTATTTATCTTTAGTGCCTTGCACATTGCCTTTATCCTACAAGGGACTCAGGAAATATTTGCCAAATCGCTGAATGAATGCATTTACTCATCAGGAAACAAATGTGATTATGATATTCTTTGCCTAAAATTTGTTTAGCTTGGGGCCTAAGAAAGCAGAGCCTGAGGCAAAAATATCTGCTATAATATAATTAGGAAATGCAACCACAGGCAAGCTTAAGTTAGGAAAAAGAAGATTAAAGTGAGGGGGGAAAAAAAAGGAGAGCCAATGTGTGTATAAAAACTAGCTACCACTTAGTAGCAAGCATCTTAGTGTCTGCTTAACTTCTGAATTTCAGAGGCTGTATTATTTATGGATTTCAGAGCCATTTGTCTAGGGAAATGAGTGGGGAAAATTTGTCTTTCATTCAGTTCAGTTCAGTTCAGTCGCTCAGTTGTGTCCCACTCTTTGCAACCCCATGAACTGCAGCACGCCAGGCCTCCCTGTCCATCACCAACTCCTGGAGTTTACCCAAACTCATGTCCATTGAGTCGGTGATGCCATCCAATCATCTCATCTTCTTAGTTAAAATATAACGGCCCTATTCTGGGCTCTGAATTTTATACAATTCCATATTATTTTCATTCTTTTGTGGCTGCACCTTCATGCACGAGTTTAGGAATACAAAGAATCTGGGATGCGTGCTCAAACAGAATGCTTGACCTCACAGAATGCATGACTGTCTTTTTAGACCACACACTGAGTACCTAGAATTCCAGAACTCTCTGCCCCAGGAGCTCTAAGAATTCTTCCAAGGCTTTCCTGGGTCACAAGATAGTTTCTTAATTTCTTTCTTTGTTTTTTTTGTTTGTTTGTTTGTTTGTTTTGTTTTCCCCAGCCATACCGTACAACATGTGGAATTTCAGCTACTTGTCCAGGGATAAAACCCATGCCCACTACAGTGGAAGCATGGGGTCTTAACCACTCAACCATCAGGGAAGTTCTGATAGTGTTTTCACTTTTAAGCCTGAGAATTGGCCAGGAAGCAGCTGATGGTGGAATGTGTGTGTGAACCAGTCTTGAATGTGTGATTTGGGTGTTTATATAGGTACACATGAGGCCATTCATGGCGAAGGACCACGTCGAAGGTAGAGGGAGAAAGTGAGTGGATTTATGACAATGAAGAAAGTCTCCTATGCTTTAAGAGTTAAAAATCAAAAATCCACAAATAAGTTGATATTTCTCCATTCAAAAGGTAGAGCTTATCCCGTTTTCTTCAATGTGGCTTGGATTTAGTAACTCACTTTTAATCAATAGAATGTGGCAGATGTGATGGTGTGGCTTCTAAGATCAGTACATGAAACACACTGTAGCTTCATCCTGGCTCCTTTACTTGGACCGTTTGCTCTGGGAGAAGCCAGCTGCCATGGTGTAAGCACACTGAAGGAGCCCTATAGAGATGTCTTTATGGCAAAGAACTGTGGCTTTTTTCTAAAAATCAGCAAAAAATTGAAGCCTTCTGTGAACTATGAGAGTGAGCCATTTTGAAAGTGGCCATTGAGAGATGAATGAATAAAGAATATGAAATGTATATACATATATATGTACACACACATATATATATATACACACAATGGAATATTACTTAGCCAAAAGAAAGAATGAAATTAATAAGATAATACCATTTGCAGCAACATGATTGGACCCAGAGATTACCATATTAAGTAAAATAAAGAGACAGAAAGACAAATATCATATGATATCACTTCTATGTGACATCTAAAGGAAAAAAAGAAATGATCAGATGATCTTATATACAAAACAGAAATAGAGCCACAGACATAGAAAACAAATATATGGTTACCAAAGGGGAAAGGAGAGGGGGATAAATCAGGTGTTTGGGATTAACATATGCACACTACTATATATAAAATAGATAACCAGCAAGGACCTGCTGTACACACATGGAACTATACTCAGCATTTTATTATAATCTATAAGGGAAAATAATCTGAAAAAGAATATATGTGTATACACATACACACACACAAATTGAATCATTATGCTGTACACATAAAACTAATACAAAAAATATAGATTGTAAACATATACATACATCAACTATACGTCAATAAACAAGAAAAAACAATTGGTAGGCCAAACAATGAGAGGAAACATGTATCACTGATGGTAGGGATATAAAATCTGAGAACTCTTCATAGGGCAGTGTGGCATAAGAATCAAAAGCCTTAAAAAAGAAAGAAAGAAGGAGAGAAAGAAAGACAGACAGAAAGACAGACAGAAAGAAAGAGAATCCTCCAGCCCCAGTCAAGTTTTCAGATGGTTGCCCCTTAGCAGACATCTTGAGTACAACCTCATGAGAGACTCTGAGTCAGAACCACACAACAAATGTGCTTCTGAAATTCTTATTTATACTGTGATATAATAAAGTATTACATTTTATGTTGGGAAATTTTGGGGGGGGGAGTGTAATTTGTTTTGAAAGCAAAAGATAACTGATACATGAAGCTACAGATTCTGAAGCTTTTAGTCTCAAACTGACCTTTTAGATTTTTATCATGGGTAGAATGATGGATCATATTCTCTTTAACAGCTTGTTTTGTTGATTTTTCAATTCTTAATATTTAGCATAGTTAGATACCTGGACTGATGCTTCAATTTATACTCTTGCTCTTTCAGGATCACTGTAAACTTCCCCACCTTCCCAGGTCACACACCCAGAGGCAGCAGGCAGGTCCTGTGAAATGTCGCGCTTCACTTGCAGTTGGAAGCCCTGGTGTGTGAGGCTGGAAGTGCATAGTGCAGGCTGGAAACTGGATATGTTCATGTGATCCTGCATAAAGCTGCTGTTCTAAACCCATGCAGAGTTGGTCTCTGAAGTAAGCAGTTGAGTTGGAAAAAAAGTGGCTAGGGGTCCCAGAGACAGATCTGTCTAAATGGATCTGTAGTGATGCAGAAGATGTGCCTGATTCAAAACCCTTTAGTGGTTCCCATTACTCTCTGAATAGTTTTAACCCCTTAAGATCTGGGTCCCTCTTAGCTGTCTAACCTCATCTAATGGTGCTATTATGATCAAGTTCTAGGTGCCAGCTAGACAAAATGACTTGGTATTCCTCAAATGGCCACACTCTTTTTTCCTTCCACACCTTTGTGTATGTCCTTCCATGCTTCAGAAATATTCTTCACGCCACTGCATTCCTGTCCGTAAACCCTCTCAGAAGTCCTCTGTGATCAATTCCTAACTCTTTTGTAGCTCCTATTCATTCTCTAGGACACTGCACTTACTTTTAATATCACATTATAATGTAACTACAGGGTTATTTATCCGTGCTTATATTCAAAGAGACTATAAACTCTTTGAGGATAGGAATCACGTCTTGTTAATTTTTCACTTTCCTGTGGCACATATAACACTTGGTACATGCCAGGATCAAATGCTGTTTAGAGTATAAACTTTTAATGTCTCTATGAAATGATTCTATAGAAGGATCTGGATTATTAAAACTCTGGGGAAAATGCATTTTGTTAAAAAATAATACTTTGTAAAAAGTAATGTACAACCAAAATGGTAATGACACAATTCATTATTAGTGTACAGTTCTGTTTTAAAAAGAACATCACTCAGAGGTACTAGAGATACCATAAACTGTAATGTAGCAATTACTATCTTAACTACAATACACAGTATAAATCAATGGTGGTAATAAATCTTGTCTAAATGACCAGAACATGAGCTAAAGCTCCCTTTGCAGCACATATTTCTCCTTAGTTGATTCCACTCCCTTTAGGCTTGTGGTTTGTAAATAGAGGCTTTTAAGGACAAGAAAACCAGGGATTATTTTAATTCAATCTTCCAAAAATGGTCTCCCTAGGAGACCAGGAAAGCATAGAGTCTAGAAGCCACTAGGTACTGGCTTCCAAGCATATTTGCAATGGAAATCAAGAGACTATTGGAGTGATAATCCAGTAAAACAGAATTAGCTTTTCATCTTTGGTATGAATATTTTTAAATGTCTCAAAATATGGCAAATCCTATTTTCATTCTTTATGATTCTTGGGATGCCTGAAAGAAATTCAGTTCAGCTCAGTCACTCAGTCGTGTTCGACTCTTTATGATCCCATGGACTGCAGCACGCCAGGCTTCCCTGTCCATCACCAATTCCTGGCGCTTACTCAAACTCAGTTCCATTGGGTCAGTGATGCCATCCAACCATCTCATTCTCTGTCATCCCCTTCTCCTCCCACCTTCAATCTTTCCCAGCATCTGGGTCTTTTCCAATGAGTCATTTCTCTGCATCAGGTGGCCAAAGTATTGGAGTTTCAGCATCAGTCCTTCCAATGAATGTTCAGGACTGATTTCTTTTAGGATGAACTGGTTGCATCTCCTTGCAGTCCAAGGGACTCTCAAGAGTCTACTCCAACACCACAGTTCAGAAACATCAGTTCTTCGGTGCTCAGCTTTCTTTGCAGTCCAACTCTCACATCCATACATGACTACTGGAAAACCATAGCTTTGACTAGTTGGAGCTTTGTTGGCAAAGTAATATCTCTGCTTTTTAATATGCTGTCTAGGTTGGTCATAGCTTTTCTTCCAAGGAGCAAGCGTCTTTCAGTTTTATGGCTGCAGTCACCATCTGCAGTGATTTTGGAGCCCAAAAAAATAGTCTGTCCCTGTTTCCATGGTTTCCTCATCTGTTTGTCATGAAGTGATGGGACCAGATGCCATGATCTTAGTTTTCTGAACGTTGAGTCTTAAGCCAACATTTTCACTCTCCTCTTTCACTTTCATCAAGAGGCTCTTTAGTTCTTCTTCACTTTTTCACATAAGACTGGTGTCGTCTGCATATCTGAGGTTATTGATATTTCTCCTGGCAATCTTGATTCCATCTTGTGCTTCACCCAGCCCAGCATTTCTTATGATGTACTCTGCATAGAAGTTAAATAAGCAGGGTGATAATATACAGCCTTTATACTCTCCTTTCCCTGTTTGGAACCAATTTGTTGTTCCATGTCCAGTTCTAACTGTTGCTTCCTAACCCACATACAGATTTCTCAGGAGGCAGGTCAGGTGGTCTGGTATGCCCATCTCTTTAAGAAATTCTCACAGTTTGTCATGATCCATACAGTCAAAGGCTTTGGCATAGTCAATAAAGCAGAAATAGATGTTTTTCTGGAACTCTATTGCTTTTTCGATGATCCAACGGATGTTGGCAATTTGATCTCTGGTTTCTTTGCCTTTTTAAATCCAGCTTGAATATCTGGAAGTTCACAGTTCATGTACTGTTGAAGCCTGCCTTGGAGAATTTTGAGCATTACTTTGCTAGAGTGTGAGACAAGTGCAATTGTGCAGTGTTTGAGCATTCTTTGGCATTGCTTTTCTTTGGGATTGGAATGAAAACTGACCTTTTCCAGTCCTGTGGCCACTGCTGAGTTTTCCAAATTTGCTGGCATATTGAGTGCAGCACTTTCACAGCATCATCTTTTAGGGTTTGGAATAGCTCAACTGGAATTCCATCACCTCCACTAGCTTTGTTCGTAGTGATGATTCCTAAGGCCTACTTGACTTCATATTCCAGAAAGTCTGGTTCTAGGTGAGTGATCATACCATTGTTGTTATCTGGGTCATGATGATCTTTTCTGTATAGATCTTCTGTGTATTCTTGCCACCTTTTCTTAATATCTTCTACTTCTGTTAGTTCCATACCATTTCTGTCCTTTATTGAGCCCATCTTTGCATGAAATGTAACGTGGTCCACCTGATAAGGGAATGACAAACCTCTTCAGTATTCTTGCCCTGATAATCCCATCAACAGTATGAAAGAAATTGCAAATATCCAAAACAAGCATGTTTAGTTTTCTGAGAATTTGTAATCAGCTTTACAGATGGATATTCTTGGAGAAAAGAGTGATCTTTTAATAACAAGCAAACAATGATAGAGCTCAACTCCAAAAATTTAGGAAGTGTTGATATAAAACATCATTATTTCTCTCCTGGTCCAAATAAATTGACTTAAATATTGAAATCCAGAAGAAACATGGTATTCAGTTGTATTTTTATTTGCTTAACCAAATAATTACACATCTCATATTTTTATGACAGTATTCCAAGTAAACTTTCATCAACTCTAAGTATAGTAATACTGTGAATTCTGTGATTCTGTAATTCTATTCCCTTTTCTCTAGTGGCATTTCCAATGAACACATCAACATCTTCACACTAGAGGAGAATACAAGCTGATGCCAAATGTTAATTTCAGTTGAGTTCCTTCTGTGAGTTGACATTATAGCGAACATTGGAATCTATCCTTTCTGTAGTTCTGTAACTACTGTACTGAAAATAGATTTAAATAGAAACATCTGAATTATTATCAACACTGAATATCTTGTCCTAATTTAATCCAACTGTTTAACTATTTTCCTATTCTATTATTTACTGTTTTCCTATTTCCTTTATTTATTGTTATGAAAATAAATTAAATTATTAGACTATTTAAACTTATTTCATTTATTTTACTTAGGTGTACTTGTTTTTCTTCTTTTTTTTTTTTCTTAAATTTACTAGTGACCCATTTCAGTTGAAATTTGATGGAAAATAACTTTCACTTATTTGAATAACAAATGGAGCAATGAAGGATTGCAAGTAGTAATAACATCTATGGATAGTCAGTTGTAGGGAAAATATTAAAGTAATGTAGAAGAATTAAGTTGCAATGAACTTAAGCTTATATCCTCAGCAAACCACAGATGTAGATGGAGCAATGAAATCCAGTGATGTCACTAATTTAGTCTCTGTGTCTTCCATAGCCTCATTTATTAAATGAATGTTTTAGATCTATCTTGAGTATCCAAAGTCAAGAATCTTTCAATGAATTGTTAGTGAGTCTTGTATCCTAGGAAGGGGAGGGAGGAAATCTTCAAATGCTAGCACAAACAAGCATTAATGTTGTCATTCTTTGTAGTGGAGTGAATCACATCCTTTTATACTCTCAGCATTCTTCCAGTAAATAATCAATGTAAGTCACTCTCTCCCTGGGATGTAACTAAAAGCCTGCCACCAGAAAACAAGGTTGTTTTATGTGCAGATATAGAAGTATATGTTCTCCAAGGAATAAACGATCCTCTCTCCTCCCTCTGCCAATCACAATAAGAGGGTCCTAACCTGATTTTAGGTGCAGTAATTTACATGCCATGAGAAAGGACATTTTGATGCATAGAACACTTAAGATTTTTCCTATGTTGGCTTGAAACAGAGGCATTTAATTTGTTATCATTTCAATTATCTTGCCCCAAATGTGTGCATTTAAGTGAAGTATCAGTGTAGGGAGGTGCTAGAAAAGTGTAATTTCTTGAAATCTGTATTGTATCCAAATGGTCGGTGTGAGTTCATTAGAAGAATTAAGAAAACCAGACAAGAAATTTTTCAGAACGTATTCTGCAAGATACATTGGGTTGAGCTGACTGTCCTCCTTTTCTTGCCAGTTCACTGCACTAGGGAGAGAGATTCTGTGTGAGGCAGCACAGTTTGATTTTATGATGACAGTGTAGAAAATCGCTAGGGGACTTGGACTGCCAAAGCCCTCAAGACCTCCCCGACATGACCGATAAAAACACTAATCAGTGAACCAAGAGATAACAGACAGGAGCCTGCAACACACATATACCTTTGTGGAGTTCATGGTAGTATCTTAAGAGGACAGCACCGCTGAAGTGACTAATTTAAAAATATGCCTGATTATGCACCTCAGAACATGCAATTTTATAAAAGAAAACTTTTTAAAAGGCGGTTTTGCAATGTTTAGACAGGCTTTGGTTGTCTATTGATTTTACTAACATTGATTTTTTAAATATTTATTGATTTATTAATTTTCCATGAAATATGGTTGGATGGCATCACCGAATCAATGCACATGAGTTTGAGAAAACTCTAGGAGATGGTGAAGGACAGGGAAGCCTGGTGTGCTGCAGTTCATGAGATTGCAAAGAGTCGGACACAACTTAGCAACTGAACAATAAGAACAACTCCAAAGGGAAAATATAAAAATAAGCCTCTGTCAGTGTGTTTAGTCTCTCTTTGCCAAATGTAAATGTTCAGGACCTGTCTTCCTCTTTCTCCCACCTCCTTGACTTTCTACGCCACCTCAGTTACATATGACAGAGATGTTTCTGTTCATGTTTAACATATTTGTATTCTTTTGTTAATTCCTGATCTGGTTGAAATTTACCCCATATGTTGTATTCATTTTTTCATTTCACTATTTCCTTAGTAACATTTTAAGATATTTATATTAGAAAGGATACTGTAGGTCATTTACTTCTATAACTCCCTTGGAACACTGAGAACCACATAGGAAGTATATTTCAATATCACATTTGTATTATAGAGAGAATCTGAAACTAAACCAAAGGTTTTCTTATTTCTTGCAATAGAGGAAGCACTGAATACCTGGTCTCAGGACCCAGGACTGTCTCTTCATCTCTCTAAATCTCTTTTCTGCATTTATAAAATAGGAGGAGTAGCATCTATTTTGCACACTCACAAAAATATACAGAGGATGATGTGAGATGATAGATGTGACAGTGTGGAATAAAGGTAGATGGTGGTGGGGTATTTGCAAGATTTAAATAGAAAAGCAAGTGAGATGAATAAATGCTGCCAGGAGAGTCTCATCACTGTCTCCTGCATCACTGCTGCATCACTGAGCTGAGTTAACTTAGGGGAATTTCTGTGGTGGAAAGTCTGCTGATCTGAATTAGAAACCTGATTTTGCAAGTAAAATGTTTGAGGGTAGATCATTTTCTCATGCATAAGCACTCATTAATTAGGCAGCTGGTGACAAAGTAGAAAAACTGTCAATTCAGAAAAGTAACTTGTGCATGAATCTGTGCGTGCATACGTGTGTGCCAAGCTGCTTCAGTCGTGTCCCACTGTTTGTGACCCTATGGACTGTAGCCTGCCAGGCTCCTCTGTCTTTGGGATTCTCCAGGCAAGAATGATGGAGTGGGTAGCCATGCCTTCCTCCAGGGGATCTTTTTGATCCAGGAATCAAACTTGAGAATCTTATTACTCCTGCATTGGCAGGCAGGTTCTTTACCACTTGCCATTGTTGTTCAGTTGTTCAGTCATATGCAAATCTTAGTGACCCCATGAACTGCAGCATATCAGTCTTCCATCTCTTTCACTATCTCCTGGAGTTTGCTCAAACTCATGTCCATTGAGCTGATGATGCCATCCAACCATCTCGTCCTCTGTCACCCCCTTCTCCTTCTGTCCTCAATCTTTCTCAGCATCAGGGTCTTTTCCAATGAGTCAGCTCTTTGCCTCAGGGGGCCAAAGTATTGGAGCTTCAGCACCAGTCCTTCCAATGAATATTCAGGGTTGATTTCCTTTAGGATTGATTGGCTTGATCTCTCTGCTGTCCAAGGGACTCTCAAGAGTCTTTTCCAGCACCACAGTTTAGTTCAGTTCAGTAGTTCAGTCATTTCTGACTCTTTGCGACCCCATGGACTGCAGCATCCCAGGCTTCCCTGTCCATCACCAACTCCTGGACCTTGCTCAAACTCATGTCCATTGAGTCAATGATGCCATCCAACCATCTCATTCTCTGCCATCCCCTTCTCCTCCTGCCTTCAATCTTTCCCAGCATCAGGGTCTTTTCCAATGAGTCAGCTCTTCGCATCAGGTGGCCAAAGTATTGGAGTTTCAGCTTCAACATCAGTCCTTCCAATGACTATTCAGGACTGATTTCCTTTAGGATGAACTGGTTGGATCTCCTTGCAGTCCAAGGGACTCTCAAAAGTCTTCTCCAACACCACAGTTCAAAAACATCAATTCTTCGGCACTCAGCTTTCTTCACAGTCCAACTCTCACATCCATACATGACTATAGGAGAAATCATAGCTTTGACTAGATGGACCTTTGTTGGCAAGGTAATGTCTCTGCTTTTTAATATGCTGTCTAGGTTGGTCATAACTTTCCTTCCAAGGAGTAAGCATCTTTTAATTTCATGGCTGCAGTCACCATCTGCAGTGATTTTGGAGCCCAAGAAAATAAAGTATCTGTTTCCATTGTTTCTCCATCTATTTGCCACGAAGTGATGGGACCTGATGCCATGATCTTAGCACAACATGGTCGCAGCACCACAGTTGGAAAGTTTCTTGGGTCCTCAGCCTTCTTTATGGTCCAACGCTCACATCCATACATGATTACTATAAAAATCAAAGCTTTCACTATATGCTTCACCTTTGTTTGAAAAGTGTCATCTCTGCTTTTGAATGCACTGTCTAGATTTGTCACAGGTTAATTCCAAGGAGCAAACATCTGTTAATTTCGTGGTAACCTCTTTGTGGCAAAGTTGAAAATTTGTCATTTCAGAAAAGTAACTTGTGCTGGCATCTAATTTGAAGCACCTGTACTAATAAAACTGGCATATTCTCTTTAGAGGCAGAACCACATGTGAAATGAAATTATAATCCAATGGTTTCCAAATGGTCATGCAATCAAAGTAAAGGGAATCAAATAATTAAATAATAATAATTATTATTATTCAATAATAATTAAATAAATTCAAATGTTCAATAATTCAAATGTTCAATCGCATCAGACATGGATAAATAGCCCTTTGGCTCTACTTCCATGAAGAACAAACAATAAGAACAAACATTTATTAAGCACTTACTACGTGCCAGACATTATGCTAAATGTTTTGTAAAATTACCTCATGGACTATTTACAGCCCTCTTAGGGATGGAGTGGGTTTCCTGGATGACTTAGCATGTAAAGAATCTGCCTGCAACGCAGGAGACACAGGAGATGTGTGTTTGATCCCTGGGTCAGAAAGATCCTCTGGAGAAGGAAATGGCAACCCATTCCAACATTCTCACCTAAAAATCCCATGGACAGAGGAGTCTGGCAGGCTACGGTCCATGGGGTCACAAAGAGTCAGACAGGATTGAGCAACACCGCACACAAACATTTAAATCTTAGGCGTCAATGTATACTCATGGTAGATTGCCTTTGTTCTGTAACTATTGCAATGGCATAAAACTACTAGGCACAGAGCACCCTCTGTACACTAATTTTGCAGAAAAGGAATCAAGACTTAAGGTGATTGGTTGTCTGTTCCCTCTCCTTGATGTTCACTTCCAGGAGTTCTTTGAAAACCTTAGGGGTGCTTCTGCCACCAAAACTCCACTTGCCCTTCCCTCTGACTGAATTGCCCTTCTCCTAGAAGTCTTCAAGGCTATTTCCTAGTCTTCTTTCAAGTTTTTGACTCCAAAGTCATTGTCTCCCTGAAGCTTTTTCCTAGCCCAAATCTGAATTTTCCAATCAGCCACATCCATTTTGTATACCTCAAACCTACTTTTTTTCTCAAGGTACTTAATAGTAGTAAACATAGAATATAATAAACCAATATCATTTTATTGTCTGTCTCTCCTACTACTAGCTCCGTGAGGATTTTTAGTTTTCCCACAGTACTCCATCTCCAATAGCTCCCTATCTGACTAGGTGAATGCTCAGTAAATACTAATTGAGTTACTGACTGAAGCCACTGTCTAAGGCGATGGCTTGAATGCGGAATCCATCCAGGCCATTAAATGCTCTTTATTCACTCCTTAGCAACAGAAAGGACCAGCGTTAGTGATACTGCTCGTGTGACCCTCCTTAGGCTATAAATGCTTCTCTTACTGACTAATTTGCCATCTATATAATGCTTTTTTCTTTAACATTTTCAATCATCTCTTATACTCAGAATCAGCCTTTAAGGGTACTGTTTTCAGAAAATTCTCTCATAAAAAGATAATTTAATGGATGCAATTAACACAAAGAAAACCATTTAAGTGAGGAAGCAAATTTTCATTGGAATTGTGAAAAATTATATTCTTAGACCTTAAAATTTATAATAAATTTATTTTATCTTTTATGTAACAAAATGACTCATAATTGCCAATATCAGCTATCTATAATGATAAATAAAATAAATCACATGATGTTTCTTGTAAAAATATATGATGATACTCTTATATAATGATAGTCTTTGCTTTATTTGGACTTTCTCTGTTTGGCTATAAGTAGATTCATTTTTATAAATGCATTTGTGAGTTTAAGTATTTTTCTCAAGGTCTTGCTTTAATTTCTTAATATCTTAATTGTTTTGGGTTATCATTCTATTTTTTGTTTTGTTTTAAACTTATTCAACTGCCAAACCTCATCTCTGATATATGTTCAAAGATTTCATGAAATCCTTCACTTTCTTTATTTTATTTTGGTTTCCCTGGTGGCTCAGATGGGAAAGAATCTGTCTGCAATACAGGAGACCCAGGTTTGATCCCTGGAACCAGGTTTGATCCCTGGAACCATTTGATACCTGAGTTGGAAAGATCCCCTGGAAAAGGGAATGGTTAACCACTCCAGTATTCTTGTGTGGAGAATTTCATGGACAGAGGAACCTGGTGGGCTACAGTCCATGGCATTGCAAAGAGTTGGACAAAACTGAGTGACTAACATGTTTTGAAATGTTTTGTGTCATCATCCTATTTTTTGTTTTGTTTTTAACTCATCCAACTGCCAAACTTGAATGGTCTAGTGGTTTTCTCCACTTTCTTAAATTTCAGTCTGAATTTGGCAATAAGGAGTTCATGATCTGAGCCACAGTCAGCTCCCAGTCTTGTTTTTGCTGATTGTATAGAGCTTCTCCATCTTTGGCTGCAAAGAATATAATCAATCTGATTTCGGTGTTGACCATCCGGTGATGTCCATGTGTAGAGTCTTCTCTTGTGTTGTTGGAAGATGGTGTTTGCTATGACCAGTGTGTTCTCTTGGCAGAACTATATTAGCTTTTGCCCTGCTTTGTTCTATACTCCAAGGCCAAATTTGCCTGTTACCCCAGGTGTTTCTTTACTTCCTACTTTTGCATTCCAGTCCCCTATAATGAAAAGGACATCTTTTTGGGTGTTAGTTCTAAAAGGTCTTGTAGGTCTTCATAGAACTGTTCAGCTTCTTCAGCATTACTGGTTGGGGCATAGACTTGGATTACTGTGATATTGAATAGTTTGCCTTGGAAACGAACAGAGATCATTCTGTCGTTTTTGAGATTGCATCCAAGTACTGCATTATGGACTCTTTTTTTGACCATGATGGCTACTCCATTTCTTCTAAGGGATTCCTGCCTGCAGTAGTAGATATAATGGTCATCTGAGTTCAATTCACCCATTCCAGTCCATCTTAGTTCATTGATTCCTAGAGTGTTGAGGTTCACTCTTGTCATCTCCTGTTTGACCACTTCCAATTTGCCTTGATTCATGGACCTGACATTCCAGGTTCCTATGCAATATTGCTCTTTACAGCATCAAACCCTGCTTCCATCACTAGTCCCATTCGCAACTGAATGTTGTTTTTGCTTTGGCTCCATCCCTTCATTCTTTCTGGAGTTATTTCTCCACTGATCTCCAGTAGCATATTGGGTACCTACTGACCTGGGGAGTTCATCTTTCAGTGTCCTATCTTTTTGCCTCTTCATACTGATCATGGGGTTCTCAAGGCAAGAATACTGAAGTGGTTTGTCATTCCCCTCTCCAGTGGACCAATTCTGTCAGACCTCTCCACCATGACCAGGCCCTTTTGGGTGGCCCCACACGGCATGGCTTACTTTCATTGAGTTAGACAAGGCTGGGGTCTGTGTGATCAGATTGGCTTGTTATCTGTGACTGTAGCTTCAGTCTCTCTGCCCTCTGATCCCCTCTCTTAGAACTAAATCAAATCCCTTATGACTATACAGTGGAAGTGAGAAATAGATTTAAGGGACTAGATCTGAAAGACAGAGTGCCTGATGAACTACGGGTGGAGGTGCCTGACATTGTACAGGAGACAGGAATCAAGACCATCCCAAAGAAAAAGAAATGCAAAAAAGCAAAATGGCTGTCTGAGGAAGCCTTACAAATAGCTGTGAAAAGAAGGGAAGTGAAAAGCGAAGAAAAGGAAAGATATACTCATTTGAATGCAGAGTTGCAAAGAATAGCAAGGAGAAATAAGAAAGCAATTCTCAGTGAACAATGCAAAGAAAAAGAGGAAAAAAGTAGAATGGGAAGGACTAGAGATCTCTGCAAGAAAATTAGAGATACCAAGGGAATATTTCATGCAAAGATGGACACAATAAAGGCCAGAAATGGTATGGACCTAACAGAAGCAGAAGACATTAAGAGGAGATGGCAAGAAAACACAAAAGGACTGCACAAAAAAGATGTTCAGGACCCAGATAATCATGATGGTGTGATCACTCACCTAGAGCCACACATCTCGAATGTGAGTCAAGTGGGCCTTAGGAAGCATCACTACGAACAAAGCTAGTGGAGGTGATGGAATTCCAGTGGAGCTATTTCAAATCCTGGAAGATGATGGTGTGAAAGTGCTGCACTCAATATGCCAGCAAATTTGGAAAACTCAGCAGTGGACACAGGACTGGGAAAGGTCAGTTTTCATTCCAATCCCAAAGAAAGGCAATGCCAAAGAATGCTCAAACCGCTGCACAATTGCACTCATCTCATACGCTAGTAGAGTAATGCCTAAAAATTCTCCAAGCCAGGCTTCAGCAACACGTGAACCTTGAACTTCCAGATGTTCAAGCTGGATTTAGAAAAGGCAGAGGAACCAGCCATCAAATTGCCAACATCCGCTGGAGCATTGAAAAAGCAAGGGAGTTCCAGAAAAACATCGATTTCTGCTTTATTGACTATGCCAAAGCCTTTGACTGTGTGGATCACAATAAACTGTGGAAAATTCTGAAAGAGATGGGAATCCCAGACCACCTGACCTGCCTCTTGAGAAACCTGTATGCAGGTCAGGAAGCAACAGTTAGAACTGGACATGGAACAACAGACTGGTTCCAAATAGGAAAAGGAGTACGTCAAGGCTGTATATTGTCACCCTGCTTATTTAACTTATATGCAGAGTACATCATGAGAAACGCTGGACTGGATGAAGCACAAGCTGGAATCAAGATTGCCGGCAGAAATATCAATAACCTCAGATATGCAGAAGATACCACCCTTATGGCAGAAAATGAAGAAATAAAGAGCCTCTTTATGAAAGAGGAGAGTGAAAAAGTTGGCTTAAAACTCAACATTCAGAAAATTAAGATCATGGCATCCACTCTCATCACTTCATGGCAAATAAATGGGGAAACATTGGAAACAGTGGCTGAATTTAGTTTTCTGGGCTCCAAAATCACCGCATATGGTGACTGCAGCCAGAAATTAAAAGATACTCCTTGGAAGGAAAGTTGTGACCAACCTAGATAGCATATTCAAAAGCAGAGATATTACTTTGCCAACAAAGGTCTGTCTAGTCAAGGCTATGGTTTTTCCAGTGGTCATGTATGGATGTGAAAATCGGACTATAAAGAAACCTGAGGGCTGAAGAATTGATGCTTTTGAACTTGGTGTTGGAGAAGACTCTTGAGAGTCCCTTGGACTGCAAGGAGATCCAACCAGTCCATCCTACAGGAAATCAGACCTGGGTGTTCATTGGAAGGACTGATGTTTAAGCTGAAACTCCAATACTTTGGCCACCTGATGAGAAGAGCTGACTCATTTGAAAAGACCCTGATGCTGGGAAAGATTGAGGACCTGATGAGAAGGGGATGACAAAGGATGAGATAGTTGGATGGCATCACCGAGTCAATGGACATGGGTTTGGGTGGACTTTGGGAGTTGGTGATGGACAGGGAGGCCTGGCGTGCTTTGGTTCATGGGGTCACAAAGAGTCGGACACGACTGAATGAGTGAACTGAACTGGAATGAGCTGCCCTACCTCATTTCTGATATCATGTTCAAAAATTTAATGAAATCCTTCATTTTATTTTAAATTGTATTTTATTTTTAAACTTTACAATGTTGTATTAGTTTTGCCAAATATCAAAATGAATCCGCCACAGGTATACCCGCGTTCCCCATCCTGAACCCTCCTCCCTCCTCCCTCCCCTACCCTCCCTCTGGGTCGTCCCAGTAAACCAGCCCCAAGCATCCAGTACCGTACATCGAACCTGGACTGGCAACTCGTTTCATACATGATATTATACATGTTTCAATGCTATTCTCCCAAATCTCCCCACCCTCTCCCTCTCCCACAGAGTCCATAAGACTGATCTATACATCGGTGTCTCTTTTTGCTGTCTCGTACACAGGGTTATTGTTACCATCTTTCTAAATTCCATATATATGTGTTAGTATACTGTATTGGTGTTTTTCCTTCTGGCTTACTTCACTCTGTATAATAGGTTCCAGTTTCATCCATCTCATTAGAACTGATTCAAATGTATTCTTTTTAATGGTTGAGTAATATTCCATTGTGTATATGTACCACAGCTTTCTTATCCATTCATCTGCTGATGGGCATCTAGGTTGCTTCCATGTCCTGGCTATTATAAACAGTGCTGTAATTGTATTATTGTGTGTACTTGTGTGCTAAGTCACCTCAATTGTGGCTGGATCTTTGTGACTCTAAAGACTGTAGCCTGTCAGTTTCCTCTGTCCTTGGGATTCTCTAGGCTAGAATACTGGAGTGAGTAGCCATACTCTCCTTCAGATGATCTTCTCAACCCAGGGACTGAATCCACATATCCTGCTTTGCAGGCAGATTCTTTACTGCTGAGCTACCTGGGAAGTCCCATTACTAGTATTTGTACTATATTTGTATTACTGTACATTAACAGATGTTCGTCATAGGTGGGACAAACAAGAAGAGCAGCAGAATTAAGGACAGAAGAATGTTTTAAGCATATTAGTAAAAAAAAAAAAAGTTAAGATTTCAACTTTACCATGCAATTTCAAAGCGTGGCTGATTTGTTGAGGAGTATTCTAAAAAAATACCATTCCCTTTATGATTCCTCATGAAGTTTTTAAAGAGCAACTCAGAAGTGTTATTATGTAGGGTAGCACTATGCTAAGAGTTTTATAGGTACATTACTCCCCACAGCAGTTTGGTAATAGGGAAACTGAACCTCAATACTTAGCAACTCCCCCACAAACTCCTGATCCTGTCAACATAAAATTATGCTTTTAAATAGACAAAGCTATCAATGAATTTTAATTAGCCTATGGTTTTATGTCATTGACCAATTTTTAACAGTAGGTCATAATGAAAATAGCAGAGGGATTGGCTCTTGAATACCTGCCTCCCATTCAAGACCTGCCTCCATCATCTCTCTGAATCTTGGTTTCCTTCTGTATAAACTGAGTATAACAACTTCATGCTGTGACTAAATGAAACTCAGAGAGACAATACATGTAAAATAGAAGGGTTTTAAGTTTTATATATATATATATATGTGACATATATATGTCATTATGCAAAGATTAACTCCAGATAAAACATCAAAGATTCTCTGGTGGTTCAGATGGTAAAGAATCTGCCTGCAAATCAGGAGACCTGGGTTCCATCCCTGGATCTAGGGATCCCTTGGAGTAGGGAATGGCAATCCACTCCAGTATTGTTGACTGGAAAATTCCAAGGACAGAGGAGCCTGGAGGGTACAGTCCATGGGTTCGCAAAGAGTCTGATAAGACTGAACTACTAACACTTTACTTTACAAAACAACTTAGCCTGTACATTAAAATCTACTTGAAAATAAAGTTCTTTAGCATATCCACCTAATAGAGATGGCCCTCTCATTGTTTGGCAATTTGAAAATTGAAGGAATGAAAATAGCAACTTGAATTGTTCAGATATTTTTACCTGCAGACACTGTGTAACTGCAAATTCACATTGGCTTAAAAAATAAGGGAATTTGTTATTTTATACAGCAAGAAGTAGGAATATGAGGAGAGTATGCAAGGACTCTGCTTCTACCTCACATTAATCCTGGACTCTGATCTAACTTTACGGCTTCACCCTCTAGTCTGGGAGCAGGATAAAAACTCTAGAAATCACACTTGGCCACAAACATCAAGCAAGGATATTCCTGCCTCAGGGCCTTTGCACTTAATATTCCTTCTGCTAGAGATAACTTTCCATTCTGGCTAGTCTCCCCAGTGTAGTCATTTCTGTTGAAAAATGACTTTAATGAAAAATATGTTTTGTCTTGCCTACATGGGCACTTTTTCACACAAAGATTATTCAGAAAATTTTTAAAATATTCAATTCATTAAAGTTGTTGCTTTCTTAAAATCACATTTTTTAACATTTCCAACTTACCTATTTCATTATTCTGTTTTTAAGACTAGTGATTTTAATAATTATCTTTAAAAACATTGATGTATGCTTGCTTAAGTACCTTTGTTAAGTTCCTTTAGATATTTAAACTGTATTTACAAATTTTATATATTTAATTTTCTCAAGCATTATGTCTATTTACCTTAAGTAACAAGTACTTTGAAAGTAAAATAAATATTATAACTTAAGTGAAAAGTCAGAGGATTGACTAGTCACCTGATAGGCCAAATTCTTTTTAATATTACTTACATAACCAAACCTTTAAATATATAATCAAATATGTACATATTTCTTAATATAAAATATTAATCAAATGAGTTTATTTTATTGTTACAAATATTCTTAGACTTCATTGCAGATCTACTGAAAGTTCAAAATTGACTACATAAGAAAATATATGTCACATATTCTTCAGAACGTTTCCAAGTAATTTTTAAGATCATTCTCTTAGCTTAGAAGCCTAAAGTAACTAAATTTTAATGAAATCTGTTCACAATCCATGGCAAGGATTTCATGAGAGGAAAATGTGACCAAATAGTGGATTCCTTTACTTTTATATAATATCATCATTAACTTTAAAGTGATACGAGTCTATAAGCCCAATCTAAAAGTTTGTATTATTTGAGTTAATTTTCTTTTTGCTTGTCTCTTGAGACATGCAAATATCTTTATTATCTAAATGTAAATATCATTGTTCAGAACAGAATTGTACATTCTTTTCATATATCCTTATCTCTTAGCATTACAAAACATTTGTAGTCATCAAAAGAATATCTAATTGTATTTTAGTTTTTTCAGTCACACACTCTATGTCACATAACATAATGGATATCTGTTGACCACATTTATTGAAGACAACATCTTTCCTACATTTATTATTTTACCTGGCTTTATTTTTCTTCATAGCTCTTTTCATTCCCAGAGATATTATTTATTGATTGATTTATGTTCATTTTATTTGTCTCTTTCCTCTAAAATAGAAGCTCTATGAAAAGTGGTGACTTGTATTTTCTCTTGTATCCTCCAGACCTTGAAAAGTGCCTGACACATAGGAGGCATTCAACAATGATTGTTGAATAGATGCATGAATAAATGACGTGGTCAGACATGCATCTCATGCCTACTCTACATCTGGTAGAGAGAATCACTGCCACAAGTGCACAACTGTCTTAAGAATAATAGGTTCCCAGGAGCTGGAGATGATTGTATTTCCTGATTATCATAGGTGCTAGGAAGTGTGAAACACAATTCTGTAGGTAAGCAACTAGAAATAGTCCACTTAAAGATTCTAATAATCACATTTGGAGAGGAAGATGAAGGAGGCAGAGACTGTTTTAATTAGGGCGACAAAACACAATAACATAGAAGAGTTAGAGAGAAAGGCTTTTTGGTTTTTTGTTTTATTTTTTCTCTTAAAGAGTTTGACGCATTCCAGAAAGCCTCAGATGAGAAATCACATGACCATTCAATCTTACCATGCCCTCTATAGTAAAAAATGTCATTAACATGCCCCTTATCACAACCTCATAGATCACATCATAGAGATTAAAAAAAAGATTAAAAACTTAATTATTTTTTATTTGAGATGTAGAAGAAAACCATTCTTATTTTATGCACTGGTTCTTTCATTAGATTTTTCTTAGATAAATGATAAGGGATATAATTTTCTATTGACAACTCTTCTTTAATGGGGTCTTTAATAGCTTAAATACTATGATGTATAACACATTATATCTCACTTGCAAAGATGTTGGTAATTCTAAAGCAAATAAAATGTTGCTAAGTAATGTTACCAACCTAACTGGCAAATAGAGAGCATTAATTGACTCAAAATTCCCTTCTAAAATTAGATAGAAACTATACTACTCAACACGATATATGTGTATCATGGGCTTTCAAAGCAGTTGTGAGGTGAGCTCTTCAGTATTGAGCATCTGGCTTCTGATCCTTACTTTATTCAGCAGCCTCCAAATGTATAAGGCTCCTCAAATGTAAGTCATCTATTCCTTGCAAATGGTTATTAATATTTTGAATTAATAACTTTAGTACAGTTATTATCCTTTGATTATGTAATTAAAGAGATGACATATAGTCCTGACTACAGGCAAGTAAGAAAGGGAAATTAAAGAAAAGAGCTTTGAATAATTGCGAGGCTTTCTTACTGTAAATAGTTGGAAAGAGGTGAAAATGTATAGAGGTCTACAGATTTTCTCTAAAAAATAGAAGTATATTGAAATGGACTGTAGTAGTGAGAGTTGAAGAAAATATATAATTTTAGATTTTAAAAATAGAATTTTAGATGAGATTTTAAGTTATTTGAGATTCTAATATCTGAATTGTCAAAAAATGCTTACATTATTCTGATAATTTAGGAATTAGAATCTCAGATAAGAGATTTCCACAGTAACATAAAGAAGGGCTTGAACCAGAAGTACAGTGACACTGCTCACTGTTGGCAAGAGTCCAAAATGCAGTACTTGGGTGCACTCTCAAAAAAGGCTGAATGCTCATTTCCAAGGCAAACCATTCAGTATCACAGTAATCCAAGTCTATGCCCCAACCAGTAATGCTGAAGAAGCTGAAGCTGAACAGTTCTATGAAGACCTACAAGACCTTCTAAACTAACACTCCCCAAAGATGTCTTTTTCATTGTAGGGGACTGGAATACAAAAGTAGGAAATCAAGAAATACCTGGAGTAACAGGCAAATTTGGCCTTGGAGTACAAAATGAAGCAGGGAAAAGGTTAACACAGTTTTGTCAAGAGAATGCACTGGTCATAGTAAACACTCTCTTCCAACAACATAAGAGAAGACACTACATATGGGCATCACCAGATGGTCAACACCAAAATCAGACTGATTATATTCTTGCAGCCAAAGATGGAGACACACTATGCAGTCAGCAAAAATAAGCCTGGGAGCTGACTGTGGCTCAGATCATGAACTCCTTATCGCCAAATTCAGACTTAAATTGACAAAAGAAGGGAAAACCACTACACCATTCACGTATGACCTAAATCAAATCCTTTCTGATTATACAGTGGAAGTGACAAATAGATTCAAGGGACTAGATCTGACTGAAGAGCTATGGACAAAGGTTCATGACATTGTAAGGAGGCAGTGATCAAGACCATCCTCAAGATAAAGAAATGCAAAAAAGGCAAAATGATTGTCCTAGGAGGGCTTACAAAAAGCTGTGAAAAGAAGAGAAGCTAAAGGCAAAGGAGAAAAGGAAAGACAGAGCCACTTGAATGCAGAGTTCCAAAGAATAGCAAGGAGAGATAAGAAAGTCTTCCTCAGTGATTAATGCAAAGCAGTTATTAATGCAAAGGAAAATCTAGAGATCTCAGGAAAATTAGAGATGCCAAGGGAACATTTCATGCAAAGATGAGCTCAATAAAGGACAGAAATGGTATGGACCTAACAGAAGCAGAAGAAATTAAGAAGAGGTGGCAAGAATACACAGAAGAACTATACAAAAAAGATCTTTATCACCCAAATAACCATGATAGTATGATTACCTAAAGCCAGACATCCTGGAATGCAAAGTCAAGTGGGTCTTAGGAAGAATCACTACAAAGCTAGTGGAGGTGATGGAATTCCAACTAAACTATTTCAAATCCTAAAAGATGATACTGTGAAAGTCTTATAGTCAATATGCCAGAAAATTTGGAAAATTCAGCAATGGCCACAGGACTGGAAAAGGTCAGTTTTCATTCTAATCCTAAAGAAAAGCAAAGCCAAAGAATGTTCATACTACCACACAATCGCACTCATGTCACATGCTAGCAAAGTAATGCTCAAAATTCTCCAAGCCAGGCTTCGCATGGTTTATGTGAACCATGAACTTCCAGATGTTCAAGCTGGATTTAGAAAAGGCAGAGGAACCAGAGATCAAATTGCCAACATCTGCTGCATCATCAAAAAAGCAAGTGTTCCAGAAGAATATCTGTTTCTGCTTTATTGACCATGCCAAAACCTTTGACTGTGTGGATCACAACAAACTGTGGAAACTTATGAAATTGATGGGAATATGAGACCACCTGACCTGCCTCCTGAGAAACCTGTGTGCAGGTCAAGAAACAACAGTTAGAACTGGACATGGAACAACAGACTGGTTCCAAATAGAGAAAGGAGTGTGTCAAGGCTGCATACTGTCACCCTATTTATTTAACTTACATGTAGAGTACATCATGAGAAATGCCATACTGCATGAAGCACAAGCTGGAATTAAGATTTCCAGGAGAAATATCAATAACCACAGATATTCAGATGACACCAGTCTTGTGGCAGAAAGTAAGAACTAAAGAGCCTCTTGATGAAAGTGAAAAGGAGTGAAAAAGTTGGCTTAAAACTCAACATTCAGCAAACTAAAGTCACGGAATCTGTCCCACCATCACTTCATGGAAAATAGATGGGGAAACAATGAAAACAGTGAGAAACTTTATATTTTGGGGGACTCCAAAGTCACTGCAGATGGTGACTGCAGCCATGAAATTAAAAGACTCTTGCTCCTTGGAAGAAAAAATTTGACAGACCTAGACAGCATATTGAAAAGCAGCGGCATTAATTTGCTGGCAAGGTTTCATCTAGTCAAAGCTATGGGTTTTCAGAAGTCATGTATGGATGTGAGAGTGTAATTATAAAGAAAGCTGAGTGCTGAAGAATTGGTGCTTTTGAACTGTGGTGTTTGAGAAGACTTTTTAGAATCCCTTGGACTGCAAGGAGATCCAACCAATCCATTCTATAGAAAATCAGTCCTGTTTATTCATTGGAAGGACTGATGCTGAAACTGAAACTTCAATACTTTGGCCACCTGACATGAAGAACTGACTCATTTACCCTGATGGCCCTGATGCTGGAAAAGATTACAGGCAGGAGGAGAGGGGACGACAGAAGATGAGATGGTTGGATGGCATCACTGACTCGATGGACATGCATTTGAGTTTGAGTTGAATAAGCTCCAGGAAGTTGGTGATGGACAAAGACGCCTGGCATGCTGTAATCCGTGGGTTCACAAACAGTCAAACATGAGTGAGAGACTGAACTGAACTGAACTTCTCTGATGTCTTTGGTAAAAGTGTACTAAGTTGCTTCAGTCGTATCCAACCTGTGTAGCCCTATGGACTCTAATGTACCAGGCTCCTCTGTCCATGGGATTCTTCAGGCAGGAATACTGGACTGGGTTTTCTGCCCTCCTCCAGAAGATCTTCCCCAACCTAGGGGTCTCCCTAGGAGATGTCTCCCATGTCTCCTGCACTGGCAAGTCAGTTCTTTATTACTAGTGCCAGCTGGGAAGCCCAGGGTAAAAGAATATGAGTAAAAATTTATGGTGAAAAAAATGTAATTAAAAAATTGATACATACATAGATATCTCCCCCAGGAAAGAATTTTCATTCAAATTGGCCTAAGTGTATATTATGTTAATGTATTAATTAACCAAATACTTGTTGAGTGACTGCCATGTCTACTAGGTATTATTCTAGGCACTAGAAATAGAGTAATGAATGAAAGAGACAAATATCTTTCTCTAATATCTACTACTGTGGGCAGGAATCCCTTAGAAGAAATGGAGTAGCCATCAGAGTCAACGGAAGAGTCCAAAATGCAGTATTTGGATGCAATCTCAAAATGACAGACTGGTCTCTGTTCGTTTCCAAGGCAAACCATTCAATATCATGGTAATCCAAGTCTATGCCAGGACCAGCAACAGTGAAGAAGCTGAAGTTGAACAATTCTGTGAAGACCTACAAGACCTTTTAGAATTAACACCCCCCAAAAGATGTCCTTTTCATTATAGGGGACTGGAATGCAAAAGTAGGAAGTCAAGAAACACCTGGAGTAACAGGCACCTTTGGCCTTGGAGTACAGAATGAAGCAGGGCAAGACTAATAGAGTTTTGCAAAGAGAACACACTGTTCATAGCAAACACCCTCTTCCAACAACACAAGAGAAGACTCTACACATGGACATCACCAGATGGTCAATACCAAAATCAGATTGATTATATTCTTTGAAGCCAAAGATGGAGAAGCTCTATACAGTCAGCAAAAACAAGACTGGAAGCTGACTGTGGCTCAGATCAAGAACTCCTTATTGCCAAATGCAGACTGGAATTGAAGAAAGTGAGGAAAACCAATAGACCATTCATGTCTGACCTAAACCAAATCCCTTCTGATTATACAGTGGAAGTGAGAAACAGATTTATGGTACTAGATCTGATTGACAGAGTGCCTGATGAACTATGGACGGACATTGTACAGGAGACAGGGAGCAAAACCATCCCCAAGAAAAAGAAATGCAAAAAAGCAAAATGGCTATCTTAGGAGGCCTTACAAATAGCCATGAAAAGAAGAGAAGTGGAAAGGAAAGGAGAAAAGGAAAGATAGAGCCATTTGAATGCAGAGTTTCAAAGAATAGCAAGGATAGATAAGAAAGCCTTCCTCAGCGTTCAATGCAAAGAAATAAAAGAACACAATAAAATGGGAAAGACTAGAGATCTCTTCAAGAAAACTAGAGATACCAAGGAACATTTCATGCAAAGATGGGCTCAATAAAGGACTGATATGGTATGGACCTAACAGAAGCAGAAGATATTAAGAAGAGGTGGCAAGAATCCATAGAAGATCTGTAGAAAAAAGGTCTTCACAACCAAGATAATCATGATGGTGTGATCAATGACCTAGAGCCAGACATCCTAGAATGCGAAGTCAAGTGGACCTTAGGAAGCATCACTTTGAAGAAAGCTAGTGGCAGTGATGGAATTCCAGCTGAGCTATTTCAAATCCTAAATGATCATGCTGTGAGAATACTGCAATCAATATGTCAACAAATTTGGAAAATTCAGCAGTGGCCATAGGACTGGGAAAGGTCAGTTTTCATTCCAATCCCAAAGAAAGGCAATGCCAAAGAATGCTCAAACTACCACACAGTTGCACTCATCTCACACGCTAGTAAAGTAATGCTCAAAATTCTCAAAGCCAGACTTCAGCAATATGTGAACCATGAACTTCCAGATGTTCAAGCTCATTTTAGAAAAGGCAGAGGAATGAGAGATCAAATAGCCAATATCCTCTGGATCATCGAAAAAGCAAGAGAGTTCCAGAAAAACATCGATTTCTGCTTTATTGACTATGCCAAAGCCTTTGAATGTGTGGATCACAATAAATTGTGGAAAATTCTTAAAAAGATGGGAATACAAGACCATCTGACCTGCCTCTTGAGAAACCTGTATGCAGGTCACGAAACAACAGAACTGGACATGGAACAACAGATTGGTTCCAAGTAGGAAAAGGAGTACATCAAGGCTACATATTGTCCCACTGCTCATTTAACTTATATGCAGCGTACATCGTCAGGAATGCTAGGCTGGAGGAAGCACAAGCTGGAATCAAGATTGCAGGGAGAAATATCAATAACCTCAGATATGGAGATGACACCACCCTTATAGAAGAAAGTGAAGAAGAAAGGTGCTTGATGAAAATGAGAGAGTGACAAAGTTAGCTTAAAGCACAACATTCAGAAAACTAAGATCATGGTATCTAGTCCCATCACTTCATGGCACTTAGACGGGGAAACAGTAGCTGACTTTATTTTTTGATGTTCCAAAATCACTGTAGATGGTGATTGCAAACATGAAATTAAAAGATGCTTACTCCTTGGAAGGGAAGTTATGACCAACCTAGACATCAAATTAAAAAGCAGAGACATTACTTTGTCAACAAAGGTCTTAGTCAAGGCTATGATTTTTCCAGTAATCATGTATGGATGTGAGAGTTGGAGTATAAAGAAAGCTGAGAGCCAAAGAATTGATGCTTTTGAACTGTGGTGTTGGAGAAGACTCTTGAGAGTCCCTTGGACTGCAAGGAGATCCAACCAGTCCATCCTAAAGGAAATCAGTCCTGGGTGTTCATTAAAAGGACTGATGTTGAAGCTGAAACTTCAATACTTTGGCCACCTGATGTGAAGAGCTGACTCATTTGAAAAGACACTGATGTGGGAACAATTGAGGGCGGGAGGAAAAGGGGATGACAGAGGATGTGATGGTTGGATGGCATTACCTACTTAATGGACACGAATTTGGGTGGACTCCGGGAATTGGTGATGGACAGGGATGCCTGCATGCTGCATGGGGTCACAAAGAGTCAGCATAACTGAGTGACTGAACTGAACTGAGTATCTTCCCTTCGCTCAGTCGTGTCTGACTCTTTGCGACCCCACGGACAGTAGCCTACCAGGCTCTGCCATCCATGGGATTTTCCAGGCAAGAATACTGGAGTGGGCTGCCATTTCCTTCTCCAGGGGATCTTCCCAACCCAGGGATCGAACCTGGGTCTCTGGCATTGCAGACAGACGCTTTACCATCTGAGCCACCAGGGAAGTCCAAACTGAACGTATATATATATATAAAAATATATATACACACATAGATATATATTATATGTTTCTTTCTTTCTTTGAAAAAGTATACAAGATTCCATTCAAAAGTAAAAGTCACTTAAGTGTGATAACTAGATAACTATAAAGAAGAAATATAGCAAATAATAAATATCAATTCAACTGTTATCATTTAACAGATATTCATTATTTACACGGCCATAGAACAGATTGTGGGCTTCCCTGGTGGCTCAGAGGTTAAAGTGTCTGCCTGCAGTGCAGGAGACCTGGGTTCGATCCCTGGGTTGGAAAGATCCCCTGGAGAAGGAAATGGTAACCCACTCCAGCATTCTTGCCTGGAGAATCCCATGGACAGAGGAGCCTGGTGGGCTACAGTCCACGGGTCGCAAAGAATAGGACATGACTGAGTGAGTGACTTAAATTAGAACAGATTGTAAAGGGTTTATTACTTGCTAGCAAATGATGTACCCCTTGGATTTGGCAGTCATTTGGCATATGTAAATACAGAGAATTAAAGAAAAGATTAATTCTATGACCTTTTCAGAACGAAAGGACTGTAGTGACTAAGAGATCTCATTTATTCAGCTTCATTGGAAAGTAGCAGCTTCCATATTTGTGAATTTCCTAAATTAACAGATTCATTCATTCATTACTTTGGCACATATTTGTGGAGAACTTCCTATTTGTCAAATCTTAGTCTAGAAACTGAGATAGAGGAGAATAAAAGACGATCTTGTTCTGATACAGTCATGAAACTAAGAGGTAAATAAATGCATAGATATGTGCAAGGAGAGCACCTGGAAGAAAAGTAAAGGTGGTCCAAGTTTGGGAAGACCTAGGGAGATGCCGTTTTAAATATTAGAGTAAAAGAGTGATTTTTTCTTATAATCAAGATAAAATTTTTACATTAATATTTCACACGTGGAAAAGTTTTTGTGAAAAATGGCCCAATATAATTTTTTCAAATATCTAGGCAATGTTAGTATTGATCAGCAATAAGAAGACACACAATTTAATAGTCACCATTTAAATAAATATATGAATACAATAAAATGCATATTTTGTGAGGAGAGTAATTGCATCAAGTGGAGAGAAATATTTATGAAATAAAGAAATATTTCTTTCTACCTCTATATTCCTTAAATCCTGACAATGGTTTCCATTGCTCCAGAATCTTAATGTGACCTAATATGATTTTCAGGTCTAGTCTAGTCCTGGGCTAACCATCAAGTTTAATTTCACATGTGTGTGTATGTGCGTGTATGTGTGTGTGTGCTCGTATGTGTGTGTGTGCTCAAGTTGTGACCAACTCTGCTACCACACTGACTGTCTATGGAATTTTCCCAGCAAGGATACTGAAATGGGTTTCCATTTCCTATTCTAGAAGATCTTCCTGACCCAGGGATGAAACCTGCATCTCTTGGGTCTCCTACACTGATTGGCAGGCAGATTCTTTACTACTGCACTCACTAGGAAGCCAAGTTTCATTTCACATGCTTTTTCTATATGTATGTCAATGAAAAATTGGGAAGAGATAATATATATTAAAACATTAGGAAGGAATAAACATTCAGTTTGCATTCTTATGAAAGTGATGGAAAATAAACATCAAATTAAATTATGTTAAAATAAACATAAACATGTTATCAAACAAGACAACTATGGATAGATGTGATGACAATGTCACAGGAAGGTATTGGTCTGGTTGGAGAAGGTGCAGGCAACTATCAGTACATGGAGAGACAGCAGATGCCCAGGAGGAAGGGAAGCTGATAGGTATGTACCTTTGAATCGCCTAAAGAATGAGAGCCCATCAACTGCCAAGACTCAGAGAGAAAATTATCCCAGGTACAAATAGCATAGAATGCAGATACCTTGAGTCAGAAGAGCTTGCTTTCTTATACCAACAGAACTGAGGTCAGTGTTAGTTCATCTTAGCTCAGTGCTTGATGTTAAGAGGGGTTTAGAAAGAAGCAAGTAGGAGCCAAATAATGAAGCATCTTTTAGACTATGGCAAAGTCCTAGAAAATATCTAGAGTGTGATGAGGGGCCATGGAAGAGGTGTAAGCAGGGGAATAAGATAGTCTGACTTGCATTGTAACCAGTTTTTATGTAGAGAATGGATTTCAGGAGATGAAGGTGGGACATTGAGGAGCCTGCTGGCGGGCTCTTATAAGAATCCCGCTGAGAGACTACGTAGACTCGGCACAATACAGTTTCAAGTAGACAGAATTTGTGTCAGCACAAAAGCTTGCAACCTGTTCATGAAACCACTTTTATCAGAGCCCTAAACAAATATTGATTTAAAAGTAGAACTATAAAAGCAAAGTCTTTTTTTTTTTCATCTGTGACATTCACACTGACATAAATTCTATTTGCAATCTTGTGTTTTGTGTCAAAATTCTACATTTTAAAGATCACTAATAAGAAATCAATGATGGTAAACAGTCCATTCTGTCAAAAACAAGCCCATACAAGTCTTAGCAAACATTCAAAATGTGTTATATTCATAGAGTCAATAATACTCTCAATATATTAACCATATATAGCATGACTGCATCGCTGATATAAAAAAAACTAGCATTTGATGGGTTCTTGTTATCATAAGTTGAATGACCTCAGATTTAAATGGAAGAAAAATGCAGATGCTCTTTTGCTAAGAAAGTCATTTGATGTTTCTGGGAGTATTGCCAGACAAGAACTTAGAGCTTAGTTCCTTTCCAGGAATGGCCTTGTGGTGGTGGTTTAGTTGCTAAGTGCTGTCCGACTCTTGAGACCCCAGGGACTGTAGCCCACCAGGCTTCTCTGTCCATGAGATTCTCCAGGTAAGAATACTGGAATGGGTTGCCATTCCCTTCTCCAGGGGATCTTCCCGACCCAGGAATCGAACCAGGGTCTCCTGCATTGCAGGCAGATTCTTTGCCGACTGAGCTATGAGGGAATTGCCTTAGACAAAGTAAAATGCCTCCTCCTTCCTTCCCCCTGGAGGCATGACACTGGGAACTTGTCCATGGGGAGGCTGGACTTTGGTAATGTTTTGCTTCAATCTGGGATTCTGAAGGGCTCTTCCCTTGGAGCGCTCTGAGGAATTCGCTGAGGCTATTGCAGCTGTATCACATTTCTCCTCTGGGTAATCCTGTGTTCCCCTCTCCTTTACAGGCATTATTATGAAGAAATGATGCTTCTTTCCCATCAAGTTCTGTTTCCTAAGGAATGAGACCTAAGATTGAAAATAAGCTTAAACCTACCTCAAATGAGTGATGAGAAGCACAAATTTCTTGTGGGTCTTCAAGATTATCTGAAAGATTTGTCAGGAAATTGCCTTTTTTTTACATTTACAACTTGAATTAAATTGGCAATTTCGAGCTACTAAGGCATTCTACGTAAAATACCAAATTAGTACCCTAAGCATGTGTGTCTGCATGCTCAGCTGCTCAGTCATGTCCAACTCTTTGTGATCCCATGGGCTGTTGCCTGCCAGGTTTCTCTGTCCATAAACATGTTCAGGCAAGAATACTGTGGTGGATTGCCATTTCCTACTCCAGGGGATCTATTCTAACCAAGGGATTGAACCAGCATCTCCTGCATTGGCAGGTGGGCTCTTTACCACTGAGCCAACTGGGAAGCCCCATTCTAAGCATAACATTAACTATCCTATCTATTATGTCTATCATCTCCTCCCCTCCTTCTCTCTCTCTGCAAAATTGTTATACCAGCCAAAATAACTTTGATGAAATGTGCTATTTGGAGGTCTTTCATTAAATTGGAGATACATCTAAATTTGAATCCACACAGGAAAATTTGTCATTAAACTTTGTATGAAACCTGACAATGGGCTTGCAAAAACCTTCCTGGTTTCAAATATTTCTAGGAAGAAAAGGGTTAAAAGATTTGCTGCCAGCACTTGGTGTGTTTGGTGGTCTAGATCAGCAGCTAGGAATTGCAGTTTCTATAGTTCTAGTTGGATTGTGATTTTTTATTTTTTCAAAGCATGTTAGCACTTTAATACAAGGTTAGAGCCAGCAACAACTTAGAAGAGTGGTCAGAGGTTTAGGAAACTCCCCACATTTTCCATTACCTCTACCCATGAATTTGAATATAATCAAAATAAATATCATTTATGTGTTATATAAGAAAATTTCAGCCTGTAGCCTCTGGCCTCTCTTCCATAACATTTCCCACCTAAAAATTCTTGAATTACCTCTGATCACTTTCAGCTAGAAAGGCAATGAATTACATTCTTTTCTGCAAAAAGTCCCCACTCAAGTAGACAACTATATAAAAAAATTATACTTTCTGTATTTAGAAAATAAACATTATGACAATGTGGTCAGTAATATTGTGTTTCAGAAATTTGAACACGTTTTTCAGTTTTACTGTAGGGCTAAACTGTTTCAAAAGAGATCATACTTTTATCATGTCAGCAACTGTTGTTGGTCACAAACATCTGCATGGTCAAAGCATGATGACTTCTAGGGTCATTAGAGAGCTGCTTGTAGTAAGATTCTGGGTAAAAAAAGTGATGGAAGTGGTTGAATTTTCCTCATATCTGAATAGACAAAAGAAAACACTGACTTCTTCAAATTTCAGTTTTGATGTGTCAGCCTTTGGAAGTGTTTGATGAAGACCATGTTTCTATATCACTGAAAGGAGTTTACTTTAGATACTAATCTTGCTGTGTTCAAATAGAACATGGGGTAGAGAATCTATGTGTTTTGAGTATCACTACTGGTTTCACAAAATTACTGCCAGTATATGAGTTCATTGTACTCTTCAATCCTTGCTTAAAACTCCCTGTAGCTCAGGTTCAGAAATGACAAGTTAATGAAATTACAGGAGGCATTGTACTATGGGGACAATGTCCATTACCAAGAGCTCTTTTGAGGGTACAGTGAAAATACAATCACCTTGATATAGGAGGTGACTAAAGAGTGGGTCTTACATTTTAGGATTGCTGCTTTGTATCACTAACATAAGAAAAGAAGAAAGCATCCATATTACTTTTCAAAGGTCACAGGAAATTATTTTCTTGCTAAGAGAAACTCTAATAAGATTATTTTAAAGTTTGCCTATCCCAGAAAATTTATGGTAAAGATTTTTAGAACAGTCAAAAATAGAAATTTCAATGAAGGTTCATATCTAAGCTGGACATTTTTTTTTTTTCCTTCTTGAGCCTTCTTTCTCTACTGGATATGGTATAGAATGGAGAAATGGCACACAGAGTCTTTAAATGCCATCACTGCAAATCATATTTACAGCAGCAGAAAATAAACTCTGGAGAACAGTATTGCTGTGATGGGGGAGAGGCAGCTTGGGCCAAAGTAATTTAGCTTATCTAACCTAAATCAAAATTTCAAGACTCACTAAAGGAAGAATTGTATGTATTGTTCCCGTTTCTAATTCTTAGTTTTCTGACTACCTTGTGTCCTTGCCTCCCATCAAAATCAATGCTAAATGGAAGAATCATAGTTTTGAAATTATTTGTTAAATAATTTAATAGACACTATAATGGGTTTTTTAGTTTGCCAAGTGCCACATGTTATTTTCAATAATACATTATATTATTTTTCACAGATGTGTATGAAGTCTATTTTGAAGCTAGATAACATAAAACAGCAGCAAGAGTTTATGCTAGGTGGCAACTCGCATTCTTTAAAATCTACCATTATAAACTTACATGGTATTTATTTATTCAGAACAAATAATAATCTTCATTTCTCAAGGGCAATGCACTAGAAAATGTACATAAAATCCTGTCCACTGATTAACCTAACAGGTAATAAAAAAATATGAACATCATAAAAATTTTAAAAGTGTAAATGAGGAGGTAATAAGAGAGGTGGGATTTACAAATCAGAAAAGACAGAGGAAGCTGTTTTAATCTACCTTCTATGCTATTGTACTAGATATAAAAACACAGAATCAGTTAAAAACAATAGTATTGGTACATTCCATCTTTTTGTTTTTATTTCTTTAATCTCAAGAGGTGAAATATAAAACCAGCTAAATGCTGGTGGGACTATTAAGGACTCCATTTAAGTTATTTTAAATTTAAATATAATTTTTACTAATGCTGTTAAGCAAGGGGAATCATTAGAATGATTTCAGCAAGAAAGGCTAGATACTTGAATAATTAAAGACACAAGACTGATTTCAGGAGAAGCATCATTATCTAAAATCAAGTATTAGCATCCTTATAAAAGATAGGGATGGGGATGAAAGATAGCGAGAACCACATTTTGCATTTATTTAGACTCATTAATATCATAGAATTCCTTGAAATAATAAAAATCTATTTGCATTAAATATAAATTTCAGTCTCATAATATTAATATTTATTTCTTATAGATAGTAATACTTGAATAATTGTGTCCATAATTCTTATAATACAGTTCAAAAGTTTCCAAAATTATTGTTTTTCAATCATCTTTGAGTAGGTGATGCATACAATTATAAATGCTCAAATATACTGAAGAATTCCTTCTTACCCTTTCCCCTAAACCACCTACTTTCCCCAGGACAAGTATTTCTCTTTTTCTGGTTTCTGAAATGTCCTGTGGATCTTTACAGATTTGTGTTGGAATGTTTGACATGAGGTGGGCTTTCACTGCTCTGTCCCTTTTTTAATCATTCAGCATTGCATCTTGCTGTTCATTCTGTTTTAGTACATAAGACTTTTAATAGTTGCATAGTATTCTATGGAGAAGGCAATGGCACCCTACTCCAGTACTCTTGCCTGGAAAATCCATGGACGGAGGAGCCTGGTAGGCTGCAGTCCATGGGGTCGCTAAGAGTCGGACACGACTGAGAGACTTCACTTTCACTTTTCACTTTCATGCATTGGAGAAGGAAATGGCAACCCACTCCAGTGTTCTTGCCTGGAGAATCCCAGGGACGGGGGAGCCTGGTGGGCTGCCGTCTATGGGGTCACAGAGTTGGACACGACTGAAGTGACAGCATTAGCATTAGTGTTCTATAATTGGTTTAATGAGTCCCCAGGGATAGATACTTGAGGTTGTTTCCTTCTTTTATTTTTTTCCCATTACACACAGTATTGAAATGAATGTACTTGTTCATACCTCTTTGAACAGTTTACAGAATAATTGCTAACAGTTTAATTTCTGGTCAAATCTATGTGGATTAACAATTTACAATTTAACAAATGGCTGGAATTACCATCCAAAGAGGGTTAACCAGTTTATATTTTCACAAGCAATATATGAGAGAGGTTATTTTAAAAATGCATCAAAATATGTTTTACAACTTTTATCTTAGCCAAATGACAAGTGAAAAAATGGAATATTATTGTAGATTCAGTTTGTATTTATTTATTTAGTGGGTTCAGATTTGTTTATCTATGTTTTAGTGCCACAGTATATTCCTTTTATATGTTCATATCCTATACTGATGGTAAATACTGAAAACATATTAAAAATACTTTAGATTTTTGTATCTGCAAAATTGGTGACTTATTTACAAGCATGTACTCTCCACTAAGTCCACATTCCCATTGTTTTATCTGTCTTGGGGAGTGGGTTCAGTACCCTTTTGTTGCTTATTAAAGCAAAGAATCAAATCAGTTTGAGTTTAGAAAGATGACTTTGGAAAATATATATTTAACACAGCAGTACCTTATTCCATGGGCTTAGAGAAAGATAACAATGAATAAATAATTACTTATTAAAATTCAAAGATAGGGGAAAACTATCAATCTAATGAGAATTAAAATATGCCTATAGTTTCAGAATAGAGCATCATAAAGATGAAATTATTTTTGAATTTCCAAAGTACTGATTTCTATAAATGCTTGAATTTGAACATCATCATTGTATGTATTGTATATCTTCACTTAGAACTCATAAAGGTTATTCAATTTACTTTCCCCTGAGGCTTGCATGGTAAAAGTGTTTGCAAAGGTGGGGCTTCTAAATTAGAACAGATTCTCATGAATAAGGTTGTCTTTTATTTATTACAGATGGAAGAAGCAGCAAGTCTGATAGCTGTCTACTTCAAGTTCCGGACAAGAATAATAGTATGGAAGAAAAGGCACGTTTAATTTTGAACAATAGGATGGAGGAAATTTTCAGGAGGATGAATTCACCATTTCTTTGATATACAATCTGAGCTTTGCAGGACAAATGTGGCACTAGTGGTAAAGACCTCACCTGCCAATGTAGGAGATGTGGGAAACATGGGTTCAATCCCTGTTTTGGGAAGATCCCCTGGAGAAGGAAATGGCAACCCACTCCAATATTCTTGTCTGGAGAATCCCATGGACAGAGGAGTCTGAAGACCAGCACTTAACTATTTGTCCTTTGCTTTCTATCAGGACTCTTATTTTTTAAGCTAATTTTCTAAATTATTAAACATTGAAAATAAGACACAGTAATATAAAATAACTAACTTGACAATTCACACATATTCTGTTATATTAGGACATTAATATTTCAGCTATATGCTTATTTCTACCTGTAATTTGAAACTTTGTTTCTATCCTTCTGTCTACCTTTCATCTATCCATCTATCTATCTTATGGCTGTTCAATAAGAAAAAGATTACCTGAAATATATACAAAATCAGATTCCTTTTTTCCAAACATTATCTCCAAAACCATTTAAAAAATATTCTAAGTATGTAGAAGAATTCCAAATTAAAATAAGTGGGTTTCTTGTTTGTTTTAGACATAAATTAACAGTGTCAACAGCAAAAACATAAGACATACCTTGTTTGAATTATCTAGTCTCACTTACTTGGTAGAATTCAGAGAAGGCAATGGCACCCCACTCCAGTATTCTTGCCTGGAAAATCCTATGGACGGAGGAGCCTGGTAGGCTGCAGTCCGTGGGGTCACAAAGAGTCATACACGACTGAGCGACTTCACTTTCAGTTTTCACTTTCATGCATTGGGGAAGGAAATGGCAACCCAATTACTTGGTAGAATTAAAAAAAAATCTCAAGTCTCTCAAATATGTTACAAGGATCTAGAAAAGAAAGAAAACAGTGAAATGAAATATCAGTAAATCATATTTCTTTGTCTGTGAGAGTAACTATTAATATTAAAGATATTTCCTCCAATAGACTTTTGTAATGAAGCATCTTTGATTATTTTGAAATTTTTTCCAAAAAATTTCTAAGATAATCTATAAAGAAAATTTTTATACTATGATCTTCAATTTCTTATTAGACTCTAGGTATTTAGCAGAGTAAGTACTTACTTATTTGCTGAATAAATGATCCCCAGAATATGTACAGATGCTTTCTAAAGTATCAAACAACTAGATGTATAACCAAAAAGATTAACAGAGAAGTAGAAATAGTGTGGGGAGGTCATCTCCTCTCAGTTAAGAACCTCCGTCATATTCAATATGTGTGCATGTTCAGTCTCTAGGCTGTATCTGACTTTGGCGACCCAATAGACTGTAGCCAGCCAGACTCCTCTGTCCATGGGGTTTCCCAGGTGAGAATAAGATTGGGTTGCATTTTCTTCTTCTGTCAATGTCAGGTGGGTTCTTTACTGCTGAGCCACAGGGGAATCCCCCATATTCAATATCTTACATGTTAAAAACCAACTTGATAATAGGAAAAGAGGGAATCAATTGGGGAATGAGGGGAAATGAAGAATATCTAGGGAAAAAAAGTATAGGGCAATAAGATACTATGATCTGTGGATCTAGGTGAAAGTGAAAGTTGCTCATTCATGTCCAACTCTTTGAAATCCCATGGACTGTACAGCCCAGAATACTGGAGTGGGTAGCCTTTCACTTCTCCAGGGGATCTTCCCAACCCAGGGATTGAACCCAGATCTCCTGCATTGCAGGCAGATTCTTTACCAGCTGACCCAAAAGGGAAGCCCAAGAATACTGGAGTGGGTAGCCTATCCCTTCTCCAGCAGATCTTCCTGAACCAGGAATTGCACCCGGGGTCTCCTGCATTGCAGGCAGCCTCCTTATCAACTGAGCTATCAGGGAAGCCTGGTAGATCTAAGGACTTAGATTTCAATTTTGGCTCTGCCATTTACCAGCTGTGTAGATTTGGACAAGCTTCTTAGTCTTTCTCATCTCCTGTATCCTTCTTTCTGAGAAGACAATGGCAACCCACTCCAGTACTCTTGCCTGGGAAATCCCATGGATGGAGGAGCCTGGTGGGCTGCAGTCCATGGGGTCGCTAAGAGTCAGATACAACCAGTGACTTCACTTTCACTTTTCACTTTCATGCATTGGAGAAGGAAATAGCAACCCACTCCAGTATTCTTGCCTGGAGAATCCCGGGACAGGGGAGCCTGGTGGGCTGCTGTCTATAGGATCACACAGAGTCAGACACGACTGAAGCGATTAGCAGCAGTAGCAGCAGCAGTATCTTTCTTTTAAGTTTTTAAAAAATGTTATTTACCTCATTGGTATAGCAGAAGTGTACTGATCACCAAGAGTCCATGTCCTTCTGACCAAAACTCTTATAATTGGGTGAGACCATATGGTTAGTTCTGGATAATGGACTATGAGTAAAAGAGATATATGTCACTTCCATAAGTGAAAATTTAAGAGCCAGGGAACAACACTCCTTCAATTTTCCATCTATTGTGATGATATAAGAGGAAACATGTTTCAGAGGTTTAGCTAAAGATGGTGGAATCCTGGGACCTTGTGTGATGGTATGGAGTACAGGTCTCTGATATTTCCCTTTACAAAGGGTTTTGTACTCTGGATGAGGAATATGTTTAGTTCTACGTTGCATGTATGCATGCTAAGTCGCTTCAGTCATATGTGACTCTTGGTGATGCTATGGACTGTGGCCCATCAGCCTCCTCTGTCCCTGGGATTCTCTAGGCAAGAGTATTGGAGTGGGTTGCCATTTCCTTCTCCAGGGGATCTTCCCAACCCACTAGCTTTACCACTAGTGCCATCTGGGAAACCCAGTTTTACATTAAACCCTGAGAATCAGAGATTAATACAAAGAAGGTTTTGTAAAAAATTAGATGAGACAATGATTGTAGGCATCATTTGACAAATGGCATATTGTAAGAGCACAATATTTAACTCAGTGTTTGGCAAACTTTTTCTATAAAAGGCCAGAGAGTAAATAGTTTGAGCTTTATGTGCCATATGGCCTTTGTCACAAGTGCTCAACTCTGCCACTCTGATACATGAAGTGCTGATAAGTTACATAAAGCAACCATAGAATACATGCGATGAATGTTTCAATAAAACTGTGTTTACAAAATGCATTGGTGAGTTGGGATTGGTCCAAGGATCATCATTTGCTGTTTCCTCTATTAACTCATTATCATTTGATTATGGTGATGATAAAGATAACAAAAGAAAGGATTTGGCTGAAGCACATGAATGTACTTGGGGCTCTGTTACTCACTATGTGAAAGACATTTATGTATACTGAGCATTCTCCATGTGGCAAGCAATCTGTTAGTTTCTTCATATACATAATTGCATTTAATCTTGATGTGTTGGCATTTTAAACATAAGGATCTTGAGACCCAGAGAGTTTAAGTGAGGACCTCAAGTTAACTCTGTTAGTAATTCTCAGATGTAGGATTAGAATTCAATCCTATTGATCCCAAGTATTGAGTTCATTCCTTGTTCTTGTAACTGTTACACTGAATAAGTAATACTCAGAAGTGCGATCACAAACACATTTCCTGCTCATAATTGCCTCTACAAACCCAATATGTAGGGCTGTTATTTTACTCCATGAAATAAAATTTTGGCAAATAGCCCAGATAGCTCATCTGTTCATTCTTGGATAATAATAATATTTACAAAATTAATTCTCTTAATGCTTCAACCCCTCTAATAGCCTCAGGTCAATATAGCCTACCCTGTCCAGTGTAATAATAAGAATTAAACTTCAGTTAAAGTGAAATCTTTTGGAGGGCGTCCATTAGTCTTACCTCACTGGCAGTGACCTGGCTATGAAAGGTGCTTAAAGGTGATTCTTTCTCCTTAGATACCACCAGCCACTGCTGAAGATATGAAGGGTGTTCTCATATGCATTTCCCTCTCTCCACCAATTGCATGTTCTCCTGTGCTGTGCTTAGTTGCTCAGTCATGTCTGACTCTTTGTGACCCTGTGGACTGTAGCCTGCTAGGCTTCTCTGTCCATGGGATTCTCCAGGCAAGAATACTGAAGTGGGTTGCCATTCCCTTCTCCAGGGGATCTTCCCAACCCAAGGATTGAACCCAGGTCTCCCTCACTGCAGGTGGATTTTTGTACCGTTTGAGCCACTAGGGAAGCCCCAGTGTTCTCCTGCTGATTTCTTAATTCCTCCAGCCTGCTTCGGACCATGTGTGCTCCTCCCCAGGTGATCCAGTGCAGCATTTACAGTATCTCTGTGTCCTCTGTCTGACCTTTTCTCTCATAAACACTATACTTCAGGGCCATACAAGGGTTTCTTATGCCCCAGGGCTCTCCTGAAAGCCCTTCTTACTTCACTAGAAGGGTAGTGGAGGTGTCCCTCATCCTTTATCTTCATCAATGGTTAGGGTTCCTTAGAGCAAACCTACAGCTCTCTCTAGACTCTAGCTCCTGGCAGCTTCAGCTTGGGAATGGCTTTCTAAATTTTGCAAGAGTGTTCTCCAACCACTTCCTCACGTGTCTCTGTCTAGTTGAAATGTGGTGATGAAATGTGGAGTAAATTAGTGTCTCTATTCTAGAGCAGCTATAGAAACTTTTTAATGGTCTTATGTAAAAGCCATTTTTTTTTCTTAAGGCACCTGCTCTATGGTTATGAATACAAAACTAATACTCCAGAAATATTTACAAGTTTCTGATGGGTCAGAAGGGACTTAGAGGTCAGTAAGTTCATTCCTTGACTGAATTAATGAATATCGCTCAGTATGTAGTATTTGTAAATTGCTCAAGGGCTTAAGAAAGATGGAAGTGATATGCAGATATCCTTCTAGTTGTTACATTAATATCATTGATTTGGGAGCATTTCGTACCCCTTTAAAAGTCTCATTTCCATATTTAAAAAAAATCTTGGGGGCTCCCTGGTATTTTAAACAAAATTCCTGCCTTGGAGAAAAAATGTCAGTCTTTACAGAATAGCCATTTAAGTGTTGAGGACAAGACTCACCTGTCCTTTCTTCTTCCTTAGACTTTCCATCACTAGTTCTTTTAATAATTCCCCTTATGACATGTGTAACAGCAGTACATGTGACTGCTCTCCAGTTGCTCTCAAGAACAGATTCCGGGCCCTCTTTTAGAGACCACCTTTACCAATATAACCACTGTCGGGGAAACAGTTCATCTTGTATTTCTGGGTGCTTGAACATAGTTCGATGTTGACCTTGCATTTGTGCATATAATCTGTCCAGATTCAGTGCCTTGTTTCTGGTTTCCTTCACTTTGATTAACCAACACCACCAAAATGGTGGTTTTCCATTAACAAATATCTTTTAAAATGAAGACCTGAGCTCAAAACATAAGGAAAATTCACAGGGTGTTGGTAAGTAGAACATGATAAAGTAAATCTAAAATAGTGGCTGCCCACCAGGCAAGTCTGACACATTTTAGTAGGAATGGAGAAACACAAAAGTGAACATCAGTATCATGGCATAGCAACTAGATCGTCACAAATGTAAAAGTCAGCCAATTGAAAGTATTGCTGAGAATGTGAAATAAAAAATATTCTTGACTTCTAGTAAATCGGCAAAACCACTTTAGAGAGAAATCTGGGAACATCTAGTGAAGGAAAAAACGGGCTGACCGTAAAGTCTAGCAATTTCTTCTTTAGGTAGATACCATGAATCTGCCTGCAATGCAGGAGACCCCAGTTTGATCCCTGGGTTGGGAAGATTCCCTGGAGAAGGGATAATCTACCCACTCCATTATTCTTGGGCTTCCTTGGTGCCTCAGACGGTAAAGGATCTGCCTGCAATGTGGGAGATATGGGTTAGGAAGATCGTGGGTTGGGAAGATCCCCTGGAGGAGGACATGGCAACCCACTCCAATATTCTACCCTAGAGAATCCATGGACAGAGGATACGGGGAGATTGTAGCTAACTTAGCAGTTAGCAGACTGTAGCCCGCCAGGATCCTCTGTCCGTGGAGTATGGGGTCACAAATAGTCGAACATGACTGAGAGACTTTCACTTCATTTCACTTCATAAAGACTTGGTCAACTTTTGCACAAAGAGATCTGTAAAATAACCTCTTAATAGTATTGTTCAAACACAAAAGCAAGCAAGCAAACAACAAAAACAGCAACAGAACTTCAGAACCAGCTTAATAGAATGTATTTTATTTTATTTATTTTTAATATAAATTTATTTATTTTAATTGGAGGTTAATTACTTTACAATATTGTATTGGTTTTGCCATATATCAACATGAATCCACCACAGGTACACACGTGTTCCCCATCCTGAACCCCCCTCCCACCTCCCTCCCTGTACCATCCCTCTGGGTCATCCCAGCGCATCAGCCCCAAGCATCCTGTATCCTGCATCGAACCTGGACGGGTGATTCGTTTCATATATGATATTATACATGTTTCAATGCCATTCTCCCAAATCATCCCACCCTCTCCCTCTCCCACAGAGTCCATAAGACTGTTCTATACATCAGTGTCTCTTTTGCTGTCTCGTACACAGGGTTATTGTTACCATCTCTCTAAATTCCATATATATGCGTTAGTATACTGTATTGGTGTTTTTCCTTCTGGCTTACTTCACTCTGTATAATAGGCTCCAGTTTCATCCACCTCATTAGAACTGATTCAAATGTACTCTTTTTAATGGCTGAGGAATACTCCATTGTGTATATGTACCACCGCTTTCTTTAAAGTGTGGTTATTTATATACTGAGGTACTACACAGCAATGAACATGAATGAATCAGATGAAATGATATAAATATGTATGCATCTCACAAATGTAATTCTGAGTACAAGAAGCAAAGTACACAAAATATTTAGTAAAGCTTAAAAACCCACAGAACGGTCCTTTATTTTGTGTAGAGAGACATACATGTGTAGAAAATGTATAAAGAAATGTATGATGTAATGAAACTCTAGAAAGACACATAGAAAACTAAAACAGTGCAACCTGAAAAGGAGGGAGTGAACAGGATGAGACATGAAAATGAAGGCAGGGGTGGGAGTAAACTGTAATTATATGCTATTTATATTTTAAATTATGAACTCTATGAATATATTACTAAAAATATTAATTGATTAGTAACTAAATTTAGGATAGAGGAGAGGAAAGAGCATGTAATTGGTTGGAGAAAGTTACAAAAAGAAGTTACCATTTATATTCATAGCGTTTAAATTATTAAGCTGAAAAATGAATATGCATTGTTTTATTTTCCTACATACCTTTTGCATATCTGAAATATAATAATATTTTAAAATAAAGCTTTGGCTTTCAAAACTATTGTTCCTGTTAAAGGCTTGAGAATCCTATTTTGAAAGTCAAAAGCATGTATTACTGTTTCACTCTTCTTTGTGATTTTATTGTAATCTTAATTTAGGTCAAAGAAATATAGATGATTCTGTCAAAATACAGAAAATGATCAAGTATGGAAGTGTGAAAAAGAAAAATAGATTAATATTTTAATCTAATCTCAGATTTATTATTTTATCCAGTTTACACATCCTTGACTCTAACACTGTTACTTTTTGTATTTTTCTTAAATCTCTTTTCCAGAATTAAACAAATCATTTCAGATATTATCTTCAAATGGTAGTACTTATACCTTCTGTTTTAATATATCAAAGATGATCTAATACTCTATTTATGTAAATATCATCTTAATTTTTTAATACTTCTGAGCAACACTAATATATTTTACACAAAGAAAATGAATCTGAGTCGTAAAACTAACCTCAAGAGTTGATTCCCTCTTTTAAGTTTTAATTTTGGAAAGCTAATTTTTTCCTTCAGATGTGGGTTTCCTTATGTTTGAAATGAATAGAAGCTTGTGTAAAAATGATCTTGTAATAATTACATCAAATTGAGATACTAATATTAAATTAATGAGACACTTAAACAAAGAAATTAACAGTGTGTAGGACAAATTGATTGCTCAAAAATTAACCATTCAATCTTGTCAATAAAAATAAATAAAAATATGTCTACATTTATGACCACTCTGTTGTTATAAGTTTTTAGGATCATCATTTTCATTCTACAGTACATGCATATAATGCTATGAACGCACACATTAGAAGAGGTTTGGGTAAGTATATATATATATTGTGTTTTAGTGATAAAATTGGACATTAACTAATTTTTTAAACTCTTGTTAATGTCTTTTTAAAATTAATTTAGAAAAATTATAAATTTTAAAATAAATTAAACACCTGTTTTGTTAATTTCACAAAACTATAATATAGTGCCTTCATTGAAAATACATGTTTTTCAGGACATATATATGTAAATACATTATTCACCCATATAAATAAGTATAAATAATAGGTACATATTAAATATGCAAAATACATAAACACATGTATAGAAATATATACCCATTTGTAAGGAAAGTCTGAATCTAAAAATAAAACTACATTAGAGAGAGATTCTTTGTGAGAAAGTTCAAAATGCTATTTCTTCAAACCATGCTCTCCTTTTCAATTAGTTTATACACAACTTAGGACCAGTCTTATATAAAATGAGTTTAGCACCTCATAGTGTTTCTCAAGTGCTGTAATTAATGGGATGAGTTTCATTTATGGCAAAAAAATGTAGCAAGACAGAAATTTAGTCCTATGCCTTAAGATGTTATTTAAATATATCTCACAAGAACTCCATAAGAAGTTTAAAATGACAAAATTTTTTTCTTTAATTCATTTTTCATTTAGACTGAATAAATAATGAGGTATTATATCCAGTGTTCACATATTAAAATAATCCAAAACTAGTATTACAGGTTGAAGTACTTTCTTGATGTTTTCACTGTAATTCACCATAGATTAAGGGAAAACAACTTAACCTGGTGCCTACTGAGAGTGTTAGTTAGTTAGTTAGTTCAGTCGCTCAGTCGTGTCGGACTCTTTGTGACCCCATGAATCACAGCACGCCAGGCACCCCCATCCATCACCAACTCCCGGAGTTCACACAGACTCATGTCCATCAAGTCAGTGATGACATCCAGCCATCTCATCCTCTGTCGTCCCCTTCTCCTCCTGCCCCCAATCCCTCAGAGTCTTTTCCAATGAGTCAACTCTTCGCATGAGGTGGCCAAAGTACTGGAGTTTCAGCTTTAGCATCATTCCTTCCAAAGAAATCCCAGGACTGATCTCCTCCAGAATGGACTGGTTGGATCTCCTTGCCATCCAAGGGACTCTCAAGAGTCTTCTCCAACACCACAGTTCAAAAGCATCAATTCTTCTGCACTCAGCCTTCTTCACAGTCCAACTCTAACATCCATACATGACCACAGGAAAAACCATAGCCTTGACTAGACTGACCTTTGTTGGCAAAGTAATGTCTCTGCTTTTGAATATGCTATCTAGGTTGGTCATAACTTTCCTTCCAAAGAATAAGCCTCTTTTAATTTCATGGCTGCAGTCACCATCTGCAGTGATTTTGGAGCCCCCAAAAATAAAGTCTGACACTGTTTCCACTGTTTCCCCATCTATTTCCCATGAAGTGATGGGACCGGATGCCGCACTCATAGCTCATGATGCAGGTACCCTGTCCTGGCAAACAGGAAGTGGTGGTATTTTTGTTCAAAGCATATAGTCAACTTGTTTCAAAATCCAGTCATATATCGGATGTGCTGACTCCCCTGTCAGAGTGATTTCCATAGGCAGGAGCTCCATGCTATCAAAAGTGGTATTCCACTAGAGGGGTTCATGAAGAAAGTAAATGTCTCTCAAATTAATATCTCAGAATTACTTAAGCCCCAGCCATCTCCCTCACAATGTTCCTTGCAGCTGCTTAACACTTCTGGACCAGTTGAGCCTGGATGAGTCAACTGCCTCCTCCTATGGTAGTATTTCTTTAGCAAAAGACAGTGGCCATGATTGTATAATTTTATGCAGGGAGTGGGAGCCTTTGTGACTGACAAGCTGTGCTGAAAAGACAAGCCCCAAAATGATAGGGTTAAGCTGAGGAAAACTTTGTCAAACTCTCAGTTGAAAGGTGAAAGAAAGAGTCTTTCCCACAACGAAAAAAATTTTTAATGGTCTAATTTGGAGAAGCTCATATGCTTAGAGGGAGAAGGCAATGGCACCCCACTCCCTTACTCTTGCCTGAAAAATCCCATGGATGGAGGACCCTGGTGGGCTGCAGTCCTTGGGGTCACACAGAGTCGGACACGACCGAAACGACTTCACTTTTCCCTTTCCTGCATTGGAGAAGGAAATGACAACCCACTCCAGTGTTCTTGCCTGGAGAATCCCAGGGACGGAGGAACCTGGTGGGCTGCCGTCTATCGGGTCACACAGGGTCGGACACGACTGACTCGACTTAGCAGGAGCAGCAGCAGCAGCACATGCTTACAAGGTTTTATTAAGTTTGGCCAGATCTCTGTATGAGCATCTGGAGAGCAGAGGAACTAGAGACAGACATTAGTGCAAAGTAGAGAAACAGGAAGGGACTGAAACCGCTGGCTCTTTTATGGCTGCATGTAAACGGTTGCCAATGCTTAGCGTCTCTTGAACTACATTGCTGCCCCATCTTTCATTCTGACAGTATTAATGTCAGCTCTCCTTTGTAGCAAGCGATATCTTCTGCTTGGAATTTCTTTTGTTGAACTACTATGTTTGAGCAAAGTTTTGGATGCAAGTCTCCTATCTGCTTATAAAACAGTAAAGTATTGAAAGGTTAACAGTAGTAGTAAACTAGATAGATCTGAAGAAAAAACATTCAAAGAATGTTGATCAACTGTATGAGATATATATATATATATATATATATATATATATATATATGTATCAATAACCTCAGATATGCAGATGACACCACCCTTATGGCAGAAAGTGAAGAGGAACTCAAAAGCCTCTTGAAGAAAGTGAAAGGCTTAAAGCTCAACATTCAGAAAATGAAGATCATGGCATCTGGTCCCATCACTTCATGGGAAATAGATGGGCAAACAGTGGAAACAGTGTCAGACTTTATTTTCTGGGGCTCCAAAATCACTGCAGATGGTGATTACAGCCATGAAATTAAAAGATGCTTACTCCTTGGAAGGAAAGTTATGACCAACCTAGACAGCATATTAAAAAGCAGAGACTGCCGGGAGCCGGCGAGAGATGTTCCACTCGTGACAAAGGTCATGAGGAAGGAGGCTCGGCATACGCAAAGGCGGGATTGAGCCTCAGGAGTCCCCCCGGGATATTCTCGAGCATCTACCCCCAAAAAACCAGAGTCTGCCTACTTTATTGCTTTGTGCTCTCACCTCTGACTTTACTGCGGGCTGTCCCCCACCACCATCTCATTCTCTCTGTCAAAGAGTTAACTTACAGCTCCAATTAATAAAGTTCCTGGGCAATTAGGAGTGTTTAAATCCAAACCCCTCAGATAGCTCTCTAACTCGCCTGACAAGTTTATCCGGTCTCCTACAGCTATGCATACGATTGTTTACAGTCTCCCAGCCTCGAGAGGCACGGGAAGCTTAAGATATTCAAATAGCTTAGAGCCTCTCAGAGAGTTAGAAACTGTCAGAATAAAACTAGGAAAAGATTTCATTGATGAGCCAATACTTGTTGCCAAGTTTTCACATCCCCTGAATTGTATCCTTGAATGTGTATTAATTAATATAGTTGTTATGTAGAAAAAATAAGTAGTGGCCTTGGTGTTAGTAACTTTAGACCCTTAAGGTAATAAATTCTTTCCTTTGTTGTAAACCCACTACACATCCGCCCTATAGGAATGCAACTTTATCTTCGGAAGATGGCGCCAAACCTTAAAATAATTACTCTTAGGGAAAATAAGTCTTTGTTGATAAGTCTTTGTCAAGAGTCATAAAATGTTAATAAGCCTTCTGGCCAGAAGATGATGTAAATCACCTAAACCATTTGTATACGATAAATTTGCAGGAAAGAAACCCTGGTTTTTGATAAGGATCAAAGACTGCTGACTTTGCATCCCCTATTATCCTCTATGTGTAACTTAGGGTATATAAGGCCCTGTTGAAAATAAAGCTACAGGCCTTGCTCACCAAAGCTTGGTCTCCCCATGTCATTATTCCCCTCAATTTCCAACTGAGTCTCCATATGGAGCACGGAAATCCTCTGCGATCATTTATTTGCCTGGGCTTCTAAGACCCACTCGAGAAGGTGTCTAAGGTGGGGCACCTTCCGCTATTCGAGAGGGCGCCTGCGGCCTCCATGGTCAGAGCTAACCTGGTGTCACAGGTTATATTGATTTTCAGCGTAAACCAAGCTACTCAGCCTCTTTTCTACACTGAATTTTCCCACTGAGCTATCCTCATTCTATTACTCTTTATATCTCTAATTAACATTTGAATAGGTCATCGACGCCGTCTCCCCTTCGAATACCCTGGATCAGCCGGGGCTGGACCTTGGCAAGAGACATTACTTTGCCAACAAAGGTCCGTCTAGTCAAGGCTACGGTTTTTCCAGTGGTCATGTATGGATGTGAAAGTTGGACTGTGAAGAAAGCTGAGCACTGAAGAATTGATGCTTTTGAACTGTGGTGTTGGAGAAGACTCTTGAGAGTCCTTTGGACTGCAAGGAGATCCAACCAGTCCATTCTGAAGGAGATTGGTCCTGGGTATTCTTTGGAAGGACTGATGCTTAAGCTGAAACTCCAGTACTTTGGCCACCTCATGGGAAGAGTTGACTCATTGGAAAAGACTGTGCTGCTGGGAGGGATTGGGGGCAGGAGGAGAAGGGGACGACAGAGGATGAGATGTCTGGATGGCATCACCGACTTGATGGACATGAGTTTGGGTGAACTCTGGGAGTTGGTGATGGGCAGGGAAGGCTGGTGTGCTGTGATTCATGGGGTTGCAAAGAGTCGGACATGACTGAGCAACTGAACTGAGCTGAACTGATCCTAGGCAGAGTAGAAAGTTAACTAACCCTGAATTTTAGATGACTTTTTGGCTAGTTCCACCATCCCTGAACTTTCTACTGCTGGCATTTTAGTCCTATTTAAGTCTTTTTCATTTTTTTGGTCAAGCTTTCCATTATTCCCAGTGTAGTAAAACCATTATTTATGACACATGATAACAACTTTCTGAGCTATGTGGTATTTCCACAGTTAGGAAATAGAAAAAGAGGGTAGGATTAGGAGCTCTCTTTGTAAGTCAGGATTCTATTTTTCTTTTCACTCACTTCTTATGGTCCTATATAGCTTAACATTTTAATAAAACTTTAATAGATTTTAATACAATTTTTAAAGTTTACACTCCATTTACAGTTATTATAAATACAAAATGTTGGCTATATTTTCCATGTTGTACAATACATGCTTGTAGCTTATACTGTAACCAATATTTTTTGTCTCCCATTTACCAACCTCAATATCCCCCACCCTCAATAATCAGCAACCACTGGTTTGTTCTCTACATCTCTGAATCTGCTTCTTTTTTGGTATATTACTAATTTATTTTTTAGATTCCACATAAATTATATTATACAGTAGTTGTCTTTCTCTGACTTATTTCACTTGGCATAATGCCCTCCAAGTCCCTCTATGTTGCTACAAATGGCAAAATTTCATTCTTTTTCATGTGAATAGCTTAACACATTTTGTAATTAACACATTAATAGTAGCTTAACACATTTTGGTTAGTGAATTAAGTGGAGAGATAGAAGAGCGAGTTATCAGATTTGCAGTTTCTCAAAGCTTAGTTGATAGCTAATATACCACAATCTGAGGCTGGAACTGTCTCGATATATTGGATCTCTTGTGTCAAGCTTTTCACCATTGGTTGAATTTATATTCAGATAATTCATTAGAATTAAGATAAGTCTATTAGAATCCAACTAGAGATATTGAGTAGGCTACTGTAGGTAGTAGTCTTGAATTCAGAAGAGAGACATATATACTAAAAATGAAAATGTATTTATTAATGGTGTATAGATAGCATTTTAAACCACATGACTGGGTAAGATCACACATAAAGAGAGAGTAAATAGAAGAGAAGATAGGATTAGTGACCACATGGCTAGGATTCCACAGTAATGTTGATAAGAGTAACATATGCAAAGAAGGAACAATCAGGTAGCAAGAGAAGAAAGTAGCAAGAGAAATAAATGATGAAACTTTATGATATGGTGTCAGATATTGTTAATTTGTCAAGTCAGATAAAAACTGAATTGCCACTGGATTTAATTGCATGAAGAATCTTGATAAGGTGACTGCTCATCTTAATGTGCTCCTGACACTCCCAGTTTGTATTTATGTCTTGGCTTAATTAATAATAATGTTCCTTCCATTCTTAAGTGTCACAGTTTAGAAAATAAATGATCAACCTACTCAATAGTGTTCTTGGCAAGGGCAGTTTCAGTGGAGATTGTTAGCAAAAATATTACTGGACTATATGTAACAAAAAAAAAGAGGAAAGAATATGAGATGCAAAGGTGTAGTTTCAGGCATGCAGAAAAATGGGATGGAATGTTGAATTTAAAAAATACAATTATGACCCAAATGAACACAGACAGTGAAAAATTATTGATGTAAGAGAGAGAAGGAAAGGTCTTCAAGTAAATGAAAAGGAATTGGATTTGTGTTTAGTGGAAGGATTGGTTTAGAATGAATATTGGAGACCATTCTCCAAGAGTCTCTTGAATTTCTGCAAGTTTTGTGGATAAGGCATTGATTGCTCTGTGTTTTGGACTACTATCTTCATAGCAGAGGATAGGTTTGCTTATAGTACTGGGGAAGAAAAGAGAGCGTCTTCTTCTGGGGGAAAGTATAAGCATATTTATTGCCATTTATAAAAATGTGGTTTCCCTAATCTCAGAGTTCCTCTCCTGTAATGTCATAAACTGCATGGACAGGTGTCTGTGGCCTTCCTTATGTTGCCTGTGGGAACTGAAGCTTGGAGAATTGAAACCAAGTCTCTGATGCACTGATTGTTGCTGCCTCAGTTAGTAAAAAAGCTGTTTCACAATTCTGCTCCAGGAATCATGTGTCTTCTCCCACTATCTATGAAACACATGGGCAAACTTGTTTGCTTGAAAGTAGGGTAAAATATTAAACCCTTGAGATGAGATCTTAGATAATCTAGGATAATAAATATGCAAATACCTGTATAGTCTCATGTTTTTGTTATGTTTTTCACTGTATATCTGGCTGAGGTTTTTATGTAATCAAATCTATCAATCTTTTATAACTTGTGGGTTTCCTGGCTTGCTAAGAAAATCTTATTTGCTCTCTGATATATGAATAAAAAATTGTCCTTTATTTTCTTCTAGTCCTTATCTTTTATAGTTAACTTTTAAATGTTATATATTAAATCTATATAACATATATATTTTGTATGACATAAAGATTTTTCCTTCTAGTGATAACTATTGTCCCAATACCATTAAAATTCACTCTAACCTGATTATTTGAAATGTTTTTATTATATAAGTAAAATATCTTAAATCTCTAATATGGAAAAGTTCATGTCATGAGCTCTTTGTATTCACATATATTTAATCCTTTCTTTCAACAATGAGTAATCAGTGCCTACTGTGTGCTCTACACAGTGGTATACATTATTCTACAGTGATTAACAAGATGGACATGTATTCTGCTCCCATAGAAGCTAGAGCCTGTTCGGGAAAATAAATACTAAAAAGGCAATCAAGTAAATATATAACTTGAAAGTATAGCAAGTGCTATGAAATAAATAAAAAAGCTGCTTTGACAGAGTGTTGAGGCAGGAGAGAAACCTGTAAACATAGAGCTCCTCTGAGGAGGATACAATTCAAGCCTACACTCAGACCATAAGAGCTGAGGATTGCAAAGAGCAGGTAGAAGAGTGTTCGAAGCTGATAGAACAGAATGCCATAGATAAAAGTTGTTTCAGAAAAGGGTTACAAAATGGTTTTTGCTCATAACCAACAAAGTCCACCATGTAGACCTTCATCTTTCAGCTCACTGAATTCAGTCAACTTCTTTTTATAGATAAGGTCCAACCACTCTAAGTAAGTTCAGCAGTGGTCATTGTGGTTAACTCTGCAAGTTCTATTTGAAATAATCCATCTAATCTATTCTTTTTGCTAGAAATTGCTTTCAAGTATAGACTTAAATATGGAAAATAAGATGGGAAGAAAGCATACTAGATATCTTTTTAAAAAATCCAAACTTCTGAGAAAGAATCATAGAAATATAAGGATGCTCTGTGCTTAGGAGCTTGAATGGTACTTTTGACCTCATGCAGCTGCTTCCTGCAGGCATAAGAATAAGTCAACATGTGGAGGAACTGAGCAATGAGAATTGCAGAATAGCAGAGCCAGAGCCCTGGCATGTAGCCAAACTTCTGGGCTTATTTTTAAGTGCAATAATGCATTTCATTTTAGCTAACTCAATTTTAATTGAAACTTTCTGCTTTTTTTTTTCTTTTTTTTATTTTATTTTTAAAACTTTACATAATTGTATTAGTTTTGCCAAACATCAAAATGAATCCATCACAGGTATACATGTGCTCCCCCTCCCGAACCCTCCTATTTCTAATACTTGTTACATTTTTAATTCTGAGGTCTGGAAAGGAGGAAAAGACTAACAGACAAGAGTGGTGATAGCATCAAATCTCCCCATTCCTAAAAACAAACAAACAAAAAAACCCTCCCCAATTCTTTTGTCCCCAAACAGATTTACATAACATTTCTTGAAATTATTTGACCGGGATTGTGAAATTGCAATGCTTAGTGTTTATCACATTTTGTTAGTCTTTATTATGATGGAATGAAATTTTATTTCTTACTTCTGCTTTTTCTTAAATAAGCATGGCCAGTGGTGTTGGGCATTACACCCTTAAAGTCACACTCCTTCACTGTATGTGTCATCTGGAGCAAGCCCTGGGAACATAGGACACTTACAATGTTTCACCACAGAGCTGGGATTTATAGTGGAGCTTGTCCACTCTTGTTCTCTTGCTCCGTTCCTATATAGCCTGAGGTTTTGTATTCTCTTTGTGCTTACTGCTGAGTGGGAATCCATAACATTTTTATCACAATCGCTAATTCCAGCCACTTATGTTTTCTGATCCAGCATTTTCCTACACCTTAGTTGCTTCTTGACACTACCCTGATGGCTCAGTGGTAAAGAATCTGCCTGCCAAGGCAGGAGATGCAGGTTTAATCCCTAGGTCAGGAAGATTCCCTGGAGAAGGAAACAGCAACCATTCCAGTATTCTTGCCTGAGAAATCCCATGGGCAGAAGAACCTGACTGGCCATAGTCCTTGGGGTCGCAAAAAGTCAGACACAATTAGTGACTAAAGAGCAGCAATAACAGTTGCTTCTGATAAGCTGTAATTCTTGTTAGAGCTGAGAGTGAGCTTTTTCTATTGCTTCTGTTTTCCAGGAGAATAGATGTTTTCCTCTTTTCCATGGGCCTTCTCTTTTTAGTTTGGTTTTCTGCCCTGCATACTGATATAGTGAGAATATCTATTGTCAAAATACATACTAGAAAATATATTATACATTCAGAAGATGTACTGCTGAGATAATTTGAGCCCATAACTGGTCTTTCATGAAAATAAGTGCTTGGGTATTTATGACAACTTTTGACTTGTACATTTACATTTTTAATAAAGTTTCAGTTCAGTTCAGTCGCTCAGTCATGTCCGACTGTTTGTGACCCGATGAACTGCAGCACGCCAGGCCTCCCTGTCCATCACCAACTCCCGGAGTTCACTGAGACTCACGTCCATCGAGTCAGTGATGCCATCTAGCCATCTCATCCATCTGTCGTCCCCTTCTCCTCCTGCCCCCAATCCCTCCCAGCATCAGAGTCTTTTCCAATGAGTCAACTCTTCGCATGAGGTGGCCAAAGTACTGGAGTTTCAGCTTTAGCATCATTCCCTCCAAAGAAATCCCAGGGCTGATCTCCTTCAGAATGGACTGGTTGGATCCCCTTGCAGTCCAAGGGACTCTCAAGAGTCTTCTCCAACACCACAGTTCAAAGGCATCAATTCTTCTGCACTCAGCCTTCTTCACAGTCCAACTCTCACATCCATACATGACCACAGGAAAACCATAGCCTTGACTAGAGGGACCTTTGTTGGCAAAGTAATGTCTCTGCTTTTGAATATGCTATCTAGGTTGGTCATAACTTTCCTTCCAAGAAGTAAGCGTCTTTTAATTTCATGGCTGCAGTCACCATCTGCAGTGATTTTGGAGCCCAAAAAAATAAAGTCTGACACTGTTTCCACTCTTTCACCATCTATTTCCCATGAAGTGATGGGACTGGATGCCATGATCTTTGTTTTCTGAATGTTGAGCTTTAAGCCAACTTTTTTACTCTCCACTTTCACCTTCATCAAGAGGCTTTTTAGTTCCTCTTCACTTTGTGCCATAAGGGTGGTGTCATCTGCGTATCTGAGGTTATTGATATTTCTGCCAGAAATCTTGATTCCAGCTTGTGCTTCTTCCAGACCAGCGTTTTTCATGATGTACTCTGCATATAAGTTAAATAAGGTTTAGTTTAGTTTTAATTCTGTTAGATAAAAAGATACATTCATTATCAATAGAAATTTTTATACACAAGAGCAACAACAAAAATAATCCCTTAATTTATTTTGTTGCCTCCTAAAGTATTTTCAGAAACTACATATCACAAATAACTGATTAGCCAGATCAACTTTTGATATATCACTGTTTTCCTATTATGGTGCTAGAAGTTGAAGCAATAAAAGTGTTTAAATGAGCACCCAACTTTAAACTAAGATGGTTTGTGTGGGAGTATTTGTTATTCAAGGAATGCAATTAGTGTGTCTGAAAGGTGAGGAAAAGGGAAATAATGGGTGATTGGCAGAAGGTGATTATGTGGGCTGATTATTAATAGCTGTTAGTATAGGTGATGTGACTACCAGATGGGAATACCAGACAACCTGACGTGCCTCTTGAGAAATCTGTATGCAGGTCAGGAAGCAACAGTTAGAACTGGACATGGAACAACAGACTGGTTCCAGATAGAAAAAGGAGTACATCAAGGCTGTATATTCTTACCATACTTATTTAGCTTATATGCAGAGTACATCATGAGAAACACTGGGCTGGATGAAGCACAAGCTGGAATCAAGATTGCCAGGAGAAATATCAATAACCTCAGATATACAGATAACACACCCTTATGGCAGAAAGTGAAGAAGAACTAAAGAGCCTCTTGATGAAAGTGAAAGAGGAGAGTGAAAAAGTGGGTTTAAGCTCAATATTCAGAAAACTAAGATCATGGCATCTAGTCCCATCACTTCATGGGAAATAGATGGGGAAACAGAAACAGTGCCTGACTTTATTTTTGGGGTCTTCAAAATCACTGCAGATAGTAACTGCAGCCATGAAATTAAAAGACGCTTACTCCTTGGAAGGAAAGTTATGACCAACCTAGATAGCATATTCAAAAGCAGAGACATTACTTTGCCAACAAAGGTCAAGGCTATGGTTTTTCCAGATGTCATGTATGGATGTGAGAGTTGGACTGTAAAGAAAGTTGAGTGCTGAAGAATTGATGCTTTTGAACTGTGGTGTTAGAAAGACTGTAAGTCCTTGGACAGCAAGGACAGCAAGATTCAATGAGCCATCCTAAAGAAATCAGAAATAGTCACTGAAGGACTGATGCTTTTGAACTGTGGTTGTTAAAGATTGAGGCAGGAGGCCAAGGGGATGACAGAGGATGAATGGTTGGATCCCATCATGGACAATGGACATGAGTTTGGGTAAACTCAGATTCAATCAGTCCATCCTAAAGGAAATCAGTCCTGAATAGTCATTGGAAGGACTGAATATTAATTTTACTAATTTAAATTATTGCATATTAGAAAAAGTTTGAGAGATCCATTGGAATTTCTCCATTTTACAACTTCAGAGTGAAATAGCTAAAATTCACTGAATTAAAGAAAGACAATCTGCTCAAACTAATTTTCTGATACTATCTTTAGGGTTTTTAACCATGAACAGATATCATTTAGAAAAGGAAAACCAGAGATCAAATTGCCAAGTTCCAGAAAAACATCTATTTCTGCTTTATTGACTATGCCAAAGCCTTTGACTGTGTGGATCACAATAAATTGTGGATAATTCTGAAAGATGGGAATCCCAGACCACCTGACCTGCCTCTTGAGAAACCTATATGCAGTTCAGGAAGTTACACTTAGAACTGGACATGGAACAACAGACTGGTTCCAAGTCACTTCATGGGAAATAGATGGGGAAAACAGTGGAAACAGTGCCTGACTTTATTTTTGGGGTCTCCAAAATCACTGCAGAACTGAGTACATCAAGGCTGTATATTGTCACCCTGCTTATTTAACTTATATGCAGAGTACATCATGAGAAATGCTGGACTGGAAGAATCACAAGCTGGAATCACGATTACCGGGAGAAATCTCAATAACCTCATTAATGCAGATGAGATCACCCTTATGGCAGAAAGTGAAGAGGAACTCAAAAGCCTCTTGATGAAAGTGAAAGAGGAGAGTGAAAAAGTTGGCTTAAAGCTCAACATTCAGAAAACGAAGATCATGGCATCTGGTCCCATCACTTCAGGGGAAATAGATGGGGAAAGAGTGGAAACAGTGTCAGACTTTATTTTTAGGGACTCCAAAATCACTGCAGATGGTGATTGCAGACATGAAATTAAAAGACGCTTGCTCCTTGGAAGGAAAGTTATGACCAACCTAGATAGCATATTCAAAAGCAGAGACATTACTTTGCCAACAAAGGTCCGTCTAGTCAAGGCTATGGTTTTTCCAGTGGTCATGTATGGATGTGAGAGTTGGACTGTGAAGAAAGCTGAGCACCGAAGAATTGATGCTTTTGAACTGTGGTGTTGGAGAAGACCCTTGAGAGTCCCTTGGACTGCAAGGAGATCCAACCAGTCAGTTCTAAAGGAGATCGGTCCTGGGTGTTCATTGGAAGGACTGATGCTAAAGCTGAAACTCCAATACTTTGGCTACCTCGTGAGAAGAGTTGACTCATTGGAAAAGACCCTGATGCTGGGAGGGATTAGGGGCAGGAGGAGAAGGGGACGACAGAGGAAGAGATGGCTGGATGGCATTACCGACTCGATGGACATGAGTTTGAGTAAACTCCGGGAATTGGTGATGGACAGGGAGGCCTGGCATGCTGCAATTCATGGGGTCGCAAAGAGTCGGACACGACTGAGGAACTGAACTGAACTGAACTGAATGCACATATACAGAATCTAGGAAAATGGCTCTGAAGAATTTATTTACAGGGCAGCAAAGGAAAAACAGACATAGAGAATATATTTATGGACATCGGGAGAGGGGAGGAAAGGGTGAGATGTATAGAAAGAATAACATGGGAACTTACATTTCTTTTTTAAAAATAGATTTTACAATGAGAATTTGCTGTATGGCTCAGGAAACTCAAGCAGGGTCTCTATCAACCTAGAAGGGAGGGACGGGGAGGAAGACGGGAGGGAGGTTCAAAAGAGAGGGGATATATGTGTACCTATGGCTGAATCATGTTGAGGTTTGATGGAATCCTCAACAGAAAACAACAAAATTCTAAAGTAATTATCCTTCAATAATTTTAAAAAAAATTAAAAAGGAAAAAGGTCCAGAGAGAAAAATATTTTCTCCTGGTAAGTAATATTAGTTTTTCTCCTAATTGTAAACATGTTGATGAAAAAACAACATAAAAACAGTCTTTTCAAAAAGTAAAGCAAAAGATTTAAAGATTAATAACATTACCAGTTCTTATTGTAACTTTCCTAAATTCCTTTTGAAATGAGATTGGCATAGTAATATGTGAATAATAAGACTACTGGTAGACCTCAAAATATTGTAGCCTGGATAACAACATTTTGGTAGGTTCTTTTTAAATTATGTGATATTTGAATTGTGTATTTCCTCCTTGAAGTTGATTTCAGTTTGAAAGGAAATGGAGAAAAATCCTAAAAACAGTTCACCAGCACCTGGAAATCTTACATGAAAGTCAGTATAACAGTTTGCCTTGAACTGTACCCAAATATATTAATTGAGTTCATAAATCAGTTTAATCCATTCCTATATTTTCCAGGAAGGGAAATTAAAATCCCCCCTAGATATTTTATAACTTTTCCATTACTGGATTAAAAAGTGTTAGGTCAAATAGATTATTTTCTAGAAATAATTTATTGATGATCATTTTTACAAACATTAGCATATATATATTGTGCTTTTATATCTTACATTAGAAAATGTAGATGAAAAATGAGGTGACTGTCAAATCACCTGAAGGAAAAAGTTTTATGTCTGTATGAACACTATGTTTAAAGGCAAACAGACTTGGAAAAACAGGAAAATAGAAAATGTAACATCTTAAACCTGTGGCATGCAAATCATTAATTTATCAGTTACTAGCAATGTTAAAAGGTAGCTTAAATATCATCTCAGGAAGACATCACTGAACAGAGGGTCTGGCTCTGCATTTCTCTTATGTGTCCTAGTTCAAGTCCAGAAGAGGCTTCCTCATAGAAGTTATGGTACATCGTTAAGTTGTCTAAATTTTCCTTTATATATATTTATTAGCCCTTTGTGATTTTTTAATTGTGGATTTCCCACTCATATCCTTATTTTAACAAATTGTTCCTCTTATCCTTTTTTTTTTTTTATCAAGGCATCATTAGCAATATATTTTAAACTATTATCCATTCATACAATCATTAAAACCATTCAGTATTAAAACAAAACAAAAGAAAAAAAAACTGGCACTTCCTTTTCTAGAAAAGTTGTGGGGTAGATTATTTGAAGAAACCCATTCTGCTAAAAATCAAAATAGTTAGATATAAGATATTTTAAAATCATTTTAACCGTAAAAGTTTCATCAAGAAGTAAAGCAATTTAAGGGAAAGAAGAACTCTGAGAAGTAAGTAGAATTTTCCAAAGCCACTATTGCCCTACTTATTTACCAACCCATGGATAAGAGGAACTTCAATTGAGGGTGACTCTGACTGGTATACGAAAGAGAAGTTGAAGTTTTGGGTCTTCTAAAAGGAGACTTCATAGGAAGTTGGGATTCCTAAATCATAAACCTTTACAGTAAAGGATCTATCAGCCCCCCAGCAATTATCACCAAAAGTTGCCTAGAGCTTGGGAGAGTAAGCAATTAAATTGAAACACACTCATTCTGTGTATTTTCAGTTCCAACCAGACCTATATATTTATAAACCATTGATGAATGACAGAGATGAAATTACAGATCAATAGAGAAAGAATGCACAGTTGAGTTGGTATGAGTCAAAAGAGACATTTCAGACAAGATTTAAATGGAAGGATAGAATGGGTAAGACCAGAGATCTCTTCAAGAAATAGGGCTGGTGCACTGGGATGACCCAGGGGGATGGTACCAGGAGGAAGAATGGGGGGGTTCAGGATGGGGAACATGTGTACACCGTGGTGGATTCATGTTGATGTATGGCAAAACCAATACAATATTGTAAAGTAATTAACCTCCAATTAAAATAAATTTATATTAAAAAAAAAGAAAATTAGAGATACCAAGGAACCATTTCATGCAAAGATGGGTACAATAAAGGACAAAAATGGTATAGAATGAACAGAATCAGAAAATATTAAGAAGAGGTGGCAAGAATACACAGAAGAACTGTACGAAAAAGATCTCTATGACCCAGATAACCACGATGGTGTGATCACTCACCTAGAGCCAGACATCCTGGAATGCAAAGTCAAGTGGGCCTTAGGAAGCATCACTACAAACAAAGTAAGTGGAGCTGATGGGATTCCAGTTGACTCTTTCAAATCTTAAAAGATTACACTGTGAAAGTACTGCAGGCAGTATGCCAGCAAATTTGGAAAACTTAACAGTTGCCACAGGACTGGAAAAGGTCAGTTTTCATTCCAATCCCAAAGAAAGGCAATGCCAAAAGCAATGCCAAATACCACATAATTGCACTCATCTCACATGCTAGACAAGTAATGCTCAAAATTCTCCAAGCCAGGCTTCAACAGTATGTGAACCATGAACTTCCACATGTTCAAGCTGGATTTAGAAAAGGCAGAGGAACCAGAGATCAAATTGCTAACATCTGCTGGATCATAGAAAAAGCAAGAGAGTTCCAGAAAAACTTCTATTTCTGTTTTATTGTGTTTTATTGGCTTTGCTAAAGCCTTTGACTATGTGGGTCACAGCGAACTGTGAAAAATTCTGAATGAGATGGGAATACCAGACCACCTGACCTGCCTCCTCAGAAATCTGAATGCAGGTCAAGAAGCAACAGTTAGAATTGGGCATGGAACAACAGACTGGTTCCAAATTGGGAAAGGAATATGTCAAGGCAGTATATTATCACCTGCTTATTTAACTTATATGCACAATCTGATTTTATCTGACCTATTTCACAAATACCAGGGAGTAGGACTTTCATATATCTTTTGCAAGGTGTAATTCAGTCCACACATCTGGCTGCTTCTAACACTGAGCAAATAAAACATTATGTGTTTTAAAACAGTGCCTCTAATTTCTGGAGTATAAAGGAATAGAACTAATTATCATTACCCCATTTCATTCAGTTCAGTTGCTCAGTCATGTACGATTCTTTGCGACCCCATGGACTATAGCACCGCAGGCATCCCTGTCTATCACCAACTGCCAGAGTTTACTCAAACTCGAGTCCATTGGGTCAGTGACGCCATCCAACCATCTCATCCTCTGTCGTCCCCTTTCTGCCCACCTTCAGTCTTTCCCACCATCAGGGTCCTTTGCAATGAGTCAGTTCTTTGCATCAGGTGGCCAAAGTACTGGAATTTCAGCTTCAGCATCAGGCCTTCCAATAAATATTGAGGACTAATTTCTTTTAGGATGGACTGGTTGGATCTCCTTGTTGTCCAAGGGACTCTCAAGAGCCTTCTCCAACACCACAGTTCAAAACATCAATTCTTCAGCACTCAGCTTTCTTTATATTCAATTTCTCACATCCGTACATGACTACTGGAAAAACCATAGCTTTGACTGGATGAAACTTTGTCAGAAATATAATGCCTTTGCTTTTCAGTATGCTGTCTACGTTGGTCATAGATTTTCTTCCAAGGTGAAAGCAACTTTTAATTTCATGGCTGCAGTCACCATCTGCAGTAATTTTGGAGCCCAAGAAAATAAAGTCTTTCACTGTTTCCATTGTTTCCCCATCTATTTCCCATGAAGTGATGGGACTGGATGCCACGATCTAGGTTTTTCGAATGTTGAGTTTTAAGCCAACTTTTTCACCCTCCTCTTTCACTTTCATCAAGAGGCTCTTTAGCTCTTCCTCACTGTCTGCCATAAGGGTGGTGTCATCTGCATATCTGGGGTTATTGATATTTCTCCTGGCAATCTTGATTCCTGCTTGTGCTTCATCCAGCCCAGTGTTTCTCATGATGTACTCTGCATAGAAATTAAATAAGCAGGGTGACAATATACACCCTTGATGTACTCCTTTCCCTATTTGGAACCAGTCTGTTTTTCCATGTCCAGTTCTAACTGTTGCTTCTTGACCTGCATTCAGATTTCTCAGGAGGCAGGTCAGGTGGTCTGGTATTCCCATCTCTTTAAGAATATTCCACATTTTGCTGTGATTCACACAGTCAAAGGCTTTGGCATAGTCAATAAAGCAGAAGTAGATGTTTTTCTGGAACTCTCTTGCTTTTTTGATGATCCAATGGATGTTAGCAATTTGATCTCTGGTTCCTCTGCCTTTTCTAAATCCAGCTTGAACACCTGGGAGTTCATGGTTCACATACTGTTGAAGCCTGGCTTGGAGAATTTTGAGTGTTACTTTACTAGTATACGAGATGAGTGCAATTGTGCAGTAGTTTGAGTATTCTTTGGCATTGTCTTTCTTTGGGATTGGAATGAAAACTGACCTTTTCCAGTTTTGTGGCAATTGCTGAGTTTTCCAAATTTTCTTGCATATTAAGTGCAGCACTTCCACAGCATCATCTTTTAGGATTTGAAATAGCTCAACTGGAATTCCATCAGCTCCACTTAGTTTTTTTGTAGTGATTCTTCCTAAGTCCCACTTGACTTTACATTCTAGGATGTCTGACTCTAGGTGAGTGATCACATCATCATGATTGTCTGGGTTGTGAATATCTTTTTTGTATAGTTCTTCTATGTATTCTTGTCACCTCTTCTTAATATCTTCTGCTTCTGTTAGGTTCCTATCATTTCTGTCCTTTATTGAGCCCATCTTTGCAGGAAATGTTCCCTTGGTATCTCTAATTTTCTTGAGATCTCTAGTCTTTCCCATTTTATTATTTTCCTCTATTTCTTTGCATTGATCACTGAGGAAGGCTTTCTTATCTCTCCTTGCTATTCTTTGGAACTGTGCATTCAAATGGCTCTATCTTTCCTTTTCTCCTTTGCTTTTTGCTTCTCTTCTTTTCACAGCTCTTTGTAAGGCCTCCTCTCACAGCCATTTTGCTTTTTTTCATTTTTTTTTCTTGGGGATTGTCTTGATCCCTATCTCCTGTACAATGTCATGAACCTCCGTCCATAGTTCTTCATGCACTTTGTCTATCAGATCTAATCCCTTGAATCTATTTCTCACTTCTACTGTATAATTGTAAGGGACTTGATTTAGGACGTACCTGAAGTATCTAGTGGTTTAGATCTAACAGTCTAACCAAATACTTTTACAGACACAAATGCAAACTTAAAGCACCACCCCCACCCCAAACCTAAAGTTTATGGTATACCTACTATTTTAAAAGAGCATTACAGAGAAGTATCCATATAAAGAAACAGAGAGTGAGAAGACTCTCTCATCTTGTCCTGAAAGAGAGCTTTTCTTTTCTTCCTATAAGGCCAGTAACACACTGGATCAGGGAGCATTTGCTGCAGGAAAGTCACAGGCTCAAAGCAGCTTAAGAGGCCAGCCCTGTTTTATAGCTGAGTATCTCTGGAAAGTTCAAGACAGGTACCAGCCTTTGCTGAGCACCGACCTCAGCCCACTGGCCGGCCCTGGACACAGAGGACCCCCCAGCAGTGTCCCTTGCCTTGCTTTGCCTCCTTTTCCTTTTTCTCTGATAGTATTAACTACTATCTGGGTACCTCTACTCTGCACCTGTGCTTTATATTAATTGCCCTTCTTCCTTCTCAAACCCCAAGTCACATTTTACAGTTAAGGAAAGTAAAGCTCAGAGAGCATATTAATCAGAAAGATTTCTTTTGCTGAAAAAGAAAACCCAAACTCGAATCGGCTTATGCAGAAAGACTGTTCACGGGTTCACATAACCAAAAAAGCCAAGCCTGCGACTGGGCTTCAGGTGTAGCTGCCTCTAGGTACTCAAGTGAGCCACCAAGACAACACTTCTCTCTGGGCCTATGGTTTCTTTTCTTTTCTTTTAGTGTTTATTTATTTCATCTATGTGGCTTCACTGGGTCTTAGTTGCAGGGCATGGGATATTTTTTGTGATGTTTGGGCTTTGGTTGCAGCATGTAAACTCAGTCTTAATTCCCTAACCAGGGGTCGAACCCACATCCTTTGCATTGGAAGGCAGATTCTTAACCAGTGGACCACCAGGCAGGTCCCTCAGCCTTTTGTTTCTCTACTCCATGCAGGCAAGGTCTTCTTTCCTGGTGTTGGGAAGGTGGCTGAGACAACAGAAACACTGCATTTGATTAAGTGTGGCTGCTGAGGGAGTGCTCCATTTGGGCCTCCCTTGTAAAAGAACTTGCCATTCAGCCACAAGGAGCACCTTTAGCCAAGAGCCTCCAGCGGTAACATCTTCAATATCCATGCCCTTCCTGGTTTGCTACCAATCAGTTCCTGGGCATGCAAGGGGTATGAGGGCCTGGTCACTTCTGCCCACTGCATAACTTCTCTAATGGACAATCTTTGTTTTAGAGTTTCCATGGGATTGGCTGAGAACGTCAGCTCAGATTGTGTTGAGGCCCCCCTGTATCAGACACATTACCCTCTCCCCTAAATAAACCGCTGGTACTCCAAAAAATAGATAAATAAAATAAAATAAATAAAAGAGCATTAGGCTGTGAAAACTTTCCTTTGTTTCTTACTTTTTCAGAAATGGAGCTTGAACTCAAAAGAGGCACAGGGAATGCTCTGATAAAAAATATTAGAAAAAGAAAGAAGAAAATGAGAGATGTCTGATTATGAGGATCCAATTATAAGAATTATAGACAGCTAATTTACTTCTCACAGTAAAAAAAAAAAAAAGGCATTGTTGTGAAAGACAAATTGATTCATTCATTTATCTTACTGAATGTCAGAGAGTCCAGGAGTATATTATTACTTAGATAATATTTGAATCCCATATGACTCTTAACTCTAAATGTAATGGACAATGATATTAGTTAATTGGTATTGAATTTTTTTATATGTTAGTCACATTAGGAATTTTGTGTGTACTATTTTGTATAATCTGCACACTAATATTACCAGGACGATACTGGGTCTTTTTTGTGATTTATACATGAATCCTAGATCTTCATAAGTTTAGATAACTTTCCCCAATACTGGCCGTTTGTAAGTTAAGGAACCAGCATTCACATTCAGTTTATTTGCCCTGATTCTAGAGTCTGTATGTTTAACTGCTGTGCATGCCTTTCTTTACTGGTCAGATAATAAACTGGTTGCTATGGATTATGACAAAGCAAGGGGAAATATCAGATACTGCTCGATGTTCTGCTAAAATGGCCTTTAGGGTGTTTTTTAGAACCACACATGAAATTAATGACAAAAATAGGGATGGAATCAAGCACACTCTAGAGGGAAGCTGATAAATAAAATTAAAAACACAATAATGACTGTCATTTCTAACTTATCCAGAACAGGATCCTGCACTAACTCAGGTTTTCATATTTCGTTCATGAGATAACAAATAAAATAATCACTGACTGCACTTTAGCAAATTATAATTTAATTATAAATAAAAAAAGATAAAAGGCATAAATTTCTTGTCAGATTGATTTTTAAAAAAGTAAACAAATTGTTTTATTCCATACTATAAAAATTTATACCAGTTGGCATTTGTGGAGAGTTAAACTTTTGCCATCAATAACTGACCTTAAATATTATGAATAAGCTTTATTTTTTAGTTTGGTCCAGTACTGTTGACTGTGCAAGTTTGCATTTTCAAATGAATGCATTTTTTGTGTCATTATATATGAACAACTTTCACAATTATTCAGTGAAGGTTTTCAAAGGCACCATCAATTTTGTAAAAATCACAGTTTAGTAAATATACATGAAAGCTATAAGTCATTGTCTCAAGTACTTTACATTCTATTTTTTAACCAACATGCTCTCTTAGGTTCTGAGAAGTCTATCAATACAAAACCTTCTGTCACCTTCTCTTCGTATTTCTAACATTTTTCTCTCTGTGTGTTGGGAATTTTTAATTTGACAAATATAGTTTTAGGACAGTGGAAATATGTATAATAACATAATCAAAGTAAAAATACAGCCACAATGCTTTATTTAGTATTTTATTCAAACTATATGTTCAGTTCAGTTCAGTCGCTCAGTCGTGTCCGACTCTGTGTGACCCCATGAATCGCAGCAGGCCAGGCCTCCCTGTCCATCACCAACTCCCAGAATTCACTCAAACTCACGTCCTTTGAGTTGGTGATGCCATCCAACCATCTCATCCTCTGTCGTCCCCTTATCCTCCTGCCCCCAATCCCTCCCAGCATCAGAGTCTTTTCCAAAGAGTCAACTCTTCTCATGAGGTGGCCAAAGTACTGGAGTTTCAGCTTCAGCATCATTCCTTCCAAAGAACACCCAGGGCTGATCTCCTTTAGAATGGACTGGTTGGATCTCCTTTATATTAGTATTATTAACCCTTCATTCTGTTTCTTGTCTGGAGTGCCTAAAATATCTTTGGCTTTTTAAACTTATCTGTTTGATCTCAATGTTTTGTATTTAAGTAGTACACATAAATTCTGTTTTAAGATTGTGAGCCAAACACACACTTCATTCTTACCCTCCTGTGTCAAATATCTAGAAACAAAATAAAATTTAAATAATAAAGAAAGAAAATAACCCCCCAAAAATAGGCTTTCTAACTGGACCAGAAGCTATAATTAGTTCCTTAAAGTTAGGAAACAAATAAAATTGAAGAAGAGATAGACCTCAGTTAAGGACATATACAGGAAATTATCGCTGTGAATGGTGCTTCATGCCTTTGGAATGAAGCCCAAAAGGAAAATGCAGTGATTATTCTACACCTTTTCTAAAGCCTTCTGCATTTTACCTTCTTCACTTTGTGTGCTAGATATTATACCTTAGGTTGTATACCTCAGCATATCTATTCAAACCAAAAGAGAACAAATAAGGATTTATGGTATATTAACAAAAATTGGCTGTTTTTAAGAGGAGATTCAGAAACATTCAAAAAGTCAATAATGTACAGGCCAAATTCAATGATCATAAAGCAATAATTTTAAAAATTGACCAAATGTCCCTCAATTATAAAAACAAGTATAAAACTGCTTTTAAATAACTCTTGGGTTTATACATAAAATAGAGTTATATTACAATATTACATTAAGAATAATGCCTGCTATTTATTGTGTACTTACTGTGTGTAGATGCTCTTCCAAATGTATTAGTTACACTGAAACCCTAAAACAAACTCTATGAGATCAATACTACTATTAATACCATTTAAAGAGACAGGGAGTTGAATAATATACCAGATCATAGGTAAGACACAGACACAACAGAGCTAGACTTTTAAATCAAGCAGTTTAGTTCTAAAGTTCAAACACTGAATCACTCTGCTTTACTTTCTTCACACTCCAAGGGAGATACCACACACAAAACTAAAGGATAAAAGTGACAGAAGAAAACATAGTTTTAAAAATAATTAGAAAATAAGAAGTGTACAAAGAAATTAATTAAATCCACAATTTAATAAGATAATAATAGAACAATAAAATAAATCTCTAAACAACAGAAGAAAGGAATTGATTCTAAAATCAGAAATTAATGAAACAGCAAACAAACAAAAACAGCAGAACTGACTAACAAAGAGAAAAGCTGGTTCTTTGAAAAGATCAGTAAGATAAAGCCTTTGACAAATAGGATCAAGAGCCAACCCAAGAGAAGGCACAAAGGGAAAACTAACAAATTGGAATTATGTTGATGTATGGCAAAAACCAATACAATATTGTAAAGTAATTAGCCTCTAATTAAAATAAATAAATAAATTAATTAATTTTTTTAAAAAAAAGGAGAGCATGATTTCGAGTCCAGAAGAGATTGAGATAACATTTTTCAAAAACACTATTTACAATTTTATGAGAAAAGATTTTAGCTTAGACAATTTTGAAGAGAACTATAGATCACCTAAATTAACCCTGAATAAAGTCAGAAATATTATTAGAACAATAACTTTAGAAAAAATGAAAATGGCTTTTAGAGATTTGTCCTTAGAAAGGTGTAAGCTCCAAGGTATTTTATGGGAAATTTCAAGTGAGAGATAATGCCAATCTTAGAGAAAGTATTTTAAGAGGAAAAAGATGGGAAGTTACTCTATTTTATACTGTGCTCCTCTATACCTGACAAGAAAACCAGATGAAAATGTAATTAAAAAAAAACTAAGAGCCAATATTATTCCTGAGCATAGATGCAAAGTGCTAAGGTATTAGAAAATCTAATTATTCCTGTTTTGGCTGTATGTGTGTGTGTGTGTGTATCTATCTGTGTAACACCACGACAGGATATACATTCTCTGAACTACATGTAGCTGCTCATTTCCTAGGACCAAATATTTATGTAAAAAAACCCTACTGATCTGAAATCATGGGTTATACTACCTCAGAAAGTATTTCTCAGCCACAGACTTGATTATTGATTTTGACCTTTATGAACAGTAATTATTGTCTGCTTGAATTACTATTTTCTGTCTTTGTTGCAGACATTTTTTTCTTTACACACTTTAGGGAATCATCTGTTTCTCCTTCCACATTACCAGTTCCATTTTCTATAGCATCAATTACTATACTTACTGCTTCTATTGTGGATATCTTTTTGTTAACTTCTGCATTTACTTATTTCTCTTATTTCATGTAGATTTTTAATAAAACTGTAATTTAGCAACCTATCTTTTCATTTTAGTTTATCCCTTATACTTTTTTAGTCTATAGAAGATACCATTAGATGCTTTCTAAAATTTATACCATTTTAGTTAAATAATAATGTATTTTATTTAAAAATGTAAGAAATATATTCCTTAAATCTTACATCTAACAGCACAAATATAACTTCTGACCTCAAAATTTTCAAGTTAATAAGACATATTGAACAATGAAAGACTAAGGTTAGTCAAGTCTCCAGAGACAACTCCAATTCATAATATTTGGTTGTGAAATCTGTTTAAAGCTGAAGAAAGAAGCATCGGTTTCTTTTTTGAAACATTACACTTAGATCTGATACCCTTTTCTAGAAGAAATTGAGAGAATCAATGCTATTTTGAACAATATCATCTGCAAGCATTAAGTGAAGTGAAATTTGCTCAGTCGTGTCCGACTCTTTGTGACCCCATGGACTATACAGTCCATAGAATTCTCCAGGCCAGAATACTGGAGTGGGTAGCTCTTCCCTTCTCCAGGGGATCTTCCCAACTCGGGGACTGAACCCAGGTCTCCCACACTGCAGGCGGATTCTTTATCAGTTGAGCCACTAGGGAAGCCTGAAACTTTGGTTTTATGACTTTTTCAGTTAAAAATCTGATTTTTTTTTAAATCCCCAGGTTTTTTGATCGGTGGGATATTTCTCATTTCTGGAGTACTCTTCAGAGCAACCATTATAGCTAATTTGCAAACTAGAAATTTATGTGGTCCAGGTATTTCACCTACTTAACAATCATAATTACTAGATTTCAGGCCGTTAGGTCCAAGTTGTTTGGACTGTTGCATGCAAAATCCTGCTGACAGTCACTTGCTCTAGTCTCTGGATATAAAGACTGTTCATTTACTTTACCATTATCTCCTCAGTTTTTGAACAAATAACTGCAGATTCTTCATCTTTAGATTTGCAAGTTGAATATTTATATCACTATTGGGAACCCTAGAAATCTGGAAATTCTTCTATTTTAATTCTCTCAGACAGCATCACCTACTCAATGGACGTAAGTTTGCACAAACTCCAAGAGATAGTGAAGGACAGGGAAGCCTGGCATCCTGCAGTCAGACATGACTTGACTGAACAACAGCCGTAATTCTCCTTTTTCTCTATATGTGAAACTTAAGAGTATTTAAGTATGTTTCTGATACAAAATTTCTGGAGAAATTTTCCTATCTGGCCAGTTCATGTCTAATGCCTTACAAGGTATTTTTGTTTACATCAAACTTAACAGTGGGATCATGATGTGAGGATGTTTGAATTCTTTTTTTTTTAATCCTTTGAACCAAATCTATAACTTATCACATTGTATTTACTAAGTTCTTCCTCCTCTGCATCATCACTCCTCTGAAGGACTAATCATATTTGCTGATTTCTTTTTGGTTTCCAGCAGTTTCTTCACTTTCCTCAAGTCAGGTAAGCACTTGATTCACACTTATTCTATCCCAGAATAAGTGTCTCTTCTCTAAGTTTTGCATTCAATATGTTTTCTCTAAGTTTTGGTGAAGCCAGAGGATGAGTGGAGATGTCTAAATCAATTGACATAAGATTGAGCCCGTCTTTTTGACCTGTAGTACTAAACATTCAAACGCATTATTTTTTTTTTTTATCACATTATGCACAGAGGTGTTGACTATGCAGTCCACGATCCTTAACTAAGGTTCCAAGGTCTTTCTATTTTATTTTTCATTTCTACCCAAAGATATTTCCATACAGGCAGATAAGTAAAAAGTATACTATTGACCAGTAAAGAAGTGAGATAGTAATTTTAAAAAACCTGGGATTTGCAACTCAGTGTCCCAAAATCTTACATAACTTTCTAATCTAAATGGGCTTGTTGGCCATGCCCACTTATCTCTTGAGTTTCTAAAATTTCTCCTGCATTCCTTTAAAAAGCAACTGGAAATTATTACTGCATTGTTGAAGGAGGGCATTTAGAAACAATGTGTTATTCTAGGTAAACTAGTTACACTTCTGCAAACACAAATATCAGGTACCACAGTTTAAGGGAGTATAGAAGGACTGATGCTAAAGCAGAAACTCCAATACTTTGGCCACCCCATGTGAAGAGTTGACTCATTGGAAAAGACTTTGATGCTGGTAGAAATTGGGGGCAGGAGGAGAAGGGGATGACAGAGGATGAGATGGCTGAATGGCATCACCGACTTGATGGACATGAGTTTGAGTGAACTCCAGGAATTGGTGATGGACAGGGAGGCCTGATGTGCTGTGATTCATGGAGTCGCAAAGAGTTGACTTGAGCGACTGAACTGAACTGAGACTTTTCCTTTCTCTTTCCCTAAGATGGCCTCAACCTGTTTCAAAGCTAGGTCCCAACTTGGTATTCAGATTTATTTGCAAAAGATGCTCTTGCTTTCTTCAGACAACATAGTGGACAAATTCTCTACCATGATATCAGAAAGTGCTGGAGGCCTTTTTCCCACAACACCTGCAGGAGTCATCTCTCTGCTTTTTTGCTTCATGCCCTGGGGTAGACATGACCCCACATTGCCTACAAAATTTTAAGACATGGTGAAATCAGAAGCCCTGGCAATGACAAAGACACAAAAAATGGCCTTATGCAATTTGGAGTAATTTGAGTTGGGTATAACACCACACAGAGCATAAATGACTATAGCTCCTATTGCTTCCTTGGCTTCTGGTATTTCTACCCTTTCTACTGCTGAGATCACAGCTCAGATTACATGTGCCATCACTTGGTAATGTCTACGTTTGACCCCATTGCTCTGTTGGGAAGTGTAACCAAAAGCATGCAGAAGAAAGTTAGTAATAAACTAAAGGCCCTAAGTAATTATCTCTGAACAAAGCAATATAGATACTGTGCTATATAGAATTAGAAGGACCTTCTAAGGAAGGTACCTGGGTTTTTAAGGCAGCAAAATTCAGTAGGGTTAGCGCAATAACTTCTCAAGTCTTGCTGTCCTGCTGTTTACCACAGAATGTAACATGTTCCTGCTATTGAAAATTGCTCCTGGGCTTTAGTGAAGTTGACAAATATTGCTAGTTTCAAATTCTATCACCGCTTTCCATATTTTTTGAAATTCTTCTCTATGTAACACCTGCAAAATTTATTTCTCTGTACACTTTTATACCGGTTATGAAAGCACTTGTATAATATTTATCAGACAGCACTATGTTTGTTCTTAAACATTGTAAAGAGAGAAAATATGGGTGTGGTTAAGAGTGACTTAATTTAGAAGCCTATGGACATCCAGAACCTGATTAAACATTCATAAAAGCTAAAGGTTTTTCATCCCATGATCAGCCCATCATGTTTTCTTGACACTATTGATTGCTTTGACTTGGCACCAATTGATCCAGCATGTCATCATAGTCAACAGCATCATCTTTCACATTCATCAGACAATTCTAAATACCAGCTTTGGTCATAACTCAGGAACATCTTAATTACAATAAAAAGATCATAAAGCAAGAGTTTTTAAGTAATAATCTGAGGTGTGTCTTTGCTGACAATAGTTTGACTATTCTTATTACCATGAAACTTGTCATTAACCTTCTTATTAGAAGACTATGCCATAGATTGTAGCCCAAGGAAAACAATTTTTAATCATTTACAAAGTGCAAATTGAAATGTTAGTATGTTGGCAAAAGCCAGAGTTTACCATTCACTAAGAATAATTTTAGAATCTTCTTTACTTTATTAGTTCAGTTTCTCAGTCATGTCTGACTCTTTGCAACCCCATGGACTACAGCACGCCAGGCATCCCTGTCCATCACTAACTCCCTGAGTTTCCTCAAACTCATATCCATTGAGTTGGTGATGCCATCCAACCATCTCATCCTCTGTCATCCCCTTCTCCTCCTGCCTTCAGTCTTTCCCAGCATCAGGGTCTTTTCAAATGAGTCAGTTTTTTACATCAGGTGGACAAAGTATTGGAGCTTCAGCTTCAGCATCAGTCCTTCCAATGAATATTCAGGACTGATTTCCTTTAGGATGGACTGGTTGGATCTCCTTGTAGTCCAAGGAACTCTCAAGAGTCTTCTCCAACATCACAGTTCAAAAGCATCAGTTCTTTGGTGCTCAGCTTTCTTTATAGTCCAACTCTCACATGCATACATGACTACTGGAAAAACCATAACTTTGATTAGATGAACCTTTGTCAGCAAGGTAATGTCTGTGCTTTTTAATATGCTGTCTAGGTTTGACAGAATGTGGTCCACTTGAGAAGGAAATGGCAAACCACCTCAGTATTCTTGCCTTGAGAACCCCATGAACAGTATGAGAAGGCAAAATGATAGGATACTGAAAGAGAAACTCCCCAGGTCAGTAGGTGCCCAATATGCTACTGGAGATCAGTGCAGAAATAATTCCAGAAAGAATGAAGGGATGGAGCCAAAGCAAAAAGAATACCCAGCTGTGGATGTGACTGGTGATAGAAGCAAGGTCTGATGCTGTAAAGAGCAATATTGCATAGGAACCTGGAATATCAGGTCCATGAATCAAGGCAAATTGGAAGTGGTCAAACAAGAGATGGCAAGAGTGAATATCAGCATTCTGGGAATCAGCGAACTGAAATGGACTGGAATGGGTGAATTTAACTCAGATGACCATTATATCTACTACTGTGGGCAGGAATCCCTCAGAAGAAATGGAGTAGCTATCATGGTCAACAAAAGAATCCGAAATTCAGTACTTGGATGCAATCTCAAAAATGACAGAATGATCTCTGTTCGTTTCCAAGGCAAACCATTCAATATCACAGTAATCCAAGTCTATGCCCCAACCAGTAATGGTGAAGAAGCTGAAGTCGAATGGTTCTATGAAGACCTACAAGACCTTTTAGAGCTAAGACCCAAAAAAGATGTCCTTTTCATTTTAGGGGACTGGAATGCAAAAGTAGGAAGTCAAGAAACACCTGGAATAACAGGCAAATTTGGCCTTGGAATACGGAATGAAGCAGGGCAAAGACTAATAGAGTTTTGCCAAGAAAATGCACTGGTCATAGCAAACACCCTCTTCCAACAACACAAGAGAAGACTCTATACATGGACATCACCAAATGGTCAACACTGAAATCAGATTGATTATATTCTTAGCAGCCAAAGATGGAGAAGGTCTATACAGTCAGCAAAAACAAGACCAGGAGCTGACTGTGGCTCAGACCATGAACTCCTTATTGCCAAATTCAGACTGAAATTAAAGAAAGTAGGGAAAACCAGTAGACCATTCAGGTATGACCTAAATCAAATCCCTTATGATTATACAGTGGAAGTGAGAAATAGATTTAAGGGCCAAGATCTGATAGATAGAGTGCCTGTTGAGCTATGGAATGAAGTTTGTGACATTGTACAGGAGACAGGGATCAAGACCATCCCCATGGAAAATAAATGCAAAAAAGCAAAATGGCTGTCTGGGGAGGCCTTACAAATAGCTGAGAAAGGAAGAGAAGAGAAAAGCAAAGGAGAAAAGGAAAGATATAAACATCTGAATGCAAAGTTCAAAAGAATAGCAAGAAGAGATAAGAAAGCCTTCTTCAGTGATCAATGCAAAGAAATAGAGGAAAACAACAGAATGGGAAAGACTAGAGATCTCTTTAAGAAAATCAGAGATACCAAAGGAACATTTCATGCAAAGATGGGCTCAATAAAGGACAGAAATGGTATGGACCTAACAGAAGCAAAAGATATTAAGAAGAGATGGCAAGAACACACAGAAGAACTGTACAAAAAAGATCTTCACGATCCAGATAAACATGATGGTGTGATCACTGACCTAGAGCCAGACATCCTGGAATGTGAAGTCAAGTGGGCCTTAGAAAGCATCACTACGAACAAAGCAGGTGGAGGTGCTGGAATTCCAGTTGAGCTATTCCAAATCCTGAAAGATGATGCTGTGAAAGTGCTGCACTCAATATGTCAACACATTTGGAAAACTCAGCAGTGGCCACAGGACTGGAAAAGGTCAGTTTTCATTCCAATCCCAAAGAAAGGCAATGCCAAAGAATGCTCAAACTACCGCACAATTGCACTCATCTCACATGCTAATAAAGTAATGCTCAAAATTCTCCAAACCAAGCTTTAGCAATATGTGAACCATAAACTTCCTGATGTTCAAGCTGGTTTTAGAAAAGGCAGAGGAACCAGAGATCAAATTGCCAACATCCTCTGGATCATGGAAAAAGCAAGAGAGTTCCAGAAAAGCATCTATTTCGACTTTATTGACTATGCCAAAGACTTTGACTGTGTGGATCACAATAAACTGTGGAAAATTCTGAAAGAGATGGTAATACCAGACCACCTGATCTGCCTCTTGAGAAATTTGTATGCAGGTCAGGAAGCAACAGTTAGAACTGGACATGGAACAACAGGCTGGTTCCAAATAGGAAAAGGAGTTCGTCAAGGCTGAATATTGTCACCCTGTTTATTTAACTTATATGCAGAGTACATCATGAGAAACGCTGGACTCGAAGAAACACAAGCTGGAAAAAAGATTTCCAGGAGAAATATCAATAACCTCAGATATGCAGATGACACCACCCTTATGGCAGAAAATGAAGAGGAACTCAAGAGCCTCTTGATGAAAGTGAAAGTGGAGAGTGAAAAAGTTGGTAAAGCTCAACATTTTGAAAATGAAGATCATGGCATCCGGTCCCATCACTTCATGGGAAATAGATGGGGAAACAGTGGAAACAGTGTCAGACTTTATTTTTCTGGGCTCCAAAATCACTACAGATGGTGACTTCAGCCATGAAAAGATGCTTACTCCTTGGAAGGAAAGTTATGACCAACCTAGATAGCATGTTCAAAAGCAGAGACATTACTTTGCCATCAAAGGTCCATCTAGTCAAGGCTATGGTTTTTCCAGTGGTCATGTATGGATGTGAGAGTTGGACTGTGAAGAAGGCTGAGCACTGAAGAATTAATGCTTTTGAAGTGTGGTGTTGGAGAAGACTCTTGAGAGTCCCTTGGACTGCAAGGAAATCCAACCAGTCCATTCTGAAGGAGATTAGCCCTGGGATTTCTTTGGAAGGAATGATGCTAAAGCTGAAACTCCAGTACTTTGGCCACCTCATAGGAAGAGTTGACTCATTGGAAAAGACTGTGATGCTGGGAGGGATTGGGGGTAGGAGAAGAAGAGGACGACAGAGGATGAGATGGCTGGATGGCGTTACTGACTAGATGGATGTAAGTCTCAGTGAACTCCGGGTGTTGATGATGGACAGGGAGGCCTGGCGTGCTGCAATTCATGGAGTCACAGAGAGTCGGACAAGACTGAGCGACTGATCTGATCTGAGGTTGGTCATAGCTTTTCTTCTGAGGAGCAAGCATCTTTTGCTTTCATGGCTGCAGTCACCATCTGCAGTGATTTTGAAGCCCAAGAAAATAAAGTCTCTCACTGTTTCCATTGTTTCTTTAATTTATAAATTTATTCAGTAGAATTCTGTATGTAGTATACATTAGACAAAGAATATTTTAAAAGCCTATTTCACATTATAGAGATTAGAAAATATGCTGGATATAATTATTTGACTGCTACTAAGCATAATGGCACCCGACTCCAGTACTCTTGCCTGGAAAATCTCATGGACGGAGGAGCCTGGTGGGCTGCAGTCCATGGGGTCGCACAGAGTCGGACATGACTGAGCGACTTCACTTTCACTTTTCACTTTCATGCATTGGAGAAGGAAATGGCAACCCACTCCAGTGTTCTTGCCTGGAGAATCCCAGGGATGGGGGAGCCTGGTGGGCTGCCGTCTATGGGGTCGCACAGAGTTGAACATGACTGAAGCGACTTAGCAGCAAGCAAAATCCTTAAATATGTGGAGGTCATCAAAGAATTGAAAACTAAAATAATTATTCATCCAGGCATCATTGGCATTTTGTACTTCCTCTTGCTGAGTAATGTGCACAAAGTTTAGATCCAATTCACACCTCTTGACATTTGGCTGAACTCAGCCTGTTTTATAATCATTGTTATCCATATTTAATGGGAAAATGATAAACATATTGAAAGTCAGGACCCATCTTTTGAATTCTAAGTTGTTTCATTACTTTATCAATAGTTTTTCTTTTATCTTTTCAGCCATTCTTTCTTACTTCAGAGTCAAGTTGACCTGGCAGCAGACTGTCTGGCCTAGACATATTAAAAATCAGTTTTAGCCTGTTCACTGCTCTTCTGGCATATTTCCTTGAGGGGAAATCTTCCATTTCAGTGTAAGTGGGGGTCTATGAATTCTTTCCATCAATCATAAGAGGTTTACCATGGATTGAGAGATTATAACCATAGTCTTTATTTGGTTATAACTTCAATAAACTCAGAAAGATGTTGATGTTCAGAATGAATTTTAGTTGGAATTATGGCTTTTCAACTAGTGTAAAATCTCTATCCTCAAAAATAGAAATAAGCAATTAATGAACAGTTATTATTTTATCAGTCACATTGGTAATAGACTAAAGTTCTATGCTGTTGTTGTTTAGTCACTAAGCCACGTCCAGCTCTTTCAGGAGCCCATGAACTGCAGTCTGCCAGGTTCCTCTGTCCGTGAGATTTCCCAAGTAAGAATACTGGAGAGAGTTGCCATTTCCTTCTCCAGGGGATATTTATGACCCAGGGCTCAGACCCACGTCTCCTGCTTTGGCAGGTGGATTCTTTGCTACTGAGATACCAGGGAAGCCCAAAGTTCTATGTAATTCTTTCCAAACTAATTTCAAGAGTTACTATTTACCATCAAGAAAATGTGATGATAAACTCATTAAAATAGAGAAGTTTTCTCTTTGATCCAAGTGGCTTTTCACAAGGAAATGACTCAAATGGAAAATATATATGTGGACAGATTGTTCCTAATCCTAGTATTCAGGGATCCTAAAGGTATTATGTCAACTAGGAGGCATTTAAGCATATATAAAGTTCATAAGGCTGTCAAATTGATTTCCCACATCTGAGAAAATCTGCATGCATTTTAATGGAAAGTTAATATATTAAGACATTCCAATTTGTTCTTTCCAGGAAGTTGGATTTAAAGAAGGAAGGAATACATTATTTTTAGTATATCACATAGCTCAGAAATTAAACCTTTGATGTTACAGAAAAAATATAAAGTTTTATACTAAAAGGAATGTCTGAATATGAAAATATATGATAGCTCAGAGTTTATTTCACCAATAGAACCATTATGCAGCATATCTCCATATTGGTTTATGTATAATGTACAAAGCAAGGTTTGATTTTTTTAAGGCAGAAAATTTTTAAAGACTAAAAAAGAAACTCTAAATTTTTGTCTACAGCTCCATTGGACTCTTAGATAGTAGATTTGTGGTCATAAAGTTCTAAAACTTGCCATTTTTTGGTTTATTTTTAATAACAGATATACTGAAAAATACATTTGAAGGTGCACCCTTTGGAGTTAGTAGTAGTTAATAGTAGTTAATACATGTTTTTCAGAGTTGTTTCCATTGATCAAAACTTTTTGGACCTTTTGAAATTGCTATCTGATATTTTGAGTAATGTAAGATTGCAAGTGCCCTGTTTTATTTACCTAAGTTAGTATTAAATAATATTTGGCTGTTTTTTTTTTTTTTAATTGTTGGCTAAAAGAGTAGATTTTTCATATTCTCACCATACACACATGTAGAAAATGATAAAAGTGGAAAACAACTTATGAAAAATTAAAGGCCAAAAATCAGAATTTTAATAACTTCTAGTAGAGTTTGGAACGGAGAAGGCAATGGCAACCCACTCCAGTACTCTTGCCTGGAAAATCCCATGGACGGAGGGACCTGGTGGGCTGCAGTCCATGGGGTCGCTAGGAGTCGGACACGACTGAGCGACTTCACTTTCATTTTTCACTTTCATGCATTGGAGAAGGAAATGGCAACCGACTCCAGTGTTCTTGCCTGGAGAATCCCAGGGACGGGGGAGCCTGGTGGGCTGCCGTCTATTGAGTCGCACAGAGTCGGACACGATTGAAGTGACTTAGCAGCAGCAGCAGCAGAGTTTGGAAATTCAACGAGTTTCAACTCTATAATTAGTATACAGAGGTTTCTTATTTGCCCCACTTTCTAGTATGTCTAAAATACATTTCATAATTAAAACCAATAAAGATAAAAGTAAAACAAGTCCACTTTTAAAAGGGAAACCATTCCTTTGAGGATATGCAAAACAATACACTATGAATTCTGGAAGAGTTCCAAAAGCATTTTGAAAAATGTGTTATTATTGTAACAAGTTCCCTTCTGACTTACCAATTTTAAACTTTAAATTCTGATGGATTTTCATGTTCATTTGCTAAAATATTGATGTTTCTATACAGCCAAATCACACAGGTTTGTCTTTTTTGTTGTTGCACGGGACTATTTCCTGAATGTCAGTATTATATTACATTTTGTGTATTTCAGACACGCACATGCGATACAACATGAAGGCGACTGAGGCCACTAAGCCTCAGTTGCTCACTGTGCAGCCTCTTGTGCTCTGACCTACTCTCTTCTCTTCCATGATCAATCAGGCATCAGTTTTCTTCTTTTTAACCAGATCACATATGATAAATGATATTAACATGCATGACATATTCCCATGACGTCTAGTTATAACTCCATTTGCCCTTCCACTTGAGAGAGAAAACTGTAAGATGCTATTCATAGAAGTAAATCACATACAAAACACCTCGCAGCTGGTTGACTCACGTGAGTTCATGGCTCTGAACAGCTGAATTAGGGGCTAATAGTCCAAGATATCTACACGTGTCTCAGAAGAATTATACCTCAGTGGTGTCTATTCTATGTTAAAATGCACAGATGGAAAATATATTTAAAATCTTAGTACATTAACATGCATTAATGTGTATCTTCACAGTTCCCCGATCTGCAGGTTGGCTGTCTTTTATCTGTCCCAATTTTAGGCTTTTTTTTTTTTTCTGTCTGATTTTTAGGGACTAATATCTGAGAAAGTTTCTCATTTGATAGTAGTCTATAGCTCCCTTCAATTCTTTATTCCTACAGAATGTCTTACTTTCCTTTTCAATATATTGAGGTGGGGAGTGGCTCCCAATCTCTTCTTGTACTTCCTGTTCTTATCTTTATAAGGAAAGAATATACATCCCAAATACATAAAACCTCATCTGGAAATGAATACCTACTATGCTTGTGTCTGGCAAATGAAAGTTTTATGCTAATCTTCTAGAAATATTTCAAAGCAATCTTTCTAAGTTGACTGTGTGCGTGATAAGCCACTTCAGTCATATCTGACTCTTGGTGACTCCATGAACTGTAACCCACTAGGCTCATCTGTCTGTGGGATTTTCCAGGCAAGAATACTGGAGTGGGTTCCGCTTCCTTCTCCAAGGGATCTTTCTGACCCTGGGATCAAACCAGAGTCTTTTACGTTTTCTGCATTGGTAGGCGGGTTCTTTACCACTTGGTCCATCTGAGAAGCCCTGTAGACTGATTGTTGATATTTTAAATCAAGACACTGATTTTTTAGAATACGATCTCTTTGAAGTCATCTTTGAAACATTAGCACTTGCACAACACCTGTCTTAGAATAGGTGCCACTGCTTGCGAATCCAAGGAATGGTTCAGTCTTGCCCTGCCAATCCAGCCTATGCAAGCCTTGAAGATTTCCCCCAGTTTCCTCCATTCTGCTCGCTCCTATTAGCACTTGTCTCTTCTGAAGTTTTTTGCTCTTATTTAGCACATTCCTTACAGGTCACAAGATCTTTAAACATGCTGTTCAAATTCTAACAGCACTTTGGCGCAAAAGGCAGTTTGGGTTACATGCTGATTTAAACTATTCTCAATTTGAAAGTCTTTAGTTGAAATGCTGATTTTAGGTTAACCAATCACCATCACCTATCATTGTTTTACATAATAAGTCCTATCCACATTCTTTTGTTATCTGCCTGGCTGGAGTGGACATGGAAGTCTTGATTCCTATCTATGTTATGTCCACTGGTAGCTAATTATAACATTCAGGGCTCAGATGAATGACATTTGCTTTGAAGAAGAGGAAGAGGAAGACAAGGGGAGGGAGCAGGGGGACGAGAAAGAAGACAGGTTAAATTTTGAAGGAGTAAATTCACATATTCTAAAAATATAGAATATGGGTACTATAAACATATTTTCCAGGTGTATTTTAATATTTATTTAGATTTATTTTCAGAAATAAGAGTTATGCATATCACTAAAGCTCTACTCCATTCATTTGATTTCCTTTCAGACCAACAAGCCATCGATGTTAGTGTGTAAAGCTTCTCTGCAGCTTTTTACTACTTTTATTATGTATGTTTGCCCCCCCCAATAAAATATAGTATTGTGCCCTAAAATTCTATCATATTTTACTACCTAAGGAAACTTTTCTACTTTTCAGCTAATGTTATATTTTGAGAAACCATTATTTTGATGATTAATCTGGTATTTATCACTGTGGTGGTGGTGCTGTTTCAGTCACTAAGTCATGTCCAACTCTTGTGACCCTATGGACTGTAGACCACCAGGCTCCTCTGTCCAAAGGATTCTCCAGGCAAGAATACTGGAGTGGGTTGCCATTTCCTTCTCCAGGGTATCTCCCCATTCCAGAGATCAAACCCAGGTCTCCTGCCTTGCAGGCAGATTCTTTACCAACTGAACTACGTGTGAAGCCCAAGGATTCATTTGATACTTGACAACTTTGTTCACTTATTTCCATAATTATATTGGGATGGACTAAATATACAGACAAATGCCATATGATATACAAAAATAGAAGTCTGACCTACCATCACTGCATCTGTTAAGCAAAGGCAATAAATAACTGGGTAAAATAACTGCCAGCCTCTGGAATTTTTCTCCCTGCTTCCAACTGAGGATCAACTAAAGGAAGCTGGATATCTCCCTTCACTGATAACACAGATGCCTTACTTTTATGTAGCCCTTCTTCAGCTTCCTGGAGCCAACAACCTGCAATCACGGTGCCCTTCAGGCCATCTGTTTTTTTCACTTTAGGTTTCTCAGTTCTCCACGTGTCTTAAGTCTCTGCCAAAGGCAAGTGATGGTGGTTGACTCCTTGATTATGCTTTTTATCAATTTGTGGTCTTCATTTAGTTCTATGGTAGAACTCAAATCCTATGTTTATCCTCACAATTATGGATATTTCAATTATTTTTAAAGGATTGTTTGTACAGTATTGAGGGCTACCCCAGTGGCTCAATGGTAAGGAACATTCCTGCCAATGCAGGAGATATAAGAGACATGGGTTCAATCCCTGGATGGGGAAGGCCTCCTGGGGGAGGGCATGGCAACCCACCCCAGTATTCTTGCCAGGAAAATCCCATGGACAGAGGAGCCTGGTGGGCTACAGTCCATGGAGTCATATAGAGTTGGACATGACTGAGTGACTGAGCATGCACATATAATACTGAATACTACAATTATGTACATATATAAGAGTTTACATAGAATATTTATCTCAATGAAATAATTGAATTTTAGACTAGTTATTACTTCAACTTTACTACTTATTCCTGAATTGCTATTCAAGTTTGAATAAATTTACTTTTTTACCAGAAAGAGTATTTCCCAAATTTTTTCTCAATGATTACTCTTATCAGACTATATTTTTGGGAGTGACTAGAGCTATTACTCAGAGAAGGTGATGGCACCCCACTCCAGTACTCTTGCCTGGAAAATCCGTGGATGGAGGAGCCTGGTAGGCTGCAGTCCATGGGGTCGGTAAGAGTCGGACACGAATGAGTGACTTCACTTTCACTTTTCACTTTCATGCATTGGTGAAGGAAATGACAACCCACTCCAGTATTCTTGCCTGGAGAATCCCTGGGACGGCAGAGCTTGGTGGGCTGCCGTCTATGGGGTCGCACAGAGTCGGACACGACTGAAGTGACTTAGCAGCAGCAACAGCAGAGCTATTACTATGCCAAAGCCTTTGACTCCTAAAGGAGATCAGTCCTGGGTGTTCATTAGAAGGACTGATGTTGAAGCTGAAACTCCAATACTTTGGTCACCTGATGCAAAGAGCTGACTCATTTGAAAAGACCCTGATGCTGGGAAAGATTGAAGGCAGGAGGAGAAGGGGAGGGCAGAGGATGAGATGGTTGGATGGTATCACCAACTCAATGGACACGGGTTTGGGTGGATTCCGGGAGTTGGTGATGGACAGGGAGGCCTGGTGTGCTGCGGTTCATGGGGTCGCAAAGAGTCAGACATGACTGAGTGACTGAACTGAGATCTATTACAGGTGCGGACTGCAATAAGAAAACAAATGTGAGTAGCTTTATCTAAAAAATATATTTCTCATTTGTATGGTCTCTGTAGATCAATTTGAAGAAGGGATTGATTTTTTTTAAAGGATTGGGCTAAACTATTTCTATTTACTTGTTTGTTTTTGGCCATATCTCACAGCAGGGTATGGGAGCTTAGTTCTCACACCAAGGATAGAACCCACGTCCCCTGCAGAGTAAGCATGGAGTCTTAACCATTAGATCACCAGGAGAGTTCTTGGACTGATATCTTTATATACTGAGTATTCCAACTTAAGGATATGATATACCCACTTGTTTTTTCCACACAAATTTCTGTGAAAATCTTGCATATTTTTGTTAGGTTTATTCTTTGGTATTATTTGGTATTAGATATTTTAAAAGATTAAAAAAATATATCTTGAATTTTCTCTTACTAATTATTAGTACATAGAATCAGAGAAGGCAATGGCAACCCACTCCAGTACTCTTACCTAGAAAATCCCATGGATGGAGGAGCCTGGTGGGCTGTAGTCCATGGGGTCACTAAGAGTCAGACACGACTGAGCAACCTCACTTTCACTTTTCACTTTCATGCATTGGAGAAGGAAATGCCAACCCACTCCAGTATTCTTGCCTGGAGAAGCGACTTAGCAGCAGCAGCAGCAGTACATAGAATATTAATTTTTATATGACAACCTCAATTCCATATTGCCAAAGTCACTTATTAATTTTAATTCTGTAGATAAGTTTAGATTTTTAATTATCTGGGAATAGAGAAAAGTGTTATTTCTTTTTTTCCCATCATTTATTCTTCTATCTTTATATATTTTACTCCTTTATTCAGTTTTTAATCACTGGCTTTTAGCACTGACTAGGATCTCCAGAATAATATTAAATAGAATAGAATTTGTGATCTCAGACATCCTCCTAAACTTCTGATCTCAAAGGGGGCAGATTTGATCTTTCAGTAACTCACCATTAAGTTTGCTATTTGGTAGAGGCCTTTTATGAGTAGTACATCAGATGAAAAAAAAATTTCCTTCCATTCATTTTCTATTAACATATATTAACTACCTGTGATGGATTCATTTTGATATTTGGCAAAACTAATACAATTATGTAAAGTTTAAAAATAAAATAAAATTAAAAAAAAGGAGTTTAAGTATCTTTCCATATTTTAAATGAACATTTGTACTTTAACTTCAATAAATTGCCTTTCATTTCCTTTGCCCACTTTTCTGTTGGAATGTTTGTTTCTTATTAACCTGTTGCTTATTTTACATTATTTACAGTTTTATATATTTCTATGTATTTGTTATTATATACAAATGTCATACTGAAGACTTTTAATTTTTATGAATTGTATTAGATCTTTCTTCCTTATTTAATTCTCTTCACTATTGATAGGCTTTCTTCATAAAGTCATTTTTAACCTGATCTATATATGTTATCTATCCATCCACCTATCTATTTTTATTATGTTAGTTAGTAGTTAGTACCACTTTGGCAGAAAGTGAAGAAGAACTAAAGTGCCTCTTGATGAAAGTGAAAGAGAAGAGTGAAAAAGTTGGCTTAAAGCTCAACATTCAGAAAACTAAGATCATGGCCTCTGGCCCCATCACTTCATGGCAAATAAATGGGGAAACAGTGGAAACAGTGACAGACTTTATTTGGGGGGCGCTCCAAAATCACTGTAGATGGTTACTGCAGCCATGAAATTAAAAGATGCTCACTCCTTGGAAGAAAAGTTATGACCATCCTAGAGAGCATATTAAAAGCAGAGACATTACTTTGCCAACAAAGGTCCATCAAGTCAAAGCTATGGCTTTTCCAGTAGTCATGTATGGATGTGAGAATTGGGCTATAAAGAAAGCTGTGAGCCAAAGAATTGATGCTTTTAAACTGTCGTGCTGGGGAAGACTCTTGAGAGTCCCTTGGACTGTAAGGAGATCCAACCAGTCCATCCTAAAGGATATCAGTCCTGAATATTCATTGGAAGGACTGTTGCTGAAGCTGAAACTCCAATACTTTGGCCACCTGATGTGAAGAACTGACTCATTTGAAAAGACCCTGATGCTGGGAAAGATTGAAGGCGGGAGGAGAAGGAGAAGAGAGAGGATGGGATGTTTGGATGGCACCACCGGCTCAATGGACATGAGTGTGAGTAAACTCCCGGAGTTGGTGATGGACAGGGAGGCCTGGCGTGCTGCAGTCCATTTGGTCGCAAAGACATGACTGAGCGGCTGAACTGAACTGAGCTGAACTGTGAGTGTGTTTTAAAAATCATCTTACTTGCAATATTGTGACATCTTTAACTTTTAGGTGTGCTTCTTTTAAAGATCATACAGCTTTTAATAAAACAAAACACGCATTTCTTTTAACTGACATGCTTAGTTAATCTACATTAATCATTTTGTAATATATTTAGACATTTTCCCTTCATCTTATGTTGTCTTTGTTTTCTTTCTGAATACATTTTTTAATACTCTTTTGTAGTCTTGCCTGTTTTTGATTTCTCCTTTTATCTTTACTTTCTTTTTCTTTCCTTTCATTCTCTCTTAATTATATGTATGTGTGGGGTGGTGGTTGGTGGTTTAGTCACTCAGCCCTGTCCTACTGTTGCGACCCCATCAGCTCCTCTGTCCATGGGATTTTCCAGGCAAGAATTCTGGGGTGGGTTGCCATTTCCTTCTCCAGGGGATCTTCCTGACCCAGGGATCAAACCCATGTCTTCTACACTGCAGGCAGTCTCCTGTATTGCAAATGGATTTTTTACTACTGAGACACCAGGGAAGCCCCATGTATGTGTTGTCAGTTCAGTCAGTTCAGTTCAGTCGCTCAGTCGTGTCTGACTCTTTGCAACCCCATGAATCACAGCATGCCAGGCCCCCCTGTCCATCACCAACTCCCGGAGTTCACTCAGACTCATGTCCATCGAGTCAGTGATACCATCCAGCCATCTCATCCTCTGTCGTCCCCTTCTCTTCCTGCCCCCAATCCCTCCCAGCATCAGAGTCTTATCCAATGAGTCAACTCTTCACATGAGGTGGCCAAAGTACTGGTTTCAGCTTTAGCATCATTCCTTCCAAAGAAATCCCAGGGCTGATCTCCTTCAGAATGGACTGGTTGGATCTCCTTGCTGTCCAAGGGACTCTCGAGTGTCTTCTCCAAAACCACACTTCAAAAGCATCAATTCTTCGGTGCTCAGCCTTCTTCACAGTCCAACTCTCACATCCATACATGACCATTGGAAAAACCATAGCCTTGAGTAGACGGACCTTTGTTGGCAAAGTAATGTCTCTGCTTTTGAATATGCTATCTAGGTTGGTCATAACTTTCCTTCCAAGGAGTAAGTGTCTTTTAATTTCATGGCTGCTGTCACCATCTGTAGTGATTTTGGAGCCCAGAAAAATAAATTCTGACACTGTTCCCACTGTTTCCCCATCTATTTCCCATGAAGTAATGGGACAAGATGCCATGATCTTCGTTTTCTGAATGTTGAGCTTTAAGCCAACTTTTTCACTCTCCTCTTTCACCTTCATCAAGAGGCTTTTGAGTTCTTCTTCACTTTCTGCCATAAGGGTGGTGTCATCTGCATATCTGAGGTGATTGATATTTCTCCTGGCAATCTTTATTCCAGCTTGTGCTTCTTCCAGCCCAGTGTTTCTCATGATGTACTCTGCATATAAGTTAAATAAGCAGGGTGAGAATATACAGCCTTGACGTACTCCTTTTCCTATTTGGAACCAGTCTGTTGTTCCATGTCCAGTTCTAACTGTTGCTTCCTGACCTGCATACAAATTTCTCAAAACGCAGATCAGGTGGTCTGGTATTCCCATCTCTTTCAGAATTTTCCACAGTTTATTGTGATCCACATAGTCAAAGGCTATGTATGTGTGTATGTGTATATATACTTCATTCCATTTTTTGTAACTATATACCATATTTTTATTAATAGTTGTTATTTTCAAAAAACTGTCACATATTTAGCATAGATAGATTTGTAAAATTTTCGTTATGGTTTCATCCTAGATTAGAGCCTATTCAGATACATATATTTAAACTTAATATACATGAGGTTTTCAAGTTACTTTTTGTGTTGTTCTAATTTTATTTTATTTTGATAAGGGAACTCTATGCTGTAGATAATATGGATAATTTAGTCTTGCTTAAACTTTTCTACTCCAGTAAGTAGTTAATATTTGCAAATCTTCTTTATGTTCTTGAAAGAAACAGATAATCTATATACTTTCAATATGGCATATGCATGTTATATATATCTATTTAGTTTTATTTATGGATATATTTTTAATAGTTGATCAAATATTCTATACTCATACTAGTTCAGTTTGCTTTGCTTATTCCTGTGTTTCTGTGTTATATTAAAAACATTTCTGTTAAAATTGTTATTTTTTGCAATTTATTGTGCTTATTTTAATTTTATATATTTGGAGGATTTATTGTTCTGTTTGTAATTTAGTATTATTTCATTTTTATGTAGGTTTTTCTTATTGCTTTGTAATGGCCCTTTTATCTCCAAACTTTTTACCTTAAAGTCTATTTTTATCTTGTAATAGTAGTACTTATTGACTTTCTTTAGTTTCACATTTCTTTGAAAAGAATTTCTATTCTTTTACTTTCTACATTTTTGCACCATTATATTTTAATTGTCTAAGTGACAGTATATATATTAAGAAATCCAATCCAATAATTTCTTTTATATATGTGAATGTAATCTATTCACCAATATATTTGCATTTGGTTCTTTTTTCTTCTTTTTATCATACTCTCTTTTATTTTTTATATAAAAGGTGTGATTTTCATTAAATATTTCTAGTTATTTTGATGTCAAATCTCTATAATTAAGGCAATAAGTTAAAATTATTCCAAGAAACTACTTGTAAGCATTCAGATTTCTTTTCATTATACACTCATGCTTTATAATTTTGTACCATAATAAATACTTGTATCTACTGGATTTAGGAAGGACTTTGGAGAAAATTGTGTGAACATTTGTCTTATACTATTGGTTAATTTATATTAATCATGATTTTTAATATCATCACCATTGCTTTATTAACTGAGGCCTATTTTACTTTTGCTTTTGTTTTCCAGTAAAGAACTTGACTTACTTGAATAATAAACTGAACTTTAAAGTCATCAAAAACTGTTTAGTTCCAAAACTTGTGCTTTGGTTTTGAGATGTAAATATGACTATACTCTGGTTATGATGAAGGTTGTCCAGAAAAAAAAAAAAAAAAAAAAGAGCCTATTATTCAATGTTTGCTGATTTTCATGATACAATATTTCCAACTACAGTGAATTTCAAGCTTCAATGCAAGTTTACAAAATGCAGAGTTTGGAAAGGATGCAGCTGCTTCGTTCTTGCTGGTACAAACCACTGGAGGTACCTGTGTTCACACTAATTATCGATACTGCATTCTAGCATAAGAGGAGATAGGAAAGCCTTCTTCAGCGATCAATGCAAAGAAATAGAGGAAAACAACAGAATGGGAAAGACTAGGGATCTCTTCAAGAAAGTCAGAGATACCAAAGGAACATTTCATGCAAAGATGGGCTCAATAAAGGACAGAAATGGTATGGACCTAACAGAAGCAGAAGATATTAAGAAGAGATGGCAAGAATACACAGAAGAACTGTACAAAAAAGATCTTCATGACCCAGATAATCACGATGGTGTGATCACTGACCTAGAGCCAGATATCCTGGAATGTGAAGTCAAGTGGGCCTTAGAAAGCATCACTATGAACAAAGCTAGTGGAGGCGATGGAATTCCAGTTGAGCTATTTCAAATCCTGAAAGATTATGGTGTGAAAGTGCTGCACTCAATATGCCAGCAAATTTGGAAAACTCAGCAGTGGCCACAGGACTGGCAAAGGTTAGTTTTCATTCCAATCCCAAAGAAAAGCAATGCCAAAGAATGCTCAAACTACCGCACAATTGCACTCATCTCACATGCTAATAAAGTAATGCTCAAAATTCTCCAAGCCAGGCTTCAGCAATATGTGAACCGTGAACTTCCTGATGTTCAAGCTGGTTTTAGAAAAGGCAGAGGAACCAGAGATCAAATTGCCAACATCCGCTGGATCATGGAAAAAGCAAGAGAGTTCCAGAAAAGCATCTATTTCTGCTTTATTGACTATGCCAAAGCCTTTGACTGTGTGGATCACAATAAACTGTGGAAAATTCTGAAAGAGATGGGAATACCAGACCACCTGACCTGCCTCTTGAGAAATCTGTATGCAGGTCAGGAAGCAACAGTTAGAACTGGACATGGAACAACAGGCTGGTTCCAAATAGGAAAGGAGTACGTCAAGGCTGTATATTGTCACCCTGTTTATTTAACTTATATGCAGAGTACATCATGAGAAAAGCTGGACTGGAAGAAACACAAGCTGGAATCAAGATCGCTGGGAGAAATATCAATCACCTCAGATATGCAGATGACACCACCCTTATGGCAGAAAATGAAGAGGAACTAAAAAGCCTCTTGATGAAGGTGAAAGTGGAGAGTGAAAAAATTGGTTAAAGCTCCACATTCAGAAAACGAAGATCATGGCATCCGGTCCCACCACTTCATGGGAAATAGATAGGGAAACAGTGGAAACAGTGTCAGACTTTATTTTTCTGGGCTCCAAAATCACTACAGATGGTGACTTCAGCCATGAAATTAAAAGATGCTTACTCCTTGGAAGGAAAGTTATGACTAACCCAGATAGCATATTCAAAAGCAGAGACATTACTTTGCCAACATAGGTCCATCTAGTCAAGGCTATGGTTTTTCCTGTGGTCATGTATGGATGTGAGAGTTGGACTGTGAAGAAGGCTGAGTGCCGAAGAATTGATGCTTTTGAAGTGTGGTGTTGGAGAAGACTCTTGAGAGTCCCTTGGACTGCAAGGAAATCCAACCAGTCCATTCTGAAGGAGATCAGCCCTGGGATTTCTTTGGAAGAAATGATGCTAAAGCTGAAACTCCAGTACTTTGGCCATCTCATGTGAAGAGTTGACTCATTGGATAAGACTCTGATGCTGGGAGGGATTGGGGGCAAGAGGAGAAGGGGATGACAGAGGATGAGATGGCTGGATCGCATCAATGACTCGATGTACATGAGTCTGTGTGAAATCCGGGAGTTGGTGATGGACAGGGAGGCCTGGCGTGCTGCGATTCATGGGGTCGCAAAGAGTCAGACAGGACTGAGCGACTGATCTAATCTGATCTGATTCATAGTAGCATCACGTGTTTGACAATGTGTATGTGCTAACGTTGCATTTTGTTGGTCATCTGCATGGTTCAAATTCCCAAACCAAGAAGTAAAACTGTGGTTTAGAGAAGACAACATGAAGCTAGACACAGGTAAGAGAAAACATTAACTTATATCAGTGAAGAGTGAAAGGTTCAAAGTCTCTGCTGAGGCTATTTTAGATAAAAATTGATGGATGATACAAAATCAGGGCATTGAGACTTGGGGCAAGCATCTGAGCAGTTAAGATGAACGGATTCATATAGGGAAATTTTGGTTATGTTGCGTCCTGTTTTTAAAGTCTCGTATTCTGACCCTGTATTTGTTGTTGTTCGTTATTTTAGTTGTTAAGTTGTGTTGGACTCTTTTGTGACCCCATGGACTGTAGCCTGCCAGGCTTCTCTGTCCATGAGATTTCCCAGGGCAAGAATACTAGAGTGCGTTACCATAGTTTTCTCCAGGGGATCTTCCCCGCCCAAGAGTCCAACCCGTGTGTCCTCCATTGCAGGAGGTCTCCTGCATTGCAAGAGGATTCTTCACCACTGAGCCACCAGGGAAGCACAGTGAATTTACAAACATCTTCTTCTGACTGTACTTCCCCCTCCCTTCTCCTTTTGGTACCAAAATCCCATGGACGGAGGAGGCTGGTAGGCTGCAGTCCATGGGGTTGCTAAGAGTCGGACACAACTGAAGCGACTTAGCAGCAGCAGCAGTTTATTATGTGACACAACTGATGTGGTCCTTCTATAACAAATTGAATTAAAACCATACACATTCTGGAAAACAAGATGATGATGAAAGTATTCTCAAACAAATGGCTGAGATGCCTCTTGTATTATGCCATCATAAAATAATCATCCTGGCAAGACTTTTGAAAGATTTAAGAGTGTTACTCTGTTTGCAAGATAAAAGGTTAGCCTGCCATAGTCTCCTGGTTTCTGAAAAAAGATATGGTAATCCTGGGTCAAAAGCAAAGCACTTCATTACTCCTGTCTCATCAGAGAGCATGAACTATGTGTTGGCATTATTTTCTCTTGTCCTCTAAGCCTCTTGAGAAAAGAGTGAAGAGACTAAGTATTAACATAAACTGTGTGTGCAGTATATTTACATTATAGCTCAGGAACCCTGAGCTAAAGTAACTGCAATCCTTCTAAGGGACTGTAACCAAAGCTGCTCTCTTTGCTATATTGAATGGTAAACATATCTGATCTCTCAACCAGGAAGCACTATCTCTGTCTTCCAGAACTCTTTGCTATATAAACATCCTTGCAAAGGAGTACTCAGTAGAAGTTTTCTTCACCTCTGTGGACAAGATGTATAGAAATACAAGAGGCCTCTGAAAAATATACCCATGACATGGACAATACTTCATTGTTTATGAAGAAATAATAAACCAGCACTCTGCGGTCTATGCATGGTTTCCATACTGTTTTACCCGCTGCTTTGTTATTCATCCAGGAATTACTCTGCCTCCGGGCATCTGTAGATCATTCCGCAGATCTTGGATCTCAGCTAGCACTACAGTTTAGGAAGTACCTCTTCCAAGCTCCCTACTTCTAATCTACAAGTCTGCTGGCAACTCTAAGACTTACCTTCATGTATATCTTAATGTGTATCTAAACTAGATTCTGAATGGTCCTACTGTCTCTACGTTTTCTTCAGATCACATGTCCTCAGCAGTCTCCAAACTTTTTGGTACCAGGGACTAATTTGGTGGAAGACAAATTGTCCATGGATGGAGGATGAAGGGATTGGTTTGGGGATGATTCAAGCATTTATTGTGCACTTTATTTCTAATCTAATGCTGCTGTTGATCTTACAGGAGATACCAGTCCAGGGAGTTGGGGACCCGTACAGACTACCTGTCATGGATTTTTCATATAATATCACCATCTCCTAGTGCACCTGTTTCCATGGTAAATTCTACCCTAGGTATTACTCATAGGTCTTAGAGCACCATCAACCTTACATCCCAGCCAGTGACTAAGGGAATATGAAAATGAGAAAGACAATGTCTAGATGTACAAAGAATGCTATAAGATATGTTCACCAGTGTTTGGAAGTATGTCCACAATATTATTTGCCTTTTCTCTCAATGTCAAGACAAAAAAACTTAAGAAGCAGAGCCCTGAGGCCTACTGTGAAAAGAACCACTATACTGTTCTACACTCTGTTCTAGACCCTTCAAATGAGTCCAGCTCACCCACAGTGGCAGATGTGCCTGAGAAAATTCAACTCCTCATAACATCTACCTTAACATAATGTAATATTCTCCAGTTTTTCTTCTTTTTATCTTTTCCTGTCTCTGGAGCTAGAGAATTATTTGTAAATTGAAACTTGAAAACTCAAATCACGTCACTCTCTGGCTTAAGATCATTTAATATTTAGCTTCATATACCACTACTTTTCCACATGTCTTCTTCGTCCCCAAGCGAATTGCAGTTCTGAAGATTGTGGCTCTGAAGTGATAAAGAATCTGCTTGCCAATGCAGGAGATGTGGGTTTGATTCCTGGGTCGGGAAGATCCCCTGGAGGAGGAAATGGCAACCCACTCCAGTATTTCTTCTGGGAAAAATTCATGCACAAAGGAGCCTAGTAGGCTACAGTCCATGGGATCACAAAGAGTCAGACATGACTATGTATACATAGTCGTCTTGTGTGTACACAAGCTACTTTAGACACTCATGTGTTACCCATGGTTTCCTTTTTGTCTGGACTAACCTGTATGTATGTCCCATCCCCACCTTTTCTCCTCACTAACTCATTCTTCAAGTTTTGGGTAGAATGGAATATCATAAAAATGCAAGCCCTGAAATAGTGATGAATATGTCTGACTGTTAATGCATCCTGTCTAGCAAATTATAAGTGATCACTATATATTTTTAAATTAATTGTAGCCACGGATCTATCAATCTTTATATGTTAAAATGAAGAACTGTCCTATTTTAGAAACATATTTCAAACTCCTTGTTAAAATCAATATAGATACCTCTTGGTAGGTTGTAATATGAAATTTCAATAGGGATTTAGTTGTTAGGTTACAAGTAATACTCCAGTGAGTGTAACTAGAGGCTTATAATTCTTTATTCTTGTACAACCTGAAGAGTTAATTTAGATTCAAGCTACAGATCTTTTTGCTGATAGATGCCATGAGAGTGTCAGAATACTTTAACTGAACTTTATCAAACTGAGTGGCAGATTGGTTTATCTAAATTGAAGGGCTTTGTTCCCTCTACCTTTTAATTGTGGATCATTCTTAAGGTGTTTTATTATAATTGTTCACAGCTTGTGCTGCTTTATTGATTACACTGCTGTGAAGCTTTTGGTGAAAGCACAGCATAAACCATGTGATATGAGCCTTTTAAGGTTATTGTTATGCTTGTAGTCAGATGGCTGCAGTTGTGATGGTGGTGATTGAAAAACAAATGAAATGTTTTTAGGAAACTGTAATCACATTCATCTTGATATTTCACTAATTCTCCCTGGGTAGCTAATAACAGATTCTTTCTATTTCTAAAAGGAAGCTTCTAATTAAATATTATTTTCTTCTATTTTTAATAAAGAATTCTAATTCTATTAAGACTGAGAGATTACATACATTTCATCTCTTTACTCCTTTTAGGTTCCTGCTATACTTGACACTGTGTGTGTGTGTACACACACATTTCAAGAGGTTTAGGTGTATTTCCTATGGTGAGATACAAAGAATATGTGCTTATAAGTAGATATTCTTAGAAAACACATACAGAATGGAAACATGTGCCTCTGAATCAATTTATTAGTCCTATAAAACTACTAACTTCACTGAATGTGAATAAGAAGCCAACAAAAGACATGGTCTGTGAGTTCCTTTTTATTGTTTAGCTGCTAAGTCACGTGTGACTCTTCTGAGATCTGCTACAGACTGTAGCCCATCATACTCTTCTATCCATGGGATTTCCCAGGCAAGAATACTGGAGTGGGTTGACATTTTCTTCTTCAGGGCATCTTCCTGACCCAGGGATCAAACCCACTTCTCTTGAATTGGCAGGCAGATCCTTTTCTACTGAGCCATCAGGGAAGCCCTGTGAGTTCCTTGGACTTCATGATACTGTGAGATACTCTACACTCACTAAGTCAGTACAGAAAACTTGAGCAGGCTAGAGAGTCAGATTGCTAAAATTCAAATCTAGGCTTTATCACTTTTCAATTCTGTGATCTTGAACCAATGATTTAATCTTTTATGTCTCCATTTCCTCATCTATAAAAGAAGGAGAATAATAGTACCTAAACAGTATGACGACTGTGAGGATTTAAATAAATTACTTCAAGGAAAGTATTTATAACAGTTCAATCTCAGCAAGTGTTGGCTATCAGATATATTTTTAATATCCATATTTCTCCCCTTTGTTCAATTAAATTCATTATGAATAGACAGAATGTCTATCTGTAAGAGGCACTATGAGACACATAAGAAACAATAATTTCTGTCCATTGTTGTATTCATGTATCCATTCATTGAATATATGACATTGTTCTGAATGTAAACTTGTTAGAATTAAAGTATTGGCATCATTTCCAGTGGACAGAAAAAATGCCACTGGAAGCATTACTAAGTCAATAGGTAGTAACTGTGTTGCATATGAATAGTGTTTGTGTTTAAAGGAAACATTCAAACTATATGTCCAGTGAGTATTTTCTTGAGAATTGATGTAACCATTTACTTTGTATTCAGAGATTATGTGTAAGTAACATAAAACTATTCACTGTAGCCTCATTACATGTACAAGTGCATACACACAGTCAACTAAAAGAAAAATGTTTAATTTTCTCTGGTGGGTAAAGTCTGAGGATATACCCATTATGGATGAATCTGACCAGCATTAATTATTTGGGCATTGTAGCATAAATATTCAATTTGCCAATGTGAGGACCCTTCTCAGGAGTGAAATAGCTATGATTTATCTCTCTAAATTAAAAAGGTTGAATGGTATTAGCTCATATACATAATTCATTTTAATTAAATGCATATTCTTAAATAGCTTCTTAATGGCTATCCAATGCCTCATTAATCTTAAATGTAACAAACTGAGATCCTTTGGGGGGTCATGTGATAACTTAAAATTCACAAACATAATTTGCAATGCCAAGTACAGTGTCTGTTAGGTAATCTATACAGGTTGAGTACATACCAGGCATAATGTTCATTTCTGATATAGTAAGGCAAATATTAAAGAGGTAGAAACCGTGGAGTCAAAAGACCTGATTATTCTGCCATCATCACTTTCAAAATTCTGTTCCAAATAATACTGGAATACTCATAACATTCTAATTTATCTTCTATGAGGAAAGTTTATGGGAGTTTAGAATATGCTGCTGCTGCTGCTGCTGCTGCTGCTGCCGCTGCTAAGTCACGTCAGTCGTGTCCGACTCTGTGCGACCCCATAGACGGAAGCCCACGAGGTTCCCCCATCCCTGGGATTCTCCAGGCAAGAACACTGGAGTGGGTTGCCATTTCCTTCTCTGGTGCATGAAAGTGAAAAGAGAAAGTGAAGTCACTCAGTCTCGTCTACTCTTTGCGACCCCATGGACTGCAGCCCACCAGGCTCCTCCGTCCATGGGAGTTTCCAGGCAAGAGTACTGGAGAGGGTCACCAGTGCACCCAAATTAAATTGTCTGTTTTGTGAAATAGGGTTTTCCTATACAAAGATTTCCATAAACAGAAAATTCTGCCTGTTTTGTTTAATTCTGTGCCATCAGAATCCAGAAAATTCCCTGACATATAGATTTTCAGTAAAGATTCCATGAATGAATGAATGGTCTTTGGTGATTTTAGCATACATTGTGACTGTCCAAGAAGTAAATATATCATCATTGACCTACTTGACTCTGGCATCCTTTGCTACATATTTTGATACAGCAGTGTTCCCAAGAAGTAATTTGGGTAACATTCTTCTACATTCCTCTGATCTATAGTTGTGTCCTCTACCACAATCTCAGGTGGAACTCATTCTAACTATGGGACATCAGACTAAAGAATACAGTGAATGACTGCACAACCCCCCGCCCCCACCACCACCATTACTATGGAAGAATAGATGTGAAGCTCCAAAATAAAACAAAGCAGAATTCTTGTCCTGTGAACTCTCCAAAATAGATGAATTGATCATTAAGCATCTGAGAAATATACCTTGCATATTCCTTTTTAAAAGTGTCTTATAGTACTTATAAGATATAAAAGTACAATACACTGTCTTTCATTATTTTTGCATAGTTTATTTTTATATTCTAGCTTCTTTACAAAGAAGAGACTTCTTAAAGAAGAAAAATATGTCTCTGAAATTTCCTTGGTACATCAGTTAATATGAGGGAAGAAATGAAAGTGACATAGGACACACACACACACATATTTCGAGGAGAGCCTGCAAAGGCTCCCGAGATAGTCAGTCACAAACACCTTGCTTTTTACTGACTATCAAACTGCATTCTTATGAAGTTTGAGAAATGCATGAAGCACTCTGCTTTTTGAAGCACTTTTACATCATTAATTAGGCAATTCAGGCAATAGTTACAGCAACTTAGTGAGCTGAATTAGAAGCATGGTCCCCACTTTACAGATAATGAAATTATGACATCATGAAGTAGGAGCAATTTGTTTAAGGTCAGGTGAATAGTAAATTGCAAAGACAAGGTAAAAATGTGTGGTCTCTAAATATATACACTGTGCAGCTATGACTGAAACAGAGAAGAGGGTTGTAGTAGAGAAGGGACAGAATTGGACAAATGAGATCGATGCAGAACCCTGGTGATATGTCACTGATCTTTGCAAGTCTGGAGTGAAGTTCTATGGAAGAATTTATGGTGAAAATAGAATCTTGTAGCAAATCACACACACACAAAACAGAGCAATGAAACTCAGATGTTTTCCTAAACGAGGCAACCCACACAAGCATTTTTAAAGCAAATTGTCCTTCAGCTTGTTGGTGGGAATGCAAACTAGTACAGCCACTATGGAGAACAGTGTGGAGATTCCTTAAAAAACTGGAAATAGAACTGCCTTATGATCCAGCAATCCCACTGCTGGGCATACACACTGAGGAAACCAGAAGGGAAAGAGACACGTGTACCCCAATGTTCATCGCAGCACTGTTTATAATAGCCAGGACATGGAAGCAACCTAGATGTCCATCAGCAGATGAATGGATAAGAAAGCTGTGGTACATATACACAATGGAGTATTACTCAGCCATTAAAAAGAATACATTTGAATCAGTTCTAATGAGGTGGATGAAACTGGAGCCTATTATACAGAGTGAAGTAAGCCAGAAGGAAAAACACCAATACAGTATAATAATGCATATATATGGAATTTAGAAAGATGGTAACAATAACCCTGTGTACGAGACAGCAAAAGAGACACTGATGTATAGAACAGTCTTATGGACTCTGTGGGAGAGGGAGAGGGTGGGAAGATTTGGGAGAATGGCATTGAAACATGTAAAATATCATGTATGAAACAAGATGCCAGTCCAGGTTCAATGCACGATACTGGATGCTTGGGGCTAGTGCACTGGGACGACCCAGAGGGATGGTATGGGGAGGGAGGAGGGAGGACGGTTCAGGATGGGGAGCACATGTATACCTGTGATGGATTCATTTTGATATTTGGCAAAACTAATACAATTATGTAAAGTTTAAAAATAAAATAAAATTAGAGGAAAAAAAAAAAAAAGAATGAAGCCTTCTATACACACACACACACACAAAAATACCTTTATATTTTTTGCAGTGTTCCAAGCACAGTTCTTATTTCTTTGCATGTATTAATCCATTCAATCCTCTCAACAATCCTATGGTGTTACTATCCCCATGTTGTTAATTAGACGATTGAGGCAGAAGATTAGGTAACTGGTTCAAGGTCACATAGGTGAAACTTGAACCCAGGCAGTGTGTCTGCAGAGACCATGCTCTTACTACTACATTCCTCTAACTCTAAATGGATGAGTTACTCTATTCTCATCATCTTGGATTAAGAATTATTTAATTTGATTTGGGTAATTTTAGGGAATAAATTCTAGGAGTTGAAGGCTGACTCTCCTGAGTTCTAGTGCTAGTCCTTAAGTATAGTACATACATAGTGGGATTATTTTGGGAAATAGAACTTCAAAATATGCTTAAATTTATTTAGGTGGATTGCCTGAAGAAGAGAAATTGTGTTTGGGTTTTATTAGGACTAAAGGTGGGCCTGGGAAGATTTCATGCATGTGCAGGTGGGCCTGCACTTGAATGGTTTGACATTCCTGTTGGTGCCTAGGTCAGATGCATGGAAGCTTTATTAGTAGGGAATGATTGAAGGCAGGGGCAGACGGAGACAAAAAAGGATGAGATGGATAGCATCACTGACTCAGTGGACATGAGTTTGAGTAAGCTCTGGGAGTAAATCCCATGGATGGAGGAGCCTGGTGGGCTGCAGTCCATGGGGTCGCTAAGAGTCAGACACGACTGAGCGACTTCACTTTCACTTTTCACTTTCATGCATTGGAGAAGGAAATGGCAACCCACTCCAGTGTTCTTGCCTGGAGAATCCCATGGATGGAGAAGCCTGGTAGGCTGCAGTCCATGGGGTGGCACAGAGTCGGACATGACTGAAGCGACTTAGCAGCAGCAGCAGCAGCAGGGAAGCCTGGTGTGCTGCAGTCCGTGGGGCTGCAAAGAATCAGACAAGAGTGAGCAACTGAACAACAACATCACTCAGAGTTGGGAGAAACAACAAACGGAGAAGGTAGGCTTGTAGGCTGTGTGTAGCCAAACATCCAAAACAGAATTTCTCTTTATTAAAAGCAGTATCTATCTCCATCTACTAATTTCATGTTGTATTTCATTATCATTCAGTTAAAAATACTTTCTAATTTCCCATATGATTTATTTTTTGACCCATGAGTTATTGAAAGATGAGTATCTTAATTTCTAAGTAGTTGGGCATTTTCTTGGCATTTTGTTCTTGGTTTCTAATTTAATTTAAATGAAGTTTAATTTAATATTATTGTGTTCAGAAAGCAAGACTTTGTATGCTATAATTTATTGAGGTATGTTTTATAGCCCACTGTATGATATATGTGCGCTTGAACAACATGTGTATTCTTATGCTGATGGGTGTGGTCTTCTATAAATATCGACTCGGTCCAGGATGCTGACAGTGTTGTTTGAATATTCTTTTCTCTTAGCAGCATTTGCTTCATTGTTCTCTCAGTAACGAGGAGAGTACACTAAAATTTTCTCTGTGATTATGGATGTCTATTTCTCCTTTTAGTTCTTCCTTTTCTGCTTCATGAATTTAAAACCCTCTTTTTAGGTATGTATACTTTTAATAATGTATGCCAATATGTATTACTCATTGATTGGCCTTTTATGATCAGCATTTAAAAAATCTCTAGTGATGGTGTATTTGCTTTTTACATTCAGTTTGTCTAAGCCTCTGTATTAAGTTGTTCTTGTTTTCTGAAGTTTGAATATGTTATGCCTGTGTATATATATATACATATATATATGTATATATATGTATATTTATTTAGGTTTTTTTGGGGGGTGGGGAACATGGGGAGATATTTGTCTCTCTCTTGACTTCCTGAATCAGTGGTTTGATGGTTCTAGTATTAAAATTATATATATATGTCACATCTTTTGTTATTGCCTCACAATTCTTTGATGTTCTGTGTTTTTTTTTTTTTCCTCTCTGTGTTTGTTTCAGCTTGGTATATTTCATCTCTCCTCCGATCTTCAAATGCACTAGCTCTTTCCTTAACCATGTCCAGTTTTCTCATGAGTCCACCAAAGACATTTCATTTCTATTAACTATGCTGTAATATTTCCTCTTGATTTTTTCTTAGAGTTTCCATCTTTCTGATTGCCTTAGCCACCTGTTCTTGCCTGTTCCATATTTGAGATATTAGGGACCATACATATTAATCATAGTTATTTGAAATTCCCCATACAATAATTCCAACATCTGTTTCTTGTCTGAATATTGTTCTGATGATTGTTTCCTTGCTTTAAAATATGCTTTTACTTGCCTTTTGGCATGGCTTTAATTTTTTGGTTTAAGGCCAGATAAGTTGTATTAGGTGGTAGGAACTAGGTAAATAGGTTCTTAGTGCGAGGATTTACGTTAATCTACCAAGAGTTAGGCTACTTTTAATAAGCAGTATAGCTATAGGTAACAGGGACTTCTAATTTTTCCAGTGTTATTGTTTTACTCCCCTGTTACCTTTGCACTTCCTTGTGGTTTTCTACTCAGAAAAAAGTCACTGCCTTAGAGCTCTTCAGCTGTAATGCACTGTCCTTATACTGCTGCCCTCCTGGTATGGTTGTAACTTGGAGAGTAGGAGCATTCTACACTCTTCTGAGTAACCCAGCCTTTCAGGGGGCCTGTTTCCTGGGGCTGTGGCCTTCTTCACCAGTGTTCCTCAAGGGGCTTAGCTACTCTCCTCTCAACAGCAAGGTTTCCAATCTATTTCCTGGAAGCCCTGGATAGGAAGGAATCATCTTCCTAGACTTTGTGCTTTGGCCAAATCCCTTCCTCTGGAGATCAGGCTTCTGCTATGGAGAAGATTCCACCATGTTTCACAGTGGCTACTCTTGACCTTCCCTTCCAGAGCCATGGAGGATCTATGGGTTCCTCACTGTGAGAGCCTGGTGGGTTTGTGGAGGAAAAACCTGGGTGTATCTCCCCAAGACTGCAGCCCCAGGAGTTTCTCACTCTCCAGGTAGTCCACCATCAGCCTCCAGCAATTAGCCCTGGTTCCCACTGGAGTTTCTATCAGTTTATGGCTCCACAGGCCTCTGCTTCAGGTAAACAGATTTCAGATGTATCTCTCTAAGATGTTCCTGTCTCTCCAGGTTTAAGCATGGTGGTTGTTCTGAAATCTCAGATTTTTTATAGATCCAAAAAAAGTCACTGATTTTCAGTTTTTCCAACTTTTTCTGGTTGTCTGGTTGAAGTAGTTCTTTACATGTCAAAACTGAAACCTGAAAAGTCTATAGTATTTCTTATATTCAGCTTATCATTGGATCAATTTTATTGTCCAACGACTTTTAGCTGGAGTGTCCATTTGTATTTAATTCTATTATTAATATGTTCATTGAAGTCTACTATTGTGGTATTTGCTTCATATTTTATTTTCTTGTTCTGTTTCAATGTTTCTCCTTTCCTGACTTTTCTCAGTAAGCTGAATATTTTTAATCTCATTTTATGTCCTCTGGTGGCTTATTAGCTATATTTCTTTATTTTATATTTGAATTGGTTACTATAAAGTTTATAATATTTGTTTATAATACCACAAACTGGCTTTAAATTATGTTATATGACTTCATGGCAAATATGTAAACCTCATTTTTCCTTCCCTCCCTTTTTGCTCCTATCATATTTTATATTTATTCATATACTAAAATCTTCATAGCATATTATCATTATTTTGGATTAAATGGTCAACAATCTTTTAAAGCATATATACTTACATAAATGTTTTCCCAGCCTTCTGAAGCTGTTGCCTTAACATTAGTTTAGGCAGAGAATGCTTCTTAGGATCTTCTTTCAGTTTTCTCATCTTGACTTCATTTAGTCAGGTGTTGAGGTGTTGCTTTGTTTAGTGAAAGACCCCACATGCCCCTGGGAGGATCTCCTAGTTATTTAACCTTGAACTCAGTCTTTGCTTATTCCTGAATTTGCTGGAGGTCTATGAAAATAGCTGGCAGGTGAAGACAACTTGTTGTGTAATTGAGGTCTTTGGGGTTCTAATTTATCATGTCAGCCTACATGTGGCTATAACAAGTTTGCTGTGAATTTGTCTGGTGTCCTCTTTCCTCAACCTATGGCAGAGTCTTCTTTCTCCTTCTGTTCCACCCAGGATGAACACAGTAATGATATCATCCCTTATCCTATGGGCTCATCTTTTTCTGGATATTATCTCATTTTGATTTCTTTGTCTCCAAATTTATTTTAGGTATTGTTTAGTAATTTGTTTAGCTTATTTTCCTTTTTATTGTTAGACCAAGATTATTATGTTTTCAATCCTAACTGGAAATGGAAATTCTCTTATTGTCTAAAACATCTTTCTCTTCTTTGGTAGGTACCATCAGCCAAATTGTAGATGACCTATCTCATATCCAACTAAAACTTTTCTCTATCTTTATAGTAATTTATGCAGAATAACTCTCTTTAGGGCATGGATAAAGAATCCAGGGGTATAGAAAGGTCTTACCAATTTAACTCAGAACTACTGCTGGGGTATATTACAGGGTTTGCTACAAAGTTGTTCAGCTTGACTAGTCAAGCACATGCCTTTTTCTTTTTACTGTGTCAATCATAGGTCCTAGGGCTCCAGTGTCATCAGCCTTAAGGAGAATCATATGGATACTGGACTGTGAACAGCAAATGAGAAGTGAAAGCATGAGTTTTTTTTCAGAGTTGTGGACACAAATAAAGGTCAGAACAATATCTGTTTAGCAATCTGTTTAGAATTTCTAAATGTCTAGCTCCTTCTGTGGTGTCCACCACCCAGGGAGACGTGGTAGAACATGACAGCTCCTAATAATGAACACTCTCTAGTCTTAAAAATGCCCAGCATGACTGTGGCCACTCAACCCAGTCATAGAACTACTCTTTGGATAATTACCTTTTATAAGGATGCTGCTTTCATATACTTTCTCCTCAAATGCATACGCTTCCTAGTTCGTAGGAACTTTCTCCATTCCCCCCATCCATACACACCTCACAGAAAAATTGCATGTGTGAGTACATAGATTATTGAGGGAAATTTCTAATAACTTTTGAAAATATACTTTTTTAAAGTTGTAGATTTACATAAAAATTGTGAAAAGGAGAATGTTTCTGTATATCTTAAACCTAGTTGATGAAAATGAAAGAGGAGAGTGAAAAAGTTGGCTTAAAGCTCAACATTCAGAAAACGAAGATCATGGCATCTGGTCCCATCACTTCATGGGAAATAGATGGGGAAACAGTGGAAACAGTGTCAGACTTTATTTTTTTGGGCTCCAAAATCACTGCAGACGGTGACTGCAGCCATGAAATTAAAAGACACTTACTCCTTGGAAGAAAAGTTATGACCAACCTAGATAGCATATTAAAAAGCAAAGACATTACTTTGCCAACCAAGGTCCGTCTAGTCAAGGCTATGGTTTTTCCAATGATCATGTATGGATGTGAGAGTTGGACTGTGAAGAAGGCTGAGCACCAAAGAATTGATGCCTTTGAGCTGTGGTGTTGGAGAAGACTCTTGAGAGTCCCTTGGACCACAAGGAGATCCAACCAGTCCATTCTGAAGGAGATCAGCCCTGGGATTTCTTTGGAAGGAATGATGCTAAAGCTCAAACTCCAGTACTTTGGCCACCTCTGTGAAGAGTTGACTCATTGGAAAAGACTCTGATGCTGGGAGGGATTGGGGGGCAGGAGGAAAAGGGGATGACAGAAGATGAGATGGCTGGATGGCACCCCCGACTTGATGGACATGAGTCTGAGTGAACCCCGGGAGTTGGTGATGGACAGGGAGGCCTGGCGTGCTGCAATTCATGGGGTTGCAGAGAGTCGGACACAACTGAGTGACTGAACTGAACTGAAAAACCTAGTTATCCCTACTATTAAGAGCACACATTACTATGATATTTATTAGAGTGAGAAATGTTTAAGTCCATATTTTATTCAGATTTCCTCAGTTTTCACCTAATATAAAAATCCTGTTGCAGAATTTCCATCTAGGGCACATTCAGTTATCTTGTCTCCTGAAAGTTCCTCTTGGCTATGGCAGTTTCTCAAGCATTTCTTGGTTTTGATGATTTTGACAATTTTGAGCAGTATCAGTCATTATATTTTAGAAAATGTCTCTACTGGAATTTTTCTAATTTTTTCCTTATGATTAGACTGGGTTGTATTATCTGGGAAGAAAGATCACAGAAGTAAAGTGTCCTATCCACTTGACTTGCTGCAGTGACGCTGACCTCGATCACTCGGATGGGGTCGTGTTTGTCAGGGTGTTATCTGCTGTATTGTCACGTTATCATATTCCCTTTTGTTTTGACATTTTGCACTCTTGTGAAGGCAGTCACTAGGTGCAGCCTAGCCTTCAGGTGTTGGGAGTTATGCTTCTCCTGCTGAGCGTCATCCTTCATCCTCCCTTCGTTATGCATTCAATCACTTCCTTGTATCAGTATGGGACTCATAGGTATACACTGAAACTTTAGGTTACAGTCCAAAACTATTTCATAAGTTTTGCTGCTCAATTTTTTTTCAGTTTTGATCACTGGGAGTTCTTTAACTTAACTCTGTGTTCCTTTTATTACTGCCTCATTATCATCACTGTTATTACTATTCTTCTTGTTCTCATTTTACTCCCTTATTTTTGGCACTGTAAGACACTCAACATCATCTTATATATTTCCTACTCCATTTCTAGTCAGCCATTTTGCCTTAAATTCCTGGTTCCTTTTAAGAAAGACTGGCATTAAAAACCAAGAAACCAAGATCTGGGTGATATTGGTTATTGCTACTGCTGTGTGTCATTTCTTCGAGGCAGTCTCAGCTGAAAGATTAAGGAAATACACACATTTATACTATACCCATCTTTTTATATTTCTGTATATAGCTAGTGGCATCTTCATTAAGTTAAATATGAGTTCATTTTTATATCTCCAACTCTAGTCCAATAGTCACATGGGTCACTTTTATCTTATCCTACTGCTTATCTACAGAATTCCCCTACAACAGTGAGAAGATTGGGTCCCATCACATCTCAGTACATTTCAAATGATTGAAACATATAAAGTGTTGTTTTCTAACTGCAATAGTATTAAGTAAAAATCACAGGGAATAGCAAGAAAATCCCCAAGTATTTGGAAATTAAGCAACTTCAGATAACTCATAAATCAAAGAAAATATTACACAGGAAAATATATATATACATCTCCATAATGAAGAACAAAAACAAACAAATGGACCCCAAACAAACAAACTCCTGTGCTTTCTGAATTGGCTGTATATTAGGGTTTCCCAGCACTTAACCTGGGAAGGCATTTACAGCTCTGACAGTCTTACCTTCGTATTTGCACCAAGACTACAGATCAGTCAGAGGTGAGCACTCAGGGTCTTCTAGGTCTTTTCTAGGCATACATCCGGCCCTGCTCATGAATGTGTGCATGAATTTCTTAATACCTCAGCTCTTCTGACTACCCTAATTTCCCGAAGAAATTCTCCAGCTTTTCATCCCCGGCTTTCAACGTCCTCTGTCTCCACTGTAATCTTTGCTCCAACATGTTTTCTCTCTCATTTTAGCATGTCTCATAACTTTTTGTTGAAAGCTTAACATGCTTTTTTGGGTAATAGGAACTTAGATTAATAGGTCTTCAAAGTGAGTTTATATGCTAATCTTGCTAGAATTGAGGCTGTGTTTAATATTTGTTGTAGCTGTAGGCAACGTGCAGTTTTAGTTTTGGAGAAGGAAATGGCAACCCACTCCAGTACTCTTGCCTGGAAAATCCCATGGACAGAGGAGCCTGGTAGGCTACAGTCCATAGGATTTCAAAGAGTCGGATACCACTGAGCAACTTGTCAATGTCAGTGTAGGTGCTGGAGGCTTCAAATCCTTTCTTTTTTTGTTTGTTGTTCTTTGTTTATCACCTGTTATCACTTGACTTCGTTAAGAACTACTCCTTTTATAAACTCTTGGTCTTTCAACTCCTTCAACTGTTACCTGCCATGACTACACTGAAGCTCTGTAAGTAGGATGGTAAGGTGTGGTGGAGAGTGAGTCCCATAATATTCTGTATTCCTGGACTGTGACCTTGACAAGTGTTTCTTAGCTTTTCTTCCCCTCTTTTTAAGTAAGACTGAAAGGTTATAAGGGGGATCATGTTTGGAAAATTACCTTCCTCCAGGTAGATGAAACTCTTAAGATAAAGATTAAGCAAACGCTCAGTCGTGTCTGACTCTTTGTGACCCCATGGACTGTAGCCCACCAGGCTCCTCTGTCCATGGGATATCCAGGCAAGAATACTGGAGTGGGTTGCCATTTCCTTCTCCAGGGGATCTTTCCAACCCAGGGATCGAATACAGGTCTCCTGCATCGCAGGCAGACGCTTTAACCTCTGAGCCACCAGGGAAGCCCAGATGAGACTCTAGTAAAGCCTTTTTTTTTCCTCCGGAGAGCAGGCTTTGGTACGGGGAATGCTCTGGCACATTGCACACTGATTACTCTTCCCTTCACCACTTCCCCTAAAACCATGAGGAATCTCTCTGTTTCTTTGAGAACCTGTTTGAGAGCCTAATGTTGTTTCTTAAGGTAAAATCCCTGGATATGTATTGGTCTCCCTATAACTGTGTCCTCCAGGAGTTCTCACTCTAATACTAGTCCATAGTCAGCCTCCAGAAATTCATAAAAATTACCATTTATGTGTTCTGTTTTATATATTTTGTGTATTTTATATTTTCAATTGCTTCTAATTTAGGCAAGCATTTCTAGCTGGAACTTTCTGTGTTTGCCTATTTCTCCAAGCTTTTAGCATGTCTGTTTGCCTTGTGACCTCAGTTCTCTCATAAATCCAAACAAAGATGTTGATTTTTAGTTTGTTCAGCTTTTTTCTACTTGTAAAGATGATAGTGATTGCTTCCAAGTTTTTGTGCATATGTGAGCTAAAATTGGAAACAACGATATGTGTTTTGGGGGTAGAAGAATGGGGCATACTTTTTGCAGTTTTCTTTGCTGTGGAATGAGGTTTTTTACACAGTCTAAATTAGGGGAAGATGTAAAAGGATTAGAAACAGTGATCTATATGGCAAAGAAATGAAGTCTGGAGCAAGCCCTTCTATTTCAATAGAGATTTATTTCATATATTATTTCAATAGAGATTTATAGCTAATGACTTTCTTTCAATAGGTCTGTGTTTACAATGAATTCACTTATATATATATTATACATATATAAAATTTATAACCGTAAGTATGTATATATTCTAACTGCATTACTAGAGACATTTCTCAATAAATATCATAAACTCAGAATTAAGTCAACAATAGTCATGAAGTGTACTGTTTTTGTTAATTTCCTTTGTTTAGACACATAACTTACATTTCTAAAATTTCTACCTCACAAAGATAAACAGGCTGTGATATGTTTCTCATAGTCATTTTAATGTCATGACTCAGAGTATCAAAACACAGAATAAAGGTCTTATTACTGAAAGTAGCATATGGGTGAACATATAGGGAAATGAACCGACTGGCTGGCTCAAGACTTGACCTCGTCCTCCCTGGCCCCAAGCAGTGCCTGCTCCAGAACATCAGCTACCGTAAAAGGACCTGTAAGAATAAAAGGCGTGCACGTTCTTTACAGCCCATTGCCTAACGATAGGGCCCTTTAGTTTCATAGCTGCAAAGGCAGTTTGGGGATTTCCATAGCAGTGTTATAAAGATATTCAAAATCTGAGTATGCAGCTAAAATACTATGTGGGTATCTCCAGAACAGCAGTAGAGTGATGCTGTGCCTCAGTTCCAATCTTCTCTAGCAGTGTGTGTGTGTGTAGGGGGGAGGGTGAGTGTAGATGTGTGTGTGTGTGTGTGTGTGTGAATGTGTGGGTGTATATGTAGGTTCAAGCTCTTAGAGAAGCTTATATGTTAAAAACTGATATAAAAACAAATATAAACAGGTAATCAAGGAGTTAGTTAATGAATCTATACTTAACTCAAGGATTTATTGAAGATACACATTTATTTGTATGTTGAACTTGAAAACTGGTACGGATCAAATCTGAAAAATGTGGTTACACAGATTTTTCAGTTAAATTTTTTAGGAAATAAAACTAACCTTCTTGAAAGCCATATCCCAAAGAGAAATTAAAATATATTAAATGCTTAGATATATGCTGCTGCTGCTGCGTCGCTTTAGTCGTGTCCGACTCTGTGTGACCCCATAGATGGCAGCCCACCAGGCTCCCTCGTCCCTGGGATTCTCCAGGCAAGAACACTGGAGTGGGTTGCCATTTCCTTCTCCAATGCGTGAAAGTGAAAAGTGAAAGTGAAGTCACTCAGTCGTGTCCGACTCTAGCAACCCCATGGACTGCAGCCCACCAGGTCCCTCCGTCCGTGGGATTTTCTAGGCAAAAGTACTAGGAATAAATTATGTATATACTTTTATGTATGCATTATGGTGGTGGTAGTGATTTTATTATCCAGTCCTGTCCTACTCTGTGACTCCATGGACTGTAGCCCACCAGGGTACTCTGCCCATGGGATTTCCCAGGCAAGAATACTGGAGCGGGTTGCCATTTCCTTCTCCAGGGGATCTTCCCAACCCAGGGATTGAATCCAGGTTTCCTACATTGCAAGCAGATTTTTTACCGACTGAGCCACCAGGGAAGCCCTATGTAGTACATCTGATATTAATTTCTAAGTGTAGGATTTGTTCATAGTTGTTTTTAAGCAATAACTTAAGTGGATTTATTTAACAGTTGCATAATTTAAATTTCCTTTCTCATCTTGTTGACTCTGTACAGATGAGCCTATATACGCCTAATGTGAAACATTTCAAAGAATGGGAGGATAGTCAAAGAATGGGAGGATATATCAAGCATAAGTAAGCAAGTTTTACTAGTTTACATAGGAAACTTCTTCAGCAATAGTGGAAAAATCTGTATTTTGGGAGAGACTTATCAAGTTATCACTTGAAATTACTTTTTCATTTGATCTCTGAGCATCAGTTAAAAGAAATACTATTAAATGATAAAGTGGGAAGAAACCTGAGTTAAGATTTTAGAGTATACATAACTAAAAGGTTGGAAGATTCTAACAACAGTCAAATTAATCTCAGTGTGAAGGCTTGAAGTGGCCGTTTTTTTTAAAAAGCACTGATATTTAACGCGTACATAGAGTAAAAATAGAAAGTAAAGATAACTTCAAAAATATTTATTTTTACATTCTGAATATGTGAAAGGCTGCTATAATGTAGAAGAGGATTTTGATGATTAGATATATGTTCTTGAGAATTTTAAACAATGTGAGTTACAAAAAAAAAGTCTTCTTTTCCTGGCTTTGGTTATTAACTCTAGAGCACCTTAACTTATTTTTGTTGGAGAAATATACTCTAATGTTCGCCTACGTACCATATGTTTTAGTCCACTTTTTTTTTTTTTCAAATAGCGTATGAAGCATAGCCTCAACTGCTAAGTTGTCGCACCTCCATTTTTATACCTTTGTTTGAGCCTAATCTTAGCGGGAGGATAAAATACAATGTGCTTTAATGCAGTATATTTAACACAGAGCTTCGAAAATATAGAGTTATTCAATAAAACTGACAGTAGCTTGAGCCAATCAGAACAAAATATCAATGGAATCTATTTAGTAATATTCAAAGCTATTTCTTTGTTTTAGACAAGAATATACTTTCTAATTTTCTCTTGATAATGAGGGATCATGACTTCATTTTCATCCAATATTCTTTTATTGGTTGGAATGATAAATAGGGGTGGCATAGGGGAGCAGTGATATTCAGGGAAACAGATTCTCTAAAGAGAATAATGAGGAATTCTATGAAATTTGGCCAAATAAAAATCTGTGATTTCACACTGATGGTCACTGAATATCTTAAACCTTTATTTTTCTACCCTGTGTGAGTAGAAGCCTCTGATTCCACATTACTTTACATTTTATAACATCAAAAAGCAAATCACAAAAATTGCCTATTGAAAGCCCAAGAATAAAGTTTTTATCTCGATTATTTTTTGGAACTTTAAAAGTAGATGAAGACAGGGATGATAGTTAATAAAGCCAAAGCCATTGACTGCCTCTAATCTTCTTTCTCACAAGCTTCATGCACAAGGCAGGTTCTTTGGGAGAGAAATAAGAGGATCCTACAAAACGGACTTGTATAAATATTCCGTTCAAAGTGACAAATGGGAAAATTATAAATTGATGAAACCTAATCTTTTAAACTTTAAAAACTTTAGGAGTTTATTTACTAACAACAAAAAGTCTTAGTATTATATATTTTTATATATTTTTATATTTTCTGTAAAATTAAACAGTTTATTTTTTTGGAGCTAAAATGATTAATTTGCTTTAGGAGATTGTATTGGAATTTTGATGATTTGTATAGATATGTATCCAACAATATTAATTTAGAAGTCTAGGATTTGTTCATAGCTGTTTTTTGAAAAATCACTTCAAAGTAGCCTTTTAGTAAGCTGTATAATCACTCATTGATGGTTTTATTACTAAGGTTATAATGATTGTTTTCCCTCTGAGTCGGTCCTTTACTAACCATCTGTTCTAAAGTATAGTTGTTGTTTAGTCACTAATTCATGTCTGACTCTTTTGTGACCCCATGGACTGTAGCCCTCCAAGATCCTCTATCCATGGGATTTCCCAGGCAAGAATACTGGAGTGGGTTGCCATTTCCTTCTCCAGAGGATCTTCTCGACCCAGGGATTGAACTCGTGTCTCCTGCATTAGCAGGTGGATTCTTTATCACTATGACATCTGGGAAGCACACAGCTAAATAACAAACAGCAAAAAGTACAGTTACTGAATCTTCAGAAGAATGTATTAGGGTATACTTTTTCTACTATAGTGTCTAAATGCTGCTTGTTTTTAAAAGCAGTTTTAATACTTTTGGCATTTTATAGTTTTTGTGTTAGCAAACATTTATTGAGTTTCAGTTTTGTGCATTTTTTCTAGAGCTTAGTGTTTTGATAAACATGCATATCATTTATTTCCTGCCTGTAAAATTTTTGGAATTCTGTGGGGAAAAGTGAATTATAGTGTTATGATTAGACAGTGAATATTATTAGCATTTGTGTGCAGATTATATTTCTAAATACAAACAATAGCATGAGTAGTTCATTTATGATTTATATTTTATTGTGTCCTTTTTCCCCCCTTATATCTTGCCTCTATATCTGCCTGTATGCCCTTTCTGAAGCATTTAAAACAAATTGAAGAAGGATAAAATAATTCACATAAACAATTCAGCATTTAGCTTCTAAAAACATGAACATTAACCTTACAACTACACTGCACTTCTCACATTAAGAAATTTAACCTTTATATAAAAATGTAATCTAATATATAGTTCATATGCAAATATCCCAGTTATCTGAACACTGTCCTTTTTAGCTATTTTTTAAAATTTCAACATCTAAGCAGTGATCATACATTTATTTCATTGTCACCTCTCTTTAATCTCCTTCAGGCCAGCAGCCTTCTGTTTGTCTGTATGGTATGAACATGTTTGTTGAGCTCAGGCTAGTTGTTTGCAAAATGACTCTTAATCTGGATTTGTTTGTTTCCTCACAGTTAGATTCAGGTGAAACATTTGAAGCCTACCAGGCTCCTCTGTCCATGGAATTCTCCAAGCAAGAATACTGGAGTGAGTTGCCATTTCCTTTTCCAGGGAATCTTCCCAACCCAGGGATCGAACCCAGGTCTCCCGCATCTCAGGCAGACGCTTTAACCTCTGAGCCACCAGGGAAGCCCAGATGAGACTCTGTCTTCTCAGTGTGTCACATTCAAAGCCTAATGCATTGTTAAAATGCTGTGCTGGCATTCCTCATAATTGTGTGTGTGTTAGTTGCTTAGTGGTATCTGACTCTCTGCAACCCCACAGACTGTAGCCCACCAGGCCCCTCTATCAACAGGATTCTCCAGGCAAGAATACTGGAGTGGGTTGCCATTTCCTTCTCCAAAAGGAACTATAGAAAGAAAGAAAGAAAATGAAGTCGCTCATTCGTGTCCGACTCTTTGCGACCCCCTGGACTATGGCCTACCAGGCTCCTCCATCCATGGAATGTTCCAGGCAAGAGTAGTGGAGTGGTTTGCTATTTCCTTCTCCTTCCTAATAATTGCTATAGGAGAAAGATATTATTATCCTAACTTTATACATATTAATTGGAGAGTTACAGAAATTAAATTACCTGCTAAAATTGGTATGTGGCATCTCTGGGCCTTGAATATAGATCTTCCATTGTCAAGTCCTATGCTTATTTTTTAAATCATAATAAAGTTGTTCCTCTCACAATTAATTTATTTACTATTTTCAGCTAAGATCTCTTCATAATATCATTGGTGAAAATATGTAGTCAGGTTTTGATTTGCTTTTCTATTTCATTAGTTTTGCTTTTGGTTCCTAATGAATTTTGGCTAACTTTTGGTCACAATGTCTTATTAAATGGAATTGAACATACAATGGAATAAGTATAGTTAACATATTACTGAAGCATCATTTCAGAGAGTCAGTTTGGAAGAATAATCGATTTCTTGAAAAATGTACTGAGACAAAATATGGGGATAGAAAAAAGTAAAAATCAAATCTTTGTTTAAAACCAGCATAAGGTAGAGGATGACTTGGCAATAAATGTCTCAAAAATGTGTATATTTGTGGGATAAAAAAGTGACTGTTGAAAGCAGAATATTTTGAAGAGCACACATATGGTAGTATCTTTGGAAAAAAAAGCTGTGATTATGAATATTCTATTCAGAGCTAAGGAATTTGACAAAGACTTCTGAAGTAGAGTCATTCAGTTCAGTTCACTTCAGTCACTTAGTCGTGTCTGACCCCATGAACCACAGCACTCCAGGCTTCCCTGTCTATCACCAACTCCCAGAGCCTACTCAAACTCATGTCCATTGAGTTGGTGATGCCAACCAACCAACTCATTCTCTGTCGTCCCCTTCTATTCCTGCCTTCAATCTTTTCCAGCACCAGGGTCTTTTCCAATGAGTCAGTTCTTTTCATCATGTGGCCAAAGTATTGGAGTTTCAGCTTCAGCATCAGTCCTTCCAATGAACACTCAGGACTGATCTCCTTTAGGATGGACTGGTTGGATCTCCTTGTAGTCCAAGGGACTCTCAAGAGTCTTCTCCAACACCACAGTTCAAAAGCATCAATTCTTCAGCATTCAGCTTTCTTCATAGTCCAACTCTCACATCCATACATGACTACTGGGAAAACCATAGCTTTGATTAGACGGACCTTTGTTGGCAAAGTAATGTCTCTGCTTTTTAATATGCTGTCTAGGTTGGTCATAACTTTTCTTCCAAAGAGCAAGAGTCTTTTAATTTCATGGCTGCAGTCACCATATACAGTGATTTTAGAGCCCCCCAAAATAAAGTCTGTCACTGTTTTCACTGTTTCCCCATCTATTTGCCATGAAGTGATGGGACTGGATGCCATGATCTTAGTTTTCTAAATGTTGAATTTTAAGCCAACTTTTTCACTCTCCTCTTTCACTTTCATCAAAAGGTTCTTTAGTTCTTCTTTGCTTTCTTCCATAAGGGTGGTGTCATATGCATATCTGAGGTTATTGGTATTTTTCCTGGCAATCTTGATTCTAGCTTGTGCTTCATCCAGCACAGCATTTCTCATGATGTACTCTGCATATAAGTTAAATAAGCAGTTAAATATACAGCCTTGACACACTCCTTTTCCTATTTGGAAACAGTCTGCTGTTCCATGTCCAGTTCTAACTGTTGCTTCTTGACCTGCATGGAGGTTTCATAAGAGGCAGGTCAGGTGGTTTTGTATTCCCATCTCTTTCAGAATTTTCCACAGTTTGTTGTGATCCACACAAAAGCTTTGGCATAGTCAATAAAACAGAAGTAGATGTGTTTTTTCTGGAACTCTCTTGAAGTAGAGCCATACATATTGGAATTTTATGGTACAAAAGATTTGCTTATTTTCATTCACCAGTTTAATAAAAGCTTCCCTTCGCTTGAGATTGCACAAGTGGAATGCATCAGATCAGATCAGATCAGTCGCTCAGTTGTGTCCGACTCTTTGTGACCCCATGAATCGCAGCATGCCAGGCCTCCCTGTCCATCACCAACTCCCGGAGTTCATTGAGACCCACGTCCATCAAGTCAGTGATGCCATCCAGCCATCTCATCCTCTGTCGTCCCCTTCTCCTCCTGCCCCCAATCCCTCCCAGCATCAGAGTCTTTTCCAGTGAGTCAACTCTTCCCATGAGGTGGCCAAAGTACTGGAGTTTCAGCTTTAGCATCATTCCTTCCAAAGAAATCCCAGGGCTAATCTCCTTCAGAATGGACTGGTTGGATTTCCTTGCAGTCCAAGGGACTCTCAAGAGTCTTCTCCAACACCACAGTTCAAAAGCATCAATTCTTCAGTGCTCAGCCTTCTTCACAGTCCAATTCTCACATCCATACATGACCACAGGAAAAACCATAGCCTTGACTAGATGAACCTTTGTTGGCAAAGTAACGTCTCTGCAAAGTAATGTCTCTTTTTTAATATGCTGTCTAGGTTGGTCATAACTTTTCTTCCAAGGAGTAAGCGTCTTTTAATTTCATGGCTGCAGTCACCATCTGTAGTGATTTTGGAGCCCAGAAAAATAAAGTCTGACACTGTTTCCACTGTTTCCCCATCTATTTCCCATGAAGTGGTGGGACCAGATGCCATGATCTTTGTTTTCTGAATGTTGAGCTCTAAGCCAACATTTTCACTCTCCACTTTCACTTTCCTCAAGAGGCTTTTGAGTTCCTCTTCACTTTCTGCCATAAGTGTGGTGTTATCTGCATATCTGAGGTTATGATATTTCTCCTGGCAATCTTGATTCCAGTTTGTGTTTCTTCCAGTCCAGCGTTTCTCATGATGTACTCTGCATATAAGTTAAATAAGCAGGGTGACAATATACAGCCTTACCACCAAACCAAATCTACACATGTTTCCTCATATGATCCCCAAGATGACTGTCTACACTATGCGACACCTATTACCGTGTTAGAGGCAACATGGTAATATAAGTGTAGGAGTAAAGTATGGAGTTTTAGTTCAGTCAAACTTGAGTTAATTTGAAAACCACTTCTGTCTTTCATGTTCACTGACTCTGAAGTAGTTTTTTAACTTCCTTGGGCCTGATTCCATTCATAAAATGGAGATCATGGTACCATTTCAAATGATTCCTGTGAGAAGGAATTAAATAACGAAAGAAGCATGCACTGTGCTTGGAATAATACATTTTTTATCAAAGAAAACCAACTCTATTCTCCTTTTCCACCAACTGCAGTGCACCAAAGTGGACTTATTGATCAGCAAAGCATTGAATTTAAAGGTTAAAATAGAGGTTTATATCTATCCCTGGTGGCTCAGATGGTAAAGAATCTGCCTGCAACGCAGGAGACCCAGGTTCCATCCCTGGATCACGAAGAGTCCCTGGAGAAGGGAACTTCAGTATACTTGCCTGGAGAATTCCGTGGACAGAGAAGCCTGGCAGGTACAGTCCATGAGGCACAGAGTTGGATGTGACTGAGTGACTAACACTTTTTTTTTCTTTTACATCAATCTATTTACCTATGTTGCTCTATATCTATGTCACTGTACTTATCATCTATTTAGTAATTTTTTATAATAATGGAAACCTGTAATAATGGAAAATTCCTTCAAATGAAATCCTAATTGAAATGCTAGTATGCGCTATGTGCTAAGTCACTTGAGTGGTATCTGACTCTTTGCGACCCTGTTTACTGTAGCCCTCCAGATTCTTTTGTCCATGGGATTCTACAGGCAAGAATGCTGGAATGGATTGTCATTTCCTTCTCCAGGGGATCTTTCCGATCCAGGGATTGACCCCACATCTCTTATGTTGCCTGCATTGGCAGGCAGGTTCTTTACCACCAGCAAAATCAATGTAAATGCTCGGATTGATAATTGCTTTTCCCAGAAACAGCTCCCAGACCTGCATGGCACTGTGGGATACAGTCTGAAAATCACTGGGTTAAATGAGCCTTTATGGGTTCTGCATCCATCCCATTTCAGCAAAACTTTGCAACCTTAGTTTTCAGACTTCATCTGCTGCAGACACAACTGACACTGCATTATTTAAACAGCTCACATTTTATTGGTTCATTCATCCCATTTTTCACTGAAGGATTAAATTTCTCCAAATGAATTCATTTCTCTTCAAATGAATATCCAGGAATGACACATGTTTGATAGATACAGGTATTCTATTTTTAAATAATGCCATATATATACCACAGACATAATAATTAATGGTATTATATGTTTCAAATTTCTAAGTGAGTAGATTTCTCAAGCCTTTAATACAAGAAAAAAATTGTAACTTTGCAGAAAAGGATGTTAACTAAACTTATTGTGGTAATCATTTTGCAATAATTTACATGTATCAAATCATTATGTTCTACACATTAAACTGATAAATGCTATTTGTCAATTATATCACAATGAAACTAGGAAAATAATAAATAAATCAATACAGTTTTATTCTAAATAATACTCTGATATTTCCAAGCTGCCACTCTGAATTTATTTAAGAAGAATAATTTATAGCTTCTGGGAAGGAAGAAGATAATGCCTAAAACAAAGATGTCATTACTTTGGCAAAGTTTCAGTTTTTAAGTCCTATGATGGGAAAATTAGACCTTCTTGAGAGATAAAATTTTTTTCTTAGAAATCTCAAAACTAAGTTTTAGTGTCAATAGACAATCCTAAATACTAGGATCTTAATACTAGTAGCATAGAGTTATTACAATGACCTGTGGAATAGGAAAGACATGGCTTAACTCTAGGAGAAGTTCCTGCTGGGAAGGATCAGGAAGAGGGAAACAGAGAGCAAAGGTGAAGATACAAATGTAGAAACCCTCAGATGTCCAGTGTCTCATTTCCAGGCTGTACCCTATAAAACTTCTAGAGAAATCTTGCATTAGTCATGGCTTCATGACCCCTGTGGCATGGAGGGGGTAGAAGACTAGTTTTTATGGTGAGTCTAGGTTGGTGCCAATGGGCACACTCACCCAGGGTTCTACACTCCTCACTATGGTACAATGAGGACAACTCAGAATTTCTGTTTTTTTTTTTTTTTTTTTTCTTGGCAATGTTTTGGAAGTGTAGAGAAAGCCTGTCAATAAGAAATTTGGATTTGGATCCCAGAGGCTATTGAGTGACTGTAATTCCAACTGGAGAAAATGGCAAAGTCCATGATTATGAAAAGAAATGTTAGGATAAACAAAGAATGTCAAATGAGGCAAACTACATACCAGATAATGGAGCAAAGGCAGACACTGGAGTTCATGGGCCGAATGGAATGAAGTAGGAGGTTGCCATGGAATCCACATTCCTTCCCTGATTTTGGAATGCACAAAATCCTGAAGAGAAGTGTAATAGCAGGGTAAGAGGAGGTTGTTGAAGAGCTCCAGAGTGACTGAATATTTTCCTCTTCATTCCTGAAATTTAAACAGTGCACAGACTTAAATGGTACTGACAAATCACTTGACCATATAGATTGACATCCCCAACCCCAGGGCCATCTTTCTGGATTGGAACTGGGCTGCACAGCAGAAAGTGAGCACTTGTCTTCCACGAAACCGGCCCCTGTGCCAGAAAGTTTGGGGGGCCACGGATACAGACTATCCTGAAACAGCCTGGAGTAAACTGATTAGTGAAGGCACCTGAGGCTAAAAAGTAAATTTGTACAACGTTATACATTTTTAAAGAACATCTGAGACAAAGTGTACATTTTTGTTACAATGCTTCCAGGAACTCATCTTAACCTATTGCTTTGCTAACAACAGGATCCCATAGTGGGTATTCTCATTTCTCAAATAGAAAACCCACCAGTCACCAACATGGAGCCAACAAACATTGGCATGACTCACTGAATAAGTCAACACCAGCATAAAGCTGCTGGGAGGCTCTTTGGCACTGTCAGGGAAAAGGGAAATCCCCATCTCTCTTTTAGGTTTGATTTGGATTTAAAAAAAAAGTCTTATGGCAAGGTTGCTGGTTTAGAGAAGAAACTGTTCCATTAAACTTTCTTACTCAGAGCCCTGTTCATCTCTCCAGGACCCAGGAATAAATCTACAAGATGGATTTAAATGACTGCCACCACATGCAAAACTGCTATTTCTTTCTAACAGCTAAACTTTCTTTCTGGATAAAATTCATCAGGCCTGCCACTTTTTACCAGCATGAGTTTTCTCTGGCCAAATGGGAGTGGGGGTGTTAGAAAAGCCTTTAGGTTTTTAGAAGTATCTTGAAAATCAGCTAGACTTGGAAAGTAGTTAGACTTTTTTTTTTTTTTAACTTTTTATTTAATGTTGGAGTATAGTTATTTAACAAGTGTGTTAATTTCATATGCACAGCAAAATGATTCAGCTCTATGTATACATGTATCTAATCTTTTCCAAGATTAGAAAAGATGCCCTTTTCATTATAGGGGACTGGAATGCAAAAGTAGGAAGTCAAGAAACACCTGGAGTAACAGGCAAATTTGGCCTTGGATTACAGAATGAAGCAGGGCAAAGACTAATAGAGTTTTGCCAAAAAAAATACACTGGTCATGGTAAACACCCTCTTCCAACAACACAAGAGAAGATTCTACACATAGACATCATCAGATGGTCAACACTGAAATCAGATTGATTATATTCTTAGCAGCCAAAGACGGAGAAGCTCTCTACAGTCAGCAAAAATAAGACCAGGAGCTGACTGTGGCTCAGATCATGAGCTCCTTATTGCCAAATTCAGACTTAAATTGAAAAAAGTAGGGAAAACCACTAGACCACTCAGGTATGACCTAAATCAAATCCCTTATGATTATACAGTAGAAGTGAGAAATAGATCTAAGGGACTAGATCTGATAGATAGAGTGCCTGATGAACTATGGACTGAGGTTCGTGACATTGTAGAGGAGACAGGGATCAAGACCATCCCCATGGAAAAGAAATGCAAAAAAGCAAAATGGCTGTCTGAGGAGGCCTTAAAAATAGCTGTGAAAAGAAGAGAAGCAAAAAGCAAAGGAGAAAAGGAAAGATATAAGAATCTGAATGAAGAGTTCCAACGAATAGCAAGAAACGATAAGAAAGCCTTTCTCAGTGATCAATGCAAAGAAATAGAGGAAAACAACAGAATGGGAAAGACTAGAGACCTCTTCGGGAAAATTAGAGATACCAAAGGAATATTTCATGCAAAGATGGGCTTGATAAAGGACAGAAATGGTATGGACCTAACAGCGCAGAAGATATTAAGAAAAGGTGGCTAGAATACACAGAAGAACTGTACAAAAAAGATCTTCATGACCCAGGTAATCACGATGGTGTGACCACTGACCTAGAGCCAGACATCCTGGAATGTGAAGTCAAGTGGGCCTTAGAAAGCATCACTATGAACAAAGCTAGTGGAGGTGATGGAATTCCAGTTGAAATATTTCAAATCCTGAAAGATGATGCTGTGAAAGTGCTGCACTCAATATGCCAGCAAATTTGGAAAACTCAGCAGTGGCCACAGGACTGGAAAAGGTCAGTTTTCATTCCAATCCCAAAGAAAGGCAATGCCAAAGAATGCTCAAACTACTGCACAATTGCACTCATCTCACACGCTAGTAAAGTAATGCTCAAAATTCTCCAAGCCAGGCTTCAGCAATACATGAACTGTGAACTTCCAGATGTTCAAGCTGGTTTTAAAAAAGGCAGAGGAACCAGAGTTCAAATTGCCAACATCTGCTGAATCATCGAGAAAGCAAGAAAGTTCCAGAAAAACATCTATTTCTGCTTTATTGACTATGACAAAGCCTTTGACTGTGTGGATCACAATAAACTGTGGAAAATTCTGAAAGAGATGGGAAATACCAGACCACCTGACCTGCCTCTTGAGAAACCTATATGCAAGTCAGGAAGCAACAGTTATAACTGGACATGGAAAAACAGACTGGTTCCAAATAGGAAAAGGAGTACGTCAAGGCTGTATATTGTCACCCTGCTTATTTAACTTATATGCAGAGTACATCATGAGGAATACTGGACTGGAAGAAGCACAAGCTGGATTCAAGATTGCCGGGAGAAATATCAATAACCTCAGATATGCAGATGACACCACCCTTATGGCAGAAAGTGAAGAGGAACTAAAAAGCGTCTTGATGAAAGTGAAAGAGGAGAGTGAAAAAGTTGGCTTAAAGCTCCACATTCAGAAAACGAAGATCATGGCATCAGGTCCCATCACTTCATGGGAAATAGATGAGGAAACAGTGGAAACAGTGTCAGACTTTATTTTTCTGGGCTCCAAAATCACTACAGATGGTGACTGCAGCCATGAAATTAAAAGACACTTACTCCTTGGAAGAAAAGTTATGACCATCCTAGATAGCATATTCAAAAGCAGAGACATTACTTTGCCAACTAACGTCTGTCTAGTCAAGGCTATGGTTTTTCCAGTGGTTATGTATGGATGTGAGAGTTGGACTGTGAAGAAAGCTGAGTGTCTAAGAATTGATGCTTTTGAACTGTGTTGTTGGAGAAGACTCTTGAGAGTCCCTTGGACTGCAAGGAGATCCAACCAGTCCATTCTGAAGATCAGCTCTGGGATTTCTTTGGAGGGAATGATGCTGAAGCTGAAACTCCAGTACTTTGGCCACCTCATGCTAAGATTTGACTCACTGAAAAAGACTCTGATGCTGGGAGGGATTGGGGGCAAGAGGAGAAGGGGACAGCAGAGGATGAGATGGCTGGATGGCATCACTGACTCAATGGACGTGAATCTGGGTGAACTCTGGGAGTTGGTGATGGACAGGGAGGCCTGGTGTGCTGCGATTCATGGGGTCACAAAGAGTCAGACAAGACTGAGCGACTGAACTGAACTGAATCTTTTCCAAGTTCTTTTCCATTTAGGTTGTTCCATGATATTGAGCAGAGTTCCCTGTACTATACCGTCATCCCTGTTGGTTATCCATTTTAAATACAGCAGTGTCATACTATTGGATTTAAGTATGATCCCAGGTGTTTCTTTATTCCTCTCTGGTATTTTGAGTTAAGTAACAGCACCCCACTCCAGTACTCTAGCTTGGAAATTCCCATGGATGGAGGAACCTGGTATGCTGAAGTCCATTGGGTCGCTAGGAGTCGGACACGACTGAGTGACTTCACTTTCACTTTTCACTTTCATGCATTGGAGAAGGAAATGGCAACCCACTCCAGTGTTCTTGCCTGGAGAATCCCAGGGACAGTGGAGCCTGATGGGCTGCCATCTATGGAGTCGCACAGATTTGGACACGACTGAAGCAACTTAGCAGCAGCAGCAGCAACAGCATCGTTATTCAGTCTCTATAGGAAAAAGGGAATAATGGTTTATGGAGAAGAGCTCTGGACACTGAATTAGAGAACCCATGTTTCTTTCATATCCTCCTAGGCAGGAACAGAATGACATTTGACAAGTCATCCAGCTACCCCAGTCTTAGATGTTTCACATAAAATGCATAATTATAATGTCCCATATTCCTTATAGATTTGATAAAAATAACAGGTTCACCAAGTATGAGAACACACTTTGCAAAGTGACATACACAAAATAATATTTTTATTGCTGACCTTGGGTTACAGAAGCAGTCAGAAGTCAGTCATGTGTCAGTGCAAAGAGGTCTCTCTCCAATGATTGAAGAGAGTCTAAGTCAGAAAAATGTATGTGCTTTAAAGTTGTTCATATACCATTAACATTTTATAGGTAATTTTTTCTTCTACTTTTTAATTTTAGTTGATCCACTTAAACCTCTGTACACATTCCACAATAAGTAGGAACAAAAGAAAACATCGTTGTTGTGGATTAAAACAGATAACTATTCTAAATGTGTTTTCCCTGCAATTTGAACATTCATGAGCAACAAGACTACTGAAGTCCAGCTAAGCATTATGATAGCTTTTTAGAAGTAATATTACTAGACAGTATTATAGCGAGTCTTAGTTCTGCTTGGAATATGACATTTGCATGGGGTTTTTCTATTGAAATGGAATGTGTGCACATTCCAATTTTCCCCACATTAAAGAACAGAACATTCTGCCTCATTTTCATCTGCTTCACATGACATCTATGCACAGAGATCCTACTGACTTAAAAAAGTAATAATCCATAGGGCACTACCCTAGATGAACTTTCCCAAGATAGGCCTAAACTTTAAAGATGCTTCTCAATTTTTTTTCTCTGCTACTGTTTCTGTTCTGTAATATTTAGTAGTAAAGAAAGGGCTTTAGTATAAATTATAAAATTCTTAACCCATACCCCAAAAGAGTCAACTCCCATTTTATGTCTGTAAACTGGTCAGTTTAATCAACCTCCCAATGCGTAATAAAATTGCTGGACTGAATCAGTCTGTTCTGACCATATTTTGGCAGCATAGTTCTACATAGTTCTACACTCACTGAGGAAACCAGAAGGGAAAGAGACACGTGTACCCCAATGTTCATCGCAGCACTGTTTATAATAGCCAGGACATGGAAGCAACCTAGATGTCCATCAGCAGATGAATGGATAAGAAAGCTGTGGTACATATACACAATGGAGTATTCCTCAGCCATTAAAAAGAATACATTTGAATCAGTTCTAATGAGGTGGATGAAACTGGAGCCTATTATACAGAGTGAAGTAAGCCAAAAGGAAAAACACCAATACAGTATACTAATGCATATATATGGAATTTAGAAAGATGGTAACAATAACCCTGTGTACGAGACAGCAAAAGAGACACTGATGTATAGAACAGTCTTATGGACTCTGTGGGAGAGGGAGAGGGTGGGAAGATTTGGGAGAATGGCATTGAAACATGTAAAATGTCATGTATGAAATGAGATGCCAGTCCAGGTTCGATGCACGATACTGGATGCTTGGGGCTAGTGCACTGGGTTGACCCAGAGGGATGGTATGGGGAGGGAGGAGGGAGGAAGGTTCAGGATGGGGAACACATGTATACCTGTGGCGGATTCATTTTGATATTTGGCAAAACTAATACAATTATGTAAAGTTTAAAAATAAAATAAAATAAAAAATGTCAACATCGTCACTCTTGGAAGTGCGGTAGATTACAACGCCTTCCCCAGTCATTACTTTCTGTGTGTTGCCCTTTGTACTGATTGGTAGCTTCTCTAACCAAGAAAGTGAAAGTGTTAGTCACTCAGTCGTGTCTGACTTTTTGCAACCCCATGCATTACATCCTGCCAAGCTCCTCTATCCATGGGATTCTCCAGGCAAGAATACTGGAGTGCATTGCCATCCCCTTCTCCAGGAGATCTAACCAGGAGGAGAAGGCTATTTCCCCTCCTCTTAAATCTGGACTGGCTTTGTGTCTTGCTTTTGCCAATAGAATAAAACAGAAGTGTTGTTTATTTTCAAGCCTAGTCTTCAAGAGATCTTAAACATCTCTGCTCACTATATTGGAACAGCACCCAACTAACATGAGAGGCTGAGAACAAGAGTCTGTGTGAAGAAGAGCTGAGTTGTGTTAGCAGAGACTATGCTAGACCAATCTGTTCCCAGTTGAACCATGAGCTGACCACAGTCACATGAGTGAGCCTCATCAGGATCTATAGATTGAGAAGTCAAGCCACAAACTCATGATGTGCATAAAAGCTGCTCTTATAAGCCACGACTCAGTGTGAGTGTTTATTGAGCAGATAACTGATAGAGAAGGACTGGGGCTTCCCAGGTGGCAGTAGTGGGAAAGAACCCACCTGCCAGTACAGGAGACGTAAGAGACCTGGATTAAATCCCTGGGTAGGGAAGATCCCCTGGAGGAGGGCATGGCAATCCACTCCAGTATTCTCGCCTGGAGAATCCTATGGACAGAGGAGCCTGGCGGGCTACAGTCCATTAGGGTCACAAAGAGTCAGACATCACTAAAGTGTCTTAGCACACACACACACAGGAGGACTGATCATTTATCTAGGAAAAGTTATTCTTCGTGGTCTTGACATCGTGACTGGAAGTTCATCTTCACAAGAAAGAGATAAAGTCTAGGAAAAACTTTGAAGCTTTGACAAATTCACATATGAATATGTAGTGATAAGAATGATAATTTATATATTCATTTGAAACTAGTCAACATGAAAATGGCAATTAAGCTGATTTTTTTAGCTTATGAAATAATCATAAAACCATGACAGGAGAAGAGCACCATGAAAAAGTTGACCAGTGTTTGCACAACTGGTAGGAGGTGAGGATTCTCTTAGGAGGAATTTTCCACCTGTAATGTAAAATGTCCACTGAGAACTCTGGCCTGTTGGTTTAGATCAAAAAGTAAAATGTCACATCTTATCTAAACCATATGCATGTGCTTTCAATAGTCACATCCTCATGGCCAATGGAAAGTTACAATGGCTCATATGGCCAGTGGAAGATTACAAATATTCTGTTCCATAAATGCTTTCTCTTACAGTGTGCTGAACACAAAGCTTGAACAAGTCTGGGAATTTATAAAAGGGTCTGTAAATTAAAGTAATTAGTAGAGAAAATGATCTAATTCTCTATGGAATTTTCACTTATACATGTCACTCATTCTTATGTGAACATGTGTGAATCGATGATGTGGTTGTTGATTATAATAATGCTAATTGATTTTGATAATGATATGGTACACTCTTACACAAGAAGGAAAGAACATTTGGCTGTAAGTGTGAGACTAATGGAACCACAGCAGTTATGGGTCTAAAATCTTGGTGATTTGAAGGGGAAAAAGTTACTTACAATCCCTCACATTGCCTTGGAACTTTCTTAACATAATTGATATCCTACATAAAATTGGTTATCTGAAGAACTGATGAAGAACAATTGCGTCTCATTATAGTAGTTAGTATCAGGAATTCACTTTTTAAAAAGTCATTATTACCTTAGAGCTATTCCTTGAGAGCGTTCACATAATGGCTCATTTGCAATAGCTTTGGGAGAAGGGGGGCTTTTTTTAGACATCTTTTCTCATCAGATCCTTTAGTTCATTGTGGTCCTTTTTTCTCAGCTGATGGATATCGTGAAAGATTAAGTGAAAGGACTGAGAGAGAGCAACTTCTAAAAATACCTTTTTCACTGAAAAGATGTCCTGATGTAAAAACAAGATAGTGAGTACCTGGAATAAAATGTGCTTAATTTAGGCTATATCTAGATGAAACAAGATCATCCAACCATACTCTTATTATGAGGCTGCATCAGTGACTAATGAGAATTCAAGTATAGTTTCACTTTTTAAAAATTTACAGTAGTGGTTCTTGAAGGAGGTGATTTTGTCCATTCAGGGCACATCTGCAAGCATCTAGAGACAGTTTTGAATATCTTGATTTGTGGGTGCTAAGCTTCCCCAGTGGCTCAGCTGTAAAGAATCAGCCTGTAATGCAGGAGACACTGGTTCGATCCCTGGGTCAGGAAGACCCCCTGGAAGAGTGCATGGCAACCCACTCCAGTATTCTTGCCTGGAGAATTCCATGACAGAGGAGCCTGGCAGGCTACAGTCCATAGGGTCACAAAGAATCTGACATGACTGAAGCAACTTAGCATGCATGCAGATGAGTACTAACTGGTGGGTAAAAGGGTAGGGATACTGCTCCAAACTCAACAAGGCACAGTAAGCCCCACAACAAGAATTATATAGGCTAAAGTGTCAACAGAGGGGGATTCCTCAGGAAGTTCAGTGGCTGACTTCACACTCCCAATGCAGGGGGCCTTGGTTCTATCCCTGGTCAGGGAACTAGTCTCACATACTCCAACTAACAGTCCACATGCTGCAACTAAAGATCCTGCGTGCCATAATGAAGATCAGAGACCCTCTGTGCCACAACTAAACCCTGAAACAGCCAAACACATATATAAAATGTTTTTAAAAAATTAAAGTGTCAATAGAACTGATATTGAGAAATCCCGATTTAGAGAATACATTGTTGTTCAATGCCAATTCCACACCTTAGTTCTAGCATCTGATATGCTTTTACATTCTAAAAAGGAAACATTGTATAGTGCTTAAGAGTGAGCTCAGGAATCAAACTTTCTGTTTTCAAATTCTAGTTCAGTTCCGTTCAGTCACTCAGTCGTGTCCGACTCTTGGCGACCCCATGGACTGCAGCACGCCAGGCCTCCCTGTCCATCACCAACTCCCAGAGTTTACTCAAACTCGTCTCCATTGCCTTCTCCTCCTGCCCTCAATCTTTCCCAGCATCAGAGTCTTTTCAAATGAGTCAGCTCTTCGCATCAGGTGGCCAAAGTATTGGAGTTTCAGCTTCAACATCAGTCCTTCCAATGAACACCCAGGACTGATCTCCTTTAGGATGGACTGGTTGGATCTCCTTGCAGTCCAAGGGGCTCTCAAGAGTCTCCTCCAACACTACAGGTCAAAAGCATCAATTCTTCGGCTCTCAGCTTTCTTTATAGTCCAACTCTCACATCCACTAGTTATAAAGTGTGTGACTTTGGACAAGTTATGTATCCCCTTTATCCCTTAGTTTTCTAATCTACACCTTCTGAATAATAACTATCTCATAGGGGTTTGTGATGATAAAACAAAGTCAAATGCATAAAAGTGCCTGGCATATAATATGTTAGGAGCCCAGTATCCAGCCAAACACACATATAAAATGTTTTTTAAAAACATTTTAAAATGGAGCCCACCAGGCTTCTCTGCCCATGGGAATTTCCAGGCAAGAAGACTCAAGGGGGGTGCCATTTCCTTTTCTTGGCACATAATATTCACTCACTAAGTAATAGCTGTTGTTACTGTTTTATTCAAATAATAAAATTGGTATAAAATGATATAGATGACTGTGTAGCAAGTATTTGTAATCACACTTGAACTTCTCTGTGAAGGTTCAAAATGAACTTCAGGAGTTACAGTAATGCTGAACAACTATCTATTTAGCTCACATATTCAGTGGTAAATGAGTTCACATTTTAATGACCATAAAAGTGAAAGTTTTCACTGTTGAGCAGAGTGTAATTACACATGCAAAATTTAAGATTATCACAAACCTTTTTGGAGTTAAGAGTATAACAAAGAAAGATATAATAACAAGTATATGGGTTTGGTTCAATACAAATTTATTAAGTAACTTCTACATACAAGACCAAATGCTTTACTGAACAGATGGAAAATTGTTCAGAAACTTCTCTTGTAGTTTTCAAATTGGACAAGCTCTAGGTAGGGCAGAGCTGTGCTTGAAGAGGGGTTTCCCAGGTGGTGCTAGAGGTAAATAATTTGTCTGCCCATGCAAGAGACCTAAGAGATGCCGGTTCAATCCCTCAGTCAGAAAGATCCCCTGGAGGGGGCATGGCAACCTACTCCAGTACTCTTGCTTGGAGAATCCCTGACAGGCTATGGTCAATAGGGTTACAAAGAGTCAGACACTCCTGAAGCGACCTAGCATGCATGCATGCACACACACACACACACACACACACACACACACACACACACACACACACATGTTGGAAGAGAAGATGATCTCTGAGCACGACTGGGGTTGGTGACATTGGTAAACTATATTGCTAATTTCTGTGGAAGAATTTCTACCAGGACTGGGTGTTGCTATAACAAAACAGATGGAATATTTGGCAATGACTTTGGATACTGGCAGTGAGGGGCAAGGTAACTATTATAGGAGTGTGGAGAAATGGTGACCCATATGTGGCAAGGCATTTGATACAAATGACTCCTGTGACTGTGTAGAAATCACATAATATAATCAATAAATTTGTGGTTCTAAGTGCAAAGATTGAGAAATAAGTATTAAGTACGAGTAATGGTTACAATTGGCTGCGTTTAAAAAGAATCTCGGAAACGAGCACAACATTATAAACCAACCCTGTTATTGTGCTTAGTTGCTCAGTCCTTTCTGACCCTTTGTGACCCCATGGACTGTAGTCGACCATTCTCCTATATCCATGGAATTTTCCAGTCAAGAATCCTGGAGTGGGTTTCTGTTTCCTACTCCAGGGGATCTTCCTGACCCAGGGATCCAGCCCACATCTCTTGTGTTTCCTGCATTGGCTGGTGGCTTCTTTAGGACTGCACCACTTCAATAATTTAAAAAAAATGAAGAAAAAAAGAATCTCAACACTTCTTGAATGAATTAATAAATCTTGACTTCTATTCTTTAGTTCAAATTCCTAATCTTTCTTGAATTCTTGTCTTTGCCTCCTAACTAGTCTCTTTACTGGGAAAGAGTACACTTATCTAATTTCTTTTTCTAGTTTAAATTTATCTAATTTCCTTTTCATTCTCTGGGAAGATCACCTATTAAATATGCCAATTATTGCCTTGCATCGAATGAAGCAGTATATATTACACATCACATCCCTTAGTAAGTCCTACAATATTTTGGCTTCTGCTTACCTTTCCTCTTTTCTACTCATTTCCCACATATAACCTACCCTTTCAACCGAACATATTCAAATCTTTTCACTTCCACAGCTCAATGTTTATAAATGAAAAATTTTCACAGTTGGAAATTTCTGCCTTTAGTTTTTCTGGGAACATAGCAGCTACTTAATACATACTTGTAGTGTTAAGAAATGATAAATATATAAAGATCAACAAAAAAAGGAACTATTGCACTCATGGAAAATATCAATCAGGTACCATAGAAAAATAATTTGAAATCGCTCACATTTTAATGTGCCTATAAATCACCTGAGTTCTTATTAAAATGCAAATTCTGGTTCAATAGGCCTGAAGCAGGCATGAGATGCATTCTTATCTATAGCTCTCAGGTGATACCAAAACTACTTGTCCATGGGTCTCAGTGGGGTTAACAAAGTCCTGTTTGTAGAATTTGTAGTCCTAAAGTAGAATTTTTCACAAAAATAGAAAGAGAATATAGATAAAGAAACAGTACTAACAAAGTCCACTGAGATAGAAAATTATTGGTTGCTTTTCGCCACAATGAATTATTTCTATTTTATGGTCTCAAGATTTGCAGAAGTAAAATTAAGGCAATAATGTTGGAAAGATAAGACCATATTGTAAAAGATCTTGATGATCACAGTGAGAAACGTATACCTAGTAAAGCTAGTAGTGATAAACAACTTTTTTCGGGAATTATATGTATGTATGTATGTATGAGTATGTACACATTAATTCATGGCTATTTGGATTGTGAATAAATAAATTAAAGGAAAAGAATTTGGGATAATATCAAAGGGAAGTCAGACAACAGTACCAGAGTGATGAGTTGCTGAAATTCTATGTAGATGTTTAATATAACAGGAATAGGGCTTCCCAGGTCGTGCTAGTGGTAAAGAACTTGCCTGCCAATGCAGGAGACATGAGACATGAGTTTGATCCCTGGGTTGGGAAGATCCCCTAGAGGAGGGCATGGCAAACTACTCCAGTATTCTTGCCTGGAGAATCCCATGGACAGAGAAGCCTGGCGGGCTACAGTCTATGAGGTCACACAGAGCTGGACATGACTGAGGTGATTTAGTACAGCCCAGCACAGCACATCATAGGAGTATCTTCAAGTCAGTGCACTGCAATCTCTCAAGCCAGAATACTTTCCTTTCCCCTTTCCTTTCCAAATTTAGATTCAAAAAAGTATTAATTTGGTTTAAGTTTGGTTCAGAAAAGTAGTTCATATGGTTTTTGTACCTGTTTCATAGAGAAATATGTAGATTTAGTTCCTGCTTGCCCTAGTTGTTTGCATTAGAAACAAACAAAAATATGTATAAACAAACCATTAACTAATTCAGTTAATAACTTACTAAATAGTTTTGCATTTGCTTTGGTTAAGGGTAAGGAGCTCAATGCATACATTGAGTTTATTTCAGCTTTTGATTTACTTTTTGGTTGAATTATTAAATACAAATGCTGGAATATAAAATCCGGAATGGATGTGGAAGTATTTGAGTAAACAGTACTAAACTCTAAAATCTCTAAACTGAGACTGGTTAACTTGTAGGAACTTATCTAGTGGCTGTAGTTCAATAGGGGAAATCCCAGTCATCTGTGATTCAATATGTGTATGCCCATCAAGAAATATTCTCAGTAGAATTAGCCTAAACTATGTAGGTTGACAAACAAAGGGAATCTGAGGAATTAGCATCATATAACAATAATCACTCCAGTACTCTTGCCTGGAAAATCCCATGGATGGAGAAGTCTGGTAGGCTGCAGTTCATGGAGTCGTGAAGAGTCGGACACGACTGAGTGACTTCACTTTCACTTTCATGCACTGGAGAAGGAAACGGCAACCCACTTCAGTGTTCTTGCCTGGAGAATCCCAGGGACAGGGGAGCCTGGTGGGCTGCCGTCTATGGGGTTGCACAGAGTCAGACACGACTGAAGCAACTTAGCAGTAGCAGCAACAATAATTCATATCCCCCTAGTATTGTTAGTTTATTTGCAAAAGAAATCAAGTACTTTTTTTATGCAGCAGAAGCCAAACGTGTCTATTTGATGATTCTGAAAATTTCTCCAATAGTAAAAAAAGACTTGCAGAAATCACCTTAGCGAAATTGTTCGCCACACTGTAGGAAGAAAAAGATGAAAAGATTTTGCATCTGTGTGTCAATATTAAGTGTGACACTAAAAATAGAGTCAGGAGGCACAGAGTTGACTGCAATTGGCTGAATTGTTTGTGTCTACCCAGAACCTAAAATGTTCATGCCCACACAAAAAAGCAAGATGAATAGGTCATGGTGGAGAGTTCTGACAAAACGTGGTCCATTGGAAAAGGTCATGGCAAACCATTTCATTATTCTTGCCTTGAGAACCCCATAAATAGTATGAAAATGCAAAAAGATAGGACAATGAATGATGAATTCCCCAGGTCTGTAGGTGCCCAATATGCTACTGGAGATCAGTGGAGAAATAACTCCAGAAAGAATGAAGAGATGGAGCCAAAGCAAAAACAACACCCAGTTGTGGATGTGACTGGTGATAGAAGCAAGGTCCGATGCTGTAAAGAGCAATATTGCATTGGAACCTGAAATGCCAGGTCCATGAATCAAGGCAAATTGGAAGTGGTCAAACAGGAGATGGAAAGAGTGAACATCGACATTTTAGGAATCAGCTAACTAAAATGGACTGGAATGGGTAAATTTAACTCAGATGACCATTATATCTACTACTGTGGGCAAGAATCCCTTAGAAGAAACGGAGTAGCCATCATAGTAAACAAAAGGGTCCAAAACGCAGTACTTGGATGCAATCTCAAAAATGACAGAATGATCTCTGTTCGTTTCCAAGGCAAACCATTCAATATCACAGTAATCCAAGTCTATGCCCCAACCAGTAATGTTGAAGAAGCTGAAGTTGAACGATTCAATGAAGACTTACAAGGCCTTCTAGAACTAACACCCCAAAAAGGTGTCCTTTTCATTTTAGGGGGCTGGAATGCAAAAGTAGGAAGACAAGAAATATTTGGAGTAACAGGCAAATTTGGCCTTGGAGTACAGAATGAAGCAGGGCAAAGGCTAATAGAGTTTTGCCAAGAGAACACACTCGCCATAGCAAACACCCTCTTCCAACAACACAAGAGAAGACTCTACATATGGACCTCACCAGATGGTCAACACTGAAATCAGATTGATTACGTTCTTTTCTGCCAAAGATGGAGATGCTGTATACAGTCAGCAAAAACAAGATCGGGAGCTGACTGAAGCTCAGATCACAATCTCCACATTGCAAAATTCATACCTAAACTGAAGAAAGTAGGGAAAACCACTAGACCATTCAGGTATGACCTAAATCAAATCCCTTATGATTATACAGTAGAAGTGACAAATAGATTCAAGGGATTATATCTGATAGACAGAGTGCCTGAAGAACTATGGACAGAGGTTCATGATATTATACAGGAGGCAGTGATCAAGTCTCCAAGAAAAAGAAATACAAAAAAGGCAAAATGGTTGTCTGAGGAGAGCTTACAAATAGCTAAGAAAAGAAAAGAAATGAAAGGCAAAGGAGAAAAGGAAAGATATATCCATTTGAATGGGAGTTTCAAAGAATAGCAAGGAGAGATAAGAAAGCCTTCCTCCGTGATCAATGCAAAGCAATAGAGGAAAACAATAGAATAGGAAAGACTGGAGATCTCTTCAAGAAAATTAGACATACCAAGGGAACATTCCATGCAAAGATGGACACAATAAAGGACAGAAATGGTATGGACCTAACAGAAGCAGAAGATATTAAGAAGAGGTGGCAAGAATACACAGAAGAGCTATACAAAAAAGATCTTCATGTCCCAGATAATCACGATGGTGTGATCAGTCACCTAGAGCCAGACATCCTGGAAAGCGAAGTCAAGTGGGCCTTAGGAAGCATCACTACAAACAAAGCTAGTGGAGGTGATAGAATTCCAGTTGAGGTATTTCAAATCCTCAAAGATGATGCTGTGCGAGTGCTGTACTCAATATGCCAGAAAATTTGGAAAACTCAGCAATGGCCACAAGACTGGGAAAGGTCAGTTTTTATTCCAATCCCAAAGAAAGGTAATGCCAAAGAAAGCTCAAACTACTGCACAATTGCACTCATCTCACATGCTAGCAAAGCAATGCTCAAAATTCTCCAAGCCAGGCTTCAACAGTGAACTTCCAGATTTTTAAGCTGGATTTAGAAAAGGCAGCGGAACTGGAAATCAAATTGCCAACATCCTCTGGATGATTGAAAAAGCAAGAGAGTTCCAAAAGAGCTTCTACTTCTGAATTATTGACTATGCCAAAGACTTTGGCTGTATGGATCACAAGAAACTGTGGAAAATTCTTACAAAGATAGGAATACCAGGCCACCTGACTTACCTCCTGAGAAATCTGTATGCAGGTCAAGAATTAACAGTTAGAACTGGACACAAAACAACAGACTGGTTCCAAATCGGGAAAGAAGTATGTCAAGGCTGTATATTGTCTCCCTGCTTATTTAACTTATATGCAGAGTACATCATGAGAAAAGCTGGGCTGGAAGAAGCACAAGCTGGAATCAAGATTGCCGGGAGAAATATCAATAACCTCACATATGTAGGTAACACCACCCTTATGGCAAAAAGCGAAGAACTAAAGAACCTCTTGATGAACCTGAAAGAAGGGAGTGAAAACATTGGTTTAAAGCTCTATATTCAGAAAACTAAGATCATGACATCTGGTCCCTTCATTTCATGACAAATAGATGGAGAAACAATGTAAACAGTGACGGACTTTATTTTGGAGGGCTCCAAAATCACTGCAGATGGTGACTGCAGCCATGAAATTAAAAGATGCTTGCTACTTGCAAGAAAAGCTATGGCCAACCTAGACAGCATATTAAAAAGCAGAGACATTACTTTCTCAACAAAGGTCCATCTAGTCAAAGCTATGGTTTTTCCAGTGGTCATGTATGGATGAGAGGGTTGGACTATAAAGAAAGCTGAGTGCCGAAGAATTGCTACTTTTGAATTATGGTGTTGGAGAAGACTCTTAAGAGTCCCTTGGACTGCAAAGAGATCCAACCAGTCCATCCTAAAGGAAATCAGTCCTTAATATTCACTGGAAGGACTGATGCTGAAACTCCAATACCTTGGCCACCTGATGCAAAGAACTGACTCATTTGAAAAGACCCTGATGTTGTGAAAGATTGAAGGCAGGAGGAGAAGGGGACGACAGAGAATGCATTGTTTGGATGGCGTCATGACTCTATGGACATGAGTTTGAGTATACTCCATGAGTTGGTGATGGACAGGGAGGCCTGGCGTGCTGCAATCCAGGGGACTGCAGAGTCAGACATGACTGAGCGACTGAACTGAACTGAACTGAAAACCCATATGTTGAAGTTTCATCTCCAATGTGATAGCTTTTAGAAACACAATTTGGGAAGGTAATGTAGCCATGAGGGTGGAACCAGTATGAATGGGATTGTGTGTGTGTATGATGCCCAACTCCTTGTGGATTGATCCCATGGACTGTAGCCTGCCAGGCTCCTCTGTCCATGGGATCCTCCAGGCAAGAATATTGGAGTGGGTTGTCATTTTCTACTCCAGGGGTTCTCCCCACCCAGGGCTTAAACCTGGGTCTCCTGCATTGCAGGCATATTTTTTACCATCTGAGCCACCAGGGAAGCCCCGTATTGACTATGCCAAAGCCTTTGACTGTGTGGATCACAATAAACTGTGGAAAATTCTGAAAGTGATGGGAATACCAGACCACCTGACCTGCCTCTTGAGAAATCTAAATGCAGGTCAGGAAGCAACAGTTAGAACTGGATATGGAACAACAGACTGGTTCCAAATAGGAAAAGGAGTACGTCAAGGCTGTATATTGTCACCCTGCTTATTTAACTTATATGCAGAGTACATCATGAGAAATGCTGGGCTGGAAGAAACATAAACTGGAATCAAGATTGCAGGGAGAAATATCAATAACCTCAGATATGCAGATGACACCACCCTTATGGCAGAAAGTGAAGAGGAACTAAAAAGCGTCTTGATGAAAGTGAAAGAGGAGAGTGAAAAAGTTGGCTTAAAGCTCAACATTCAGAAAACGAAGATCATGGCATCTGGTCCCATCACTTCATGGGAAATAGATGGGGAAACAGTGGAAACAGTGTCAGACTTTATTTTTCTGGGCTCCAAAATCACTGCAGATGGTGACTGCAGCCATGAAATTAAAAGACGCTTACTTCTTGGAAGGAAAGTTATGACCAACCTAGATAGCATATTCAAAAGCAGAGACATTACTTTGCCAACAAAGGTTCATCTAGTCAAGGCTATGGTTTTTCCAGTGGTCATGTATGGATGTGAGAGTTGGACTGTGAAGAAGGCTGAGCACCAAGAATTGATGCCTTTGAACTGTGGTGTTGGAGAAGACTCTTGAGAGTCCCTTGGACTGCAAGGAGATCCAACCAGTCCATTCTGAAGGAGATCAGCCCTGGGATTTCTTTGGAAGGAATGATGCTAAAGCTGAAACTCCAGTACTTTGGCCACCTTCATGCGAAGAGTTGATTCACTGGAAAAGACTCTGATGCTGGGAGGGATTGGGGGCAGGAGGAGAAGGGGACGACAGAGGATGAGATGGCTGGATGGCATCACTGACTCGATGGACGTTAGTCTGAGTGAACTCCGGGAGTTGGTGATGGACCGGGAGGCCTGGCGTGCTGCGATTCATGGGGTCACAAAGAGTCAGACACTACTGAGCGACTGAACTGAACTGAACTGAACTGAAAATAAACTTAGGTGGCTAACTTACTCTCTTTCTACCATGTGAGGACAAGTGAGAGATGACTGTCTATGAACAAAAAGGTGGATTCTCATCAGACACCTTGATCTTGGAGTCCCCCGTCTCTAGAACTGTGAGAAATAATTTGATGTTGTTTATAAGGCACCCAGTCTATAATTATACCTTATAGCAGCCTGATCTAATACGTTGACCAATGGACCAAAACTAAGATAGAATTCACATATAAAGATGAAACTGCTTCACTTCACTTCTAGACTACAAGCATGCTGAATTTATCATGATGTCTTAAAAGTTATTTTGAATATTCCTTACAATCTGCATAATACAATGTTTTCAAAATAACTATATAAGAAATGCTTATGGAATTGCATGAAGACAAATTGGAAAGCATATCTGCTTTTCTGGAAATTAAAACCCAAATGAATTTCCTCATTATTCTCTAAGTTCCTAGAAGATCAATGTGGAAGGAAAAAGAATACAGGGTTTAAATATAGGATGATTTTACTCAAATTCCAGCTTTCCATTCATTATGTGTCACTTTGGGAAAATTACCTAGTTTCTTTGCACCTAATTTCTTCTTCACCAAAATGGAAATAAAATTTTTTGGCCAATGTCAGTGTGAGGATTGGAGATAAAGTAATATAAAGTGTTAGCACCATTCCTGAATCACAGAATATATTCAATAATGTTATCTCTTATTAAGAGATAATCTTTACACCTTTAGTTTTCATCATGACCAAGTCATCATTTCACATTTAGCAGGGCATTTTTTGGGGAAAAATAGCCATTTCAACCTTGATTTCTTCTTTATTTTATTCAAAGACACTGAGAGCTAAGTTGGGTTGGAAAAGTTGAAAACTATGAAGGGACAAAGGGAAATAAACATTTGTATCAGAGAGGGCTGTGAGCTCTCAGGAGACAGTATAATCCTGAAGATGATGGACAAAACCACTTCCTTCTTGCAGGAGATGGGTAAAAGGTAGGACCTCACATTTTAAATGCTTTTCAGTGGGAAAAACAAGACCAGAGGCAGTAAATATACTACTTAGAGTATACCTCTAAGGTCAACATAGTGATTTTTGAAAATTTTGCCTACCACTGAAAAATTAATATGTGGAAAAAGAAAAAGCATGACTTAGAGATTCTTATAAATCTTCTTAAAGTAAAGGATCATCTCCCTCTATATATCCTTTTAAATTTTAAGAAGATAAAGCAAAATCCCTCTAATTAAACATTTGATGCCTCTTCTAGCTAAGCTAACAGTTTTAGGTCAAATATTGGATACAGCAGTTATATGTTATTTGGTGTAGGTTTTTTCTTCCACATAATGAATGTGTATATTGCAATGGTATTTACTTTTTATTGACTGAGAAAATAAAGTGAAAGTCACTCAGTTGTGTCCGACTCTTTGCGACCCCATGGACTTCATAGTCCATGGAATTCTCTAGGCCAGAATACTGGAGTAGGTATCCTTTCCCTTCTCCAAGGGGTTTTCCCAACCCAGGGATCAAACTCAGGTCTCTTGCATCGCAGGATTTCATTGTCTAGAGCCTCATTTTTATTATGTATATGAATATTGTTGGTTCCCACGTGTCACTAGTGGGAAAGCAAGTGAAAGTGAAGTCGCTCAGTCGTGTCCAACTCTTAGCTACCTCACAGACTGCAGCCTACCAGGCTCCTCTGTCCATGGAATTTTCCAGGCAAGAGTACTGGAGTGGGTTGCCATTTCCTTCTCCAGGGGATCTTTCCAACCCAGGGATCGAACCCGGGTCTCCCGCACGGCAGGCAGACGCTGTGCCGTCTGAGCCACCAGGAGACAGTGGTAAAGAACCTGCCTGCAATGCAGGAGACATAAGGGATGTGGTTTCCATACCTGGGTCAGGAAGATACCCTGGAGGACGAAATGGCAACGCATTGCAGTATTCTTGCCTGGAGAATTGCATGGACAGAAGAACCTGGCAGCCTATGGTCCTTGGGGTCGCAAAGAGTCACACATGACTGACATGACTCAGCACACACACACACAGCACATGATTATTGTATGGATTTTAATGTCTTTGATTTTATGACATTTGTTAGTGCAGGCTAAGGTTTATTTAATGCTGAGTTCTTGGTCAGGAAACATAGCAGTCAATTTAATATTTTTATTTTTTGCCTTGTTACATTGTGGCAATAAGCATGAAATGGGTTTTCCTGAAGCATAAAAACATAAAACATCAAACAAGCAAAAAGTCTATGAGGGAAAAATAGTATATGACTTCTACAGAAAGTAATGGTTTCATAGGTAATTATTGTGCAGATTACACAGGAAGTAATTAAGAAATTAATGTGCGAATGTGGGCTGTTTCTTAATGCTGTATCTTCATGTATGCTTATCATTTAATATGACCTTTTACATTTATGATAACTGTTAGTAAAGTGAATACTGAATGCTCCATGTAATCAAACTTTAAATTCTTGATGTTAACATGATAGAATTTAAGTACTTTTAAATCTGTGATTGTGTTTTTTTTTATGATTTCTAAGTTAAAAGGAAAAACAAATATGGAAATATGGAACTCAAGTTGATAATTATTGAAACATGTGTTTGGAAAAATATAAGGAAAATGGTGAAATAATGTCATGTATTTTGTGACTTTTAGAATAAATTCATGAGTAAGTGAATTTATGAATGAGTATTGAATCAAGAAGTGTTTAGAATACATATTTAGAATACATATTTGAGAATACTTAAATTGAAGAAATGTCTGATAACTTGGAAAATATTTCAGACATTTGGAACCTAAAGAAGAGTAGACACTATAGGATTTTCTAAAAATGGATATTAGAATGCAACAAAATTTAGATATCATCTATTCAACCTCTGAATAATATATTTTATATTAATCATATGGAAAAGTAGCCATTCAGCCCTTTTGGGAACACTTCCAGTGAAGGGTGGTTCTCTCTCTCCGTGTTTGGAAAGTTGTGTTCAAATGATCGTCCTCACGTTAGTTTAACATTAAGTTCTGTATCATAACTGGCTGTCTTGCAGAAAACATTATCATAGGTGTTATTTATATGAACTACAAATAAAAGCATGTTTACTTTGTTTTTCCAGTTTCACAAAGTAAACCTAACTTGTTTTCCACATGATAAGTCTTCACTGACTGAAGTGTCCACAAAGTCTTTTGTCCTGATAGGAATACCTGGAAAAGCAAGATGAATAGTTGGGTATCTGAATAAAGAGATTTCCATTATTGACAGTATATTAGAGTACACAGCATAAATAATCTCTCTGGGGGAAAAACAAACAAACAAACTAGAAGACACTATTAAAACATATCACGGAGCTGAGGAGAAATTGACCATAAAGAGCTGAAACACTATAAACATGGGAATCTTGAAAGATAGATATATGGTTGTCAAAGATCTTTTTTGATCACAAATTTCCCACCAAACCCTATTGTTCATATCTTCAATTTTAAAATTGTGGAGGCTGTGGAATTGTGATGGGGTAGGCTGCAGATGAAATCTAAGAGAGAATCTTGTGAAGAGAAAACCCAAAAGGGCCATTTCATATGTATCTGGGTAAGAGAAAAATAAATCTACCTGTCCATGCTCCTCCTGAAACAACAATGAACCTGGAGGTCATTATGCTAAGTGAAGTAAATCAGAGTCAGATGGAAAGGAAAATACTGTGCAATACCACTTATATGTGAAATTCTAAAAAATTTTTAAAAAACTTGAACTTATAGAAACAGAGCTGAAAAGAGGTTACCAGGGGTGGTAGAATTAAGGAGAAGTTGATAAACTTTCAGTTATAAGATAAATAAGATCTGAAACTATAATGTAAAACTTGGTTGTTGAGGCAGTGCGAGAGCTGATTGGAAAAGAATTTCCAGACATAGAGTATTGCAGAAAGGAGTGAGTTTATTAAGAACAAAGAGCAAAGATAATGTGGGCACTGTAAGTGCCATGGGACAACCTGCTGACATAGCAGGGAGTCAACAGTTTTCATGGGTTAGTAGTCAATTTTTATAGCCTCAAGACAAAGACAGTTCCCACCAGATTGGCATTAGGTGATTGGTGAAGGCACTATAGGGTGACTACTGGGGTGGGCATTCTTGCCTAATCTGGGGTCAGAAAGCCTGCTGGTGGTGATCGGGGGGCTTTTAGCAATGGTTAAAAAGGGTGACCCCCACTCCGCTTCTGTGGCCTTGCTGCAAGGCATCACACCTGTGGCCTTGGGGCAGGACTCAGGAGTGCTGATGCAGTTGATAACACTGTGATGTATAACTGAAATTTGCTAATAGAGAAGCAGTTAAATGTTCTCACACCCACAAAAAGTAAATGTGTGAGATGTTAACTCGATGGGGGGACCTTTTTCATAACATAATACATGAGTATCAAGTCATTATGTTGTACACTTTAAATATCTTGCAATTCTGTTTATCAGTTGTGTGCGTGCCTACTCAGTCACCTTAGTTGTGTCCAGCTCTGCATCCCTATGGACTGTAGCCCACTGGCTCCTCTATCCAAGGGATTCTCCAGGCAAGAATACTGGAGTGCGTTGCCATGCCGTCCTCCAGGGGATCTTCTCAACTCAGGGATTGAACACAGACATCTGTTATGTCTCTTGCAATGCAAGCGGATTCTTTATCCACTGAGCCACCTGGGAGCCACTCATCAGTTATACCTCAATAAAAATGAAAATAAGTAAATAGGATTACAACTGATTGTAGATTAGCTAATGATCTATTTCATGAACATCATTCACCCTTTTTTACAAATGAAAATGGCAATTGTGACTCTCAATCACTAAACAGGAACATCAGCAATATTAGGGTTTGTCTCCTCAATAAATGGTGATGGATTTCTGATGATTTATCCATTATTTTTAGCTGGAAATCATGTAGAAATAGAATTCTTTTGTAGTATATTATGATGCTTCATGAGGGAAAAAAACGTCTTTCAGTTCAGTCACTCAGTTGTGTTCAACTGTATGCAACCTCCCTGTCCATCACCAACTCCTGGAGTTTACTCAAACTCATGTCCATCGAGTTGGTGATGCCATCCAATCATCTCATCATCTGTTGTCCCCTTTTCCTCCCACCATCAATCTTTCCCAGCATCAGGGTCTTTTGCAATGAGATAGTTCTTTGCATCAGGTGGCCAAAGTGTTGGCATTTCAGCTTCAGCATCAGTCCTTCCAATGAACATTCAGGACTGATTTCCTTTAGGATTGACTGGTTGGATCTCCTTGCAGTTCAAGGGACTTTCAAGAGTCTTCTCCAACACCACAGTTCAAAACCATCAGTTCTTTGGTGCTCAGCTTTCTTTATAGTCCAACTCTCACATCCATACATGACTACTGGAAAAACCATAGCCTTGAATAGACAGACCTTTTTTGACAATGTAATGTCTCTGCTTTTTAATATGCTGTCTAGGTTAGCCATAGCTTTTCTTCCAAAGAGCAAGTGGCTTTTAATTTCATGGCTGCAGTCACCATTTACAGTGATTTTGGAGCCCAAGAAAATAAAGTCTCTCACTGTTTCCCCATCTGATTGCCATGAAGTGATGGGACCAGATGCCATGATCTTAGTTTTCTGAATGTTGAGTTTTAAGCCAACTTTTTTCACTCTCCTCTTTCAGGTTCATCAAGAGGCTCTTTAGTACTTCTTCAATTTCTTCCCTAAGGGTGTTGTCATCTGCATATCTGAGGTTATTGATATTTCTCCTGGAAATCTTGATTCCAACTTGTGCTTCATCCAGCCTGGTATTTTGCATGATGTACTCTGCATGTAAGTTAAATAAGCAGGGTGACAATATACAGCCTTGACATACTCATTTCCTAGATTTGGAACCAGTCTATTGTTCCATGTCCAATTCTAACTGTTTCTTCCTGACCTGCATACAAATTTCTCAGGAGGCAGGTCAGGTGGTCTGGCATTCCTGTCTCTTTAAGAATTTTCCACAGTTTGCTGTGATCCACACAGTCAAAGGCTTTTGTTTATTCTATAAAGCAGAAGTAGATGTTTTTTTCTGGAACTCTCTTGCTTTTTCAATGACCTAATGGATGTTGGCAATTTGATCTCTGGTTCCTCTGTCTTTTCTAAATCCAGCTTGACCACCTGGAAGTTCATGGATTACGTACCATTGAAGCCTGGCTTGGAGAATTTTGAGCATTACTTTGCTTGTGTGTGAGATGAGTGCAATTGTGTGGTAGTTTGAACATTCTTTGGCATTATCTTTCTTTGGGATTGGAATGAAAATTGACCTTTTCCAGTCCTGTGGACACAGCTGAGTTTCCCAAATTTTCTGGCATACTGAGTGCAGCACTTTCACAGCACCATCTTTTAGGATTTGAAATCACTCCGCTGCCTTCCATGGGGTTAAATCTTAGTCTACTGCGTCTTTTCTCATAAACGTTTAAACAGTTTGGTTTCCAAATACAACAAATGAAGAAGTGTATCAGTTCTCCCCAAAACCCATTCTAACTCTGTTTTTCTGGGATGCAGAAGCTAGAGACACTCCATTGACTATTCTGTTTCCTTGTGGCTATAATCCCACTGTGATTTGGATCTGATATGCTCTTTGATCTGTGTCTAAGTCACGAAAGGTGAAAGGGTGTGTCTGAGGCATCCGCTCTGTTGGCACTGATCGTGACAGGGAGCCTCCTTGCGGCTCTGCGTCACTGAGGTATTAAAAGTCTTTTTTGGGAGCCTAGCCAAAGAGTATTTCTTTAGCCCTCCCAGCAACTCTATGAACTGTGTCTGTAGTAATTCATACTCTTTTGCACTTTCCAAAAATGGAGACTCTTGCTCATAATTTCCTATACCCAGGGATTATCAAGTGGATACATCTCAATACTTACAAATATTAAAAAAATGAAACAGAAAACTAACTATAGTAATACTTTATATAAGGCTAAAATAAGTTGGTTTACTAATGACCTAGGTATTTTTGTTCAATTAATTGACTGGTTAATCATTTGTTTTATCAAACATGTTATTTTCATATAAATAACATATGTGTAAATCTATTAGAGAAATGCTTTCTATACTTATCTTCCTTGAGAAAAGGAGGTGAAGGTTAATTTTATTAACATTGATAGCAGACATAACAAATAAGAACAGTTTTTGTATTTTGGGACATTCCTCAGTGTGAAATGATTATTTTTTTCCTTATGAATGTGAATGACTAATACACTGTATTGATTTATGTTGCCAGTTGTAAAAATGTATTCTAATAATACTCAGTTTAGGAAAGTTCAACTTTTAGTTACTGGCTTCCTTTACCTCTGAAAGTTTTGATGACACTATGTTAGTTAACCTACAGTGATATTGTCCGAGGAAGGAAAGGAAAAATTAATGCTGGCGAATGTGCATTATAATCTGTGCATGTTCATCCTGCTAATCATAGAACATTTTCTTTCCTCGTTATGAATGAATTGCATATATGAACATACTTTCTTTTTCGAAGCTATTACTACTCAGTTGCCTGTTGTGACTTTCACACAGGAAAGTGTGTATTCACAGAAAAAGTATTACCACAGCTGGACTAAAAAAACCTATTGTTAGTAATGCAGAGAAATGGAACACAAGGTGAATTTAGTGCAATAGAATAATGACCTTTTCCCCATGATCAGCATGGTGTTGTTTTTCAGTGCAATATCCAAACAAGTATGTAATCGCAACAAACCTATACCAATACCAGAGCAAATGTGCAGTTCAGAATTTCAGGAAATGTATTTGATTAGCATCCAAAAACTTAGTCTATCTGATTGGTGTTTTTTTATAATACTTGTTTTTTCAAGTAGAATCTTCATGTATATAAACCTATAATTTTAAAAAATCTATTTTATAAGTAAAAAGAATGAGGAAATGTGTAAATGATTTCCTTTTTTCTAGAAATGACCTTACAAACCTGTGTGGGTGTTTAGATGGGGGTCCATTTAGTCAGAAAGAAAAGAAAAAGAGAAAAGAAAATTCACTTAACTGTCTATTTTAGAAATAACAAAAGCTTAGGGTTTTAACGTGTCTCTAAAAGTGGGCCAGGATCTACAAGAGTTCTCGTTTTATCTAAAATAGTTTCCTTAAAACTTGAGTATATCCAATGTGTCAGAGATTCCACCACTTTCAAAGTTTCTTCTTATTTAATCGATTTTTAAAAGTCAAGGGATGCTAAAACAGAGCTCTACAAAGTGCATTCTTGATGACTTCAATTAAATCCTCGTTTTGTACTTTATATCGATGAATACTTATACATCTCCCTTTTGTCAAGAAACACTGAATTCAGAAAAAAATCCGTATTTTCTGAAAAATTTTGTGCCTTTCTTCCTTATGGAAAGACGTTAGTAGGTGGACTATTCAAGACTCTAGACAGACCTAGTTTAATATACAGCTCCATATAAGCTATTGGAGTGAGAGGATAAAAAAAAATACAGTGTTTTGCTTCAAATGATAAAGGGTTTCTAACAAGTGAATCAATATATACATTTACCTATTTTTAAAAACTATGTTTTAAGTAAAAATGAATTTATTTAAGTTATATGTTAAAGTTAAACCAATAAATAATAATGTCATAAAGAGAATTAGAGAACTGATATCAATGAATAGGTTTTCTCTAGTTTATTAAAAATGGTGAATGACACAAAAAGTGAAAAAGGAAGCATTTTTAGCAATAGCTGTTTTTCACCTGTACTCTGGCCAGGGGTTAATGTGCACATTTTCAATTGCAGCTAACTCATTTCGGCATCACGTTCTTTGTTTCCTAGGAAATAGGACAGTGGTCAGTAACCCCGTCAGTTATGAGTACCAGGAGTGAGAATACAAAACAGTCATTGGTGCCATTGTTCTTATCATAGAAAGGCACAGTTAGAGAAGAAACAGTAAAAGAGAAGGAAGCAAAGGTGCAGAATGAGAAAAGCTTGGTGGGAACAAAAAGAGTGGAAGGTAAGATAACATTTCATATTTGGGAACAGCAATAAAAAGTGATTTGGGACACTTTGGGTCACCAAAGCTAACACTTAAACTTACAAGAATGAGTTCTGTCAAGCAATTCTTGTCTTTGTGCTCCTTGTAGGGGGGTAGAAAAATGCCATACAGAAGGAAAAAAAGAATGAAGAGTAGCAATCTTGCCTTCTAGAAGTTTACATTTCAATTAAAAATGTTATTCTAGCTTATAAAAAGTAGCAGGTTTTTTTTCATGACAATATCTATGTAAACTATTACAAATTTGGTAAGATCGCAGAATCCATTTGGAAGCTTTTTAAACTGTGTAACTATCATTTTTGTGGATTACAGCTGTTTTCCCCAGCATCATTTCTGACAGTCGTACAACAAAACACAACATCATCGAAACAAAATGATGCCTATTCCATTGAAGATATCATGGCTATTTTATTTCAGACCAAAGTTAGAAATAAAATGGCAAAGCTGGCTTTAATTTTTTCATTTTTTGACTCCTGGTTATTTCTCATTCTATACCTGACTAAAAGCCTAACTCTGAGCTCTTTTAGAGGGAAAGAAAGGTGCTGATCCCCAACATAAGTATTATGAAAGAATAAATGGAAAATTAAAAAGCACTGATATCTCTGAATGGAGATATCAGAACTTCTTCAAAAGATTCTATGTTTTATGCATTGCCATATATAGCAACAATATTCATCCAAAATTCCATGGTGCAGGCATAACAAGATGCTGCCTATTGGTTTGTTTTGGATTATTTGTGTAAAGGGAGTTTAATGTGACAGCTATGAAACATCCTAGTTGTTATCAGCACATTTTGGCAGTCTCTTTGGTAATGTTGCTCCTGGCCCTAGCTCTGTTTATCTTTTAAAGAACAATAGAAAATAGGATGATGGCTCTTATCGCAAACAACAGAGGGACACAGAGAGCTGAGCCGCATATACAATGATACATTGTACTAGAGATGTGTCATATTATGATAGTTGATTTAATTCAACTGGTCAGTAAAGTAGGTCCTGTTGGTTCACATCTTCTGTTTGCTCTCCTCTTTTCAGTCAGCTACTCTCTTGGTATTTTACTGCTCAATTCGAGTCTTTTCCTTTCTTTGTTCCATAAAACTCCCAGTTCATTTTTCCAAAGTAGAATGGCATACTCATTATGAATTTTTATCTACACTAGACTTTTTTTTGTTTGTTTCTTAGGATTCCATCTGATACTTTTTCTCTAGATATAGATGATACAGATACAGAATAGATATAGAGAATAATTTCTCCATGTTTTCTCAATACAACCTTTCTATATTGTTATGAAATCTTCTCCCAGTGAAGAAGTATAACAATTTTACTTTGAAATTCAGTGAATCTCAGTACTTTCAAATTTTCCGCTTGGGAAACTACCAACATTTTTCCAGAGGGCAAATAAAAAATCAACTGTTTTTCCCTCTGGTGTGAAAAAGTTCAAAGACTAATTATCATCAATCCACATTTCATAATTTCTCTCATTGAGCATTTCCTAGCGAAACTTAGTTCCTGGAGGAGGGATCTCTTCACTGCAAAATGTTTGTTGGACATCATTTGGTTGGCAGAACTGTTCCGCAGACTGGGTGTGTTGACTTTGTTTTCATTGAGTGAAAAGGTGCGTGAGGGATATACCACCTGAGGTGGCCCCTGCGTCCAGGGAGCTGCTCACAGTGACAGGCTTGTACCCAACAGTCCTCTGTGTGTTGGTTATTATTACAGGCCTCTATTTTTCAGTTAGTGTATTGTCCTTCCTCTCCATAAACGTTCCTCCAAATTCCCAGGAAGAATCTAGAAAATTTCCTTCTAATTTGATAAGGAAACATCATCATGTTCTGTTTTATGAGTTTTCAGATCAGAGAGGTAATATTCTTGTGTATAGTTTAGTTATCTTAGCACTAACCCACACCTGGAGAATTTGTATCTACGCCTCATGTAACACTTCACTTTCTTTGGAACTTGAACTGAGCGTACAGGACTGTCCTTAAAACTTATGGGAAGAGTAAACTGAACAGTTTATTGAGCAGCAATGTCTTATTGTATATTTTTACATATATTGTTTCATTTAATTTCTAAAATAACATTGTGAGGTAGGCATTACTTTTCTTGGGAAGTGATAGGATTGGACTTAAAGAAAATGAAAATCTCTGAGTTGTGTCCGACGCTTTGTGACCCCATGGACTATACAGTCCGTGGAATTCTCCAGGCCAGAATACAGGAGAGGGTAGCCGTTCTCTTCTCCAGGGGATCTTCCCAATCCAGGGTTCAAACTCAGGTCTCCCACACTGCAGGAGGATTCTTTACCAGCTGAGACACCAGGGAAATCTCTGTCTATTACTATAAAGCTCATGATCTTTTCATTAATACTTGCTTCACTTTTCTTACCAAAGAAATAGCAAAAGTTGTCCTTTAGCCTGAGGCTGAGAAGGAGATTGAGTAGATATTCTTTTGTTAGGAAACAGTTCCCTCTTACCTTGTCACTTGGCAGATTATTCTCCTTGGTAAGGCTGCTCACCCTAAAACTGCCCTAATGTGTATCCATAGAAGCCATCATCTTCTCTTTTTACCCCAACCATACTCCAACAACTTTTATGTTCCCAAGCCATGAGTCTATTTTTGTGTTTATTCTAAACAAGTATGAAAGATTTTTAAATAGTTAATTGGGTAATGTATATTTTAAGTCAAACCGATCATACTGGGCTATCTAGCTTGTGTTAAAATCACAACAAATAATATTTCTGGAGTTTATAGAAATGTATCATTTAAATAATTTCTGTGTCATCTATGCACTTGTGATTCCTTTACTTTGAACACATATATGCATTTGGAATCAGTTTAAAATAATCATCTAAAAGATAAATAGATATCCTTCTGATTTGACAAGGATTCAAAGAACTTAGAAATTGTTCCAAGAAGGATTATCTTCAGTATTAAGAACTACTGTTTGTTCTTGGGTGTTTATGATCATGCCAGGCGCTCTCCTAAACAATAAGCACCTTATCTATAATCCTCATAAAACCCTGCAAGGCAGATGTAAATAGCCTCAATTTCTAAACGTGGAAGCTCAAGCTTAGACGGTTTAAATAAGGTCACAAAACCAGCAAACTGCAGAACCAAAAATCAAACAGTGTTGGTTGTGAAACTCCATGAAGTAAGCCACCAAGTAGGTCTTTTTAATTGGTTCCATCTTTTATCCAGCCAGTGACATGGAGGGATACAGGGACACTGAGTCCTGAGGCCCAGAGGCAGATAGAAATACAAGTCTTTGTTTGGTTGTGTGTCCTAGTTTGATCAATAATAAAACATAGGACCTTTTTTGATGCTTATTTGATCCCAGTGTTTATCTTTAACATAGTTATTGGTGGTGAGTAAAGAGCATCCACAAAATTTCGTAAGTCAAAAACCAAGTTGTCGAATTCCAAATTTAGTCTTTTTCATTACACTGTTGTCTCTGTGAAATTTAAGCTTTTTTCTTTTTTAATTTCAGGTAACTAATTATTTTCCTTATTAGGACACAATTCAATAATACTGAAATGTATAAAATAACAAAAACTCATATCCCCACCACAAAGTCTATGAAATTTCAAGTTTTTTAGGTCATGTATTTTCTTTAAAAAATACCTTATACCTCTCTGTAAACTCACAGGCCTATGCCTTTTCTTCCCTCTCAACAAATCCCCACATTATTGAACTCCCAGTTTATCATTCCCTTCCACACTGATGTACTATTACTGCACATATGTATCAATAAAACAATATTCAATATTGTCTTGGATGCTTCTGAAAAACATGTGTACACTTTAACTGGCTAGTTATCTATCTGCTTGTAAAATAAATTACCTCTAAAACGTTGCAATGCAAAGAACAAAAACAGCATTTGTTTTGCTTCCTAATCTGCAGTTTGGGCAGATGTAGGTAAGCGTGGCTCATCTCTGCTCTGCTTAGCATCCGCTGGCATGGTCAAAAGCTGGAATCATGTAAAGGCTTGCTCCCCACAGATGATGTGAGCTGTTGGCTGGGACTTGAGCTTGGCCTACCAAAAATGATATGCACATGGAGTCCCTCCCTACAGCCTGGTTTCCTCACAATATGATGACTTGATTTCAAAGATAAGCATTCTCAGAGAGACAGACAGACAGAGACAAAGGGACTGACTGAAGCCTCGTTGCTTTTCTAGTCAACCTCAGAATCCCATAGTGTCACGTCTACAACATTCTGGTATTTTATTAGAAGCAAGTCTCTAAATATAGTGTTCAAGCTGGATTTAGAAAAGGCAGAGGAACCAGAGATCAAATTGCCAACCTCCATTGGGTCATTGCAAAAGCAAGAGAGTTCCAGAAAAAAACATCTACTTCTGCTTTATTGATTAGGCCAAGGCCTTTGGCTATGTGGATCACAACAAACTGTGGAAAATTCTTAAAGAGATGGGAATACCTGACTCCTGAGAAATCTGTATGCAGGTCAAGAATAACAGTTAGAACTGGACATGGAACAATGGACTAGTTTCAAATTGGGAAAGGAGTACGTCAAGGATGTATAATGTCACCCTGCTTATTAAACATACATGCAGAGTACATCATAAAAAATGCCAGGCTGGATGAATAACAAGCTGGAATCAAGATTGCCAGGAGAAATATCAATAACCTCAGATAAGCAGATAACACCACCCTTATGGCAGAAAGTGAAGAGGAACTAAAGAGCTTCTTGATGAAAGTGAAAGAAGAGAGTGAAAAAGCTGGCTTAAAACTCAACATTCAAAAAACTAAGATGATGGCAGCTGGTCTCATTCCTCAATGGCAAACAGATGGGGAAAAAAATGGAAACAGTGAGAGACTTTATTTTCTTGGGCTCCAAAACCACTGTAGATGGTGACTGCAGCCATGAAATTAAAAGACACTTGCTCCTTGGAAGAAAATCTATGACCAACATAAACGGCATATTAAAAAGCAGAGACATTACTTTGCCAACTAAGTCCATCTAGTCAAAACTATGGTTTTTCCAGTAGTCATGTATGGATGTGAGAGTTGGACTATAAAGAAAGCTGCGAGCTGAAGAATTGATACTTTTGAACTATGGTGTTGGAGAAGACTCTTGAAAGTCCCTTGGACTGTAAGGAGATTCAAGCAGCCCGTCCTAAAGGAAATTATTCCTGAATATTCATTGGAAGGACTGATGCTGAAGCTGAAACTGATACTTTGGCCACCTGATGCAAAGAATTGACTCATTTGAAAAGACCCTGATGCTGGGAAAAATAGAAAGCAGGAGGAGAAGTGGACGACAGAGGATGGGATGGTTGGATGGCATCACCGACTCAATGGACATTAGTTTGAGCAAGCTCCGGGAGTGGGTGATGGACAGGGAAGCCTGGCATGCTGCCGTCTATGCTGTCACAGAGTCGGATACAACTGAACAACTGATCTGAAGTCAAGGGGAGGAAAATTAGATGCCATATTTTTTGGAATATGTATAAAAGGTTTGTGGTGGGGAGACTTGCCTGGTGGTCTGCTGGTTAATAATCTGCCTACCAATGCAGGGGCCATGTGTTCAATCCCCGGTCTGTAAACATTCCACATGCTACAAGGCAACTAAGCCCAAACACTGCAACTACTGAAGCCCGCGTGCTTTAGATTCTCTGCTCCACTACAAGAGAAAGCTCTGTGATGAGAAGCCCGCGCATCACAATGAAGAGTAGCCCTCCCTCCCATTTGCTGCAACTAGAGAAAGCGCACGGACAGCAACAGAGAAACAGCATAGCCCAAAATATAAACAAATAAACAAACAATAAATATATACATATTTTTAAAAAGAGTTTGTAGGGGGGAAGTGGCCAAGATGGCAGAGTAGAAAGACCCTGAGCTTAACTTCTCCCAAGAAAAGAGAGAATAGCAGCTATAAATATTTATGGAGTAACAATCAATGAGAAAGACCTGAAGACTGGTAGAAAGATCTACTACAACTAAACATATAAAGGAGGAACCACAAGCAGACAGGTTGGAGAGGTGGAGAGGTATAGTCAAGACCAATATGCCAGGTAGGTGACCCTTAAATGTGAGGAGAATTATAAATGCAGAGGTTCTCTCCAAGAAGCAAGGGATCTGAGCCCTCCTGGCATGTTTCCTCTGCCCAGAGGTCCTGCACTGGGAAGATGAGCCCCTAGAATATTTGGCTATAAAGACTAAAGGAGGTCACTTCTGGGAGAGGCAGAGGGCTGTATGAAATAAACAGCCACTCTTAAACGACACAGCCAAAGTCTCACAGGCTCCATCATGCAGAGCAGAAGCAGTCATTAGAAAGGAGCCTGTGTCAGAACAACTTGCTGATCTTGGAGAGCCTCCTGGAAAGATAGGAGACAAAGGGGATTCCTCCTGCAGAGAGATTGAGGCAGAAGCTATGTTAGGGGGCTCATTCCACTGTGAGGAGACAGACTCTGGCAAGCACCATTTTGGAATCCTCCCTGGGGCTCCCTAGTGTGGGGATATATGGCCTTGCCTACTAGTCAGTCAGCACCCGTCTTAGAATGCCCCAGCCAAGCAACTAGCTGGACAAGGACACAGCCCAACCCATCAGCAGGCTTGTTGCCACAGGATCCCTTGAGCCCACAGCCAAGCCCCAAGCTGCACACACCACATGGCCCAGCACCTGGCCCTCCCCACCAGGGGGCAGGCACCAGCCCAGGGACTATATCTCACATCACAGCCTGCCAGCACCAGTCCCAGGACTCACGGGGCCTCGGACAGACTTGCTATTTGGCGTTCCTTACTATCAGATTTCAAAATATGCAGCAAAGCTAGCTTCAGTTCAGTTCAGTCGCTCAGTCATGTCTGACTCTTTGCGACCCCATGAATCGCAGCACGCCAGGCCTCCCTGTCCATCACCAACTCCCGGAGTTCACTCAGACTCACGTCCATTGAGTCAGTGATGCCATCCAGCCATCTCATCCTCTGTCGTCCCCTTCTCCTCCTGCCCCCAATCCCTCCCAGCATCAGAGTGTTTTTCTATGAGTCAAGTCTTCGCATGAGGTGGCCAAAGTACTGGAGTTTCAGCTTTAGCATCATTCCTTCCAAAGAAATCCCAGGGCTGATCTCTGCAGTCCAAGGGACTCTCAACAGTCTTCTCCAACACCACAGTTCAAAAGCATCAATTCTTCAGCACTCAGCTTTCTTCACAGTCCAACTCTCACATCCACACATGACCACAGGAAAAACCATAGCCTTGATTAGATGGACCTTTGTTGGCAAAGTAATGTCTCTGCTTTTGAATATGCTATCTAGGATGGTCATAACTTTTCTTCCAAGGAGTAAGCGTCTTTTAATTTCATGGCTGCAGTGACCATCTGCAGTGACCTTGGAGCCCCCCAAAATAAAGTCTGACACTGTTTACACTGTTTCTCCATATATTTCCCATGAAGTGATGGGACTAGATGCCATGATCTTCATTTTCTGCATGTTGAGTTTTAAGCCAACTTTTTCCACTGTCCTCTTTCACCTTCATCAAGAGGCTTTTGAGTTCCTCTTCACTTTCTGCCATAAGGGTGGTGTCATCTGCATATCTGAGGTTATTGATATTTCTCCTGGCAATCTTGATTCCAGCTTGTGCTTCTTCCAGCCCAGCATTTCTCATGATGTACTCTGCATAGAAGTTACTCTGCAGGGTGACAATATACAGCCTTGATGTACTCCTTTCCTATTTGGAACCAGTCTATTGTTCCATGTCCAGTTCTAACTGTTGCTTCCTGACCTGCATACAAATTTCTCAAGAGGCAGGTCAGGTGGTCTGGTATTCCCATCTCTTTCAGAATTTTCCACAGTTTATTGTGAGCCACACAGTCAAAGGCTTTGGCATAGTCAGTAAAGCAGAAGTAGATGTTTCTCTGGAACTCTGTTGCTTTTTCGATGATTCAGTGGATTTTGGCAATTTGGTCTCTGGTTCCTCTGCCTTTTCTAAAACCAGCTTGAACATCTGGAAGTTCACGGTTCACATACTGCTGAAGCCTGGCTTGGAGAATTTTGAGCATTACTGTACTACCATGTGAGATGAGTGCAATTGTGTGGTAGGTTGAGCATTCTTTGGCATTGCCTTTCTTTGGGATTGGAATGAAAACTGACCTTTTCCAGTCCTGTGGCCACTGCTGAGTTTTCCAAATTTGCTGGCATATTGAGTGAAGCACTTTCACAGCATCATCTTTCAGGATTTGAAATACTTCAACTGGAATTCCATCACCTCCACTAGCTTTGTTCATAGCGATGCTTTCTAAGGCCTAGTTGACTTCACATTCCAAGATATCTGGCTCTAGGTGAGTGATCACACCATCGTGATTATCTGGATCATGAAGATCTTTTTTGTACAGTTCTTCTGCATATTCTTGCCACCTCTTCTTAATATCTTCTGCTTCTGTTAGGTCCATACCATTTCTGTCCTTACTTATCTTAAGACATTGTGGAATTATGAGGACACAAAAACTGACAAATTGAACAGAAGAAAAACGTTCAGAAATAGACTCACACATATATGGCTGTTTATTTTCAATAAGGTGCCAATGCAGCAGTAAATGGCATTGCTTTCATTAAATGTCTGTGTAAGAAAAAATGAACTTTGACTCTTGCCACTCATCCTAAACAAAATAAACAATCTGAGAGGAATCATAAGCCTAAATGTGAAAGGCAAAATAATAAAGCCTCTCAGAAAAAAACAGAGAGAAATTATTTTATGGTACGACATTATTTCTTTAATATGAATCAAAGTCATTAAATATAATAGAAAATAATCAGTAAATTGAACTTTACCAAAATAAAAGTATTCTGTTTATGAAAGGATACCACTAAAAGAATGAAAATGGCAAACTATGGACTGAGAGACTATATTCAAAACATATACTCAACAAAAGACACCTGTTGGAAATATAAAAATTGCCCCTTCAAATTAATAAAAGGACAAAAACACAAAAGAAAGTGCTGTTGTTGTTTAGTTGCTAGGTCGTAACCAACTCTTTTGCAATCCAATGGACTGTAGTCCACCAGCATCCTCCATCCTGGGATTTCCCAGGCAAATATACTGGAGTGAGTTGCCATCTCCTCCAGGGAATCTTCCCAACCCAGGGATTGAACCTGCATTTCCTGATTGGCAGGCAGATTTTGACCACTGAGCCACCTCGGAAGCCCAAAAAAAGCAGAGACAGATTTAATTCTTTGAGTAAAAAAAGGAATTAAGATTCCAAAAAGCATATGGAAATGTGTGCGACTATAAAACTTACCAGGAAAATGTAAAGACACAATGAGGTTCTGGTGACTATCCACTGAGGTTGGCAGAGGAAAAAAGATAACTCCAAGCTTTGGGGAGGATATAGAGTAGATCAGCCTGAAAGAGAAATCATAAGCACTGCTGGTAGGAGTGCAATGTGAACAGCCACTTTGAAATTCTGTTCAGCAGTAACTACAAAGTTTAATATATTTCTATATCATGACCCAGCAATTCTATTCCTATATATATCCAGGACTCAACATATGACAGCATGTTTAACAAAATACTTCATAATACACATAGCAGCTTTATTCATATTTTAAAAACTAGAGAGAAACCACAGGTCCATGGAGAACACATGGATAATTGTGTCATTGTATTAAATCCATACAATGGAATAAAACTCAGACATAAAAGTGAATTTACCACTGATGCACTTGACAAACATGAGTTTCAAAGATGTTGTGTTCAGAAAAAGAGGCCAGAAACACTTTTATCTCTTTAGTATATACCGTATGATTCTGTTTATATGCTAAGATAATTGAGGAAAATTTTGATTAGTTATGACTGACCAGAAGAAAATAGCTTATATATATATATATAATAAAGCAAACAAACAAATATATAATATATTATAATGTGTATAACAAATTATATGTTATGCGTGTGTGTGTGTGTGTGTGTATGGATTTCCCAGGTGGCTGGGGGTAAAGAATCCGCATGCCAATGCGGGAGGTGCCAGAGATGTGGATTGGATCCCTGGGATAGTCCCTTGAGTAGGAATGGCAACTTGCTCCAGTATTCTTGTCTAGAAAATTCCATGGACAGAGGAGCCTGGTGGGCGACAGTCCATGGAGTCACAAAGAGTTGGATATTACTGAGTGACTGAGCGAGCAATCACACATAACTGACTTATACAGTTGTAGATGTTAGCTATGCAAGGACAACAGTCACAAGGGAAGATCAGGAGCAAGCTAGGATCCCATAGGCGGGGTCTGAAGTTTATCTGTTATCTAGAGATGGGAGTTTCTACCCCTCTCAGAAGGCCTAAATTCTCTTTTAAAGAAACTCTGGCTGATTAAGTCAGACTGATCCATGGTAATCCACCTAATATAAAGTCAACTGCTTAGGCATTTTAACTGTATCTGCAAAATCCCTTCACAGCAATACTAAGAGTAGCAATACTGGGAAGAGGTGTTATATGCTACAGAATGGCCATTGTATCCTTTCTGTCCTCTACCTCTCAGGTTAGAATATCCCCTGTGGTCCAACTTGTCTGGAAACATACTAAAAACTGAATTTTGGGGAATGTAGTTTAACTTAACCAAGTGACACTACACGAAGTTATCACACCCTTACTGGTGATGTGTGTGCATGTGTGCTAAATCACTTCCGTGTGTCTGACTCTTTGTGATGCTGTGGACTATAGCCCACCAGGCTCCTCTGTCCACAGAATTCTCCAGGCAAGGATACCGGAGTGGGTTGCCATTTCCTACTCCAGGGAATCTTCCTGACCCAGGGATCGAACCCGCATCTCTTACGTATTCTGCATTGGCAGGTGAATTCTTTACCCCTAGAGTTTCCTGGGAAGCCCTTAATGGTGATAGAAGTCATAAAATTGTTTCCTTGAAGGCAGGAGGACAGCTATCAGTCAGGAAGGGGCAGGACTGCTTTTCAAGTACTAGAAATATTTTATAGTTTAATCTGGCTGGTGGTTATGCAGGTATATATGAATGCAGAAATTTATCAAACTGTACACTTAAGATTAGTAAACTTTATGCCCTTTATTATATGCTCGTTATACCTCAATTTATAAAAAAATGAGAAAAAATAGTAGGCATAAATTAGACAAAGGAAATGTGAGTGCCAGATGAAGAAAAATATATCTCATGAAGTGAACATCTTGTAAAATGATTTGGAAGTAAGAGAAGTTTCTCCTATATTAAGGGCTTCAGTATAATGAGTATATATTTGGGAGAAAGTGAAGGACAGAACACCGAGTGGGATGTGGTTCCTGGGTACAGGAGAAGAGCTCAGAATTTGAAAGAGTCTTGTGATATGTGTTAAAGAATTTGGACTTCCTTCCAAGGATAATTTAAGGATATAATCACATCATCAGATGAATTTTTGTCAACCCACTGGCTTCAGTGTGGAGAACTGGTTGGTAAGGGGCCAAATGGAGGGAGAGATCAGGTTTCACAAACAGTCATACAGTCACTTAGTGTCTGTGCTTCCTCATCTCTAAAAACATATGTCATCAAATCTGCTCCCTTACATCTCATTCCTCCAAAGATTGATTATAGACTGTATTTTATAAGAGTTTACTAAATGGTGAAGAATGAATGAATTTGCCCAAGAGATGCCCAAATCATTAGTAAAGCTATAATGGAGCACTGGCTGCCTGCTTCCCCAGATAATTTTCTCTTCCTTTTCCTAAATGATAACATATTTAGCCAGGCATATGTATGCCTGGGGGAGAAAAAAGGAATATATCATCCAAGCAAACATCCTAAAGCTAGGTGTTTCCATGTGACTAAGTTCTGTCCAGATGGGATGCAAGCACATATGATTTGTAGCCATTTCCAGGAACTTCCTTAAGAGATATCTAGAGCAACCACTCACATTCTCTTTTTTATCTCTTCTTTTTTAAAATTAACCTTTTTTTTTTTTTTTTTTTTTTCTTGGAGTATTGCTCCTTCTTCTATCTTGTTTTCTGGGCTATACATGCTGCCTTGAATAATGAAAACAAAGTGTAGAGATGACAGAGAGGTGAGCTGAAAATACTCGGAATCTCTAAACGACTTCTACACTGCTGAACTATAAAGTTTCTGACATTTATGCTGGTGAGAAATAAATTTCTCTCTTATTTAAGCTCCTTTTATTCTGGACTTTTATGTTACTAGCTGCTTAATGTAAGGCTAAGAGATAAAGAATTCAGTACTAGCAATGATAAGCTTAAGTTAGTGAAATTTGAACCTTTTTCAATAGCATAATGGAATCATGCATAGGGCAGCAACTCAGATATTCCAAGTTCAAAAAGCAACCTCCTTCTTTCTTGGCAATGCATTTTGCGACACTGTCTCCTGAATTTTCTTAGAAGGTTTTGGGTTATCAAAAACTATAGTGTGTTTGGGAAGAAATTTTTAAATTTAGGTGTGTTTTGACTGTTGTCACTTTGCCATGAATTATTTGAAGTGAGGTGAACATGAGTATGCGAATAGAGTTATTTATTTGAGGAGAGAGTGTGTTGTATATTTGGGAAGAAAAGTGCTGACAGTTACTTAGCTCTCCAAAATGTGGGACTGCGCAGACGGACTGACAAAAAGAATATAAAGCAGTATGCAGCTTCTGGGAACTTCCCTTAAGAGACAGTAAGTACAAGACGTTTGCCCTTACCCTGGTTCCATTTTGCTGCCTGGAATGTTCATGGGGTGCTACTGAGCTGTGAATAAAGCGGGCACCTGCTACAAGCAGGGTGATGGTGATCTGGAGGATACCTGGATTTTGAAGACCTCTTACCACAAAGCTGCCAGTTGCTCTGGACTGCAAATTTCCACTCTTTAATGCGAGAAAGAAATGAACTTTAAAAAAATTAAGCAAGCTATAGTTGTTTTGGACTTCTCTATAGTTTTAGCCAAACCTAATGATCAGGGTGACCTAATGCTCCCCTTAGCTTGTCTAAATTTGGGACAAGTTTCCTCCAGTCTCTCAAGTTTCTTTGATCTCTCTGTTCTTAAAGCATTTCCCCGTTTAAAATGTAAATCTCTCCCAGGCTTTTACTGGTTTTACAAACAAGGAATGTCTTTTTCCAGAGACTGACAGCCATTCCTTTGAAATATAATCAGGACGGATCACACCCCTATCTCCCAGCTCCTGTGAAAGGTAGGAGACTAACTTTTTGTGTGTGCTCAAGCTCAGTCGTGTCTGACTCTTTGCAACCCCATGGACTGTAGCCCACCAGGCTCCTCTGTCCATGGGATTTTCCAGGCAAGAATACTGGAGCGAGTTGCCATTTCCTTCTCCAGGGGATCTTTACGACCCAGGATCAAACTCATGTCTCCCGAGTCGCCTGCATTGAAGGCAGATTCTTTACCACTGTACCACCTGGGAAGCCCAGGAGCTAACTTTGATAAACATCAATCAGCAGACACAGATGCCTTAATCGCATTGACTGACCTCTTCCTAGAGTCCTTCAGTGCTTTCTACTAGCTTATCCCAGTGTTTAAATAGCCTCCTGTTTTTTGTTTCAGTGCAACTGAACTCAAATCTCTTTTCTTTTTGCAGTTATCTTGAACAGAGTCCTCCTTGCTTATCTAACTCTGTCCAGCTCACTTTTAATTTGACACTAGTTCTAATTAATATATCCTGTGTAAGAAAAGATTCTTCTCACAACATGCCAAACCATCTATTCATTATGCCCATGTTAGCACAACCAATGAGATATTTAACCATCCTGCAAGGAAAACAAAAAGAATAAAAGTGTCAGAGTGGAAGAACAGTTCTGGGAGAAAGTCAGGTAAAAAGATGAGACAAAACTAGTGCAAGACAATAATAGAAAAATTCAAAGAAGTAGAAGGAAAGGAAAGAAAGAACATTACAGTGGTGTAGTAACAAAAATAGTTGATTATTTATTTTATTTTATCCAGACTTTGTCTTTCCCACAAATGCAAAATTAGTAAATTCATTCCTGGTTTTCAGATAATCAAATGCATCATATTATCCTCAAAATAAAAAAAAAAAAAGGTAATATAGCCCTACAGCTCTGTGTTGAAGTTAAATACAAATATTACAAGAGATTAGTGGCATGAATATATTTCCAGTAAAACAAGACAATAAAATAAATATGGATATAGCTTAAAGCTTCTGTCTTCCTCAAACTCATATCAGTGCATGATATTTATGACAGTTGTTTTTATAACCATTACTATAATGCTACTCAATTATGATTGTTATTATGTAAATTTAATGTAAATTAGACTGATTATTATGGAAATTAAAGGTAAATCTCATTTGTATTCTATTAGTAATGCTTTGGGTGAATATGTACGTTAATCATGAGAGAGTTATTTGGGATTAGCTTTAGAGAATGGAAAAGGAGAGTTTCCAGTGATATTGCAGGAAAGGGGACCCCTTCCAGGGCCCGAAATTGGGCTCTTGTCTAACACTTGGAAAAGAATTGTCCAAGGAGACCTGTACTGACAAAGCAAGAGATTTTATTGGGAAAGGCACTCAGGTGGAGAGCAGTAGGGTAAGGGAACCCAGGAGAACAGCTCTGCTGCATGGCTCACAGTCTCGGGTTTTATGGTGATGGGATTAGTTTTCGGGTGGTCTTTGGCCAATCATTCTAATTCAGAGTCTTTCCTGGTGGCACATGCATCGCTCAGCCAAGATGGACACTAGTGAGAGGGATTCTGGGAAGTGGACGGGCACGCGGTGTCTCCTTTCGACCTTTCCCCGAACTCTTCCGGTTGGTGGTGGCGTATTAGTTCCTTATTCCTTATCAGGATCTCCTGTCATAAAACACCTCATGCAAATGGTTACTATGGTGCCTGGCCAGGGTGGGCGGTTTCAGTCAGTGTGCTTCTAGACAAGGGCCCAGTTTTGGGCCCTGGAAGGGGTCCCCTTTCCTGCAACAGTGAGACCTTTAAAAGCATGTGTACAAATAATAGTAAATGCATAGACTTCCATCATTTAATTTTATCTTTTTGATAAAATACTGGATTAATCTGTAGCCTTTACATATGAGAGTCTAAAAATTTCTAATTCAGGTAACAGACAATTTAATACCTTATTTTACCTCTTATTAGGTTATAACCTCTTAAATAGTTCATGAATTTTGACATTGATTTTTAAAATACTAAAATAAATGTAGCTAGATAAATCAATAATTGCTTATTTAACTAAAAATAAACTATTTTATACCTTCTTTTAATAAGATTTTACCATTTAAAATTTTTCCATGGTAAAATTTTATTTTCATCATCAAAACTATATATGGTGGAACAGATGGCTAGTAATAATACCTTTATTTGTATGTACCATAATGTTTTACAAGGTACTTTCATTTACATTATTTCAGTTAAACTCAATGAGATGATTAATGGTGATTTTTGTTTTCAGTAATCTCTTCAGTATTAAAGCAGGAAAGGCAATGAATCCAATGTTTACTTTACCTTTCACTGGAATTTTTTATGTTTATAAACATGAGACACACTAGTTTCATTTTCACAGTAAACTTAAAAATTCTTGGTTTTGAAACTGAAGCTGAATTTATAGAATTAATTAATTAATTGTTCAACATTTCTTGAATGCCTATTATTCCCCAGAGACTGGATTAGGCAATTCCATGGTTTAAAGGAGAATTTTTACAAATCTAAAATTTTTAGTTGTATCACTTGATAAAGTCATTGGCTTGGTTCTGAATCATGATACAAGACTATTGATAAAAACTAAAAATATTTAAACTACATTGAAGAGTTTATTTGACTAGAAGGGAAGGAAGCCAGGAAGAAAGCATTCATAGTGAAGGTGGAATACAGAGTGATCTTAGGTAATTTTATACTTTTAGAGCTTACATTTCTTCTCAGTAATTGGCATCAGATAAAACAGAAAACTTATAATTGTATTTCTGATTATCAAAATAATTAGTCAGCACCTGAGGGATATAGGAGAGGCAGCCTTGTCTATTCTCAAGGTACTACTTGGCTTCTGCAAAATTGTTCTGTTCAGGGCAAAAAAAAAAAAAATCCACTGGAAATCTAAGGAAACTGAGAAGTACATTAGCAAAGAGGAATGATTGGTAAAACTAAAACTGACCCTCACAGTATAATGTCCTTAATTTCTCTTCCTCTTTTTGTTTTTTTCATTGTACAGTTCTCGCTAAGTAATAAGCTTAGGGATTTTGTTTTTTCATTTCTATTTTTTTCTTTTAAAACACTGGTACTACTAATGCCTACATTTTTTTAAACACTTATGTGCTGAGATTGGCTATGTGTACTTTATGATTCTACTCCAAATTTGGTTAGAATATAAGCAGAATTCAAAATCATATTATTTACTTTTTCAGCTTTTGATAGTGGTTCCTGGACTATGGGGATACTCATATTTTACCGCCTTAAGAAATTTCAGGATTATTTCATTTGTCTCAAAAAGGAGAGAGAACTCAGCTTCATTCATGCCTAAAATTTATCATATTATCATACTGTCTATGAATGCTGAAGGGAAAAAATAAAATCTTAATAAATCTTTTATTTATAAAGAAAGAAAATCCCACCATAATGACAGGTTCAAAAAAATAAAAAAGGAAATCAATATTTTAGTCCTTGTTTTTCATTTGTAACTTATAGACTCTGGGGCATTTCTAAAATGAATGCATCCAGGGCTTTCCCAAGCAAGCTTGCTAGGATCTAATTCCGACAAACAGAGTATAAAGTATGGGCTTAAACTTCCAGGGAAAGAGCTCTTAAATTATGTACATTTCATCCTTGCTTTGAACAGTTCATATTTTAAAAGCAGAATGTTGGAATTTGGGCAGAAAGAACCTGCTGCACATGAGCAGTGGAAAGTAGAAGAGTGAGACAGTTATAGATTAAATTATTTCACTATGCTTTACATCCTGGAGAAGGCACTGGCAACCCATTCCAGTACTCTTGCCTGGAAAATCCCATGGACAGAGGAGCCTAGTGGGCTACACAGTCCATGGGGTTGCAAAGAGTTGGACACGATTGAACAACTAACATACACGCATGCTTTACATAGTAGTTTTATAATTGGGGATAACTGATGACTATGTCTACTGGAGCAAGAAAGAGAAAGTTCTTTAAAACTTTTTTTTGTCCCTAACAAATAAGTTTTCAGATCTTTTTCTCATACGTGGCTAACTATATGAAATAGTTGCTCAGTTATGTCTGACTCAGCCTATGGACTGTAGCCTGCCAGTTTTCTCTGTCCATGGAATTCTCCAGGCAAGAATACTGGAACTGGTAGCCATTCACTTCTCCAAGGGATCTTCCCAACCCAGCGATTGAACCCAGGTCTCCTGCCTTGCAGGTACATTCTTTACCACTAGTGCCACCTGGGACGCTCTCCTGGGCTTAGTCACTCAGTCGTGTCTGACTCTTTGCAACCCCGCGGGACTGTAGCCTGCCAGGCTCTTCTCTCCGTGGGGATTCTGCAGGCAAGAAAACAGCAGTGGATAGCTTATCCCTTCTCCAGGGGATCTTCTGGTATTATATTTTAGAGGAAAATGAAATTCATGATGAGCCATTAAAGATTAGATATATCTGGTTCAGTCTCCAGTTCTTCATAGGACTGCCCAGTTAAGGAGTTATCTGGACTATACTTGAATTTTTCCAAGGATGGGTAAGGAATTAAAATGACATGGTAGTGCATCTTGTAGTAACAGAATGAACCAACCTAGAACTGATGGAAATCAGCCTACTCATAATTTTACCCATAGAGACTAAAGTCTGGATATCACATAATATCTATTGTTTTTTTCCTTCTGGCAGTACTTAAATATAGTGATTTGAACTGACTGAAATCATAAATTACAGTTTTTCTGACAGTCACTAGATTTCTATATTCCTCAATTCTGCTGAATTAAATATTACATGAGACCATATGCTGTCTTCCTAAATTGTTTATTCCAGTCAGATTGGCATCACTATCCTTAACATTTTCCTCTTCTTTGTGGTTTTGAGCTTTAGAACCTATTTCACTACCAAGCAAATGTTTTCCATCTCAGCTTTGACTCCTGTCCTTTCTGCTTTACTATTTATTGAGAACTTGTTGTGTGTCAGGAATTGTGCTGAATAGACATAGTAAGTAAAAAATATTTGCTGATTTTTTTTAAATCAGTATGAGAAGTTAGAGTTACAAACAAACAGAATATAACAAGGTAAATGTTAACAGAGCTATGTGAAAGAAGCACCATGAGAGACTGTGGGACATTTTACAGTAGAGGTGATCATGTGTAGTCTTGAAGAGTAAGAATAAATCAGCTGATAATGATGCATGAACACAATCATGTAGAACAAAAGGGTAGATAATATAATTTCAAGATTCTCTAGTTCCAGTATAGAAGGGCTAGGTTTGGATTCAAATCTGGTTTACTTCCTATCTTCCTTTATTTTGATAAGTCACTTAACTACTCTTTTTGAGACACCCATGTGTGTGTGTGTGTGTGTGTGTGTGTGATTGTATGTGATTCATGAGCAATATATATGCAATTCATGTCATACACAATCACACTACTGTACAACCAAGTAGACTGAACTCAAAGAGATTCACACCAGCACATGTATAATTAAGCTGTTGAAAGACAGAGACAAAGAAAGAATCTTGAAAGCAGCAAGAGGAAAGCAACTCATCACATGCAAATAACTCATTCTCAGTAAGATTTTTTTTTAGTAAATTTCTCATCAGAAACTTTGGAGGTGAGAAGGTAATGAGCTGCTATATTCAAAACAGTCAAAGAGAAAAAAAAGTGTCTACCAAAATTCTGCAACAAATGCTAAAGGGAATCTTACAGGCTGAAAGGAAAAATCACTGGACAGTAACTCAAAGCTATGTGAAGAAATAAAGATCTCAGTAAAGATAACTACAGGGAAATTATAGAAGCTAGAGATCTCAGTAAAGATAAATACAGGGCAATTATAAAAAGCTATTATTGTTGTAATTGTTGTTGCTCCACATTTTATTTTCAACATTAAGAGACCGATGAGTCAAAAAAAAAAAAAAAAAGCCTCACAAGTAGTTGTCTAAAAACTAGTGTTATTATGGCATTGGTTTGTAACTCCATATTTTAATTACTATATAATCTAAGAAGCTAATGCATTAAAAATCATTAGTTTATGTTTTTGGACACTCAGTGTATAAACATGTAGTTCTGTGACATCTAGAGTAGGCAATGGCACCTCACTCCAGTACTCTTGCCTGGAAAATCCCATGAACAGAGGAGCTTAGTGGGCTGCAGTCCATGGGGTCACTAAGAGTCGGACAGGACTGAACGACTTCACTTTCACTTTTCACTTTCATGCATTGGAGAAGGAAATGGCAACCCACTCCAGTGTTCTTGCCTTGAGAATCCCAGGGACCGGGGAGCCTGGTGAGCTGCCGTCTATGGGGTCGCACAGAGTCGGACACTACTGAAGCGACTTAGCAGCAGCAGCAGCATAATAAAACAAAATTACAAAGTATCAGAGTTTTTATATTGTTGAAGTTAAGCGAAGCGAAGTCGGTCAGCCGTGTCCAACTCTTTGCGACTTCATGTACTGTAGCCCACCAGGCTCCTACATCCATGGAATTTTTTAGGCAAGAGTACTGGAGTGGGTTTCCCTTTCCTTCTCCAGGGGATCTTCCCAATCCGGGGATCGAATCCGGGTCTCCCGCATTGCAGGCAGATGCTTTACCGTCTGAGCCGCCAGGGAATCCCAAAGTTTGGTGAAGGTAAGTTGGTATAAATTCAAATTAGAGTCATAACTTTAGCATGTTAAATGTAATCTTCATGGTAACCACAAAGAAATTATTGAGCATCCATGAAAAGAAATGACAAGGGAATTAAAATATTTCAGTGCCAGAAAATTTAACTAAACACAAAAGAAGATGTATACAAACTGAGGGACAAAAAAAGTATAAGTCAAAGACAGATGGTGGGATAGTGTTAATTGCTCAGTCTTGTCTGACTCTTTGGATCCCATGGACTATACCCCACTGAGCTTCTCTCATCTTCCCAACCCAGGGATTGAACCCAGGTCTCCTGCATTCAAGGTGGATTCTTTACCAACTGAGCCACCAGGGAAGCCCATAAGTCATATAAAAAGCAAATAGCAAAATGACAGAAGTGAGGCTCTACTTACGAGTAGTTACTTTAAGCGTAAAAGCATTAATCTCTCCAATAAAGAGACAGAAACTACTGTAAGGGAATCAAATACTATGACTAGTTATAAGAGACTCACTTTAGGTTCAAAGACAGAAAGGTTGAAGGCAAAAGGATGAAAAAAAAAAAAAAGTCCAAGCAAATAGTAACCAAAGGAGAGCAGAAGTAATGATACTACTATCAGAAATACAGAGTTTAAATTAAAAAAAAAAAAGTTATAAGAGACCAAGAAGGACATTATACATTAATAAAGGACTCAGTATAGCAAAATACATTACAATTATAAACTAATGTATCTACTAAAAAGCCATTAAAATAAATGAAGCAAAAATTGGCAAATTTTAAGGAAAAAATAGACAGTACTACATAAAATAGTTGGGGACTTCAGTACCTTATTTTAAATAATGGATAGAATACTGAGACAAAAGATAAGTAAGAAAACAGAGGACTTTAACAATACCATAAAATAACTAGTCATAATAAACATGTAAGGAATACTCTACCAAATAACAATAAAGCACACATTTTTCTCAAATGCACGTGAGATATTTTCCAGGATAGACCATATGTCAGGTCAGAAATTGAAACACAAATTAAAAAATATAAATATTATACAAACCATCTTCTCATGGCACAATGGGATGGAATGAAGTTAGATATCACAAATGGAACACTAGAACATTCACAAATTTGTTGAAAATAAACAACACACTTAAATAACCAATGGATCAAAGAAGAAGTCACAATATAAATTAGAAAATACTTAGGTTAAATAAGGGGCTTCCCTGATAGCTTAGTTGGTAAAGAATCTGCCTGCAATGCAGGAGACCCCGGTTCACTTCCTGGATTGGGAAGATCCGCTGGAGAAGGGATAGGCAACCCATTCCAGTGTTCTTGGGCTTCTGTTGTGGCTCAGCTGGTAAAGAATCTTCCTGCAATGCAGAAGACCTGGGTTCTGTCCCTTGGTTGGGAAGATCCCCTGGAGAAGGCAAAGGCTACCCACTCTGGTATTCTGGCCTGGAGAATTCCATGGACTGTATAGTCCCTGGGTTGCAAAGAGTCAGACATGACTGAGCAACTTTCACTCACTCACTCACTACAGCAAATAAAAATGAAAACACAGCATATCAAAATTTATGAGACACAGTGAAAAAGCAATGCTAAGCAATGACATAAACACCAACATTAAAAAACAAGGTCTCAAATCAACAATAAATCTTTACAAATTAAAGTAGAAAAAGAAGAAAAAACTAAACTGAAGCTAGCAGAAGAAAGGAAATAATAATTAGAGAAGGAGTAAATGAAATAGAGAATAGAAAAATAGTAGAGAATATCAATGAAATAAAATGGTTCTTCAAACAGATCAATAAAATTGGGAAAATCTTAGCTAGATTGACTAAGAGAAAAAGAAAAGACTAAAATTACGAAATCAGAAATTGAAGTGGGATTTTAAAACTGATTCTACAGAACCTAAAAGAATTATGAAACAATATGAGCAAGAAATTGAATAACATGGATAAATTGGACACATTCCTAGAAACACTAAACTTATAAAGACTAAATCATGGACAAAAGTGAAAATCTGAATTGACATACCTAGTAAGGAAACTGAATATGTAACCAAAAATCTCCTAAGAAAGAAAAGCTCAGAGCCTTATGATTTTGCCAGTGAATTCTACCAGACTTAAAGAACTAAAACCAATCTTTCATAAGCTTTTCAAGAAGAAGAAGAGGAAACACTTAGGCCATTTTGTGAGGCCACCATTGGCCTGATACCAAAGCTAGACAGATGCTATAAGGAAACTACAGACCAGTGTCCTTTAAGGACGCTGATGGAAAAGTCCCCAGGGAAATACTAGCAAATCGAGTTCAGCATACTGAAAGGATAATGAACCATGGTAAAACTGGATCTATTCTTGAAATGCAAAGATGGTTTAACAAATGAAAATCAATCAGTGTGACACTACATTTAAGGGAAGAAAAAACTACATGGTCATCTTGACAGATGCAGATTTATCAACAGATGAATTTGACAAAATTCAACACCTTTTCATGACAGAAACACTCAACAAACTAGGAATAGAAGGAAACTACCTAAAACATGATGATAAAACATGTTAAAAGCTATATGGGAATATAAACTGTTACTGCAGAAAATAGAATGACAATTCCTAAAAACTTAAACATAGAATTATCATATGATACAGCAATTCCACTTCTGAGTATATACCCCAAAGAATTAAAAGTAGGGTCTCAAAGAAATATGTGTACAACCATGTTCATAGGAACATTATTCTCAGTAACTAAACTGTAGAAGCAAACTGAGCATCCATCAAAAGATAAAAAAACAAAATGTGTGTACATACAATGGAATATTATTCATCCTTAACAAGGAAAGAAATTCTGACATATATTACAACATGGAAAAAACTTGAGGACATTAGGTGCTCAATCACTCAGTCATGTCCAACTTTTTGTGACACCATAGACTGTAGCACACCAGGGTCTTCTATCCATGGAATATTTCAGACAAGAGTACTGGAGTGGGTTGCCATTTCCTCCTCCAAAGTATCATCCTGACCCCAGCATCGCTTATGTCTCCTGCCGGGCAGGAGATTGTTTACCACTGAGAACATTATGGTGAGTTAAAATAGACTAATATGGTGAAAGAAAATGATGCTTAATCACTCTTCATATGTGTGTGTGTATATATATATATATATATAGAGAGAGAGAGAGAGAGAGAGAGTAGTGAAAATCACAGAAAATTCAATGGTGGTTGTCAGGGACTGGGGTTGAGGGGAAGTGGGGAATTATTATTTAATGGGTATAGAGTTTTAGTTTTGAGGAGAAAAATAGTTCTGGAGATAGATAATAGTAATAGATACATAATGGTGTGAATCTACTTAATATCACTGAATTTCATGATTAAAAAGGATCAAGATGCTCAATTTTATGTTTATTTTACCATAAGAAAAATAAGTGAAATAAAAAATGATTTTCCTATCTAAAAGAATAAATAGAGCATTTCTTAAATACTGAAACACAAGTTTAACTTTGTTAATTTTGTCATTATTTTAGGAGATAGATTTTTACAATAGCGAAATGTCAGTAAGAACTCTAAAATCCATAAAAGCAAGGATCTTGTCTCTTCTGTTTATTGCTGTATATTATGTTAAAGAACAGTGCTTGTAACATAGTAAATTCTCAGGAAATACATATTTAATTGAATGAAATTATGAAGAGTTAATATTAAAATTTATACATTATTCTTTAGAAATTAAAAAATCTTTAAGTACATTATTATGTGTTTCTGTTCATGCTTGCAAGTATGTTAATATTTTGTATACTTGTATTTCATATTATGCAATATAAATTTATTTATGCTATTATGTAGTAAGCTTATGTACTACTTTTTCACAAGTATAGCCTCTCACTCCTCCAGGTACTTCAAGACAATGATGTGGTAGGTAGTTTTGTTTTCACTTACTCTACCCACTAATAGTTTTGAATTTAAAATGAATCCCTTGGAAATACCTATTGTTGAGTCACATCTCAGAAATCATGGTCTGTGTCTCATTTCCTAATATTGCCCCATGGGTTAGAAATAGTGAATTTTTTGTTTGTTTCTAATTTAAAAATGCCTTTCATTAAAAAAGAAAGAAAGAAAATTTGTTATGAATAAACTGGAATTTACAGTTTGCAAGTGCTATGGGTTAGGCTTGAGGGCACACTGTTGAATTCCCAAATAATTGAAGAGCTAGAGAATTCTCAGTCAGCAGAATTCTGAGTTATAGTCACTCTTTCTTGTCAGTACTTTTCTTTGTCAGGGTAAGCAAAGAGAAGCATATTTATGCTAATGCACCTTTGTATCTGGATTACAATTTAAACATATTTAATTGGTGCATTAGTCAAAACAGAATTTATATTTCAAATCTGACAAAGTGAAGAAAAATAATTGGCTTATTAATGCTTTTTTTTTTAGCCACAACATTTTTACCTCTGACATTACACTCTGAATATACAGTTGAGTTGTTATTAAAATAGGGTTTAGCAAAGTGTGCTAATGATGAGTTCATTGAAGCTGCATCAGAGCAAAAATAAGCAATCTGTATCTAACTTTATGCAGATGATACAGTGGGAAATATGTTTGTTTAAAAGACCATCTGTTATATTCAAGCATTTATATGGAATTCTATGGAACATAGCAAAACTATCATGACTATAACCTAAGAAAAGACATATATTATTAACAAAATAATAGAAGTAAAGTCCCCTTCTGCCCTTGATGTTTGTTTAAGAGCTGATTTTTGTAGACTATTTGTTTGAAATGACATTGAAATATTTGAGTGGCTTATTTACCAATATATGTGCATTTCATTAACATATTAGTCTGCCATCAAGGTTGTTATTTTAAACCTACATTAAAAGTATGACAGGTGAATGAAACTTTGGCTTACTTTAAAGTCCTCAGATATATAACACTGAAAGACAGCCTTTCCTTCATTTGGTTTTAATTTCCTTTTCTATAAAATGAAAGAGTTGATCCCTAGGATTTTTTATGAATATAAGGTTTTATGATTTCATTAGCTATCTAGAATAATTCTGGAAAAATGTGGTTTACTGAATGCCCTGGAAGCCATTTTTAGCATTTCATACTATTGATCATTTAGAAGTTTCTTTAGGAGTAACTTAAAAATGGTGACACACACACGCATACACAAATCATGGCAAATTTAATGATAAGAGTTTATAAACAGACACTCAATGTCCCATCATGGAGTGTAGATTATCTCTGAAGCTTGTGTCTATGGCAGATTAGAGAACTGAAAAGGCTGTTGATCTTTCTGGCTTAGAGTCTTTTTTCTGCCTGGGATCAGGGTTTGAACAGAAAACCTACTCCTGTTAGCATTACCTGGGAGCTTCAGGAGAAACCTTCTGGCATCAGAGTATACTCTTTATTTTCCTATGGCATCCTCTTAGGAATGGCTGTGTGTACAGATTTCTCAGATCAAGGGATGCTTGCTTGGAAATCTCCATCTCAGTGAGCAAATATATCAAATTTGTGTATGTGTGTGTGAATTCATACAGACATAAAAGGGAAAGAGTCAGGCAGAGAAACAAAATGAACTAGAAAAGAAGTTAATCACTTTAAACATATGCATGACTTTCTCTCTGTAAAATAATAAAATAAAATATTACTTTCTCATTTTTACTAGAAAATCTCAGTATTAGAAATGTCCTTTTTCTCAGCCTCTTTATAATATATATATTTCTTTGCCAATTAGAAAGGAGATTCTTATAATAAAAATGAAAGTACCTCTATGGTATCTTCATTTTCATTTTCTATTGACTATTTCTAGAATGGAGACTGATTACATTTAGGAATGATCTTGTTCATTGGTTGAATTTTTATTTAAAATCATTAAAATGGTTTATTGCTGGAATATGGACACTTTTTCCTTTGGTTGGAACAGAATATGACAATAATAAAAGGCATTTCAACAGTGTAAGAAGTTAACTGCAATTTTCTTGATGCTTCCAATGATAATGTTCATCAGTTCCAAGTTCATTTTCATAGTATAATACTGTTATCAGAATTAGCATAAACTTAAAATGATGGGTAATTCATATCTATTAGACAAAAAAGTCATCTTCTATTTTTGAAATTCTTATTACTGTTGAGTAACTTGCAGGTTTTAAATTAAATTTCCTAATTTGCTTTAGGTTTAAAACTGTAAATAGCTTTTTAGAATATGTAATTGAGTCGATATTGAGTTTGTAGACAAGAGCATCCTATTAAAATACAGAGATTTCTATTAACATTTGAGCTATAATTTCAGAAACACCAAGGAAAGACACAAGACAAGCAATATATTTGAAATATGTACAGTGTTGCTAGATTCTTTCCAACAAGACTCACCAGAGAATCATTAAGGAAAGGAAATCAAATAATAGTACAATTAATGTTCCCGACTGAACCATATTTTACATATTACTACAGATGTAATTGGGTGAGAGAAAATACAAAGAGAAACAAGAATTTTGACTGAAGCAAAAGCAAGTCAGCACTTTGTTTGACAAATACAGAGATACTTCCAACTCTCATTTAACACGACAATTGCAGAGGAAACAAACAGGCTACTTAATCTACATATGAAATTGTATTAGCCAATCACATTCTATAATGATTGAGATTTTAGTATTTAGCCAGAGAAGTCTAAGCCATTGACAGCCTGAGGTTGGGTTGTTAGTAGTTACCACAAGTATTCTCCATTGGAGTCTGAGTGTTTTCAAAGTTCTTTTGACTTTCCAACCCTATTTTCACTACTACTGTTTTTCTTTTTTTTTCACACTTAATGTAGATGATTTTCACTTCTCACCCTTAGCCTTCATTTCTTCTCATCCATTTCCATGATTTCCCCCTATCACTGGTATGCAAAAGATTGTCAAATCTGCATCTCCATTTGTGAGCCTGTTCTTTAATTCCAACTATATTTACTCAAGTGAATTTGTTAAAACTTGCCCTGCATGCTCTGATATCACTCTGGTACAACATGGACGAACTGATTTTAGAGCTTTTCTATCCCAGCATGTATGGTTTAAGTACCTGCAAGTTTTCTGATAATGACGGAAATCACAGTACCTACTTCATGTGTTCCTAACTTCCTCTGGCTTTGAGTCCTTAGAAGCCTTAATTTATAGTCAGACTCTTCTTCACTATTCCACCCCAATCTTTTGTCTGTGGAACTTGTTTCCCATCTGTCTGTCTCTGAAGCCAAGCTTTTGTTAAAGGGTGCTGGCTTTTAACTGCTCAACTCACGTCGGTGGCTCATACTCAGTTGCTTACTTGTGTCCGACTCTTTGAGACCCCATGGACTGTAGCCTGCTAGGCTCTTTTGTCCATGGCATTTTCCAGGCAAGAATCCTTCAGTGGGTTGCCATTTCCTCCTCCAGGGAATCTTCCCATCCCACGTTTCGAATCCAGATCTCTTGTGTGTCTTGCATTGGCAAGTGGATTCTTTATAAATGAGCCACCTGGGAAGCCACTCATGTTCCGGGGTAATATATCAAACCCAGCAAATCTGACTTTTGCAGGATCCCAGCATCTGCTCTGTGGGTTTCCCAGCATCACTGTGTGGTTACATCCATCAGACTAAACAAGCAAGAAAACTAGCATTATGTTCATAAACTTCTGGAGAAAAGGGTACCTGTTACATGAATGTATTTACCCTCTGGTCCATCAGTATATATTTGATGTAATTTGCCTCCCAGATTTCTTTACATTCCTTATATATCACACTTCCAACCCTCTCTTCTCCCCATACGTATCCAACCAAGTTGATTTTAGAAGTTTAGATACAATTGTAAGGAATCAATACCTAAAGGCAGGCTTCTATTTTCTATAAAAACTCCTTAACCAGAGCAGATTATAGGAACACCTTATTTTCTAAAAGTAATACTAATCACAGTCCTTTTGGTAAACTCCCTACCATTTATTCCTAATTACCCAATAGGGTAATAATGTTTATTCAATAAGCAAATGTCAGATTAAATTGACTATAAATTTTGTTTGACTGAAACAGTCAACCTTTTGTCTGCTCAGAATTTACTGTGTATTCCTCATTTACTATGACCAGATATACCCAACTTAAGTTATTCAAGGAATTGGAACAGTAATAAATAACTCAAGAAAGCAGTGATGAATCAATCAATACCTTTTAGGGAAACTATTCATATTTTGTCAGAAAAAGAAAGAACATTAGAAACCACAACAGGAAAGCATAGCAATGAACAGACCAAATGCAGATAGTTCTTGATTATCTAAAAGATATGTTAGTTTCAAGGATTATAGTAGATTATGATGATCTTTCATATTGGGTTCCCTAGTTCAGAATCCTTCATAGGGCTTAACACAGTAATGCTTAATTAAATCTCATTATCCTTAGCATAGGAAAAGGCAATGGCACCCCACTCCAGTACTCTTGCCTGGAAAACCCCATGGACGGAGGAGCCTGGTGGGCTGCAGTCCATGGGGTCGCTAAGTCGGACACGACTGAGCAACTTCTTTTTCACTTTTCACTTTCATGCATTGGAGAAGGAAATGGCAACCCACTCCAGTGTTCTTGCCTGGAGAATCCCAGGGACGGGGGAGCCTGTTGGGCTTCAGTCTATGGGGTCGCGCAGAGTCGGACACAACTGAAGCGACTTAGCAGCAGCAGCAGCATCCTCAGCATATAAGATATTTTCAGCCAGGTCACCCATGCTTCTGAGAAACAGTAGATGTTCAATACTTGTCTGGAGAAATGTAAATGTTTACCAAAAGTTTATAGAGTCAGTGACTGCTCTAAAGAGATATCTACTCTTGTCAGATTTTTATATTTCAGAAAGTATGTTTATATACAATGCTTTTCAAATTTAATTTGCCATTAATATGTTGTGCCATTTAATATTAAAATAACATCAATTATTTATAAGGAGAAAAAAGTTTCCAGTATCTGAATAGTTAGTTATGGTCATGAACAGAGAAGTCATTCAGGTTCATGATAACTTTGGAACCATAAAATGGTAATGGTAATAAACTTAGGGCAAATTAATATTTCACTTATTTATTGTACTTAATACTTATTAAGTGGCAGAGTTTAGACTTCACAATAATGGCTGTAACTCCTTAAACTGGAAGTGTCCGAATTATTTTATTCAGGGAGTTTTACACAGTGGTTTAAATGATAATGGTACTCACTCTAGTGGGAGTATTTTTTTTTTTTATAGATACTATAGCATACTTGGAGGCACTATTTATAATGATAAGGCTGGGTTTGTGGGTGTTCCATCTGTGCAGTCATACAAGGCACTATGTTCAGAAGGCTCCACATTTGTTTTAATGCTCTGCTGTTGCCTCCTTGAAATTCTTAACTTTCAAACAACAGGCCTTGCATTTTATTAATATTTTGCAATAGATCCTACAGATTATGTAGGGGGTTCTGAATAGTATATAAATAAATAATTTTGGAGTGAGACTATTTGGGGCTTGAATCTTGGTTCCATCAATTTTGGATAAGTGACCTTTAAGCGTATAACATTAGAGAAATTGTACCTACTTTATAACTTACTATCTGATTTTATACAATTTTGTGTAAAACACTTTACCTAGCCATGATGAATATGAAATAAATTATCTCTTAATATTCTGTTGCAATGTTTTGCTAAGTATTTCAATAGATATAATGTGAAAAATGGGCTCCAAGCGTAAATAAATCAGATCATAAAGCAAATATAGTCCAATTTTTAAAAATCAAGATTGAATTATATTTCTATACTATAATTTACTAAGCAATGATTTTGAACATCTAGATTATAAGAATGAAATAATGAATATATTATTTTATTGTGATTGTCTTTTTAAAAGCAGATTTTTTTCCCAAAAGAATAAGCTGAGATCATTGTACAACCATGGACAGCAATAAACATATAATCTATCTGGTGAAAAAAAAAATCAGAAATTAAAAAAAAAAATGTAGGACTTCTCAGTATCATGTGAAGATCTTTAAGAGGGAAGTGAAATATTTAGTGTATTGAAAAATGATTTGATCCTCAAACAGATTCCTTTTTCTTTCAATAAGCATTGCACAACAGAAAAGAAATGGTGTCTTGAAATAGGAGTATTCATCTCAAAATCTGAAAATGATCAAGTCCCTTGTATAAAATGGTGCAATGTTTGCATTTGACCTATGCACACACTCTCATCTGGGCTTCCCAGGTGGCACTAGTGTAAAGAACCCACCTGCTAATGCAGGAGACATGAGAAATATGGGTTCTATCCCTGGGTCAGGGAGATTCCCTGGAGGAGGGCATGGCAACCCACTCCAGTATTGCTGCTTGGAGAACCCCATGGATAAAAGATCCTGGTGGGCTACAGTCCATAGCGTTGCAAAGAGTTAGACATGTCTGAAGTGACATAGCACATGTGCACACATACTCTTATTTACTTTAAATAATCTCTAGATTACTTACAAAATCTAATATAATGTAAATGCTATGTAAACACTTGGAAAATTCAACTATTGCTATTTAGAACTTTCTGGAATTTGTTTCCAAATAGTTTTGATCCACAGTGTATTGAATCCACAGATATGGCATCTAAGATACAAAAGGCTAACTGTAGTTGCTGTAGATGCACAATTTTTAAGCCTTCCCCCTCTTTTTATAAATATTTCCCTCCTTTATAAATATCTCATCCTGGATGACTTCAATATATCTGTAAACTGTCAGTTCAATTCAGCTGCTCAGTCGTGTCCAACTCTTGGTGACCCCATGGACTGTACACTGTCCATCACCAACTTCCAGAGCTTACTCAAACTCATGTCCATCAAGTCAGTGATGCCATCCAACCATCTCATCCTCTGTTTATAAACTGTAGTTTCTTAGCATTTCTATGTCAACTCTTATGAATTTCTATAACATTTTGCTTTATCTAATCTGTTACATCCCAAAGAAGCAATCAGAAACATGAAACTTCTCCAATTCCAAAAGGAGTGATTCAGTTATGAACTATCCAGCCACAGCCTCCTATTCTACATCACTTGCTCAGGTGCTCCTACAATGTCTTGACTTCTTCAAGGTCTCTTGTATATTAAAGACCTTGCTTCCTTCTAGACTTCCACCCTCAAATGTCCCCACAGAAGTAGGATTGACTTATTTTAGTTTGGGAGAAAGAACTAGGCAGTGTAAATCCACATAAAAAAAGAAGATATTCCTTGCTTTTCCAGGGCTTGACATTTTATAGGACAAGCCCATACTGAGAGGTCTGCAATTATGCACTCTGTCTGTGTCTAAATGGGTAAATTCAATTCTAGGATGCACAACTGGCAAACCAAACTTCAGTCTCAAATCATTTTTCCACTTAGCTATATAACAATAAAAGTCATGTTTCATTTCCATCTGTCTGACACTTCAGTCTATGAGTTGGTTCTACATTTGAGAATTGAAGAGAGAAGCATTATTTATTGATATTCTAATATTCAAAGAGACATTTTAATTAATATCAAATATGAAGAACCTGCCAAATAGGTGTGAAAATGACTTTTCTATATTGGTGTACCAAGAATTATATAGCCAAATTGACAACACCCATGTGCAGTCCCTAAAAGTATGGTTCTATTTCCACATTTCCTATGACAGTGAATGAAAGTACTATTCATATCATAGTATAGTGCAGAGATTAGATGCCTTTTTTTCCATATCCCATTTATGCTACTGAAGCCTATTTATCTACCAAAATATCTTGGATCTAATGATCTCTTTTATTTCCATTAAAGGCTATTTTGCTTTATAACTTATGTTCAGTTCAGTTCAATCGCTCAGTTGTGTCTGACTATATGTGACCCCATGGAATGCAGCATGTCAGCCCTCCCTGTCCATCACCAACTACCGGAGTTTCCTCAAACTCATGTCCATTGAGTTGGTGAGGCCATCAAGCCATCTCATGCTCTATCATTCCCTTCTCCTCCCACTTTCAATCTTTCCCAGCATCAAGGTCTTTTCAAATGAGTCTGTTCTTCACATAAGGTGGCCAAAGTATTGGAGTTTCAGCTTCAGCATCAATCCTTCCAATAAATATTCATGACTGATTTCCTTTAGGACTGACTGATTGGCTTTCCTTGTAGTCCAAGGGACTCTCAAGAGTCTTATCCAATACCACAGTTCAAAAGAATCAATTCTTTGGCTCTCAGCTTTCTTTATAGTCCAACTCTCACATCCATACATGACTACTGGAAAAACCATAGCTTTGACTAGATGGACCTATGTTGACAAAGTAATGTCTCTGCTTTTTAATATGCTGTCTAGGTTGGTTATAACTTTTCTTCCAAGGAGCAAGCACCTTTTAATTTCAAGGCTGCAGTTACCATCTGCAGTAATTTTGGAGCACAAAAAAATAGTCTCTCACTGTTCATCTCACCAGATGCCATGCTCTTAGTTTTCTGAATGTTGAGCTTTAAGCCAGCTTTTTCACTCTCTTCTTTCACTTTCATCAAGAGGCTCTTTAGTTCTTCACTTTCTGCCATATGTGTGGTGTCATCTGCATATTTGAGGCTATTGATATTTCTCCCAGCAATCTTAATTCCAGCTTGTGGTTCTTCCAGTCAAGCATTCCTCATGATGTACTCTTCATATGTTAAATAAGCAGGGTGACAATATACAGCCTTGACATACTCCTTTCCCAATTTGGAACCAGTCTGCTGTTCCATGTCCAGTTCTAACTGTTGCTTTTTGACCTACATACAGATTTCTCAGGAGACAGGTCAGGTGGTCTGGCATTCCCATCTCTTTAAGGATTTTCCAGTTTTTTTGTGATCCACACAGTCAAAGGCTTTGTCATAGTCAATAAAGCAAAAGTAGATGTTTTTCTGGAACTCTCTTGCTTTTTCAATGATCCAATGGACGTTGGTAATTTGGTGTCTGGTTCTTCTGCCTTTTCTAAATCCAGCTTGAACATCTGGAAGTTCATAGTTCATGTTCTGTTGAAGCCTGGCTTGGAGAATTTTGAGCGTTATTTTGCTAGCATGTGAGATGAGTGCAATTGTGTGGTAGTTTGAGCATTCTTTGGCATTGCCTTTCTTTGGGATGGGAATTAAAACTGACTTTTTCCAGTCCCATGGCCATTGCTGAGTTTTCCAAATTTTCTGGCATATTTAGTGCAGCACTTTCACAGCATCATCTTTTAGGATTTGAAATAGCTCAACTGGAATTCCATCAGCTCCACTAGCTTTGTTTGTGGTGATGCTTCCTAAGGCCCACTTGACTTTGCATTCCAGGATGTCTGGTTCTAAGTGGGTGATCATACCATCATGGTTATCTGGGTCATGAAGATCTTTTTTGCATAGTTCTTCTGCATACTCTTGCCACCTCTTCTTAATATCTTCTGCTTCTGTTAGGTCCATATCATTTCTGTCCTTTATTGAGCCCATCTTTGCATGATATGTTCCCCTGGTATCTCTAATTTTTTTGAAGAGATCTCTAGTGTTTCCCATTCTATTGTTTTCCTTTATCTCTTTGCATTGATCACTGAGGAAGGCTTTCTTATCTCTCCTTGCTATTCTTTGGAACTCTGCATTCAGATGGGTAATCTTTCCTTTTCTTCTTTGCCTTTTGCTTCTCTTCTTTTCACAGCTATTTGTAAGGCCGCCTCAGACAACCTTTTCTAAATATTAGGAAACCTCAAAGGTAGATATCCCTTCAGTGTTTCCTGGTCCTAATTTGAGTGGCATGGAGGCTTTCTGATTTTTTTCTTTTTCTTGCTGTTTTTGATCTCGCAGCTGTTTGTAGGGCAGCCTCTAAGAACTGCTTTTTACAACTAGAAATGTCTCCAGGTAAGTTTGCATGCTCCTAATTCCCTGAAGTAGATACTGTGTAAGGAAATAAGGATCAGAGGGGATTCGAAAGAGATTTATGTTTCTGCACAGGACTTTTTAGGAAACAGTTGAGACTCCTAATGGAAGACAAAGTGGAAACGTTTCAGAGGCACACACTTACCTGTAGGACTGCAAGAGCCACCTGAGAATGCAAAGGCAGTGGAAGGCCAGGAAGGGTTGATTGAGCTTCTTAAAGCTGATGCAGGAGGATTGGGCTGCCCAAGACCTTGTAAAATTTGCAAAGGGTAAGGCAGCGTGACTGAGCAGCAGAAATGCTACTTTGGAGAGCAGAGTTTGCCTGAGGTGATATGAGGCAGCTGAGCAATGAGATCTGCTATGCCTGGAGACTGTAGTGTGGGCAATCCACCTGTGAATAGTCAATTCTTGGCTGATGACTGTGCGTGCCGCTGGGTGTTTTGAAATATTCATTCTTACTAGAACAGGGTCTGGTAATAATTAGTTGTTCTATAATCTGCTGCATCTCTCAAAACTGATTTTTATTGAGCAGAATTACACTCTGTTTTAAATCTGGCCATTCTGACACACATGATATTTTGGAAGGATTCCATATCTTTCCTTTTTCACCTAGGCAACTCATCATTAATTGAATTTATCTATGGTAATAATCGGAGAAGGCAATGGCACCCCACTCCAGTACTCTTGCCTGGAAAATCCCATGGACAGAGGAGCCTGGTAGGCTGCGGTCCATGGGGTCGTTAAGAGTTGGACACAACTGAGCGACTTCACTTTCACTTTTCACTTTCATGCATTGGAGAAGGAAATGGCAACCCACTCCAGTCTTCTTGCCTGGAGAATCCCAGGGACAGGGGAGCCTGGTGGGCTGCCATCTATGGGGTCGCACAGAGTCAGACATGACTGAAGTGACTTAGCAGCAGCATGTTAATAATGGTCACCATGCAAAACTACAAACATTCTTACAAGGAATTACAATGTCAATAGCTGCTAATTTTTAGATGAAATGATTTGATAATGGGTATTACTGTTCCTTGGGGATGTGCACATGTTCTTGGGTATAGAAGTTAAACTTGCCAAGGTTGTCCAAGTAGAGTTTGCAGAAGTTGTGCTTTGCATTCTTTAAGAGTTACTAAAAGTATTCTGTGGCTCAGAGGTAAAGAATCTGCCTGCCAATGCAGAAGATGTGGATTCGATCCCTGGGTTGAGAAGATACCCTGAAGAAAGAAATGGCTACCCACTCCAGTATTCTTGCCTGGAATATTCCATTGACAGAGGAGCCTGGGAGGCTAGAGTCCACAGAGTCCCAAAGAATTGGACATGATGTAGTGACTAAACAACAACAACAGATAATATTCAAACAGGAAAGCCTGTTTTTATGTGTCCAGAGATGTAGGCTATCAATGAAACACTATTTATTTTAGGCCATGGACTGCAGCCTGCCAGGTTCCTCTCTCCATGGGATTTCCCAGGCAAAAATACTGGAGTGGGTTGCCATTTTCTTCTCCAGAGGATCTTCCCAACTGAGGGATTGAACCCCCAACTTCTGCAAGGGCAGGCAGATTATTTACCTTTGAGCTACCAGGGAATCATATTTATCTTAAAACTTCAGAAAATTCATGTCACAGCCCTATATAAGTAAGAACAAAAACAAAACATTATTCTGTTTTAATTAAAAAAAAAAAACAACACAATACTGAGATTGTTTATACACAGAAAAAAAAAATTCTTGAACTACTCTGAAGTACTCAAATAATCTGAATGGATACAGAAAACTTTTGGGGTGATACAAGCATATAGATCACACTTTGTAACTGCATGAGTTTCAACTTATGTACTTTCAGAAGTAAAATAATGTTTGAGAATATGTAGGCACAACAGTTTCACTGAGTTAGACAAGGCTGTGGTCCATGTGATTAGATTTGTTAGTTTTCTGTGATCGCAGTTTCAGCCTGCCTGCCCTCTGATGCCGTCCCTCAGCGCCTACTGTACTAGCGGGGTTTCTCTTACCTTGGGCGTGGGGTATCTCCCCTCCGGCATCTATCCTGATTGCTCAAACTACCACACAATTGCACTCATCTCACATGCTAGTAAAGTAATGCTCAACATTGCCCAAGCCAGGCTTCAGCAATACATGAACCGTGAACTTCTGGATGTTCAAGCTGGTTTTAGAAAAGGCAGAGAAACCAGAGATCAAATTGCCAACATCCACTGGATCATCGAAAAAAGAAGAGAATTCCAGAAAAACATCTATTTCTGTTTTATTGTTGGGGAAAATTCATCAAGAGATGGGGATACCAAACCATCTGACCTGCCTCTTGAGAAATCTGTATGCAGGTCAGGAAGCAACAGTTAGAACTGGACATGGAACACATGGTCTTCGTCCTTTCTGATGATCTTTCTGACAGCAAACATCTCATTCCTATATTTGGTGACTGGCAAGACTTCAGCTGAAAACCTGAACTTACACCGTGTCATTTTAATGTACTTATTAAACAAATAAACTCATTACTTATATATAAATAGGATTTCCTTACAAAAGAGGAACAAATCTAAGGAACCAGGTCATATTTTTTGAAGGGACTCTATTTCCTCCTCTTCAGTTATTGGGCAAGGGTGATATTTGCACTGAACTTTTTAAATTAGACAGAACTTTTTTATAAATTATCTCATTTGAGTTTCAAAACAATATCACCAAAATAACTTCTTTGACCCAATGTAATAGGTCAAACATTAAGACTTAAACATCAAAAGATCATTTTCTAAGATCACAAAAGCAGCATTCGGTCAAGGCAAGCTGTGTGTGTGTGTGTGTGTGTGTACCTAAATAATATGCCTAAGTAAGATTTTCCATGATTTTTTTTCCTTCCACATTCAGTAAGAAAGGGAGTAGTGATTTTAAATTAATGGAATTCAAACACAATACAAAGTTTATAGTTATAAAATTTATACAAGATAAGTACCTAGGGAAAGTTATCAAGTCCATATACTAAATCAAAATATGATTTTCTTGGGCTATTATGTTTTAAAATGTTTCCTTCCAAGTCCTGAATGCATATTCATATTCATATGAATGTGTACTCTCTGGGATAAAATTTAAAACATCAACCACAACAATAGCTGTAATAGCAAACCTTACCATTTATTGCACTTCTGCGATGGATTAAACTTTGTGTGGTTAAAGAATCTTATTTAATCTTTATTTAACCTATAGGGATAGCTAGTATCTTTATATCATACATGGCTAAATTAAGGCTCAGAGAGGTTGAGAACCTTGAAGTAGCTGAGATTTATATGTCTAGTGTAACAAATAAGCCAGCTGTATTTTATTTTTTCAGTTTTTATTTTTTAAATTTAAATTTATTTATTTTAATTGAAGGCTAATTACTTTACAATATTGTATTGGTTCTGCCATACATCAACATGAATCCACCACAGGCATACACATGTTCCCCATCCTGAACCCCCCTCCCACGTCCCTCCCTGTACCATCCCTCCAGAGGGTGGGGTGATTTGGGGAAATGGCACTGAAACATGTATAATATCATATAAGAAACGAATCACCAGTCCAGGTTCGATACAGGATGCTTGGGGCTGGTGCACTGGGATGATCCAGCTGCATTTTATACCAAAGAATGCAACAGTGTTTATTGATCTACATACCACCTAAAGCATTGACTAGACAAGATGTGGTATATGGTTAACACTGTTGTTTGAAAAGTGATGCTTGTCATATATAGCAATGCTTTTTGTATTTTTATTCCTTTTCCAACAAATGCCAGGGTGACAGATCACAGCGTGGGTAAGGGGAGAATATAATACAGTGTGTTTAATGTTTTTAGGCCACCAGCAAGTCCTCCAAAGGTCAGATTTGAGCATGACTATGATAATTCTAAACTAGCCTTTGGAGCCATCAAATCACATAAAGCTCAGTTGCATGAAGGGAAGTCTTCAGCTATAGGGAGACATTTTATTCCCTTGTCTGTAAATCCCTCTATATATTACACTGTCAAAGAGCAGAAAAACTGAGGATTAATGGCAAGTAGCCACACCTACATTTATAACACTGGAAATAAGAGAGACTGACTTTTTCTCCCCTTGAACTATCAGATTCTTGCTGTTTCCTGCCCGTCCTTTTGAACACCTTTCACATTCTCATTCTTTATGTTATGAAGTCACTCTGGGATCCTCCTGAGTGACTACTAATGCTGTTCAGGATTGGGTAGCAGCTCTGTTATCTTTGCCTTTATTTATACCTCCTCTGGGGCACATTTGATATCCTCATAGATTTTAGAACTAAGAAATCACAATACTCTTCCTGAAGTGAATTCTTCAAATTACTAAGTTCTCTAAGGGCTATTAAGAGGTATTCATTGTCATGTTCGATATTATTGGTTTCTAGTGCTACTTTCAGCATTGATTTGTCCATGGTTTCCCTTCCTTGGTGTAATTTTTTTGTTTGTTTTAATTCACTTACAATTTCTTACATAATTAAATTTATATTTTCTCCAATATAATATTTTTTTTACTTTCTATTTCTTGATGGTTCACTGTATTTTGTATTGTATTTTAGCTCTGCTTTATAATTTTAATAGGAACATTTAGTGTTTTTTTCTTTTTTTCTGGAATGATTCCTATACACTGTCTTCATCATCAGATTAGATTATGAAGTGATTTGTGGAAAGCTTTTATTTGTAAGAGATGATGTCTCAGCTCCAATCCTACTCCTGATGGATCGTAAAGAGGAATCCCTTTATCCCTAAGCATTACTCTTGGGGATGAGTAACGCCTATAGAAAATGATGCCTGACTGAAAGGTTAGGCAATAATATAACAGCTATAAGAAGGCAAAAGAACAGAGCAGGAGAATGAGAAATATAAAGAATTCTTAAAGTACAGGGGAAAAAAGATAATGAAGGAAAATTTAAAAAAATTGTTTTCAAGTAACAAGTGGAACACTGCATGGAGAAGAGTGCTGTGGACTTTTATCCCAGCTTCAAACTTTGTGCTACCCCTGTGCCAAGAAGGCTCTGCATTCTCCCTTCACTGTGCTGTGTGCTCAGCCACTCAGTCATGTCTGACTCCTTGCCACCCCATGGACTGTAGCCTGCCAGGCTCCTCTGTCCATGATGTTTCCCAGGCAAGAGTAGTGCCATAGGTTACCATTTCCTACTCCAGGGGGTCTTTCCACCCTGGGGATTGGACCCATGTCTCTACGTCTCCGGCACTGGCAGGTAGATTCTTTACCACTGTGCCCTTTTCTGTCATTACAGCTCTGTATTCTGGACTGTGGGTTAAGTACTTAACACAAATCTTCATTTTTCATTAGCATTTTCCCTGCCCTAACTCTACCCCTTATCTCTATTTTCATTTGACTGCACTTGATACAAAACACCCCACGCTTCTTAAAACCTTGTTTTGTCACTAGGTTCCAGCAGCTGCTCCTTGGATCCATCAACATGTCAAAATGTCAGGTGCTGAGACTCAAATATGGGTATTGCTCCTGGCAGTTTTGATCGCTGCAGCAAGACATGAACATTTCCTATCCAGTATACTTCCCTAATAGTATGATTTTGCAGTGGTAATTATTATAACACTGCCGGGTTGTATCTTATTATACAATACAGAATTGGACTAAAACATACAATGATCATACTTTTGCAATTTGCAAATATAAGAGGAAAAATGAATGAATTGGTAGTGATGTGGTCCATTCACCATCAGGAAGACTACAAGTGCTCATCAGTTTTAATTATTTGAGAAAGTCATCTATTATTATTGAGTAGAAGTAAAAGCAGATGTATGGACAAATTACGGGAATGGATTTTGGGGTATGTCTCTCCAATTTGGAATTTAGTGTTGTTCTTCTTTCACTACTTGTCAGAAATACATTTTAAAGTCAAATAGCTAATATTTGCATGTAATAATGCAGATTAATGCCCAAAGACCTATAAAATCTTCCACAATCTCAATTTTGGGTTCTTTAGGTGCTATCTCCCTTGGGCCCTACCATCTTCATAGACAACTAGATTTGTGGACGGGAACAAGTCAAGGTATCATCTTATCACCAAAAGATCCTGACACACTGAGCTAATAGGCATTTCCAAAAGGAAAAACACTGACCTGCTATCTCATTCAGAGAAGGCAATGGCAACCCACTCCAGTACTCTTGCCTGGAAAATCCATGGACAGAGGAGCCTGGTAGGCTGCAGTCCATGGGGTCACTAAGAGTTGGACATGACTGAATGACTTTACTTTCACTTTTCACTTTCATGCATTGCAGAAGGAAATGGCAACCCACTCTAATGTTCTTGCCTGGAGAATCCCAAGGACGGCGGAACCTGGTGGACTGCCGTCTATGGGGTCGCACAGAGTCGGACACAACTGAAGAGACTTAGCAGCAGCAGCAGCCATCTGATTGCTGTCGACTTAGCAGCAGCAGCATCTATCTCATTGCTGTCCTTCCTATGGAGAGGATTTAAGGTAGAAGGCCTTGGTGCCTCCTATCTTGGAGTGTGGGCACCTGAAGCATTTGCACCCGGCACCACAACACCATTAGGTGGGGCTTTCAGGAGCTTTCCTCATAGGAACACTCTTGTTATATTGCTTCCATTTTAAGATGTTTACCCTTTATATTATTTTCTTTAGTTACATGGAGAAGTAAAGTTCCAGCCTGTTCTTGCTTGTCAGATGACACTTCATTTCTTTTAAAGTGCTCTAAACTTCTACTTTTCTAGGTCTTATGACATCTGAGACAAAATACTTTCTTCATAATTTTTCAAGTGTTAGAGTTATTGCTGCTGCTGCTAAGTCACGTCAGTCGTGTCCGACTCTGTGCAACCCCATAGACAGCAGCCCACCAGGCTGCCCCGTCCCTGGGATTCTCCAGGCAAGAACACTGGAGTGGGTTGCCATTTCCTTCTCCAATGCATGAAAGTGAAAAGTGAAAGTGAAGTTGCTCAGTCGTGTCCAACTCTAGCAACCCCATGGACTGCAGCCTACCAGGCTCCTCCGTCCATGGGATTTTCTAGGCAAAAGTACTGGAGTGGGGTGCCATTGCCTTTAGACATGAATAAAACTGATTATAGACCATGTCTGGTAGTACCTTCCTTCTCTAAAGTTGTAGGAATTGATCATTTCATATTGGTGATTGGCCCATAATCACAGATTTTATTTCTGAGAAACAAAATGATATAGGAGAGACTCAATCATCTGCTATATCTGGTATCAGGATCTCTTCTTCTGGTCTTGATAATCTAGACCAAAAATACTAGTGATTATTTGTATCACTAGACAAATAACTTTAGCATACATAACCTCACATATAACATGAATTAGTAATATTTTCAGAGAAGGCAATGGCACCCCACTCCAGTACTCTTGCCTGGAAAATCCCATGGACGGAGGAGTCTGGTTGGCTGCAGTCCATGGGGTCTCTAGGAGTCAGAAACGACTGAGTGACTTCATTTTCACTTTTCACTTTCATGCATTGGAGAAGGAAAAGGCAACCCACTCCAGTGTTCTTGCCTGGAGAATCCCAGGGACAGGGGAGCCTGGTGGGCTGCCATCTATGGGATTGCACATAGTCAGACATGACTGAAGTGACTTAGCAGCAGCAGCAGCAGTAATATTTTACTAGTGTTTTGCAATATGGATTAAGAAAGGGGAATTATTTATTTCAGTACCTATTTAGAAAATGTCTGGTTATAACCACCATTTATAATCTACTTATTTATCTGTTTATTTATAAACTTATGAACCCATTTTGGTATAGACCAAATCTTTAAAGAAATTCTGAAAAAATTAAGAATATTACTTTAATTTAAAATGAGGACTTTAAAAAATATTTGCAAATGATGCAACCAATAAGGGATTAATTTTCCAAAGTATACAAACACCTTATACAGCTCAATATAAAAAAATAACCCAACAAAAAATGAGCAGAAGTCTTGACTAGACATTGCTCCAAAGAAGACATATAGATGGTAAAAAACATATGAAAAGATGCTCAACATTACTCATTGTTAGAGAAATGAAAATCAAAACTACAATGAGGTATCACCTCATGTTGACCAGAATGACCATCAGTTAAAGTCTATAAATAATAAATGCTGTAGAGGATGTGGAGGAAAGAAAATCTCCTGCACTATTAGTGGAATGTAAACTGGTACAGACATTATGGGAAGCAGTTAAGAAGGTTTCTTAAAACACTAAAAACAGAGTTACCATATGACCTAGGAAGCCCACTCCTGAGACTATGTCCAGAAGAGATGAAAAACTCTAACTCAGAGAGAGACATGCACCTCAGTGTTCGTAACATCACTATTTACGGTAGCCAGGGCATGGAAGCAACTTAAATATCCATCAACAGATGAATGGATAGAGATGTGCACACATGCAAAAATACACACTATGGAATATTACTCAGTCACAAAAAGAATAAAATAATGACATTTGCAGCAACATGGATGGACATAGAAATTATCAAAGAGAAGTAAATCAGAAAGAAAAAGACAAACATCATATTGTATCACATATATGGAATCTAAAAAGATGATAGAAATAGACTTATTTAGAAAACAGAAATAGGCTTATAGAAACAAGCGTATGGTTACAAAGGGGGAAGTAGGAGGAAGAATCTACTGGGAATTTGGGCCTAATAGATACACATTGGAGAAGGCAATGGCACCCCACTCCAGTACTCTTGCCTGGAGAATCCCATGGATGGAGGGGCCTGGTAGGCCGAAGTCCATGGGGTCGCTAAGAGTCGGACACAACTGAGCGACTTCACTTTTACTTTTCACTTTCATGTGTTGGAGGAGGAAATGGCAACTCACTCCAGTGTTCTTGCCTGGAGAATCCCAGGGATGGGGAAGCCTGGTGGGCTGCCATCTATGGGGTCGCACAGAGTCAGACACGACTGAAGCAATTTAGCAGCAGCAGCAGCAGATACACATTACTATATATAAAATTGATAAACAAGTTCCTACTGTATAGCACAGGGAACTATATTCAATATCTTGTAATGACCTATAATTAAAAAAAAAAGTCTGAAAAATACTATATTAATATATATATATATATATATATATGAATCACTTTGCTGTATACTGAAACATTGCAAATCAACTATACTTCAATTTCAAAAGGAGAACTTCTTTCATCCCCTCAAAAATCAAAACAGGTTTTAAAGGATCCATTCATTTCATAAAGTCAAAATTGACCTACTTTAGTTTTTTAGCTTGCGTGTGTGTTAAAAAGGAGTTAGCCATAATTCTAACAATTTAGTTAACTATCTTCTGAGAATTAAGATAGAAATGTACTGCCCAGATAGAGAAAGATTAAATTCCATGAATATGGAAACACTACCAACTATTTATTTTTCATATCAAAAGAGAGTTCAGGGGGGAAAACTGTAATTTTAAATGATAATTGTTCATAGAAAGTTTCCGAAGGAGCTATAATGAATAAGGTTTAACCATTTTAACAATAATTCTGGCATATGCCTATAATGAAAAATTTTGGATTAATTTTTATTACTTTTACAACTTAAATTTCCTTCATTGCATTTTACCGGAAAGTAGTTCAAGTATTGCATTTTATATAAATATAAAACTATATAGTAGATGTACATTATGAGCTAACAGTCAAAAATAATATTATTCTATCAAAACAACAGAACGGACATATACTCTCTGCATATGAAAGGTGCAGCAGGAGCCCAGAGTATTTATTTTTAAAATGGCAGTGTACACCTTTACTAAAATGGAATGCCATGCTTTGAATTATAGCCTTTTTATTTCATTGTGGTAGACTTGTCCTGTACACATCTTATACAGTGTTTGTGCCCTACTTGTGTTGCTGTTATTGCTTTGGAGATGGAATCAGTGGCAGAGGGGAACAGACTTCAATTTTTCAGCCTCTGAGTCTGAACCATATTGTAAAATAGTGTCCTCCCTAAATATTGCATTGGAGAAGGAAATGGCAACCCACTCCAGTATTCTTGCCTGGAGAATCCCATGGACGGAGGAGCCTGGTGTGGGTTACAGTCCACAGGGTCACAAAGAGTCGGACACAACTGAGTGACTTCACTTTCACTTTAAATATTGCATGCATGTTGAAAGTGCATAGCACTGTGAATGAGACAGTTGTAAGAACATCACACACACACACACATAATGAAAGAGTAGGTATTTGCTTCTTTTTAAAAAAAGTATGTCCATTTCCAGTTTTTCAGTTTCTAAAAATATGATTGTCTTTCCTTTCTTGTGTCTTCTGACAGCATGTTTTCTGTACTATTCATAGGAAAATATTATTTGGAAGGTTCTCACAAAACGAAGCTTGTTTTTGAAAATGGTTACCACAAATTTTTGTCAAAAAATAGTATAATATTTACTTCAAATGTTTATGTGTTATAGTAACATACTGTGGCTCATAGGTGATAAGAGTGTGTGTTGAACACCTCTACTTTGGTGAGCTGGATTGTTTGATGATTAGTGTGCTTCGGTGGTGTGTGTTCATGGAGACTTTTTATCTGTATCCTGGACAGTGGGAAGAGAAAGGTCTTCCCTGATTTACCCATGATCTCTCTATCTACCCACTTCCAACTATACCAACTTGGGACAATAAAGAAAGAAAATCATCTTTCCTTCTCAGCTGAATGAACTCTGTTGGCTTCAGTGTTTTTCAAAATTTAATGTGTATTTAAATCACTTGGAGATCTTTTACAATGACAAATTCTGACTTAATAAATCTAGGTGGGATATAGCTTGCATTTCTAACAAACTCTCGTGGAGCAAGGAGCTAAAAAACAAAAACATGTTTTATTCTAACTGCAGCAATGACCCTCGATCCACCTGTGATGGTTAAGGAAACTGTGGTAGATGCTGTCTCTTGAGTAAAAAAGGAAAAAGCTGTTCTTGAACAATGGAATACATATGAATGTAGAGAATCAAGGAGTTAAGGAGAGCCAGGGAGAAAGAAATTAAAAGTGATAGAGCAGAAACTATGATGGGAGAACACCTTGGAAGAAACTGCTATTCATGCTTACGCAGAATATCTGTAGCTCATCTGCTGAAGCTGAAGTCAGTCATCAAGTTTGGAGAGGGATGGATAGCCAATGCAGAGAAACAATAAAATCTTAGCAAACTGTAAAGCATAGTGTTGGCAAAAAGCATCCTTCTGAATTAGTTTAATTGTCTAGAAGAAACTGGCTATGATGGCTTGGTATTGAAAATTTATGGTTGAGAGCCAAAGCTCCAAATTTAAAATAACTTTTTAAAACCTTGTCTGATAAGTGTGCTTTAATACCAAACCTGGCTCTTAGTCAGTAAATGTACTTTTTCATAGCCCTTGTGCTTCTGAGGGCTCAGAACAGCATTTTCACCCAATTGTGTGAAAAATACTATGTTTGAAGTCAACTAAATCCAAAATGATTGAATATCAACTAAATAGACCTGGGAAGCATTTTAAATAATTCAACTATCAATAAAGATCTTTTTGTAATTATAAGAATAGCATAACGTTGCCAGCATTCGATTTTCCGGACAAGAGAACTGTGCTTTTTTTTCAATGAATAAAGCACCTATTTTCTCTTCTTTTAATGCTCAGCTTTCCTCTTGACATTATTAAACTGAGCTTGGTGCTTATGATTGATAGCTATAACTTTTGCAGAACTTCTCTTCCTGTTAGCCATCTTTCATTACCATATCGATTTGTCTGTGTTCTTATGGCTTTTTTCTTTGATCTCATTTAGCATTTGGATACACTTTATTGATTTCACCTTGTGGTCAATTTGCATTCAAAGGTTGCATTCGGTTCAGTAGAAGTACTTGTAATATTGGATATTAACAAGGAATTTCAGAGACTAAGTCGTAGTTATCTGCTAAGGTTGGCTGAAGCAAATCCTAGTGGATGAAGAAGAAATTATTCACATACTCTAATTAAAGGTTACTTAAATAATGATTTTCAAGATAATACTGTGAAAATAAAGTTATTTTGTAATATATTTCTAGTCACAGCTCTGTAAGACCGCTGTGTTTATTATGAGTGCTCAGGGGAGATGAGGTTAAGGAGGAGGGGTATCAGTCTTTCTCTATAAGTAGTCCATACCTCCATTTCCATTTCACATGCACCTGTATTTAAAATTCAACCACAGGCTGTAGAATTTTGCCATTCCTTCCATTTTTTAACATTGTCAAATTAATTGTATTAAATTTATTTTATTTTTAATATGTTCATCCAGTTTAATAACTAATATATATAATCAATGTGTGCATGCATGCTAAGTAACTTCAGTTGTGTCTGACTCTTTGAAACCCTATGGACTGCCAGGCTCCTCTATCAGTGGGGATTCTCCAGGCGAGAATACTGGAGTGGGTTGCCATGCCCTCCTCCAGAGGATCTCCCCGACCCAGCAACTCAGCCCGTGTCTACTGTGGCTCCTGCACTGCAGACAGAGTCTTTAGTGCTGAGCCACTGGGGAAGCCCATATAATCCATATACATATAATCAATATATATCTTATCAATAGAATGGAATTTAATTTTACCAAAACAACATTATTGACATCATAGAAATTTCCTGATGAAAATGCTGCTAGCCTAAATGTATTTTAATATCAGACTTCCACCTTATACTTCAATATTATTATATTAAAAGATGATATGGTGTCTCTGAGCGAAATGTAACTGGAATTGATCTGATTCATTCTCTCTCTTGCTCTCTCACTCTCTCTGAGGGAATTTAGTGACAAGCCTCTTAGAGAGATGATGAATGTAATGTAATGTTTCTGAACATGAAGTTTTGTGTGTGGGGGGTGGGGTGGGGGGAACCTAATTAACAAACTTAAACTACTTCTATTCAAGCACTTCAGAAAGATAATACCAGTCACAAATGTTAAATATCTGTTTGGCTTTAGTTTGCTTACTCATGCATTTATTCAATACTTGCTATGGCAGTTTATCTAAAATTAGGTGCAAAGTAATTTAAGCAGCCATACCCTATGTGAAAGATTCTGAAGAAAGCTTTAAATCATAGTGACAGCCATTAGAAGTTGCTTAAAGGAAATGCATTTCTGAATAACTCCAGAGGAAACAATAGGGAAAGCTGTAATATATCCTTAGGTCTCATAAGAAATTACTCAGCATTTAGATATACGCTCTTTTAAAACAACAGAATTAGACATACTATTTCCTGTATTTTTATTACACCTATTTAAAAGAATGCACTGCATGCATTTATTGGGCATTTTTTTCTGTCAGATATGTTTCTTGGTGTTTGAGTGTTATTGAACTCTCAAAATTTTTGAGTTAAATAACATCAGCAAAAAACCTGTATTGATACCTTCATTTTACTGATTAAGAAATAATAGCAAAAAGAGATTAAACCATTTGCCTAAAGTCACAGAAGTACTTAGTGGCAGACACGCTTCTTCAATGGCTCTGTGGGTTAAGAATCTGCCTGCAATGCAGGAGCCAATGGAGACACAGGTTCGATCCCTGAGTCAGGAAGATTCTCTGGAGGAGGAAATGGCAACCCATTCCAGTATTCTTACCTTGAAAATCTCATAGGTAGCAGAGCTTGGCAGGCTACAACAAAGGGTCACAAAGAGGTGGACATGGCTGAACACGCGTGCGCAGTAAATGCCATCCGTGGGATTCCAGAGCCGGGTTCCTAACTTCTGTGCTGTTTTCATTACAGTCCTGTCACTGATTACCGTGTAAGCATCCTGAAGGCCTTCACGTTAGTATTCCCAGCTATCACATGTGAGCTGTCATTCTAAAATGTTGATTGAGACTTGAAGAATTTAACTCTTCTGTAAATTTCTAAATTTACAGAGTTCCAAAATATAGCAAGGAGAGATAGGAAAGCATTCCTCAGGGATCAGTGTAAAGAAATAGAGGAAAACAATACAATGGAAAGACTAGAGATCTCTTCAAGAAAATTAGAGATATCAAGGGAACATTTCACGCAAAGTGAAAGTGAAAGTGAAGTCACTCACATCGGATCAGATCAGATCAGTCGCTCAGTCGTGTCCGACTCTTTGCGACCCCATGAATTGCACTGTCCATCACCAAATCCCGGAGTTCACTCAGACTCACGTCCATCTAGTCAGTGAGGCCATCCAGCCATCTCATCCTCTGTCGTCCCCTTCTCCTCTTGCCCCCAATCCCTCCCAGCATCAGAGTCTTTTCCAATGAGTTAACTCTTCGCATGAGGTGGCCAGAGTACTGGACTTTCAGCTTTAGCATCATTCCTTCCAAAGAAATCCCAGGGCTGATCTCCTTCAGAATGGACTGGTTGGATCTCCTTGCAGTCCAAGGGACTCTCAAGAGTCTTTTCCAACACCACAGTTCAAAAGCATCAATTCTTTGGCACTCAGCCTTCTTCACAGTCCAACTCTCACATCCATACATGACCACAGGAAAAACCATAGCCTTGACTAGACAAATCTTTGTTAGCAAAGTAATGTCTCTGCTTTTGAATATGCTATCTAGGTTGGTCATAACTTTCCTTCCAAGGAGCAAGCATCTTTTAATTTCAAGGCTGCAGTCACCATCTGTAGTGATTTTGGAGCCCAGAAAAATTAAGTCTGACATAGTTTCCACTGTTTCCCCATCTATTTCCCATGAAGTGGTGGGACCAGATGCCATGATCTTCATTTTCTGAATGTTGAGCTTTAAGCCAACTTTTTCACTCTCCACTTTCACTTTCATCAAGAAGCTTTTTAGTTCCTCTTCACTTTCTGCCATAAGGGTGGTGTCATCTGCATATCTGAGGTTATTGATATTTCTCCTGGCAATCTTGATTCCAGCTTGTGCTTCTTCCAGTCTAGCGTTTCTCATGATGTACTCTGCATAGAATTTAAATAAGCAGGGTGACAATATACAGCCTTGATGTACTCCTTTTCCTATTTGGAACCAGTCAGTTGTTGCATGTCCAGTTCTAACTGTTGCTTCCTGACCTGCATACAAATTTCTCAAGAGGCAGATCAGGTGGTCTGGTATTCCCATCTCTTTAAGCATTTCCCACAGTTTATTGTGATCCACACAGTCAAAGGCTTTGGCATAGTCAATAAAGCAGAAATAGATGCTTTTCTGGAACTCTCTTGCTTTTTCCATGATCCAGCTGATGTTGGCAATTTGATCTCTGGTTCCTCTGCCTTTTCTAAAACCAGCTTGAACAAAATGTGAAGGAAGTTCACATTTCACATATTGCTGAAGCCAGGCTTGGAGAATTTTGAGCATTACTTTACTAGAATGTGAGATGAGAGCAATTGTGCAGTAGTTTGAGCATTCTTTGGCATTGCCTTTCTTTGGGATTGGAATGAAAACACCTTTTCCAGTCCTGTGGCCACTGCTGAGTTTTCCAAATTTGCTGGCATATTGAGTGCAGCACTTTCACAGCATCATCTTTCAGGATTTGAAATAGCTCAACTGGAATTCCATCACCTCCACTAGCTTTGTTCGTAGTGGTGCTTACTAAGGCCCACTTGACTTCACATTCCAGGATGTCTGGCTCTAGGTGAGTGATCACACCATCATGATTATCTGGGTCATGAAGATCTTTTTTGTACAATTCTTCTGTGTATTCTTGCCATCTCTTCTTAATATCTGCTGCTTCTGTTAGGTCCATACCATTTCTGTCCTTTATTGAGCCCATCTTTGCATGAAATGTTCCCTTGGTATCTCTAATTTTCTTCAAGATCCCTAGTCTTTCCCATTCTGTTGTTTCCAAATCTTTGTGACCCCATGGACACATAGAAGCCTACTAGGCTTCTCCATCCATGGGATTTTCCAGGCAAGAATACTAGAGTGGGTTACCATTTCCTTCTCCAGGAGATCTTCCCAACCCAGGGATTGAACCCAGGTCTCCCACATTGTAGGCAAGTGAGCCACCATCTGAGCCACCAGGGAAGTCGATAGGCTCAATAAAGGAAAAAAATGGTATGGACCTAACAGAAGCAGACGATATTAAGAATAGGTGGCAAGAATACAAAGAAGAACTGTACAAAAAAATCTTCATGACCCAGATAATCACAATGATGTGATCACTCCTCTAGAGCCAGACATCCTGTATAGTGAAGACAAGTGGGCCTTGGGAAGCATCCCTATGAGCAAAGCTAGTGGAGGTGATGGAATTCCAGTTGAGCTATTTCAAATCCTAAAAGATGATGCTATGAAAGTGCTGCACTCAATATGCCAGCAAATCTGGAAAACTCAGCAGTGGCCACAGGACTGGAAAAGGTCGGTTTTCCTTCCAATCCCAAAGAAAAGCAATGCCAAACAATGCCAAAGAATGCTCAAACTACCGCATAGTTGTACTCATCTCACACGGTGGTAAAGTAACGCTCAAAATTCTCCAAGCCAGGCTTCTGCAATACATGAACCATGAACTTCCAGATGTTCAAGCTGGTTTTAGAAAACGCAGAGGAACCAGAGTTCAAATTGCCAACATCTGCTGGATAATTGAGAAAGCAAGGGGGTTCCAGAAAAACATCTATTTCTGCTTTATTGACTATGCCAAAGCCTTTGACTGTGTGGACAACAAAAAACTGTGGAAAATACTTCAAGACCACCTGACCTGCCTCTTGAGAAACCTATATGAAGCTCAGGAAGCAACAGTTAGAACTGAACATGGAACAACAGACTGGTTCCAAATAGGAAAAGGAGTACGTCAAGGCTGTATCTTGTCACCCTGCTTATTTAACTTATTTGCAGAGGACATCATGAGAAATGCTGGGCTGGATGAATCACAAACTGGAATCAAGATTATTGGGAGAAATATCAATAACCTCAGATATGCAGGTGATACCACCCTTATGGAAGAAAGTGAAGAAGAACTAAAGAGCCTCTTGATGAAAGGAAAAGAGGAGAGTGAAAAATCTGGCTTAATGCTCAGCATTCAGAAAACTAAGATCATGGCATACAGTCCCATCACTTCATGGCAAATAGATGGGAAAACAGTGGAAACAGTGGCAGACTTTATTTTTTGGGCTCCAAAGTCACTGCAGATGGTGACCACAGCCATGAAATTAAAAGACCACTAGCTCCTTGGTAGAGAAGCTATGATCAACCTTGACAGCCTATTAAAATCAGAGACATTTCTTTGCCAACAAAGGTCCATCTAGTCAAAGCTATCATTTTTCCAGTAGTCATGTATAGACGTGGGAGTTGGACTATAAAAAAAGCTGAGCACCAAATTGATGCTTTTGAACTGTGGTGTTGGTAAAGACTCTTGAGAGTCCCTTGGACAGCAAGGAGATCCAGCCAGTCTTTCCTAAAGGAAATCATTCCTGAATATTCATTGGAAGGATTTATGCTGAAGCTGAAACTCCAAATCTTTGGCCACCTGATGCGAAGAACTGACTCATTGGAAAAGACCCTGATGCTGGGAAAGATTGAAGGCGGGAAGAAAGGGGATGACAGAGGATGAAATGGTTTATTGGTATCACCGACTCAATGGAGATGAGTTTGGGTGAACTCTGGGAGTTGGTGATGGACAGGAAGGGCAGTTCGTGGGATCGCACAGAGCTGGACGTGACTGAGTCACTGAACTGAACTGAAATTTCTAAATTTAGAAAACTCATTAGGCAAAGGATTTAATTATTTGTGTATTGCTTGAATTTTATAAATATGTCCAGAGTTACAAAATAATAGATATCTGCAATATATCAATTTAACAGTCAAGTGCTGCTATTTTGGATCCAAGGTTGTTGATAAATTGATATAACTCATAATTTTGGGAATGGAATTTATTGTATTATGAAAATGATTTCAATGTTTTTTTCTGAAAAAGTGCATTCAGAAGCTTATTTGATTTTAGAAGATATTTTCTTTTAGGTTGTGCCAAATTGCAAAACTAAAAGAGTTTAGAATATTAGCAGTGCGATTTAAAAAAATGATCATTATGAAATGTATCCCAGTTAGACCTTCTAAACTTCTGACACAGAAGTTGATAGAAAGGAAACTAATTATAATCTTATAGAATAAAATTTTAAACACTTTCTTAGAGAGTTAAGAGTATGCGTAACTTTGAAAAATTTTATAAAATAGTCTAGAGTCATATTTGTCAAAGAAATCACCTGAGATGGAGAAAGTGTTTTCAGCCTTAGTATTTTCCAAAAGCATAATCAAATTAATCTAAAAAATATTTGCAATTTGCAAAATCACTTATTTTTATTTATAATCATGGAATATAACTTCCTTTTATGAAAAAGAATTTGGACAATGACTCACTTAACTAATCACTGAGTGAGTAGTTAACTCGTGCAACTTAAGGAGAATGAGCTTACATTTAGCCCTGGGTAATAGGATATAGTCTGAACTATCTTCCTTTCTTCCTGTCACTCTTTCCCTTCTTCCCTTCCTTCCTTCCCTCCCTCCCTCTCTCTTTTCTCTCTCTCTTTGTTTCTGTATTTTATAGGGCAATGAAAGATTCCTGTAGCTGGTTAGGAAAATTTCAGATACCTTTGAATTGCTTCCTGCATGCAACCTCTCTTCAGGTTGCACAAAATTGACTATTCCTTTTACTCAAAAATACAGATTTATATCTTGTTGCTTTTGATTATGGTGTGCCTCAGTCCTTTCCTAAGCTTCAATTAAAATTCTACACTATTCTAAATTTCTAAATAAAAACTTGGTTGATGAATTATTTTACTGGAAATAATTGTTCTATCTCAGAATCCTTAAATTCTGCTCAATATTTTATTATAACACTAATTTCATTTTGTCTTGGAAATCCTGACCTTATATGTATGTACCACATAGTTGTTAAATGTTTACAGCATGGTCCAAATTCACTGTTAAATTTCCTTCTTATTATGTAATGCTTTCTAAATTTTACTGTATAAAGTTTGAAACATTACCTGGATCTACCCTCCCCCTGGGCTTCCCTGGTGGTGCTAGAGGTAAAGAATCCAACTGCAATGCAGGAGAAGCAAGAGATGTGGGTTCAGTCCTCAGATGGGGAAGATGCCCTGGAGGGGGAAATGGCAACCCATTTTATCCTTCTTGCCTGAGAAATCCCATGGACAGAAGAGGCTACTGGGCTATGGTACCTGAGGTCGCATAGACAGGACTGAGCGGCTGAACATGCACACTCCCCAAGTTATCTTTGTCCATTTCTCTGCTTTTGTTATAATTGTGTACACGTAGATAAATTTGTACACAATAAAATAGAAATATATGGAATATAGTATTTTTATCACCTAAGATAATTTTTAGACTATTCTTTTATCTTTACATGGTATATAATTTTACACTGTATGAATGTCCATCTTTAGTATGTATTTTATTTCATCAGGCTCTAAACATGTAATAGATTGTTTTATAATTTTAAAATAAAATCAACAATACAATTTTATGTAAGTTGTTTTTTTTTTTGTAGATTTTGGTATTTTTCTAAGGATTAATCTGAGGTAAAGAAGTTTGATTTTTTTAAATTTACTGCCATTTTGCTGTCTAAAAGCTTTATTTTACTTTTTATTCAAAACATCAGAGAATTTTGAACCCTCTGAAAAGGACAAAAATGTCTAACATTAAACAAATTATATTTGCTATTTTGTGAATTTCTTTTTCATATAATTTACCCATTTTTCATTTGATGAAGTTTTAAAAATTGCATTGAATATTATTCATATATTAATGTTAATTATTTTTAATGGGAATTATGTACACTTAACTTTTCCTTTAATTGAAGAAATTTCTTTATTTACTTTTTTTTTACAAATAGACTTTTTCAAATTCAGTGATCAAACAATTAAAAAACTCATCATTTTGACTGTCTGACATCTTTTACTTGATATAAAGAATTCTAGCTCTTGGAAGACCAAGTTCCAGTTTGTTTCAATTTTTTATTCACCACAGCAGTAACATAAAAAGCAACTAAAATAGTTGCTACGTGAATAAGCAAAAGAATAAATGGCTGGGTGATATATTTGTCTTATATATGCCCCTTTACAAAGAAAAACTGATCTGGAAATTCTTTTTTTTTTTTTTTTTTTTTGAGTTTTTCAATTATTTATTTAAGATGCAATTTCTTCTTGGTTTGTTTTATTTGGTACTGATAATCTCATCTCCTCTCCAATCACCAAGACTTTATCTTGTTTCACTCTACTTTACTTGTAGGTATCCCTTATTGGATGTCGTTTTTTTTTTTTTACTGATCAAAATTTTGATTGAAAATGAAAGTTGTTTATTTCATCATCTTCTGAATAAATTTCAAAAATATACATACAACTTGGTCATACATTTCAAATAAGCAAAGTAAAGTTTTAAAATTTATTGAAAGCATAAAATACTTTTTGTATAATGTATAAGAATGCTATGACAAATACATAAGAAAAATTCACTGAAGTATTTCATATATATCCGATAAAATTTCTGACAAGTCTTGCTTGAAGGTAATAAGCTTATGAAAACTAAGGTACTGAAGGAAAAGATAGTATGAAAAAGGGAAAGTGAAAGTGTTAGTTGCTCAGTCGTGCCCGATTCTTTGTGACCCCATGGACTGCAGCCCACCAGGCTTCTCTGTCCATGGGATTTCCTAGGCAAGAACACTGGAATGGATTGCCTTCTCCTGGAGATCTTCCCAATCCAGGTATTGAACCCAGGTCTCCTGCAGTGTAAGCAGATTCTTTACTACCTGAGCCACCAGGAAGCCCCATAGAAGATAGTATACTTTATTCCACTTAATAATTTTAAAGCTAGGAAAACAAGAGATGGAGAATTCACAACATTTTTAGTCATTGCTAAAACTAAGGCATTTCAAAGTCCATGGAGAGCACATAATGAAATTGTATAAAAGAAAGTTACAAATACATGCAAAATATGATGAAAAAGAATTCATTCAAATGATCAGGTCTAGAAAAAAAATAGATTGAAAATACCGTTTGGATATTGAAGCAAATTGCACATCAGCAACTTTGAATAATGTTGAAAACTTCAGAATGCAGAACTTGATCTTGGCATATCTTATATGTAGCTTTAAAGGTACAGAACAATCCATTTTGTTTACAGTTAAAAAAAAAACAAAAAAAAAACAACAACACTTTAAGGTGGTTTACCAATCCTCAGCAAACTGCCTCCAGAAAATTTCTGCATATTTTCTGCTTCTTTTTCGTATTTGGCTCCCTGTCCTGTCCATCCCCACAATATCAAGAATAACCTGTTCAATAGTTCAAATATTTAAAAAAATTGGATGGTAGTATTACTACCTAAAAAAAAAAAAGAAAACAGGAATAACAGCATGAGCTTTGTGGATTAGATATGCAATGATTTTTGTGCATGTTTGGTATGTGTTGGAATTTTAGAAAATAAAATTGTCATGTTCAGGAGGAAGTTAAATACATGAATCTTGAAACCTTTCTGGAAGTAAGATAAGCTTGGTAATAATTTCCTTCTATATTTTAGTAGAAGAAAAGCTGATATTCAGTTATTATAGTATCTATTTGGCCATAATAGATAACTACAGATGGCCTTGTTCCCCCCCCCCACCCCCGAAGCATATGGGCTTGTAGCACAACTATTGTTAATCATTCTGAATACCTTATTCAAGTAGAATATTGCAATTGGATTTTCATAGAGGGAAATCAAGATGCAGATGGAGATAATTTGGGTATCCAAAACCAATCCTTTTCTATTGTGCTTTCCCTTAATGAGAAAGAGTGAATGTGTGGACTTGTGTGAAAACAAAAGCCTGCCATCCATTCTACCTACAGCTTATGCTCGCTCATCTGAAAGGTAAAAATGTATCAGCCTTTCAGGATTAATGTGTCTAATATTTTAACTGTGATTTTCCCAATGTGAAAGATACAGATATTTGATTTTTTCAATTTTTTTTCTAAAAAAGTTGTCTAAAATTTTTAATAATTCCTCATCCATCAGTTTGTTGTCAGTTAAAATATTTATTTTCCAATATCTGAAATGAGGAAAACATTGATCAAGGTGCTTAGTATTGTTTCTATTTATTTACTTATTTTGAGTTTGTGGAACTTTAATAACTGCGGCAAGGCATTTAGTTCTACAGTTATTGGAAAGAGGATATCTTTACTTGTTTGCTTTTTAGATATAACCATGCTTCCCAAAGTGATATTCTTCCTTCTGTCTTATGTTTTAAAAGGATCTGTAATGTCTAAACGCATTTACTGGATTCTCTTTTATCAGCTTTCTCAAAAAAATTCATATTCATTATAAAAGGTTTTTGTTATTTCATATTTTCAGGTCCAGTGTGTGTTCTCTTTCAGAATGTGATTTCTTTCAACATATTGTTTCAGTTTATTGATACTGTTTATTTCATTCAAAAGGAGTTCCAAAGGCAGAATTATTGGATTTGAAAGAAACATCACAGTATTTCATCTGTCTTTCTGTCACTAAGTATATAACAATAAGTTCCTAAAAGGATATTTCACTTTTGAAAATAAAAACCTCTAACTACTCACTTTCCAGTTTTACTTCTCCTGATTACACTCACTCTAGAATGTGTTTATTTGTTCAAATAGACTCAGATTTAAGCTTTTAGTTTTTAATATCCATAATAAATACATTTAATCATTTCTACCAGTAATTGATTTTTAAGACAATTATTTATCTTTCAAAGCAATTACTTAAAAAAATTTTCTTTGGAATTCCTCTACAGAAAGAAGAATTATTTTTTTTGCTCTGGGGCTTTTGTTTGGCTTCTTTGCTTCATTGAAGTTTGAAGAACTCAAATTTTAGGGCACGTGAGTATTTTCAAAGGCAACGAAGCAATCAAGAAAATGGTACTGGTTAACTATTAACCCTTCATCCCAGAAGAGGGCAGAGTCACTAACTGTTTTTTGTTTTTTAAAAATAATTAATTTATTTATTTTAATTGGATGATAATTATTTATAATATTGTGGTGGTTTTTGCCACACATCGACATGAACCAGTCATGGGTGAACATGTGTTCCCCCCATCCTGAACCCCCCTTCCTACCCCATCCCTCCGGGTTGTCCCAGAGGGATGCCCTGCTTCTTTGAGTGCCCTGCTTCATGCATCAAATTTGCACTGTTCATCTGTTCTACATATGTTAATATACATGTTTCAATGCTATCCTCTTAAGTCATCCCACCCTCACCTTCTCCCACATAGTCCAAAAGTCTGTTCTTTATCTCTGTGTCTCTTTTGCTACCTTTCATATAGAATCATCATTACCATCTTTCTAAATTCCATATATACTCATTAATATAGTGTATTGGTGTTTCCCTTTCTGACTTACTTCACTTTGTATAATAGGCTCCAGTTTCATCCACCTCTAGAACTGACTCAAATGAATTCTTTTTTATAGCCAAGTAATATTCCATTGTGTATATGTACCACAGCTTTCTTATCCATTCATTTGCTGATGGACATCTAGGTTGCTTCCATGTCCTGGCTATTGTAAACAGTGCTGTGATGAACATTGGGGTACACGTGTCTCTTTCAATTCTGGTTTCCTCAGTGTGTAAGCCCAGCAGTGGGATTGCTGGCTCACTATGGCAGTTCTATTTCCAGTTTTTTAAGGATTCTCCACACCGTTCTCCATAGGGGCTGCACCAGTTTGCATTCCCACCAACGGTGTAAGAGCTTGGTTCCCTTTTCTCCACACCCTCTCCAGCATTTATTGTTTGTAGACTTTTTGATGGTGGCTGACCAGTGTGAGATGATACCTCATTGTGGTTTTGATTTGCATTTTTCTCTAATAATGAGTGATGTTGAGCATCTTTTCATGTGTTTGTTACTCATCTGTATGTCTTCTTCAGAGAAATGTCTGTTTAGTTCTTTGGTCCATTTTTTGATCGGGTTGTTCGTTTTTCTGATATTGAGCCACATGCGTTGCTTGTATATATTGGAGATTAATTCTTTTCAGCTGTTTTATTTGCTATTATTTTCTCCCATTCTGAAGGCTGTCTTTTCACCTTGCTTATAGTTTCCTTCATTATGCAAAAGCTTTTAACTTTGTTTAGGTCCCATTTGTTTATTTTTGCTTTTATTTCCATTACTCTGAGAGGTGGGCCATAGAGAATCCTGCTGTGATTTATGTCAGGGAGAGTTCTACCTATGTTTTCCTCTAAGAGTTTTATAGTTTCTGGTCTTGCATTTAGATCTTTAATCCATTTTGAGTTTATTTTTGTGTATGATATTAGAAAGTGTTCCAGTTTCATTCTTTTACACGTGGTTGACCAGTTTTCACAGAACCACTTGTTAAAGAAATTGTCTTTTCTCCATTGTATATTCTTGCCTCCTTTGCCAAAGATAAGGTGTCCATAGGTGCATGGATTTATCTCTGGGCTTTCTATTTTGTTCCACTGATCTATATTACTGTCTTTGTGCCAGTACCATACTGTCTTGATGACTGTAGCTTTGTAGTATAGTTTGAAGTCAGGCAGGTTGAGTCCTCCAAATCCATTCTTCTTTCTCAAGATTGTTTTGGCAATACTTTGTAAACGGTGGCATAGATGGAGAGAGGAGCTGAAGGACGGAGGAGTCCCTTTCATAACTTGCTGGAAAAACTGCTAAATGCCTGACCTGTGCCCACCATTTTCATTGGCCTGACCCTTGGTACAAAGGAGGTTAAGGACAGAAGAATCCTCAGCCACTTGGGCAACAGCTACTAAGGAGCAGCAAACAGAGGAGACTTCAGGACACCCTGGGGAGAAGCCCCTGCCAGAGTCCCGCAATGCACCCACAGCCACTTGCCTGTTTGCAGAGGGTGCAAGGAAACAAGAAATACAAGATTGAAAAGGAAATAAGATTTTGTTGGCCATATTCCATATGGCTTAGGCACAAGAAGTTCATACCTTAACCGGAGGTCTTCTGGAATCTGAGACTGAGCCGCGTGAGCATTCTGCCAAGTTTGTTTTGTTGTCCCGATTTCCATCCCACTGGGCTTGTCATTTCCACTGTGCTGGGATTCCTTCACGTTCAGCTTCCACCATGGAGCTTTCACCAAGTTGGGCTTCTTCTATGCTTGGTCTCCACCTCACTTGGGCTGAGCTGAGGTTGTTTCAGCCAGGTTACACCTGGGACATGTCACCAGGTGTGTCGGGGGAGTGTGTAATATCCTTGGTTCTGTCTCAGCAAAGATTTGAAACGGTGGACCAGTGTTACAGCTTGGTTACAACTCAGCTTTATTCAGCAAGCAGAGAAAAGTACACCCTTGAGGTATGAGGGCAGACCGGCCCCGAAGTAGAGGCTTCAGTCTGTCTTGGCTTCCTCTTTTGTACATTTGTCTCCTTCCCTCATTAAGCCTGCCCTATTGAAATTGGGCTAGCCAAGAAGAGGGCATGTTTGTTTCACCTGAAGTTCTCACTCTGATATGTGGATTTTATTCTGCTCTGTTTTCAAGGGCTTTTTTCTTTCTTTGTCTTTTAGCCACCACCATTTTGGACTCATTTTTTCCTATTCTAACTAACTAACATATATATATATATATATATATATATATATATATATATATATATATATATATTTGTGTGTGTATACACATAACATATATGAATATATGGATATAATGGATATATATGATACACTAGATATAATATACATATATATAGAGACAGAGCTATATCTATCTATTGGAGAAGGGCATGACAACCCACTCCAGTATTCTTGCCTGGAGAATTCCATAGACAGAGAAGCCTGGCAGGTTATGGTCCATAGGATTGCAGAGACCGACATGACTAAGTGACTAAGTGCACATCTATCTATATACAATAGATATGATAGATACAATTATGTGGCTATATTATATAGATAAATGTGTTTGCTTGTACATATATGTATGTATGTGTGTATCGGAAAAGGCAATGGCACCCCACTCCAGTACTCTTGCCTGGAAAATCCCATGGATGGAGAAGCCTGGTGGGCTACAGTCGATGGGGTCGCTAAGAGTCGGATACGATTGAGCGACTTCCCTTTCACTTTTCATTTTCATGCATTGGAGAAGGAAATGGCAACTCACTCCAGTGTTCTTGCCTGGAGAATCCTAGGGACGGTGGAACCTGGTGGGCTGCTGTCTGTGGGGTCGCACAGAGTTGGACACGACTGAAGTGACTTAGCAGCATGTATGTATGTCAAAGAGTGAGAGTAGGTACTAGAAACTGTATAAAAATTCAATTTTTCCCAGGAATGATTCCATAGGAAGCATCACTGAAAGAGGTGTGCTCTTCAACACCCAAGAAGCTATTTGATAAAAATCTTAAATTCTGTTAGCTAGTTGTTTTATTTAATAAGAAGAAGAAATAAATTGAGCATCTAGAATATGCAAAGCGCATAAGACATTTTATTTTAAACTTTATAATAGTAAAGTTTACTGTACTATAAAGTAGGGATTGCTTTTCCTATTTCCAAGACTTTATGTCATCCACATTCAGGATCCATCAGTGTTACAATTATCTGCTGTGTTCAAATGACACAGCTAGCTATACAAAAATATTTAAGCAGTATTGGTAGATAAAAGACCTACCTGGTGTTTCTTACCAGTGAAACTCTAAGGATATTAAATGGAACACAAATATTCAGGATTAAAATTTTATGTCATTAGATTCATGCTTATTTTAATAATGCTCTAGGATCTTGTGGAGAAGAAAATGGCAACCCACTCCAGTACTCTTGCCTGGAAAATCCCATGGACAGAGGAGCCTGGTAGGCTGTCTGTGGGGTCACGAAGAGTTGGACATGACTGAGTGACTTTACTTTCTTTCTTTTCTTTCTAGGATCTTGACTTTATAATGGTCCTTCTGAATTCAGTGAACATGGCAAGCTTATTGTTTATCTCAGTTCTTGAAAAAGTTTCAGGTAATTAAAAGTGATAATTGCAGTTTATAGTCCTGATTAGTGGACCAACACTAATCCAAAGGTTAAACTATTTAAGTCTAACATGGTCAACATTTATATAATTTTTAATCTAAATTTTTTTTGTAAAGGCAGATGCTGGTGGTTAGAAATTAACAGAATTGATATGATATTTATCTATTAAAACCAGAGCATGCATAAAAAATAAATATTAATTTTCCCTCTCCAAACACTTAAATGTTTTCACTAAACCTATATTTCCTATGAAGTTAGGAGTTAAAATTATACTTGTTAAAATTATATTAGGAGTTAAAATATATTATACTTTAATATATCACTTTCATCATAAACATAATAGTTATGCTATAATTGGTGGTTAATGAAACATTTATGTATATGTGATTATATTGTAATTTTAGCTAAAGATGTTTAAACCAAATATGGAAGGGTATTAATGTGCAATTAGATATTTTCTCTACCTCATTTTACATATTTACATAGTAAATTGCCTTCATGAAAATTACCATATAAATATGTACATTTTCAAAAATATTTTACAGCAAACTATGTAGTTGTATAAAAGATGTTATAATGAGGTAACTTGGGAAAGTTTGACTTAAAACGTATCTTTCCTAAGAAATTCTCTTTTAGGGACAGTTTGTGCTCTTGAGAGTGTCTAATTTACTTGAATACCCATCTGCAAATGGAGTAGACCCTTGCCATATACAAAGTAAATATCCTAAGAATTTTGAGACTCACTAAGTACGTGAAAATGCATCATAAAATTTAACTCACCAATAAAATGTAGTGAAATAAATCTGAAATGTAAAAGCAACCTCTGTAGACCCTTAATAATTTTATAAACCCAGGACTAAAGTCATCTATAAACTATACCAGTATATTCAGAATGAGCCCTCACTGAAACCATTTTCTATATTTCTTTTTAAATTTTAATAGTTCCTATGGATTGTTTGTAAGTGATGAACCACTGCCAAATTGGATATTCCTATTTTTGTTTTATATTAAATCTCTATTTTCTACCTAAGAATCATTGCTTTCTGGGTCTTAATTCAAGAAAAATCATAGTGTTCTTACCAAGGGCTAGGCCTCCTTCTAGGCTCTGTGGCTAGCTCACTTGCCTGCCCTAACGAAGCTTACCTTCATTATCATCCATTATCATCACTAGTCATTTGCTTTGTACTGCTTTTACTGTTTATTTACTGGATGTGCTGCCTGCAGGATCTTAGTTCCACACCAGAAATGGAACCCATCACCCTTGCAGTGGAAGCCCAGAGTCTCAACCACTGGACTGTGAGGGAGGTCCCCTTGTGTTGCTTTTATGATAAAATCTAAACATCTTATCATGACCTATAATGTCTTAAATGATCTATGTCCTTCTCCAACCTCATCTTCTACTCCCTCTGTGCAGTTCTTCTCTAACAGTAGTATTCTCCATTCTATTTCTACAACACAGATGCACTTACTGTTTCTTGCCTCTGCTTCCTCTGGTAGAGGTTTGTTCTCAACTTTTTTCCTGGCTGGGTTACTAACGTCACTCAAGTCTCAACTCCTATGTCACATCACCATAGAGATCCTGTGACTACAACATTCTCCCCTTCCTTTCCCATTATATCATCTGCCTTTCACTCAACATTTTTATTTTATTTATTTTATTTTTTAACTTTACAACAATATTGTATTGGTTTTGCCATATATCAACATGAATCCACCACAGGTATACACGTGTTCCCTATCCTGAACCCTCCTCCCTCCTCCCTCCCCATACCATCCCTTTGGGTCCTCCCAGTGTACCAGCCCCAAGCATCCAGTATCCTGCATGGAACCATCACTCAACATTTAACATAATTTCTTGGTCTACTTCTGTCTCTTGGCCATATAAGAATGTAAGCTGAAGAAAAGAGAAAATCCAGTAAACACTCAGTCAATAATTTTTTGACTCATGAACAAATAAATGAAAACTAGCTATAAAGAAAAAAAGCTTCTTTGAGAAGCTGCATTTTATACCTGGAAGACTCATAATACAGATTAGCATATGAAAGATTCTGCATACTTTGTAGTAAAGAAACCTATTTTGTTTTCTTTGACCCAGAGTTTCCGAAACCTTTTTGAACATGAAAAGTTTGTTTTCATTTGTTTTTTAAATAGTTATCTATTAACATCTCTCTTAACTATAGTTTTTTGAACATTCAATAGTGAACATTAGTTTTTCCCACCCTACTGAGATTTTAATAATTCAAAATAAATTTAAGTAAGCATTCTAATAAATACATGAAAAAAGTTTAAAGTATTGAGAGAGTCAGAATATTTTTCTAAGTGAAGTGAGTTTAGTTCGGAAAGAAAAAGCCATTTTTGCCATTAGCTTTCTTGCCCATAGTTGACAGTTGATGGAGCAGTACATGGAGTAATATGTTTTCCTTTTGCTTTCTAAATTTGTATTAAGCCCATAGCAATTCTGCCGCAAATTTAATGATATTTTGGGGGAAAATGTCTAATGTAAGATATTTTATTATAAAAGTTCTGAAACATTAAAGCTATACTATATCTGCCTCTATGTTTGACAACATGGAAAAGAAGTACTATAGTGCAGGGAGGGATGGAGAATGTGTTTAGAAATGAAAGTGAAAACCTGAACTGAATAGACATTATTCCCTAGTGCTCAACTCTGTGGGATGTTTTTATTGTATTTTGTGTTTGACAAATCAGAGTTTTTCATGTTCAAATTTTAGGAAAGTTGAGACTGTGCTGGTATAATGGATTAAGTTATAAATTCTCTTGCCATTTCTCAAGTGATCTACTGAAATATGTTTCTGAAGTGATACATTGAAATGTATTTAGTATAATTCCTTCATGAATTTTTTAATAAAAAGGGAAGATGTAGCTTTAAAGGATTTGGAAGTCTTTTTCAGGGTGTTATTTTTATAATTTCTTCTTATTTGCAATGAAGATAGGTTAATAAACTTTCATTTAAAGAAATATTGTTCATTCCAAACATGAATCTTAAGTTGACTAAAGAAGCTCTGCCCTAGGTTTTAGATATTATGTCATTCCCATCAACTATTAATCTTTAAGACAAAAAAAATACTGCCCATCTCCACTGAATTCAAACTATTACTCTGAAGTTCAAGCTACCTAAATTATTATCAGTTTAAGAAAGTATACTTAAAAATAGACTGTGTCTCTTGAGATCATGTCACACAAATATTGCTTCCTTTCTAAAATGAGCTTTAGATAAATCAAGTCAGCTAATAGATTTTTTTTCCCAACCAGATTACTTGAACCAAACCATTAATCTGGTGACCCTTTGAAGAAACATTAAGAACAGTTAAGAGATTGCCTAAGATGATTTTCAAACTCAACTGCCACAACTATTTTGTTATTGTTGTTCAGCAGCTAAGTTGTGTCAGACTTTTTGTGACTCCGTGGACTGTAGCCCACCAGGCCCTTCTGTGCATGGGGTTTTCCGTGTAAGAATATTGGAGTGGGTTGCCATTTACTTCTCCAGCACATAACACTAAAGCTCATTTACAACTGTGGGTTCTATCTAAAACAGTTTTAAAAGTGCATACCAGGTAGAAGCAGACATTCATATTCTTTTCTTGAACTCTCATTCTATACTAGAGCCCATGCTATGCACTTTATGTGCATGATCTATCTCATTTAATTTTCATAAAAACTCTGAGGTAGCCATTAAACACAATCCCTACTTAAAGTCAGAATTCAAGAGCAGGACAGAATTCAAAAACTGCACTACAAAAACGTAACTTCTTGCTGACAATGTGTATCGAGGACTGGGAATATAGGCTTGGGATAATGGATAAAGAATTTGTAGTTGAAAGATAGGGAGAGAGCAGGAAGCAACTGCAAATTAAGCTTTTCTTTTTTTTAAAAAAAGAAATTGGATACTGGAATTTAATGTGAAAAAGCAAAAAAAGGATCCCTTTTGAGAGACAAAGAAGAAGAGTAGTTTCAAAGCAAAATTATAAAATTTTCAGAAAAGGTCATCTGTAGTGTTAATGGAAATGGCAACCCAACTCCAGTGTTCTTGCCTGGAGAATCCCAGGGACGGGGGAGCCTGGCGGGCTGCCATCTATGGGGTCACACAGAGTTGGAGACGACTGAAGGGACTTAGCAGCAGCAGCAGCAGTGTTAATGGAGATATTGAGGTGAGAATTTCATACAACTGGTCTATATTTTTGAGTTCGGAAGCACTTGAGATATCAACTAGACCATAACAACATGCTCAGATGAGAAACTGAATAATTAATGGCAATTTATTTTAATCATTCACTGAACATTTACTTGGCCTCTACTATATTTCAAGAACTTGGTTGGTTGTTTTTCATAACAACCCTTGTCTCACTCCTAAGATACTCAGTATTTGAACAGGAGATATACAGGTAATGATGACAGAGCATGATAGATGTAAAAGAGTCATGTTCAAGGATAAGAGCTAGATTGTAGGTCATTACTATTTTGGTAAAAAGTAAATAGGGCACAATTAGGAACTGGTTTTCAGAGAGTGTGATAATTGCTCCATGCTTGGAAGACTAAATAGGAGAGTCAGGCCTCAGAATGAAGGAAGACCATTACAGCTTGAGGGATACGAAGTATGTGCAAAAACATTGGATAGGAAATAGTTCAGTATCTGTGGAAGGATGCATAATATTGGTATGGGCTTACCTCATAAAAAACTTTATTCCCCATGATCCCCTAGTTGTCTTTTCATGCCTCACCTCTGTTAGTTTCACATGAGATAATCAAGGAAATTAGAGGGTTAGAGGGATAAATTTGGAGATTGACATATACAAACCATTATATATAAAATATATAGAAAAGGGGACAGTTGTTTTTGCATTTTCTTCAAGCAACGGAGGCTCAGATGATAATACAGGAAACCCAGGTTCAATCTGTAGTTTGGGAAGATCTCCTGGTGAAGGAAATGGCAACCCACCCCAGTATTCTTGCCTGGAGAATCCCATGGACAGAAGAGCCTGGCAGGGGGGCTGCAAAGAGTCAGATACGGCTGAGTGATTTTCACTCCCTCACTATATATAAAATAGATAACTAATAAGGACCTATTGCTAAGTCACTTCAGTCGTGTCCAACTCTATGCGACCCCATAGATGGCAGCCCACCAGGCTTCCCCATCCCTGGGATTCTCCAGGCAAGAACACTGGAGTGGGTTGCCATTTCCTTCTCCAATGCATGAAAGTGAAAAGTGAAAGGGAAGTCACTCAGTCGTGTCCGATCCTCAGCGACCCCATGGACTGCAGCCTTCCAGGCTCCTGCATCCATGGGATTTTCCAGGCAAGAGTACTGGAGTGGGATGCCATTGCCTTCTCCAAATAAGGAGCTACTGTATAGCAAAAGGAACTCTACTTAATGCTCTGTAATGACCTATATGAGAAAATACTCTAAAAAAAAAAGTGGATATATGTATAACTGATCCACCTTGCTGTACAGCAGAAACTAATATAACATTGTATGCCAACTCTACTACAATAATTTTTTTAAGAATTAGGAAAAAAGTGTATCTTTTAGTGTTGTTTAAACTCTGCCATCTTTCATTTTCTAGCCTATACTGAAGGGACTTTGTGAGTACTTAATACATGTTCTTTCTTTTGGTACACAACTTGTGTTATATCTCAGCTTACAGATGCAGCTGCTACGTCATAGATAAAGCATATAACAAAACGTATTGTATTTCTCTTTTGATTGTATTTGCTTGCATTTTGACAATTAATTACAATTCTCAAACAGGTTCTCATTATATAAAGTTCAGTATCATAAACACAAACACCTATAGTAGCCATGTATGCCAAGTCCCCGAGAGTGGGACTGGGCAGTTGCCAAGTGCATTCACACACTTTGTGTGGTTGGTGGAGCTAAGGCAAGGTCAGGAGACACTGCCTCACAAAGAAATAGCTGTTGCCATGGAGGGAAGTGAAATTAGTTTATAGGGAAAGCATTTTTATTCTGAAATATCTAAGTACTCTAACTGATCAGTGAAACTTAAGACCAATTTGGGTTAATAACATTTAGCTGCCTTTCATTCTTATATTTTTATAATTTAAGTTAGTGATTTCTATAACTTTTATGATATGGGTAATTTATCTGTAATTTCTATATAATCCTTTTCATATGCGGTTTCTTTGATAATTTTATTCTCTTCTCTAAAGCTGCCTTATGGTCCCTTCTATGTATTAATCTGCTTTGGAAAGAGAATTAAATGAAAAACATTTAGTTATAATAGCTTTAATATGGGTAGACTGTGCTAAGAAAAAGCAGTTTAAGTATTCACTGAGGACAGCATGGAATAATGCAGAACACTAAGACTTACTCCATAAACACAGCATCTATTAAGGGAGGCATAAAACTAATTTTGAAAAACATCATATGGCACATTTTCCAACTGAGGGAAAAAAGATCTAAGAGAGAACTGATGTGCAATGAAACATTCCCACTCTTGACAACAGAAGTATTTAAATGCATTTTCAAAATGACCAAACTTAAATTTTAGGAATGCCGTGTGAGATATGTCTCATCCCCACTTTGATAAGTATGGTCATACAGTGTTTTATTACCAAGACCACAAAGAGTTAATATCAACAACGTTTTTAAATCTTTGCCTAATACAGAGAAATTACCCCATATTCCCACAATCTGCAATTTTATCACTACTCTAGTAAAGTGTATCGACAAAGAAGCACTTGAAATTCATAAAACTTTATCAGAAAATATTATGTGCACAGTGATGATCAACATGCCTGCCATTTGGCGTAGAAATCAAGCATTCGTGACTGTGAGAGCGTGTGTGCATGTGTCTAGTGGTAGATGCACAGGAACACTTCACATATCAAAACAAAATATTTGCTTTGCCAATATATAAATACACAGTGAGGAATAATCCTATAACTATTAGAAGCTTTGGGGGATCATTTAACCCTGGTAATCAGCATTGGTCTAATATTCCAATCTGGTATCATTTCGCAGTCTTCCTTTCTTTTTTTTTTCCTTTACAGTACTTATGGCCTTCTTTGGAAATTATTTTAAACATATTTTTGTTAGATATGTGATGCAAGTTTTCCAGGTAATAATATCATTAATAAATTTATTTTATTTCCTTAAATATATGATGCAATGCTTTAGACTTTCCAAAAGACTCATGGGGGAAAAAAGTTTTTGACGTCAATAAATCCAATTCAAACCAAGATGGTAATGTTGTTTTCCTGTTTTCAATTTTCTTCTCTTTGCCTTCACTGGTGAGTGTATAGTCTGGCTTCCTTGCATTAAATTCAAACCAGAAGGAATATTCCCATGAATAATCTAGTAAACAAGACTGTTTCTTAAATACCTCTCTTTTTTAACAGGCCGTTTTGTGTCTATTCATATTACACTTTAAAGAATGCTATCAATTTTGAATATGCTTTTATCAAAAACTTACAAACAAAATCAGTCAACAAACAAAATGCTCTTCTCTATTTTCTATTAGCATCGTCAGCTGCTTTCGAGCATCTTTGACCTGACATTTGTCTGCTTTGTCCTTATTCTCTCCCTGTTCTGCTCTCAGTTCCTTTTCTGCTTCCTACAGCTTGAATTGCTGCATTCCCTAAGACTTGGTCCCTGCCCATTTGTCTTCTCTTTGTGCACTTTTTCTGGCAATAGTGTCTCTCACTAGGATGCCAGCAATCCTTTCAAATGATGGTCTTTGCCTCAGGTTCTCCCCTTAGCTCTTACTCCCACTGTCTCCTCTTAGACATTGATAATTGAGTGTTAATTTGGTACCTCAGTGTGACCAGCAAATTCACTAACCTTTGTCCTGAGCGTGCTTCTCTTTCTGATCTGTTATCTCTCCATAGCTCCATCCTGTTCCCTTTTGAGTCTTTATGAGTTCCTTTATGAGTCTTTCTGCTCATAGTTTTCACTCTGTGTTCTGAGTAAGCCTGGGGTACGTGTGGGGCTCTGGGTCTCACTTTCCTCCTCTCTTTCAACCAGAGTAGTGGAACTTTTATTTATACATAGTTTATAGAGTTTCTGCATGAAATTGTATTTGTCAATAAAACAATCAGTAGAATAAACCTGACAACCACTGATGTATTTGAAAATTCTTAAAGCCGTTCTTAATTATTAACACGACCTTCCTCGCATGGACAATCAACATCTCAGCGCTTTTAAACTCATGTTACTTTTACTGGAAAAAGTAAAGTTTTGCTGAACTGTCTCCCACTGCCAGATGATCAGGTTGCCATATATTAATGGACTCCCTTATTATATTAAGTCTCCAAAGATGGTTATAACCTCTCTCTAAGCCTTAGCTTACCCAAACCTTTTTTTTTTCTAAACGAATGATATTCTATTATCTGTTTGTTTAAAAATTCCTTCTTCATAAATCATCTCACTCAACTTTGCATGTGATAATACTACTTATTCTTCAAGCAGTAGTACAAAGAAATCTTCTTTGGAACCCAAGACAAAAATAATATCTTTCTTCTTAGAACTTTCACAGCATTTTTTCATACCTCTATATTTCATATATTTCTTTTTATCCTCAATTGTAAACACTGAAACATATGACATATAATTTCTACTACAATCCTGCTCTAGAGGTTCTATTTTTACCTTAGTTATAAATTATTTCATATCTACTGAATGCTTAATGTAGAACTTTAAAAATATGTTTAATAAATCAGTGTATTTTTTAAAATGCCTTCCTTTTTCAGATAAAAAGCAGCAAAGAACATATATATGGTAAGGTAACTTGCCTGCTTCTGTAAAGCCAGTTGGTGTCAGGGAAGCAAGGAGGACTCATATATATTAATTATCCATCTTAACTGTAAGAAATACTCTTTGATATTCCCTGTGGTATGCACCCGAATTCTTCACTTAATATGTTTGTGGCATATTAAGTGTGCACTGACTCAGACAAGACTCCAAAAGAGGAATTCCAACAGGCCACTGGAGTTTTACAACTCAACTACATAATGGTTTATTTATCAAATAAGTTTTCATCAAGAACTAGATACAGATTTGGTCATCAAAAGGTCTTTCCTATAGAGTTTCTAATAAGGTCATAAAATCCATCTGTTGAAGAAGAGTACATTATTTTAGTAATATGTGTTAAGTTGAATCAACTTTAATGAAAATTACACTTCAGTCTCTTCTCATTCTTCAGAAAGCAAGACCTCATCAACAGGCTTACAACAAAAAAGAATATCTATTTCTTAAGATATTTCCACAACTAAAGTCTCTATCTTGGCTACTGTTTTCAAAATGGTCTATGTATACTTAGGATGGTCTCAGTCTTCTAATTTCAATGCCAAATGCACTTCCCAAGTAATGTATTGTTCTCACCCTTAAGATATAAAGTTGATAGCATGGACCAGTCATTGCCATGATGATCAATATAAGCAAGGTGACCTTAATAAATACACATTTCAGAGCTCTAAAGTCGTTTGCTATATCAGAATTCTCAAGGGATATGATTTAAGATTGAATATATATCTTTAAAATGTATCCACCAACACTGCTGCTGCTAAGTCGCTTCAGTCGTGTCAGACTCTGTGCAACCCCATAGACGGCAGCCCACCAGGCTCCCCCGTCCCTGGGATTCTCCAGGCAAGAACACTGGAGTGGGTTGCCATTTCCTTCTCCAATGCATAAAAGTGAAAAGTGAGAGTGAAGTCACTCAGTCATGCCCAACTCTTAGCGACCCCATGGACTGCAGCCTACCAGGCTCCTCCGTCCATGGATTTTCCAGGTAAGAGTACTGGAGTGGAGTGCCATTGCCTTCTCCGCAGTATAAGCTAGATTTGGCAAATAGAGATAAGAACTTATTCTGTGCTTCTCAGGAAAACAAAACTAGAGAAGATGTAACATGTTAACAAATTAAACTTGAACTCTAGAGAAAAAACAGAAAATTTTCTCGCAAAAATATAAAGAAGTAGGTTCTTTATACTATGTCTGAACTCTAGCAAAATACATTGCTAAAAACTGGGGTTGTTTAGTCAGTGTTTGGAGAACAATCCACTAGATCATCCATAGCAAACAATTCCCTTAATTTAATTGAGTTTATCATTTTAATCAAAGTATTAGAATTAATTATATTAAATATCATTGAGAGAAATTAATACAATACCATCTATTTGTTTTACAAGTCCATAATTCACTAATAACAATTTATCTTGCTAAAAACAATTTTATTTATTTCCTAAAATATGAAAATTCCAGGTAATAAAATTTATAGTAAAAGTTGGATATGCTATCAGTATTTCTGGCATGAAGAATTATATTGCTCATTTTTTATATAGCAGACATTTATTTGTCATTTCTAGATACCAGATACTAAGCTAGGCACTGGAAATACAAAGAAAATTAATTTTTTTGGAGCTTTAGGAGACTTCAGATTAGCAAATTTGCCTTCATCTTTAAAATTTGTCTGTATGATCTTATTTTCTATTTATATGTTACTAATTTTTTTAGTATATTTTATGGTAGGCATTTCAAATCCACAAACTTTGGGGGGGAAGGATATAAAGTGCAATAAAATGCTTTAAGGGGTTATAGATTACAAAATCAAATGCTTAGCATATAAATTTCTATATTTAATTGTTAATTCATTATTTGTGCTGCTTGAGCAGACGGTGTAGTGATTTGTCTATAAAAAGTATGTTGATCAATTTTGTGAAAAAGCCTGGCATAAAATAAGTTTAAATTTTATGACACTATAAACTGACTTAAGATTTAAAAAAAAAAAAATGAGTTGAAGGATAAATGTGAGAGTCTGCAAAACTCCGACTAATAAAGACTACCTCTTGCATCACCATAAAAGACAAAAGTTGGAAGATACCAAGATTGCTGAGAAGTCCTGCATCAGAGGGGCCTGCATGAGAGAAAAATCACTAAGAAAACGACATAGTTGACATAGCAGTTCATAGTCTTGTTTGGAGTTAGAAGAACAAGGATGATGCATTTCCATGTGATTGGAATTTATGGGGCAATATAAACTAATAAACTTCAGATGTGTGTTTTGAGGTTCCTCATTCTGGGCAAAGTCAGATAAAGAGTTATCTGTTACCATTAAAAGAGTTAGCTTACATTCCTTACATTAAATAATGGTCAGGATCAAAAGAGTCCAGATAGACTGGAAGAGTAAATGAGAATTAGTAGAACTTAATATGGAATCCTGAAATCAGTCTTAAAAACGACATGTGAGAGTTGCCTGGTACAGTTGTTTTGTACTGAATTCTTCATGGCAGGATACCAGTTTCATTGGTTAGGCATCTGTTTTGATTAATCAATGCTTCTGACCTACCCACTGTTAAATATTCTGACAGTCTTCTCCGCTGGGAAGTATAAATGAGGATTGCTAATTCTTATAAAATTATTGGTCATCTCTGGAACTCATTCTCCTTTAAGAGCTCTAAAAATATAGAGTACATACAATTCTTGGGCTCCAAAATCACTGTGGAGGGTGACTGCAGCCACAAAATTAAAAGACACTTGGTCCTTGGAAGAAAAGCTATGACAAACCTAGACAGGTTTGTCCCTATTAAACGTAGACATGATGTCCCTATTAAAAAGTAGGGACATCACTTGCCAACAAAGGTCCATATATTCAAAGGTACACTTTTTCCAGTAGTCATGTATGGACATGAGGGTTGGACTGTAAAGAAGGCTGAGTGCTGAAGAACTGATACATTCGAATGCTGGAGAAAACTCTTGAGAGTCCTTTGGACAGCCAGGAGATCAAACCAGTCAATCCTAAATGAAATCAACCCTGAATATTCATTGGAAGGACTGATGCTGAAGCTGAAGCTCCAATACTTTGGCCACCTGATGTGAAAAGCCAACTCATTAGAAAAGACCCTGATGCTGGGAAGGATTGAGGGCAGGAGGAGAAGGGGGCAAAAGAGGATAAGATGGTTGGATGGCATCATCAACTCAATGGACATGAGTTTGAGCAAACTGTAGGAGGTAGTGAAGGACAGCAAAGCCTGGCATGCTGCAGTTCAGGGGTCGAGAAGAGTCGGACATGACTTAGTGACTGAATGACAACAACAACAATAAACAATAAATATAGTATCAGAGCAAATGGAAATGAATGCTTATGTTCTTGTCTTCCAACTAAATATGACTGAACAGTTAGATAAAGCTTCCAAAAATGGTCATATGATTTCAACTCAGTGAACATGAGTTGCTCAGGCTCACTGGACATGAGTTTGAGCAAGTTTTGGGAGATGATGAAGGGCTAGGAAGCCTGGTATGCTGCAGTGCAAGGCGTCACAGAGTTAGTCAGGACTGAGTCACTGAACAACAATAGAATCTGGAACAAAAAAGATGAACGTGCAATCATACTTCTAAGTGTATTTTCCCCAGCTCATATTTAATCTGGAAAATTGTTTACAAGTATCTCTATTGACACATTGGGAGGAGCTAAAGGCTATCACGTACACATATTTGGGTATTTAGGAAGGAAAGCATTAGTTGCTCAGTTGTGTCTGGTTCTGTGACCCCATGAACTGTAGCCCCCAGGCTCCTCTGTCTGTGGAATTCTCCAGGCAAGAATACTAGAGTGGGTTGCCGTTCCATTCTCCAGGGGAGCTTCCAAACCTCGGGATCTAAGCCAAGTCTCCTGCATTGCAGGTGGATTCTTTACCGTCTGAGCCACTAGGGAAGGAAAAAGGAATAAGAAGGCATAGCAGAAATAAAACAGAACTATAAAAGATAAAATTTTCCCCTGTGAAATGGATGTAAGAAAGAGCTACTAACAATAGCGTAAAATTTGAGCATGAGAAAGTGAGTTATTAATCACAGATACAATTCAAGGGGGCATTAGATGAACACTGATTTATCTAGTGAAAAGGAGGAAGTGTGTTAGAACTGAACTCTGTGATTTCTCAGTTATCATTCAAATCTGAGATTATTTCATTCACTAATTGGTTGAAGCAGTGAATCTCAACTGGGGGTAGTTTATCCCCTCCGGGAGAACATCTGGCAAGGCTAGAATACATTTTTGTTTGTCACAAGTGGGGTAGTGTTAGTGGGTGCAGACTAAGGATGCTGTTAGTATCTTACAGTGTCCAAGATGGTGTTCCACAGCAAAGAGCTATCCAGTTAAAAATGTGAATATGGCAGCACTGGTAAATACTAAAGCTAAATTAATAATGGTTTCCATTTAGTAAAATAGAACCTAGTCCATGTTTATGGGATACTAAAGTCTCATAAATGTCAATAAAAACATATACTCTCAACTTACTGCTTTTGTAAGACAGTGATGCTTCTCACATTTTCTAATTTATATCCAAATTTTGAGTTTCACTTTGTATCATATTTTTTCTCTTTTCTGCCTTACTTGGCCTGTGTTCCTTATTTGTCTTGACTGTCCTACTTTTAAGTTTGATTCCTACTATTCAGTTTTCCCATTAGTGACAGTGATACCTTGCTTTCCCCAAAACGCTGGCCATATTCCAATTGAGTAATTATATTTTATCTTTCAGGATTTTTCTTGTAGTTTTCTGAAATGTTGGGCAATTTTCTGATATATTTGAAGTATGTAATCTTTAGTAATGGCAACATTTCAAGTGACAGAAACAAAAATGAAGATCAATGCTTATGTGGTAAATCTACTGTTACTATTACTATTTTTTTCTTTTAATTTCTGAAGGATTAGGGGTTTTCTAAAATGGAGGAGTATTGGTAGCAGACTCATCATTTGTGTATATCATTATTTGTCTTCTTTATTGGATAATATTTTACTAAATTATATCAATTTAACAATGAATGTAGAGTTTTTATGTGACAGATGTTGTAGGCACTTTGTAAACATTAATTTATTTAATCTTTATAATAAAACATGAGGTATAGGTATTACTACTATTTCATTATATCAGTGATGAAATAAACACACAAAGAAATTAAATAAGTTGTCCAAAGCCATTCAGCCAATGAGTTGGATAGCTGCTTTCAAACCCAGGTAGTCTAGCTTCACAATCCATACTTTTATAACAGTAGGCTATGCTGCTTCTCCAGCACTTCGATCCCTGAGCCAGGAAGATCCCCTGGAGAAGTGAATGGTGACCCACAACAGTATTCTCACTTGGGAAATTTCATGGCCAGAAGAGCCATGATATATATTTCAAATATATACAATATATTCACAAATAGACATATACACACATATGTGTATATACACATTACTGTAAATAAAATATTTAGAATAGAATTGTACAAACTTCATATTATAATTATAAGCTTATTTTATATGTACAACAATCTTAGATGACAGCCATAGTTATTATATGGTTCTGCAATAATAGCTTCAGAATAGTTAAAAAATCCTTCCCTCAAATGACACAACAAACCAACAGAAGAGATGTGATGTGAACCCATAAGTCTGGGTCTAATCTATAATCTGAAATGCCAGTTCCTTACTAAAGGTTTGCTAAAAGTCTTTCGTACATTGAGTAATTTTTCAGTATATAAACTTTAATTAGGTATTGTTCTTAGGCTTCACAGTTTCCCACTCCACTTCAGGTACTGAGTATGAAAGGTGTGTACAGTTAGGTTTCCTAGCCTTATAGAATATATACCCTTCTTAAGTCAATTGAGGATGTGTTTCTTTTTTGGACATTATTCCCTGCCTCTGAATTCTAGGTAAAATTTCAACAATGTAAATATATCTGCAAAATATTTAAAAAAATCATCCTCCTGTTTTAGCCACAGTTTTTCTGTCTTATTAGGTCGTCAGTGTTATCCCATTAATCGCCACTTCAGCAAAAACTGAAGGCCCTGTTTCTAATACTTAAAATTTAAAATAGTGTTTTCAACTTTTTAATACAACAGTATGTGTAGCACTGTTCTTCATAATAGGGAAAGTGAGACTCAGTATTAACAAGAAGTGTAGCTAAGTCAGTTATGTTATGCCAATAGGGTGGGTTAGACTGCTATTGTTATGATATTTATGAAGAATATCTAGTAGCATGGGAAGCATGCATATTACATTATTATATAAAGTATAATGACTACTCTTTAAAAATAAGTATAACAAAAGACTGAAAGAAAATACATTAAAATATACTTTCTGAATATGTTATTGAAAAAATGGTTATTTTTCATTTTAAATCTTAATGTTTTATTTTCAGAGCTGAAACATTTTTGTCTTTAGTTGATTAAGTCTTGAGATTAATGATGCTTTTTAAAAATTATTAGAAAATACTTATTTTAATGTTTAAGGATAGAATCTATTTTGTTTTCTAAGTGTATTTATTTTTATGCAAAAGATCAAGTACACAATATTTAAATCTGTTAAAAAATTATTGAGAAATTGATATATGTGCAAACTGTACTATGGATTAGATAGTAGCAAGATATGGCCTCTGTTCTCTAGGAACTCAAAGAAAGATGTGAATGGCCACCTGATGTAAAGAGCCCACTCATTGGAAAAGACTCTGATGCTGGGAAAGATTGAGGCTAGGAGAAGGGGGTGACACAGGATGAGATGGTTGGATGGCATTACCAACTCAGCAGACATGCTACTGCTGCTGCTAAGTCACTTCAGTCGTGTCCAACTCTGTGCGACCCCATAGACGGCAGCCCACCAGGCTCCCCCGTCCCTGGGATTCTCCAGGCAAGAACACTGGAGTGGGTTGCCATTTCCCTCTCCAATGCATGAAAGTGAAAAGTGAAAGTGAAGTCTCTCAGTCGTATCCGACTCTTAGCGACCCCGTGGACTGCGGGCCACCAGGGTCCTCCATCCATGGATTTTCCAGGCAAGAGTACTGGAGTGGGGTGCCATTGCCTTCTCTGAACAGATATGAGTTTGAGCAAACTCCAGGAGATGGTGATGGACAGGGACACCACATGTGCTGCAGTTCATGGGGTCACAAAGAGTCAGACAGTATTTGGATACTGAACAACAACAACAAAATGGCTCAAGGACTCAATAGACTGTGAGAGTTTTATGCAAGAGGTACAAATAAAAGACTATGGGAACTCAGGTAAACATAGTTTCAGACTATGGGATCTGAGGCACTTTCCATGAAGTATGGCATTCAGGGAGAACTTTAATGATGAGGACCTTGCATACAGAGAAGAGGATTTTTAAAAGTAACAAGGAAGCTAACTTAATCTAATTTCAAATTTTTCATATACCAAACTCCAAATGGCCAATTTTCAGTATCAACTAACTACACAACTCTTCTAACATCTTGGTATCATCTTATTTTGCTTTATACATGCTGTTTGAAAAATTGCTGCAGTGTTTCCCACTACTTGCCAGCCTGAGGGACAGGATAGGAACAAAGTCCTCATATCCAAGAGCTATTCATTCTTCAAGTCTTAGTATTTTCTTACCTTGAATTTTTATTTACTAGTGAGGGACCCAAAAGGTGAAAGAGACCCTAAGTAGTAGTAATTTATTTTTTTATAAAACATCTCATCCAGTGTTATTGTTGTTGTTCAGTCGCTCAGTCGTGTCCAACTCTTTGTGACCCCATGGACTGCAGCACACCAGGCATCATTGTCCTTCATCTCCCGGAGTTTACTTAAACTCACGTCCATTGAGTCGGTGATGCCATCCAATCATCTCATTCTCTGTCATCCCCTACTCCTCCTGCCTTCAATCTTTTCCAGCATCAGCATCTTTTCTAATGAGACAGCTCTTTGCATCAGGTGGCCAAAGTATTGGAGCTTCAGCGTCAGCATCAGATCTTCCAAAGAAGATCAATGAAAGTCCTATTAGTCACTTCCATTGATCTTCTTTGCTGTAAATTAGTAATCACAATAAGTGAAAATTCATCTTGCTATAATTCCAAAATTGGTTAAAGTTCAAGAAAACATTGGTGTTTAAATGTGCCAGTTGTACTAAAAATGACCAACAATAACAGAATGTTTATTGGATGAATGAGCTAAAAAAGAATGCATTGTGGATATGGACTTGAGTTTTATTTTTGGACTGATTCCCTAAAATCTTCTCTTAGAAATCCTACATAAGCATTTCTACCTAAATTGGTCTTTAACAAAATGGTTATTAGGAAAAGGGCTCTTAATCCTTCTTCTTATGAGTTATGTCTAAAAAAGTTTCCCTTGAAGATAAAATTGAAGAATGAAATGAACTGCTTAGGTTACTGATACCTGCCATCACCTAAATCTCAGAGTAGCATACCCTAAATCTTCAAAGGCTCAGCTGACATTTTCATGTCATTTTTATTTCACCCAGACCAAATTTGAGAGTATTTCAAGAGCAAATGCAGTTTAGTCATATTCCTATTTCTCTCAAAAAATACCATGGAATTGGAACAGTAATTCACACATCCTCTCTCAAAGTGTTTAAAACTCGAAGATAGTTCACCACCTAAATCACTTGGCAGTTTTTACCAGTTTTTATTGCAGTCGTATTCCTTTAAACTTCTTTGCCGGATGTTCATTCTGTTCATATACTTAGTGCCTTGTCATTTTGACTGCTTCTGTCTAATGCTCTCTATCTTAAAAAATACGGTTTGAAGGAAATTGGCTCCTGGCTCTTATCATAATAGCACAATTGGCAAGTCTCCATGTACCCTAAGGGGCCATAATACAGAGAATATCTGCATATTTAATCTTACATGGTGGGAAACAAGGTACCTGCCATTGTTAGAACACAGCTCAGCTAGCTGGCAAGAGGATTGCCCACTCTGAAATGTTCTTGATATTGAATTACTTGATCTAATATATGGTTGAATTATCATTCTAAGAAATCAGAAAATGTTATTATGGAAATGTTCTACATATTCACTTGATATACTTGTTTAAAACAAAATCATTCCCTTTGGTGTCATTTAGCAATGTTTATATTTATCTTTTCCTCATACTTTTTTTACCCCTAGAAATTCATACACTATCTGAAATGCAATACTGTGCCATTTCATATACCATGTTAGAACAGTTGTTTCCAAACATACAGAGGACAAGAAATATACAATAGTATGAGATATATATGATTATTGAAATGATCTTTATGAATATCTATGACATTAAAATGTGTAGAGCTTGCTGTAAGTATTCTGATTGCTGATTTGCTCAAGGGTGAAGTCCACTCACATGAGAAAATAAAAAAAATATTTTCTGTAAGAAGAAAAGCTTTAAAACCTCAGTTTTTAAGATATAAGCTATTCTATCATTTATAAAACCACCAAAACTTCTTCCATTTCCAACATCAGTAGAAACAAGACAGCCAAACCAAAAGAAACTGATTTCACAGTTGTTTTTCTCTGATTTGATTTAGTTTGTGGTTTTCATACCTATAATTTTGAGAACTACAAGATTTAAAAATTGCAGGCACACACAAGAAATGTAACATCGAACCTCAGTAAATGACAGTCTTGTGTTCATACATTTTGCCATATTGCTGGCTACCTGCTACATTACAGACAACTGCAGAATTTTTAATATAGTAATAAATCAACCATAGCTTTATTTTTAATATAGTAATAAGTCAATCATTTCTTTTGGACTTTGAAATGAAAACATCATGCTGGAGAAAACCTTCCAGCCCTTTCAATAAGAATTAGTAAAAATGAGGAAATCTGATGTCCTTGTCAATGTTGATTTTTAGGCTAAATAGCCATGCTAAATGCATTTTGAAAGTAAATTTACTGACCTAAACAAAAGTATTTTTGAATCTTTCTGTTTATAATAAAATTCTGTCATATTGTTTAGATAGCTAAAATAAAGAATGAAAAGGTTTTACTATATATCTCAAAACTCTAAATGTATATGTAACAGTTTTTGAGATACAGTTTCTTCTTTTCTTCCTATTATTTTTCTTTAATAGTCTTTTCTTTTTAGATCTGAAATTCAGAGCATGGAACCAGAAAGCAATTCACTGTGGTCTTATTATGAGAATCAAAGGACTTGCTGAAACCCAGAGGTAATATCGAGAAATGAAACAGTGGGCACTGATTTCAGTCTGTAGAGCATATATCTTTGTGCGTTTGTTTGTTATAAGTCTTACCTTATGAGGCAAGTAAATCAGGACTGTGTGAGTTGGGCCTTTGGAGGAGAGACTAACTGGAGTCTATTCAAATCTCAGATCTGATTTGTACTGGAAGCATATGACAGAAGGGAAAAAAAGCAGACATTGTGGATGAGAGTAGGACTGGAAATTAATGATTATAACTATGAGGACAATTTATTTTGATATTTTAGTGTTTAAATTTTATAGCAATAAATAAAGTACAAACATAGAAAAAGGACTATGCTTTTTTATTGACCTGAATACCAATCAAGGAAGATAAAATGCCTGTGAGTTTAAAATGAAAGTGGATTTGGTTTTGCTGATCACTGCTGGTAGTAAGCAACTGGCTAGATGTCTCACATCTCACTTTCAAAAAGCCTATTTTCTGTTGGTGATGATAAATTTGCCCCTTGCTTATACTTATCAGTGGGTGTTCAGTTGTTACAGCAGATTGGAAGTGATTCATTTCATTTATTGGATATTTTCAAAAGCTGAGAAGAATTTCACACTCTGTGGAGTGCTGCTTCAACCAAAAGTAAAGAATATTACAGCTTATGGGAGTGATAATTAAAGCCAATAATAATCTAGAAGTCTCCTTGGCTCCACAATGTTGGAAGTGATCCTTTGCCATTGTGTACTTGTCTGGTTGAGGATGCTCTCAACCAGAATCAGCCTCCTGAATCAGGCTGAAATTGTGATTCAAATGGAGGATGCTAAAACCATATTCTTAAGCTTTCACATGGAAAGTTAAAATATGCAAATGCATGTTGCGATGATGAAGGTAGTGTATAAAGGTAAAATAATTTACAGGAAAAATAATGAAACCCTATTTCAATATATGATATAACATCTTATATACAAGTGAGTAAAGAAAAAGGTAATCAATAGATAAAACAGAATAAACTCACAAAGAAAAATGTCTAGTATATTCCAAACATTGTGAAAACAATGTATAACAATGTTAAATACACATTCTCTGGTTAGATGGATATTTATTTCATTTCCCTTATAAAGAAGTGAAACAGCCAGGCTCTGTGTTACTAAGAAGCAAACTAGATGAGGTATTCCCAATGTTTCAGGGAAGAGAATAGCATTGTCCAAAGAGTATGTGGGCAGAGGAGTCAGTGTGATGGTTTGGAATGCTTTGGTCGTAGAAATAAGAGAATTAGACTCCATCAAGAAGTTAAGTCTGTCAACAGTTGATGCATTTTTGACCCTCATATATTCAAGCTCAATTTCACACTTTCATGAAGAAGGGATCAGAAATGTTTCCAGATGAAAGTACTTTATTTTACACTGTGCTACAGATTTGAAATAATTGTGTATGGGAATTGGGGTAGGAGGACAGTAGATCAATTTATAGAACTTTGAGCAGGTTGGATTATAAAAGTTATCTTGATAATTTCTTTGTCTCTGAAAATGCAGCCTTTTAGAGAAACAAACATTGGGATTGACTAAGCTTCTATATAAATCTTTGTTTTAAAACAGCCACTTATGCAAATATGATATGCTACTTAAATGTTATCCTCTGAATGAATTAATATTAATATCAGTTCAGTGCAGTTCAGTCGCTCAGTCATGACCGACTCTTTGTGACCCCATGAACTGCAGCATGCCAGGCCTCCCTGTCCATCACCAGCTCCCAGAGTCCACCCAACCCATGTCCATTGAGTCAGTGATGTCATCCAACCATCTCATCCTCCGTCGTCGCCTTCTCATCCTACCTCCAATCTTTCCTAGCATCAGGGTCTTTTCAAATGATGCAGCTCTTCTCATCAGGTGGCCAAAGTATTGGAGTTTCAGCTTCAGCATGTCCCTCCAGTGAACATCCAGGACTGATCTCCTTTAAGATGGACAAGTTGAATCTCCTTGCAGTCCAAGGGACTCTCAAGAGTCTTCTTCAACACCACAGTTCAAAAGCATTGAGTTTTTACATGTTTTTCTTTCTGAGCTCATCAATTCTTCAGCGCTAAGCCTTCTTTATAGTCCAACTCTCACAACCATACATGTCCACTGGAAAAACCATAGCCTTGATTAGACGGACATTTGTTGGCAAAGTAATGTTTCTGCTTTTTAATATGCTGTCTAGGTTGGTCATAACTTTCCTTCCAAGGAGCAAGTGTCTTTTAATTTCATGGCTGTAATCATGATCTGCAGTGATTTTGGAGTACAGAAAAATAAAGTCAGCCACTGCGTCCACTGTTTCCCCATCTATTTGCCATGAAGAGATGGGACCAAATGCTTTGATCTTTTCTGAATGTTGAGTTTTAAGCCAACTTTTTCACTCTCCTCTTTCACTTTCATCAAGAGGCTTTTTAGTTCCTCTTCACTTTCTGCCATAAGGGAGGTGTCATCTGCATATCTGAGGTTATTGATATTTCTCCCAGCAGTCTTGATTACAGCTTGTGATTCCTCCAGCCCAGCGTTTCTCATGATGTACTGTGCGTATAAGTTAAATAAGCAGGTTGACAATATACAGATTTGAGGTACTCCTTTTCCTATTTGGAACCAGTCTGCTGTTCATGTCCAGTTCTAACTGTTGCTTCCTGACCTGCATACAGGTTTCTCAAGAGGCAGGTCAGGTAGTTTGGTATTCCCATCTCTTTAAGAATTCGCCACAGTTTATTGTGATCCACACAGTCAAAGGCTTTGGCATAGTCAATAAAGCAGAAATAGATGTTTTTCTAGAACTATCTTGCTTTTTCAATGATCCAGCAGATGTTGGCAATTTGATCTTGGGCTCCTCTGCCTTTTCTAAAACCAGCTTGACCATCTAGAAGTTCATGGTTCACCTATAGCTGAAGCCTGCTTGGAGAATTTTAAGCATTACTTTACTAGCGTGTGAGATGAGTGCAATTGTGCGGTAGTTTGAGCTTTCTTTGGCATTGCCTTTCTTTGGGATTGGAATGAAAACTGACCTTTTCCAGTCCTGTGGCCACAGCTGACTTTTCCAAATTTGCTGGCATATTGAGTGCAGCACTTTTACAGCATCATCTTTCAGGATTTGAAAAAGCTCAACTGGAATTCCGTCACCTCCACTAGCTTTGTTCGTATTGATGCTTCCTAAGGCCCACTTGACTTCACATTCCAGGATGTTTGGCTCTAGGTGAGTGATCACACCATCATGATTATCTTGGTCATGAAGATCTTTTTTGTATAGTTCTTCTGTGTATTCTTGCCACCTCTTCTTAATATCTGCTGCTTCTGTTAGGTCCTTACCATTTCGGTCCTTTATTGAGCCCATCTTTGCATGAAATGTTCCCTTGATATCTCTAATTTTCTTAAAGAGATCTCTAGTCTTTCCCATTCTATAGTTTTTTTCTATTTCTTTTCATTGATTGCTGAGGAAGGTTTTCTTATCTCTCCTTGCTATTCTTTGGAACTCTGCATTCAAATTGGTATATCTTTCCTTTTCTCCTTTGCTTTTCACTTCTCTTCTTTTCAAAGCTATTTCTAAGGCCTCCTCAGACAGCCAGTATACTTTTTTGCAGTTCTTTTTATTTGGAATGGTCTTGATTCCTGTCTCCTGTACAATGTCAAGAACCTCCATCCATAGTTCATCAGGCACTCTGTCTATCAGATTTTAGAATTTTCCCTTAAATCTATTTCTCACTTCTACTGTATAGTCATAATGTATTTGATTTTGGTCATACCTGAATGGTCTAGTGGTTTTCTCCACTTTCTTCAATTTCAGTCTAAATTTGGCAATAAGGAGTTCATGATCCGAGCCACAGTCAGCTCCTAGTCTTGTTTTTGCTGACTGTATAGAACATCTCCATCTTTGGCTGCAAAGAATTTAATCAGTCTAATTTTGGTATCGACCATCTGGTGATGTCCATGTGTAGTCTTCTCTTGTGTTGTTGGAAGAGGGTGTTTGCTATGACCAGTGCGTTCTCTTGGCAATACTCTATTAGCCTTTGCTCTGCTTCATTCTGTACTCCAAGGCCAAATTTGCCTGTTACTCCAGGTGTTTCTTGACTTCCTACTTTTGCCTTGAAGTCCCCTATCTTTTTTGGGTGTTAGTTCTAGAAGGTCTTGTAGGTCTTCATTGAACTGTCCAACTTCAGCTTCTTCAGCATTACTGGTCGGGGCATAGACTTGGATTTCTGTGATATTGAATGGTTTGCCTTGGAAACAAACAGAGATCATTCTGTCATTTTTGAGATTGCATCCAAAACTGCATTTCAGACTCTTTTGTTGACTATGATGGTTATTCCATTTCTTCTAAGGGATTCCTGCCCACAGTAGTATTAATGTAGTGGGGTTCAAATTCGGTATCCATGATAACCATCTGTTCAAATTTTGGAAAGTCACTTAACTTAATTTCTCAAAGTCACTAATGAGATATTAAGCCTCAATTTCTACTTTTGTAAATGAACATCAAATAATAATCATCATAATTTCTAAGGCAAATAATGGTTATAATCATTATACTATTTAGTATTTATAACAAGACAGTGAATGCTGTTACACCAAATATTATCTTTTCATAACCATTTTAAAAATTGTGTAAAAAAATTCACTTAAATAACCATACCAGTATATTTATCATGTAGTTGTGACTTAATATTTCATTTATTTATTAATTTGAAAAGCATCAATTGTTGATTTATATGCCAATCATCACCCTAGCTTATTGAGATATTAAAATAGATAAAAATATAGTTCCACCTTTTATTATTTAACATAAACCTCAGTTCAGTTCAGTCACTCAGTCGTGTCCGACTCTTTGTGACCCCATGGACTGCACCACATGAGGTGTCCCTATCCATCACCAACTCCCGGAGTTTACTCAAACTCATGTCCATAGAGTCGGTGATGTCATCCAACCATCACATCCTCTGTCGGCCCCTTCTCCTCCTGCCTTCAATCTTTCCCAGTATCAGGGTCTTTTCCAATGAGTCAGCTCTTTGCATCAGGTGGCCAAAGTATTGGAGTTTCAGCTTCAGCATCAGTCCTTCCAAAGAATATTCAGGACTGATTTCCTTTAGGATGGACTGGTTGGATCTCCTTGCAGTCCAAGGGACTCTGAAGAGTCTTCTCCAACACCACAGTTCAAAAACATTAATTCTTTGGCACTCAGCTTTCTTTATAGCCCAACTCTCACATCCATAAGCCTAGATGATCATAATTCAGAGAGCCAGCTTGAAGCTTAAAGTAGATGAATACTTATTTCTCTCTTTTGTAATAATTAGAAACAGAAAGATCTGTTCCACATAGCTTTTCAGAAACCAGGTTCTTTTCATCTCTTCTCACCATCCCTGACTACATTGTCACAGCTAGGTAGCTACCACTAGATTGAAGTTGTTCAAAAGTAAAAAGAGATCACGGAAGAGGCATGTCCACTCTCTTAAGGGGCCTGGAGTGAAGAGCACATTTTGTATCTTCTTACCTGCATCTGTTAAAACTTAGTAAACATGACAAGTCTAATTGCAAGGGAGACTGGAAATGTAATGTAGATAGACAGCCAAGTTTCTACCTATTTTCAAGGAAGATGGGGAAAAGGGATTTTGTTTGACAGCTAGCAGTCTTTAATAAATAGCCTTCTGAAACTCACTGTCTGCTGGAGAAAAAATGATCTTACGATGCAGTGTGAAACAACTAATACAATTATATGTACCTGCTAATTAAAGAAGGTCAGAAACAGCCTGAATCATCAAAGTGTCTTATTAAAACTCAATTTCTCTAAATTTGGTGCTGGTCCAATGGTAACCTTTGATAATGTTTTCACCAGTGTGCAGTGAGGTAATGAAAATAAAAGTGATGAAATAAGCTCTCACAAATGTAAGCTATGTGTATTAAAGAGCTATTTTTATTTTAAATTTATATCTTCTATTTTTTTGCTGTTAAAATGTCCTTTCATGAAATGATGAGGTCATAAACCAACGTTGTTTGCTTTTGAACATCTTTAACTTTCACTCTCCCCTTTCTACTAACATTCCCCCTTGACCAAAGTGTATTTGTATCCTGAGTTTTAAACTGTGAAATACATGGAAGATACAATGTCTGTGCATGTCTAAGAACCACTTGTTTTTTCAGTATCATTTTATAAGATTTTTTATTGTTGACTTATTTGAAGGAAGTATATTTTTGGCACAATATCATTCAAAAATATAGTTTTAAAAAACATAATATCATGGCTTTCACAAACATAACATAAACAAGCATATAAAATAAACATTGCCAACAATTTAATTGATTAAGTAGTGAGGCCAATAGAATGCTGAAACCAATTCAATGGAGCATTTAAAGAACACACATGTTTGGGCAATACAGAATTCTGAAATGAATTTATAAGTAGATGCAAAAGTAGTTAATATCCACAAGGCAATGATCAGTTGCATCTCTACCAGAGACAATAAAATCTATTTATATTTCTATAGATAAGGATAATTTGTATGGCATTTCTATAGTATGTAAGACTGAAAGTAGCTTAAAAGTCAATGAAAAGTGGAAATAACTCAGAAGAGCACTCTGAACAGGACACTAGTGATTAGTCTTGCACATTTGCAAGTTATTCACAATATTGCTTGACAATATTAAAGAGCTTTAATCTTTCCCCCAATTTTGATATATCTTTTCTCAGGTCGAAATTTAATAATGTAAACTTACTGTGAAAACATTTGAATCCCTGTTTTAGAAGTAATAAACTATATGTTGTTTATTACAATATTCAGTATATTATTGCTGCCCACAATTACTATTATTATTAGTGTTTTTCTTAAACATACACATTTTTTTGTTAGAGTAAGACTAGATGGTATGATTCAGTAACTAATCAATACAAAGCTTGTGAAATAGCATTTTTATGAGAAACGAATGTACCTTTGAAAACAAAAACCTAGAATTCAGAGACATTATTTCCAGTTTTGCAAGTATCTTAATGTATGCCTTAATGCCAGTCTGGTTTGTATGTCATCTTCTATTTTATTGTTTGGTTGGACTATATGAAGATAGTTAAAAAAGGGAGGATTGTTGGCACCCTGAAAAAGTCTTGGGACTGTCCCCACTGGTCTAACTGAATGTCATTTTTAGAACTGCAGCACCCACTGGTCTAACTGAATGTCATTTTTAGAACTGCAGCACTGTCATAAGCTCACAATTTTCTAGACAACACTAGCTTTTGTCTTCATGTCACTTAAAGATCTTCCTTCCTATTTTGCTGAAGTTACCTCTACCTGTTCTCATATTCTCTTGCTCCTCCCCCTTTTCTTCAGATGAAGTGTCTGTACTCCTTAATAATGGCAGCAAGTTTGCTTGGGCCTTTATTTTCATATTGGGTGACCACTCAAGAACATTGCTTTAGCAATTTTCCTCTCTATGTCTAGCATCATCAATTATTTCCTCTAATACCTCACTCTCATCAACTTATAATCACAGTGTGATCTTCAAATATTTAAAGTAAAATAAAATGAAATAAGTCTCTCTTGAGTCCATATTCCTATCTGCTTACTGTTCTATTTCTGCTAATTCTTAGAGCAAAGAGTGGAACGTATAGAACTTGCTTATATCCACTACCTCCAATTCCTCTTTTATTCCCACATGAATCTTTTACAATAAATCATATTCTCCTACTTCTCTGCACAAATGTTGTGGTCAGTGGTGAGCTTCACTTGGCTAAATTTGATGTTAATTCTCCATACTCATTTTACTTGATTTAGAAACAACCTCTTATGGTTGGCCCCCAGCAACCCCTTCAATCATTTTATTCAATTGGCTTTCAGGACTCCCTTCCAGTAATTTTCTTCATTGCCACTTATCCTCAGTTTCTTTGCTGACTCTTCTCATCTGTCCTACTTTTATATTTAGAGTGTTTCAAAGCAACATCAGTTCTTAGATTTCTTTTGTTCTGAATTTATATTCATACTCATGATAATGTCAAATTTTCCTCTGAACCTCAGAATAAAAGATTCAAATACAATCCACAAATCTACATTGCATTGTCTACAAATTTAACATATCAAAATCATACTAATAATTCCATCTCTAATTTATTCTTTTTTATTTTCCTCATTTTGACAAATGACTCTGTTTTCCAGCTGTTGCTGCTGCTGCTAATTTGCTTCAGTCATGTCTGACTCTGTGCGACACCATAGACACCAGCCCACCAGGCTCCGCCATCCCTGGGATTCTCCAGGCAAGAACACTGGATTGGGTTGCCAATCCCTTCTCCAATGCAGGAAAGTGAAAAGTGAAAGTGAAGTCACTCAATCATGTCTGACTCTTAGCGATCCCATGGACTGCAGCCCACCAGGCTCCTCTGTCCATGGGATTGTCCAGGCAAGAGTACTGGAGTGGGTTGCCATTGCAACCACTCAATTGCTAAACCCATTGTGTAGCCTTCTAATCAAGCTAAACTCTTAGTTTCGTCCTTGGCCTTTCTCTTTTTATTCTACCTCTTTTCCAACCACTCAGCTCACTTCCCTTCCATGTCCTCCTCCAAAGCTACTCTTCTAGCTTTAGTGCACCATTAAATATTCCTAATAATATTGTTGGTTTTTTTTTTTTTTTTTAGTGTTCTAACTGATCTTCTACCTTCTGTACTTGTCCCCCTGTGCTGGGCAAGATTGAAGGCAGGAGGAGAAGGGGATGACAGAGGATGAGATGGTTGGATGGCATCACTGAATCGATGGACGTGAGTCTGAGCAAGCTCCAGGAATTGATGGGCAGGGAAGCCTGGCACGCTGCAGTCCATGGGGTCTCAAAGAGTCAGACATGACTGAGTGACTGAACTGAACTGAACTCTAGTTTCAAAATAGTAGATATGTAACTGAAAATCATCTTTCTTCTCACTGCAGAATCCTCTAATATTTTCTGATCTCATGGAGATTAAAAGCTAAAGTCGCACTGAAACCCTCAAGGCTCTCAGAGTTCAGCTCCTCCTTTAACACTATGGTCTCATTTCATACCGCTACCTTAACCTTCCTCTGTGCCAGTCTTCTGGCTCCTTGACATTCGGTGCACACCAGCTGCCTGGATTGCCCTACTCTCAGATCTCCATATGAGTTACCTTGCCCCTTTCAGGTCTTTGATCAAAGGTCATCTCCTCTTTGGGACCTCTATTTAAAATTACAGCTTCTTTCACAGTTAGTACTACTCACTGTATTATTTTTCTCCCTATTATTTATATCAACCATTTTTTTTTGAAGTATAGTTGATAATTTATAATATCACAGTTTCAGGCATATAATATATAGTGATTCAACTTTTTGCAGATTGTATTCCATTATAAGATATAATTCCCTGTGCTGTACAGTAAGTCTTGTTCCTTTTCTCTTTTACGTATAGTGGTTTGTATCCGTCAATCCCATTCCTCTAACTAGTTCCTTCCACTTTCCCTTGCCTCTTTGGTAAACATGTTTGTCTTTTATGTTTGTGATTCTGTTTCTATTTTGTATATACATTCATTTGTATTATTTTGTAGTGTCCACATGTAAGTAGAACTATATCATATAGTATTTGTCTTCCTCTCTGTTATTCCACTAAGTATAATATTTTCTCTAGGTCCTTCCACATTGCTGCAAATGGCAGTATTTCATTATATTTTTTATGGCTGGGTAACATATCTATATCTATTTTCTAGGGCTTCCCAGGTGGTTCAGTGGTAAAGAACCGTCCTGCCAATGGAGGAGATGAGAGAGACTCAGGTTTGATCCCTGGGTCAAGAAAATCCCCTGGAGTAAGAAATGGCAATCCACTCAGGTATTCTTGCCTGGAAAATTCCATAGACAGAGGAGCTTGGCAGGCTGCAGTCCATGAGGTTGCAAAGAGTCAGACACAACTGAGTGATGCACACATGTACCTCTGTTTTCTACATCTGTCTATGTAGATGGATAGAGACATAGTGCATCATCTTAACCCAACAGTCCATTGATGGGCACTTGGGTGGCTTCCATGTCTTGGCTATCAAATTGATAAACCATGCTGCTACACACACTGTAGTGAGTGTATTTTTTTTTTAATTTTATTTTATTTTTAAACTTTACATAATTGTATTAGTTTTGCCAAATATCAAAATGAATCCGCCACAGGTATACATGTGTTCCCCATCCTGAACCCTCCTCCCTCCTCCCTCCCCATACCATCCCTCTGGGTCGTCCCAGTGCACTAGCCCCAAGCATCCAGTATCCTGTATCGAACCTGGACTGGCAACTCGTTTCTTACATGATATTTTACATGTTTCAATGTCATTCTCCCAAATCTTCCCACCCTCTCCCTCTCCCACAGAGTCCATAAGACTGTTCTATACATCAGTGTCTCTTTTGCTGTCTCGTACACAGGGTTATTGTTACCATCTTTCTAAATTCCATATATATGTGTTAGTATACTGTATTTATGTTTTTCCTTCTGGCTTACTTCACTCTGTACCATAGGCTCCAGTTTCATCCACCTCATTAGAACTGATTCAAATGTATTCTTTTTAATGGCTGAGGAATACTCCATTGTGTATATGTACCACCGCTTTCTTATCCATTCATCTGCTGATGGACATCTAGGTTGCTTCCATGTCCTGGCTATTATAAACAGTGCTGCGATGAACATTGGGGTACACGTGTCTCTTTCCCTTCTGGTTTCCTCAGTGTGTATGCCCAGCAGTGGGATTGCTGGATCATAAGGCAGTTCTATTTCCAGTTTTTTAAGGAATCTCCACACTGTTCTCCATAGTGGCTGTACTAGTTTGCATTCCCACCAACAGTGTAAGAGGGTTCCCTTTTCTCCACACCCTCTCCAGCATTTATTATTTGTAGACTTTTGGATCGCAGCCATTCTGACTGGTGTGAAATGGTACCTCATAGTGGTTTTGATTTGCATTTCTCTGATAATGAGTGATGTTGAGCATCTTTTCATGTGTTTGTTAGCCATCTGTATGTCTTCTTTGGAGAAATGTCTATTTAGTTCTTTGGCCCATTTTTTGATTGGGTCGTTTATTTTTCTGGAGTTGAGCTGTAGGAGTTGCTTGTATATTTTTGAGAGAGTGTATCTTTTTGAAGTGAAAGTAAAAGTGAAAATCACTCAGTCGTGTCCCACTCTTTGCAACCTCATGGACTATAGCCCACCAGGCTCCTCTCACCACGAAATTCTCCAGGTAAGAATACCAGAGTAGGTTGCCATTCTCCTCTCCAGCGGATCTTCCAGACCCACGGATTGAACCCGTGGGTCTTCTGCTTTGCAGGCAGATTCTTTATAGTCTTAGCCACAAGGGAAGCCCCATCTTTTTGAATTAGTGTTTTTATTTTTTCTTGATGTATATCCAGAAGTGGGATTGCAAAATGTTGAGTAGATATGTTGAGTATCTTTTTATGGGCTTCCCTGGTGGCTCAGAGGGTAAAGCATCTGCCTGCAATGCAAGACACCCAGGTTTGATCACTGGGTAGGGAAGATCCCCTGGAGAAGGAAATGGCAACCCACTCCAGTATTCTTGCTTGGTGAATCCCATGGATGGAGGAGCCTGGTAGGCTACAGTCCATGGGGTCACAGTCAGACACGACTGAGTGATTTCACTTTCTGGCCATCTGTATGTCTTTTTTGGAGAAATGTCTATTTAGGTCTACCCATTTTTTGATTGGGTTTCTTGTTTTCTTGATATTGAGTTTCATGAGCTATTTGTATGCTTTGGAGATAAATCACTTGTTGGTTGATTCATCTGAAAATATTTTCTCCCATTCTATGGGTTGTCTTTTCATTTTGTTTATGGTTTTCTTTGTTGTGAAATGGAGAAGGGAATGGCACCCCACTCCAGTACTCTTGCCTGGAAAATCCCATGGATGGAGGAGCCTGGTGGGCTGCAGTCCACGGGGTAGCTACAAGTCGGACACGACTGAGCAGTGACTTCACTTTCACTTTTCACTTTCATGCATTGAAGGAGGAAATGGAAACCCACTCCAGAATTCTTGCCTGGAGAATCCCAGGGACGGGGGAGCATGGTGGGCTGCTGTCTATGGGGTCACACAGAGTCAGACACAACTGAAGCGACTTAGCAGCAGTAGCAGCAGTTGCTGTGAAAAGGGAGTTTATTTAGGTCCCATTTGTTTATTTTTGTTTTTATTTGGATTACTCCAGAAGACAGATAGAAAAAGATATTGCTACAATTTATGTCAGAGTATTCTGTCTATATTTTCCTCAAAGTTTTATAATATCTGGTTTTACATTCATGTCTTTAATCCATTTTGAGCTTATTTTTTATATGTACACAGTGCTGTATTGAAACAGATAACCAGCAAGGACCTACTGTATAGTATAGGGAACTCTATTCAATACCTAGCAATAGCATAAATAGGAAAATAATTTGAAAAAAATAGATACATGTATATGTATAATGGAATCATTTTTCTATACACCTGAAACCAACACATTGCTAATCAATTATACTCCACTAAAATTTTGAAAAAGCCAAAAAAATAAAATTAATGAATTAAATTAAGATAAAAAGAAAAACGGGAACAACAAAACAATCCAGAAATAACTAAGGGAGGTCTTAACCAGAATACAAATAAAAATTAATATTATTTGTTGCAGTAGCAACAAAGATAGTAACAAGAAATGTATAGATTTCATCAACAAAAAAGACAGTCTGGTTCATTAAGGACTCATAAAATAGTGCAAGTGAAGTTGCTCAGTTGTGTCCCACTCTTTGACACCCCATGGACTGTAGCCTACCAGGCTCCTCTGTTCATGGGATTTTCCAGGCAATAGTACTGGAGTGGATTGCCATTTCCTTCTCCAGGGGAATCTTTCCGACCCAGGGATCGAACCCAGGTCTCCTCTAAAAAATAAGTAATTGGCAATTCACAGAGAGAAGAATCACACCTAAATATTAGAAATGAGAAAGTGAATGTTCTATAGAAATAGCAGAAATTTTAAAAATTAAATATTAATTTGATATGCAAGTATATACCAAAAGTTTGTAAATTTTATATTGAAGTATGGTTTTAACTTAGGCATGCAAGAGATAAAGGAAATAAACTAAAAGGTATGAATGCTGTCAAAGAAAACGAGAATGTGCCCTGAGAGCTATTCTGGAGTCAGAGGGGTAGAAATGCCAAAGGAGAATGTTCATCAGTGTGTACTGTTGGGGAAAATTCAAGTAGGCAAGAGTTCCATAAATGAGTAGATTTGGCAATTTGTAGTTGATTGCAACACCGAATACCCCGTGTGCTGTCAGTAATGGTGGGTTTCTGAGGGTTTACAAACTTGAACCTAGGTAGACGCTTGCTGTACCTTAGAAGGAATTACCCTACAAAACGTGCGGCCTTAATGTGTGGTGGTGTATGGCAGTAACCCAAAATTTAGAAACAATGCTTTATATTTAAAAAGAAATAAAAATTTTTGTATATTAATAGGGTTTTTTTTTAAATTATTTATTTGGCTGTGCTGGATCTTTGTAGCTGCATGGATTTTTCTCTCTAGTTGTCGCGAGCAGGGGCTACTCTCTAGTTGCAGTGCTCAGGCTTCTGATGCAGTGGTTTCGAAGTATAGGCTCTAGGGCTTCAGTGGGTGTGGCACGTGGGCTCAGTAGTTGCAGATCCCGGGCTCTAGAGCAAAGCCTCAGGAGATGTGGTGCAGGGGTTTAGTTGCTCCAGGGCATGTGCGATCTTCCTGGACCAGGGATCGAACCTGTGTCTCTTGTGGATTCTTTACCTCTGATCCACCAGTGAAGACCTGCTATACATTTTATATAAATCTAGGTTAATGAATAAAATGTTAATAAAGTATCTCATAAACATATAGAACATGCAAAAGATTCACACCCAAGTATCCATCCTGCATACATTCTAATAATATCCACTCTTCTGATTCTCAGAAATACACTCGTGGGCATTATATTTCTTATCAGTTTACAGGGACAATATCAAGCCTAATAAATATATGGATTATTTTCAGTTCACCAAAAATTAACATCTCAAAAAATATTAACACCTCTTCTGAAAGTATAAATTCAGTGACAGTGTCAAAAGCTCTTTAAAAATGACATATAACTACTCTATTTTAAAAGTTCTATTATACTTCAAATATTTCCAATCCCTATTATCAATTTCATTTTCAGCTGTTTCTTCATCTTCAATACCTGTTTTTTTTTTTTTTCAGATTCATAAATTGTCTCACAAAATGTACCTACATTCTAAATAAATAGTTGAAGGTCAAATTATTTTAGAATTAATATTTCCCTAAATCAACAATTTATAGAAACAAATTCCAAGCATTAGAAATATAATTACTTTTTGACAAATAATTGACACATTGTATTGTATTGGGTTCACATGTGTGAATACAAATCACAACGGAAGAGTGAGTTTTTAATTAGACTTTTTATTTTACTAGATCATTTTCCCTAGAAATCACCTGTGACTGGTACAATCTCATCCTCTTGGGAATTCCACTACAAAGTCTTTTTTTAATTTTTATTTTTAAGTATATCTAGAGGAATGAGGAGGAATCGTTCTATTACCTATATCTATTCCCTAGATATCTAACATAAATAGCTTCAATCTTTTAGGACTTGTGCTATTCAGGTAGCTTACAGTATCATTATGCTAGCTTCCTAAAATGATATATTTGGGTTATTTCAGAAGAAGAGTTCAAAGTCAAGATGAATTAGATTATAAAGAATATCAAAAAATTGCAAGACAATGAAACTGACATTCAGTATGAACTAGGATCTAATAGGAAATCTAGTAGTTGGACAGCAGTTCTCACAATCTAGCAGCGTTTGCGGTAGTTGGCCTTAAAGGATGAAATTTCAACAGATGTTACTGAGATGGGGAAGGCATCTCATGTGTTAGGAAGTATTGGAGTGCTATCCTGAGTCAATCCTGAGGGACTTTGTTTCATTTTGTTGGTACATAAGAAACCGCGCTTTCCTGGTGGCTCAAATGGTAAAGAATTTGCCTGCAATGCCAGAGAAATGTGAATTCAATCCCTGGTTCAGGAAGATCCTTTGGAGAAGGGAATGGCTACCCACTCCAGGGTTATTCATGGGTTTCCCAGGTGGTGCTAGTGGTAAAGCACCATAACAAATTATTCCCCCCAAATCCATTAATTTAGACTGGGGATACCCAACCCCTGGGCTCTTAAGAACCAGACCACACAGCAGGAGGTGAGCGGCAGGCAAAGAGAACAAAGCTTTATCTGTTGCTCTCCATCGCTCGTATTACTACCTGAACCATCTCTCCTTCTTTAATGGAACAATTGTCTACCATAAAATTGTCCTGGTGCCAAAAATTTGAGACCACTCATTTAAACAACAAGCCTCTATCTGGCTTGTCATTTTTGACTCCTCTAGGCGGTTCTGCTCTCAGGGCCAGACTTGGCTGACCTCACTTGAGCTCACCCCAGCATCTGTGGTCAGCTAATAGTTTGGTGGGTTGGGGCTGGCCTAGAGTGGCCTCACTCACGTTTAATCCTAGGTCAGCTGTCAGATGGGACAATGTAGATGACTAGACCAGCTGCTTTGCAGCATCTTGTAGGCTATTCACATGATGATATCAGGGTATGGGAGAACAGAAGCATGAAAGGTCTCCTGAAAATTGGATTTTAAATTGGCAAACTGTCGCTTCTAGGACATTCTATTTGACACAGTAAATCTCAAGGCGGAAAATAGTATTTACATCTTGATGAAAGGAGTGGCAGAATCACACAGTAAAGGGTGTGAAGCCAGAGGGTGAACATTTGCAACCATGTAGCAATCATTGTATCACAGATATTGAACTTCAAATTAAGTTTTGTGGTATGACTGAGTAATAAAAAGTTGTTCCATCCTTCCATATGTAGAAATATGCATATGGAAAAAGCAAGAGAGTTCCAGAAAAACATCTATTTCTGCTTTGTTGATTATGCCAAAGCCTTTGACTGTGTGGATCACAATAAACTGTGGAAAATTCTTAAAGAGATGAGAATACCAGACCACCTGACCTGCCTCTTGAGAAACCTGTATGCAGGTCAGGAAGCAACAGTTAAAACTGGACATGGAACAACAGACTGGTTCCAAATAGGAAAAGGAGTACGTCAAGGCTGTATATTGTCACCCTGCTTATTTAACTTATATGCAGAGTACATCATGAGAAATGCTGGGCTGGAAGAAACACAAGCTGGAATCAAGATTGCCAGGAGAAATATCAATAACCTCAGATATGCTGATGACACCACCCTTATGGCAGAAAGTGAAGAGGAACTAAAAAGCCTCTTGATGAAAGTAAAAGTGGAGAGTAAAAAAGTTGGCTTAAAGCTCAGCATTCAGAAAATGAAGATCATGGCATCCGGTCCCATCACTTCATGGGAAATAGATGGGGAAACAGTGAAAACAGTGTCAGACTTTATTTTTTGGGCTCCAAAATCACTGCAGATGGTGACTGCTGCCATGAAATTAAAAGACACTTACTCCTTGGAAGCAAAGTGACCAACCTAGATAGTATATTCAAAAGCAGAGACATTACTTTGCCAACAAGGTCCGTCTAGTTAAGCCTATGGTTTTTCCTGTGGTCATGTATGGATGTGAGAGTTGGACTGTGAAGAAGGCTGAGCGCCGAAGAATTGATGCTTTAGAGCTGTGGTGTTGGAGAAGACTCTTGAGAGTCCCTTGGACTGCAAGGAGATCCAACCAGTCCATTTTAGAGGAGATCAGTCCTGGGTGTTCTTTGGAAGGAATGATGCTAAAGCTGAAACTCCAGTACTTTGGCCACCTCACGCAAAGAGTTGACTCATTGGAAAAGACTCTGATGCTGGGAGGGATTGGGGGCAGGAGGAGAAGGGGACGACAGAGGATGAGATGGCTGGATGGCATCACTGACTCGATGAACGTGAGTCTGAGTGAACTCCGGGAGTTGGTGATGGACAGGGAGGCCTGGCGTGCTGCGATTCATGGGGTCGCAAAGAGTCGGACACAACTGAGCGACTGAACTGAACTGAGAATTGTTATTGAGATTGTGCATGTGCGCTCATTTGTGTCCATCTTTTTGTGACTCTATGGAGTGTAGCCCACCAGGCTCCTCTATCCATGGGATTTTCCCAGGCCAGAATATTGGAGTGGATTGACATTTCCTTCTCCAGGGGATCTTCCTGAACCAAGGATCGAATACGAGTCTCCTGCATCTCCTGCATTGGCGGCAGATTCTTTACTACTGAGCCACCTGAGAAGCCTCTATTGAGATTGCAGAGTAGGAAAAAAATAAACAAACTTTATTCTCTTTAGCTCTTTTGGATGGACTAAGAATTATGCTGACCTGCATAATGGGAGAAAGTTAAATTACATAAATATGAGGGTTCCATAAGAATATGAAACCCAAAGACAAGTTGGGCAATTGAAGCTTATATGCCATTTGAGAGAAGGAGAAGTGGGTAGGGGTTTTGGAATTCAAAGAGCAGGAATTCAGTTTAATGGCAATAATAATAATAAACTGTTTAGTAAACAAATATCTACTATGCCATGCAGAGACAAAAGAACAAAGAGAGGACTTTGGTCTTCAGGCCCTGCAGAATTCTGCCTATCATACCTAGTCCATATTCTTTGTAGATATCCCTGGTGAAACAGTTCTTTCTGGGTCAGACCTTTCATCTAAATTATTTTGGATAGTTAAGAGAGAGTTTAAAAAAAAGAAAACTTCCACAGTCTTCTGTTTCTTATAAATGATCAGCTTAAAATAATGCTAATGTGAAAGAGAAACATTTTGGAAGTGGCAAATTTTGCTTCAGTATAAGATTAACATAGATTGAAAATGGGGATAAACTGAAGGTGTGAAAAGTAGTAGCTATATTCAAATAAACATTAATGTAATAATGAAATCTTGAATTTAATTTGTACTTAAACTAAATAGAAAAGCTGAGTTGTAAAAGTATAATTGACCTTGAGATTTCCACATAAGAAGAGGAAATAAAATCACTTCTGTGCTCTTGCCCCTAGGGACTGTGCAGACGTTCCAAACACAGTGGTCAAAAGGAAAGAATATAGTTTTAAACAAAATGTAGTGAGACTGGATCACACAGCATTTGATTTTTTTCTCCTTTGATGTGAGGAAAAAATGGAATTCCTAGTAGAAATCATCATAATCAGTTAGTAACATAGCACTGGAATTCCTTTACAAGGAGTACGATCCTCCTACAAACTTACATTTACTCATATTTCCTTGCCTTTGATGCTTTCACTCTGCATGGGAAATTCATACCTTCTATTTGTGAGCTTCTCAATCAGTCTTCTTCAGGATATGCTCCTGAAGACTTTCAAAATTGTATTATCCTCTGCAAGGAAACTATAAATCTGTTCATAGATTGAGGAAGAGCTAAAATACTCTCAAAACGTATAGAATTTTCTTCTGCTAGAATTCCTCCATTTTTAAACAATCTTAAAATAACTACATTTAGAGCCAATAAGGGAGAAGGCAGAGGCAACCCACTCCAGTGTTCTTGCCTGGAAAATCCCATGGACAGAGGAGCCTGGTAGGCTGCAGTCCATGGGGTCGCTAAGAGTCAGATACAACTGAGCGACTTCACTTTCACTTTTCACTTTCACACCTTGGAGAAAGAAATGGTAACCCACTCCAGTGTTCTTTCCTGGAGAATCCCAGGGACAGAGGAGCCTAGTGGGCTGCCATCTATGGGGTCGCACAGAGTCGGACACGACTGAAGTGACTTAGCAGCCGAGCCAATAAATCTTTCTTTTTATTAACCTATACTCCTTCTGTAAGCACTGTATCTTACCTTTTATCTATTGATGTCTTGAAATAAGCATTTTTCCCTTGAATTAGCTCATGCTTACCTTAATTTATATAATATTTTCTTAAAGAACCCTAAATTCAGTTTTCCTTAAGTATTTGATCATGTTCAAAAATAGTACCTATCATTTATTCTGTTACAAGGATATTATGAATTAAATTGTGGACACTTTAAATTCATATCTTATAGTCCTAACCACTAGTACCTGAGAAAGTGACCTTATTTGGAAATAGGGTTGTTGCAGCTATAAGGATAAGGATATGTTAGGATAAGGTTATTAAGATGGGCCCTAGTCCAACATAACTGTGCTCTTATAAAAATAAAATAGGATACAGAAAGAATGACATGTAAAGATGAAGACAGAGATCTACGTGCCAAGGAACAATAAAAATTTCCAGAAAACCAGCAGAATCTAGGAGAGAGGAATGAAACAGATTCTCCCTCATCACCCTCATAAGGGATTGTCTTTACAACTATAACATATAACTATATAACATATATAAGTATAATCCTGCTTAGTGTCCAGCTTGCTGCCCTGCAAATTTCAGGCTCTGGAATGCAACGTGAACTATTTTCATAGTCTCCAGCCTTCCAGCCTGTCTTACAGATTTTGTCTGGGCCAGCCCTTAGCATTGTGTAAGCAATTCCTCAAAATAAGTATCTCTCTTTAATAGAAAGGTAGATAGATGGATATACATGGATATTCTAGATAGATAAGAATCTATCATCAATCGATCTATGTCTATAGTTGTTGTTGCTGTTTAGTCACTAAGTCATATCTGATTCTTGTCCAAGGGATTTCCAAGCTAGAATACTGGAGTGAGTTCCCATTTCCTTCTCCAATGTCTAGAGAGATAGATCTTATTGCTTCTGTCTTTTGGGAGAACCCAGAGTAATACAAAGAACTTATGCAACAGCCTAATACGGAAGTCACAATTGCTCTCATTTTACATATAATACTACTATATAATATATTTAGTAACTTGCCCAAGGTCACACAGCTCACAAGTGACCAAAAAAGAGTCAAACTCAAGTCTCTGAGTCTATACCCATTATTTTAGATATTGTGGTATTCAGTAATATCATGATTCAAATCGTTCTCTGTTTCTTCATGCAACTTGAGGGAGAATATATCCCTGTTATTCTTTTAGAATATTGAGAAAAAACTGTAATTGCATCTTTCAGAACATTACTTGCACTTCCAGTAATGTAAAAGTTGAGAAAGTATAGTACTTTGTAATGTATTTCAGACATTTGGTCAAATTACTAAGATTATTAAAGTTAGCCCTACTATGAACTCCTACCTGATCCCAACATGTACAAAGAAATGCTCCTTTAAAATGTAGGAATTAATCACAACCTCATCTCAAAGATTCTGTAGACTAGCCACATGCCTCCAGGTGATCCTGCATAACTTTAGTGTTTCTGTCTCTTACATTCAATTTGGAAATAGTCTTATTTTATGTATCTAAAAATATAAATTTATGGTCCGTACTGCTTTTAGTATCTGCAAAATAACATTACAGTAACACGTTGGCCTTCCAGGGCTAATTTATGTAGAAATGCTTGAGGAAGGTCTTCTGAAGATGACTGGCAAAAATTTTAGATCACAAGATGATATTACTGTCGTGAGAGTAAATCACTGGAGCATTCACAAGTGATAGACTGGTACTAATGGCAATTTGCAAGAAACATTAAAATAGATATTTGAAATATTCAAGGATTAAGTTATGAAATATTCAAGGGTTAAAATGAAGAACTAAATCCATAACACAAGAAGAGAGTACTTTGAAAATGGCTGCTTTAAAAAACAACAAAATAGATTTTATTAGCTGAACAAACAGAATTTAAAGCAAAATTATATAAAATGAAAAATAATTACATCTTGATGATATTTTTGAGGTTTCTCTTCAATATAACTGGTAGAAAACCTTCAGGATTCTGAATATGTAATTGTGTGCATATGCATGTGTGTTTTAAAATTATACTTTTAGTAGCATGATTTAGTTAAATAAAGGTAATCACTTTAAAAACTATTAATTGCCTCACTTCTAAAGTGAGGAAAAATATAAATTCAGGTTCCCAAAATTCTATAAGACATAAATGCTGACTAAAATTCAGTAGGGCATCATTACTAAAGAGCATCACCTTTTGATTTCCAGATTTTTAGTTTTCAGAATATGCCTTTTAGAAAGAAATACCTTTTGAGGAGCTTGGTGTGTTATGATTCACCATTTGGAAGAAGTGATCACATCACATTTATAAATGGAATGTATGTTTTTTTATCTTAGGTTTATTAGATATATATCAAGACCCAATATAGCCACTCTCTTTCCTCTTCTGGATCTTTGTAGCCTGGAATTAATTCTGATAATCACTTGGATTTAGAGCATATTAAATATACATCTTACTTCTTTGTGTACATCCTACTATTTAGAATAAAGCCTTTGTTAGTTTTTTCCTACTATGTGATTTTTATTTAAAATATTTATTGAACATTTAAACATGTTTTTATATGAAAATAAAAGAGAGAAAAATCACCATACCTTTGCTTAATAACTTCCAGTGAAATATATTTTCAGCATCTAAGTAAAGCATTTGATTACAAAAGTGCAGCAACTATTAAATGATTTTTCCCTAGATTTATTTTCTGCCTCGTCTGGCTGATCATATTTCCTTCAGTGATTTTAATTAGTCTTTCCCAAGGCATGCAGCTGTGGAAAGCTTTGTATAAAATAAAAGAAGTAACACCTATAGAATAGGTTAGTAGAAATAACTTAGACTGCACTGCTAATTCTTCATGTCTCTAAGGATCACTTCAAGGGAGAATTGCTAATTAACAGAACCAGTAATCACTAATGGAATGACAGATTGGGTACCCTGGGCTAAATTAGTAGATTGGAATATAAGCACACGATTTTAAATTCTATATCAGATATTTTCTGATACTTAAATGATCTCTGTGGCTTTGGCTCAAAGTTATTTAGATGTATGATAAAGACTATCTCTAAATAAATAAAATTTAAAATTGGAATCATCAGTACCATGTCTTAGACTATCACTGCTGTTTATATTTCTTATTCATTTCCATTTATATTCTCTTCTCCCACAGAATGACTTCACTTTAATTCTCAAATCTACAAATTTCTAGCAAGGAGGCATAACAAAAATGAATGGATTAGATGTCCATGCTTCACCTTGATTAAACTTGATTAAAATTATCAATAAATGAGTGGAGTTTAAAGACTATTAAAGAAAAAAAATAGAAGTGTTAGCAGTTGTAACATTTTTTTTTAGTTTTACCTGCAGCTTTTGAGTTTCATCTTTTAAATAAAACTGAAGAATGCTGTTTACCTGCCAGCCACCTTTTGAACATGTAGGTAGACTATAAACTTGATGCCCAGCAGAATTTGAGATCTCTCTCTCTCTCATTTTCAGTAATTTGTTAGTTGCCAACCTCAAGCAAGTGAGGCTAAGTCCATGTAAATATTTCAGAAATTTTAGTTGAATAAGACAGGTACATGGTTGCTCCATTATTATTGAGGTCACCAACAGCTGTCCTCTTTTTAAACTCAATCTATTTTGGAGTTTTCTTTAGGGGAATTAACCAACTGAGCATTAGTCACTCAGTAGTGTCCAACTCTTTGTGATCCCATGAATTGTAGTCCGCCAGGCTTCTCTGTCCATGGAATTCTCCAGGCAAGAATACTGGAGTGGGTTGCCATTCTCTTCTCCAGGGGATCTTCCCAATCCAGGGATCAAACCTGGGTCTCCTGCCTTGCAGACATATGCTTTACCATCTGAGCCTCCAGGGAAGAAACCAACTGTATACTATAAATATAGTATATACTTAGTTAGTTATTAGTTACTTAATCATATATAATACCATATACTTATATATAAATAAGATATTATATATGATACATATACATATATATATATATGCACATATATACACCCAAAATGAGTTTAGTGAGAAATATATATAAAAACCTTACAGTGTAAAATGTGTTGTATTTTATAGGTAACCATACTGTTACTTTTATTTTTACTTATTTTATATTTTATCAAGTGTATTCGATATTTTCCTTTTTCTAAAATGCCCAGCATTTTGAATTCAAGATTTTAACTGATGGCACTACTTCTGTTATGCATATTTTTGTGGAAAGGTGAAAAATTATTAATGTACTTCTCAGTCTTTTTCCTCTCTTTACTCACTGAGGTCTTGCCCTCATACTTGCAAGATGAGGACTGTGGAAGGGCAAAACAGTAGAAAGAACAGAGGCATCTCAGATTATCACAGGAGAACGGACAGAGTGAAAGATGAACCACCTTCCCCTCCAGCATAGCAATGAGTTAGAGAAAGAAACTGGGATGAGATATGAGAAAGTGGGCTCAAGTGAGGGTGACAGGCACTCAACCACTTTAGAAGAATGCAAAGTTTTTAATAAGAATTTCTCTGGAGAGTATACTTAGATGTCCTCTAATGTTATTGAGATAAGGTACAATGATTGACATTTCTTTAGCTCTAAGTGTGGCTCACATGTCCATGGTTTTGATAAAGTGATATATTCTACTCAGGTAGAATGGTTAGATTACCAGCCACCCCAGGCCTCCCCAAGAGCAGTAAACAGCCCTTGTATGGCAATATAAGTTGAAATGCTACATCAAAAACTACACTCTAATAACCTTTTTTAAAAAATGATAGTTCTAGAATTAATTTTACTAATTATATTATTAAATTTTTATTAACTGATTGCTTATGTTTTAGCATTTGCTGGCATGTTTTTATTTAAGTGATAATAAGGTCAAATTTTAATGATCGAAAAAAACTATATTATACCATTATTGATGCTCTATGCATTGAAATCACTAATTTCCTTTAATCATTGATAGAATAGTGCTTAGTATACTTTGAATTATAAGCCAAATTCACTTGAATTTGGAGATGGTTATTTATTCACCCCCTTTGGCAAAAGAAATCCAGCATGCCGTTTGTCTGATGATCATGTGGGGAGGATTGCCACTGAACCTCAGGCTATTCAAACTACTTCTCAACAGCATTCAGAGTAATCATTGTTAGTAAGGTATTGAAATAGACACTACTCCTGTAAACAGTGTTCAAACCTGACGCCATGCTCTGGAATGCAGCTCCTGCCACGTAAATCATAGATGCCATAAAAGTCAATAGACAGGAGAGGTGACATTGATAGGTGATTACTATTGAAAGAGTGATTGACAGTAAGACAATACAAAACATCTCTGACGGGAAAATGTGGCCCACAGGGAACTGGTTTTTCAACCCACAAGACATGGCTTCTGCTAGAATAAATAGGAAAACACTCTTAGCTTAGAGATTTCTCCTAAAATGACTGACTATGAGAAAGAAAAAGAAGTAAAACTCCACATATTAAGGAATAAAGGTAACCTGACTTTTGCTTTCTATAAGGTAATGAATCCCAGACTTGTATAACATCCAAGTTATTAGTGATGCTTATGAAAAATGGAGATTCCTCCTCCTCCTGCAGACCTAGAGAATTATAGCCTCAAGGATGGAGCTATGTATTTTTTAAAAATTTCACAGATGATTATCATAAATAGGTTTGGGAACCACAGCTAAAGAATAAATAAAAATATTTATCTTCTACCCAACATAAAGTCAATGTTTATCATCTTCATGTTCTGTATACCACTGATTTTATATGACTATACATTTACATTGTAATAACTTGCTTTTTAGATTATCATGATAAACACTTTAATATCACTGCTCAATTTCTAGTAATTTCAAATAATATCGATTATCTAAAGATTGAAATGTTTTGATCACATTTGAAGTATTTGATAATTTAACTTCATTTTTCGTTTCAACACATTTATTGTAGCAGATTCTCAGCATTCTATCACCATGCCAAACATTTCCAGCCAAAAAGACTGGGATGGCAGGAATTTCAGTTTCATTACTTTTATAAGTAATAGTATTCCAGAAAGAGGAGTTGACACAGAGATATTTAAAGTTATCCAGGGATTTAAACTAGCAAGATAGGGATAAACAAAAAACAATGAAAACAAGGAATTAAGAGTATCCAGTAGGCTGGGGAGTGGATATTTGGAACAGTGGATCAAAATAGGATTAATTGAAAGGATTATAAACTAAGAGGGGATGAATAGAGGTAAAAAAGTGATAAGGAAAAAGAACAAGTCCATTGGAAGAAAGGAAACAACTGAACATCTGGGTGGATAAAAACAGCAAAGAGAGACAGTTAGCTTTGTTAGAGAAAATTTCTGAATTGTACAAAAATCAGCTTAAATTGGTGAGTTCTTGCTGCTGTAGAAATAAAGATCACTGGCTTTGAAATGATACAGCATCTTTATGATAAGACTTTGAATTATTTATGTATCAGGATGTTATCAAGAGTTTGGGTAAAAGGGTAAACCATAAATAGGGGATTAAATATTTGTGAGAAAACTGGGGAGTGTGCAAAAGAGAGTGACAAAAATAGAAGAGGTATAAAAATCATATTATACGGACTTCAGATAAGTAGAAAATTTTGAAGGTATTTGAAGTAGAAAATTTTGAAGTAGAAATTTTTGAAGGTATTTGAAGGTATTTGAAGTAGAAAATTCAGATAAGTAGAAAATTTTGAAGAATGTTTTTTCTGGTATAAAGAAGCAATGAAGATAATTCCAGCACTCTAGCATGATTGCAAGAGCTAATTCATTAAAATTAGTAAGTTTTAACATGTCAACAAGTATAAATTAATAATTTGTTATGTATTTAAAACTATGATATATTTTAAGTGAAGTGAGGGGCTGAGTACATAAATTAATAAAATAAACTGCTTATACTTAAGAGTGAACAGTCTACTTAGTAAGACAGATCTGCATACACAATTATGTACGAACAAGAGAGGGATAAAAGTAGTTATAAAGACTGACTGAATTCTAAATATGAATAATTTTGCATCAGGATTTCCAATCACAAATGGGCAGATTATGGTGTGAAAAATTCATTTTTAAGTCCAGTTCAGTGATAAAGAAGGTTTCTCCAATGGCTCAGAAGATAAAGAACGCCAACAATGCAGGAGGCACAGGAGATGCTGGTTTGATCCCTGGGTCAGAAAGATCCCCTGGAGAAGGAAATGGCAACTCACCCCAGTGTTGTTGCTTCAAAAACCCCATTGACAGAGAAACCTGGTGGGCTGTGTCCATGGAATCGCAAATAGTCAGGCATGACCTAGTGACTGTAGGCGTGATTTGGTTCCTTAGGCTGCAGTGTGGGAAAAGAAGCTATTAATGTGTAATTTACTTCTATTAGTATTTAACAAAACTACCAAAGCCTTAAGTTGATGCTAGAGGTGAAGTTAGTATTTTTCTTGAGAGAAGGGGAAGCATCTCATGGAAGGACACCAAGGAAGTGCAGAGAACCAGGCTGAATGGATTATCCACTTGACTGGTTTTTTGTATTAAAGAGAACTTGATGATGAAATTTATGATTTTTACTTATTTAGTGTTAAGAAAAAAAGATAACTCCTGCTTCACTAAACCCTTCTTATGTAAAAGTAAACACTCTTCAAACTCTTTCTAGAGTGAAAAATAATATGTGCACATAAAAAGTGCAGAGTAATGTTTTAAGGGAATGTGGTACTTCTCTTAGATTCAGTTCAGTTCAGTTCAGTTCAGTCACTCAGTCGTGTCCGACTCTCTGCAACCCCATGAATTGCAGCACGCCAGGCCTCCCTGTCCATCACCAACTCCCGGAGTTCACTCAAACTCACGTCCATTGAGTCGGTGATGCCATCCAGCCATCTCATCCTCTATCGTCCCCTTCTCCTCCTGCCCCGAATCCCTCCCAGCATCAGAGTCTTTTCCAATGAGTCAACTCTTTGCGTGAGGTGGCCAAAGTACTGGAGTTTCAGCTTTAGCATCATTCCTTCCAAAGAACACCCAGGACTGATCTCCTCTAAAATGGACTGGTTGGATCTCCTTGCAGTCCAAGGGACTCTCAAGAGTCTTCTCCAACACCACAGTTAAAAGCATCAATTCTTCGGCGCTCAGCTTTCTTCACAGTCCAACTCTTACATCCATACATGACTACTGGAAAAACCATAGCCTTGAATAGATGGACCTTTGTTGGCAAAGTAATGTCTCTTCTTTTTAATATGTTATCTAGGTTGGTCATAACTTTTCTTCCAAGGAGTAAGCGTCTTTTAATTTCATGGTGGCAATCACCATCTGCAGTGATTTTGGAGCCCAAAAAGATAAAGTCTGACACTGTTTCCCCATCTATTTCCCATGAAGTGATGGGACCAGATGCCATGATCTTCATTTTCTGAATGTTGAGCTTTAAGCCAACTTTTTCACTCTCCACTTTCACTTTCATCAAGAGGCTTTTTAGTTCCTCTTCACTTTCTGCCATAAGGGTGGTGTCATCTGCATATCTGAGTTTAATGATATTTCTCCTGGCAATCTTGATTCTCTTGATTAATTTATAGCAAATAATCTCTTAATTTATAGCAAATATCAGCATATCAACAGAAGCTGTTGAAAGTTATGTTGCAGACCTGCTGTTGGATGACAGCATATTGGATGTCAGTCATGAGTGGCAAAAACAATACCCTAATAAAGCACAACAGGCATACATGAAGTATTAGGCTGAAGCATGACATGTTTAAAATTGTATATTAAAAATTTTTTTGTGTGTATTGATGGTGGGTAATACTACTCTTAATTCAGCAATCAGCTTTCTGTTTGGAATGTCTCTACATTATGTCTGAAAGCAATTGCTGCCAGATTAATGTTTGAAGTAAAAAATGAATGTGAGATCTTTGTTTTTGACTACAGGGAAGCCCCTCATCCATAAGTGCTGACTCTGAGTACCAGAAATGTTCAGTAGAGTGACTTTTATGTTCTGAGAAGATTTAGATATACATTGAACACTAGAACAGAGAAATGGGGTACCAGCCTTTTCCCCAGAAGACTGTTATCAAAGTCGACTCTTCTCAGAAAATGGTAAATACACTGACAAACAAGTTGACTCAAATCTTTATAATTTTATTAGAAATTGGTGTGTTTGAATGCTTAAAAACTGTGTAACAGAACATATGGAACAATTCAAAGAAATTGTTTAAAAAATCCCCACAAAACTTTGTTTTTAGATCTATGGAAGTAACATTTTTTATTATGAAATACAAACTAGAGTTTTTTAAAATGATACCCAAAATAAAAATGAGCTACATTTGAGTACTAAAAGACATTTTTTTTCCACATGGCAGTCCCAGAATCTATATTAGGGACTGTAATAGGTGTTGGTTCCATGTTGGTTTAAACAGTAGACAGACAATACTTTAGTCAGAAACATTGATCAGTGAGATGTTTAGAAGCTGAAGAACTTCTTTTCCACTTATGAAGAGTCTGCAGACAATGTTTTCAAGTTAATTCTTAATTCTGAACTTTAATCTCTTAAAATACTTCAACTATATGATCTTGCTTTGGGTGGCAAAGAATCGGAGAAGTTTATCAATCCTGTATTTTTTGCTGTTATTTCAATTTCACATGTAGGGTAGAAGAGCACTTGAAATTGTATAATACTATTATTACAGATGGGTACAATTGCCAATGTTCATACTCAGATCCCTTCTTTAAGGTAACCGTGTGGCTCTTTGGTTCAGCAATCCATGCAGAAACCTGAATTACAGCATTTACAACGTTGCTATCCTTATGCCCTCTTTGGTCTTCGTTTCCCATTCTCTCAACCTGCATTTGCATTGTGATAATAAATGATAGCTTCAGATACTTTCTTCTCACAACCTAAGAAGTGTTAAAAAAATCTGTCATGTGAAACACTAATTCTGATTACACTAGGAGCACCTAAAGTTATTGGTATGTTAATTGAATGTGGTTTGGGGAAAAGTGTCATCTGCCTTACAGCATTCATTTGCATATTAATAACAAAACTTTGTTCAGCAGAGACATTTTCTGATTAAAGCACTAATGTAAGAGCTTGCTTAGAGATTATATGATCTCAAATTGTGAATTGAAATAGTCATAATTTCATAAAGGAACATAAATTTCATAATGTTCATAAAGGAACAAAGAAACAGATTGAAACTTCTGATAGCACATCTATATGCACCAAAGGGCAAAGAGAGCAATGCTCTAAGGTGTATTACTGAAAGTTTCTTGTTCTTTTGAAAAAAGAAAAACAATTCTCCTATAGTATAATGCTTTATGGTGGCCAGGAGGAGTTTCCAGTGTGCTTGAAAGGAAAGCTCTCTTGAGAGTTTTTCCCCAAGCAGTTGGCATTAAGTTGGGAATCTTGGAACACACATCAAGTCTGGCCAGCAGTGACTCTGAGACATTGAATTAACGATATCAAATACTAAGAAATATTTAAACTGCTTAATATGTCTGGTAATCCTACCAGTTCATATATCTGGAGCCTACTGACAAGACTCTCCTCTAGATTCTATTTCAGTGAGGTCCATTTCTAATTTCCTTAGTCAATCCTGCTTAACTTAGATTTTTTAAATAAGTGCATAAAGCTATGTAGACTACTACTAACTTCTACAAAACTTCTCAGACAGCTATGTTTTCTAAAAATATTTCTTTTTTAAGAATGCCCAATGTTTAATCCAGTTGATTCAGATACCACTTTGCAATTATGCTGTTTCTTTGGCTGAGCACAAACTCATCTTATCTCAGGAAGATCATAATTTTGCATAATTACACTATAGTTTTGTAACTTGTATTATGTAATATTCCTTGTGATTTGATAACCATTTATTTTTTTATATTCATTATTTGATTTTTCTTCCAGGAAAGGGAAAGGTTTTGGACTCAATTTATAAAAATTTATAATGGTGAATGTATGGGCAAATGCAGAAATTATTAAACAGTACCTTATGGAGTCTTGTTAGGTATCATTTTATTTCTAGTTTAGATTTTTTTTTCTCAAGTTATTTTTCTTTCAAAACAGTTTTAAGATATAAAAAGGTAAGTTGTCACTTTTTCCAATTCATAATTAGGTTCTAAAAAAGATGATACTACTGAACAAAAATTAGATACAGCATTGTATTCATCCTTAATCTTTTGCTTTCTCTAAATATTCTTTCTTGTCACTGGTAGAATTCTACCAGCTGAGTCAAGAAGAAATTAAACTGACTCTCTTAATTTCATTAAAGCACTGAACTAAGTAGGTATAAGAATAGATAATATATGAGATGTTATACTACACTTAAAAAATTATACCCAGCTTCTTCCTGGATATCACTACTTGAATGCTTCAGAGATACTTGTATATTCAAAACTAAGTTTATTTTCTTCCTCCCTCCCCAAACCTGTGCTTATCTTTTCATTTTCCCCTATCTTTTTTGAATAGCACCATCACATACCTAGTTACTTAAATCAGAATGCTGAGAATTGTCCTCATTCTTCCCTTTCATTTAGCCTTTAATCTCCTTGGGGATAAAATCTATCCATTTTGCTGCCTTAACATTTCTTTAATTCCCCTCCTCCTCTTCATCCTAACTGCAGTAGCTTTATTTCAGGCCACTGTCACCTCTCTGCTAGACTCCTCTAAAAGCCCCATGATGGGTTCTCATGCCTCTGATCTTGTTTTTATCCAATGTGCTGCTGTAAGAATGACTTTCATAATGTGTAAATGTGACCATGCCATTTTTCTGCTAAGAATCCTTAAGTGGCTTTTTAACTTTCATGTTGAAGTCTTCAAAAGGCTTTGGTATTTAAGACTCTCTCATATCCTAGCAACTTTGACCTCACGGACGCTATCACTTGCCAGCCTTTCTTGAGTTCTTTACTCAGGCCATACTTACCTTCCAACTCTCTTATCTCTGTTTTCTTTCTGAGCCTACTGACATGTTCTTCCTTAAGTCTGAATATATCTTCTTGTCCTGTTGACCTAACTCTTATTCTTCCTTCAAACTATTATGAAGCTTTTTTTTCTTTTGTTTTTTCTTACTCTCTCTGCTACACTTCATGGTTTGCATGAACTTTTCAAGAATTGCCATAACATCCCATATTTGCTTTCATTTAGCACCAGGCTTCCCTGGTGGCTCAGAGGTTAAAGTGTTTGCCTGCCTACAATGTGGGAGACCTGGGTTTGAATCCTGGGTTGGGAGAAGGAAATGGCAACCCACTCCAGTATTCTTGCCTGGAGAATCCCATGGATGGAGGAGCCTGGTGGGCTACAGTACACAGGCTCGCAAAGAGTCGGACATGACTGAGTGACTTCACTTCAGCACTAATTAAGTTGAATCACAATTGTCTTCCACTAGACTTAAACATCTTGAACCCAGGGCTTGTATCCTTCACATTGCTTTCTCTAATTTCTAGCTCAATATTTAGCATACAAGTTCATAATCCAAATGTATTTGCTGAATACATGATTAAACAACATAAACTAGATTAATTTGCAATTCATTTAATTTTACTCAGTTTCATAGCAAGGCAAGCAAGCCCGTATGCAGCATAACCAATATATCTGCCTAGTTAACAAAGGACTCCTATGTGAAACTATTTTGTGGATGTAGAGAAATCACTTCTACATTCTACCTATGTAGAAATCACTTCTACATCCTACCTACATTCACAAATGTTGTGCCTTAAACTTAAAACCTAAGAAATATCCTTACCTTCCCCCCCTTAATCATTTATATTCAATATGAAAGAAATCCTTCTGATTCTACTCCCCCTCAATATCTATTAGATTTACCTACATTTTCTCTTAAGTCCTCCTGCTGCTGCTAAGTCGCTTCAGTCATGTCCGACTCTGTGAGACCCCATAGACGGCTACAGCCACTATATTAGCTTCTATTCTGATCTTTTCTCATGGGAGTTGTTCCCCCTAAACAATGTTGGCTTCACAAACCATATCACTTGCCAGCCTTTCTTCAGCTTACCCTTCTCTGGTCTCACCCTGTGTAGAGAACACAATACACATATTCTGAAATATCACTGCAGTCATGGGTGTAAAATAGAAAATTCCATACCTTAATCCAACAGCTCCCTCTTTCACATAGAAACGTCAAGATTTTAAAATAAGTATGGCAGACAAAATGCCCTATTTATTCTAAATCTACTTTATTTTTTTCTTGGGCACACAGCTAAACCTCATTTCTCAGACTCATTACTGATAAACATCAAAAACAGGAGTAGTTTTGCTAATTTGATGAGATTCTGTAGTTAAAGCCTCTAGACTTACTTATAGTGACTCATACACTTGATAACTATAATACCCTGGTGAAGAACATGAGTTCTTAAATTACAGATGAGTCATAGATCCAACCTCACTACATATGGGAATTTAGGCAAATCAAATTTCTCACTCTAAATTTAGGTTTTCTCCTCTAGAAAATGATAACAGTTTCATTGGAGTATTGTCAATTGAACATATAAGTAGAGGTCAGTAAATACTAGCTATTATTTGCTGTAAAACAGAGATAATAGCTGTATATTGAAGATCATTTATTTATTGAAGAGTAAATGAGATAATTCAAAAAAAATATTTAATACAGTACTTGGTAAATTTCATGTGCTTAATTAAATTACTATGTATCTGACATTATTATTAAGTATTATTATTATCACTGATATGAACTGTGCCATTCAAGTACCTGACAAGATATTGGATGATATTGACTTTAATCTTAGTAATACAAGTAATTCTAAATCTTAAATGATAGTAATCTCTCAGCTATTCAACAAGATACTGCTTGTACAAACATTATCTATTTTTAGTTTGGATGAACAAGGAATGCAGAAACAGCACTATTTAAATCTTTAAATATTACTCCTTCCCCCACAAACAAATTTGTGAATAATTAACAAAATACAAGTTGCTTTTTGGCTATGAGCTAAGAAGAGGGAGGGAAAATGAGTCCAAATAATGAGAAAGTGAACAATTGTTACTTGAACAAATGAAATTTGCTCTCTGTGTTGCATGTCTCCATTTTAGTTTGACAGTGGCTTTAAAAATGTCAGCTATATTTGGTTTATTTGCCACTGGTGTTTAAAATTATCTCAAAAACTATATTCTAAAATATAACTATATACAGAAAAAAATGGAAAAAAAATTATAATGTACTGTTTAAGTATATATAAGAAGGTGTTAAAATCTACGTCAGACTCAGATATTTCTAATTCTATAAGTCAAGAAACTTAAACACTGTCATAAGTACTTGATTTTCATGTATAAGTACATTATAGCATACTCAACACTACAATTGAATTATGAATAATAGCTGTGATTTTAGAAGCTGAGACTGAAAATGAAACAGTATAATATTTACCTCATATATTTAGTCTAGTTAAAACATTCTGGGGTAGATTTGAGCAGGTAATAATTGACTATATTTTAAGCCTAGAGGCAAAGCCTAAGGTGCTAACTCAAGCAGGTTGTTATCACCCTGGTAAAAATGCTCTCAGAGTATATCATGTATTTCTATTTGTGCATTTTATACATTATATTCATTATTTAAGATGCTGAAACTATATAGATTAAGTAATACATATTGGCATAACTTGATAATTTATTAATATTACCTTGTAAACCTACCATTTTTCTGTTATTCTTTCATACCTAATTTCCCTCTTTCTATCCACCTTATTTCTCTCAATTATAATTAGCAACTATAGAGTCGTTTTCATGTCTTAGTAATAAGATGCTATAATTCAATATTATATCTCCCCCAAAGTTTAGAAATTTATGTCTGTTCAGTTTAGTCACTCAGTCGTGTCCAACTTTTTGCGACCCCATGAATCGCAGCACGCCAGGCCTCCCTGTCCATCACCAACTCCTGGAGTTCACTCAAACTCATGTCCATTGAGTCGGTGATGCCATCCAGCCATCTCATCCTCTGTTGTCCCCTTCTCCTCCTACCCCTAATCCTTCCCAGCATCAGGGTCTTTTCCAGTGAGTCAACTCTTTGCATGAAGTAGCTAAAGTATTTCAGCATCAGTCCTTCCAATGAACACCCAGGACTGATCTCCTTCAGAATGGACAGGTTGGATCTCCTTTCAGTCCAAGGAACTCTCAAGAGTCTTCTCCAACACCACAGTTCAAAAAGCATGTGTTGAGGAGCCTGTGGCAAAGAGTGCATTCTATCTAAATACATTCACATTCAAAACATAAAACTTTATAGTTGCCAAATTGAATAGGTATTCTATTGCTGAATGACAGTCTGTAAACCCTGGCCATGGGATGAAGCACAAACTCTTCAGTATGCCCTACGCTATCCTTCGACATCTGGCCCTCACTCCTAAACTCAGCCCTTCTTCCCTTTCAGTTGCATTGAAATGCTTGCATCCACCTCCTTCCATCCTTTCTATCAGCCTTTGTATCTTTTCATAGACTGATCTCTCTGCCTAGTTCCCCTTTTATACCTCTCTAAGACTGCTTGGGAAACTTCTCAGTCTTCATGTCACCGTTCAAGTTTTATCTTCTTTGAGAAATATTCACTGAAATCAAGTCAGTGACCTGCAACACAATGACTGCATAATGATTATAGAATTTAACTAGTAAAAAAAAAATTTTTTTACCTCTGACACCCCCCAAAGATTGGCAGTTCTTAAGAATGAGAACATCTAACTATAACCTTAAAATATTGTGTTCTCAATACTTCTTATCTAGATACTGGCATGAGTATCCTGTATCAACTGGTAATTGCTTTCTACTATGAGGTTTTGTTTGCCTCACTTAATGAGACTAGAAAAGTGAACCAGAATACCATCAGTGACCTTACTCTTCTTTTCCAATTAATCTTTGTTAGCTTATACATAATATCTCAAGGTTACAAGATAGCTGCTCCACTTCCAGCAGCACTGCCATATTTTGGGCAAGAAGAAGTAGAATGGCAGAAAGTATAAGGGTGTGCTCGAAGGGTTAGTTCTGGCTTAGATTTTTTTTTCTTAAATAATAAGTTACTCCCAATTATATATATTTGGACAAAATTTATGTTATGTGGACACTAGCAGAAGAGCTAGGAAACAATACATTTTTAAACATTTGCATCATGAATAAAATCAGGCTTTGTTAATAAAGATGAGAGTGACTGTTGGTTTTCCTCTGAGTCTCCAGTTTGTTATCATTTAACATTTCTTTGTGGTTTTCACAGGGCCTTTACGCACAATAGATTTACTCTTAGCAGCCCCATGGACTGCAGGCCACCAGGCTCCACCGTCCATGGAATTTTCTAGGCAAGAGTACTGGAGTGGGGTGCCATTGCCTTCTCCAATAGATTTGAAAAAGTGTCTATAAATCAATAAACTGATTTTGAAAGGAAAATCCTGGAAAAACAATAAGAAATCACCAGAACAAATAAAAAATAATTGTAGAAGAGTGTTGAACAAATGCACAACCTAAAAGTTGAGACATGTTTTATTCAGGGACAATACAGAGGACTAGAGTCCATGCTGACACTGAGGAATGATTCCAGAAAGCTAGAATACATGAGTTTTTGTTGAAAAAAAAAATGTAGTTGAGCATCAAAGGTTGTGCTTTTCCTAAAAGTAGAACTACCATATGATCCATAAATTCCAATCTTGGGCATACAGCTGGATAAAACCATAATTCAAAAACACACATGCACCCCAGTGTTTCTGCAGTACAATTTACAATAGGAAGAACATGAAAGCAACCTAAATGTCCATCAACAGATGAATGGATAAAGACAATATGGTACATGTATACAATGGAATATTGCTCATCTATAAAAAGGAATGAAATTGTGCCATTTGCAGAGATATGGATGGACCTAGAGACTGTCAGAGTAAAGTAAGTCAGGAAGAGAAAAACAAATACTGTATCAGTTCAGTTCAGTTCAGTTCAGTCGCTCAGTCATGTCCGACTCTTTTGCAACCCCATGAATCACAGCAAGCCAGACCTCCCTGTCCATCACCAACTCCCAGAGTCTACTCAAACTCATTTCCATCAAGTTGGTGATGCCATCCAGCCATCTCATCCTCTGTCATCACCTTCTCCTGCTGCCCTCAATCTTTCCCAGCATCAGGGTCTTTTCAAACGGGTCAACTCTCAGCATCAGGTGGCGAAAGTGTTGGAGTTTCAGCTTTAACATCAGTCCCTCCAATGAACACCCAGGAGTGATCTCCTTTAGGATGGACTGGTTGGATCTCCTTGCAGTCCAAGGGACTCTCAAGAGTCTTCACCAACACCACAGTTCAAAAGCATCAATTCTTCAGTGCTCAGCTTTCTTCACAGTTCAACTCTCACATCCATACACGGCGACTGGAAAAACCATAGCCTTGACTAGACGTATCTTTGTTGGCAATAATGTCTCTGCTTTTTAATATGCTGTCTAGGTTTGTCATAACTTTCCTTCCAAGGAGCATCCGTCTTTTAATTTTATGGCTGCAATCAGCATCCACAGTGATTTTGGAGCCCAGACAAATAAAATCAGCTACTGTTTCCCCATCTATGTCCCATGAAGTGATGGGACTGGATGCCATGATCTTCAATTTCTGAATGTTGAGCTTTAAGCCAACTTTTTCAGTTCAAAAGCATCAATTCTTCGGCGCTCAACCTTCTTCGCAGTCCAACTCTCACATCCATACATGACCACAGAAAAACCATAGCCTTGACTAGATGAACATTTGTTGGCAAAGTAATGTCTCTGCTTTTGAATATGCTATCTAGGTTGGTCATAACTTTCCTTCCAAGGAGTAAGCGTATTTTAATTTCATGGCTGCAGTCACCATCTGCAGTGATTTTGGAGCCCCCAAAAATAAAGTCCGCCACTGTTTCCACTATTTCCCCATCTATTTCCCATGAAGTGATGGGACTGGATGCCATGATCTTAGTTTTCTGAATGTTGAGCTTTAAGCCAACTTTTTCACTCTCCTCTTTCACTGTCATCAAGAGGCTTTAGTTCTTTTTCACTTTCTGCCATAATATCTGCCATAATATTACTTATATGTGGAATCTAAAAAGACGATACAGATCAATTTACATGCAGAGCAGAAACAGAGATGCAGAAGTAGAGAACAAATGTATAGATACCAAGAAGGGGTGAGTGGGAGATTGGCATTGACATATGTATGTATAAACTACCATATGTAGAAAATAGGCAACCAGTGAGAACCTACCAGATAGCACAGGGAGTTCTACTCTGTACTCTGTGGTAATGTGAATGAGAAGAAAATCCAAAAAAGGGGATATATGAGTATGTATAGCTGATTATAGCACAACATTTTAAAACAACTATACTCCAATAAAAATTTAATTAAAAAAAAGATTTTTTTTTTCTATGCATGGGAAGATGCAAGAGGCTGGGGTCACTGAAATTATTCCTCTGGTATGTATCTTAATTATCTGTGTCCAGAATCTTGTTTATTTCTCCATCAGAATTCTTCTCATGGAATAACATCAGGGGCAGCTATACTGACTGATGGCTTGATTGCAGGCAATATTTGCTGTTTACAGAAATGGCAGGCTGCATTTTTTTGTCCAAGATAGGTTTCACTTTTAGAGTTCATTTAGAGTATATAGAAGTATAAGCTTATCTTTGAAAGAAATGGCACAGGCAAGAGGAATGTCAATATGTAGCTCACCTGTACATGTCATGACTGCAAACATCTTTTTCTGGAGTCTCTTCTGGGCTCAGTTCAGGATTATTTGTAGTGTTGTTGCTCAGGATCAACCCATCCAAACCGGTTAGCCTGTTTTTCATTTTTTTATTGCTGTCTTTTCCTGTTGATCTTTGATTAATTTCATACTGGTCAATAGGTGATCATGGATTTATACTAGCCTTATCTCAGTAACATATTAACCCTTTAACAGAGGTATTTGAGAAAGTAGATTTTAATACAAAGAAATCAGCAAATATCAATCCCTGGGCAGGTTGTGACAGAAGTAATTGTGGATGGGTATGATTTTTTAGCGACCTCAACTCAGGAGAAAAGGTAACATTTACAGTGGGTCCACTTGTTTTGCTCCCTGAGATATTTAAGATAGTTAAATTTATCTGAATTTTCTTCTCCTCCAGATAACCCCACATTTAGACTTTTGTCTGCTAGGCTTTTTTTTCTGCTGTGCACAAGTATTTATAAATTACAGTTGAATGACATCTCTTTCACTTTCCTCTCTCATGTTGTATTCCTGGAAAATACACATAAACAAACTGTTTATTTTTTTTCACCTACAACCTGTTCCATAGACCACCAGTCAAATGGGACAAAGGTATCCTGGTGATCTTGCTCTTCTCTGGGAACTCCTCTCTTCATGTCCAGGTTGTTCAAGATAATTCACATCACAAAGAAAGCTGCTTGTTTTAAACATGCATCTTTGTCTCATCATCCCAGCTGAAATATTACAACACTCCCATAACCAGTCTTCTGATGTGCAGGTTCTCATCTTTAATCTCTTTTCTCCAGGATACTGGAGAGTCTTCTGAAACAAGCATCTGAAACATATTATTCCCTCCTTTACTCTCTTTAATGATCACCAATGTTCACATATTTAAGCACGGTATCAAATTTAACTTCTAAAATCTGTAGAGATAATAAATAAATTGGTGGTTGCCTTGGCCAGGAGGCAAGATGGGGATTTACACTAAATGTCCATAAGGAATTATATTGGCTGATAAAAATGCTCTAGAACTGATTTATGGTGAGGCACAACTTGGTAAATTTACTTTAAAAATAATTGAAGTTTTTCTTTGAAATGGGTGAATTTTATGATATGTAAAATATGCCCCAGTAAAATGATTTTTCATATGTGTATTACACCTTTCTTATTAAGGTGATTACTCAGTAACCGCCTCTTTCTGCTACTTTGAACATGGACAAGTCCTTGGGAATTCACAAGGAAACTGATGCCAATGAATTTGAGTGAGAGTTTTTCAAATCCATGGTAACTCAGTTGGTAAAGAATCCATCTGCAATGCAGGAGACCCCAGTTTGATCCTTGGGTTGGGAGGACCCCCTGGAGAAGGGAAAGGCTACCCATTCCAGTATTCTTGGGCTTCCCTAGTGGCTCAATTGGTAAAGATTCCACCTGCAATGTGGAAGATCTGGGTTTGACCTCTGGATTGGGAAGATCTTCTGGAGAAGGGAAAGGCTACCCACTCTGGTATTTTGGCCTGGAGAATTCTATGGACTGTATAGATCATTGTATCCCAAAGAGTCAGACACAACTGAGCAACTTTCACTTTTCAAATCCATGACTTGAAATGAAGGTACATTCAGGAAAAAACAAGGGTATTATTAATACTGACCATGCCAAGAGAAGAACAGATTTATGTCACTCACTTCAAGTTTCCTCCCATGTACCCATCCACAGCTTCTTCAGATTGTTGGTCATCTTTAACAGAGAAATTTCTGTTAGACCTACTCTGCAAAAAAGGCAAATGTAGAATAGTGGTGTAACTACTTTAGGGACATAGTAACCACCACTCATTAGAAGTTTGAAAACAAACAAAATAAAACATAGTCTTGAGACAAAGTGGGGATATAGACCAACAGAGAAGTGTTCTCCCCGTGTTCCCTTGACTTCAGTTCAGTTCAGTAAAGTTGCTCAGTGGTGTCTGACTCTTTGTGACCCTGTGTACTGCAGCACATGAGGTGTCCTTGTCCATCACCAACTCCTGGAGTTTACTCAAACTCATGTCCATTGAGTCGGTGATGCCATCCAACTACCTCATCCTCTGTCATCACCTTCTCCTCCTGCCCTCAATCCTTCCCAGCATCAGGGTCTTTTCAAATGGGTCAGCTCTTTGCATCAGGTGGCCAAAGTGTTGGAGTTTCAGCTTCAACATCAGTCCTTCCAATGAATATGCAGGACTGATTTCCTTTAGGATTGACTGGTTGGATCTCCTTGCAGTCCAAGGGACTCTCAAGAGTCTTCTCCAACACCACAGTTCAAAAGCATCAATTCTTCAGTGCTCAGCTTTCTTTATAGTCCAACTCTCACATCCATACATGACTACTGGAAAAACCATAACCTTAACTAGATGGACCTTTGTTGGCAAAGTAATGCCTCTGCTTTTTCATATGCTGTCTAGTTTGGGCATAACATTTCTTTTAATGTCATGGCTGCAGTCACCAACTGCAGTGATTTTGGAGCCCCCCCCCCAAAAATAAAGTCTGCCACTGTTTCCACTGTTTATCTATCTATTCACCATGAAATGATGGGACCAGATGCCATGATCTTAGTTTTCTGAATGTTGAGCTTTAAGCCAACTTTTTCACTCTCCTCTTTCACTTTCATCAAGAGGCCCTTGACTTCAGTGCCCACTAAAAATTTTCACCAAGAATCCAGATTCTGAATTTAATATCACTATAGCAACCTTCTCTTTTTACGAGTATTATCTGCCCTTGAAAGCTTAAGAGTGCATAAGCAGTGAATCCTAGACCTAGTAAGTAAACACAAGTATTTTAACATCTAATGTTGTGCTCTTTGTAGGAAAAAAAAAAAAAAAGATTTGAACAATATCAGAACAAATGGCACTGTTGTATATAAATGCCTTCGATTGGCCTGTCCAATTTTGATGAAAAAGTAGCAGTCCTGGAGAAGATCTTGTCTTACTGATGGATGAAGTCCATGGTCTTGACTCAAAATTAGCCCTTGAATTTCCTGCCCTCTAGCCCTTGCAGGTCATGAATGACAAAGGCCAGAGATTTCAGTTTATTATGGGATAAGGTGTCCTGTTTCTTATTGAAGATACCTTGGTTCTCAGTAATGATGAGTCAATGGACATGTAGTGGCCATAACGTTCAGCTCCAGTGATGAGACACTGAAACAGTCAGCTACTTTTAAGGAAAAAGATATCCAGCTAAGATTTCCAGAGAGAAGCTTCATAATCTTATAAGCATCTGTCTCAATTGGAGATCAGTCAGAAATGATAGGCAGAGTAATCTGCTATGGGGGCCATGACCATTTTTCTCTATTCATTTAGCTCATACAAAACCCTCAGAAGTCTATCTTGCCAATATATATGCATATATAGAGTCCAAAATTATCTTTGTTTTGGTGCTCTGTGGCAGGCTCTCTTTGTCTTTTTATCAAGAAAAATAAAACAGTTTTCTAAGCAATATTTACAATAGCCATGTGTGATGCTTTTACAGTGGCTTTTCTTTCTTATTCTACTTGATTTTTTTTTCTTTTGGCACTTCAGAGTGTAAATGCACATTCCATGGCTCTATAATATAAATATCATCCCTATTCTTCTCACTCCTTATTCTTTTTCTAAACATCTGTGAAAGTGTAAGGTAACGTACCATTTTACTCTGCCACTCCATATATTGTTGGCTCTGACCCATCTTCCCTGTTTCTCAGAGATACACAGGAAAATAACAGGGTATCTTCAGGGACCATTATATGTCTGGAGGAAAAATATTCAGAGATTGTCTGTAAACCCCAGCAGAACATTGTCCATAAGCAGGGGGTATATGAAGAGCTATCTTTCTTGATTAGGAGGTATTTTCATTTGAGTACTCTCATACGTCCTCTTAAATACACAGGTGGTACTTATATTCCATCATGACAGTGACTACTGGGCTGTAACAATAAACATGGTTTTATTTTGCTGAACAGTTTTCATCATTGCCAATATTGATTCTCATTGACAGAATAGAACTGTGCAATATTAGATATTTGGAAGAGAGGGAGTGGTTAAGTAGACATACAATCTTATGACTACTATATTCCTTTCTTAAGAAGAGAAAAAGTAAAGGTGAAAAGATACAAAAAAAGGGTAGGAAAATAGGAATATGGACATAGTGTAATGTTATTTACACTATTTACATTTATTTCCAATGTTGAATTCAGTTAGAAAGAAGATTTTAAATGATACCTCTCATTTTAATTCATGACAGAAATACTGAAGTATTTACTATTTTACTTCTTAGAGATGATATAAACTTTAAACTGGACTATCTGAAATGTCTACAAACTTTTTTCTTTAACCGCTAGAAAAAAAACACTGCTTCTTAGCTTCTTTTTAAAAAATTTTCAGTATTTTTTGTCGCCTAATCTAATAACAAGAAATAATGACTGATTTTGTTTCTATAATTTGCAAAAATACTGTTAGAAAAGATGAAAGCATAATTTCATGACAATGTGTGTTCTACTGGACAGTGGTATAAAATGTTATAGTAGATAAAGACCATTCTATTTTAGAGAGGCATGGCTTATTTATGAAAGCATAATACTACTTCACTTTACTGCTTTTGTAAGTATATAATTTGATTGTCAACTTGATAAGATGGTATTAGGCTGTGAAAAATTCATGAACTCTGTTTTTCTGGCCTAGAGCATATATGTCATAGGAGAATTTTTTGGATATTTTCTGTTCCATTTTTATTACTTTTACATATCCTTTTTGGAAGTGCCATTGAGTTTCATGGGTTAGGTTGTTTAATAGAAGTTTATTAGATACATTCCAAAATCTAATTACTTGGTTTAAATAAAAAAACTTTTAGACTTGTACGTGGTGGTATTTTCTTACTCCGTGGATAAAAGTTCTGTTTTCTCTTACAAATAATTCTTCTGCCCCAAACCAAGCTCAGACAACAAATAGTTGAGCTGTGATACCCCTTGCTGTTAATCACAAAAAAAAAAAAAAAAAAAAAAAAAAAAAAAATCACAGATTCTTTCTTTCCAGCAATGTTGATAAAGGAACACCTCAATATTAGACAAACAAAAAATGTGCTGCAGAAATTTGAACCAATGAATTGTCAAGATGCCATAAGTAAAGCAAAGTTTTCTATTTTACTGTAAAATATGTATGCAGTTTTTGTGAGGTTTGTTCAGACTGAGGTTTAAAAATATTTCCTCTAAACAGACATGGAAAGTTACCATTTGACATTTAATAAAGCATATGTAATAGTATATATTCTCTAAAAGAGAAAAAAGGAAGACAGTCTTTCTGTGCACATATGGTATTTCAGTTTTGGCTTGGAACTTTATATTTTACATTAAAAAACATAAAACAGTAAATTATTAATTAAGAATATGGCAATGAAGAAAACTGTTAAAAACATATTCAAGAACTAAACACACATTTCAATATGAATAAAGCAAAATTTACTCAAGACATTATTATATGGTGCCACTATCAATTTCACAAACTATGTCTGTTAAGTTTTATAAAAATGTTTTAGATTATTGCAAATAACATCTTACAACTGAAGAAACATGAAGTGTTTTTAACCTTTAAAAGCTTTAAGGGTTAGAGTCAAGTCTATAGAAGTTTAAAGTTTATGGAATTTTCACTACATTATATAAAAATGTGGTCAAACTCTAATGTATACAATTATGTGGATCAACATATCTTCTAACTGAGGCTGGGAAGTCTTATGTATTATTGCCAGATTATTACATTGACAGCTTGGGAGGCTCTCTTATCACACATAATCAAGGCTGGGAGTTTGTTATGTATTTGGAAAAGTTGCATGAGGGCTCATAAAATGCAATATATGCATAAATTATTTAGTTTAAAATAAAAGCATATAAATGAACATTAATTTTTATTAAGTCCAAGTCTCTTTCTTAGAGTGAAAGTCAAAAAAAGCTTTATGATTTCTCTTTTACATAAACCACATGCATGATACATTGTATAAAATTTCAAGTATTTATTTATTTAAAATGAAGAGAATTGAGAATATTTGAGAAGCAATTTAAATATATAATTCTTTTAAAACTTTGTGTTTGTTTTTTTCCCCCAATAGTTTTTGGTTGTCTTACTCACATTCAATTTGGCAGCATAAGTTTTTCGTAACTACATTTATTCAGAATTATCAAAGCTATTCATTTAAATTTTATAAGAGCATTTTTTAAAGTTATATTTCATTGATGTAATTTCTAAAGTTTATTTAAGATTCATTATTATGTAGTATAACAACAATGCAATTTGTGTAAATAGATATAGAAAGAAAAACTAATGACTTCTGATAGGCATGCAAATTTAACTGTCAGAAAATAAAAAAGCACTTGGGAGTGTTAACTATGAGCTTTTGGTTTACCCTAGTTAAGCTGGTATACTATACACGGGCAATAATGTGTCAGTTAATACAGTAAATCAGTTAACTAGAGGTCAATTAATTGAAATATACAGAATATAATAGCATAAAAAATTAGCCCATTAGCTGAATGAATTGTAAGTGTTAATTCCATTATCTGTATATATTATTAGTGAATAATGCTAGCAGGCAAGCAGTTCCATGGACAGAAGAGCCTGCTGGGCTATACTCGCTGGGATGGGAGAGTTGGACATGGCTGAGTGACTAACACATTCATTTTCAACTCATATGATGGAATAATATATGCAATAGTTTCAAAATACAATATAATTAGCATATATTGAGTGCCCTCTATGCTGCTGCTGCTAAGTCGCTTCAGTCGTGTCCGACTCCCATAGATGGCAGCCCAACAAGCTTCCCCATCCCTGGGATTCTCCAGTCAAGAACACTAGAGTGGGTTGCCATTTCCTTCTCCAATGCATGAAAGTGAAAAGTGAAAGGGAAGTCGCTCAGTCGTGTCCGACTCTTCACGACCCCATGGACTGCAGCCTACCAGGCTTCTCCGTCCATGGGATTTTCCAGGCAAAAGAACTGGAGCGGGGTGCCATCGCCTTCTCCAGAGTACCGTCTATGGGCTTCCCTAAATCATTTCTTTTAATACATCATCTAGTTGTATACTTGTGATGCCCTCAGAGGAAATAACATTAACTTTAGTTTTCCCGTTAGCAAATTGGGGCTTGGAAAGGAAAACAATTTAAAAAGACCATATAGTTAGCAAGTTTGGTAGCTGGTGGGGCAAACAGAGTTTGGCCAAGAGAACACACTGGTCATAGCAAACACCCTCTTCCAACAACACAAGAGAAGACTACACATAGACATCACCAGATGGTTGACACTGAAATCAGATTGATTATATTCTTTGCAGCCATAGAGAGAGAAGCTCCATACAGTCAGCAAAAACAAGATCAGGAGCTGACTGTGGCTCAGATCATGAACTCCTTATTTCCAAATTCAGACTTAAATTGAAGAAAGCAGGGAAAACCACTAGACCACTCAGGTATGAACTAAATAAAATTCCTTAGGATTATACAGTGGAAGGGACAAATTCAAGGGATTCGATCTGACAAACAGAGTACCTGAAGAACTATGGACAGAGGTTCATGACATTGTACAGGAGGCAGTGATTAAGACCATCCACAAGAAAAAGAAATGCAAAAAGGCAAAATGGTTGTCTGAGGAGGCCTTACTAAAAGCTGAGAAAAGAAGAGAAGCAAAAGGCAAAGGAGAAAAGGAAAGATATATCCATTTGAATGCAGAGTTCCAAAGAATAGCAAGGAGAGATAAGAAAGCCTTCCTAAGGGATCAGTGCAAAAAAACAGAGTAAAAGTATAAACTGGGCAAGACTAGAGATCTCTTCAAGAAAATTAGAGATACCAAGGGAACATTTCATGCAAAGATGGGTTCAATAAAGGACAGAAATGGTATGGACCTAACAGAAGCAGAATATATTAAGAAGAGGTGAAATATATACACAGAAGAACTGTACAAAAAAGATTTTAATGACCCAGATAACCACAATGTTGGGATCACTCACCTAGAGCCAGACATCCTGCAATGTAAAGTCAAGTGGGCCTTAGAAAGAATGATTGCAAACAAAGCTAGTGGAGGTGATGGAATCCCAGTTGAGCTATTTCAAATCCTGAAAGATGATGCTGTGAAAGTGCTTCACTCAATATGCCAGCAAATTTGGAAAACTCAGCAGTGGCCACAGGACTGGAAAAGGTCAGTTTTCATTCCATTCCCAAAGAAAGGCAATGCCAAAGAATGCTCAAACTACCGCATAATTGCACTCATCTCACACGCTAGTAAAGTAATGCTCAAAATTCTCCAAGCCAGGCTTCAACAGTACATGAACCATGAACTTCCAGATGTTCAAGCTGGATTTAGAAAAGGCAGAGGAACCAGAGATCAAATTTCCAACATCTGTTGGATCATTGAAAAAGCAAGAGATTTCCAGAAGAACATCTACTTCTGCTTTATTGACTATGCCAAAGCTTTTGACTATGTGTATCACAACAAATGGTGGACAATTTTTAAAGAGATGGAAATACCAGACCACCTGACCTGCCTACTGAGAACTCTATATGTATGTCAGGAAGCAACAATTAGAACTGGACATGAAACAACAGACTGGTCCCAAATTCAGTTCAGTTCAGTTCAGTCACTCAGTCGTGTCTGACTCTGCGACCCCATGAATTGCAGCATGCCAGGCCTCCCTGTCCATCACCAACTCCTAGAGTTCACTCAGACTCATGTCCATCAAGTCAGTAATGCCATCCAGCCATCTCATCCTCTGTCGTCCCCTTCTCCTCCTGCCCCCAATCCCTCCCAGCATCAGAGTCTTTTCCAAGGAGTCAACTCTTCGCATGAGGTGGCCAAAGTCCTGGAGTTTGAGCTTTAGCATCATTCCTTCCAAAGAAATCCCAGGGCGAATCTCCTTCAGAATGGACTTGTTGGATCTCCTTGCAGTCCAAGGGACTCTCAAGAGTCTTCTCCAACACCACAGTTCAAAAGCATCAATTCTTTGGTGCTCAGCTTTCTTCACAGTCCAACTCTCACATCCATACATGACCACTGGAAAAACCATAGCCTTGACTAGACGGACCTTTGTTGGCAAAGTAATGTCTCTGCTTTTGAATATGCTATCTAGGTTGGTCATAACTTTCCTTCCAAGGAGTAAGCATCTTTTAATTTCATGGCTGCAGTCACGATCTGCAGTGATTTTGGAGCCCCAAAAATAAAGTCTGACACTGTTTCCACTGTTTCCCAATCTATTTCCCATGAAGTGATGGGACAAGATATCATGATCTTAGTTTTCTGAATGTGGGAAAGCTGTATATTGTCACCCTGCTTATTTAACTTACATGCAGAGTCCATCATGCAAAATGCTGGGCTGGGTAAAGAACAAGCTGGAATCAAGATTGCCAGGAGAAATATCAATAACCTCAGATATGCAGATGACACCACCCTTATGGCAGAAAGTGAAGAGAAACTAAAAAGCCTCTTGATGAAAGTGAAAGTGGAGAGTGAAAAAGTTGGCTTAAAGCTCAACATTCAGAAAATGAAGATCATGGCATCTGGTCCCATCAGTTCATGGAAAACAGATGGGGAAACAGTGGAAACAGTGTCAGACTTTATTTTTTTGGGCTCCAAAATCACTGCAGATCGTGACTGCAGCCATGAAATTAAAAGACGCTTATTCCTTGGAAGGAAAGTTATGACCAACCTAGATAGCATATTCAAAAGCAGAGACATTACTTTGCCAACAAAGGTCCATCTAGTCAAGGCTATGGTTTTTCCAGTGATCATGTATGGATGTGAGAGTTGGACTGTGAAGACGGCTGAGCACCGAAGAATTGATGCTTTTTAACTGTAGTGTTGGAGAAGACTCTTGAGAGTCCCTTGGACTGCAAAGAGATCCAACCAGTCTATTCTAAAGGAGATCAGCTCTGGGATTTCTTTGGAAGGAATGATGCTAAAGCTGAAACTCCAGTACTTTGGCCACCTCATGCGAAGTGTTGACTCCTTAGAAAAGACTCTGATGTTGGGAGGTATTGGGGGCAGGAGGAAAAGGGGATGACAGAGGATGAGATGGCTGGATGGCATCACCGACTGGATGGACGTGAGTTTGAGTGAACTCCGGGAATTGGTGATGGACAGGGAGGCCTGGTGTGCTGCGATTCATGGGGTCGCAAAGAGTCGGACATGACTGAGTGACTGAACTGAACTGAACTGAAAGTGAGGTGAGCAGTTGCTAATGGTAATAGAATAATTTATATTTTGTTGGATGTTTGTATAAGATCTACTTTGTAATCTAGTTATTAGAGTTCAATTCATACTAACAAATTGAAAATGAATCTTGATGGCCATATTTAAGAGTTTAATCATTATCATTCATAGTAGCATAATACACTTATGTGACAGCATTCTTTGAATTGAGCTTAATATTATTGATATCTACTGTACTAGTCAGATACAAACACAGGGTAACTTATACCAAAAGAAACAACCCAGAAGTCTGTTTGGTAGGTCACATAATTACTGGAAGGATGGATTCAGAAAGGAGCCAGGAGAACAAGGTGGAGAGAAGACAGCACTAGAAGGGCACAGGCGTAGAGCAGTAATGATTGCTGTTGAGGGGCTGGTGTTGCTCCCACATCCCTGATAACAATGACTTTAGTTACTATACAAGTGGAGTTTTAGTTCTAATCCGGTTCAAGTGGAAAGCAAAGTAAAACACTGAAAAATGTATTTGTCTTCCTGTGACTCAGCACCCTCATAATTCATCCTCAGTTAAGTGCTCAGTCACCTCAGTCATGTCTGACTCTTTATGACTCTCTGGATGGTAGCCTGCCAGGGTCCTCTGTTCATGGGATTTCCTAGGCAAGAATACTGGAGTGGGTAGCCTTTTCCTTCTCCAGGGGATCCTCACTACCCAGGGATCAAACCTGTGTCTTCTGCATTGCAGGCAGATTCATTATTGCTGAGCCACCAGTGAAGCCCATTTTCAATTATATCTCATGGAGTTTTGTCAGGTTATTAAAATATAATAGTTAATTTAGAGTTACAGGACTTCTCACTTCTAATTTGTTTTTAAATGTGTGTCCTGGTGAAATCTGGAATTACCAGCTAGAGATAAAAGGGGTGAAAAGTGGGAGACATTAGGAAAATTGGCTTCTCTTTTCAAGGAAACTCCATCAGCCAAGGTTATTACTGAATCTTCAAAACAGAATAATTGTTCATAAACTGATTTGGGTTTCAGAATACTCTGAGTCTCTTTAATCTCCCTTTCTAATTATTAGTGTTCAACTCCTCCATAAATGTCTTAAATTTCATGTCAGAGACTTAATGGGTCTGGGGAATTATTTCCTTTTGTAATCTGACAACCCCTTGGAGAAAACTGTTAGTTTCTTTCATGGAGACTCCTTGGGTCTAGGAGGGGTTTGAATTGCAATCTTTATCTTGAGCTAAGAAATTAGAAATCTGATCTTGTCATTCTCTTTCTTGTTAAGTGTGAAATAAATGATCACTTTATTTTCCTCATGCCTTTCCTACTGTTTATGGCAATTGCCACTTAGACCCTAATGACTGCTTCACTGTGGACACTTCATTTCAGATGACCATAGAGATCGATTAGATAGCTTGTTCTCAGCTACAGGCTGTGGAATTACAAATCTCTATCTTTTAATGCTAAACTGAATCTTTGTTATCTTTAATCCCAAATTTGCCACAGACAGAACCCAGATTTCTCTATGTCCCTGAAGATCTGTTCTTAGAATTCACTCCAATTTTTATACTAGTCATCGTCTGCAACTACCAATAACAGAAACAAATGAAGCAGAAATGGGCTTTTTTGGAAGGGTTTCAGGTGAACCACAGACAGAATAAGTAGGAAAGCTAAAGCTTGAGCATTAGCCCAGGCAGGAGAGACACAGCCAGTATAGTGCCACGGGGACAGTGTGCATCCCATGGAGCTCTGAGTTAGCTGGACCTTGGCCATTGCCTCTGGCACTGCTGCCACTGCAGTGTCAGCCTTTCTTATACTCTTATATGGTTTGATGATTTCATTATGTTGTGCATGCTTTGCAGCTTTATTTCAAGCACATAGACTTGTCAATTACAAAAGATAGCACTTAATCACTGTTTGCTATGTGTCAGGTATTTGGTAGCTTGTTACACTTCTATCTAATCTAAATATTGTTCCCAAGGTTGAATTGCTGTCATTTCACCATGAAGATGCTTGACTCAGAATCTAGTAATTTTCAGAAAAATCACGTAACTGATATGGGTGTAGCTGTGCTTGTACTTTGGTTCTGACTCCTAAATTCATAATTTCTCATCTCACCTTGTCCACTGGCTCTACTTCCTGGTTTAGTTTAATTTTTGATTTTGGAAGTAAACTGGCTTTCCTGGTCTTTTTGTCCTAAAATACCAGAAAATGCTTGGGTTGTGTGGGGGTTGGGGGGCGAGAGTTATTAGGCCTCCCTTGCTTGTGCATACTGCTGTCTATTATAGACAAAATCGTTTTGCTTCCCACAGGCATGTTTTCAGGTAAAATTGGTTTAACAAGAAAGGCAAAACGGGTACCAACAGCAGTGTGTATTAGACAAATCATAAAGCCCAACTAATGTCTAATCATCACACAATAGATGCTGGTAAATGCGGTTGAATTTTATCCTTTGCCTGTTTTCTAGCCAGGAAGTATTGTGGGCTATAAAAAAAGTACAGTTTTGGTCCCATGGTGGGGAAAGCATTAAACTAGTAGGATGAAGGAGAAGATTAAGGCTGGGATATTTGCAAAAATAGAACTCTAAAACAACTTTCATACAAAATAAAACAAACCCAGAACTTTAAGTGACCATGTCGGGTAATCAAAATATAGGTGGTGGTCAAATGTATAACAGCCCACCGGCAAGGCAATGAACTCAGCTCAAAGGTTATAGTTTTTGTCTACTCCAAAGGTTTATAACTCTGTTTTATGGAAGTGTAATTTAAGAGAGAAACATAGGGGAAAAAGGAAATAGTGGTGAAGGGAAAGACAGTTCAACTTATCTTGCTCCTGTTTTTAAAAATAATCCATTTACCCTTTATTACATGCTTCTTGAGTTAACATTTTATTGGACTTAAATCTACTGGCTTTGATGTTTGATTCAATACTCTCATAAGTAGTTTTGGACCTTTTAAACATTTTAGAAAGATAGCATAGTAATTATTTAAGGGAGATTATGAACTATTTGTATTCATACAGACCAAGTTTAAGTTTCATCTCCCCACTGACCAGCTAAGTAATACTGGTCAGTCCTCAAGACTGTAAGTTTCTGCATTATGCTATTGGCAGGTATGTGTGATGCAATGAAGTGAGATAATGTATGTAAAGTAATTATACTATTGTATGTCATGTTGTTCAGACTTCTCTATAAAACTTAGCTGTTATCATCATCATCATAACTGTATGATAAAAATGATTAAACAAATCATCTTAAGCCAATTGCCAACAATGTTATTTAATGATAAATTACTAAAACAGAAGATGGAACAAGGATGGGGGTCTACATGTGTTCTCATTAACAAAGACTTGAGACAGAAAACAAATATAAAAGTATTAATAACTACACTGAGAAAACATATCATTGATAGAGAATAAGAATATATACTTTAAGATAGAGAATCAAAAGGAACAAGACACTTTCATAAAGTAGCCATATATAAACTAACTTTAAAAAAACAATATTTTATATATTAATATTTGGAATTCAGTCATCAATTTTGAAAAACAACTTCTGTTTAAACTTATTAGATTTACAGCCTATTAATAGATTAATTTTAGGAGGAAATATTCAAAGTCCCTGGAGAAGCAGATGGTTCAGGAAGAATTTTGCCTTATGTGTATTTTTCATTTAATTTTTCACAATAAAAATTAAATTATGAATTTATAATTCTCTTTGGAACTCTAAGAGGAGAAGAGAGGTTAATTCTGATAAATGAATACTGGACATAATAAAAATTAATTAACAATAATTTAGTGTGACTCTAGACCAAGTTAAATAAAGACAAGTAACAAGATTCCAGGATAAATGAAGATAACAAAATGACAAATCAACATAAAACATGGAATACCAAAAATAACCTGAAAAGTAAAGGGCAAAAAATATACAAAAATATTTGAAAAAAGTATATCTTTAAAAAATTACTTTGGAAAAACTGAAATTATTTTAGATACCATCTACTTTATGGTTTCAAAATTAAAGGTGCAATAATAAAGCAAGACAAAAAAGGATTAGATAACCAAATAAAGGCAATGAGAATTTCCTTAGTTAGAATTTAAGGAGGAAAAAGCTGTGACTAACTTGCCCGATGTCAAGATATATCAAAATTACATAACTCAAGAGAGTCTTGATGTAAAGGGAAAAAAAAGATCTTAATATACCAGAAATACATTATAGCAAAAATCTTAAAAAATAAAACAGAGAAGATTATATGTGTCATATATGTCCAATGAAGCAGAATAATAAAACTGACATTTATATGTTTCAAACAAGATAAATACACATGAAATAATCAGATTCTTCAGGGCTGCTCATGGGTCCTTCTCAGGTTATACCTGCCTCTATCAAGAGGCTATCATTCTGAACTTTGTGAAGATTAACTCTTTTTTTTTTTTTTTCTTTTTTAAATACTACTTTAGCCCATATATGTGCATCAGCTTCTCTGGTGGCTCAGCAGTAAAGAATCCTCCTGCAATGCAGGAGATGTGGATTTAATCCCTGGGTCAGAAAGATTCCCCTGGAGAAGGAAATGGCAACCTCCAATATTCTTGCCTGGGAAATGTCATGAACAGAGGAGCCTGGAGGGCTACATAGGGTCCCAAAAGAGTCGGACACAACTTAGTGACTAGAACAATAACAATGTATCAATAAACCATATATGATTTAGTTTTACTTGTGTTTTTTACATTGCTATAAATGAAATTGTATTTTGTGCATATTTAATGATGTATATATTTTTATTCAAAGTTGTGATTTTGAAATCTATCCATAATGATGCATGCAGCAACAATTTTCCATTTTTGATTTTTTTGTGTTCTGTTATATGAATGCACCACAACTGATTCACCAGTCCTTTTGTTGAATGGAAATTCAGGTTGTTTCAGGTTTCTTTTTGTTGTTGCTGTTATTCACACACACATGCACAAACAATTAAAGTTACTGAGTGAAAGGATGAATACATAGTTCCTATCTCTAGTGCTATTTACCACTTCTATCTTGCTCAACAGCTCTATTAACTCTTCACTCTCCTACATCATCAATTTTCCTCTTCCAACTGATTATGCCCATCACAATACATATTTACTGTATTCTCTCACATTTTAAAACTACCATTTTTTTTTTTAAACCTCACATGTTTTGGCTTGGATACTGCTCCACTATTCTGGTTCCCTCTACAGAAAATCTTCTCTAAGAGTCATCTATACTCACTGTTCTCTAGTTTCTTTTCTAAATTTATTTCTTTGACCCAGACTAGTCTCATTGCTCCAATGAAATTGGATATCATTCTTCCTGTAACATTACGACTAGTGGTTTATTTTATGCCAAATTTTATTTTACTTGACCTATTGTCAGCATTTGATCCACTTGGCCACTCCCTCATCTATAAAACACCATCTTCATTATTCTTCCACATAACACTTTCTTATATAATTTCATTTTGCTTTATGTCACTTTATTGTCACCCTCAATGTCTCTGCAACCTCTAACTGGTGGTAACATCTTAGGATTCAGTCCTTACCCTTCTTCCTTCCTTTATTTTCATTTCCTCTACATTTTTATATAGGCTGATGGTTTCCAATGTCATGATACATCTTCAAACGTACATCTTCCCACTGATTTTCAAGCTTACATATTTAACTGACTTGATGAATTTTCCATTTCATGTCTAATAGACATTAGAATGTAATTTTTTTGCTGTTGTTTATTTGCTAAGTCATGTATATCCCTTTTGAAACTCCATGGACTGTGGCCTGCTAGGTTTCTCTGTCCATGGGATTGTCCCAGCAAGAACAAGAACAATGCCAAGTCCTTCTCCAGGGGGTTTTCTCAACCCAGGGATTGAACCTAAGTCTCTTCATTGGCAGGCAGTTTCTTTACCACTGAGCCACCTGGGAAGCCCCAGAATATAATATACCTAAAGTCAAATTTTTCTTCCCAAACTTGCTTTACCACTTTCTTATTAAAAATGGTGATTCTTCCAGTTGCTCAGATGAAATAACCTTGTAGGTATCCTTGATTCTTTTTTTCTTTCTTTCCTTTTATTCTTATCCCTTGTCAACAAATCTCATTAGTCTACATTTAAGCATTAAAAAAAAAAAAATATGAACACAGCACTTCTGTTATTATTGTCCTAGATCAACCCACAAAACTCCTTAAATTGCTGTTCAAATGTCATAACATCTGTGAGTCTTAGCTAACTGTTAGGTATTTAGAATAGGAAAAAGGAGTCCAGAATGGCTGTGGCTAAAAGACAAGCGAGGGAAAAGCCCAGAAAAATAGAACAAAGGAAGGTCCAGGACAGGAGTGAGGACCTCAGGTAGAATAAACAGCACTCTTGGCTAGCCCAATTTACATAGGGCAGGCCCAGGGGGAAGAAAAACATAAATAGAAGAGCCAAAGGGCTGGGGGTCTCTCTGCCATGTGCACGTGCTCTCTCTGTCTTTCTTCTCTTCGCATCTTTTGGGTAGGGTATGCCCTCACACCTCGAGGATGTATTTCCCTTTTATTTTCTAAGTAAAACTGAGCTGTAACATGGAGCTGTAACAGTGTCCGGGAACTGTGACCTGCCGAGGTCTTTAACATCCATCACTTCAAATTTTTGTTTTGAAGAGACAGACCCAAGGAAATTACACACTCCCCCAACATCTATGGTGCTGTGACTCTGATTTAACCTGGCTGAAACAACTTCAGAGTGGACCCTGCAAGGAGGAGGCCAAGCACAGCAGCAAAAGCTCTCACGGTGGAAGCAGAAAGAGAACAAAACCCAGCTCAGGGGAAATGACAAGAAGCCCACCATGCTGGAAACCAGGACAGTGAAAAACGAACTCAGTAGAAAGCTCACATGGCTCAGTCTCAGACTCCAGAAGACCTCCGTTTAAGGTAGGAGGTCCTCACTCCTATGGCTGGAGGGACATATGCCTAACAAAATCTTAATTCCTTTACAATCTCTCCTTTCTTGTTGCCTCAAACCCTCCATGAACAGGCAGACAGCAGTAGGTGCAACTGAGGGACTCTGGAGAGGCTACTCCTTAGTATGTCCCAAAAGAACTATCTGCTGAGCCCCAGTAGCTATTACCCAAACTGATGGGGGTTCTTCTGTCCTTAATCTTCTTTGTGCCAAGGATCAGGCCAATGAAAACTGTGAGCACAGGTCAGGTATTTAGCAGATTTTCTGGGAGGTTATGAAGGGGATTCCTTGGCACGTTTTTCCCACTGCTTTTTCCTCCTGTCCTTCAGCTCCTTTCTCCCGGGACTTGAGCCCAGCCAAAACCCATGATGCCTGGCTTCAGGACTTAATGAAACTCATTGCAAAAATTCAGTGAGAGACAAAAGGATAGGTAAGAGGTGGATTTGTTAGGATTCAGAAAGAAGCACATTCTGCAGGGTGTGGGCCATTGCAGAAGGCAAAGCCTTAGGCCATGGAATGTGGTCTGGCTAAGTTTTTCCGAGCTGGGTGAATTCATATGCTAATGAGTGGGAGGATCATCCTAACCATTGGGGAACCACCCACTCCTCTGTCTTTTGACAGTGTCTTGGAGCTGTCCTGCCACCTCTGGGTGTGTCATTTAGCTTACAGATTGGGGATTAAGGTTTACTTGAATTTGACTTATCATCTTGGACCCAATGGATTTTAATCAGTTTGTGCTATGCCCTTCGGCACCCCACTCCAGTACTCTTGCCTGGAAAATCCCATGGATGGAGGAGCCTGGTAGGCTGCAGTCCATGGGGTCGCTAAGAGTCGGACATGACTGAGCGACTTCACTTTCACTTTTCACTTTCATGCATTGGAGAAGGAAATGGCAACCCACTCCAGTGTTCTTGCCTGGAGAGTCCCCAGGGACGGGGGAGCCTGGTGGGAGGCCGTCTATGGGGTCACACAGAGTCGGACACGACTGAAGCGACTTAGTAGCATGCTATGCCCTTGTGCTATGTCATTCTTCAAAAGTTGTGCCCTGCCCCCTTCCCTCCTGTTTCATGCTCTTTTCCTGAGCCCCATCCAGGCCCACAATGTTGCCTTTACAATCTTCTGGAGGGACAACCAGAAAATATCTGGCCCTTGGGAGGGAAACACTGTATAATATCCAGTCCTTCTAGATATTCAGGCCTTCATCTTCCACGTTTCCTACAACATATGCAACATCAGCATCTCTCAGTGAACCTGCTAGGCTGGGCGACAGGCACACAGTGCCTGCTAGGAATCCATCTGTTGGCATCCCTTCAGAGGCAACTGGGCTCCCAGGGATAATGTTTGCCACTTTGGGAGTTAGCCCTGCAGGTCGTTTGGGCCCAAACCCTTACCACCCTTCTCCTAAACTTAACATAGCCCTGGATCGTATCTCCGCTCCACTTTTATGGAACACCTTAAGCCAATTACTAACTCCTACAACCAGGACCCTGCCCCCTTGTAGGCAACACTACTCCACCCAGCCTATTATTAAAATACTTTAATGCCCCTAACAGGACCAAATAACCCACTCCTGTGTCATTACTTCTGCTATTACCTAAAGTAGGTCTAGGACAAGGAAATGTTTACCATTGGAGACACCCTAACCTGCTCTTATGGAGGACTAGGGAAGGAAATCAATGACTTACATTCCCTTAGAGCAGTAAGAGGATAAGGCTTATGACTGTTACAGCAGGTTCCCAGTCTCAAGGCACAGGTTTGGATTGCTTTACACCAGGGTATCTATTCCCATCTACAGTGAACAAACTAGAATGGCAACCCACTTCAGTATTCTTGCCTGGAGAATCCCACGGACAGAGAAGCCTGATGGGCTACAGTCCACGGGGTCGCAAAGAGTCAGACACGACTGAGTGACTTAACTTTCACTTTCAACTTTAATCCTACCAAGCACTGGTCATGCTGGAAATCTTGGGGACACCCAACTCAAGTCTGGGGGTCCCAGGAGGTCAACCTGCCTTGACCTGCCTAGGGATATGGTCCTTGAAATGTTGTCACACCTCAACCTGCTCCGGGATCCACCAGTCCAGGGATCCCAGGAGGTCATCATGCCTCAACCTGCCCAGGGGCCCAATTCTCAGGAGGCCAAACTGCCTCGACCTGCCCAGGAAGCTGTCATGCCTCAGCTTGCCTGGAGATCTGCACCCTGACCCAGGGATGCCTGGCTGTCAGGTTGCAACAGTACTGGGTAGGATAAGTCTCAAAAAGACTCACCCCAAAGGAAGTCCAACCATGGAAATTGAAGAAGGCCTATTAGTTTTTATTTTTATTTTCCTCCCTGTCATGACTGTCTTTCAGATGGAAAATAACCAATCCACTTTCCAGCGGATGCCCTTGAGATGCATCCTTGATAACTGGAAACTGTTCCATCCTCTAACTCTAAGGAGAAATCACTTAAAATTCTTTTGTGTCACTGTGTGGCCACACTATCCTCTGGGGAACAAGGAACACTGGCCTGAAGATGGGAGTTTAAATTACAATACCATCCTGCAGCTAGAATTTTTCTGCAAAAGACAAGGGAAATGGACAGAGATCCCCTATGTCCAAATTTTCTTCTGACTAAGAGATATGAAGGAACTCTGTCTTAAGTATGGGATTGTTGTATGCCCTAAAAGTGAGCCTACTAGGCACAGACAACCAAGAGAAGCAACCACCTGTGAAGGCTCACCTCCCACGCCCCCTAAGAGACTGGAGTCTCCCACAACTCTCAAGTTGCCTGATTCTCCTTCCTTATATCCAAACGTGCCCCATATCTGGGAGCACCCCCTCCACAAAAGGCAGCTTGAATACATCCCTTAGTTGAAACTGGAGGAGAATTCGGACCAACTGGGGTCCATAAGCCCTTCTCCCTCTTAGAGCTAAGACAGATCAAACAAGACCTGAGAAGCTATACAGATGATCCAGGCAAATATATAGATACATTCCAACACATAACCTTGGTCTTTGACTTGATGTGTAAGGATGTCATGGTCATATTTAGTCAAACTTTATCTGACCTTGATCATACTAGGGTCTTAAACAAAGCCCGAAGGTATGCAGTGGGGCTTCACATGTCAAGTGATAAATACCCAATAGGGGAAACTGCAGTCCCCTACTCAGAATCTAATTGGGATTATAATGGCCCTGAGCACTTCTGGGAAAGGGATCATTTTCTAATCTGTGTGAAGGAAGGACTGAAAGCGGCCCAGCAAAAAGTAATCAGCTATGCCCGGGTCTCAGCCATAACTCAGGAGCCCAATGAGAACCCAATTGCCTTTCTGGAAAGGCTAGAAGAGGCCCTCCAAAAGTTTACCAATCTGGATTTAGACTCTTACGAGGGACAGGTGATTTTAAAGGACAAATTCCTGTCCCAATGTGCATCAGATATCAGAATAAAGTTAAAATAGCTACAGCAGCAGGACCCTGCTTCCTCTTTAGCTGAGATGATCCAGACAGCCACCAATACCTTTTATAACAAAGAACAGGAGAAAGAGGCCAAGGCCCAGGAGAGGAAGAAAAGGAAAGAGACAAGGCATGCCCAGATGCTGGCCACCCTCCAGGGAAGCCCTATGGCAAACCCCGAGTCCTTGAAGGACAAGGAATGAGGCAAATGCCTAATCTATAGGCAGGTGGGGCATTGGGCCAAAGAGTGTCCAAACTGTGACAAGTCTCCTAAAACTGCTTGCTATAAATGCCATCAACTGGGACATTGGGTGGCACTCTGCCCTTGGGACCCAAGAGACTCAAGGTCAAGCACCAAACCTTCCCTCACAACGGTTCAACAGGACTGAAGCAGCCCCCCACCCTCACAACTCCCATCCCCCAGCCAGCCCACCTGTCACAGATAACCATCACGGGGCTGGAGCCAAGGATGCAACTGGATGTAGCAGGTAAAGGCTACCTACTCTTTCCTAACCTCCTACTCCGGAGACTTCTCCTCCCAAACCTGTACCATTTTTGGTGCTACAGAAAAAACAATGACAGAAAGATTCACCTGAACACTTTGTTGATGGGATGAACAAATATTTTCCCACCAGTTCCTAGTGGTCCCTGACTGTCCTCCCCCCTTATTGGGAACAAATTTCTCCCTGCCTTTGATATCTTGCAGCTATTGCAGTCCCGATAGAAGATGCTTTAAAACTCTATTTTGAGAGCAAACTAACCAGTTTTACCAGCCACCAAGTGAAACAACTCCTAAATGGGAGAGGCCATTTATAGATGTCTGATCAAAGAATCCTCAGATATCAAGGAATGCTGATGGAAAATTAAAGCCTGACTATATCCCCTTGTGAGCTTCTTAACCCAGCCACCCTGCTGCCTACCCTTGAGGGCTCTCTCCCTTTTCACTCCTGCCTAGAAACCTTGGACCACTGGGCAAAACCCTGGAGTGATTGTCAGAAGATCCTCTGACCAATCCTGAGGAAATCTGGTACACTGATGGAAGCAGCTTTGTCTTGGATGGAAAAATAAGAGCAGGATATGCAGTCATCTCGGATTTTGAGACCATAGAGGCTAAACGTTTGCCATCAGGTACTTCAGCCCAATTAGCTGAGCTCATAGCCCTGACTCGAGCTTTAGAGCTGGGAAAAGGCAAAAGAGTAGCCATTTACACTGACTCCAAGTATGCCTTTTTGGTGCTACATGCACATGCTGCTATTTGGAAAGAAAGAGGCCACTTGACCACCTGAGGGTCCCCAATCAAATATGATCAAATCCTTAGGCTCTTGGAGGCAGTCCATCTGCCCACTGAGGTTTCAGTTTCCCACTGTAAAGGACCTCCATGCCAAAAAGGGAGCATGGAAGTGGCACTAGGGAACCAAGCAGCTGATCAGGCAGCTAAGAGAGCAGCATCACAGAGCAATGACCTAATAGAGGTTCCCACCTTAGTTCCACAAACTAATTTGCCAGAAACTCCTTCATATACTGAAGGTGAGACTCTTAAAGCTAAGAGTGAGGGCTTTCAAGAAGATCATATGGGGTCATTCCACAAGGAGGAACTCCTTTTTCTGCCTGGGAACTTCCAGTGGAAGTTGGTTAACTCCTTACATGCCACCACTCATTTAGGGGAAAAGGCCCTCCAAAGATTACTAGAAAGGTTCTTCAGAGGAACAGGCTTCCAAACAACAATAAAGCAAGTGGTTTCTTCTTGTCTCACTTGCCAGTTAAACAATCCCCAAGGATTGCAAAGACCCCAGCTGGCTCAGCCCATCCAGAGACGTGGGACCTACCCAGGAGAGGACTGGCAGATGGACTTCACCCAGATGCCAGCTTCTCAAGGGTAGATACATTCACAGGATGGATTGAAGTCTTTCCCACCCAGACTGAGAAGGCTGAGGAGGTGGTAAAACAAAACAAAACAAAAACAAACAAACAAACAAAAAAAACTGCTACATGAAATCATCCCAAGATTTGGTCTGCCCAGATCATTACAAAGTGACAATGGGACATCATTTACTTCTAAAGTCACCCAAGGGGTCTCTGAAGCATTGGGCATTACTTATTATCTTCATTATGCCTGGAGGCCTCAGTCTTCAGGAAAAGTAGAAAGAGTCAACCAATTCTTAAAATCAGCGATAAAAATATAACCAGGGAGACCTCCCTGGGATGGAAGGAGGCTTTACCAATAGCTCTCCTCCACACCCATATTGCCCCTAAAGAACAGGTTGGTCTTAGTCCTCATGAGATGCTATATGGGAGACCTTTTGTTTATGTCAGTGACCTCTTCCTAGATCCAGAGGCTCAGACTCTCCAGTCTTATACCATGGCCATTGGGCAATTACAACAGGATATACGCTTATGGGGTGTGAACCATGACCCAAACGATTCTAAGGAGTCACCACTATATGCTCCAGGGACTCAAGTCCTAATTAAAGTCTGGAAAGATGGGTCCTCAAAGGCTCAACTCCAGCCCACATGGAAGAGCCCTGCTCTGTAATACTTTCTACCCCCACAGCAGTCAAGGTACCAGGGCATGACTCCTGGATTCACTACTCATGGGTCAAGCTGTGGAAGAAAGCAGAAGAGGACACTCAATACACCTGTGAGCCCCTGGGAGATCTCAGAAACCTATTCAGGACTACAAATGAAGGCATTCTAATGAATACCCCCAAAATCTAGTTTCTGAGGATAAGATTTCTCAGGACAGCTCTAAAGAGCCAACACAGCTTGGCAGGGGTTGTACTCCAAAACAGACAGAAGATAGATCTTCTGATCCCTGAACAAGTAGGGACTTGAGCCATCCTTGCAATGGGAATTTGGTGTTGGCTCATGCCCCTACTAGTCATTGTTATGCCATATTGATGCTGTTTATGATTGCTCCATGTATTACCAATTGCCTAACCCATTTTGTCTCTGCCCGGGTCAACAAGCTGCAATGTTCAGTGCCAGTTCAACAAGGATATATAAAACTACAGCCGACCATGGAAAATATCACTCACCCTTAGATGGACATCTGAGATCTCCCAGACACCTCTATAAGGACTCTGAGGCTTGAGACTAGCAAGAGTGGGTGGCCCAATGCCCCTCACCATCCCAGCTCAGCAGGAAGTAGCCAGAAAGAACTTGATGCCCCTATTCCCAAAGAATTGGGCCTCCCATCTCTTGAGGGGGGAATGTTAGGAAGTTAGAGTAGGAAAAAGGAGTCCAGAATGGCCGTGGCTAAAAGATAAGGAAGGGAAAAGCCCATGAAAATAAAACAAAGGAAGGTCAGAGGACTGGAGTGAGGACCTCATATAGAACAAACAGCACCCCTGGCTAGCCTAATTTACATAAAGCAGGCCCATGGGGAGGAGAAAACATAAAAAGAGGAGCCAAAGGGCGGGGTGTCTCTCTCCTGCACGCTACCTGTCTCTCTGTCTTCTCTTTGCGTCTTTTGGGTCAGCATGCCCTCACGCCTCAAGGATGTATTTTCCTTTATTTTCTAAATAAAGCTGAGCTGTAACACGGAGCTGTAACACTGTCCAAGAGCTGTGACGCACTGAGCGCTTTAACGTCCGTCACTTCAAATCTTTGTTGTGATGAGACAGAACTAAGGAAATTACACACTCCCCTGATATAACCATCCTACATTAAATTTCAACAACCCTATATATCCAAGCATTTCCTTCCCAATTTTGTATTTTAGTCCTTTGTACTCATCAGTCATCAGCATAACATATATTTTACCTCTTTTTTTTTTAAACAGTATTTCTCCCTTTGTACAATGTAAGTTCCATAAAGACAGAAGTTTGTGTTGCTTTTGTCTGTGGCTGGGTATATAGGACTTAGTATATTGCCAGTCATATATTTGAACTAGAAATTTTAGTTGAAAGAATGGATAAATGAATGGATGAGATGTATAAAATTGTGTTCAATCTCATAAATAAGCATAGCAGTGTAAATTAAAATAAACATGATATTGCATACATCTTAAACAAAGATGAACTGACTAAACATAATAGAAATGAAGCAATATAAATCAAAATATTTGGAATGAACAGTTTCCTGACTCAACAGTTCTATGTCTGGGAATTTATCTTAGACATAGGTATGTACATTGCAATGATGCACATATGTCCACAAATAAAATACATTCATTTAAAGAAACTTACTTGTTATGAAATATTAAATAATTATTCAATGTGTGACCTTTTGTTTTCTCTCTCTCTGTATATATATACACACACACACACCCATGAGTGTGTGTGTATGAATGTGTGTGTGTGTTTGTTAATACAGACTTTACTTTTGAGAGCAATTATAGGTTCATAGGAAAACTGAGTAAGATGTATGGAGTTCCCACATACTCTCTGCCTCCACACCTGCAAGACCTCTCCCGCTATCAACATCCTGAATGGTATATTTGCTATAATAGATACACACTGACACATTGTTATCACCTTAAGTTCATACTTTAAGTAGGGGTCACTCTTGGTGTTGTACTCTCTATGCAAATTATTTTTAAGGGAAAAAAGTATGTTCAGTTCAGTTCAGTTCAGTCACTCAGTTGTGTCCGACTCTTTGCGATCCCATGAATTGGAAAAATCCCATGGACGGAGGAGCCTGGTAGGCTACAGTCCATGGTGTCACAAAGAGTCGGACACGACTGAGCAAATATAAAAAATATAAAAAAATTTAAAGGCCTCCCTGTCCATCACAAACTCCTGGAGTTCACTCAAACTCACGTTCATCGAGTTGGTGATGCCATCCAGCCATCTCATCCTGTCGTGCCCTTTTCCTCCTGCCCCCAATCCCTTCCAGCATCAGAGTCTTTTCCAATGAGTCAACTCTTCACATGAGGTGGCCAAAGTACTGGAGTTTCAGCTTTAGCACCATTCCTTCCAAAGAAATCCCAGGGCTGATCTCCTTCAGAATGGACTGGTTGGATCTCCTTGCAGTCCAAGGGACTCTCAAGAGTCTTCTCCAACACCACAGTTCAAAAGCATCAATTCTTTGTCACTCAGCTTTCTTCACAATCCAACTCTCACATCCATACATGACCACTGGAATACAAAACAGTATAAAGCATACTATCCTTTGTTCATCAAAAATAAGATTATTTAGAAACATTTTGATCTGTGAAGCAAAATGTTAATGTTGCTTATCACAAAACAGTAGTAACAAAGGGTTTTTTAAGTGATGTATACTATATATACGTTATATATAAGGGCATTTTATAGTATTCTAAACATACACTATGAGTTCCTCCTAGATATCTGCTATTATAACTAATCTGCTATTATACTAATGTGTCATTTTTTTAAAATGATAAACTCAGAAAATTTACAAAATTGTTAAAACTGTCTCTAAATTCTCATAGCAGAATGATTAAATGCAATTATTAATGGGTCTACTTTTCCCCACACTGGGTTTTGAGTGTACCTTAAATTAGATATTTACAACAAATGAAGGTTCATTTTCAAACAACTATATTGTCAAGTGAAAATGTAAAGTCACCAGTAATCTTAAACAGATAACAGTGTCTAGAAAATAGGAGTTAAACTGAATTCCAAAAAGAAACAAACAAACAAAAAAAGATTGAATCTATTAATCCACCCTCACTCTTGAGAGCAGTGCTGTAAACAGGTTTCTCAGGTCAGTGGAGAGGATAACAGGTTTTTAAAGTATCGCTTCTCAATGGAGAAATGTTTAAGACACCGTGTTACTTTGTCTTAAGATATCAATCTCCATAAGTTGCAAGAAACTAATCAGAAGTTTCTAAAAGTATTAGTTCCAAACATGTGAACTAACTTTTAAAATCTAAAAAATCATGAAACCTCCATATTTTTATTGATGTAAGCATTAGTGGGACTACGGAGAATACACACCTGGGTAAAAAGAAAGAAAATAAATTAATGTAGATAAATATATTGATTGCTTTGTTTTTGAGATGTCAGGATTTATACATAAAACTATCCTGAAAATTGTGAATGGTCTTGCTGCCTGATTACAAAATTTGGACTATCACATACTTTTAAAATTATATTCTTAGAGGATGAAGTGACTATCTCATATAAATTCTCATTGTGCTTGATTCTAGCTTAGAGAAGATGGCACACATTGTAAATAAGCCTTTAGGAAAACATGCTCAATCTAGTATTTTTAACTGCTTCTAAGGAATTGCTCAGAGAAGGCGATGGCACCCCACTCCAGTACTCTTGCCTGGAAAATCCCATGGATGGAGGATCCTGATGGGCTGCAGTCCATGGGGTCGTGAAGAGTCGGACACGACTGAGCGACTTCCCTTTCACTTTTCACTTTCATGCATTGGAGAAGGAAATGGCAACCCACTCCAGTGTTCTTGCCTGGAGAATCCCAGGGACGGGGGAGCCTGGTGGGCTGCCATCTCTGGGGTCGCACAGAGTCGGAAACGACTGAAGTGACTTAGCAGCAGCAAGGAATTGCCAACCTATCTCAAAATTACCCATTTTGCAGTAAAGTATAGGAGATAAATATTGTCCAAATATGTCAAGAGATTTGGATACAATGAAGTAAATTGTTGCAAAAGTGCCATCATGTTAGTAAAACTGTAGAGGGCTGCAGGCTTAGAGACATGAGTTTTAAATATAGTGCTGCCATTGAATAGCTGGTGCACTTGGTTAAGCCAACTAACCAATAATCTGACCAAATTTCTCTGAAAGAAAATTACTGCTCTAATATTATATAACCCCATGAGGTATTATATTTGTCTGATTTTATTTTTATAAAAAAACACATAAGCTTTTTAGGTTAGTTTTATGCCCACATGTCAGTAAATTATGTGTTTTGTAGGCTTCCTTGATTTTCTTGGTTAGACACTTGAAGGAAGACAATTTATTGTCATGATGATCTGGAGGTAAATTCTGATGGCTGCAATGAAAAATGAAAATCCTGAGGAATAACATAAGAAGTATTTACTTCCTACTATCTGTGTGTGTTTATAGGGCAGAATGAATTAAACTTTGATTTTAGCTAGAAAAGTAGCATCTAGAATAATTTAAATATATCATCCCGAAGATAATCTTTGGATTTGCTACACAATTGAAAGGAAGCAGTATGAACTGTGACAGGATTGGTTTCTTATATCTGTATTTGGTTGCCTTCACATTTTATGCTTCTGCATAAATATGAATAAAACCAATAATTCCAGAATTTTTTAGTTTTATTTTTTGTTTTTCAACCAGAAGACATGATGCTTTTTCATGTCTACTTGAAGAGAACAAAGGATAACTTTTTTTGTGTTTTCTGTCAGTAAGTGGAATCATACACTATTTGCTTTTGCAACTAGATTATTTTACTTATCACACTGTCTTAAATATTCCCTATGCTGTAGTATGTATTAAGATTTTCTTCATTTTTTAGGCTGAATAATATTCTGTTGTATAGGCATACTATATTTTATTCATCTAGTTTTTCATCCATTAACAGAAATATAATTTTTACAAAGAAGTAAAATGAGTTTGAAAATGGTTAAACATTACCCTAGGATAAGTAGTAAGTAGGCTAAAATATCAAGACCAAAACCTTGTAATTTGGTTTCTAATTCAGGCTTCATGGACTAATTGATATCTAAGGTGATTTCACTTCCAAAATTCCAAGTCTCTCAATGCACTGAAATATGCCCAACCACAACAAGAATCTATATACTTTACTTTAAAAATACATTTGTGATATAATATCAGTCAATCTTAAAAAACACGTTTAAAGAAAGCGTACATACATATTGACATAAATTATTTATTTCGAAGTGTGATCTTAAGCTCCTTTTTCTGAAATTTACAATTTTTAAGAAATTATTACTGAAAATATTTTAAATGATGTTACAGATATTGTTTCATATATTAAAAAAGATTAAACATTACCCTTCCAGATATAACTAATTGAGTCTACTCTTTAAATATCTGAAAAAGATGTATTTTGGCTTATGGTTACATTGACATGTATGTTCATGCTCAGTTGTTCAGTCCTGTCTGATTCTTTGTAGCCACATAGACTGTAGCCTGTCAGACTCTTCTGTCCATGGGATTTCCCAGGCCAAGAATACTGGAGTGTGTTGCCATTTCCTTGTCTAAGGGATCTTCCCTTGACCCAGGGATCAAATCCACAGCTCCTGTATTGGCAGTCGGATTCTGTATCCCAAGCCACACGCTTAGCCCATGCTAACACTGATAAAACAAACTTAAATTTAAGTCAATAATTTGTGTTTGATTAATCGTAATTTCTTTATATTACAAATTGAATCCTTCATATCATTTTAAACTTAAAGCAATGCCTAAAGGAATCTTTGATTGTATGGATTACAGCAAATTGTGGACAATTCTTAAAGAGATGGGAATACCAGACCACCTTACTTGCCTCCTGTGAAACCTGTTTGCAGGTCGAGAAGCAACATTTAGAATCAGACATGGAACAACAGACTGGTTCCAAATTGGGAAAGGAGTACAGCAAGGCTGTATATTGTAACCTGCTTATTTAACTTATATACAGAGTACATCATGAGAAATGCTTGGCTGGATGAAGCACAAGCTGGATTTAAGATTGTCGGGAGAAATATCAATAACCTCAGATATGCAGATGACACCACACTTATGGCAGAAAGCAAAGAACTAAAGAGCCACTTGATGAAAGTTAAAGAGGAGAGTGAAAAAGCTGGCTTAAAAACGCAATGTTCAAAATGAAGATCATGGCATCTGGTTCCATCACTGCATGGCAAATAGATGGGGAAACAATGGGGAAATAGTGAGAGGACTTTATCTTCTTGGGCTCCAAAATCACTACAGATGGTGACTGTAACCATGAAATTAAAAGATGCTTGCTCATTAGAAGAAATGCTATGACCAATCTAGACAGTATATTAGGAAGCAGAAATATTACTTTGCCAACAAAGGTCCATCTAGGCAAAGCTATGGTTTTTCCAGTAGTCATATGGATGTGAGAGTTGGCCCATAAAGAAAACTGAGCACCAAAGAATTGATGCTTTTGAACTGTGGTATTGGAGAAGACTCTTGAGAATCCCTTGGACAGCAAGGAGATCAAGCCAGTCAATCCTAAAAGAAGTCAATCCTGAATATTCATTAGAAGGATTGACACTGTAACTGAAGTTTCAATACTTTGGCCACCTGATGTGAAGAGCCAACTCATTAGAAAAGACCCTGATGCTGGGAAAGATTGAGGGCAGGAAGAGAAGCAGAAGACAGATGACAAGATGGCCAGATGGCATCACTGACTTAATAGACATGAGTTTGAGAAAGCTCCAGGAGATGGTGAAGGACAGGAAAGCCTGGCTTGCTGCAGTCCATGGGGTCCCAAAGAGTAGGACACCACTGAGCAACTGGACAACAACAACAAAAGGAATCTAAAAATTCAGTTAGCAAGAAGGTTGTTTAAAGTTGTTTTCCTCCTCTCCTGGGGAGATACTCTAATATTCAAAAGCAGTGGCTCTGGATGTGTGATCCTGGGACTAGTAGCTTTAGCATCACTTCTGAGCTTGTTAGAAATGCAAACTCTCAGTTACCATCTCAAAACTGCTGAGTCAGAAGTTCTGGGTGAGGGGCCAATCAAGCTGAACTTCAATAAGCCTTCTATATTGATGGATGTCGAAGTGTAACAACAACTGAGAATCACTGATTCAAACCATTTCAGACTAGAGAGAGGTTAATGTACCTAGTTATAGAAAACAGTTGTGAATGGTCACAGACCTTGGAGGAGGGAGAGAGAGACAAACTGAAAGAAACTGAATCTCGGCTGGGAAAAATATGAAAATGTATAAGAAAAATGGGCTTCTTTGTTGGCTCAGTGGTAAAGAACCCGGCTGCCAAAGCAAGACATGAGACGAGGTTTTAATCTCTCGGTCAGGAAGATTTCCTGGACAAGGAAATGGCAACCCACTCCAGTATTCTTGCCTGGGAAATCCCATGGACAGAGGAGCCTGGTGGGCTACAGTCCATGGGGTCGCAAAAGAGTTGGACTAGTGACTAAACAACAACAGCATAGGAAAGATACAGCATTTCTTTGCATTAGTATTGAATGAGATGAAAATAGAATTACTATTAAGAAAAGGGTCAAACTTAGAGATAAATGTAAAAGCAAAAGAAAAAAAATAGAATACATACATTTTTCTTGAGTACCCATGTCTATAAAAACTTGTGAGTGTTTAAAAATACAAATGTCTAGACTTTATCAGCATTCTCCCTTCCAGAGTTTATTTAGGAGTCCAGAGATTTCCATCTGTAAAAGCTCTCCCCATGTTGAGAAACATAGGTTTGATATGACTAATTCTGTAACAACCATGCTTACATTATCGATGTGATAGCAGCAGTGTACCAGTGCCCAATGATTCCCATCCTGGGACGGAAGGGAGAAAGAGACTTAATTAATTTATTAAGCTATTTTTTTTTAACTCAGATACCTCTGGTGTTTACTCTGGCTTGAGAATTGTTTCTTATTCCAACATTTCAGTGATTTCCAAATTGAGAAAAATTACAAATTTTAGCAATTTCCTTTTACATTTATTTTTGTTTCTCCAAAACAGCTGTTTCAATGTGTTATCTTTAATCTAAACAATTCATGAGACTAAAATATTATAAACTTTAGTGATAAAATTTAGGACACAAATAAAACTTCTTTTGTTTTTTTGCTTCTCATTATAGTGTTATAGTCTTTTACCATTTAACCTCTGTTAATATTGAAAAGCAGAGACATTACTTTGCCAAAAAAGGTCCGTCTAGTCAAGGCTATGGTTTTTCCAGTGGTCATGTATGGATGTGAGAGTTGGACTGTGAAGAAGCTGAGCATAGAAGAATTGATGCTTTTGAACTGTGGTGTTGGAGAAGACTCTTGAGAGTTCCTTGGACTGCAAGGAGATCCAACCAGTCCATTCTGAAGGAGATCAGCCCTGGGTGTTATTTGGAGGGAATGATGCTAAAGCTGAAACTCCAGTACTTTGGCCACCTCATGTGAAGAGTTGACTCATTGGAAAAGACTCTGATGCTGGGAGGGATTGGGGGCAGGAGGAGAAGGGGACAACAGAGGATGAGACGGCTGGATGGCCTCACTGACTCGATGGACGTGAGTCTGAGTGAACTCTGGGAGTTGGTGATGGACAGGGAGGCCTGGTGTGCTGCGATTCATGGGGTCGCAAAGAGTTGGACACGACTGAGCAACTGAACTGAACCCAATTTTAAATATGAGTTTATTGTCAAATTTTCAATTAAAATCATCTACATCTTTACATTTCCATCTGAATTCGTTGGACCCTGTCTTACATTTTAATTTTAAAAGCACAGTGGGGAATTCCCTGGTAGTCCAGTGGTTATGAAAGAGCTTTCACTGCCCTTGGTCTAAGTTTGATCTCTGGTCTGGGAACTAAGATCCCACAAGCTGTAGCCAAAAAAAAAAAAAAAGAGAGAGAGAGAAAGTGGAATTGTCTATAGTTGTTACAATCTTTGGAGTAAAATATCCATAGGATATAGACATGTGCTCTAAACCATATTTCCACTTACTACATGTATTATAGTAAGGGGTGGCGGCCAAGAGGAGCAACCCCACATCCAAGGTCAGAAGGGGCAGCCCTGAGGAGATAGCCCTTGTCCAAGGTAAAAGAAACCCAAGTAAGATGGTAGGTGTTGGGAGAGGGCATCAGAGGGCGGACACACTGAAACCATAATCACAGAAAACTAGTCGTTCTGATCACACGGACTGCAGCCTTGTCTAACTCAATGAAACTAAGCCATGTCATGTGGGGCCTCCCAAGATGGACGAGTCATGGTGGAGAGGTCTGACCAAATGTTGTCCACTGGAGAAGGGAATGGCAAACCGCTTCTGTATTCTTGCCTTGAAAACCCCATGAAAGTATGGAAAGGGAAAAAGATAAGATACTGAAAGAAGAACTCCCCAGGTCAGTAGGTACCCAATATGCTACTGGAGATCAGTGGAGAAAATATTCCAGAAAGAATGAAGGGATGGAGCCAAAGCAAAAACAATACCCAGCTGTGGATGGGACTGGTCATAGAAGCAAGGTCCGATGCTGTAAAGAGCAATATTGCATAGGAACCTGGAATGTCAGGTCCATGAATCAAGGCAAATTGGAAGTGGTCAAACATGAGATGGCAAGAGTGAACATCGGCATTCTAGGAACCAGTGAACTAAAATGGACTGGAATGGGTGAATTTAACTCAGATGACCATTATATCTACTACTGCGGGCAGGAATCCCTCAGAAGAAATGGAGTAGCCATCATGGTCAACAAAAGAGTCCGAAATGCAGTACTTGGATGCAATCTCAAAAAAGACAGAATGATCTTTGTTCATTTCCAAGGCAAACCATTCAATATCATGGTGATCCAAGCCTATGCCCCAACCAGTAACGCTGAAGAAGCTGAAGTTGAACGGTTCTATGAAGACCTACAAGACCTTTTAGAACTAACACCCAAAAAGATGTCCTTTTCATTATAGGGGACTGGAATGCAAAAGGAGGAAGTCAAGAAACACCTGGAGTAACAGGCAAATTTGGCCTTGGAGTACAGAATGAAGCAGGGCAAAGGCTAGTAGAGTTTTTCCCAGAGAACTCACTGGTCATAGCAAACACCCTCTCCAACAACACAAGAGAAGACTCTACACATGGACATCCCCAGATGGTCAACACCGAAATCAGACTGATTATATTCTTTGCAGCGAAAGATGGAGAAGCTCCATACAGTCAGCAAAAACAAGACTGGCATCTGACTGTGGCTCAGATCATGAACTCCTTATTGCCAAATTCAGACTTAAATTGAAGAAAGTGGACAAACCACTAGACCATTTATGTATGACCTAAATTTAATTCCTTATGACTATACAGTGGAAGTGAGAAATAGATTTAAGGGAGTATATCTGATAGACAGAGTGCCTGATGAACTATGGACTGAGGTTCATGACATTGTAGAGACAGGGATCAAGACAATCCCTATGGAAAAGAAATGCAAAAAAACAAAATGGCTGTCTGAGGAGGCCTTATAAATAGTTGTGAAAAGAAGAGAAGCAAAAAGCAAAGGAGAAAAGGAAAGATATAAGCAACTGAATGCAGAGTTCCAAAGAATAGCAAGGAGAGGTAAGAAAGCCTTCATGAGTGATCAATGCAAAGAAATAGAGGAAAACAACAGAATGGGAAAGACTAAAGATCTCATCAAGAAAATTAGAGATACCAAGGGCATATTTCATGCAAAGATGGGCTTGACAAAGGACAGAAATGGTATGAACCTAAAAGAAGCGGAAGATATTAAGAAGAGGTGGCAAGAATACACAGAAGAACTGTACAAAAAAGAGCTTCACGACCCAGATAATCACGATGGTGTGATCACTCCCCTCGAGTCAGACATCCTGGAATGTAAAGTCAAATAGGCCTTAGAAAGCATCACTACGAACAAAGCTAGTGGAGGAGATGGAATTCCAGTTGAGCTATTTCAAATCCTGAAAGATGACGCTGGGAAAGTGCTGCACTCAGTATGCCAGCAAATTTGGAAAACTCAGCAGTGGCCACAGGACTGGAAAAGGTCAGTTTTCATCCCAATCCCAAAGAAAGGCAATGCCAAAGAATGCTCAATCTATTGCACAATTGCACTCATCTCACTCGCTAGTAAAGTAATGCTCAAAATTCTCCAAGCCAGGCTTCAGCAATATGTGAACCGTGAACTTCCAGATGTTCAAGCTGGTTTTAGAAAAGGGAGAGGAACTAGAGATCAAATTTCCAACATCTGCTGGATCATCGAAAAAGAAAGAGCATTCTAGAAAAACATCTATTTCTGCTTTATTGACTATGCCAAAGCCTTTACTATGTGGATCACAATAAACTGTGGAAAATTCTGAAAGAGATGGGCATACCAGACCACCTGACCTGCCTCTTGAGAAACCTATATGCAGGTCAGGAAGCAACAGTTAGAACTGGACATGGAACAACAGACTGGTTCCAAATAGGAAAAGGAGTACGTCAAGGCTGTATATTGTCACCCTGCTTATTTAACTTATAGCAGAGTACATCATGAGAAATGCTGGGCTGGAGGAAGCACAAGCTGGAATCAAGATTTCTGGGAGAAATATCAATAACCTCAGATATGCAGATGACACCACCCTTATGGCAGAAAGTGAAGAGGAACTAAAAAGCCTCTTGGTGAAAGTGAAAGAGGAGAGTGAAAAAGTTGGTTTAAAGTTCAACATTCTGAAAACTAAGATCAAGGCATCTGCTTCCATCACTTCATGGGAAACAGATGGGGAAATAGTGGACACATTTTCAGACTTTTTTTTGGGGGCGGGGGTTCCAAAATCAGTGCAGATGTTGACTGCAGCCATGAAATTAAAAGATGCTTACTCCTTGGAAGGAAAGTTATGACCAACCTACATAGCATATTAAAAAGCAGAGACATTACTTTGCCAACAAAGGTGCATCTATTCAAGGCTATGGTTTTTCCTGTGGTCATGTATGGATGTGAGAGTTGGAGTTTGAAGAAAGCTGAGTGCCAAAGAATTGATGCTTTTGAACTGTGGTGTTGGAGAAGACTCTTGAGAGTCCCTTGGTCTGCAAGGAGATCCAACCAGTCCATTCTAAAGAAGATCAGTCCTGGGTGTTCATTGGAAGGACTGATGCTGAGGCTGAAACTCCAATACTTTGGCCACCTCATATGAAGAGTTGATTCATTGGAAATGACCCTGATGATGGGAGGGATTGCAGACAGGAGGAGAAGGGGATAGCAGAGAATGAGATGGCTGGATGGTATCACCCACTCAATGGACATGAGTTTGAGTAGACTCCAGGAGTTGGTGATGGACAGGGAGGCCTGGCATGCGCAATTCAAGGGGTCTCAAAGAGTCGGACACGAGTGAGCAACTGAACTGAACTGAACTGTATATGTATTATATTACTATATATAAAATATATCCTTATCTTTATCTTACACTGTACAATAGTTACATGTAGATATGGCATATTGCAATTTATAATAACTTAGGGATAAATATCTGCAGCATGCAATATGTGTGGATACCATGCAGAGATGCTGGTGATCTTTGCATAATATGATTAAGCCACACGGCATTTTCCCAGTCTATGGATATTTAATTACTTCACATTGTAAGTGATTCTAATTAAACATGATTTTTTTCCTTAAGCTCTTACAGATATAAATAGGGATGAAAATAACTTATCTATGTATCTATTGGTAAAGAGAAGCTGTGGTGAGTTTATGAAATTAGCAGGCCCTAAAATTTTCCCTTATTAGTGACAACGGTCCTAGAAAGTGGGCCAGGACTGAAGCGACTTAGCAGCAGCAGCAGCAGCAAGTCACTTGAAACAAAGAAGTTTACAGTGTTGCCTCTGTGTTCCAGGGAAAGCTTTGATCAATGTTTTACAATGTGTCATTATCAGGTAACACATTCTTCACAGTAGGTAATTAGCAGGTGATAATGAGAATCAAGTCCAATATTTCACATATGCCCCTAAAAGCTGTACTTCCAGCAGGAGGAAGGAGCTGAGAAATTGAGTTACGAAATGGTTTTCCACATGTTGCTTCACTAAATATAAAGGTATATTCTTTTTAAATCAGAATGCTGTACAAATGTTAGGAAGTGACAATCTGCAAGCAACCGGATAACACTATTGATCATTAACTGTGGATTATCTATTGCATGCAGTGTGTTTTTGTTGAAATAATTTTTTAAATAACAGTGATTATTTTCATGTATCACTGACTCCAAACAAATACTTTGGCTTATTTACAATTAACAATAAAAGTTAAACTTTATTAAAAACTGAGCACCCGCTGAATTTACTGGACGACATTCAATGTAATATATGGCATGTGTGCATGCCTGCATTTTAAGTTGCTTCAGTTGTGTCCAACTCTTTGCTACCCCATGGACTGTAGCCCACCAGGCTCCTCTGGCCATGGGGATTCTCCAGGCAAGTGCAAGATTCTGGAGTAGGATGTCAGGTGCTTCTCCAGGGGATCTTCCCAACCCAGGGATCAAACCCATTTCTCTTACACCTACCTGAATTGGCCGAAGGGTTCTTTTCCACTAACTCCGCCTGGGAAGCCCAATAAATGGCATGGGTCAACCTCTTGTCTGACTCTTTGAGACCCCATGAACTGTAGCCCACCAGGTTCCTCTTTCCATGGGATTCTCCAGGCAAGAATACTGGAGTGGGTTGCCCTTCCCTTATCCAAATATGTGGCATAATTATGTATAAAAGATGAGGCTGTCTTAAGTTCCAGGGTTTTCATCCAAATCCTAAATCCTTAAACCAGGTAACTTTTTGACAAATTGCCAAGCTATTTGAGACTCTTTTGCTTTTCTTGTGAGGCTGATGAAGTGAATAAAAGTCTTTCCTAGGTAGATGTGGGAAATATATACTTGGGAATAAGGGCTACAACATTTTTAGCTATAAATATGATGATGATGTTTACTTCCAACAGGAGGAAGGAGGATCTTCCCTCATAGCTCAGTGGATAAAGAATCTGCTTGAAAGGCAGAAGACCTGGATTTGATTCCTGGGTCAGAAAGATCTCCTGGAGAAGGAAATGGCAACCCACTCCAGTATTCTTGCCTGGAGAATCCCATGGACAGAGGAGCCTGAAAGGCTACAGTCCATGGGGTTGCAATGGTCGGACATGACTTAGTGACTAAACAACCATAAACCACCACCATGATAATGATGACTTCTACTATTATCACTCTGCATCCAGTAGAGCTCTGGTAACATTCCCCTAGCTGTTGCTCAGGAAGAGGAAGAATATTAACCTGTTCAGTTCAGTTACTCAGTCATGTCCGACTCTTTGCGACCCCATGAATTGCAGCACGCCAGGCCTCCCTGTCCATCACCAACTCCCAGAGTTCACTCAGACTCATGTCCATTGAGTCAGTGGTACCATCCAGCCATCTCATCCTCTATCGTCCCCTTCTCCTCCTGCCCCCAATCCCTCCCAGCATCAGAGTCTTTTCCAATGAGTTAACTCTTCACATGAGGTGGCCAAAGTACTGGAGTTTCAGCTTTAGCATCATTCCTTCCAAAGAACACCCAGGGCTGATCTCCTTCAGAATGGACTTGTTGGATCTCCTTGCAGTCCAAGGGACTCTCAAGAGTCTTCTCCAACACCACAGTTCAAAAGCATCAATTCTTTGGCGCTCAGCTTTCTTCACAGTCCAACTCTCACATCCATACATGACCACAGAAAAACCATAGCCTTGACTAGACGAACCTTTGTTGGCAAAGTAATGTCTCTGCTTTTGAATATGCTATCTAGGTTGGTCATAACTTTCCTTCCAAGGAGTAAGCGTCTTTTAATTGCATGGCTGCAGTCACCATCTGCAGTGATTTTCAAGCCCCCAAAAATAAAGTCTGACACTGTTTCCACTGTTTCTTCATCTATTTCCCATGAAGTGATGGGACCAGATGCTATGATCTTTGTTTTCTGAATGTTGAGCTTTAAGCCAACTTTTTCACTCTCCTGTTTTACTTTCATTGACCTGTTATAAGCCACTAATAAAACCTGGAATAGGATACAAACTTAGGTAAGCTTCTACCTAACATGGAAACACATTTGGAGCAAACAATAAAAATGTCAGGTTTGTTTTAAGAAAGCATAATGATAGTAGGAAGAGACAGAAAATAGTGAGGAAGCTTCAATTTGTTCGAGGACTGCTGCCTCAGGAAGGCTCAGATGGGTCCTGGGAATTAAGTGCCTCTTACTGATCGATGACGTTGGGCTGTCAGTAATAGCATGCTTCAGAGAAGGAACACAATGTTTCCTTAAACACATTGTGAAGAATTTAGGGAGAAAAACTGAAATTGTGCAGGAGGAAAAGTTTGATTATTAAAACAGACATTTATTAACAAGCATGTGCCAGGGATTGTGTTAGCAGGGGTGGCAAAGTCAAGCTTCTCCTAAATAACATTGTTGCTTAGAGTTTTAATGTGTCTGTTAGAGACAGCAATCTCAATTTAACTTCTACAGAAATTGACAATGTGCACACACACACACATATACTTGGTATATGTATACATATACATACATGCACACGTACATCAATCTCAGTTATGATATAATGTTTATATATTTGTGCCTTTTTTTTTTTTTTTGCAGGATTACACAGATTATTTCACCATACAATAGCTTTGCTTTTTTAAACCCAACATGTTAGAAGGCTATTATTGAAACAGTTTCCTTCCAGGTAACTCTTATTACCTATGCTATACTGAAAGTGAAAGTGAAGTTGCTCAGTCATGTCTGACTCTTCGAGATCCCATGTGCTGTAGCCTACCAGGCTCCTCCGTCCATGGGATTTTCCAGGCAAGAGTACTGGAGTGGGTTGCCATTTCCTTCCCCAGGAGATCTTCCCAACCCAGGGATTGAACCCGGGTCTCTGGCATTGTAGGCAGATGCTTTACTGTCTGAGCCACCAGGAGAGTCCTCTATAATAGATGCTATAATAGATGATGATACACTCAATAGATTTCTAGATAAAATAAAGAAAAGTGACCTTCCACAAGATTCTGTATTAAATCTGTGAAAGTTATAGCTCTATGTTTCCCTTAATTGACCCAGTATAATAATAATAAAAAAGAAATAATTACCTTTCTTAGCCAGTCTGAGGTTGCTCACTATGACTCTGCAATTGTTATAGTAACTGGCTACTTAGAAAATGCCAAAGGCATTCACAGAATTCCAGAGTTCATCAAAAGGTTCTGCTTTATTAGTCTTTGCTGTTGAGTAAAATTATGCTTAATGAGAGGGGTAACAGGGCCGGGGAGAAAGGTAGGGAGGCAGTGCTGGGTTTTGAATAACTATGGAAATGGTTGCTAGGAAGCACACAAGTCTGCAAATTTCTTTCTTTGGACCCACTCTCTCAGCTCCTAACCCTTGCCCCGTTTTGGGGGATTTATGTTGCCACTTATTGCTGCAATTGGTCAGTGAACATTTTAGAGTAGATGGGCTAATAATGGCCATTCTCACTCTAACTTTGAATCTGAAAAATAGCATGTATCATTGTGATGACCCAGAACTGCTAATGAGAGAAGAAATAGATGTTAATGTCTACTGAAAAAAAAAATTCTCGTATTGAATTAACTATACCCATTGCTTAGCACATTCCCAGAACCTTTGATGAGATATGATGTTAAAACTTTTGAATAAAGAATGCCAAATTTATTTACTCCAAGCCCTATGTCATCTTTTTTTTTTTTGTTTGGCTGGAGGACACATGTTAAATTTATTTAGTGGAAATAGTGGAAATCCACTCCAACAAATTATTACTAATTGTATAATGTTTGATGATCTTCTTTGTGATGGGTTGTTTTTGTGTGTTTGCCATTTAAAAGATGCCTCTGCAATGGGAAACACATACTCTGATAATTTTACAGGCCAATAAACAAATCCCTATTATTAATTACCGCTGTCAGAAAGTGCCTTGGTATTTGATTACTGGCAATGGTTCTTGCTGAACAGATTCTTGGTAATAAGATCCTTGATTTTTTGGAAGGGTAGCCTGACAGATTAACCAACCTGTGATTTATCCAATCAAGGACACTCTCAGGAAGATTTGAGTGTTTTCCACCCTTTCAATCATGAGACTAGCTAGCCCCAGATCAAGATAGACTGTTTTTTCCCTATAAACTTTTAGAAAAAGTATCAAACCCTGCTCATTAGTTCTTGTTACACTGAGGTAGTTCTCTAAGAACATGAAATTGTTTTTTAAAAAAAAGCTGTTTTTTATGAGACTCAACTGATGTTTACTAATTATTAGCATCATTCTTTCTGAAAATAGGAAGAGTTAGTTAAGAAATCATATTAGTTTTCCATTGCTGCTGTAACAAATTACCACAGACACTGGCTTAAGATAAATGTATTATCTTACAGCTCTGGAGTGAAGAAATCTGAATTCATCTATCTGGGATAATATCAAGGTGTCATTAGGGCTGTTTGCCTTCTAGAAATTATAGGGGAGAACCTGTTTTCTTGTCTTTTCCATCTTCTAGAGGCTACTGCAATTCTTGGCTAGTGATCTCTTTTCCAAGTTCAAAGCCAGCAATAGCCAGTTGAGTTTTTAATCCCCATTCATTTTCTTTTTTGTTAGATTCTATCACTCCAAGATTGACTCCTCTTGTCTCTCTTTCACTTTGGCCAGGCCAGGTGGGATGGTCGTCTTCAACAAATAGCTCTTTCACATCGGCATTTTTTCTTTTGTAAGTTCCACAAGTTTCTATGATTGGGGTAACATCACTGTATCATTGCGATGATCCTACTTTTCTTTTTGTTGTCCCCCTAACATGCACAGAGAAAAGTGGTAAACAACTGAAATTATTTCTCTCTTCTTTGAGATAGCTTGGTAGAACAGAAGAACCCCACTTTAGCAAACTTTGCAGTACTTATCCAACATCCCAGATGCTTCCTGATTATGTGCTTCTCTCCAAATATGAGAGTTATACTGAGCACAATCAGTGCCCTGCTTAGACCTGCTTGGATCCTTTTTACAAGTTCTGTGCATCTATCTTCAGTTTCTTTGGGCTTTGCTTTTAATGGTTTTGTAAAGAGTTATGATTTTTCTGCAAAACTGACAGAATCAATAGCTATCTCTTTGGAAATACCAAGAGCTTCAACCTCTAAAGCACTTTTTTTTTTTTTTTTCCCCTTGCTAAACCCAAAACCAGGACTGTATTTTTCCAGACTTCCTTACTCTTAGCCTGTCTATTTTTGAGAATGGATTGTTTCCATATTTCTTTGTCTTGTGGCCAAACTAAGTATCTGAAACATAAAGTTTATGCTAATGGCCAGGAGCAATTTCATCAATTGAATTTTTTCTTTTTTTCTATTTTATGGTGCCTTTACCCTGGGACCATAGGTAGATCAGAAGACTACTCTTGGAAATTCTAAAAAGATGGAAGTGGCTGAGTTTTTTTTAACATCTCTTGAGGTAGCTCATAGTCAGTGATTGATTGGTGCAGGAGTATGATTGCTCAACCCCATTGCCTTAAGGGGATGTGGTGGGAAGTTAGATATAATTTTATACTTCAGGGCTCCCCAGCTGTGTTAATCTGAAAACTGGAATTGGGATGACCAGAAATCATATCCTTGCTTGGCTTCACCTTCTATGTCTTACTTCCCCTACTACCTTACAGGTTCCCTCTGGGAGCACTTTCTTAATAAATTACTACACACGGATTCCTTTCTCATACTCTGTTTTTAGGAAACTTGAATTAAGAAAGTGGTAGTACTGAAAATTTACTAGCATTCTGTCCTCAGCCCAAAACACAATTTAGTGTTTCTTTTTGTGGTTGCGATATTGCAAGATTTTTTTTCCTGGGGTTTCATGTGCTTCTTTGCACGCACGCACACACACACACACACACACACACACGCACACACTTGCATCCACACAAAGCAACTATTCTGAAGCGAGGATGAAAAAGTTAAACTTGTGAGTATGGATTATCTCTGGTTAGTTTCTTACTGTCAGCTCAATTTGAACACAGTATATTAGAATATTATAGATACTCAAGAAATATTAGGAGTTGATTAATATAATATTTTCATATTATTAATTGTGAGAATGCAAATACAGTTACTGAAAGAAGGAGGTCCCTACTGGGGGCCTTTCTTTTCATTTTCATTTTTCTATCTCTATAACTATCTATTATTTACCATGATATTTTGCAGATAGGCAGATAGATTGTGTAATATATGTCCCTCAAGTCATACAATGAAAGGACTAATTGGCCTACAGACTCTTATTTTCTCATTCTTTTAAGTTGTTAATTGGGAAATCAATAGTATCACAGGTAGCTGACTTAGCTCCGTACTTCAGCTAACTGAAGTCAGCAACTTGGTCAACTATATTGCTACCAGACTAAAAAGCCTAAGGGCAATCAGCTCTCTATATGCTGCTGCTGCTGCTAAGTCACTTCAGTCGTGTCCGACTCTGTGTGACCCCATAGACGACAGCCCACCAGGCTCCCCCGTCCCTGGGATTCTCCAGGCAAGAATACTAGAGTGGGTTGCTATTTCCTTCTCCAATGCATGAAACTGAAAAGTGAAAGTGAAGTCGCTCAGTCGTGTCCGACTCTTAGCGACCCCATGGACTGCAGCCTACCAGGCTCCTCCGTCCATGGGGTTTTTCAGGCAAGAGTACTGGAGTGGGGTGCTCTCTCTATATACTTAAATCTTATTTAAAAAAAATTCTTATATTCCAATACTTTCTAAAGTGAGTGATGGATAAGCAAGTAGAAAAGAAAAGTTCAAGTAACTAAACTATGTTAAAGAAAAACATCTAAGGGCATTTTTTTTTTTTTTTTTTGTAGTGACAGCTAGTAAAAGTATTTTATTTATTTTGAGCTTTACTGTCCAGTGGTAAAAATGTGCCCAGTAATGGAAAGTGGGAGAAGATAGAAATGCTGATGCCTTCTTAGGAGAAACCTGCACTCTATATTGAGTGGTTCCTGATCTTTTTTTCTCTTCCTCTCTGACATCTATTTTCAGATACATCACATTCCAACAAGTGACACAAATTTGGATTGTGTTTATCTGTTATTGTTCCTCAAGTTACTTAATTCATGTCTATTTTAATGAAGTCTTTTGCTCATTTTTTATATGGCTTGCTCTCCAAACTCCTACATTACTTTAGTGAAAATCAGTGCTCTGTTGTAAGTTTTACAGCATTATTTTCCATTTTCATGAAAAAGCCTAGAAAATCCTCCACTTTTCACCAAAATAGAAAATTCAAAGATTATTCTGTTTCAGAAGAAAATCTAATGATTGTTCTATCAAAAGGGGACAACTGATAGTTCTTGTCAGTTTTATATTGGGAATACTGATAAATAAAATAGTATGATTGGCTATATATTTTTTCTTGTTAACAGAACAATCTGTATTGTAATAACTTCTATAAAGTTAAAACTAGAAAATTAACTGAAATATTCTAACTTATTTTTTACTTTAAAAATATACTGAAGAATAACATATTGCTTAGAAAAGATATAACATTACTCTTAGAAAAGACATAATAAAGAAAGATCTAGACTAATTATTGCTGAACATCATGAGTCATCAAAGAAGTGCCAAAGAAATTCATAATTAAACAGCATGGAGGAGCCTCGTAGGCTGCAGTCCATGGGGTCGCTAGGAGTCAGACATGACTGAGAGACTTCACTTTCACTTTTCACTTTCATGCATTGGAGAAGGAAATGACAACCCACTCCAGTGTTCTTGCCTGGAGAATCCCAGGGATAGGGGAGCCTGGTGGGCTGCTGTCTCTGGGGTCGCACGGAGTCGGACACGACTGAAGCGACTTAGCAGCAGCAGCACCACCCACCAAACAGAATGACTAAAATTTAAAATTCTGTCAGTATAGTGTTGACAAGTGTGTGGAACAACCATGCTTTCATACATTGCTGGGGCCAGTGTAAAATGGTACAAACATTATGCAAAACTGGCAAAAATCTTACCTTACAAACTCAAGCCTTATGATTCAGAAATTTCATTCCTGGATATTTGCACAAGATAAATAAAAATATTTCTTCACAAAAACCTTTTACAGAAATGCACATAGAAAGGACTTACTTGAGCTATATGATGGTTACACAGGGTATATATTTGTTAAAAATCATAAAATGATACACTTAATATCTTAAAATTTTCACGTATGTAAAATACTCTAAAATTGTTAAAAAGTAATGGAGATTAAAAAAGAGAATAAAATAACTGAAATTGTACACTGTGCTAGACACTTTGTATGTTTAACATGTTTTATCTTTAGAGTAATCCAGTGAAATATATATTCTATTTTATAATTCTTAGATAAACATATCATATACCAGAGCACTAACTTATTTAACCAACCTAGAGCAAATGGAGAAGTCAGTGTTCAATCTCAACTTATGACTTTTAAAGCTATTGCTTTTTCCATTGTAATCATGGACAGGATAATTAAGTCTTGTATTAAAGTAAAAATTGCAAATAGGTTAAGAATATGGAAGTGGCTGTAAAGGCTTATAAAATTACAAATAAACACAAAAATAGGATAAGACAAAAAAAAGTACTGACAAAATGGAAAATGGAAAAATAACAGAAAACATAATTAAAAGAAGGACATCCACTGTACCTTGTGAGAGACTGAAATATGAATAAGTAAAACATACAATATCAAACAAATACATTATAGCAGAGATCACCAGAAAGAAGATACCAAATGGAAGATGCAAGGGAAACATCCTATGTACTGAGCACAGGAGTCTCAGTACAGGCTACAACACACTTCTTGTGATTTTTTTGTAAGCCATTTAACTTGCCTTATATTTCCTCATGTGTAAAAGTAAAAAAGCTAATAATGAAATTTTTTGCAAGACTGTAAGGATGTGGACAGGATTAATTAGGTAATGTTCTCAGGAGCTTTGAAGATTAAAAGCATCAAATAAGTGTTAAGTACAAAATACAAAACCAAAGAGGTGAAATCAAAAAATACTCGTCAGAAAGATAAAAGGAGAAAACTAAGCTTAGAAAAGAGAAGTTAAAGTTTGCAATGATATGGAAGGAGTGATGATTTTGGAAGCAACTCCAAACACATACATACATGGAACCAAGTATATTTAAAATGATGTTTAAGACTTTCTGAAAATATGCATCAGTGCTATTTGTGCAACAGAATTGGGAATGTTTTCTTTGCAGGGTCATGGGATGTGCCATGGTTGTCATATCTATTGCTTTCAAAGCTGTCTCCTTTCATTTTTGTCAAATCTGATTTTAGGTGTCACATAGCTATCCAGTGTGAGATCTTTGTTCTCAGATTCTACTTACCCTCATCGTCTACTCTAAATGTGTGCGATTCACAAAGTCAACCCCAAATAAGATGGATGGGACTCAGTGACCACAAAGGGTTTCAGTGATCTGTAAAACAGGGAAATGAGCCAATCTCCAGAAAAACAATTGGATGGACTAAGAATTGAAAGCCAGTTACTGTAGTCAGCTTTACTCTTTAATTTCTTCAAACCAAATGAAAATTTCAAGAAAGAAAAAAAAAATATACTGTGACTTCATCCAAGACAGTTTCTTTTTTTTTTTTTTTTTTAAGTTTTGGGTTTTATTTTATGAAAAATTTAGTTAAAATATGAATTTGGAATAGAACCAGAATATTTATCAGGAGGTACTACAAAAACCCTACAGGTATTATGTGAGTTTGAAGTAGAACCAAGATTTTTATGTCCAGCGCTATTATTCCTGAAGAAGACCAGTAATAAGCAAAACAAATAAACCTTTTCTCCTAAGTTTGAATACCTTGGTACCTGGCTAGTAATTTTATCACTTTCAAACTTCCACCTAACCTTGTGGTTCACTCAGTGTATCATCTTCCTGATCTTGACTCTGAGAGCTACATTATCTTTTGGCATCTTATGCTATCAAAACTGCAATTTATTTTCCTCTTAAATTACTTTTTGGAAAAAAAAGTGTGACCTGATAAACTAATTTACACTAAGATATTATGAAAATGCATTGGTGAGCCACATTTTTTTCTTGATCCATTGCAAACAGGCCAAATGCTGCTCAAGTACTTTGAAATAATTCAGTGGAAGTCGTCTCTAAAAGAGAAGCAGGAACTTTCATACTTTTTTAGCATGTACTTTCGGGGTGGCATACTAACCTAGAATCCCTCAAATCAAATGTTTTTTTCTATATATGCCTATTTCTCTTTAAGATGACCTATAAAATAGATCTTATAAAGTCGTAAGTCATTTGAGTCCAATGTTTAGACTACCTTTCTATGAATCCTCTACCTTTGTTGAAAGTTACTCTGTAGTTATTTATGTACTTTCTGGGCTTCCCAGGTGGTGCTAGTGGTAAAGAATCGGGCTACCAAGCAGGAAACATGAGACTTAAGTTCGATCCCTAGGTGGGGAAGATCCCCTGGAGTTGGTCATGGCAACCCACTCCAATATTCTTGCCTGGAGAATCCTATGGACAGAGGAGCCTGCTGGGATACAGTCCATAGGGTTGCAAAGAATCAGACATGACTGAAGCGACTTAGCACATACAGCTTTTCTTCTGAACTATGAATGTTATCATATCTGATACATTTTTGTATATACCATAGGGTTACACACTGCCAGATTGGGCAACTGATACTGTGTTACTAATACAGCATTAAGTCCCTCAGGAATGTTTTTTGAATGTTTGAATGATGCAGCGAATGAAGGATGGGTTAGTGAAGCAAATATAGCCATTATTCAGAGAATTGTCCCTTGATGTCTCCAAAGACAAATTAGGATGTTGGTGGATTATCCCTCACATCACAGTTCTGAACATATATATTTCCAGCTTGAATACCTTCTAAGACTCCCACTGCATACCAAAACTCAAACTTCCCAGGTAGGAATTAAAAGTTCTCCAAAATCTCAGTTAAAATACACTGTTCACCTTGCCTGGTTGTTGTATACATGTAAGTGCCCAAGGCATGCCTTTTTAGCTGAACTAGATTTTGGCCCATCCTTTACTATATTTTAAACACAGTTACTATACTCTCCTTCTCACATACCTGTCCAGATTAATAATGTTTAGTAATGCTTCTGTGAAACATTTTTCTTCTCTTTCACAACTTTTCACATCTATTCCATGTTATTTGTGGTTTATTTCTATTGAGGGCAAGGGTCATGTCATATCCATCTTTATACACGCTATTTCTTTTTTATTTTTGTAATATTTATTCATTATTTGGCTGTGCTGGGTCTCTGTTGTGGCATATGGGATCTTTAGTTGAGGCATGTGGGATCTAGTTCTCTGGCCAGGGATCGAACTCTGACTCCCTGCATGGGAAGTGCAAAGTCTTAGCCACTGGACCTTGAAGGAAGTCCTTGAGCATGCTGTATTTTTCAGGGCAGCACCTGTGGTGTGGCTTCTGCTGAGGGATATTAGTGGACTCATCTCAGTGACACTGGTCTACAAACCTCAAGGAACGAAGGAAACTGAGCCGAGTCCTGCCTTGTAAGAGTGACTGCATGCACAATCACTGTAAGATCAACAGCCTCCTGAAATTGCTTTAAAGCCAAGAAGTAATATAAAGCTAGTCAGCCTGTGTAGTAAATTTGGAGGAGATGTGCATCATAAATTATTTTTTGGTATAAGAAAATCATAGGTGTCTTCAAAAGCTGACTGAGAAATCTGAAAGAAATATTTCAAAGAAGGCTTGGGCACAAGATAAAACTGTGCCAAGGGATTCTGTGTATGATTACAAAAACAGAAACAAACAATTAATATGTTTATCTAAACAGCTAATTTCCTCCCAGAAGAAAAATGGCACTTAATTAATTTGGCTGAACAGGGCTCCTAACTGAATTCTCAGCTATGCTGCTTAATGGAGTTACCTAAAAGACCAAGTTAAAGTGCAGAAGTTATTGGAAAGAAGAATTGGGAAAACTGTGTATACCAAGAACCTTCTAATTAGAGGCAATTATTTGATAAAATTGTTGTTCTATTTTAAATTGTATTATTAGAGATACCTATCTAGAGGGGAAGTGGTACAAAAAGAGCTGGATTAAATGGAAGAAGGTAGTTTTTATTGCTTTGAAAGGAATATGTGAATTCCTGGCAATCTCTGGCCCCATCCTGCATTCCCCTGCTAGCAGAGCAAAATGGGTCACCCTGGAATCTTATCCTTTCTATCTTGTATAAAATGAAGATAGTTAGGTTGATAAAAAATATATGAAAGGAAAGAAAAACTTCCAGCCATGGCCAGGGGGTACTGAAATAATGTTTTTCTGAATATAACGTTTCAGAAAGCTTCAGAAGAATATTTCCAATAGTGATAGCAAAAGCCTTGCTTTGATGTTAAATCAGAGATACCCAACTTTGGTGGTCAGAGTGATAAAGTATCTGAGTAAGACTCAACATATTAAAGGACACTAAATGCAGGTAAATTCCATTGACTAGTTTATGTTCGATCTGCATTTGGAACTTGGGTCAACTACGTGTTAAAATTAGACTTGTGTTTGAATAGGCTTTGGAAGGGGGCATAAATATTTACTGAGTGACAAATTAACTTATCATCACCAGGTATTTTCTTTCTGAGACTGTCTTTTGCCTGTGCCAGATAAACATACTTGTTTGGCATGCAGTAATGAATTTACAACTTTTAGGGAAGGTCTGATCTGTAGTAGTAGGAAAGCCAGAGGGCTATTTGTATAAAGGGAAGCGACAGAAATATGCATCAACAGACAAAAGAGAAAACACTTTGCATATCATCTGAGGCAACAAATAAAACTGCACTTACCTATTCTGTTGCTGAGTGTTTCTGCTTTATAGTTTATTTTCACTGAGGCAACTCTTAAGGTGCTTATAGAAACAATGAAGAGAAAATAAAAGCCTCAGAGAGCGTCAAAAGGTCCAAAATTGAAGGAAAGACTTTCAAAAGAGATTTTTGCTTGTTTGTTTTAGAAAAAAAAAAAAAAGGTTAGTCACAATTTCAATTACAGTTTATTCAATACTTGGAAATTTTAACAATCTAAATAGCAGATGTGGCTTGCTACTTACCCAAGGTTATTTTTTCCTGCTGCTGCTGCTGCTGCTAAGTCGCTTCAGTCATGTCTGACTCTGTGCAACCCCATAGACAGCAGCCCACCAGGCTCCCCCTTCCCTGGGATTCTCCAGGCAAGAACACTGGAATGGGTTGCCATTTCCTTCTCCAAAGAAGCACTTCCTAAGAGTACTTAATTCTAAAGAATCAGATCCTGGGAAAGACTGAGGCAGGAGGAAGAAGGGGGCTACAGAGGGTGAGATGGTTGGGTGGCATCAGCAACTCAATGGACATGAGTTTGAGGAAACTCCAGGAGATAGTGAAGGACAGGGAAACCTGGTGTGCTGCAGTCCATGGGGTTGAAAAGAGTCAGACATGACTGAGTGACTGAACAACAACAACAGCAGTGCAAATCTGATCTGAATATTGAGAACTTCATCATTTTCCTCACAGACAGTCATGTTGGAGGTACAGGATATCAACTATGATTTGACAACTATTTCTTATGTGTGTGTCACGCGAGTGTATGTTCCTCGGTTCTTTGTCTCGTCACAACAAAGATTTGGAGCAACGGACATTAAAGCCCTCGGCGCATCACAGCTCTCGGGTCTTGGACAAACCATGTTACAGCTCTTAGGCAAATCAGTATTACAGCTCCATTTTATTTAGAAGATAGCAGGAGAATCCAAGACTCGAAGAGAAGAGAGTGGAGGAGTGCGTGGGGAGGGAGAAAGAGAGAGAGAGAGAGAGAGAGAGGAAGAAAAGAGCGCACGCACGGGGGAGAGAGAGTCCAAAAGAAAGCGCTTTGGCTCCTCCTTTTATATGTTTTTTCCTCCACCTGGGCCTGCCCTATGCAAATTGCGCTTAGCCAGGAGTGCTGTTTGTTCTGTTTGTTCTGCCTGAAGTTTTCACTCTGGTCCTCGGACCTTCCTTGTCTTTTAGCCACCGCCATTTTGGACTCCTTTTCCCTATTCTACCTACCTAACGTGGTTATAATTTGATTTTTAAATCATATATAACTTACATCACTATGGGATCCAATTGATGACAAAATAAATATACATTGGGAAATATTATGTTTGAGATATATCAATTAACAATGCATGCAAGTGGTAGTTCTTTCATGCATTGGAGAAGGAAATGGCAACCCACTCCAGTGTTCTTGCTTGGAGAATCCCAGGGACGGGAGAGCCTGGTGGGCTGCCGTCTATGGGGTCGCACAGAGTTGGACACGACTGAAGCGACTTAGCAGCAGCAGCAGCAGCAAGTGGTAGTTAATATTTATCAAAAATGAAAAAAAAAGTAGGTAGTACTTTCGTTGAAAATTAAACAAATTCATTTAAATGAATCTATCTCTAAGGCACTCATGGAAGAGGAAAATAAACTTGTACAGAATGTGGACTCTGAGCACTGTTCTATATTAGTTATTGAAACCATTTTTTTCATATTATTAGGTACATCTTTGATAATGTTTTCCAGCTAATTCTGTTGTATGGTTGTAATTTATGTCATTTAACAATTTTCCTCTTTTGAAAAGTTAGGCAGATGATTTCTAATTTTATCATGCTGTAACAATGCCATTGTGAGTATTCTTGAGGAAAAATATGCCATTTTTTCCTGTTTTTTTGTGGGGGGTTGGGGAAGGTAGGGGAGAAAGGAAGGATGTTCCTAGATGTAAATTTGCTATATCAGATATACATTTAAATGTCAGCAGGTATTATACAGTTTCCCTTCAAAACTTTAATCCCTTGTGTAGCTATCCCGTGTCTGTTTCCTCTCCCATGTGTTTCCTGTGTTTCCTATCCCATGTTTTCTCTCTGGAAAAGGATGTAAGCATAAACTTTTATCTTTACCCCTGCTGGACCCGGTAGAATTATATACCCACAAACAATCTGCTGAGTTGTGATGTTAAATAAATTGGGTTCTAGTTTAGTCATTTATGGACTTCCCTGGTGGTTCAAATGGTAAAGAATTTGCCTGCAATGCAGGGTTCCAGGTTTGATCCCAGATCAGGAAGATCTCCTGGAGAAGGGAATGGCAACCTACTCCAGCATTCTTGCCTGGAGAATCCATGGACAGAGGAGCCTGGTAGGTCCCAGTCCATGGGATCACAAAGAGTCGGACACAATTGAACGACTAACACTTTCACCTTTACTTTTATATTCTGTCCTCTTTTCCTCCCCAGTGCCTCATATATCAATCTCATTTCCCAGGTGTATGCCTTATTTCTCTAACGAAAATAGTATTCCATTCTTTTTGAGTGTTTTATTCATCTTTACTTTCCTTCGCCTCACAGCATGGTGTTTTGAAAATTCTAAATATTCAGCAAATGCTTACTGAATAAAATTTACCCATGGAAAATATGTTCTAATGCAGATATATATATATATATATATATATATATATATATATATACACACACACACACACACACACATATATATATAGAAGCATATATATTTACATACAGATAGACATATAAATTGATATAAAAGTTTGTGTTTATATAAATATTTATATTTAAATAATATATAATTTAATGCAATTCTAGAATAATATTTCTTTTCTAAGTCACATGGTAAATATTTTAAGCAGATATTGTTTCAAATCTCAGAAGCCTAAACAAAAATGACATGTTTGAAATGAGTGTTTCATTAAATGAAATAAGATCAAAATAATTTCACTGAAAGTGTAATACAACCTGTTCATGTCCAACACCCAATAAAGATTTCTGCCTCTTTGTAAAGTTTTCTGGCTCTGCATACCTAGATAGAACCTTATAGTAACTTCCTGGCATCATCTTCTGGGCTTGGTGAGTAAGTAGAGCTGTGATTTTCCTAGTATTACAGCTGATGGTTGACAGCTAATCCTAATGGAAAAGCAATGCTACATTTGCTAATCCTAACAGAAAAGCTAAACTACTTTCACGTTCAATCTGGAAATCCAAAATCAGATGAGTTTTTTAAAAGGAGATGCCACTCTAAATTCTATTCCAGTCAGTACAAGATTGTGAATGTTTACCTATAAACATAAATATTTCAAGTCACATGCTATGTTTAAGAATATATTTGAAATCACTTCTCCCATATTATAAAAAAAACCAGCCATTTTCACAACTCTATTTAAAAGGTTCCACAAAATTTATCACAAACTATTAAAGAACTGACAACTATTTCTTAGTCATAAACTAATCACTTTGTTCTCTTTTTTCCTTAAAATTTTAGATTAAATTTTAAGCTTAAAATGTATAGGATAAATATAAATTCATATACTATTTTCACAATTTTGCTTTTGGAATAAGACAGTATAAGGGACTATTTAGCCAATTTATATAATTATTAATAAAAAGTCATTGACAACTGAAATTTGTATAATATTTTACACATTAGAATAAAATGTTCTAATACATATATTAGAGCAATCCACACATGAGAAACATTTTATTAGAACACACATCTTGGCATTGCAGGTGAAACCACCCACATCATAAAAAGATTCGGCCAATGGTGTAGTGCAGTGGAAGTTACTCATACTGGATCACTAGATACAGTTATTAAATTTTCAATAATTTTACTGGCTAGTTGGCAGTATGTTGGAGTAAAAAATCGGCCAAGTTGGGGGTATTTATATCCCAGAAATTGGCAAAGTGTAGAGTCACTATATTCTACCACAGTCCATAACAGTTTAAACATTTATCAGCATGTCACTGGGTTAACATATATTCTATGATCCTTGATATTAGCAAATTTTAAAATTGCTTTACTTCTCATTTTTTTTCATGTAGAAAATGGAAGCCATGATAATCTGTTTATAAAAGAGTGACTGAGAACTAATAAATACTGAAAAGTGAAGGTCACGCAGTTGTGTCCAACTCTTTGTGACTCCATGGACTATACAGTCCATGGAATTCTCCAGGCTGGAATACTGGAGTGGGTAGCCTTTGCCTTCTCTAGGGAATCTTTCCAACCCAGGGATCGAACCTGGGTCTCCCACCTTGCAGGAGGATTTTTTACCAGCTGAGCCACAAGGGAAGCCCAAGAATACTGGAGTGGGTAGCAAGTTAAGATTAAAATGCAAGATTCTTTATTTAAAATAATCATTTATACTACAGTTTTGCATTAATGATAATGGAGAATAAGTTTTAAAAGTACTGGACTATTGGATGAAAAAGTGGTGTCTGTTCTCATGGACTTTTTAGTCTCAGTGTCTTCATATTTTTCTCCTTTATATTAGACATCAATAACAAACAATGTTAAAATATTTTTTACTCAATAATGATTGAGAACATAAATTTTGCTTAAACAATGTAGTAATGTTCAGATATCATATCTCTAGGATTTAATTTAAAAACTCATTTGTAAATAAAAAAAAAAAAAGTAAATTAAATATAAGGTCTTTTGTGTTCTGAAGCTTCCCAGATGGCACTAGTGGTAAAGAACCCATTTGACTAAGCAGGAAACATTAGAGAAGAGGGTTTAATCCCTGGGTCTGGAAGATTCCCTGGAGGAGGTATGGCAACCCACTCCCATATTCTTGCTGGAAAATCCCATGAACAGAGGAACTTGGCGGCCTACAGTTCATAGGGTTGCAAAGCATTGGGCATGACTGAAACACCTTAGCACACATCTTTTATAACAGCAAAACAAAACAAAACATTTTTCTTTTGGTCAAATAGATATTTATAACACCCTGCAAATATTTTCAACATTATCCTAAATTATAAATGCTTTACTAATGATGCCCATGTCTTGCTTCTGAATGTAATGAGTCTTTGTCAGTGGAGAAAACATTTGTTTAGGTGCTTTACAGAAAGTAGGGGCATTTTATAATACATAGAGATATATACTTGTCCATCAGAAATTATTTATATAAAACATTACTTTGCTGTAAGGTTTTCTTATAGCCATTATGATGAGCTTAAGTAACTGGTTCATAAGATATTTATAATTAAATATTCAAATGAGAAGCTTTTACCAAATAGTAAAGAAAAAATCTGATCTGATTTTTTTTTTTTTTTTACAATTGCTGCAATCATGGCTTAAGTGAAGCTAAATGGATAGAGTACTCAGATCACAAATGCAGCAGGACATAGGAAAATGTTGAGCTCAATAGAGGTGTACTTTTGATAATAAACAACTAAAATCATGCATTTTAAGTAGGTGGCATATTTTTTTCCCTACACTCAAAATATGCAAACAAATTAAAGAGCTAAACAATGGAAAGATAGTCCATGTTCATGAACAGGAAAACATGACAGTGCTAAGATAACAGTTCTTTTCTAACATATCTATGAATTCAATGTGATCTCAATCAAGAATTCCTTCAAATTATTTTGTGGATATTTGCACACACATCCAGAATAACCAACACAATAATGAAGAAAAAGAACAAAGTTGGAGGTGTGACACTACCTGAATTCAAAACTTACTATAAAGCTACAGTAAACAGGAGTGTGGGTCATTGGCAAAAAAAAAAAAAAAAAGCAAACAGAGCCATAGAATAGAACAGAGAACCTAGATATAAACTATATAAATATAATAAATATATCTTTGACAAAGGAGAAAAGTAAAATACAAAATGGGTAGAGACAGTCTTCTCAACAAATGATGCTAGAAAAACTGGACATCCATATGCAAAAAATGAATCTAGACACGGTCCTTGCACATTTTACAAAATTTAACTCAAAATGTATCATAGAATTAATTGTAAAACCTGGAACTGTAAAACTGTCCTGGTCAGTCTCAGCCTATCACCAATGATGCCATTGGCTAGAAAGGCCTAGGTGCACTTGCCTGGGGCCTTCAGTGAGCCCCACAGACGTTTCCCATTTCAAAGCCCATGTTGCAGCTGGACTGGCCCTTGTGGTTCTTACAGTTGTAAGAGACCCTCAGCAATACCCACCAGGGAACTTCTAAAACAAGCGAAGTGTGTTACTCATGGGTCCTGGTTCTATACACAGAGTACAGTATGGGAACACAGCCAGGTCATGGTGGGGAGAGAGAGAGAGAGAGAGAGAGTGCTCCAATGCAGGCCTAGGGTTTCATTTCTACTGGGGTTAAGGGTGGGGGTGTGGGCAGAGTTTTGTGTTTTCATTACTATTTGGCAAGTAAAGCTCAAGAAAGAAAACACAAATGGTTCTGTTATCTGAGTCATCCAGAGGTCACTAAAACAAAGAAAACTCCTGGATAGGGCATCCTGGCCTTTGTCTAGTCCACGTGTGTGTGCTCAGCCACTCAGCCATATCTGACTCTGAGGCCCCATGGACTGTAACCTGCTAGGCTCCTCTGTCCATGGGATTTCTCAGGCAAGAATACTGGAGTGGGTTGCCATTTTCTCTTCCAGGGGATCTTTCTGACCCATGTCTCTTGCGTCTTCTGCATTCGCAGGTGGATTCTTTACCACTAGCTCCACCTGAGAAGCCATTGTGCTTATTTGAGATAGCTTTCTATGAAGTGAATATCTTGGCAATCAAAAGCTTAAAGTCGAAATCATGCATTATAATTAAAAAAAAAAAACTCACAGGCACTTACACTACAAACTTCTTGAAGATAACAAAAGAGAAAACTTAGGTATGGCTGTGCCTTTTTAGATATAACACTAAAGGCATAATCTGAAGTAGTTGATAAGTAATACTTTCTTAAAATTAAAAATGTCTGTTCTGTGAAAGACACTCTCAAGACAATGAGAAGACAAGACATGGAGTAGGAGAAAATATTTGTAAAAGACATCTAGCAAAAGACTGTTATCAAAATATACAAAGACTTCTTAGAAGTCAACAATAAGAAAACAAGCAACCCAATAACAAATGGTCCAAAGACCTTAACAGACAGTTTACCAAAGAAGATGTATGTATGGCAAATAAGCATATGGAAAGATGGTCCACATCATATGTCATTAGAGAAATGCAAATTTAAACAATAATGAGATGTCACATGCGCCTACTAAAATGACCCAAATCTGATACTGACTACACAAAATGCTGGTGAAGATATGGAACCGCAGAAACTCTTATTCATTGGTATGTAAAATATCATAGACACTGATGACAGTTTGGTGATTTCTTACAGAACTAGACTTACTCTTACCATTGGATTCATTACTTGGTGTTAGCTGAAAGAGCTGAAAACCTGTGCATGCAAAATCCTGCACATAATGTATACACATTGCAGCTATATTGATAATTGCCAAAACTTGGAAGCAGTCGATTTGGCCTCCCATAGATGAATGGACAAATAAACTTGTACAGCTATATAATGGAATACTAGTCAGCTCTGTAAATACATGACCTATCAAGCTGTAAAAAGACATGGAGGAAATTTAATTGAATATTACTAAGTCAAAGAAACCAATATGAAAAGTCTACAGTCTATGATTCTAGCTATATGACATTTTGGAAAAAACAAAATTACAGAGAGGGTAAAAAAATTCAGTGGTGCCAGTGATTGGTGGTGGGAGGGATAACTAGACTGGACACAGAGAATCTTGAGGGCAGTGAAAGCATTATGGTGATAATAAAATGGTAGATACATGACATTACAAGTTCATCTAAATCCATAGAATACACAATACAAAGGGTGAGCCATAATGCAAACTATGGACTTTGGGTAATTATGTCAATGTAGATTTATCGATTAGAGTAAATGTTCTACTCTGGCGTGAGATGTTGATACTAGAGGGAGGCTATGCATGTGCTGGGGCTGGGGCCATATCTGTTCCTTCTTACAATTTTGCTGTACCTAAAACTGCTGTAAAAAGGTCTCAATTTTAAAATGACAAAAACAGATCTATTTAGTAATATCCTTGAATATTTGAGATACAGATATCTTGAAGAAATTTTTAAGAAAATAACATTTCACATAACATTTCTCCTCTTATTTCTTACATTAAAAAAAAAAAAAGTTAATTTTTGGCCACACTGAGTGACATGTGGAACTTCCCTGACTAGGGATGAAACCTGTGCCTTCTGCAGTGAAAGCATGGTGTCGTAACCACTGGACCACTGAGAAAGTCCCAAATTTCTCCCCTTAAGCCAGCACAATGGGGTCTCACCTTGTACTTTAATTTTAGAGGATCTTTTCCTGGCTCCTCCATGAGTCTCTCCAAGAGGTAAGAAATTTGCAGAGACAAGAGCTTATGCCCATTCAGAACATGCATTCTTCCTCTTCCTCTTCACTTTGGGTACTAGAACCACAGATTTTCTTACCCTAACAGCCATGAACCAAATTTAGGACCCACACTGCCTCAGTCTTGATTCCGAACTTGCAAAAGTGGACTCTCTACTGGTGTGCAGACTCCTAAATGGGCTTCCCTGGTGATTCAGTGGTAAATAATCCATCTGCAATGCAGGAGACTTGAGTTTGATCCCTGGGTTGGGAAGATTCCCTGGAGAAGAAAATGGCAACATACTCCAGTATTCTTCCCTAGAAAATCCCATAGACATAGGAGCCTGGTGGGCTATAGTCCATGGGGTCAGAAAATAGTCAAACATGATTTACTTTTAACAACAACACCCCTAAATCCAAGGGTTAGCCTGTGGCTATTTTCAGAGGGTGTAGATGAAGATTGCACCTGAGACCTGGTATGTCCAATGCATGATGGTGAGACCATTCATGGTGAAGGAAGGAACGTTGTTATGAAGGGAAAAAAATATGTAGATAATGAAGGTGGAACATAAAGTGGACGGACGCCCAGAGCTGAACTTTCCAGAAGGCCAGATTCTGGTAGAGAGTTCCAAGACTTTCAAAATAGGTCTTCCAAAACACACAAAGATATATATATATCTATATAAAATGGTAAGAAGATAAGACAACTTATTTAACAGTTTTTCAGCTTGATACATAACTTTTTGACATTTACACTTACAATTTGTGAGCCTCCATTTTCATTTTTGTTCTGGGCTGCACAGATGTTAGGAACAGTCTTGCCATGAATATTGCTAAGAGTATTTTCAGTCTTCTCCAGTTTTCCTTAAGTATAGGCCTTTGGGAAGAAGTGAGGAAGGTATGATTGTTTTGAATCTACTTATTCAATAAGCTGCAAAATTCTTTTCTGACATACTCATTTACCTATCTACTTGGAGTTATGTGCACCTGTCCATATCACTGGAATCTGTTTGGCAATACAAACAATGAAAATACAGCACATGGGCATGCTCCAGTTGCCTCATTGACTAAATCTAGTATGATAAATGTGTGTAACTTCTCCTGTCTAGAATGAGCATTTCTTGCATTTCTGAAATTACACAAAGAACAAGTAAACATTTAGACAGTCAGCCTATGATATGTGTGCTTCAGTTTCAGATAGTTATATCATCACAAAAATAAAGTCAGGAAACTATCCAGGCAAGTTAATTCAAAATAACTTAGTGAATTTTATATTTTATTGTTTTCAAAGATAATTTGCCCAAAATTCATATAGATAGTTCTGTCAAACTCTCACTCAGAAATATAAAATTTTAGCTATGTATGTTGTCAACAAATAGGATTAAATCACCTAGGAATCTTTCTAGAACCACATTTCTTATGGGTGCAAAAAGAACAGTGTTTGTTCTGTTCTCATTCTTTGATTCAAAATATGTTTTGTAAATGGTTGTCTTCGTTCACATACTTTGTGTGTACTTCCAGGTATTTGTTCTCACACAACTACAGAGTCTAGAAATGAATGTTTTACTTTTAAAATTACCATTTTTTTCTATTGCTTTAGTTTCACAGCTCCTGTATGTGTGTGCTCAGTCACTCCGTTGTGTTCATCCCTTTGAGACCATATGGACTGTAGCCTGCCAGCCTTCTCTGGAATTCTCCAGGAAGAAAATTGGAGTGGATTGTCATTCTTACTCCAGTGGATCTTTCTAACCCAGGGATTGAAGTCACATCTCCTGCATTGGCAGGCAGATTCTTTACCACTGATCCGCCTGAGAAGTACTTCATAACTTCATAATGTGTTCACTGAAAAAGAGTTGGTGTAGGAGTACAATGTTTTGGGAAAAGCAAATCCCTCAATAAGATGAAATAAATGTTAAAGAAAATAATCTGGGGTTGAAACAGGTCTTCATTTTAGGTAATAACCTCAGACCACAGGTACATATTTAATTTGTAATATATATTGGTACATCTTAAATATTGTTTACAGATTTAATATATATAATAGAATGACACTGTTAATATGTAACCTCAGACAACTAGTTGACTTATAGAACTTATAAACTGATGACCACATACAAAGATTATGACTGACTTTGAAGAATTTTAGGGATTTTTCAACCTGAACAATCGAAAAAGAATTCAGGAAACACAATATATACATTTGTGAAGAACTAGGCCATAGATTGTTCTTGTATCTCTCTACTTTCTTTGTTGTCTCTATCAAGCTTGGACTGGGCCAGTCTTCAAATCTATGAAGATGCTGATCAACCACATTGGACTACAACAAATGTTCCTAGCTAGTCCAATAAAATCAGTCATAGGACCAGTATGGAAGCTATTTTGCCCTAGGTAAGGCAAGCAAGAATCCGAACGTAGTACCTGGATGAAATCTCAAAAACGACAGAATGATCTCTGTTCGTTTCCAAGGCAAACCATTCAATATCACAGTAATCCAAGTCTATGCCCCAACCAGTAATGCTGAAGAGGCTGAAATTGAACGGTTCTATGAAGACCTACAAGACCTTTTAGAACTAACACCCAAAAAAGATGTCCTTTTCATTATAGGGGACTGGAATGCAAAAGTAGGAAGTCAAGAAACACCTGGGGTAACAGGCAGATTTGGCCTTGGAATACGGAATGAAGCAGGGCAAAGGCTAATAGAGTTTTGCCAAGAGAACACACTGGTCATAGCAAACACCCTCTTCCAACAACACTAGAGAAGACTCTACACATGGACATCACCAGATGGTCAACACTGAAATCAAACTGATTATATTCTTTGCAGCCAAAGATGGAGAAGATCTATACAGTTAGCAAAAAAAAAAAAAAAAGACCAGGAGCTGACTGTGGCTCAGATCGTGAACTCCTTACTGCTAAATTCATACTTAAATTGAAGAAAGTAGGGAAAACCACTAGACTAATCAGTTCAGTTCCATTCAGTCGCTCAGTCATGTCCGACTCTTTGCGACTCCAAAATTGCATCATGCCAGGCCTCCCTGTCAATCACCAACTCCCGGAGTTCACTCAAACTCGCGTCCATTGAGTCGGTGATGTCATCTAGCCATCTCCTCCTCTGTCGTCTCCTTTTCTTCCTGTCCCCAATCCCTCCCAGCATCAGTGTCTTTTCCAATGAGTCAACTCTTCGCATGAGGTGGCAAAAGTACTCAGGTATGACCTAAATCAAATCCCTTATGATTATACAGTGGAAGTGAGAAATAGATTTAAGGGACTAGATCTGATAGATAGAGCGCCTGATGAACTATGGAATGAGGTTCGTGACATTGTACAGGAGACAGGGATCAAGACCATCCCCATGGAAAAGAAATGCAAAAAAGCAAAATGGCTGTCTGGGGAAGCCTTACAAATAGTTGTGAAAAGAAGAGAAGTGAAAAGCAAAGGAGAAAAGGAAAGATATAAGCATCTGAATTCAGAGTTCCAAAGAATAGCAAGAAGAGATAAGAAAGCCTTCCTCAGTGATCTATGCAAAGAAATAGAAGAAAACAACAGAATGGGAAAGACTAGAGATCTCTTCAAGAAAATTAGAGATATCAAGGGAACATTTCATGCAAAGATGGGCTCAATAAAGGACAGAAATCGTATGGACCTAACAGAAGCAGAAGATATTAAGAAGAGGTGGCAAGAATACACAGAAGAACTGTACAAAACAGATCTTCACAACCCAGATAATCACGATGGTGTGATCACTGACCTAAAGCCAGACATCCTGGAATGTGAAGTCAAGTGGGCCTTAGGAAGCATCACTATGAACAAAGCTAGTGGAGGTGATGGAATTCCAGTTGAGCTATTTCAAATCCTGAAAGATGATGCTGTGAAAGTGCTGCACTCAATATGCCAGCACATTTGGAAAACTCAGCAGTGGCCACAGGACTGGAAAAGGTCAGTTTTCATTCCAATCCCAAAGAAAGGCAATGACAAAGAATGCTCAAACTACCACACAATTGCACTCATCAACAGTAAAGTAATGCTCAAAATTCTCCAAGTGAGGCTTCAGCAGTACGTGAACCATGAATTTCCAGATGTTCAAGCTGGTTTTAAAAATTTCAGAGGAACCAGAGATCAAATTGCCAACATCTGCTGGATCATGGAAAAAGCAAGAGAGTTCCAGAAAAACATCTATTTTTGCTTTATTGACTATGCCAAAGCCTTTGACTGTGTGGATCACAGTAAACAGAGGAAAATTCTGAAAGAAATGGGAATACCAAACCACCTGACCTGCCTCTTGAGAGACCTGTATGCAGCTCAGGAAGCAACAGTTCAAACTGGACATGGAACAACAGACTGGCTCCAAATAGGAAAAGGAGTACATCAAGGCTGTATATTGTCCCCTTGCTTATTTAACTTATATGCATAGTACATCAGGAGAAACGCTGGGCTGGAAGAAGCACAAGCTGGAATCAAGATTGTCTGGAGAAATATCAATAACGTCAGAAATGCAGATGACACCACCCTTATTGCAGAAAGTGAAGAGGAACTAAAAATCCTGTTGATAAAAGTGAAAAAGGAGAGAGAAAATGTTCCCTTAAAGCTGAACGTTCAGAAAACGAAGATCATGGCATCTGGTCCCATCACTTCATGGGAAATAGATGGGGAAACAGTGGAAACAGTGTCAGACTTTATTTTTCTGGGCTCCAAAATCACTGCAGATGGTGACTTCAGCCATGAAATTAAAAGACGCTTACTCCTTGGAAGGAAAGTTATGACCAACCTAGATAGCATATTCAAAAGCAGAGACAGCAAATGAAGCAACTGACAAACAACTAATCTCAAAAATATACAAGCAACTCCTGCAGCTCAAGTCCAGAAAAATAAATGACCCAATCAAAAAATGGGCCAAAGAACTAAATAGACATTTCTCCAAAGAAAACATATAGATGGCTAACAAACACATGAAAAGATGGTCAACATCACTCATTACCAGAAAAATGCAAATCAAAACCACAATGAGGTACTATTTCATGCCAGTCAGAATGGCTGCAATCCAAAAGTCTATATGCAATAAATGCTGGAGAGGGTGTGGAGAAAAGGGAACCCTCTTACACTGTTGGTGGGAATGCAAACTAGTACAGCCACTATGGAGAACAGTGTGGAGATTCCTTAAAAACTGGAAATAGAACTGCCTTATGACCCAGCAATCCCACTGCTGGGCATACCCACTGAGGAAACCAGAATTAAAAGAGACACGTGTACCTCAATGTTCATCACAGCACTGTTTATAATAGCCAGGGCATGGAAGCACCCTAGATGTCCATCAGCAGATGAATGGATAAGAAAGCTGTGGTACATATACACAATGGAGTATTACTCAGCCATTAAAAAGAATACATTTGAAATAGTTCTAATGAAGTGGATGCAACTGGAGCCTATTATACAGAGTGAAGTAAGCCAGAAAAAACATCAATACAGTATACTAACACATTTATATGGAATTTAGAAAGATGGTAACGATAACCCTGTATGCGAGACAGCAAAAGAGACACAGATGTATAGAACAGTCTTTTGGACTCTGTGGGAGAGGGAGAGGGTGGGATGATTTGGGAGAATGACATTGAAATATGTATAATATCATATATGAAACGAATCGCCAGTCCAGGTTCGATGCCTGATACAGGATGCTTGGGGCTGGTGCACTGGGAAGACCCAGAGGGATGGTATGGGGAGGGAGGAGGGAGGGGGTTTGGGGATGGGGAACACGTGTACACCTGTGGTGGATTCATGTTGATGTATGGCAAAACCAATACAATATTATAAAGTAATTAACCTCCAATTAAAATAAATAAATTTATATTAAAAAAAAAAACAGAGACATTACTTTGCCAACAAATGTCCATCTAGTCAAGGCTATGGTTTTTCCAGTGGTCATGTATGGATGTGAGAGTTGGACTGTGAAGAAAGCTGAGCACCGAAGAGTTGATGCTTTTGAACTGTGGTATCGGAGAAGACTCTTGAGAGTCCCTTGGACTGCAAGGAGATCCAACCAGTCCATTCTGAAGGAGATCAGCCCTGGGATTTCTTTGGAAGGAATGATGCTAAAGCTGAAATTCCAGTACTTTGGCCAACCCATGTGAAGAGTCGACTCATTGGAAAATACTCTAATGCTAGGAGGGATTGGGGGCAGGAGGAGGAGACGACATAGAATGAGATGGCTGGATGGCATCACCGACTCGATGGACGTGAGTTTGAGTGAACTCCGGGAGTTATTGATGGACAGGGAGGCCTGGCTGCTGCAATGGGGTTGCAAAGAGTCGGACACAACTCAGTGACTGAACTGAACTGAACTTCAGGCAAGGAATATCACCATGGTTAATAATTTCACATCAAGGGCCAGGCAAAATCCATTAATGAAAGTATGTGTGAGTGAACAGAAAGGTTCCTATTAGCCAAGATTGTGTAGATGAGTCAGTGAGATCAATGAGACTTCTTGTGTGACCATCTTACTGTCTTGATATACCAATACCAATATTTGAAATGCATTGACAATTTCACATGAGATTACAATATTTAAATACAAAAAGTCATATGGTGAGAACATTATTTTATATTTTCTTGAAAAACGTATTTATAATAACTTTTTGAAGTCTTATGAGTATATCATGGTTTTGAAATGTTTTCAATATTGAGAAGATTTTCTAATTATCATTTGTATAACTTTATCTGAAGATCTCAGAGCAACACAGGAGTTATAACAGAGTTATACAAGGTCTTCATAATCTGCATAATCTGCAAATTTCATTATAATGAAGGGACAAAAAAAAATACTTCTGAGCCTGAGTAACTCTTATATTGAAAACAAGTTACATTCAAGACAGATGTATTCATTTTTAATAAAACTACATGATATGTTTACTTTATATACTTTAATAAAACTACTTTATATGTTGAGACTCATAGAAAATTGCTTCAATAGATTAAAAAAAATGTGCAAAGGCTCTGAAATTAATACTGCCTCAAAATGTGAAAAGTTATATGCCTTAAATAGTATTGGTTGTTTCTGTAATATATCATTACATTTTGAATTTTACAACTATTGCAAACTTTAAGATGATCTCACATTTGGAAGCACCAAAAATTAGGAGATGCTTTTCTTGAAAATATGGTAGGAAAATATACATGGCTTTTCCATGGTGTGATTTCTTTTTCTTTCTTTCTTTTTTTTTTTAATCTAAACCTTGAATTTGGAGAGTGAAAAAAAGTTGCTGGGATCTACTTTCCATTCTATCAGCTAAATGCGCACTTGAAAAGCCTTCTAAGTTCATTGCAAGCTTTCCAAGTTCTTTTAAATTTAATTCCCACGTTTAATAGTCTTATGAAGATGGATAGGAATACTTACAGATTTAAATAAAAAATAGTTCTTGTATGTAAAATCAAATTTTTGCCCTCTGCTCATTCCAAAAAGATGACTGAAAGCAAGCAGCCCCCAGAGTAGAGTGTGGTATTCTCCACTACTACTAGTCTCCATAGCATTTGCCCTATAGTAACATCACTGTTCAATTTTAATGTCTGAACAGCCTAGCCTCGTTCTTTTTTTCTTTTCTTCAAGAACAAATCTATATTTTTTGAATGTTACATATTTATTTTTATTTACCCTTTATTCATTTATCTCTTGATTTGTTTAACTTAAATTTAGCTCTGTCTTCTCTTGCCCTTTTTCTTGGTAATTGATGTAACAGTACTGTTCCTCCTGCAGTGTTTTCCAGGAAGAAAGGGAAGCCATTAACATGCTGTCATAGTCTTGTTTCCATAGAAACAGGCAGTGCCTACTGGTGATAGTTGATCATGTATTTGCTTATCAGGTAACTTTTCTATTTGCTTTAAAGGTCAGTTTAGAATATTTGCCTCTCTGTAAGGGTTGCCCTTTTGAATACTTTGGGTACTTGCACCCCAAATGTTTGTTCAGATCTTGAAATTTAAAAAAAAGCTCAAAAAAGCCTCAGAGGAGTTGGATGCTGCCATTCTTACTCATCAGTAGAGTTGCTATGAGATTAAAATAAATCCATATTCAAAATATGTGGCTGTCTGGATATAAATTCCAGTTAATTCTTCATAATGTTAAAAATATGTTGAGTGTTTTCTTTAATTTGATTAAGATGGAACATATCTTAACAGTGTAATAACTTTTGAAAAATTGTTTGGAATGATCATGGCAATCACACCAAAGTTGAGAACGCAGCATTGACCTAAGATATTCTTTTGGTAGACCCCATTAAATATATAATCCAGCTATAATATGTATTTTACCAAGAAAATGACTTGAATGACATTTTAATATTTAATTGTAATATGATAGTCTTCTTTATAAAAATTATAATTTTATCTCATGAAGTATTTGATTTAATAAGTTAGTTAACTGAGGAAGTTGATATACATATTGCAAAAGAGCATACTAATGCAATTAAAATTAGCTTAGGCAGAAATTATCATGAAAAATTTATACAGTGCTATGAGCAAAGATTATTTCTTATTTACTATTCTTAATATTGATTTTTCAAAGCCACATTTCATATTTTTAATGCAATTTTTTGCATAAAATATTATTTGAATTCAAAGATAACTCTATATGTAACAAAAAAGGTTCATATGTCAACATTTACTGAAGTGGTTAACTTTCATATCATTATTTGAAAGTTAAGGAAAAAGAGGTTAAGGCTTTTAAAAACAGTTCATTTGTAACTAGGCACATCTTTAAAAAATATATTTTTAGTAGCTCACTAGTACAGATATGATTTATGAGATGTCAGCTAGACTGAAGATGTGCATTTTACCAAGCAATTCATGTGATTCTGATGAAGATAGTTTCTATACTACATTTGATAAAGTTCAAACAATAGAACATGATTTTTAGAACTAAAAAAGAAAACAAAACTATTTGTATTCTCTCATATCTCTCTGCTTACAGGCTTTTAATAAAAATTCAGCTAGGTGTTCTCTATTGTCTTTTCAGATCATCAATGCTCATGAGTTCTCTGCTTCCACTCCCCCATTTTTCTATTTTGTTCTGTTTTCAGTGAGAAAATTAATTGAATTACATTGAGCAACCATTATCAGCACTTTTAAGTTTCCCATCTCAACTCAGGAATGGTTACCAATGAAACAAGAGGTTTGATTGGGAGGACCCAGGCTGGCTGTGTCTGACCAGGAATGGCTCTGAGTGACAATATGTTTAGGATCCTGCTATTTAGGAAACAGGCAAGTTGGCTTTTCCATCTCTCTAATCTGCTGATTTTCAGTAATTTAGATTATAGGCCATCGGCAGAGAGCCTTCCACCTCTGCCTGCAAACTGACAGATTCTTGCCTGGGCTTATCTTTTTTTTTTTTTTGAATTTTGCTAAAAGTAATAGGAACAGTCAGAATTCTGTGTTTCCCCATCCTCTTCCCCTACAGCTACAAGTTCAAAAGCATTTGGTGTGACCTCCAATTATTACAGATTATAGTTCACCAATGTTCATCCTCAGGAAAAGTGTCACAAGCAAATCAGCCAGTGTATACTATATCCTTTCTTCTACTTGCTGTCACACACCAAGACAATGCCACAGGTTTTAAATTTTTATTGTGGCAAAACTCCTCTTCCAGGTAGCAATTTTGGAAGCAGATTAGGGTATATTGCTAGAACAAGAAACCCCACTTTTAGTGGCTTGAATGATGTGGGAGTTTACCTCACACAAAACAGTGCAGAAGTGAATCTTTCAGGACTGGTCGAAATGATTTGTTCCAAGAAAACATTTAGGGATCTAGGTTTTTCAAGGTTTCTCTCATCTTGCTCTCTTGTCTCCAAGTGTTCTATATTTGGTCTATTACCATTGTTGGCTAGCATTCATATCCACTGCCCAGATCAGAAGAAAGTGAATGAGAAAATCCAGTCTTGGTGGTTTTTATAATTAAGGTGATGATCCAAAAGTTGCTCAACTAATTTCATCACAGATGCCACTGCTCCAAAGTGAGTACATGGCTGTACCTATGCTAAAAAAGGCTTAGAGATATATTTTTCTGGGTTATTATATAGTAACTAAAAGTTGGGAGCCCCATTGATGAAGGTAATAAAGGGGAATGAATGCAAGAAGACAATTCACATTCAATGCCAAAAAACAAATGGTAGTTGTGATCAATAAGGAGAAAATTTAATTTAAAAAATGATATTTGTTTCAAAGGATCGTTTTTTTTAAAAAATATGTACTATCCATTATTATTGAAATACTCTTTTCAGATCCGTTTTCACTGTGCAATATTCCTCCTATAGGAAATGCAGCTTGTCTTCAGTATTTCCTATTCCATTAAGTAGGGCTTCCCAGGTGGTGCTAGTGGTGAAGAACCCATATGCTAATGCAGAGGCACAAGAGACATGGGTTCGATTCCTGGGCCAGAAAGAAGCCCTGAGGGAGGGCATGGCAACTCATTCCAGTATTTTTGCCTGGAGAATCCCATGGACAGAAGATCTTGGGGGGCTACATCCATAGGGTAGCAAAGAGTTGGACACGAGGGAAACGACTTAGCAGGAACGCACATTCTCTCAAATACAAGGCTTTCTGAATATCTTTCTAGTTCTACAATGCTTGCTTTACTACGTGTCTGTCCTTACCTCTGGAAGAGTTACACCAGGTTCTTAGTAACACTCAGTCCTCCCTTTCTGTTTTTAATCATGGAATTTTTTCCTAATTACCTCCTCTCATCATCTTCTTTGTTTTCAAATCCTGATCTGAAATTTGTTTTCTCCACAAAGTACCTGATTATACTGCATAATTTCCTGTTTCTCACATCATCACTTTTTACGGTGTCAATTTACACTTACGAAGATGCTACCTTTAATGATTTAACTCATTTCACATTTATATGCCCTCTTCCAGAAGACTGTAAATAGTTCAAGGACAAAGATAAAGTGCTTCTTTGGAAAATACCAATAATGTGAAGAAACGATGTTTCTTCTTTGGTGAAAGTTCTTTGGGTAAAAAGCATCCTTCCTACAACAGAAATTTTCCTTTCCTATTTCAGTTATTTAACCAAGTGTATGATATTGGATAAGTAATCTGATATTCTGTGCTGTTATTGTTAATGATGAAGTCTAATGGCTCTGCCAACAGGTTTTCTTATGACTAAGTTTGGTGACTATGCATACTGGCTATTTGGCTATTCACTTTTATCACTTACAACACTTAATGATATCACTTTTCTATATAAAAGTTCATATTACTTACAGCTAATTTGCATGCTTTCTGTTTTTCATATCAGGCAAATCGGTATGAATATCAATTTGTGTGCTACAGTCAGTGTGTCATTGTTGTTGTTGTTCAGTCACCCAGTCATGTACGACTGCAGCACACCAGGCCTCCCTGTCCCTCATCATCCCCCAGTTTGCCCAAATTCATGTTCATTGCATTGGTGATTCCATCCAGCCATCTCATCCTCTGATGCCCTCTTCTCCTTCTGCCCTCAATCTTTCCCAGCATCAGAGACTTTTCCAATGAGTCATCTATGTGCATCAGATGACCAAAATACTGGAGCTTAAGCTTTAGCATCAGTCCTTCCAGTGAAAATTCAGGGTTGATCTCCCTTAAGATTGACTGGTTTGATTTTGCTTTCCAAGGGACTTTGAGGTGTTCTGCCTTCTTTATGGCCCAGGTCTCACAACTGTATGTTATGACTGGGAAGACCATAACCTTGACTCTATGCACCTTTGTCAGCAGAGTAATGCCTCTGCTTTTTAGCAGACTTTCTATGTTTGTCTTCACTTTCCTGCCAAGAAGCAAATGTTTTCTGATTTCAAGGCTGCAGTCATTGTCTGCAGTGATTACATAAACCCCAAGAAGAGGAAATCTGTCACTACTTCCACCTTTTCCTCTTCTATTTGCCATCCAATAATGGGGCTGGGTGTCATGATCTTAGTATTTTTAATATTTAGTCTTAAGCCGGCTCTTTCACTCTCCTCCTTCATCCTCATCAAGAGACTCTTTAGTTTTTCTTCCCTTGCTTCCATTAGAGTGAAAGGAATACAACAGGGAAGTCTGCTGTCAAGCTGTTTGCTTAACCTATATGCAGAGTACATCATGAAAAACTCTTGGCTGGATGAGTTACAAGTTGGAATCAAGATATGTGGGAGAAACATCAACAACCTCAGATATGTGAATACCACCCTAACGGCAGAAAGCAAAGAGAAACTGTGAGTGTATGAATGTCTAATAATGCTCAACTTCTTTCTCTATGAAACTCTAGAGTTATATACAAAAATTGACATCAGATCAGTCACTCAGTCGTGTCCGACTCTTTGCGACCCCATGAATCACAGCACGCCAGGCCTCCCTGTCCATCACCAACTCCCGGAGTTCACTCAGACTCAAGTCCATCGATTCAATGATGCCATCCAGACATCTCATCCTCTGTCGTCCCCTTCTCCTCCTGCCCCTAATCCCTCCCAGCATCAGAGTCTTTTCCAATGAGTCAGCTCTTCGCATGAGGTGGCCAAAGTACTGGAATTTCAGCTTTAGCATCATTCCTTCCAAAGAAATCCCAGGGCTGATCTCCTTCAGGATGGACTGGGTGGATCTCCTTGCAGTCCAAGGGACTCTCAAGAGTCTTCTCCAACACCACAGTTCAAAAGCATCAATTCTTCGGCGCTCAGCCTTCTTCACAGTCCAACTCTCGCATCCATACATGACCCCAGGAAAAACCATAGCCTTGACTAGACGGACTTTTGTTGGCAAAGAAATGTCTCTGCTTTTGAATATGCTATCTAGGTTGGTCATAACTTTCCTTCCAAGGAGTAAGCATCTTTTAATTTCATGGCTGCAGTCACCATCTGTAAAGATTTTGGAGACCAGAAAAATAAAGTCTGATACAGTTTCCACTGTTTCCCCATCTATTTCCCATGAAGTGGTGGGACCAGATGCCATGATCTTCATTTTCTGAATGTTGAGCTTTAAGCCAACTTTTTCACTCTCCACTTTCACTTTCATCAAGAGGCTTTTTAGTTCTTCTTCACTTTCTGCCATAAGGGTGGTGTCATCTACATATCTGAGGTTATTGATATTTCTCCCAGCAATCTTGATTCCAGTTTGTGTTTCTTCCAGTCCAGCGTTTCTCATGATGTACTCTGCATATAAGTTAAATGAACAGGGTGACAATATACAGCCCTGATGAACTCCTTTTCCTATTTGGAACCAGTCTGTTGTTGCATGTCCAGTTCTTCCTGTTGCTTCCTGACCTGCATACGAATTTCTCAAGAGGCAGATCAGGTGTTCTTGTATGCCCATCTCTTTCAGAATTGTCCACAGTTTACTGTGATCCACACAGTCAAAGGCTTTGGCATAGTCAATAAAGCAGAAATAGATGTTTTTCTGGAACTCTCTTGCTTTTTCCATGATCCAGTGGATGTTGGTAATTTGATCTCTGGTTCCTCTGCCTTTTCTAAAACCAGCTTGAACATCAGGAAGTTCACGGTTCACATATTGCAGAAGCCTGGCTGGAGAATTCTGAGCATTACTTTACTAGCGTGTGAGATGAGTGCAGTTGTGCCATAGTTTGAGCATTCTTTGGCATTGCCTTTCTTTGGGATTGGAATGAAAACTGACTTTTTCCAGTCCTGTGGCCACTGCTGAGTTTTCCAAATGTGCTGGCATATTGAGTGCAGCACTTTCACAGCATCATCTTTCAGGATTTGGAATAGCTCAACTGGAATTCCATCACCTCCACTAGCTTTGTTTGTAGTGATGCTTTCTAAGGACCACTCAACTTCACATTCCAGGATGTCTGGCTCCAGGTCAGTGATCACACCATCGTGATTATCTGGGTCGTGAAGATCTTTTTTGTACAGTTCTTCTGTGTATTCTTACCACCTCTTCTTAGTATCTTCTTCTTCTGTTAGGTCCATACCATTTCTGTCCTTTATCGAGCCCATCTTTGCATGAAATGTTCCTTTGGTATCTCTGATTTTCCTGAAGAGATCCCTAGTCTTTCTGATTCTGTTGTTTTCCTCTATTTCTTTGCATTGATCGCTGAAGAAGGCTGTCTTATCTCTTCTTGCTATTCTTTGGAACTCTGCATTCGGATGCTTATATCTTTCCTTTTCTCTTTTGCTTTTTGCGTCTCTTCTTTTCACAGCTATTTCTAAGGCTTCCCCAGACAGCCATTTTGCTTTTTTGCATTTTTTTCTTTGGGAATGGTCTTAATCCCTGTCTCCTGTACAATGTCATGAACCTCAGTCCATAGTTCATCAGGCACTCTCTCTATCAGATCTAGTCCCTTAAATCTATTTCTCACTTCCACTGTATAATCATAATGGATTTGATTTAGGTCATACTTGAATGGTCTAGTGGTTTTCCCTACTTTCTTCAATTTAAGTCTGAATTTGGCAATAAAGAGTTCTTGATCTGAGCCACAGTCAGCTCCTGGTCTTGTTTTTATTGACTATATAGAGTTTCTTCATCTTTGGCTGCAAAGAATATAATCAATCTGATTTCGGTGTTGACCATCTGGTGATGTCCATGTGTACAGCCTTTTCTAGTGTTTTGGAAGAAGGTGTTTGCTATGACCAGTGCATTCTCTTGACAAAACTCTATTAGCCTTTGCCCTGCTTCATTCTATACTCGAAGGCCAAATTTCCCTGTTACTCCAGGTGTTTCTTGACTTCCTACTTTTGCATTCCAGTCCCCTATAATGAAAAGGACATCTTTTTTGGGTGTTAGTTCTAAAAGGTCTTTTAGGTCTTCATAGAACCATTCAACTTCAGCTTCTTCAGCGTTACTGGTTGGGGCATAGACTTGGATTACTGTGATATTGAACGGTTTGCCTTGGAAACGAACAGAGATCATTCTGTCGTTTTTGAGACTGCATCCAAGTACTGCATTTCAGACTCTTTTGTTGATCATGATGGCCACTTCATTTCTTCTGAGGGATTCCTGCCCCCAGTAGTAGATATAATGGTCATCTGAGTTAAATTCACCCATTCCAGTCCATTTCAGTTCGCTGATTCCTTGAATTTCGACATTCACTCTTCCCATCTCTTGTTTGACCACTTTCAGTTTGCCTTGATTCATGGACCTGACATTCCAGGTTCCTATGCAATATTGCTCTTTACAGCATTGGACCTTGCTTCTATGACCAGTCCCATCCACAGCTGGGTGTTGTTTTTGCTTTGGCTCCATCCCTTCATTCTTTCTGGAGTTATTTCTCCACTTATCTCCAGTAGCATATTGGGCACCTACTGACCTGGGTAATTTCTCTTTCAGTATCCTATCATTTTGCCTTTTCATGGGGTTCTCAAGGCAAGAATACTGAAGTGGTTTGCCATTCCCTTCTCCAGTGGACCACATTCTGTCAAATCTTTCCACCATGACCTGCCTGTCTTGGGTTGCCCCACGGGCATGGCTTAGTTTCACCCAGTTAGACAAGGCTGTGGTCCTAGTGTGATTAGATTGACTAGTTTTCTATGAGTATGGTTTCAGTGTGTTTGTCCTCTGATGCCCTCTTGCAACACCTACCGTCTTACTTGGGTTTCTCTTACCTGGGGCATGGGGTATCTCTTCACGGCTGCTCCAGCAAAGCATAGCCATTGCTCCTTACCTTGAACGAGGGTTATCTCCTCACCGCCACCCTTCCTGACCTTCAATGTGGGATAGCTCCTCTAGGCCCTCCTGTGCCCGCGCAGCCACGGCTCCTTGGACAGGTCTATTAAAAATGAACTTAATATTTACTAATTGAAAAATCACCTGTTTGAACAAAAGGGTCATATACTGTGACTTAAGTCCCAACAAAGTCAGAATTTGTAAAACTGAAAGTGAAGCAATTCCATATACAATTCATATTTTCTTGGCACTTTTACATAGAATAATTAATGTAAAATGATATACTAAGGTTATTTGATCTCTAATGTTCCTTCCAGCAATAACATTCCATGAGTCATACTGCAAAAAAGTGAAAGTTTCTTTATACTTTTAAATATTAGTGTGACAGATTCACATTATTCTTTTTCTAGTAGATTAACTTAAACATATCATATAAAGCTAAACAGCTTTTGAATAAAATATCTCTTATGTTACAGATACAACTTCTCTCAAAGCCATAAAATTCTGAATCCTAGTGAGCCATCCAGAAATATTAAAAATCACTAGCCATCTTGGAAATATGGCTGAGCCTAATATTGGCTTCATATAATAGGTATTTTATACTCTGTTTTAAAGCCCTGATTGCACAATGGTTCTCTATGCACAATAGCATTTGTATATTGAGATAACAAAGGGAAATATTATTATTTGTGCTTTTCCTTACTACTTATTTATAAAGGGCTTCCTAGTCAATCAGAAACCAAATTTATGTGTCTTCCGCATACATTCCCAGAGGTTCTATATGCTTCTGTAAAATATTTTATTATCTTATCCCAACTCATAAAACTGAGCTTTTAAATTTTTTTTCAATATCAGTAGTTGGTATCTTATACAAAGTGAAACAATTTTTTTTAAATGAAGAACTGTATTTTAATCAATTCATGTCAAGACACTTAAATTAGATATTTAAATAGTTGCTAATATTTATTCATTCAGCACTAACCTGTTCTATGGGTTATTGCTTATTTTTTACTACAAGCCTTGTCCTTCATCTGTTCTTTAGTCCATATTTTTATTTAGTTAGAATTGGGTTTTGGGATATGTAATGTATAACCCAAATTAATCCAAGAATATTTCTGTAACTTGTAAATGAAAGTGAAAGCTGCTAAGTATGTCCAACTCTTTGCGACCCCATGGACTATACAGTCCACGGAATTCTCCAGGCCAGAATACCGGAGTGGGTAGCCTTTCCCTTCTCCAGGGGATCTTTCCAACACAGGGATTGAACCCAGGTCTCCTGCATGGCAGAAGGATTCTTTACCATATGAGCCACAAACAGGAGGATTAAAAAAAACGGGGAAAGCTCTAGAGCAAAGTAGCAGACAAACCTGAGGCAGATGAAGATTTCTTCAAAATTTCTACAAAGGTTTAGCCTATTTTAGTTCTAGATTAACTGAGGAAAAGAGCCCCACTTTGGGTTAGAATAGAGAGAACATTTTTAGGTTAAGGACAGCATTTTAAGCAGACTTTATAAATTTCACTTTAATCCTGGTGACTTCCCCTGCCTCTAGGCGGAAATGCATCACCATATGACAATAAATACTGACCCTAAGTTAACCCTGGTAAGGCAGTTAGCAGGGAAGTTCTTTAAAATGACTATGATTAATATATTTGATAAGGCAGAGAAATAAATGTAGAAGGGTGGAATGGAAAGTATCACTAGAAAACTTGAATATAAAAATTTAAATCAAAATTCTAGATCTTAAAAAAATTGTAACTGAAATTACTAAAAGAAAAATATATATAAGACTGTATTTGTGCAATGAAGGATAACAAAACATATGGTAAATCTGAAAATCCCGGGAAAATATGAATACACTAAATATTTTCAGTCATGTGAGAAACAGTAAAAATGTATTCTTTATCTCATAGTGAAAAAAATCCTGGAAAAAAAAAAAGGAGAAAATAAAACAGAAGCAATATTTGAAGAGATGAATGTACAAAATTGCCCCAAACTGTTGAAAGACATGAGCCTTCACATTCAAGAAAACCTATAAACCATATACAGCATGAAAGAAGAAGAAAGAAGATGAGGTCAGGGAGAAGGAGAAGAAGAGCAGATAGAGGAGGACGAAGGAGATGAGAAGGGAAAATATCAGGAGTTACATCATAAGAAAACAGAAAGAAAATCTTACAAGTAGTCAGAGGAAGAAGGAGACATCTCTTTCAAAAGAGCAAAAATTAGCACTAACATAATTTGCCAAGTAAATGGTGAAAGCTAGAAGACAGAGGGATTATTCTGCTAAAGTTTGAAAGAAAATACCTGTTAAACTTAAATTCTACTTCAGTAAAAATAATTATTGAAAGTGAAGATAATTTTTGATTTTAACTACTATGTGAGTGGAGAAGGCAATGGCACCCCACTCCAGTACTCTTGCCTGGAAAATCCCATGGATGGAGGAGCCTGGTAGGCTGCAGTTCATGCTAAGGGTCAGACACGACTGAACAACTTCACTTTTACTTTTCACTTTCATGCATTGGAGAAGGAAATGGCAACCCACTCTAGTGTTCTTGCCTGGAGAATCCCAGGGACGGGGGAGCCTGGTGGGCTGCCGTCTATGGGGTCGCACAGAGTCAGACAAAACTGAAGTGACTTAGCAGCAGCAACTATGTAGAGTAGGAGGAGAAGGGGACGACAGAGGATGAGGTGGTTGGATGGCATCACCGACTCAATGGACACGAGTTTGAGTAGGCTCTGGGAGTTGGTGATGGACAGAGAAGCCTGGCGTGCTTCAGTCCATGGGGTTGCAAAGAGTAGGACATGACTGGGTGACTGAACTGAAGCAAATTTTGTAGAGAGTTACAAGAGACCGCTGTTCTCACTCTAACACAGATGATGAAGGCTAGAGCATCATAGTTATCTTGACATGTGAGAAAGCTGAGGAAAATAAGAAATCCATAGGAATTAAAAGACAGAATGTCGAAATGCCTTTTAAGAATGAGAGATCATGGCTTGCTTGCATTCTTACTGAAGCAGCAGGAAGGGGAAAAGTTTACTATGAAATGGGGTAGAAAAAAGAAAATTTAACATTTATTGACTGAGTGTGTCATTGCTCATATTTTGAAATTCCAAAGATCTGTAGCCATAGAGAAAGATTACATTAACTGACATTTCTTACACTCAGGACTTTACTGGATGATTGGAAATAATATGTTGAAAATAGAGTGACATAACAAGGTAGCAAAACAGTAGAAAATTACTCCCAGATATCCTGGACACTTAGCTAATGTAAGACAGTTAGAAACTCAGTAAGAATGCTAACACATGAGAATTAAAGCTATATATATAATGTATATATAATGTACCTATAAAATGTATACTGCTCTTTTTATGTTATGTTTATGAATTATACTGATAAAAAACTCATTTATTAAAAATGATTTCTAAGCACTGTCATGAACTTGAAAGTACACTATGTTTTTGCATAAAAAATAACATATGATAAGTCATTCTGCTTTCCATTTGAACTTGATATGCAAGCAAAGCTATTCTTTTCATGTGTTTAGTTTTAGGTGAAGTTAGATTTCAATTAGACCAAACTGATTTTTCTTCTGCCTTAACTGAATCTTCTTTTTCAATTTTGAAAATCATGTTACTAATTTGTAGGTAATATTAACATATGGGTTTATTTATGTTGGTAGCAATTAAAACAATGGTTTCTTTTTATTCTTTTCACTTGTCAAATCTTTACTACTGAAATGGGGTTCTTACGTTAGAATGATTTTTCATAAAGAATTATTTCCATTTAGAATGAAGTAAGATGTTTTTAACAATCATTAAGACCTTTTTCCAGTTTCTAATTCATGCATTCATCCATTTGAAAAAATAGAATGAGGAGCCCTGCAGGATATCTTGACCTCTTGGGTTGGTGAAAAAAAGTAGTACTGAATTTCTAAAGTTTCAGAAAATATTAAAATGATGATGCAAATACTATAAAATAGAAATTACACAAAGCTCTATACTTTCATTTGGCTTCATCATCAATATGATCATTCCTAAATCATTCTAAGATTAAACTGTGAATATGCTAAGTGAGCAGTGGTTGGGCGGTTCTGGGGCAGCTAGAAGCCAAGGAGATACCCCACGTCCAAGGTCAGGAGCAGCGACTGCACTTCGCTAGAGCAGCCATGAAGAGATATCCCCTGTCCAAGGTAAGAGAAACCCTAGCAAGACAGCAAGCACAGAGAGAGGGCATCAGAGGGCAGACAGACTGAAACCACAATCACAGAAAACTAACCAATCTAATCACATGGACACAGCCTTGTTTAACCCAGTGAAACTAAGCCATGCCACGTAGGGCCACCTGAGATGGGCGGGTCATGGTGGAGAGATCTGACAGAATGTGGTCCACTGGAGAAGGGAATGGCAAACCACTTCAGTATTCTTGCCTTGAGAACCCCATGAATAGTATGAAAAGGCAAAAAGATAGGACACTGAAAGATGAAATCCCCAGGTTGGTAGGTGCCCAATATGCTACTTGAGATCAGTGGAGAAATAACTCCAGAAAGAATGAAGATATGGAGCCAAAGCAAAAACAACACCCAGTTGTGGATGACACTGGTGATAGAAGCATCAGCAGTCTTGATAGATACAGCACCACACAAGTCCGATGCTGTAAAGAGCAATATTGCATAGGAACCTGGAATGTCAGGTACATGAATCAAGGCAAATTGGAAGTGATCAAACAGGAGATGGCAAGAGAGAACGTCCACATTTTAGGAATCAGCAAACTAAAATGGACTGGAATGGGTGATATAAACTCAGATGATCATTATATCTACTACTGTGGGCAAGAATCCCTTAGAAGAAATGGAGTAGCCACCATAGTCAACAAAAGAGTCTGAAATGTAGTACTTGGATGCAGTCTCAAAAACGACAGAATGATCTCTGTTCGTTTCCAAGGCAAACCATTCAATATCATGGTATCCAAGTCTATGCCCCAACCAGTAACGCTGAAGAAGCTGAAGTTGAATGGTTTTATGAACACCTACAAGACCTTTTAGAACTAACACCCAAAAAAGATGTCCTTTTCATTATAGGGGACTGGAATGCAAAAGTAGGAAGTCAAGAAACACCTGGAGTAACAGGCAAACTTGGCCTTAGAACACAGAATGAAGCAGGGCAAAGGCTAATAAGGTTTTGCCAAGAGAACACACTCGCCATAGCAAACACCCTTTTCCAACCACACAAGAGAAGACTCTACACATGGGCATCACCAGATGGCCAACACCAAAATCAGACTGATTATATTCTCCAGCCAAAGATGGAGAAGCTCTATACATTCAGCCAAAGAAATACCAAAAGTTGACTATGGCTCAGATCATGAACTCTTTGTTGCCAAATTCAGACCTAAATTGAAGAAAGTAGGGGAAATCACTAGACCATTCAGGTATGACTTAAATCAAATTCCTTATGATTATACAATGGAAGTGAGAAATAGATTTAAGGGACTAGATCTGATAGAGTGACTGATGAACTATGGATAGAGATTTGTGACATTGTACAGGAGACAAGCATCAAGACCATCACCAAGAAAAAGAAATGCAAAAAAGCAAAATGACTGTCTGAGGAGGCCTTACAAATACCTGTGAAAAGAAGAGAAGTGAAAGCAAAGGAGAAAAGGAAAGATATACCTATTTGAATGCAGAATTCCAAAGAATAGCACGGAGAGATACAAAAGCCTTCCTCAGTGATCATTGCAAAGAAATAAAGGAAAACAACAGAATGGGAAAGACTAGAGATCGTTTCAAGAATATTAGAGATACCAAGGGAATATTTCATGTAAATATCGGCTCAATAGAGGACAGAAATGGTATGGACCTAAGAGAAGAAAAGATATTAAGAAGAGGTGGCCAGAATACACAGAACTATACAAAAAAGATCTTCATGACCCAGATAATCACGATGGGGTGATCACTCACACCCACCTAGAGCCAGACATCTGGATGGGAAGTCAAGTGGGCCTTAGGAAGCACCACTATCAACAAAGCTAGTGGAGGTGATGGAATTCCAGTTGAGCTACTTCAAATCCTAAAGTATGCTATGAAAGTGCTGCACTCAATATGCCAGCAAATTTGGAAAACTCAGCAGTGGCCACAGGACTGGAAAAGGTCAGTTTTCATTCACATCCCAAAGAAAGGCAATGCCAAAGAATGCTCAGACTACCGCACAATTGCACTCATCTCACACGCTAGTAAAGTAATGCTCAAAATTCTTCAAACCAGGCTTCAGCAATACATGAACTGTGAACTTCCAGATATTTAAGCTGTTTTTAGAAAAGGCAGAGGAACAAGAGATCCTATTGTCAATATCTGCTGGGTCATCGAAAAAGCAAGAGAGTTCCAGAGAAACATCTACTTCTGCTTTATTGACTATGCCAAAGCCTTTGACTGTGTGGATCACCACAAACTGTGGAAAATTCTGAAAGAGATGGGCATACAAGAACACCTGACTTGCCTCTTGAGAAATCTGTATGCAGGTCAGGAAGCAACAGTTAGAACTGGACATAGAACAACAGACTGGCTCCAAATAGGAAAAGGAGTACGTCAAGGCTGTATATTGTCACCCTGCTTATTTAACTTCTATGCAGAGTACATCATGAGAAATGCTGGGCTGGATGAAGCACAAGTTGGAATCAAGATTGCTGGGAGAAATATCAATAACCTCAGATATGCAGATGACACCACTCTTTTGGCAGAAAGTGAAGAAGAACTTTCTTGTTGAAAGTGAAAGAGGAGAATGACAAAGTTGGCTTAAAGATCAACATTCAGAAAACTAAGATCATGGCATCTGATCCCATCAGTTCATGACAAATAGATGGGGGCACGGTGAAAACAGTGGCTGACTTTCTTTTGGGGGGCTCCAAAAGTACTGCAGACAGTGAATGCAGCCATGAAACTAAAAGATGCTTGCTCCTTGTAAGAAAAGTTATGACCAACCTAGACAGCATATTAAAAAGCAGAGACATTATTTTGCCAACAAAGGTCCATCTAGTCAGTGCTATGGTTTTTTCAGTAGTCATGTATGAATGTGAGAGTTGGACTGTAAGAAAGCTGAGCACTGAAGAACTGATGCTTTTGAACTGTGGTGTTGTGAGTCCCTTGGACTGGAAGGAGATCCCACCAGTCCATCCTACAGAAAATCAGTCCTGAATATTTATTGGAAGGACTGATGCTGAGCTGAAACTCCAATACATTGGCCACCTGATGCAAAGAACTGACTCATTGGAAAAGACCCTGATGTTGGGTGAGATTGAAATCAGAAGGAGAAAGGGACGACAGAGGATGAGATGGTTGGATGGCATCACCGTTTAATGGACAGGAGTTTGAGTAAGCTCCAGGAGTTAGTGATGGACAAGGAGGCCTCATGGACTGCAGTCCATGGGCTCACAAAGTGTTGGACACATTTGAGCAACTGAACTGAACTGTGCCTTGCCATCCTCAAGATAAGTTTACCACATGTGTCTGCATTTGAATGTTGCCCTAAGTGAAGAATTCCTTATTCTGGTGTCGATGCGCATAATAATGAAAGAACTAAAAGTAAAAGTTGTCAGAGGTCTCTTAGATTGCTAGGGAAATAATTCATTTCACATTCTGAAATAACAGACTCTCATTTCTCTTAGTAATGACACTTGAGAATTCATTAAAGTAACAAGTCCACATTGATTGACAGTCCATGTTGATTACTGAACACAGCTCTCTCTGTTCCAGTTTTTCATTTGTTCTCTTGCTTTGTTCTCTTGTCTTTGCCTCAGTAGACGTTCTGTTTCAATATGTCTGTACTTTGAAGATGAAATGAAGTTTTACAATATATACTTTTTCTCTTTTAGGAAAAAGTTTAAAGTGGGAACATTGGCAGTATTGTCAATATTTTATCTGTATAGTTTGTTTCCCTTTGATTATAGGTTTGCCATTTATACTAAGTCAGAGTCTAGTAAATGAATTGGTTGTGACATAGTTGATCTGCAAATGTCAGTTCAGATGTGTTGGGGGATATATTTCCACATTATTAACTACATCATTGATTTAGCCTGCTAACTGATATTATTTCAAGAGTTGGCAAAGAAGAGGTCAACTCAGCTACAGTTCTAACAGACACAACCTCAATTCCTTCAACATTGGTATAAGACTCATTCATTTTAACAAAAACTCTTTTCTTCACCTCCAGATATGTTTCTAGTTTCTGTCACATTTTGAATCCAGTCAGATTTGTGATCTTATGTTTCTTACCTCTGATAATGCATACAGGAACATCTTTCTTATCAGTGTCTTTGTTTCATCATTCATGATGAAATATCAAACCTGAGAAATATGCATTTACTATGTGTTTGAGCATCTATTTGAAAATCTCATCTTTTAAAGCCAAAGGTGGAATATTTTTGTATATCCCAGTCCTCTGGAGATTCTGTGTCTACAATATGCTGACAAGTCAGTGTTCTCTCAAGCAAATCTAATTTCCTTTCTTCCAAAGTAATTCTAAATGTTTGTATTATGTCTTTTAGATTTTTGTATCGAGTCAGGCCAGACCTTTTGTTTCAGGACACTGCTCAATTTTATGTTTTACTACAAAATTTTTGTTATAATTTGTATGCTATTGAAATATGTCCGTTACAGCAGGTTATAAAACTCGAGTGGAATCGGAGCCATGTAAAACACTAATAGAAAACCATCGAAAATGGACTTCTTTGGTGCAAGTACAGTTGGAATTTTCCAGGGTAATTTTACCACCCTGCTCAGTGACCTCTCTGTAATGTAAATGTATAATATAACTGGATTTAAAGTAGCATAATAATTATAATTCATATTGCCTGAGTTCTAATCTTAGCTGTGTCACATAAGAGCTATGTGACCTTGAGCAAGATAATAGATCCTTCTGTGTCACAGTTTCTGTTCAAATAATGTATACATAGAGGTATAGAACTTAGAAGATTCTTTGGCATATATTTATGGTTCAAAAAAAGGTACTCATTTTTATAATCATTTTTGTTGCTGCTGCTCTTGTTACTATTTAAGTACTCAGGGTGCATGTGCCTTGGGTAAATAAGAGGAATAACTTAAAACTATGTAGAAAATCTTCTGAGTCATCTAGAAAAATATTCACCATCCCCCTGCAGAGCAGAAGCAGATCTTTGCAGCTAAACTTCTTTGTACTCTGCTAACGAGCTGTCAAATGGTAATGCAATTTCTATTTTTTTACTGCTCTTTCATTTATGCCACTTAAATGTACACAAGGAAATTTAGAACTTTATGTTTAAAATTTTACTATGTGCATTTCATCAATTCTAATAATACTTGACAAAAATTTCAACATTAGATTTTGGCAACTTTCACAATCTTGGGCTCAAACAGGACTTGAAGCTCTTTCAGAAGGAATATCTTCATTATGGATAAAGAATATGTTTTCTCCTTGATAAGTTTGGATAAAAAGTAATATGTGTTTGATATTAATGCCTATAATTCTCAGTATTTTCTAGTTTCAAATACTTGTAATATATAATCTTTCCAAAAAGCCTTAGGTGGAATTTAAATAGCTTCATTCAGGGTTGGTTGGTTTGTAATGCCAGGAAAAAAAAAAAAAAAACATGATTTAATATGGCTCTTTGGGGGAGAAGTGGGACCAGTTGGTAGACATGTTAGCATTGTCTCTCTGGTAATAAAATAGACTTATGAGACAATATAATCCAAGACTCTGAGCTTTTCAAACATTTGCTAAGGGTGTGCAGAGGAATCAAAGAATAAAAGTATACAACTTCTAAGTTTTCTTTTCCTTTTTATATGTTAAGATCCTTACTGCACCCAAATATTTAGAAAGCTACTTGAATATAAATTTCTTCGCCCTCCCAGCAAAAAATTTGGTGACATCCTGTGAGATAACCAGAGATAACTTTGTTTATAGCTAAGCATCATTGAAAATCACTGGGTGATGATGACTTAGCTAAAAATTAAGGAAATAGAGGTACTTATTTTTTTAAATCCTCAAATCAAGGAAAACTCCTTCTTTGTTCTAAAGAACATCATTGACCACAGGGGCAAATTTCTAGCTAGTTTCCAAGTGAAAGTGAAAATGTTAGTTGCTCAGTCATGTCTGACTCTTTGTGACTCCATGGTCTGTCAATGGGATTCTCCAGGCAAGAATATTAGAGTGGGTTGCCATTCCCTTCTCCAGGGGATCTTTCTGACCCAGAGATTGAACTTGGGTCTCCTGCATTGCAGGCAGATTCTAAATTATCACTTAAAGTGCCTCAATATGGCCCCAATACACTCTTTATCTTGCTCTTTTTACCATTCAAAGGGGTGATACCTTTTTGGCTGTTTTATTATCCCATCTGTAGTAAAAGTAAATATCAATAACTTCATGAAAAAGACAAAAAGGGGCATTTAATTTTATATCATATAAATGTTTAGTATGTTTTTTTAACCTGTAAATTCTTATTACGATAGGAATCTTTCCACTTTGAAGCTGTTAGATTAGATGATACTTGTTTGTGTTCCTGAGAAGCAGATCCTGAAGGGATTTGAGGTAAAGTGGCTTCTCTTGGAGGTGCAACAACACTGAAGTGATATTGTAAGTGAAACAAGGATGAGTGAGAAGGTAATGAGAAAAGGTGTATTTTAAGTTCATAAAAAATATTTACATGTATGTGTAGTTGTCATGCTTTCTGCAGTTTAACTCATCTGTTCATAGTTTCATCTATAATTATTAGTAAAAGTGATAGATAACAGAAAAAAGGGAAGGATATCATACAAACACCACCACTTATCATTAGACATTTGTCTTCAGAAACCAATAGTATTGAGAGAAGGATTGCTTTTTGACTTTAGAATATATTTTCAGTAATGGCATAACTTCTGACTGAGTATTGGGAGAGTGTAAATTACTTGATATGGGGAGTGTGACACTTATGAAGTCATAACAAAAGACTTCAGGAAGGAGTGACAGTGAGAGTCTCAAGTGTATCACTGATAAATGGCTAAGCCATCAAAAAAATTTCTCAAGTTACACTGATCAGCAAAGACTAATTCTGAGCTTCATACTATGCAAATCAGAAAATAACCTCTATGTGTCAGGCCTGTATTTCCAGGTGAAAATTCACCTAGGGTAGTGGTTCTCGATGGGAGGGTCAATTTGCCCCTGAGAAAAGTTTGGCAAACCACTTCAATATCCTTGACTTGAGAACCCCATGAACAGTATGAAAAGGCAAAAAGATAGGACACTGAAAGATGAACTCCCCAGGTCGGTAGGTGCCCAATATGCTACTTGAGATCAGTGGAGAAATAACTCCAGAAAGAATAAAGGGATGGAACCAAAGCAAAAACAACCCTCAGTTGTGGATGGGAAGCAAGGTCCAATGCTGTAAAGAACAATATTGTCTAGGAACCTAGAAAGTTAGGCCCATGAATCAATGCAAATTGGAAGTGATCAAACAGGAGATGGCAAGAGTGAACATCGACATTTTAGGAATCAGTGAACTAAGATGAACTGGAATGGGTGAATTTAACTCAGATGACCATTATATCTACTACTGTGGGCAGGAATCCCTCAGAAGAAATTGAGTAGCCATCATAGTCAACAAAAGAGTCCGAAATGCAGTAGTTGGATACAACCTCAAAAACGACAGTATGATCTCTGTTGGTTTCCAAGGCAAACCATTCAACATCACAGTAATCCAAATCTATGCCAAAGCAATAATGCTGAAGAAGCTGAAGTTTAATGGTTATATGAAGACCTACAAGACCTTCTATAACTAACACCCCCAAAATATGTCCTTTTCATTATAGGGGACTGGAATGCAAAAGTAGGAAGTAAAGAAATACCTGGAGTAACAGGCAAATTTGGCCTTCGAGTATAGAATGAAGCAGGGTGAAGGCTAATAGAGTTTTGTCAAGAGAATGCACTGGTTATAACAAACACCCTCTTCCAACAATACTAGAAAAGGCTCTACACAAGGACATCACCAGACGGCCAATACTGAAATCAGATTGATGGAGAAGCTCTATACATTCAGCCAAAACAATACCAGGAGCTGACTATGGCTCAGATCATGGACTCCTTATTGCCAAATTGAGATTTAAATAGGGAAAACCTCGAGACCATTCAGGTATGACCTAAATAAAATCCCTTAAGATTACACAGTGGAAGTGAGAAATAGATTCAAGGGATTATATCTGTTAGACAGAGTGCCTGAAGAAAAATAGAGGTTCATGACATTGTACAGGAGACAGTGATCAAGACCATCCCCAAGAATAAAAATGCAAATATGCAACATGGTTGTCTGAGGAAGCCTTACAAATAGCTGTGAAAAGAAGAGAAGTGAAAGGCAAAGGAGAAAAGAAAGATATACCCAGTAGCATTCCATTTGAATTCCAGTTGAGCTATTTCAAATGCTAAAATATGCTATGAAAGTGCTGCACTCAATATGACAGCAAATTTGGAAAACTCAGTAGTGGCCAGAGGACTGGAAAAGGTCAATTTTCATTATCCCAAAGAAAGGCAATGTCAAAGAATGTTCAAACTACTGCACAATTACACTCATCTCACACACTAGCAAAGTAATGCTCAAAATTCTCAAAGTCAGGCTTCAACAGTACTTGAACCGTGAACTTCCAGATGCCCAAGCTGGATTTACAAAAGGCAAAGGGACTCGAGATCAAACTGCCACATCTACTGGATCATCAAAAAAGCAAGATACTTCCAGAAAAACATCTACTTCTGCTTTACTGACTATACCAAAGCCTTTGTGTGGACCAAAACAAACTGGAAAATTCTTAAAGAGACAGAAATACCAGACCACCTGACCTGCCTCCTAAGAATTCTGTATGCAGGTCAGGAAGAAACAGTTAGTACTGGATATGGTACAACAGACTGGTTCCAAATAGGAAAAGAAGTACATCAAGGTTGTATATTGTCATCCTGCTTATTTAACTTATATTCAGAGTACATCACGAGAAACACTGGGTTGGATGAAGCACAAGCTGGAATCAAGATTTCCAGGAGAAATATGCAGATGACACCACCCTTATGACAGAAAGTGTAGAACTAAAGAATCTCTTGATGAAAGTGAATAGGAGAGTGAAAAAGTTGGCTTAAAGATCAACATTCAAAAATGAAGATCATGGCATCCAGTCCCATCACTTCATGGGAAATAGATGGGGAAACAGTGGCTGACTTTAATTTGGGGGGCTCTATAATCACTGCAGATGGTGATTGCAGCCATGAAATTAAAAGACGCTTACTCCTTGGAAGGAAAGTTATGACCAACCTAGATAGCATATTAAAAAGCAGAGACATTACTTTGCCAACAAAGGTCCGTCTAGTCAAGGTTATAGTTTTTCCAGTAGTCATGTATGGATGTGAGAGTTGGACTATAAAGAAAGCTGAGTGCCGAAGAATTGATGCTTTTGAACTGTGGTTTTGGAGAAGCCTCTTGAGAGTCCTTTGGACTGCAAGGAGATCCAACCAGTCCATCCTAAAGGAGCTCAGTCCTGGGTGTTCATTGGAAGGACTGATGTTGAAGCTGAAACTCCAATACTTTGGCCACCTGATGTAAAGAGCTGACTCATGTGAAAAGACCCTGATTCTGGGATAGATAAAGGCAGGAGGAGAAAGGGACGACAGAGGATGAGATGTTTGGATGGCATCACCGACTCAATGGACATGAATTTGAGGAAACTCCTGGTGTTGGTGACAGACAGGGAGGCCTGGAGTACTGCAATCCATTGGGTCACAAAGAGTTGGATATGACTGAGCGACTGAACTGAACTGAGGGTTTTTGGTCGTCACAGTTTAAGGGAATTCTATTTGCAGTGATGGACAGAAGCCAGAGATGCTTCAATCATTCTACAATGCAAAGGAGAGACACTAAAAATAAAGAATGATCTGGCCAAAGATGCTGGTAGAATCAAAGTTGAGAAATCAGTTCAGTTCAGTTCAGTCGCTTAGTCGTGTCCAACTCTTTGCGACCCCATGAATTGCAGCACTCCAGGCCTCCCTGTCCATCACCAACTCCCGGAGTTCACTCAGACTCACGTCCATCGAGTCAGTGATGCCATCCATCCATCTCATCCTCTGTTGTCCCCTTCTCCTCCTGTCCCCAATCCCTCCCAGCATCATAGTCTTTTCCAATGAGTCAGCTCTTCGCATGAGGTGGCCAAAGTACTGGAATTTCGGCTTTAGCATAATTCCTTTCAAAGAAATCCCAGGGCTGATCTCCTTCAGAATGGACTGGCTGGATCTCCTTGCAGTCCAAGGGACTCTCAAGAGTCTTCTCCAACACCACAGTTCAAAAGCATCAATTCTTCAGCGCTCAGCTTTCTTCACAGTCCAACATCACATTCATACATGACCGCTGGAAAAAAAAACATAGCCTTGACTAGATTGACCTTTGTTGGCAAATAATGTCTCTGCTTTTGAATATGCTATTTAGGTTGGTCATAACCTTTCTTCCAAAGAGTAAGTGTCTTTTAATTTCATGGCTGCAGTCACCATCTGTAGTGCTTTTGGAGCCCCCAAAATAAAGTCTGACACTGTGTCCACTGTTTCCCCATCTATTTCCCATGAAGTGATGGGACCAGATGCCATGATCTTCGTTTTCTGAATGTTGAGTTTAAAGCTAACTTTTTCACTCTTCTTTTTCACCTTCGTCAAGAGGCTTTTGAGTTCCTCTTCACTTTCTGCCATAAGGGTGGTGTCATCTGCATATCTGAGGTTATTGATATTTCTCCTGGCAATCTTGATTCCAGCTGTGCTTCTTCCAGCCCAGCATTTCTCATGATGTACTCTGCATATAAATTAAATAAGCAGGGTGACAATATACAGCCTTGACATATTCCTTTCCCTATTTGGAACCAGTCTGTTGTTCCATGTCCAGTTCTAACTGTTGCTTACTGACCTGCATACAAATTTCTCAAGAGGCAGGTCAGGTGGTCTGGTATTCCCGTCTCTTTCAGAATTTTCCACAGTTTATTGTGATCCACACAGTCAAAGGCTTTGGCATAGTCAATAAAGCAGAAATAGATGTTTTTCTGGAACTCTCTTGCTTTTTCGATGATCCAGCAGATGTTGGCAATTTGGTCTCTGGTTCCTCTGCCTTTTCTAAAAACAGCTTGAACAACTGGAAGTTCACGGTTCACATATTGCTGAAGCCTGGCTTGGAGAATTCTGAGCATTACTTTACTAGCATGTGAGATGAGTGCAATTGTGCGGTAGTTTGAGCATTCTTTGTCATTGCCTTTCTTTGGGATGGGAATGAAAACTGACCTTTTCCAGTCCTGTGGCCACTGCTGAGTTTTCCAAATTTGCTGACATATTGAGTGCAGCACTTTCACAGCTTCATCTTTTAGGATTTGAATGAGCTCAACTGGAATTCCATCACCTCCACTAGCTTTGTTTGTAGTGATGCTTTCTAAAGCCCACTTGACTTCACATTCCAGGATGTCTGGTTCTAGGTCAGTGACCACACCATCGTGATTATCTGGGTCATGAAGATCTTTTTTGTACAGTTCCTCTGTGTATTCCTGCCACCTCTTCTTAATATCTTCTGCCTCTGTTAGGGCCATACCATTTCTGTCCTTTATCAAGCCCATCTTTGCATGAAATGTTCCCTTGGTCTCTAATTTTCTTGAAGAGATCTCTAGTCTTTCCCATTCTGTTGTTTTCTTCTAATTGTTTGCATTGATTGCTGACGAAGGCTTTCTTATCTCTTCTTGCTAATCTTTGAAATCTGCATTCAGATACCTATATCTTTCCTTTTCTCTTTTGCTTTTCACTTCTCTTCTTTTCACAGCTATTTGTAAGGCCTCCCCAGACAGCCATTTTGCTTTTTTGCATTTCTTTTCCATGGGGATGGTCTTGATCCTTGTCTCTTGTACAATGTCATGAACCTCCATCCATAGTTCATCAGGCACTCTATCAGATCTAGTCCCTTAAATCTATTTCTCACTTCCACTGTATAATCATAAGGGATTTGATGTAGGTCATACCTGAATGGTCTAGTGGATTTCCCTACTTTCTTCAATTTCTGTCTGAATTTGGCAATAAGGAGTTCATGATCTGAACCTTAGTCAGCTCCTGGTCTTATTTTTGTTGACTGTATAGAGCTTCTCCATCTTTGGCTGCAAAGAATATAATCAATCTGATTTCTTTGTTGACCATGTGGTGATGTCCATGTGTAGAGTCTTCTCTTGTGTTGTTGGAAGAGGGTGTTTGCTCTGACCAGTGCATTTTATTGGCAAAACTCTATTAGTCTTTGCCCTGCTTCATTCTGTATTCCAAGGCCAAATTTGGCCATTGCTCCAGATGTTTCTTGACTTCCTACTTTTGCATTCCAGTCCCCTATAATGAAAAGGATATCTTTTTTGGATGTTAGTTCTAAAAGGTCTTATAGGTCTTCATAGAACCATTCAACTTCAGCTTCTTCAGTGTTACTACTGGTTAAGACATAGACTTAGATTACTGTGATATTGAATTGTTTGCCTTGGAAATGAATAGAGATCATTATGTTGTTTTTGAGATTGCATCCAAGTACTGCATTTTGGACTCTTTTGTTGACCATGATGGCTACTCCACTTCTTCTAAGGGATTCCTGCCCACAGTAGTAGATATAATGGTCATCTGAGTTTATATCACCTATTCCAGTCCATTTTAGTTTGCTGATTTCTAGAATGTTGACGTTCACTCTTGCCATCTTTTGTTTGACCACTTCCAATTTGCCTTGATTCATGGACCTCACATTCCAGGTTCCTATGCAATATTGCCTTTTACAGCATCAGACCTTGCTTATATCACCAGTCACATCTACAGCTGGGTACTGTTTTTGCTTTGGCTCCATCCCTTCATTCTTTCTGGAGTTATTTCTCTACTGATCTCCAGTAGCATATTGGGCACCTACTGACCTGGGGAATTCCTCTTTCAGTAGCCTATCAGTTTGCCTTTTCATACTGTTCATGGGGTTCTCAAGGCAAGAATACTGAAGTGGTTTGCCATTCCCTTCTCCAGTGGACCACATTCTGTCAGACCTCACCACCATGACCCGCCCATCTTGGGTGGCCCCATGGGCATGGCTTAGTTTCATTGAGTTAGACAAGGCTGTGGTCCTAGTGTGATTAGATTGACTAGTTTTCTGTGAGTATGGTTTCAGTGTATCTGCCCTCTGATGCTCTCTCTCAACACCTACTGTCTTACTTTTGTTTCTCTTACCTTGGACAAGGGGTATCTCCTCACCGCCACCCCTTCTGACCTTGAACCTGGAATAGCTCCTCTAGGCCCTCCTCCGCCTGAAACCACCACTCCTTGGAGGCCAGGTTGCTCCTCCCGGCCGCCGCCCTTGGCCTCGGGCATGGGGAATGTCTTCCCGGTCGCCACCCCTGGCCTCGGCCGTGGGGTAGGTCTTCTCAGCTGTTCCTGCGCCATTGCAGCCTGGCACTCTTGGGCGCTGCCCCTGACCTCGGACGTGGGGCAGCCGCCCACGGTAAATGCGTGGGTTGCAGCCACCCGCGCTAAATGCGCAGGTCGCGGCCACCCGAGGTAAAAAATAAAGACTTATTTGGAGCAATTTCAGCCATGAGCCTTGAAGTCTGGAATTAACAATCTACTGAGAAGGGGCAGTGACTATTGGGATGAGGAAAACTTGTTTTTGTGTTTTTTGTACTTTCTTACTGCATGGGCAAAAATTATTGATATCTCCAAGAGGATTGAGCAGGGAGTTTTAGATTGTTGGAAATCCTGACTGGGTTGATTGAACACTAGCTTTTTTATGAGAGCTTAAGTACTAAGAAATAAAATTTCTGAATCTTGTATCAATCAATTCAGGCAAATAAAAGAGAAACAATAAGTATATAGATATATTATGTAAATATTTCAAAATTATATTGTAGAACAATGTCTATATATTTCTCTTGAAAATATATTTTCAATATTAATGAAGTACTAGGCAAGTTGTGGAGAGAGTGAAACATAGAGATGTTCTTTTAAAATATTATTTCTCCATGCTTTCTAGTGAAATTTTAAATATGAGAAGTCTCAATGAATTATATTATTGAAATGAAGTCTTACTTCCAGTTCAAAAAACTACAATAGGATGTAACAATAATAATGGTTTTCCACATAATTCTGGGAAAATATCATCATATGATTTCTCAAAAATTAACAAATATTAATAAAATGCCTCTAGTATTTTTATATGAAAAATAGTTTCACTGTTGATTTGTAGAATGTACTTACCACTTATTTTAAAATTAAGTGATAATCATAGCAAAGCTCTAAGTCTAATTTGCACTATTGATTTCCTAGTTAATTGTAAATGTCTTTTTTTCTGAGCTTTCCCCTTCAAGAAGCATTACTTAGCATATATTTTAAATGTGCACCGACTAGTATTGTTTGTAATAGAATGTACCGGAAGAAGGATAGGATCTGGATTAGGCATTCTGAGGCCAGGATCTGAGAAAGGGCTTGAGGGGTCTTTGTCTCAAAATTTAAATGGAAATTCTCTATTTGAATGTAATTTTGTCTTCATGAGGAAGCAGGCTATAGTTTTCATAGGATTGTGACAAGGTTCATGGACTGAGTATTTGTATCTATTACACCAGAGAAAAGTGAGAAAAGGCTTAGATCAGTCAGAAACTCTAATTCTCTCCCTTTTCTACAGGGAAATATAAAATTAAAGTTGTCGTATCCCCTACTGCAACAGAGAACAAGAAAGGTGAAAAATTTTTGTCACTCTAGGCTTATAAGAAATATCCATTTTTTAAAAAACCACAGAGACCTTTTTTAAAAAATATATTTTAAATTGGAGGATAATTGCTTTACAATGTTTTGTTGGTTTCTACCATACAGTGTGAATCAGACATGAGTATACATATATCCTTTCCCTCTTAAGCCTCCCTCCCCGCCTCCTCCTTGTTCCACTCCTCTAGGTTATCACAGAGCACCACGCTGAACTCCCTGTGTTATACAGCAGCATCCCACTAGCTACCTATTTTACAAATGGTGGTGCATATATGCCAACACTACTCTCTCAATTTGTCCTACCCTCTCCTTCTCCTGGGCTTTTCCGGTTGCTCAATGGTAAAGAATCCCCCTGCAATGCAGGAGACACAGGATACCACTACGCATCTTGTTGTGTTTTTTTCATTACATCTTCAGTTGTAGAGATGCTTTTCTGCTAGTCTTAGGGTCATTTTCATTGATAGCTGTTCTGTAAATGGTTGCTATTTTGGATTGCCCATGGAAGCAGGTGAGCTTAGGGTCTTCCGACTCTGCCACGTTGGCTACATCTCTACGTATATCAGTGTGTTTTTTACTTATGCTTGCTCAGTGTACTCTTACATGTTTGTACTGTATTTGCTCTCATATTGAATACTTTCTTCCAAACAGTTGATAATATAAATAAAATGAAAGAATTAATAAAAAACACACATTTTCAAATATTTTTGATTCATTTTAAAATGCAAATCAATAAAAACTATAATTTTAAGATATCTCTACCCACTGCTCTGAAAGTTTTGAGAATACACACACACACAGACAAAATTTTAATAAGTCAGATTTAAAAAACAATATATATAAAACTTTTAAGACACAAACCACGCCATCTAGACACTGCAGTTGTTATTGCTGTTGTTCAGTGGCTCAGTTGTTTCCAACTATTTGTGAGCCCATGGACTGCAGCACACCAGGTTTCCCTATCCTTCACCATCTCCTGGAGTGTGCTCAAACTCATGTCCATTGAGTCTTTGATGCCCCCCAACCATCTCATCATCTGTTCCCTTCTCCTCCTGCCCTTGATCTTTCAGCATCAGGGTCTTTTCTAATGAGTTGGCTCTTCACATCAAGTGGCCAATGTATTGGAGCTTCAGCTTCAGCATCAGTCCTTCCAATGAATATTCAGGTCTGATTTCCTGTAGGACTGACTGGTTGGAACTCCTTGCAGTCCAAGGGACTCTCAAGAGTCCTCTACAACACCACAGTTCAAAAGTATCAATTCTGCATCACTCAGACTTCTTTACGGTCCAACTCTCACATCCATATGTGACTACTGGAAAAAATCATAGTTTTGACTAGTCAACACAGTACTGTCTCTGCTTTTTAATTCGTTGTCTAGGTTTGTCATAGCTTTCCTTCCAAGGACTAAGCATCTTTAAATTTCGCTGCTTGCTGTCACCATCTGCAGTGATTTTGGAGCCCAAGAAAATAAAGTTTGTCACTGTTTCCATTGTCTCCCATCTATTTGCCATGAAGTTATGGGACCAGATGTCATGATCTTTGTTTTTTGTATGTTGAGTTTTAAACCAGCTTTTTCACTCTCCTCTTTCACCTTCATCAAGAGGCTCTTTAGTTCCTCTTCACTTTCTTTTTTTTTTTTTATTTTATTTTATTTTTAAACTTTACATAATTGTATTAGTTTTGCCAAATATCAAAATGAATCTGCCACAGCAGTGTAATCACTGCCAATTAACCTATTGCAGTCTCTATCTCTGCAACAATTTTTAAAAAGTTAAAAATTATTGCTCTATGATTCTTTTTCTCAATTTTTATTTAAGAATGTTCAATTTATTTCCTTTAAAGCATTCCTTGGAGAAGGAAATGGCAACACACTCCAGTGTCCTCACCTGGAGAATCCCATGGATGGAGAAGCCTGGTAGGCTGCAGTCCATGGGGTCGCACAGAGTCGGACACGACTGAAGCAACTTGGCAGCAAAGCATTCCTATAGCAATGTGTTTGGATTTCCGTTATAGTTATCATGTCATTCTGAATTTCATTATGATTAACAGTAACATTTCTTTATTCCATAAGAGATTACCCTCTTGAAATCAGATATGTTTTCTTATTCATATTTTTGTTTTTGTTGTTGTTGTTGTCTATCAGAGTCAAAGTAAGTAAAGTGCTCAAATATAAAGTGCTCAAAAACCATTGAACTTTATACTCTATTAGTGTTTCAAATTTGTTCAAAATAGTTATTTGAGAAAAACAGAATAGAACACAAAATCACTTTGTTAGATATTTAAAAGAGTCTACTTGGCTGAAGATGCAAATTTATAATCCAGAATGGAGGAACAGTCAGATCCTCAAATATCTGATATACATAGGAATAAATACATAGAAGAATATGTAGTGTTTCAAAGGAAGGTCTCCTTATACTATGTTAGTTAGAATTCAACTCAAACATGAAGATACATATGGGAAAAGGGAAAATTGTGACAAGTAATTGATTTGTAATCACATAAATGACTTTGTTACTTAGAAAATATTTTTCGGGCCTAGAATGGTTATAACTGAAAAAGTGACAAATTCTATTTTAGTTTTCTTTTTTCTTGATTTTTCTCTTTTTGAAGTGATAATTGTTTTACAAGTACAATGTAAAAATAACTGTACATTGTAGACCAATGAGCTAAATTAACAATATGTGTATTTAGTCAATTCTGTTTTTACAATACATGCATTTTAATCATTTGTAATACTGAAATTTTGCAAACCTAAATTAGAATCAAATCGCAATGTAAATTTATTTTCCCATGAGCAAAACTTCACTGGGGTAAAACAAGATTCACATGCAAAATGTGCGTGTGCCAACTACAGATTTACAGAACATTCTGAACTTGACTAAGGAAGACTAAATCAAAAACCAATTTGTATAATTCTTTGATAACTATTCCAGAGCTTGCCTAGGCACTGCAGCTTATTAGCAGGTGTTACATTACCCCAGCCAGCTGTCAATACCTGCTGTCACCACTGTAGATGAAAATATACAGAGGAATATAGTAAATATATTCCCCTGATATCCTTCACCATTATGTTTTGAAGTTAGAAAATATAAACTTTGCTTATTTATCATCTTCATTCTGATTCATTATTCTAAAAAGAGTTATACAAAATGCATATTTTAAAGCTGATTTTTCTAATCATTATTATTTTAATAAAACTTGAAAAGTTAACTTTAAGAAATAGCTAGGAATATGATCATTGTTATGTAAATAAAACTTTTAATGAGTTTTTGCACAAGTTAAATTATGGGAGAAATTTCCATGAAATCGCATTTATTTTCACAGTATGGTTTCCTCTTTTTCAGTTACACGTTTTTCTTTCATCTCTATGTAATTTACAAGACCACAAGTCAACTCTCCTTCTCACCTTTGTCTTTTGGGAATTCTCTATACTGAATATCTATGGCACAAATATACTGAGAAATAGAACTCTGAATTTTTTGCCTCTCTATGGCAACCCATTCCAGTGTTCTTGCCTGGAGAATCCCAGGGACAGGGGAGCCTGGTGGGCTGCCGTCTATGGGGTCGCACAGAGTCGGACACGACTGAAGCGACTTAGCAGCAGCAGCAGCAGCAAGTTAAGGTTAAAAAAAAGAAAAAAAAAATCAAGATCTAAAGCTTTCAGCTTTCTAGATTTTATTTCTTTAAAATTGACTCACATGTTACTAAACTGGCTTTATTTTCTGAAGCTATTTTCACCTTAAATATCCCATGAAGTGTTTATCTTTGAGTTTCCTTTTCAGTGGACACATACACAACCTTTCCAAATCCCTTACTCAAAAGTTCAAGTGAACATTATGTTTATTCTTATTCAATTGATCAATTTTCTCCAAATCATATTTTTAAGTTCATGTCTACCACAAGAACAGATTTGAAAGTGATATTCCTGGAAATGATGGCTTCATATCAAAGTCAATTTCTTTGCACAAATTTTGACTCATGAGAGTCAAGTCCTGTGTGACTGGTCACACACAACACAGAAGCTCAAAAATGACACCTGAATAGAATGTATTTCAGGGAAAAACCTTCTTAGCAAATAATCCATTGTACTTTCAGTCTTTTTCAGTGTCACATCTTTTATCTGAAGAGTTCTATTATATCAGACCAGTTTCCAATGAGAACAAAAAATAGTCTTTTAAGTATTCTGATTTTTATTATATTCTCTGATAATCTAAGAGACTTATGTAATAATAATCTGGAAAAGTTTTGAAACTATTTTTTTCCTTTTTTTTCTCCCACAGGGCTTGAAAAATAAGTAGACATTTCCTCTTAGGTTAAAAAAAAAAAACAAACAGATAAACAATATATTCATATATTTCCATATAAGTTGAAATTTCAAGTTCTAAGAGTTTGAAATAAAAGTTATTACAAAAAAATCTCCTTTACCAGTTTAGATGGGTGAAAATGCAATATTTTATTTAATGACTGGTTTGACTTATTCCCTAAGTGCCTAGATTTAGTTTCTTGTTTTCCAACCAAGGAAAAAAGAGGAATTTAAAAATCTGCCATATATACATGACAAAATTTTTAAAAAAGCCTTGTTTTTATTTTAAAATTACCATTTGATAAATATTATTAACTCCATATTTCTTGGAATTGAGGCCAAGATATTAAAATAACTTGGCAAGGTTTCAAATGTTTTTAAAAAAGGGAAAACAAGGTACTGCAATAAGGCTTTTCAATATGGATTAATTGTGATTGCCTAATTGCAAAGCCCATAGTTACATCATTTCACAGATAGAATTCTTGGCCTGTGCTAATATAGAGAGAGTGCATGGATAAAGCTAAAGTTACATTGGCACTTTCAGGCACTGACTTGGAGAAGTTTATGGGTTCCAGTGTTCTGAGTCATGGAGGAGATGGGATAAAAATAATATTAAATATATTAGTTCTATTAGAAGTGCTCAATTTGTGAATCATATTAGTAACATAGAGATGTAAAATTGCAACAGTATATGCAGCTGGATAAAATTCTGTATATTGTGTTTAAATGAAACTGCTCATGTCACAAAATTGTATCGAGTACAATTAGCTTAAGTGCAAGGTATTTTTTGACACCATTCAGCATTAAAAATTCTTTTGTATGAGAAATTAGGCTTATACATTTTGCACTATATGTCGATTTACACAGATCTTAATGTGATGATTTTTTTTTTAAGCATTAGCAGGAAAATAACTTTGTTTTTGTTCAAAGAATGACAAGTAGTTTGCTTTCAATACGTAATTTCAACTTTAAGTTTTGCTCTGATTTGAGGTCAGAGTAATGTAGTCACTCATTCAAAAACTGCCTTCCCATTGCTTTGTTGTTGTTGCTGAATCGCCAAGTCGTGTCCCACTCTGTGATCCCATGTACCACACCACACGAGGCTTCCCTATCTCTCAGTATCTTCTGGAGCTTGCTCAAACTCATGTCCATTGAGTTGCTGATGCTATCCAACCATCTCATAATCTGTCACGCCCTTCTCCTCCTGCCCTCAATCTTTCCCAGCATCATAGTTTTTTCCAATGAGTCAACTCTCCATATCAGATGGCCAAAATATTGGAGTTTCAGCTTCAGCATCTGTCCTTCCAATGAACATTGAGGGCTGGTTTCCTTTAGGATGGACTGATTTGACCTCACTGTTGTCCAAGAGACAAGATTCTCAAGAGTGTTCTCTAGTACCACAGTTTGAAAACATAAATTTGTTGGCACTTAGCCTTCTTTATGGTCCAGCTCTTACATCCATACATGACTACCGGGAAAACCATAGATTTGACTATATGGACCTTTGTCCACAAGTGATGTATCCGTGTTCCAGTATGCTGTCTAGATTTGTCATACCTTTTCTTTCAAGGAGGAAGTGTCTTTTAATTTTGTGGCTACAGTCACATCTGCAGTGATTTGGGAGTACAAGAAAACAAAACCATGCAAGTTTAATGCAACCTAGAAGGAGCCTTAAAAAATAGAAGCCAAGGGAGATTTAAGAGGGTGTTTTTCAAGTTACACATAGTTTGGGTTGCTAAAGGTAGAAGCATCTCAGACTTGAGGTTTATGAGCACAACATCCATCTGAATCATTGGCTGATCACTAAACTATGCAGACATAGGTATAAGTCCTACTGCTCCCTAGCAAAAAAAGAAAAAGTTGAGAAAATATAACTACAGCTGCACATTGTAAGGGAATTTGATTATATCATTTAATTTCTGACAAGAGACTAAAACAAAAATCAAGAACACTTGGATAAATAAAATTGCAGAGTTCCTACAAAAATATCCAAGTTGAAACAAAATTTCAAGATATACAAAGCAAGATGTAAAACAAAACAAGAACAATCATAAAATATAACTGAAAATAATCATATCTGTTCATATGTTGGCATTACTAAACAAAGATTTCAAAGTAAATTTATATGTCAAAAAATTAAACAAAATATTTTCAAATATTTAAAGGAAAATATGATAGCAATGGGAACAGAAATAAAGACTCAAGAGAGAGACATGGAAAGTATAAAAAGAAACAAGTATGGAAAGAAACAAGATAAAAATTACAGTAATTAAAATGAAAAATTCAATAGATGACTTCATCCGCAAATTTGAAATGGAACATGGGAAAATATAAACTCAAAGATAAGTTAGTGGAAATTATTCATTTCAAAGAACAGTGACAACAAAGAGTGAAATAAAATGAAACTATCTTAGAGATCTTTGGAACATTTTCATGCATTTCAACATGCATATAATGAGTGTCTCAGAAAGAGTGGAGGGAGAAATAGGGAAAAAAATAAAGAAATAATGATGAAAACTCTAACTGACAGACCACACACAGACACTTAGTAGTCAACTGCTTAAATTCAAAGACAATGAAAAGTTCTCCATGTAGTAAGAAAAAAATGATTGCATACAGAGAAAAATGGAAACATTGTTTGATTTCTCATCAGAATAGTAGAAACTAGTAGACACTGGAAAGAAATGTTTAATGTGCTGATGGTTGAAGAAAAAATAAATCTATCTTTAATGCAGAAAATAATAATCAAGGGTTAGGGTTAGGGTCATTAGAACAAGTAAATAAATTTAGCACTGTTTCAGGATTATAAGATCAATAACCCTAAATCATTTGTATTTCTACATATTAAGAAAATAAACTTGATAATTAATTTAAACATAATTCCATTTAAAATAGTACTCAAAGGAAATAAGATATTTCAGTATATATTTAATTAAAGTATAGACAGCCCTATACAATGAATAGTATAAAACATTGCTGACGGAATTTTTAAAAGGCAAACAATTGTAGATCATATGGTTGGATGGCATCACCGACTCAATGGACATGAGTTTGAGTAAGTGCCGGCAGTTGGTGATGGACAGGGAAGCCTGGTGTGCTGCAGTCCATGGGGTTGCAGAGTCAGACACGACTGAGTGACTGACCTGAACTGAATAATATTCACGAATTGGAAGATTCAAAATGAAAAATAGATAATTCTCCTCAAATTGTTCTATAGATTTAACACAAACCCTAAGAAAATTCCAGTAGCCTTTTTTTTTTTTTTTGATGGCAGGTGGGTAGAGTAGCAGAGTTGATATTTATAAGCTGAGCTTAAAACATATAAAAGTGTAAATAACTTAAAATAACCAATTTGGGAAAATAAAATATCATCAAGGAGGACAAACACTCTCTGATTTCTGTTTCCTATAAAAGCTAAAATCATCAAAAGTGTTTAGTACTGCCATAAAGATATGAATACAGTTCAATAAAATAAAGAGTGCAAAATGGCCTTCACATATACGGTCAATTGGTTTTGGACAAAAGTGCCTTGGTAATTAGATAAGAATATTCTTTTCAACAAATGAGACAATAATATTGACATATCCACAGTAAAAAAAAAAAAAAAAAAAAAAAAACCCACACACATTAATCCCCCCATGTCATATAAAAAGTCAATTCAAAATGAAATTTAGACTTAAATGGGCTTCCCTGGTGGCTCAGACTGTAAATAATTTGCCCGCAATGCAGGAGACTGAGGGGGTAAGATCCCCTGGAGAAGGGAATGGCTACCCACTGCAGTATTCTTGCCTGGAGAATTCCACAGGCAGAGGAGTCTGGCAGGCTATAGTCCATGGGGTCACAAAGAGTCAGACATGACTGAGCAACTAACACTCTCACTTTCATAGACTTAAATGTAGGAAGTAGAAGTATAATTTTTTAGAAGGAAACATAAAAAAAAATTTGTAAATAAATGTAAAGTTACACTATGTTTATGGATGTAAAATCTCAATAGTAAGATGTCATTGTTTCACCAATTGATCTTTAAGCTCAAAACAAACCTGGTTAATATTTAAGAAAGTTTTTTCTTTTTTTTCTTGAGAACTTTGAAGGCTAATTCTAAAACTTTGCTTGAAAATACAAAGAAACAAAAAATGACCAAATCAAATTTTTTAAAAAGAAAAATGTGGGGACTTTCACAATCTTGTATTCATATTTATTAAAGCTATTGTAATCAAGATAGTGTGGGATAGGTATATAGTCACATAGATCATGTAGAATGGAGCAATAATACATGTATAGTAAATTAAACTTTCAAAAAGTTGCCAAGGTAAGTCAGGAAATTATTTTTTTTAATGTTTCTGGAATAATTGGATAGCTTTCTGAAAAATGGGAATGTCAACCACTAACTTTAATCCCATAAAAATTAACTTGTAGCAAATTCCTAAATGTAAGTGCTAAAAGTACAAAACTGCTAAAAGAAAATATGGGCAAAGCATCTTAGTAAACTTGAGCATGACAAAGATATCTTAAATAGGACAAGAAGAAAAAAATAGTAAATGATATTTCACCAAAATTAAAAATGTTTGCTCTTCAAAAATGAAAAGGAAAGTCAGTAAATGAAAGAAAATATTTGCAAAATAAACATGCAAATTACTGAATTTAGAATATATACATAATATTCAAATCTTAATAAGAACTAAAAATACAAAAAAAAGGCTTTGAATGAGCATTTCAACAATGGAACTATAAGAATGATAAATAAGCATAGGAAATTTTGTTAAAAACCATCCATTATTGGGAAATGAAAAATATAAACTACAATGAGGTAGCACTAAACACTGACTAGAATGATGACAATTGAAACAACAGATCATACCAAGCAAGAATATACAGCAGTTTGACACAGATTCACTGTTAACTGCTGGTTTTTCCAGCTGTCATATATAGATGTGAGAGTTAAACCAAAAAGGCTGAGTGCTGAAGAACTGATGTTTTTGACTGTGGTGCTGGTGAAGACTCTTGAGAGTCCCTTGACCTACAAGAGGATCAAACCAGTGAATTCTGAAGGAAATCAACTCTGAGTATTCACTGGAAAGACTGTTGGTAAAGTTCTACTGCTTTGGCCACCTGATGCAAAGCATTGATTCATTGGAAAAGACCCCAATACTGAGAAAGACTGAAGGCAAAAGGAGAAGGGGGAGGCAGAAGATGAGATGGTTAGATAACATCACCAACTCAGTGAACATGGATTTGAGCAAACTCTGGGAGATAGTGGAGGACAGAGGAGCCTGATGTGCTGCAGTCACAGTGTTGCAAAGAGTCAGACATGACAGCAACTGAACAACAAGAATGTAAAACGTCACAACTACATTTGTGTCTCGAACAACATGGTTTAAGGGCACCCTCTCCCTCTACTGTTGAATGTCTGCATATAACTTTACAGTGGGGTCTGTATCTGTACTTCCATATCCACCTATTCAACCAACCCACAGATCATGTAGTAGTGTAGTAGACATTTATTGAAAAAAAAAAAGTCTGCTATAAGAGTGCCTGCAGACCCTATGCTGTTCACTGTCAACTGTACTTTGTAAAACATCTTGACACACACAAAAAATAGTTTTTATACCTACTTATAACAACTATTTCATTCCTAGGCATTTATCCAAGCAATTGAAAGCAGGTATTTATCCAAGAGATTGAAAGCACAAGCTCATACAAAGAGTTGCACACAAATGTTATAGCAGCTTTAATTGTAATAGCTAAAAGCTAGAAAGAACCCTATAGGCCATTAACCGGTGAATGGGTAACTTACCACAACATGGAAACATTTCAAAATAATTTCATGAAGTGGAAGACACCAGACTAAAAGAGTATATAAGAAAAGGATTCAATATATATGAAATTCTAGAAATTACAAAATAAATCCACAGTTTTAAAAGTCAAATCAGTGTTTGCTAGGGGACAGAGGAATTGGAGAGGGAGGAATGGATATCAAACAGGCATAATGAAACTTGTGGGCTATCTCTGTACTCATTACCTTGATTGTGATGATGATTTGTTGCATGTATATAAAATAGAACATTACATATGTACAACATGCTTGGTTTAATGCACAGCAACTATAGCTTTATAAACTTGTGAAAAGCAGGAGAATGATGAGGATGATAAGGATGATGATAAATTATTGCAGGAACAGCAATCATTGAATCACTGGCTTTAATCATTAAAAAAAGAAAAACTTTCCTCCAAGTAAACTTTCTTACATAGATAGCCTGAAACAACCCATAGATAGACATTCACAACCCACTAGCTAAAGTCAACAAAATGCTTCTCAAATGTCTACTAGGCTGAAGTACCATTAATTTATGAACAGGCCATGGTTGATTGAAAATGACTGATAAGTGTGGGTGCGGTTTGCATCCAGCATAGTTCTGGAAAATAAGCTTTTTAGGATACATAGTTTTATAAGGTATTTGATTCATCATATATCATCATACAAACAATCCTATGTATTAAGATCATGTTATAATTTCTGTTATTAACATTTGGTGGCAAAATCAAGTGTTTCAATTATAATAAATGAGTTGGTTTCTATTAATTAACTCTGGCTTTCATCTTATTCTAAACCCTATGTTCTTTTCATCATAAAATTCTATGTGTATGCATTAGGAACAATAGACATTTATAATATTCTGTGCAATGATAGTAACATGACACTAAGGAATAGTCAGCATGAGGAAAGAACAACAGATGTTACATATTGCTGCCTAGAGAAAGTGAGTGTTGAGCCAAATCTTGAAGGAATCATCTAGGATAGGTTTGTTATCAAGAGTTACACAGTGTTTGGATCATTTAATAGGATTTTATTAAATAGGTGTTGAATGGAAGATGTTTCAGTAGTCTGAGAATCTTATGAGCAAAGTCATAAGATGAAGAGAAAGAATATTTAAGCTTTTTGTGGAGCTGCTAATAAGAAGCTTGACTGAATAAAAGAACCATTGAGTGGGAACAGTAAAGCACCACTTCAGAGATCTGGGGACAGGATAGAGAGAGAAGTTTACTAAAAAATAGTTCAGAAACATGTATTATTCTTGAAACAGAGTGAGCGTAGTCTAGGGTTTCATAGCCTAAATACCAGAGCTGATTGTAGCTATGTCATGTCTTGTAATTACTGTTGTTAAAAGTGAAGAATTTTGTTACCTCTCCATGTCTGTTTCTTCACAGCAGAATAGGAGTAATAACCAGACTTTCTTCATTTTAAGAATAAAGGTGTTATAACATTCAATAAAGCATTGACTGGAATATAGTTAGCATCGTATAAAGGCTGATGTTAATGAATAGAAAAAAAAAAAGAACAGAGTTCTGTAATGTCTGGTGTACTGATTGCATACAATCAGTTGTCATTAAATTGTTTGAAAAACACGTTTTTTATCTTTATTTCAGTTAATGTACTTATAGTAAATATTGGCTTCTCTAAAGTTATTTCATTTATGGGTCCTTATAACTCTGAAGGGTTATTGAAACTGCTTATACTTCAGGCACCTATCATTGTTTGGAAGCACATATTACTGCTGCCAGGCTGGTTTCAAAGCAAGAAAATAATTTTACACTAAAGGGCCAGTGATTTAATATTGTCTAAAAAGACCCTGATGCTGGCAGAGATTGGGGGTAGAAGGAGAAGGGGACGACAGAGGATGAGATGGCTGGATAGCATCACCGACTCGATGGACATGAGTTTGGGTGAACTCCGGGAGTTTGTGATGGACAGGGAGGCCTGGTGTCCTGAGATTCATGGGATCGCAAAGAGTCAGACACGACTGAGCGACTGAATTGAACTGAACTGAACTGAAGGTGTAAATGCTGGTGGTGTATGGCAGTGACTTTAAAGGTATTTTATAATTTAATTGGCCTTTTCTTCTTTTTTAAAAATTCAGTGCAGATTAAAGTAATCATTACGGTTTCCATGGAACAAAAGAGTTAACTTCAAAACATGTCACAACCACCTGAGAAAGCTGGTAATACGAAGCTGCTAATAATGACCTACTAATAAGCTACTCAAAGGTACCTCAGAATAACTCTACCATGAGCTTCTCATCCCCCAATCCAGCCTGCTCACATCAAAGGGAAAAAACACAAAACAGAATTGCATATTGATTATAACCTGCTTGTCTGCTGTGGGAATCTTTTGTTTTGCACAGTTTGAGAAGCTTAATGTCTGTAAAAGAAGGAAAATAGCTTGAATAATGAAATGTGAGTCCAGTTATTAATAGAATGTGTCTATCTTACTTCATGGGCTGTAAGAAATGAAGCAATGCTTTTATTATTGTCCTTTATCTTCTCTTTATTTAATTCTTTCTTTTTTAAAACAGAGACCTGAATTTGGTAGATTTTTACTTGTGAATTCAAGCTATGGCATGCATTTCAACTAAATCTCATTTGTAATGAATCTTTCTAGATGGTATCCACAGTTGAAAAACACTAATTGACTTGACTATTCATTGGATATTAGCTATATGGAGGCCTAGAAACTAGTTTTGTCATCGTTTTCATTCAAGAAAATCATGCCTGTACCCATTATCAGCTGTGTATTTTGGATGAAAAATTTCACAAGTCTTCTGATGGGAAAGGTTTATATAAATAGTGTCTCTTACATCAAACCATTATTTTTTACTTCTGTGACCATAAAGGTGATTATGTAACCAATAAGAGTTAATTAGAAACAATGGTTTGTGCTTGAAATTTAGGAAGGGATTTTTCCTTTTGCTACTGGAAAAATTATGAGATTCTGAGGTCTGTTGCTTTTGCAGACATCTGGCAGCAATGAAAAGAGAATCTGTATGAGTATTTAATCAACTTGGTTAGATAATAGGAAGAAACTTTGCTTAACTAAGTTTATTACCTTTCATACTTCTCTTGATACCTTATAAGAGGAAGAGTTTTGGTATTTGATAAAATGGTTACTGCATGAACAAATATAACTCTCTTTGTCCATCTGTTTCCATAAGAGTAAAAGAAAAAACTATGTAAAATATCCAAAACAAGTATGTTTTGGATACTAAATTGTAAGACCCATATTTTTTCTTTTATATTGAAAGATAGATATGTATTACAAGTTTATAGATATTACTGAAGTTTAACAATCTTATTGTGGTTAGCAGACTTATTTTTTGGTGAGATGTTATTGCTTTTTTTCTTTCTTTAATAACCTTTTCTCCTAAGATCATTTCTGGATGTATTGTGAACATAAGGAGCCAAGTATATAGAATAGAACAAATATCCTGTAAATTAAAGCTGACATCTTTTTCTGGGCCTTTTGAAATTTAGATCTCAAGTCACTAAACTTTCAAAAAAGTGAATAGTACTAAAATATAAACTGGTCACTTTTTAACAAGTTTTTAAAAGGAATTGGCTGTGAATTCAGCTGCACATATGTCATACAGTAATTGAATGCTTTATTACTAAAATTTTTGAGTATTTTCTTAAAATTCAACCCTTAATATTTGTTCCCTGTAGTTTATCAATGTCTAAATGTCTACTTGGTAAAAATCTGAATTAGAAACATAGTAAGTGAATGATACAGTGAACGTAGGAAGTGAATGCCTATACACTACAATTTTAAAATACATTAGTGAATCCCAGCAGAGTAGCTTACATTGGAATAACCAGTCCAAAGATAACTGTAAACTCTGCTGGTGAGGGGAACAACTATAAAAAAGCACTGGAGAGTTACGAAAAAAAAAATCAGGGGATTCAATCATCCACAACAAAAGCTAACTGGATGAGATCCAAGTATTCATTTTTTTCCCTTGGCAATATTACTTTGTCTGCATGAGTATAGAGGCCAGAACTCAAGTAGAAAGTTGTAGTCTATCAGATTAAGTTTTCACAAGATAGAATTTTAGGCAAGCAGAGGGTTGAGAAATAAAGTAGATAAACCTCAGAAAAGCAGAAGTCAAAGCAGGACCTGCCCCTGAATGCATCTATAAAGTTCTTTAGAGTCATAGTTTGCCTCTGACCTGAACATCATGTGAGACATTTCAAAAACTAAGTGAAAAAAAAAAAAATAAAGTAAAATCTGTAGTACTAAAAGATTAAGAAGAGAGTTCATTTTTTACCTAAAAGAGAAAGGGCAGAGTTTAGAGTTTATTTTATCAAGCTAGAAGTGGTTGCTAAAATCCCTGGAGTAGGAAATGGCAACCCACTCCAGTATTCTCACCTGGAGAATCCCACGGACAGAGGAGCCTGGTGGGCTACAGTCCATGGGGTCACAATGAGTCGAATGCAACTGAGCACACATACACACAATATAATAGACACATATTTATAGATAGACATGAATCATAGATAGACACTGTATCATTTATAATAGACACATAAAATGTGCTAATAAGATAATGTGACCAACTGTTCTTAAAAAAAAGAAAAAAATGTCGCTAGAAACAGATTAAGGGATAACCTGGATGTGAAAATAGAAGACAATGTCTTTAAATAAGATATTACAAGTATGTTCAAGAGCTTAAATTAAAACTTGACTAAATTAACAATATATACGGGAAAGATCAATAGCAAAAAACCAAATGGAAATTATAGAATTAAGATAGCAATATCTGACATGAGAAATAAAATTACTACATAGACTTAATAGTAGAAATAAAGAAAAGGTAGAAATCATGGGTTGATTTTGAAGACAGGTTAACATCTAAAGAAAAATGACTTAAAGAATAAAGAGAATTCCAGTGACTTGCAGAATGATATCAAATATTCTAAAATATGTAGAATTGAGTCTAAGAAAGAGAGGAGTGGAAAAATTGGCACAAATTTTCCAAATGTGATGAAAATCTTCAAATTACAATTCTAAAAACACTCTGCAAACCCCAATCAAGATAAATTTTAAAGAGAGTTATACCTCTTAAAATAGCTAAAATGAAAAAATAAAATCTTGACAGAAATGGGACAAAGAATATATTACAAATAAAAGAACACTTATGAATGAAGAATGAATTTTCCTTGCTTTTGTTCAATAACAGAACTTTAAGACACATGAAACAAGATCTGAAAGAAAGTGCAGGTATCCAAATAAAAAAGGCACTAATAATTCTAATACATTGCCTCTAGCTACTGGTAGAATGAAAGACAAAAAAAAATCACTATTAGTAGTATCAGCCAACTTTATCTAATCAGCATTTAGAGAATATAATCCCCAAGAATGCTAGTTCATAAAATGTTTCTATAAATCCAAAAATTAAAGTATTAAAATATATTTTCATTGTAATGTAACAAATTGTAAGTTAATGCCAATAAATTCCATGAATATTGATAAATAAAATGTTTCTAAATAATAAAAATATATATAAAAATGAAATCACAAGGGAAATTAGAAAATATTTCTGATTGATAATGACAAAATGCATGTCAAAATTTATGGCATATGGCTTATGGCATATAGCTAAAGAGTGTTTTCAGAGAAATGTTTATGTTTTATACCTCTGTTAAATCATATCTAAACAAAAGATCTAACTCTCCACTATAAAAGCTAAAATAAGCATATTAAACTCAAAAATAGGTAAATGAGTAGGTAATAAAAAAAAAAAGCAAAAATCAATGAAATGGAAAACAAAAAATAGAGGCAATTAACAAATTCAAGAGTTTGCTTTTTGGAAAATGTAATAAATTAAGGAATAAGTAGCAGGAATGATCAAGGAAAAAAGAAGGAAACTTAAAAAAAATAGTTATTATGAATGAAATATGAGACATATTATAGATTCTACAGAATTTAAAAATATATTAAAGAAATAGGTTTAATAGCTTTCTATGAATAAACTGATTAAATATATATTCTATGAAAACTATAACTCATCAAAATTTACATGTAAATAAATAGAAAAACTAAATATATCTAATAAACACATTACCAAAAATGTCACAGAAATAAAAATCTGGGGCATGGTTTCACAGATGAATTCTACTAAATATAAAGTAAGAAATTATATCAATCATTTAAATTCTCTCCCAAATGAGAGAGAGAAAAAAAAAAAAAAACCCACTAACTTCACAATTTACTTTAGGAGGGAAACATAACAGCCATATCAAAACCTGATGAAGATATTTCAAGAATATTAAATTAAGGCCAGTACCCACATGAATGCAAGTAGAAAAAAATCTTCACAAAATCTTTGCAAATTGATTCTCCCAATATATACAAAGAATAATATATTTTAACCAGATGGGGTTACCTGAGAAACCAGAGTTCAACATTAAAAAATGCAAGTAAAGCAAATCAGCTTGTAATAAAAGAAATTTAATAAAGAAAAACATGTTTATCTTAGTAAATTCATAACAAAACTTCTCAGTAATATGTAAGTTTAACAAGACAATAGATTAATATATCAAAATTAATTATTGTTTCAAATATTGACAGTAGTTAGAAAATATTCAAATCCATTAATAGATGCATCAAAATTGATGATAAATAAATACAAATTTAACAAAATTTGTAAAATCTTTACACAGGAAATTATAAGGGATGGCTGCAAGAAATTAAAGATGGTCTAAATAAATAAGAAATATATCATGTTCATCAATTAAACAACTTTATGTTACTAAATTTCAATTGATCTTAAAAGATTAAATGAATTTCAAGTTAAAATTTCTACATTATTTCTTGTAATAATTGATGAGTTGAGACCAAAATGTATATGGAAATTTAAACTATTTTAAATATCCAAAAGTAATTTTGAGTAAAAGCAGTTGAAAGGCTAACAGTGCCTGATTTCAAATCATAAGGTTGGGAGAGTTTGTAATTTTTTTGGTTCTGTCTCATCGCAAGAAAAATTTGAAGCTACAAACGGACCAGTGTTACAGACCCCTGTAATTTCCTTGGATGGACGGGTGTTACAACTCTGTGTTACAGCTCAGTTTTATTTAGAAAGTAAAAGAAAATACCTCTCTAGGTGTTAGGGTGGGCTGACCCAAAAGAAATAGAAGAGAAGCCCCTGGCCCAATTTTGGCTCCTCTTTTTATGTTTTTTTTCTCCTCCCCCTGGGCCTGCCCTATGTAAATCGGGCTAGCCAGGAGTGCTGTTTGTTTTACCTGAGGTTCTCACTCCAGTTCTGGACCTTCCTTTGTTCTATTTTCATGGGCTTTTCCCTTCTTTTCCTTTCTGGACTCCTTTTTCCTATCCTAACCACCTAACAATAATATTCTTTACCATGAAGTTATAAGGATCAAGACAGTGTGCTTTAGGAATATGGATAGAAAAAAATAATGAAATAAATAGAAGTTACAGGAATATACCTAGTATCAATTGTTTGTTGTTGTTGTTGTTTTTGCTTGTTTGTTGAAAAAAAAAAAAACAACAAGCAAATTCAATAGAGAAAGAAAAAAAAATATATATTTTTAAATGGTTTTAGTCTTGCTGGATAGCCACATGGGAAAAAACCAACCTCCACACCTACATCAAGTGTTACATAAAAATTTATGCAAAATTAAATATACAATTAATGTAAAACAAGAAAACTTCTAGAAGAAAACAGAAATGCATCTTAACAATCTTGGGGTAGAAGAGAATTTCATAGAGTGAATCAAACCATGCTAACTATGAAAGAAAAGAGTAGAATTTGTCAAAATTAGAATTTCAGCTTATCAAAACATACCTTCAAAGAAAAAGGCATAGAGAAAAATTGCCATGTATAAAAAAAAATAAAAAAACAAGGTCCTACTGCATAGCATAAGGAACTATATTCAACATTCTCTAATAAATCAAAATTGAAAAGAATGTTAAAATAATCTAAAAGATGTTAGAGATGAAGTTATTTGCAAAGTAGAAATAGAGACACTGACATTGAAAATGGAGGTATGGATATAGGGGGTGGAAGGAGATGAATTGGGAGGGTGGGACTGACACATGTACACTTCCATGTATAAAATAGATAACTAATGAGAATCTGCTGTATGTAACAGGGGACTCCACAGTGCTTAGGTCAGTGATGGCCTAAACGGGAAGGAATTCCAGAAAAGAGGGGATATATATATATATATATGGATCACTTTGCTGTACAGCAGAACTAACACAACACGGTAAAGCAGCTATACTCCAATAAAAGGTAAGAATATAAAGAACACATATGAGCCACTTTGCTGTATACTTGAAGCTAACACAATTCTGTAAATCACCTATGCTTCAGAAGAAAAGCCATAGAGAAAATATTCATAATACATGCTATTGATAAAGGTCATGTATCAACAATATACAGATTTTACACAAAGAAATAGTAAGACAACCCAATGTAAAAATAACCGGGCAAGAGACCTAAGCTGACACTTCTCAGTGAAGATAAACAGATGGCTAATAAGCACATGAAAGATGTTCAACGTCATTTATCAGCAAATTAAAATTGTAATGAGATCATTTCAAAGGTTCTAGAATGGCTGAAACTTGAAAGATAAATAACACTATATGTTAGTGAAGAAGTAGAGATATGGCACTCTCATACATTGCTGGTGGGAATAGGAAATGGTACATACTCATTGTAAAACTGGCAGTCTCTTAAAAAGTTAAATATACACCTATCCATAATTCACAGATTCCACCTGTAGATATTTACTAAAGGGAAATAAGAAAGAGTATATCCATTAAAAACTGTACAAGAATGTTCACAGCAGCTTAATTCAAAATAGTTCAAAATTACAAATAACCAAAATACTGTCAGAAGAAACCTGGATAAACAAATTCATACAATAGCACATTACTCAACAATTAAAAAGAACAGGCTACTGATATATACAGAAATATTAGAAAAAGTCTCAAAAGCATTATGTTAAACATAAGAAACCTGGCATGAAACATATTTATGCATGTTTATGAATGTTTCTGAATATATTCATGTAAAATTCATGAATGGGAAAATTTAAGCTGTGGTTTATAAATGAAAAACAGTAGTTGTCTCTGGGACAAGTGAGCAGTGATATCTTTAAGAATATGTTTAAGAATTTTTCTTTGGGGGAAAAAATCCTAGTTTTAAAAATATTATGATTTCCATGTTATAAATTCTGAGCTTGCCCATTTCAAATTACTATCATGTATTCATTCAGTATAGAGTCAAGAATGTCCAGAAAAATAAACATTGATCACATGTAGATGAGCAAATTAATCCCACAAATGTGATGCAAATATCACTATGTAACATACACAGTTCTCTTTACAGTTAGTATCTAGATAAGTCTTCCTGTTCATAGATATGTGTGTAAAAGACCAGGTATTAGCTATTTATTCAAGGAGAAAAATGTAGACCTTTCAAAACTACATGTCTGTTAGTTTTTTACAAAAGTTAAACAAAATGTAGAAGTCTTGTCAAAGTAATCACAGCCTAAATTTATGACAGGTATCTTTGAGGACTTGATTTTTTAATCTACTGTTTAAGACTTAACATTTGTATATGATACTCTTTTTTAAGGAACAATAATTATTTCAGTTAATTTTGAATACTTTTTGCATGATCCTCAACAGTTTATCAGGATCCAACTTGTCATTGGCAGATCATTCTAAACAATGAATATACATGTGAAAAGGACATTAAATTGAAGAAAAAGTTAGCAAATATTAAAAAAAAAGATAGCAAATATTTCCTCTCAATGGGTACTCTTTAAGTTAATTATCTAAATTTTCTATATAAATTAACATATGGTGGTGGTGATTTAGTTGCTACATCATGTACGACTCTTGCAACCTCATGGACTATAGCCTGTCAGGCTCCTCTGTCCATGTGATTTTCCAGGCAAGAATACTCGAGTGGGTTGCCATTTCCTTTTCTAGGGGATCTTCCTGACCCAGGAATTGAACCTGGGTCTCTTGCATTGCAAGTGGATTCTTTACTGACTGAGCAATGAGGGAAGCCCAAAATTAACATATAAATTAGGCACATTTCAAAAATTTTATACACCTAAACAATGTGTTTTGTTAAATTAACTTTTCATTTTTATATTTGTCAATATCAAATCTATATGGATATTAACTATGCTGTGTTTCATTCTTACTTCTTTTTATGTTGTTGGTTCCAGACCATGAAATGACAATTTCAAATCTCTGATAACTTTTTTTTTATGCACCAACTTGTTTCCAAGTCTGACAGTAGCTAGTCTTCTCATTTGTATCTCTTTCATATTTTCATGCCATAAGAGCTGGCACTTCAGACAAGAAGCTACTATTTCATCAATATCTTTGTTGGATGCTTATCAAAATGCTCATGGTGCTTATCAAATTGCCCATGTTCTCCTTTTGACTAATTTCATGGGCTCAAATAGTCATGATGTATTCTGTTTAATACGTTTTGGCAAAGGTTATTGGAAAAAAGCTATGCAATCATCTTTCAGCAATACACCATTCACCATTTTGAGCAATGCCCTGATATTCCCATATATCCATAAGGCTTTTTTAGGTTTCTTTTACTTTTTCAGCCAATCTACTTATAATAAAATTAATACATTATCAACATCTGGTTCATGGCTATCTCCTGTGACATCTATATGGACTTGTCTTCTGCAACAGACAGAATTTTATGAATGGTTTCAGGTTTGTTTTTCCAGACCTGAAATATTATGGAAAACACTCCCAAAATTATAATTTTATACATGAACTTCTGAAGTGTTGGGCACATTATCCAAATTTGAGCCTTAAGATCATGCTTATGATGAAAATGGGAGCCATTACACTATAGAGGCTTTGTATGTTCTTTCACCTGATGATGATACTGGGTTTTTTTTTTTGTTTGTTTGTTTGTTTTAATAACTTACACGTGCTACTTTTTCTACTGTTTAGGTTTGATTCTCTAGAATCAGAGGTGATACCTGAGCAGGTTATTTATTTAAGAGCACTTCAGGAGAAAGAGAGTGAGAGTAGAAGCATAAACCACAGAGAGAAGACAAGCAGGAGTATGTTTTTGGGCTGGAGACTTGCTTTTATAAAGTCCTCTGCAGATATCTGCAGCATTAATTGAACCAAATTATTATTTCCACTTTGAGGCAAGAGAGCCAGCCTTCAGTATCACTACGTGTGAAGTCACTGGTTAACACCTTCTAAGGGTAACCGGACAGATAATCCCCAGTTGAGTAATTGAACAGCTCCTGTTTGACCAGCTTCAAACAGGTAAAACAGTTGGGAGTTTCCCTGGTAGCTCAGTTGGTAAAGAATCTGCCTGCAGTGCATGAGCCCCGGGTTTGATCCTGGGTAGGGAAGATCCCCTGGAGAAGGAAATAACAAATGACTCCAGTATTCTTGCCTGGAAAAATCCCATGGACAGAAGAGCCTGGAGGGCTGCAGTCCATGGAACACAAAGAGTCAGGCACAACTGAGTGATTAACACATACTGTTTGACCAGGGGAAATTCACCAGAAAAAGGTAGTACCCCGGAGGAACTGGAAGCCAATACTTGGAGAAGCATTTTAGGAATCAGTTAGACATTTTAGGAATCAGGGAATTAAATGGACTGGAATGGGTGAATCTCACTCATATGACCATTATATCTACTACTGTGGGCAAGAACCCCTTAGAAGAAATGGAGCATCATCACAGTCAACAAAAGAGTCCAAAATGCAGTACTTGGATGCAATCTCAAAAACAACAGGATGATCTCTGTTCATTTCCAAGGCAAACTATTCAATATCATTGTAATCAAACCATTCAATATCAGCATTCTCCAGTAATGCTGATGAAGCTGAACAGTTCTATGAAGACTGACAAGACCTTTTGGAACTAACACCCAAAAGAGATGTCCTTTTCATTATAGGGCTCTGGAATGCAAAAGTAGGAAGACAAAAGATACCTGGAGTAACAGGCAAATTTGGCCTTGGAGAACAAAATGAAGCAGGTCAAAGGCTAACAAAGTTTTGCCAAGAGAATGCACTGGTCATAGCAAACACTCTCTTCCAACAACACAAGAGAAGACTCTACACATGTACATCACCACAGGCTTAATATCAAAATCAATTGATTATATTCTTTGCAGCCAAAGATGGAGAAGCTCTATACAGTCAGGAAAAACAAGATCCAGAGTTGACTGTGGCTCAGAACATGAACTCCTTATTACCAAATTCAGACTGAAATTGAAGAAAGTAGGGAAAACCACTAGACCATTCAGGTATGGCCCAAATCAAATGCCTTATGATTATACAGTGGAAGTGACAAATAGATTCAAGGGATTAGATCTGATAGACAGAGTGCCTGAAGAACTATGGATGTATGTTTGTGACATTGGAGTGATCAAGAACATCCGCAAGAAAAAGAAATGCAAAAAGGTAACATGGCTGTCTGAGGAGGCCTTACAAATAGCTGAGAAAAGAAGAGAAGCAAAAGGCAAAGGGCAAAACGAAAGATATACCCATTTGAATACAGAGTTCCAAGAATAGCAAAGAGAGATAAGAAAGCCTTCCTCAGTGAACAATGCAAAGAAATAGGGAAAACAATAGAATGGGAAAGACTAGAGATATCGTCACAAAAATTAGAGATACTTATGGAGAAGGCAATGGCACCCCACTCCAGTACTCTTGCCTGGAAAATCCATGGACGGAGGAGCCTGGTAGGCTGCAGTCCACGGGGTTGCTAAGAGTTGGACACGACTGAGCGACTTCACTTTGACTTTTCACTTTCATGCATTGGAGAAGGAAATGGCAACCCACTCCAGTATTCTTGCCTAGAGAATCCCAGGGATGGGGGAGCCTGGTGGGCTGCCATCTATGGGGTCGGACAGAGTCGGACTCTACTGAAGTGACTTAGCAGCAGCAGCAGCAGCAGCAGCAGCAGCAGAGATACTTAGGGAACATTTCATGCAAAGATGAGCACAATAAAGGACAGAAATGTTATGGACCTAACAGAAGCAGGGGGCTTCCCTTGTGACTCAGCTGGTAAAGAATCTGTCTGCAATGCGGTAGACCTACGTTCAATCCCTGTGTTGGGATGACCCCCTGGAGAAGGGAAAGGCTATCCACTCCATTATTCTGGCCTGGAGAATTCCATGGACTGTATAGTCCATGGGGTCGCAAAGAGTCAGACACAACTGAGCAACTTTCACTCACTTCATTAACAAAAGCAGAAGATATTAAGAAGAGGTGGCAAGAATACACAGGAAAATGATACAAAAAAGATCTTCATGATCCAGAACACCATGATGGTGTGACCACTCACCCAGACCCAAACATCCTGGAATGTGAAGTCAAGTGGACAAGTTGAGCTATTTCAAAACCAAAAAGATGATGCTGTGAAAGTGCTCAATATGGCAGTAAATTTGCAAAACTCGGCAGTTGCCATAGGACTGGAAAAGGTCAGTTTTCATTTCAATCCCAAAGAAAGGCAATGCCAAAGAATGTTCACACTAGTCCACAGTTGCACTCATCTCACACGCTAGCAAAGTAATGCAAAAATTCTCCAAGTTAGGCTTCAACAGTGTATGAACCATGAACTTCCAGATATTTCAGCTGGACTGAGAAAAGGCAGAGGAACCAGAGATCAAGTTGCCAACATCTATTGGATCATCAAAAAAACAATAGAGTTCCAGAAAAACATATACTTCTTATTTATTGACTACACCAAAGCCTTTGACTGTGTGAATCACAATAAACTGTGGAAAATCCTGAAAGAGATGGAAATATAAGACCACCTGACCTGCCTCCTGACAAACGTGTATGCAGGTCAAGAAGCAACAGTTAGAACTGGACATGAAACAACAGAGTGGTTCCAAATCAGGAAAGGAGTACATCAAGGCTGTATATTGTCATCTTGTATATTGTCATCCTGCTTATTTAACTTATATGCAGAGTACATCATGCAAATACTGGGCTTGATGAACCACAAGTTGGAATCAAGATTGCTGGGAAAAATATCAATAACCTCAGATATGCAGATGACACCACCTTTATGGTAGAAAACAAAGGAAAATAAAGAGCCTCTTGATGAACCTGAAAGAGGAGAGTAAAAAGTTGGCTTAAAACTCAACATTCAGAAAACTAAGATCACGGCATCTGGCCCCATCACTTCATGGTAAATAGATGGGGAAACAATGGGAACAGTGAAAGACTTTATTTTCTTGGGCTCCAAAATCATTGCAGATAGGCCTGCAGCCATGAAATTAAAGGGTGCTTGCTCCTTGGAAGAAAAACTATGACCAACCTAGACAGCATATTAAAAAGCAGAGACATTATGTTGCCAACAAAGGTCCATCTACTCAAAGCTATGGTTTTTCCAGTAGTCTTGTATGGATGTGAGAATTGGACTATAGAGAAAGCTGAGCACCAAAGAATTGAGGCTTTTGAACTGTGGTGTTGGAGAAGACTCTTGAGAGTCCCTTGGACAGCAAGGAGATCCAATCATTCCATCTTAGAGAAAATCAGTCCTGAATATTCATTGGAAGGACTGATGTTGAAGCCGAAACTCCAATACTTTGGCCACCTGATGAGAAAAATTGATTCATTTAAAAAGACCCTGATGCTGAGAAAGATTGAAGGTGGGAGGAGAAGGGGACAACAGAGGATGAGATGGTTGGATGGCATCATTGACTTGATGGACATGAGTTTGAGTAAGCTCTGGGAGTTGGTGATGGACAGGGAATCCTGTTGTGCTGCAGTCCGTGGGAACACGAACACTACTAAGCGACTAAACTGAAGTAAACTTGTAGAAGCTCGAGACAGATCTGCAAGCCTAGTAATTGTATATGTTATACATAATTATGCATAATCAAAATGTTGACAATAATGTATTATATATCTGCATCATGGCTTTTCCCTCCAATTTTTATGCTGGTAAAATATATAACATAAAATTTACCGTCTTAACCATTTTTATGTGTACAATTCAGTCCATGCATACATGGATGCATACTCAGCCTGTATATTGTGTCCGACTCTTTGTGACCCCATGGATTGTAGCCCACCAGGTTCCTCTGTCCATGGGATTTCCCAGGCATGAATACTAAAATGGACTTCCGTTTTCTTCTACAGTGGACATGCAGGGGATCTTCCTGTCCCAGGGATTGAATCCATGTCTCCTGCATTGGCAGGCAGATTCTTTAGCACTGAGAGACCTGGGAAGTCCTACAATTTAGTAAGTGGTAGTAAGTAAATCACACTGTGTCACCATAGCCATTATCCATTTCCAGAACTCTTTCCACCTTGCAAAACTGAAACTTGATACCTATTAAATAGTAAATCTCCCTTTTCTTGTCCCTCTAGTTCTTGATAATGACCATTCTACTTTCTGTCTCTATGATTTTGAGTATTCCAAGTACCTTATATAAATGTAATTTTTTAGTATTCACTTTTTCTGATTGACTTATTTCACTTAGTATGATAGTCTCAATATTTACCAATGGTGTAGTGCATATCAGAATATACTTCCTTTTTTAAAGCCAAATAATATTAAATTGTATGCATATGCCACATTTTACTTATCCATTCTGTCAATGGACACTTGGGCTATTTCCATAGTTTAGCTATTGTATGATCATGCATGTATAAATATCTCTTCAAGACTCTGCTTTCAAGCCTTTTGAGTACATAGTGAAAGTTGCTCACTTGTGTCTGATTCTTTGAGACCCCATGGACTATACAATCCATGGAATTCTCCAGGCCAGAATTATGGAGTGGTAGCCATTCCCTTCTCCAGAGCATCTTCCCAACCCAGGGATTGAACCCAGGTCTCCCACATTGCAGATGGTTTCTTTACGAGCTGAGCCATGAGGGAAGCCAAAGAATACTGGACTGGGTAGCCTATCCCTTCTCCAGAGGATCTTCTCTATCCAGGAATCAAACTGGGGTCTCCTGCATAGCAGGTGGATTTTTTTGCTGACTGAGCTATGAAGGAAGCCCCAATATGGTTTGAGCACATAACCAGAAGTGAAATTGCTGGATCATATAGAAATTCTACTTTTAATTTTTGAGCAACTGATAAAATGTTTTCCATAGCTATTCTTCCATTTTACATCCCTCTAACAGTGTACATGGATTCCAAATTCTTCACGTTGTCACCAACACTTACTCGTCATTTCCTGTTTTGTGTGTGTGTGTGCATACACATGCTTGTGTATGTTTATGCTAATTTTTCTAATGGGTATAAGGTGGTATTTCATGGTATCTTTGATTTGCATTTCTTTAATGATTAGTGATTTCAACATTTCATGTATCTAATATCTATTTATAAATCATCTTTGCAGAAATGTGTATTCAAATCATTTGCTTATTATTTTTTGTTTTGTTTTGTTTTCTATAAGAGTTTTTGCTGTTGAATCTCAGGCATTCCCTATATATTAATATATATACAATTTGAAATTTTTTTTTTTGCATTCTGTGGATTACTTTTTATTCTGTTTGATATTGTCCTTTGATGTACAAGTAATTTTTTTTCTTGAAGTCTAATTTGTTTTATTTCCCCTATGCCTTTGGTGTAATATCCCCCAAAACTGTCAGATCTAATGTAGAGTTGTGAAGCTTTCACCTTATGCTCACTTTTGCATTTTATAATTTTAGGTTGTACATATAGATCTTTGATTTATTTTTCTAATTTTTCTATACTGTGTTAGGTAAGAGCTTAACTTCATTTTTTGCATAAGGGTAGTCAGTTTTGCCAGAACCACATGTTGAAAAGACTAATTTTTCTAGATTGAATGGTTGAAACTCTTCTCAAAAATCATTTGACCACATAAGTGAAGGCTTATTTCTAGGCTCTCTTTTACATTGGTCTATATACCTGTCTTTATTTGGTATGACACTATTTTGATTACTGTAGTTTTGTAGTACATTTTCAAATCGGAAAGTGCAAGTTTCCCATATTTGTTATTTTTCAATATTGTTTTGACTATGTGGGGTCCTTTAAGATTCCATATAAATTTTAGGATGGATTTTTTTTTAATTTCCTCAAAGAAATCTGTTAGGATATTGATAAGAATTGTATTTTTAAAAAGTATATTTACATTTATAAGCAATAAATCAAGTCACACAAACAAAAATATGAATGGAATGGATTTGAAAATATCTTACTTAATTTTGAAAAAGTTTGAGTTCAATGTTAGAAAGAAAAATAAATTTACCACTTTTACCCATGGCGAAGTGGGTAAAGACTGTCAAAATAAATAAGTCCTTGTGGTTTAATACACAGAATGATGACTTTAATTTTCATCACACACAAAAAATTGTAACTATAGAGATGGATGTTAATTAGACTTTTATTGTGGTGATCATTTTGTGATATAAATACACTGAATCATTATTTTACATGTATGAAACTAGTAACACTATATAATGTGTCATATTGTATAAATGTCAATTATATTTCAATCAAAAACAGAAATTTGGCTTTTTTTTTGTACTGTTTCCAGAATATTGTGTATATTTCATGCATGGAAGTGTATTTGATATTTAAATCAATATCTATTAGGAAATATTTTTGGTTTTTATCACTAGAAATTACTTCTGTAATTCTCTAAGTTCCACAATATTTTTTTCAACATAAATGGAGAAAAGTTATGACATTAATAGAATACAAATGCATTTTTCTCTGTATTCTATGACAAGTAAAATAATGGTAATAAATTAATATCCTTCAAATGCTTAAACTATAATTAATTTTCATGTCATTAAGAAAATAACCAAAGGTTTTCTGGTATACATTTTGATAAAAAATTGCTTGACCTGTTTTCTTATGCATTAATATTTTTTGTAAAGAGTTAGAAAAGCATAGTCAGTATAATCATAGGAAAAATAAAACCTTATTTTGAGAAAAATGTCATGAACTTAGTTCTGTTTAATAATTAAATTCAAATTACAAACTCAAAATATAATTTTCTGATATGTGTGGCTTCTTATGAAATTATTTGTACAGATTTTCTGGGATAAGTTTTAATCAGCACACACATAATTATAATATGTCATTCTAATTAATAAGAAGAAATATACACTGTGAATCATACATGTTAAGCAGGTGTACCTGTTGAATGTCACAGATAAAATGAGTGATGAACAGCTCAGCCCTCTCAGTACTGTCAGAATTACTCAGTATTTCAGCACTTTGAAAGCCTCATTTCACCATCATCTGTGCATTTTGTGGTTTATATTCCTTTTTCTTCTTACTGGGATTTCTTTCTCAATACCTGTCATAACCAATCACTGGTCAATGGAGTGTGATGTACATTGATTCTAGTGAAAAGATTTCTCTTAGTCTAGCTTCATTTAAACATCTATTCCCTTACTGAACATTGAACTTATTTTATTTGGCCAATGTCAGCTGAACCCTGCAGGATTCAAAGAGGCAAGACTAAGTTTTGGTATATGATGGAAATCAGAGCGAGAGTAGACTGAACTACCTTAATTTTCTCAGGTGACTTGTGTAAGTAGCCATATAATGTAACTGGCAACATCCTAGCAATAAGAGTTTTAAAGTGTCATGTGAAGAAAGCTGAGTGCCAAAGAATTGATGCTTTTGAACTGTGGTGTTGGAGAAGACTCTTGAGAGTCCCTTGGACTGCAAGGAGAGCTAACCAGTCCATTCTAAAGGAGATCAGTCCTGGGTGTTCTTTGGAAGGAATGATGCTAAAGCTGAAACTCCAGTACTTTGGCCACCTCACGCGAAGAGTTGACTCATTGGAAAAGACTCTGATGCTGTGAGGGATTGGGGGCAGGAGGAAAAGGTGATGACAGAGGATAAGATGGCTGGATGGCATCACTGACTTGATGGACGTGAGTCTGAGTGGACTCCAAGAGTTGGTGATGGACAGGGAGGCCTGGCGTGCTGCAACTCATGGGGTCGCAAAGAGTTGGACACGACTGAGCAACTGAACTGAACTGAACTGAGGAATTTAAAATCTTAAATTGCAAAGATGTGTCCCTTTTCTTTCCCTTTCTCATACTATTAATATTAATTTAATTATACAAATGAACATTTTTTCATAAATATTTTCTGTTACTCAAATTGTACAGTACCCTATGGGTTGTATAGGTCTGATACCATTACTCTAGGGGCATATGAGATAAAATCAAGGCACAGAGAGAGCATTAATATATATATATGTAATATATATCATATAATACATGTAATATATATGTATATTATATAATACATGTTATATATATATATGTATATTTCAAGATCATAGTCTCAGAATGAACTGTGCATGTCTGTATCATGATATATGACATTACTATCACTCATGATATAATTGTTGAATCACAATACCTAAGATAAAACAAAGATAGAGTGGTTCATGAGTCAGATATGAGTACTTTCACATTCTAGGGAAAGGGTAATTTATCCCAGGGAACTAACATGGCCAGAAATTTTTTCCTAAGGGAAGCCTAGGAAGTTGAGGAAAATCTTTGATACTAGCATATTATTATACTCCTTTCTTCCTTCTAAAATACTATAGCCTGGAAGCTAATTTTCCATGCTATTGTCTGACGAAATTACCAAGTCTTGAGACATACCAGGTTCATATGTATCAACCTCTTTCCCCATCATCCCGGCACTTGTATTTTCTCTCCCTTTTTCTCTTGGTCTTGTGTTCTCTCTCTCTGTGTCTCTCTCTCTCTCTGTGAGTTTATGTATGCTCCAGTGTGCCCCTTCTTTTCCTTCGCCCTTATTTTCTTTTGCATTATGGAGAATTGGCCAATATTGATTTTATCTCATAGTACCCAATTCCTTGACAATTGTTGTATTATAAATGGGACAGATTTAAGCAGTGAATGCTCTGTGAATGGCTGAGACCAAAATTAAAATAATTATTTGCACTTACACCTCAGAACCTGTTTGAATTACTCATTTTGAAAGGTATCTCCATTCTCACATCTCAGAAACAAATTATCACTCTCTTTTTATAGTTATTACTGTATTTTCATATATCTACTCTTATGGAAGAGCTTCCCTCAGAGATCAGTCGCTAAAGAATCTACATACAATGTAGGAGACCAGGGTTTGATTCCTAGGTTGGGAAGATCTCCTGGAGAAGGAAATGACAACCCCCTCAAGTATTATTGTCTGGAGAATCCTATGGACATGGGAGGTGGGCTGACTACAATCCATGGAGTCACAAGAGTTGGACAACTTAGCGGCTTCCAGATGTTCAAGCTGGTTTTAGAAAAGGCAGAGGATCCAGAGATCAAACTGCCAACATCCTCTGAACCATGGAAAAAGCAAGAGAGCTCCAGAAAAACATCTATTTCTGCTTTATTGACTATGACAAAGCCTTTGACTATGTGGATCACAATAAACTGTGGAAAATTCTGAAAGAGATGGGAATATCAGACCACCTGACCTGCCTCTTGAGAAATCTGTATGCAGGTCAGGAAGCAACAGTTAGAACTGGACATGGAACAACAGACTGGTTCCAAATCAGGAAAGGAACATGTCAAGGCTGTATATTGTCACCCTGCTTATTTAACTTATATGCAGAGTACATCACGAGAAACGCTGGGCTGGAGGAAGCACAAGCTGGAATCAAGATTGCATGGAGAAATATCAATAACCTCAGATATGCAGATGACACCCCAGTTACAGCAGAAAGTGAAGAACTAAAGGGCCTCTTGATGAAAGTGAAAGAGGAGAGTGGAAAAGTTGGCTTAAAGCTCAACATCCATAAAACTAACATCATGGCATCTGGTCCCATTACTTCATGGCAAATAGATAGGGAAACAGTGACTGACTTTATTTTTCTGGTCTCCAAAATCACTGCAGATGGTGATTGCAGCCATGAAATTAAAAGACGCTTACTCCTTGGAAGAAAAGTTATGACCAACCTAGACAGAATATTAAAAAGCAGAAACATTACTTTGCCAACAAAGGTTCGTCTAGTCAAGGCTATGGTTTTTCCAGTGGTCATGTATGGATGTGAGAGTTGGACTATAAAGAAAGCTGAGTGCTGAAGAATTGATGCTTTTGAACTGTGGTGTTGGAGAAGACTCTTGAGAGTCCCTTGGACTGCAAGGAGAGCCAACCAGTCCATCCTAAAGGAGCTCAGTCCTGGGTGTTCATTGGAAGGACTGATGTTGAAGCCTAAACTCCAGTACTTTGGCCACCTCATGCGAAGAGTTGACTCATTGGAAAAGACTCTGATGCTGGGAGGGATTAGGGGCCGGAGGAAAAGGGGACGATAGAGGATGAGGTGGCTGGATGGCATCACCGACTCGATGGACATGAGTTTGAGTGAAGTCTGGGAGTTTGTGATGGACAGGGAGGCCTGGTGTGATGCGCTTCATGGGGTTGCAAACAGTCAGACACGACTGAACAACTGAACTGAACTGAACTGAACTGGATGTTTAGTATTGCTAGTGCATAGTGATAACAAACAGGTTAGTTAATCTTATTCCTGCTTTTGAGTTCTCTGAAGACAAGAGGTTCCATTTAAGCCATGTACCCAAAGCAATTGCTCCCATGGTAGCACGCATGGCACCCTATTGCAGTTGGATCTACCCAGAGTAAAGAATATCTTTTCTTATTTCTCAAAATACTGCTTGGCCAAGTCATATTTCTAAAAGGGTATGTTAGTGTAGAGGTGCAGTAGCTTTAATTGCATACCAGCTTTTGTATAACTTGGAATGAATTCTAGACAGAAGAAAGAAGCAAAAAGGCAGCTCAACATAAAAGACTTTGACACATTCACAGAACTGATGTTAGAGCAAAGTGATGGTACACTAAAAATAGAAAAGGGGGTCATATCAGAGTATCAGAATCTTGGAGGACTAATCAGTTCTAATACTAAAAATGGGAAATTCTATTATATTTCATTGGGAAAATAATCAATTACTTCTATGAAGGAGTAATTATTTGAAAATTTCTGTATGGAAATGTCACTCTGGTCACAGTGTAGGGATAGAGTGGTAGAGAGTAACAGTGGAGGCAGGGGACTCTCTCGCCACTTTTTGAAATATTAAAGAAAATGTGATGGCCCTGAAGTAGGGCAGTGTTCATAAAAGGACACCTTCCTTAGCTGCAAGAGCAATGCAGCAGCATCTATGAGAAGTGGCTGATCTATGAATACCATTTCTGAGATCTCTAAACCTCAGGATTTTCCTGCAACTGTCTCATGTAGTGACTTTTACTTCTTCCATGTCTCACATAAAGTTGAAAAATGGTTTGTCTGGCTTCATTGCCATTTCCAAGCCATATAAGATAAAACTTTAAAATTTTAAATTAAAAACAAATTTTACAAAGCAGTTCGAGTCTCCAAATATGCATCGTCATTTTATATATCAACAATTCCTCTGTATTGTGATTGTTTTTTACTCTAGGAGCACTGTCCCACATCTCCTTAAGATTTAAGCACTTGTATCACCGTCTCTCACCTGCTGCTCCTATTATCATCCTTAATAACTCCTTGCATTCTGGATGATGAGGCCCGATCCTGCTGACTTGCTTCCTTCAAATAAATTTGTCATTTACTGCATTCCCATGACTACCACATCCATGCTGTCAAATTTATTGTCAATAACTGTGGAGAAAGAAATGGCAACCCACTCCAGTATTCTTGCCTAGAGAATTCCGTGGACAGAGGAGCCTGGTGGGCTGCTGTCCATGGGGTCGCACAGAGTCGGACATGACTGAAGTGATTTAGCATGCATGCATGCATTGTTGAAGGAAATGGCAACCCACTCCAGTGTTCTTGCCTGGAGAATCCCAGGGACAGAGGAACCTGGTGGGCTGCCGTCTATGGGGTCGCACAGAATCGGATACGACTGAAGCAACTTAGCAGCAGCAGCAGCAGTACCACTTCCATAAGCCTTAGTTTCAAGTATCCCACTCTCTAGGCTTTGATTCTTTTGATGCATTTCATTAATTCTTTGTATTTCTTATACCTGTAGTCCCACAGTTCCTCAACTCTACTAGTACCTTCTATCTACTGATTCCCAAATTTTCACATCTATTTTCCTCTTTGTGATCTCATTTTCCTTTTAACCCAACAGATTTCAGGTTGCATCATTAAAATGCATGCATCCAATACACGTATCTCAATTCTCTTGTTCTTCTCTTCCTCTATTATTCTTTCCAGGGATATCTTCAGATGTGGTTAAATATAAGATTTGCTTATATTATGTATTCTCCCAAGTAGCTGAACATGTCTGGAGAAAAATAAATTAAAAACACACAGAATGACCTCACTTTAAATGTATTATCACAGAGGCTTCCCGGATGGTCCAGTGGTTAAGAATCAGCCTGCCATTGCAGGGGACAGAGATTCAATCCCTGGCCAGGGAACAAAGAACCCACATGCTGATATGCCACAATTACTGTGCTACAACAAAGTGAAGATCCTGATAGTCGCAACACAGAATCGTTGCAAGCAAATGAATAAATAAATATTTTAAAAGAATGTCTTATCACAAACCTCAAGTAAGTTCTCCTAATTTCTTGTCAATCTTTGCAGCATTTCCCAAGGCAATTCACTCTCTTTTTCTCTGGAATGACTACTTCATACCTTCTCTGTCAAATTTATTGTCAATAACTGTGGAGAAAGAATCAGCCTGCCATTGCAGGGGACAGAGATTCAATACCTTCTCTTCACTCTGTTCTTATTTTACTTTTTTTGAATTTCCCCAAGAAATATAAATGAGAAGAACTTGTTCTCTATATCCAAAACAACTACCTTACAATTTCTGCATTCATGTGTTATCCCTTTGATCTTAGGGTAAAGGATGAATGAACTGTATTTGTATCTAAGGGTCTCCATGGGATCTCTGGGTCCTGGTGCACACAAGGTATGTTTGAACCCTCTGAGCTTCTCTGGCAGGTATGGGGTTGGATTCTAAACGTGATTTTGCCCCTCCTACCAACTTGCTGGCATAGGCAATAAAACAGAAATAGATGTTTTTCTGGAACTCTCTTGCTTTTTCCATGATCCAGCAGATGTTGGAAATTTGATCTCTGGTTCCTCTGCCTTTTCTAAAACCAGCTTGAACATCTGGAAGTTCACGGTTCACGTATTGCTGAAGCCTGGCTTGGAGAATTCTGAGCATTACTTTACTAGCATGTGAGATGAGTGCAATTGTGCGGTAGTTTGAGCATTCTTTGGCATTGCCTTTCTTTGGGATGGGAATGAAAACTGACCTTTTCCAGTCCTGTGGCAACTGCTGAGTTTTCCAAATGTGCTGGAATATTGACTGCAGCACTTTCACAGCATCATCTTTCAGGATTTGAAAGAGCTCAACTGGAATTCCATCACCTCCACTAGCTTTGTTCGTAGTGATGCTTTCTAAGGCCCACTTGACTTCACATTCCAGGATGTTTGGCTCTTGGTCAGTGATCACACCATCGTGATTATTGGGGTCGTGAAGATCTTTTTTGTACAGTTCTTCTGTGTATTCTTGCCACCTCTTCTTAATATCTTCTGCTTCTGGTAGGTCCATACCATTTCTGTCCTTTATCGAGCCCATCTTTGCATGAAATGTTCCCTTGGTAACTCTAATTTTCTTGAAGAGATCTCTAGTCTTTCCCAATCTGTTGTTTTCCTCTATTTCTTTGCATTGATCGCTGAAGAAGGCTGTCTTATCTCTTCTTGCTATTCTTTGGAACTTTGCATTCAGATGCTTAATCTTTCCTTTTCTCCTTTGCTTTTCACTTCTCTTCTTTTCACAGCTATTTGTAAGGCCTCCCCAGACAGCCATTTTCCTTTTTTGCATTTCTTTTCCATTGGAATGGTCTTGATCCCTGTCTTCTGTACAATGTCATGAACCTCATCCCATAGTTCATCAGGCACTCTATCTATCAGATCTAGTCCCTTAACTATTTCTCACTTCCACTGTATAATCATAAGGGATTTGATTTAGGTCATACCTGAATGGTCTAGTGGTTTTCCCTACTTTCTTCAATTTCAGTCTGAATTTGGCAATAAGGAGTTCATGATCTGAGCCACAGTCAGCTCCTGGTCTTGTTTTTGCTGACTGTATAGAGCTTCTCCATCTTTGACTGCAAAGAATATAATTAATCTGATTTTGGTGTTGACCATCCAGTGATGTCCATGTATAAAGTCTTCTCTTGTGTTGTTGGAAGAGGTTTTTTGTTATGACCAGTGCATTTTCTTGGCAAAACTCTATTAGTCTTTGCCCTGCTTCATTCTGTACTCCAAGGCCAAATTGGCTTGTTACTCCAGGTGTTTCTTGACTTCCTACTTTTGCATTTCAGTCCCCTATAATGGAAAGAACATCCTTTTTGGGTGTTAGTTCTAGAAGGTCTTGTAGGTCTTCATAGAACCATTCAACTTCAGCTTCTTCAGCGTTACTGTTTGGGGTATAGACTTGGATTACTATGATATTGAATGGTTTGCCTCGGAAACGAACAGAGATCATTCTGTCGTTTTTGAGATTGCATCCAAATACTGCATTTTGGACTCTTTTGTTGACCATGATGGCTACTCCCTTTCTTCTGAGGGATTCCTGCCCACAGTAGTAGATATAATGGTCATCTGAGTTAAACTCACCCATTCCAGTCCATTTCAGTTCGCTGATTCCTAGAATGTCGACATTCACTCTTGCCATCTCTTGTTTGACCACTTCCAATTTGCCTTGATTCATGGACCTGACATTCCAGGTTCCTGTGCAATACTGCTCTTTACCGCATCAGACCTTGCTTCTATCGCCAGTCACATCCACAGCTGGGTATTGTTTTTGCTTTGGCTCCATCCCTTCATTCTTTCTGGAGTTATTTCTCCACTGATCTCCAGTAGCATATTTGGCACCTACTGACCTGGGGAGTTTCTCTTTCAGTATCCTATCAGTTTGCCTTTTCATACTGTTCATGGGGTTCTCAAGGCAATAATACTGAAGTGGTTTGCCATTCCATTCTTCAGTGGACTACATTCTGTCAGATCTCTCCACCATGACCCGTCCATCTTGGCTTGCTCCATGGGTATGGCTTAGTTTCATTGCTTTAGACAAGTCTGTGGTCTTAGTGTGATTAGATTGACTAGTTTTCTGTGAGTATGGTTTCAGTGTGTCTGCCCTCTGATGCCCTCTTGCAACACCTACCATCTTATTTGGGTTTGTCTTACCTTGGGCATGGGGTATCTCTTCATGGCTACTCCAGCAAAGTGTGGCCACTGCTCCTTACCTTGGACGAGGGGGTATCTCCTCACCACCGCCCTTCCTGACCTTCAACGTGGGATAGCTCCTCTAGGCCCTCCTGACCAGACCACCTGATCTGTGTCTTGAGAAATTTGTATGCAGGTCAGGAAGCAACAGTTAGAACTGGACATGGAACGACAGACTGGTTCCAAATAGGAAAAGGAGTACGTCAAGGCTGTATATTGTCACCCTGTTTATTTAACTTATATGCAGAGTACATCATGAGAAACGCTGGGCTAGAAGAACAACAAGCTGGAATCAAGATTGCTGGGAGAAATATCAATAACCTCATATATGCAGATGACACCACCTTTATGGCAAAAAGTGAAGAGGAACTAAAAAGCCTCTTGAGGAAAGTGAAAGTGAAGAGTGAAAAAGTTGGCTTAAAGCTCAACATTCAGAAAACGAAGATCATGGCATCTGGTCCCATCACTTCATGGGAAATAGATGGGGAAACAGTGTCAGACTTTATTTTTTATGGGCTCCAAAATAACTGCAGATGGTCACTGCAGCCATGAAATTAAAAGACGTTTACTCCTTGGAAGGAAAGTTATGACCAACCTAGATAGCATATTCAAAAGCAGAGACATTACTTTGCCAACAAAGGTTTGTCTAGTCAAGGCTATGGTTTTTCCTGTGGTCATGTATGGATGTGAGAGTTGGACTGTGAAGAAGGCTGAGCGCTGAAGAATTGGTGATTTTGAATTGTGGTGTTGGAGAAGACTCTTGAGAGTCCCTTGGACTGCAAGGAGATCCAACCAGTCCATTCTGAAGGAGATCAGCCCTGGGATTTCTTTCGAAGGAATGATGGTAAAGCTGAAACTCCAGTACTTTGGCCACCTCATGCGAAGAGTTGACTCATTGGAAAAGACTCTGATGCTGGGAGGGATTGGGGGCAAGAGGAGAAGGGGATGAGAGAGGATGAGATGGCTGGATGGCATCACTGACTTGATGGACGTGAGTCTGGGTGAACTCCGGGAGTTGGTGATGGACAGGGAGGCCTGTCGTGCTGCCCTTCATGGGGTCGCAAAGAGTCGGACACGACTAAGCAACTGAACTGAACTGAAGCAACTTGCTGGGGCTTCTCTGCCCTTGGACGTGGGGTATCTCCTCACAGAGCTCCAGCGCCTCCACACAACTGTGTGCCTATCTCCTGCCAAGGTACAGGTCAACAATGGACTGCCACAGGGGCAGGGGCTCTGGATGCAGCAGACCTTTTGAAGGTGGCCGCCATTATCTTCATTACCTCCACCATAGTTTGACCTCAGGTCGAATAACAGGGAGGGAACACAGCCCCACCCATCAACAGAAAACTGGGTTAAAGATTTACTGAGCATGGCCCCAGCCATCAGAATAAGACCCAGTTTCCCCCTCAGTCAGTCTCTCCCATCAGGAAGCTTCCATAAATCTCTTATCCTTCTCCATTAGAGGACAGACAGAATGAAAACAACAATCACAGAAAATTAACCAATCTGATCACATAGACCACAGCCTTGTCTAAAACGATGAAACTATGAACCATGCTGTGTGGGGCCACCCAAGATAGATGGGTCATGGTAGAGAGTTCTGACAAAACGTGGTCCATGGGAGAAGGGAATGGCAAAAATTTCAGTATTCTTGCCTTGAGAACCCCATGAACAGAATGAAAAGGAAAAAAGATAGAACACTGAAAGATGAACTCCCCAGGTTGGTAGGTGCCCCATATGCTACTGGAAATAAATGGTGAAATAACTCCAGAAAGAATGAAGAGATGGAGCCAAAGCACAAACAACACCCAGGTGTGAATGTGACTGGTGATGGAAGTAAAGTCCTATGCTGTAAAGAGCAATATTGCATAGGAACCTGCAATGTTAGGTCCATGAATCAAGGCAAATTGGAACTGATCAAACAGGAGATGGCAAGAGAGAATGTCCACATTTTAGGAATCAGCCAACTAAAATGGACTGGAATGGGTGAATTTAACTCAGATGACCATTATATCTACTACTGTGGGCAAGAATCCCTTAGAAGAAATGGAGTAGCCACCATAGTCAACAAAAGAGTCTGAAATGCAGTACTTGGATACAATCTCAAAAACGACAGAATGATCTCTGTTCATTTCCAAGGCAAACCATTCATTATCAAGGTAAACCAAGTCTATGTCCCGAGCAGTAATGCTGAAGAAGCTGAAGTTGAACGGTTCTATGTATACCTGCAAGATCTTCTAGAACTAACATCGAGAAAAAGATGTCCTTTTCATTATAGGGGACTGGAATGCAAAAGTAGGAAGTCAAGAAACACCTGGAGTAACAGGCAAATTTGTCCTTGGAATACAGAATGAAGCAGGGCAAGGGCTAATAGAGTTTTGCTAAGAGAACGCACTGGTCATAGCAAACACCCTGTTCCAACAACACAAGAGAAAACCCTACACATGGATATCACCAGATGGCCAATAGCAAAATCAGATTGATTATATTCTTTGCAGCCAAAGATGGAGAAGCTGTATAAAATCATCAAAAACAAGACCATGAGCTGACTATGGCTCAGATCATGAACTCAGATCATGAATTGCCAAATTTGGACTTCAACTGAAAAAAGTTGGGAAAAAACACTAGACCATTCAGGTATGGGCTAAATCAAATCCTTTATGATTATACAGTGGAAGTGAGAAATAGATTTAAGGGATTAGATCTGATAGACAGAGTGCCTCAAGAACTATGGACGAAGGTTCATGACATTGTACAGGAGACAGGGAGCAAGACCATCCCCAATAAAAATAAATGCAAAAAAGCAAAATGATTGTCTAAGGAGGCCTTACAAATAGCTGTGAAAAGAGGAAAAGCTACAGACAAAGGAGAAAATGAAAGATATACCCATTTGAATGTGGAGTTCCAAGGAATAGCAAGGAGAGATAAGAAAGCCTTCCTCAGTGATCATTGCAAAGAAATAGAGGAAAACAATAGACTGGGAAAGACCAGAGATCTTTTCAAGAAAATTAGAGATACCAAAGGAACATTTCGTGCAAAGATGGGCTCAATAAAGGACAGAAATGGTAAGGACTTAACAGAAGCAGAAGATATTAAGGAGAATATACAGAAGAACTGTACAAAAAAGATCTTCATGACCCAGATGGTGTGATCACTCACCTAGAACCAGACATCCTGGGTGGGAAGTCAAGTGGACCTTAGGAAGCATCACTATGAACAAAGCTAGTGGAGGTGATAGAATTCCAGTGAGCTATTTTTAAATCCTAAAATATAATGCTGTGAAAATGCTGCACTCAATATGCCAGCAAATCTGGAATACTCACCAGGGGCCACAGGACTGGAAAAGATCAATTTTCATTCCAATACCAAAGAAAGGCAAGGCTCAAACTACCCCTCAATTGCACTCATCTCACACACTCATAAAGTAATGCTCAAAATTTTCCAAGCCAGGCTTCAACAGTACATGAACTATGAACTTCCAGATGTTCAAGCTGAATTTAGAAAAGGCAGAGGATACAGAGATCAAATTGCCAACATTTTCTGGATCATCAAAAAAGCTAGAGAGTTCCAGACAAACATCTATTTCTGCTTTATTGACTATGACAAAGTCTTTGACTGTGTGGATCACAACAATCTGTGGAAAATTCTGAAAGAAGATGAGAATACCAGACCACCCTACCTGCCTCCTGTCAAGAAGGTCAAGAAACAACAATTAGAACTGGACAAGGAACAACAGAGTGATTCCAAATCAGGAAAGGAGTAGGTCAAGACTGATATTGTAACCTGGCTTATTTAACTTTTATACAGAGTACATCATGAGAAATGCTGGACTGGATGAACCACAAGCTGGAATCAAGATTGCTGGAAGAAATATCAATTACCTCAGATATGCAGGTGATGCCACACACTTAGGTAGTGAAAAAAACAAAAACAAAAAACTAAAGAGCCTCTTGATGAACCTGAAAGAGGAGAGTGATAAAGTTGGCTTAAAATTCAACATTCAGAAAATTAAGATCATGGCATCTGGTCCCATCACTTCATGGCAAATAAATGGGGAAACAATGGAAACAGTGAGAAACTTTACTTTCCTGGGCTCCAAAATCACTGCAGATGGTGAATGAAGCCATGAAATTAAAAGATGCTTGCTCCTTGGAGGAAAAGTTATGATCAACCTAGGGAGCATATTAAAAAGCTGAGACATTATGTTGACAAAAAAGGTCCATCTATTCAAAGCTATGGTTTTTCCAGTAGTCATGTATGGATGTGAGAGTTGAACTATAAAGAAACCTGGGCTCTGAAGAATTGATGCTTTTGAATTGTAGTGTTGAAGAAGACTCTTGAGAGTCCCTTGAGCTGCAAGGAGATCCAACCAGTCCATCCTAAAGGAAATCAATCCTGAATATTCATTGAAAGGACTAACACTGAAGATGAAACTCCAATACTTTGGCCACCTGATGTGAAGAATTGACTCATTTGAAAATACTCTGTTGCTGGGAAAGATTAGAGGCAGGAGGAGAAGGGAATGACAGAGGATGGGATGGTTGATTGGCATCACTGACTCAATGGACATGAGTTTGAGTAAGCTCCGGGAGTTGGTGGTAGAGAGGGAAGCCTGATGTGTTGCAGTCTATGGGGTCACAAAAGGTTGCACTTGACTGAGCAACTGAACTGAACTGAACTAAAGTGAACATCACCGTAGGTCTAAAATGAACATCACCATAGCTGAATCAGAACCTGGTTTTGAGCAGGAAATAAACTTGTAATTTGTTAACTCTTGAAATTGAGGGCTGTTTATTTTTGTACCAAAATTTATGTCATTCAAAGTAATTCATGGACATGAAAATAATCACATTAAAGTTTTCCTACTGTTGCTTGAGAAAAACTTAGCCATCTGACACACATTTATTATCTCACAATTTCTGTGGCTTAGGAGTCCAGACACAGATTAGCAGGGTCCTCTGCTCAGTGTCTCCCAAAGGCAAACACTGAATTATTTTTTTTTAGCTATACTCTCATCTGAAAGCTTGACTAGGAAAGAATCTACCTGAAAATTTCTCCAAGTTGTTGGTGGGATTTGTTTCCTTACAGCTGCATCATTAGAGACACTGGCTTTTTGCTGGTTGTAGCCTGAAGGCCTCCCTTGAGTCCTGTAGGTTGCACAGAGTTCCTTGCCAGATAAACCTCAACACAGCCCCTTTAGTTTATCAGACCTGCAAGGAGAGTCTTATAGTCTTTAATTTCTTTTAAGAGCTTTTAACTGATTACATTACCTTTTTAAGGAGATTCACCTGAGTAACTCAGCCCGTAAAGAACTTACTTTTTCTCTGTTAAGTAAGCATAAACTTGGACCTTAGGACCTTAATTACAACTGCAAAATTTCTTCATGTCTATCCTATTCTGTTGGCTGGTAGTAAGTCCCTAAAATCAGGAGGAAGCATGACACAGGGCATGAACACTAAGTTACAGGAATCGTGGAGAATATATTAGAAGTCTGCTTACCATAGCCATTAAAAAAAACTTAAAATTGTAAATAAAAAATAGAATTAGGCAGAAATGCAATGCTGTTAGAGTTTGTTAGTGTATAATTTGCATATTTCTGTAGCTGGAATTGGAAGTCAAGTGAAAGTTAAGCATGGAGAGAAGGTGATGAAGTTAAAAAAATTTTTTTATTAGTAAATTCAATAGAAATAAGTTTTAAGTATTGTACAGAATAAAGGTCAAATATAACTTTGGGTTTCTGAATTAAAACATGGGTGGATAATGTTACTGAATTGGAAATAATGGAGAAAGGCAGGATTTGGGTGTTTTGAATATACTGAGTCTGAGTTGCTTTTGAGAACTTTTAAGTAGAGAGTCTAGGAAGCATGAATTTAATTGGTGGTTATAGCTTAATGGAGAGGTCTAAAGTAGAGGTATAAATTTTGGGGTTCTCAATGTAAAGGTATAAGCTTGAAGGAGATTGCATAGCATGGTGAGAACAGGAATAGCCTATGATGGAACCTTAAGAAATTTTAACATTTAAGGCTGAGGCAAAAGAGAATAAACCTACAAAATGAGATGTTATAGGTATAAGAAGGAAATAAAAACACTAAGTCATAACACAGATATGACTTCAAAACAGAAGAAAATATCAACAATACTGAATGCTGTTTAGAGACCAAGGAAAATGAAGAGTAATAAATGTGCATTGGCTTTATTGATACAAAAGTGTCTGATGAATGTATAAGATCAATTTTGGTCAAATAATGGGGCTAGAGAATAGATTGGCATACCTGATAAAAGAGTAACTCAGAGAGTAGCTGGCTGTGATATTTAAACAGGGAGTAGAAGCTTGTGGGGCTTGATATTCAAGTGAATTTTCCTTTTTTTTTTTCCATACCAAAGATTTGGAAAGTAGTAACCTGGGGTCCCAGCAGGTTGATGATCATAGAAGTGGTAAATATTTTGGATTATGGTAAACTAACAAAGTTCAGGATCATCAAAGTTCAAGCAAGTAACATGGACTAGGCAGAGAACCAAAGCAGCCACTTTTGTGGGAGCAAGATTAAGATTGTCAAAGTAAATACACCAGTGATTGTATCATGGAGGAAACCTCTATGTGTGCAAAGCATAGGCTTTTCATTAATAACATCAGAGAATTTTCCAGTTTTTCTGTACTTATAAGAAGAGATCCTTTCAAGATAATATAACTAACATGTAATTTAATAAAATATTCACTATGTACCATGAAGCATCCTTAAATTTTTTTATTATAATTTTATTTTCTTTAACTGAACCATAGATGCCTAGAATTAGATTAATTACTTCTTAATAGCAAATTATAAACGTGGACCACACATGCCCTCTGTTATTACTTTTTGCATGTGTTTATTTTCATTGGGCTCTAAGGAATGGGATCCAGCTTCCCCAGCGGCTCAGTGATAAAGAAACTGCTTGCAGTGCAGGAGCTGTAGGAGACATGGGTTCGATCCCCCTGGAGGAAGGCATGGCAACCCACTCCAGTATTCTTGACTGGAGAATCCCGTGGACAGAGGAGGCTGGCAGACTATAGTCCACGGGGTCCCAAAGAGTCAGATACGACTGAAAAAACAGCACGCACCTTCGCAAGGCATGGGTTAGAAATATCTCTACAAGCTACACCCACTAGGGACACGTCCAATCTAATTTTCCTGGGATAGCTTTCGGAGCTTTTTCTTCTTCATGGATCCACTGCCCCTGCTGGCAGCAGCCTCTTCTGGTCAACTATTGAGTGGCTCCTCCTTGGAAGAGCATTTCCTCTTTTTCTTGGGGACACTCTTGTTTCCTGACTCTTCAGTGTCATGGACTGGTTCCACTTTGGGGAAAGATTTGTTCCTCTTGGAAGGACTTCCACTGCCAGCTGTCTCTTCAAGATCACTACTAACCAGCTCCTTTTTGGAAAAAGATTTCTTTTTCTTGGGCTTGGAGAAGGAGACAGATGAGTCTTCCATTCCATTCTCCTGAGGAGCCTCCTGGGAGTTTTGCTTTTTCTTCTTTTGGGGTCTTTCACTTGTCTCCTCACATTCCTCCAGGGTACTACTGCTGTTTCCTGAAGATGCCAAGGCAACCGCGGCCATTCATTTTTATTTTATTTTTTTCTTCTTCATGTATTTCTTCTCTTGTTTCTTCAGCTTCCTAGTAATCTCAGCAGCCACTTCTCCTGCCCAAACCTTTGCCTCCTTCATGACATCCAGATTCTTTCACGAAATCTCTCCAGTTTCATAGCAGGACAGCAGCTTCTCAACTTGTTCTTTGAGCTTCTCCCCAAAAACACAGGTGAAATAATTCAAAAATACAATTTGTGAGGCAATACTGCATTTGTTTTTCAAATATTGGGTGATGTGGTCTTTGTTCTTGGCAACCACTGTTATTTTATTTCGACTTATTTTATAGCCCTGCAATTATGTAGTTTTCCTATTCTACCTCTGGCAGGGTGGGTACATTTAATTTCGAGGTGAAGGGTTAGCCAGCTCATTCATTTCAAACTCATAAATCACATTTTCTAAAAGACTTTACCAATGATGAAGCTAATATACTTATTTTTATCTGTCTGATTTCTGTATTTATTTCCTTATTAGTTCTTAATTCATGAAGAAATGAGGAGCTTTACACATGAACTTCACAAACTATGCATAGAACACGTCACTTCTGATTGTACCTTGAGAGAGCAGTTCTTGTTTCTTAGCTATGTTATCCATGTAATTTACCATCCACAACCAGATGCTTAAGAATAAAATGACACACTATCAGTAATTAACCAAACTTTCTAGAATATCGCATCAGGTAGCTTTGCTACATAAAGACAAAGTATACGGCTTAAATCAACAGTAATACACCATTCTCTGTGGGTTGGCTAAGTGGTTCTCCCAGCTTCAGCAGGTTTCCTAGTCTGGGAAAAGTAGCCCAGATGATGAAGGGTAGCCACATTTATGTCTAAGCAGATGTGGACAGGCCTCCCTTGGTTGGCACTCCTCTGCTCAATGTGGTCTCATCCTCCAGTAGAATATACCAGCCATTTTCACAGGACAGTCCCAGGTTTCAGAGGAGCAAGAGAGGACAAACCCTAAAGCATAAGCACTTTTCAAGTCTGGTTCTTTTCCAGGTCTCACTGGTCAAAACATGTCACACAGCCAAACCCAATGTTCATCACTTACAACCTACCAGAGCTATCCTCAGTTGTCTCCTGGAGCTGTATCTGGTTGAAAGATGCAGCCCTTACACTACATATAGCTTATTCAATTGAATAGAAGCATGAATCATTTCCTTTGATTAGAAATAAAACTGAAAGTTTCAGGCTTGGGGTATTTATAATATCACAGTCAACAAACTTGTGCTCAAGGAATTTCACATTTCTTTGGGTTTCAATAAGTTAGATTAATTTTGTTTCACAGCCTACATCCTAACAGACTGGCAGAAATTTGAAAACTCATGATACTCTAACTTCCTCTTGTACTGATGTGTGAAATTGTTGGAATTTCACAAAGTACAGGTTATTTGGGAAAATCCTTTGCAAGCTCAGTATGGTTATCACTGAGATAGACAAACAATGTCTCCTGGCATGGGTCCCTGAGGTCTACTCATTCTGATATTTTCGTTCAAGTTTGGGGCACAGGAAATTGTAAGATTTTGGTAACCTTGGCTTATGGTTGCATTATTTGGTCGTTTATTCTCTAAAATGTTGCTTCCTCCCTTGGAGAGCTGCCACAATCAAAGAACAAAATGCTGTTTCTTCTGAAATTATTGAACTTTTTACACTTTCCAGCTCAGAGGCATTTAAGATCTGTTTCTGGTCTGCAGAAAATATCTCTATTCAAACTCTGTTCTCACCAATAGCTTTAGCATTTCCTGGTGGAGGTGAAAGTAAAGTCTATGCTTTTCAATGTGTTAGCTGAGCAATTTATTTTTATTTTATTTTAATTTATTGTGGAAAGAACACTTGACATGACACACATCCTCTTAAATGTATAAGTGTACAATATATTATTGTTGACAAAAGGAACAATATTTTACAGGAGATCTATAGGATCTATCCATCTTGCTTTATTGAAACTTTATGCCTGCTGACTAGTGATTTCCCATTTCCTGCTTCCCATTAGCTTCTGGCAGCCATCACTGCACTCTTTGATTCTATGAATTTGATTATTTTAGATAATTCATATAAGCAGAATCATGCAGTATTGGCCCTCCTGGCTTATTTCACTTACTATAATATTCTCAAGGATCATTCATGCTGTCCCATATTTCAAAATTTCCTTATTTTAACAGCTGAATAGTAATTCATTGTATATACATTTCACACTTAAAAAATGCATTGTTGACACTTTCTAATTGCCAATATTTATTCATTTTTCCTAAGGAAATCTCATTTGTGTGTGTGTGTGTGTGTGTGTGTGTATGTGAAATTAACTCTTTTATTGGGTATTGTTAGAATAATATAGTAATTATTTTTAATTTTTGGACTGTTTCCTCACATAATTTCCCTTCTTACAATTAACAAATTTCTTAACTTGTTGGTCATATTAATATAAACATACCAGAAACCACTTTAGGCAGGAGTATATTCAGCCAATCAGAACACTGCCCTTGAATTTTGATTCATGATCTGGTGAAACCAAGAGCCAGAACCCAGGAAAAGTACATACTGATGGTGCACAGAGAGCTGTGTAGAGGACATCCCGTCTTCAGAGCAGTCGCGGAAATGATGAGATTGACAGTACATGTCTTACTGTAGCATTAGTAGTACAAGATGATGTGTCTAGGGGTCACCAGTGGCAGTAGCTGGATATTTACTAAAACAATTCTCAAGTGCAATTTGGCTGTAATTTTGGCTGCATGGTGCCTGAAACTACTTCCCTAGCTGTGTCAATTTTTCTGAAGATACCACCAATGTCTTACATTGCAATAAATCTCTCTTTTGCTTAAATTAATCTATTTTTCTTGAAATTTAGGTCATTTACTGAATCAAATGAATATTGCAGGCATTTACTCTATCACCTTTGAAACCTAAATGAATATTTGAAAACCTTTTTAATATTTGATTTTTTTCTCTTAGCATCCCAGCAGTGACAAGTGGTAAGAATGAGACCTAAGCCTACACAAAGAAACACATTTTCTTCTTGAATATCAATACAAAAATGAAATACCTGTGTCATTAATACCAGTGGAGGTATTCAACCACTTAACCACCAATTAAATATTCTTTTAAATATTTCTATTAAAATACTTACCTATTTTCTAACTCTTCAGGAGTCCTTTGGGTCTGATCTTTGTCAGCACAGGCTCTCTAGTTTTCTTATACACACTTTGGATTCACTATTATTTTCTATTAAATGCACATTTGTTTACATGTGCCCAAGATTGTTTCTCTTACTACAAACAATGACCCTAATTGATTATTGCTACAGGTTGAACTGGGTCCTCCAAAATTCATGTCTTGGAGTCCTAATTTTCAGTACCTTGGAATGTGACTTTTTGTAGATAGACCCAGCCTATAACGAGGTACTTGTGTTAAAATTATGCAATATGGTGGACTTTAATCCAACCTGAATGGTGTCCTTATAAGAAGAGGAAATCTTTACACACACTGAAATATTAGAAATGCATATGAACAAAGAAAGTCCATTGTAAGGTCAGGGTGAGAAGGTGACTTTGCAAGTCAAAGAGAAAGACCTCCAGATAAACCAAACCTGCAGACACCTTGATCTTAGATTTCTAGGCTCTGAACTGAAATAAAATAAATTTCTATTGTTTGACCCATCTAGGTGGTACAGTTGGTAAAGAATCTGCCTGTCAATTTAGGAGACACAGATTCAATCCCTGGGTCAGAAGATCCCCTGGAGGAGGAAATGGCAATGCACTACAGTATTCTTGCCTGAAGAATCCCAAGGACAGAGGAGCCTGACGAGCTATAGTCCATGACATCGCAAAGTCAAACACAACTGAGCGCTTGAGGACACCATAGCATCCGGCCTCTCGTATTTTGTTATGGCAACCCTAGCATATTAAAACAATTGTAATAGAAATTTGTGTAACAGAGCATAATAATGTATTAATGTCCTTGGTATGTTTTGGTTTAGATCAGAAGGATGCATATGATCAGAGGACTGGTAGAAAATTCAGATTAGACCAATTCCAAGAAGAATGAGATGTATTGAAAGAATTACAGTAGAAATAGTCTACAAAGTTTTGTCCACATAACCTGTTAGAAAATGAGAAAAAGTTGGTGAGGAAGGATATAGGAGTAATGTGCTCAGCTGCTTTATTCATGTTTGTCTCTTTGGGACCCCTTGGACTGTAGCCCACAAGTTTCCTCTGTCCATATTTTCCCAGCAAGAATACTAGAGCGGATGGCCATGCCCTTCTCTAGGGGATCTTCCCAAACCAGGGATCCAATCTGCCTCGCCTGCATTGCAGAAAGATTCTCTACTGCTGAGTTACCAGAGAAACACATAGGAGTAATACAATTGGTAAAAATAAAGTTTACAAAAAGGCAATTTGAAAAGGACTAAAATAATTTTTTTAGTGAAAGCCCGTATAGTAAATTCAGAAAGAGAAAATGACAAAGGTGTGAATGCTGCTTTCAACCTTGAGCACATAATCTGATAGTGTAATGAATTGTCTCTGTTTACTTCCCATTGGGAAAAATTTTATAGGCTTCAGAGAGGTGGCTGTGTGCTGAACTAATCTTCAATGATATCTATTATTAAGAAAGAGAAGAATTTTTTTGTGTGCAGAATCAGTAATCTCTACTACACATAGTAGAGATTGTTATTCAACATATTTTTGGTTCTGATTCAGAGCATGAATAAAATACTACCAAAGTTGTTTGAAAATAAAATGCAAAAAAAAACTCATACTCTGTGCACTCAGGTAAAAAATACAACAACTCCAGGATTAGAAATACAGAACTCCAGGAAATACGAAATATAAGAACACCAGGATTAGACAGCTAGTTTAGTTAACATAAAAGAAAGAAAGATGCTCAGTCGTGGCCATCTCTTTGCAACCCTGTGGACTGTAGCCTACCAGGCTCTTCCATCCATGGGATTCTCCAGGCAAGAATACTGGAGTAGGTTGCCATTTCCTTCTCCAGGGGATCTTCCCAATTCAGAGATCGATCCCAGGTCTCCCGCATTGCAGGTAGACACTTTACCCTCTGAGCCACCAGGGAAGCCCAACATAAAATAGGCAATCAGCATTTTACAATATTTGTGTGTAGGAAGAAAATTTCAATATATAAATTGGTTGGTTTAAAATTCAGTTTAGAAAATAAACTTAGCCTTTCTAAGGGCCCTATAAGTATGACTGTGATAGTCCAGTATAATGGAAATGGGGAAATATGCCAAGTGACCAAAAGTACTAAAATAGTTGGAAGAATGGAAGATATTAGTCACTAAAATTATTTCCTTTTAGTTTTAGTGACTAAAGGAAATCATATTGGGCAATGGTCACTACCAAATCTTCAATGAGAATGAATTAGAAGTGGGTATCAGAATTTCAATGAATAATAATTCATTTAAAATGCTTTTTATTTCCAGTTTGATAAATCCTTTTGTCATTTTGATTAAATTCAAGGTTTTAATGTTCTCATTCAAGAATCGCAGTAGGATGAATCCTTTGTCACTTATAATCAAAATTATGCTATTCTAAGTGGGCAAGAGTAGGCCAACTTCCTTCCAGAATTTTATCTTTACAGGCTCATTTCCCCTAAGCTATATATTGGATCATTTTTTTGACTCCAACCAACTATGTAGTGATTAACAATGAAATATTTCATTTTGTTTAATAAAAATTCTTATTAAAAATACTATCATACTATGCACTGTCAGAGATAAGTATGGAATGTTTTTGATATTTAACTTGTGTATATATACAGTGCATATTAATGTTAAAATATATAAATTAAAATGTCCACTTTTATATAGGATGCAGTTTCTTTGGTGGGTAATAATATTATGAAGGCAATAAAACTTGTCATAGCTATATGAATCTTAGAGGTCTTGTGTCACTAAATAATGGGAGACTTCTCCAGAGGAATAGGTTCTCAAAGTCATTAGGATCCAATCACTTTCTCTGCAAATATAAGTGTTTGAGAATTTGAATGGTGTCTTATTACTAGACAGTTAAAATATACCTGTCTAACCAACTTGATCATGCACCATGTATATGTTTACTAGGGTTTTTATTATTATGAGAAATGAATCACACTCACAAAATTGTATTATATCATTACCCATGGATTGATTATGCGTTGTATGTCTTGAAATTTTAATTGATTTTGTTGATTTATTTCTAACAGTGAATTAGGAGTCTTCTTTCTATAAGTTTTTTTTTCTCTAAAGCAATGTGAAATGAGAATCTCAAATATTTAACATGTCTTAAGCTTGTACAGATTATATATGCCTTAAATAAGTAGTGAAAATTTAAAAGTCTGATTACATTGATTAAACAAAAATTAGTAGGTTTAAGGTCACATCAGGGGCAATAGACTTTTCTCTTTCCTGCTGACAATGTATCTAAAGCATTATCTGGAGAAGGCGATGGCATCCCACTCCAGTACTCTTGCCTGGAAAATCCCATGGGTGGAGGAGCCTGGTAGGCTGCAGTCCATGGGTTGCGAAGAGTCGGACACGACTGAGTGACTTGACTTTCACTTTTCACTTTCATGCATTGGAGAAGGAAATGGCAACCCACTCCAGTGTTCTTGCCTGGAGAATCCCAGGGATGGGTGAGCCTGGTTGGCTGCCGTCTATGGGGTCGCACAGAGTTGGACACGACTAAAGTGATTTAGCAGTAGCAGCAGCAGTAGCAAAGCATTATCTAAAGTGGCATAGTAGTAATTATTTTTAGCAACTCCCCAACTGCCAATGTATTTGATGCAAGTATCCCTGAATTCTAAGGATATTCTCTGTAAACATCTCCTCAGACAACCAACATTTTTCTTTCTACTCTTCAAATATCTCCCTCCTCATTTGATAAGTCTCCAAAGTTCTACACATAACATCATTCTCTTTTTCCTTTCAAAAGTTCAATAAATTCTAGCCTGTCATTTAAAAAAATATTCAAAAAAAAGTAAAGAGGAAAAATAGAAAATAATCACATTTTCTCGTTCTTCCTCTTTGCGAAACTGTCAAAATATTACTTAATTTTTTATACCACTATTGGGTAGATGGAAGCCAGACAATAACAAAAAATGTAGGGACTGACATACAGCTTTTTCACAATAGAAGTGGTAATAGCATTTCTAACTGCAATTGTTTAGAGCCATGTTTGCTGAAGTGGTCAAAACTAGAAAGGTCTTTGAACATAATGCAGTTTGAGATCATCTCTTTAATCTAATTAACAGGCAAGGAAAAAGAGACTCTTGTCAAAGGAAAGTTTTTGAATTTAATTTTATTTTTAGTTCCCCATACCTGACAGTCATTTCACTTGTACATTAGGAAACATAGTCTGCTTTATGTGAAGTTGTTTGATAGGTACATCTCAGTGACTTCCCAGAGTCCTTTACTTAGAAGCCAACTTCTGCACTAGGAATACAAAGACCTAAAAGGTTTAGCCTTCTTCCAGGGAGATTTCAGATGTTAAGATTCCTCCACTTCTCTACTTTTGCCAGCTATGATCTTTCCCTAGTTCCTTGTGTTCTCCGTGTTTCCTACCACAACATGAGCTTTACAAATGCTTTCCATTCTACCCTAAATTTTCATTGTTTACTTCCTTAGCCTCAGCTCTCAGCTTATGTGTCGCTTTCTCAAGGATGCCTTCAGTAACCAACAAGAAGAAAGTGAAACCACTATATTATAAACAAGGTAATAGTTACATCTTTAAATTTTATGTATGCCTATTTTATTCATATTCGTGTTTCTCATTAGTCTCTTTCCAGGGCCTGGCATACTACTGGGTAATAGGATGGAAGTTATTTAGTACTTTGAAAGAGTGATTAGCACATATCATATCTAGCTATATAACAAGATTGACAAAGATGATGAATGATCCAGGCATATAATACTGGGATGTGTCAAGTAGGATTATGGTTTACCACAACAGCAACAAAAAAACTTTATTCTCCTCTCCTCTACTCATATTGCTTATCCAAGCTCAATCTACTGTGAGGCTAGTTCTCTCTCATGATTTGTATTTTTGAGCAGAACTTCTAATTTTTATGGATATTCAGATAATAAAATCTCTTCTAGTCACTCCAAAAAACAAAAGCAGTTTCATTTAAGAAATTAAAGTATCTAGTTATATATGATAATCAGAGTCTAAAATTCACTTAAAACTTCTCTCCTTTAACTATGGCATGAGTTAGTGGGGATCCTGGGGTGGAAAGGGGATGTGTGATAGGCTTCTTCTCTTTGTCCTTGATTAAGCGTTTTTGTCCTGAATTTTAGGGGAGAAAAAAAAAGACTAAATATTCTCTAGTCCTTTCAAGTTTGAAAAAGGAGAGTAGGAAAATAAGGGGCTGGAAACGTCTAATTGGATGGGAATTTCTTAGTGTTAGGTCCCTTCTCTGTACTTGGGAGTTTTAAAGCAGATTAATTCCTAGATATGAGATTTTAGAGACTCTAAGGAATTCTCTGTAGATGAGGCTATGCCATATGCACTTCTGTGATATGAGTGATGATTATTCTGGACATAGTTATGCATATTATCTTTTATCTCTGTTCTTTGAGGTTCATCTTGCAGGAAAACACCCCTGGAAAACTTTCATTCACTTAAAAAATAAGATAATCCATCTTAATTTTAAAAAGGATAAATGCTGCTGATACTGAAAACTCTTTCATGATAGGTCTAAAATTTCTCTCTTGGACACAAATCATTTGAGATCTATTTTCTACTTTTTAAAAATCTAGGCTATTTTGAGATTTCCTGAAATGACTAGCTCTGCCTCCAGTTTTCCCCTGACAGGAAGAGACTTGCTCTTGATCCTCTCCAGAACTGTCCCCTTTAACAGATTAGCCACAAAGATCGCTGTCTTTCTGAGTAGTCTCTTTTAAAGTTATGACAAACTACAATAAAAGGTTCTTCTCTCTTCCATGAGATATAGTTTATCATCAAAACGCTTATGATGTAACGTATTTTATGTATTGTTGTTACTGTTAGTTGCTGACTTGTGTCTGACACTTTTACAACTCCATGTACTGTAGGCAAGAATACTGGAGCGGTTTGCCATTTTCTTCATGAGGGGATCTTCCTGATCCAGAGATCCAACTGGCATCTCCTACTTGGCAGGTGGATTCTTTTACTACTGAACCAGCAGGGAAGTTCATATTATATACATACAAATACTTAAAATATACATATACATATGTGTGTGTGTATATATATATATATATATATATATATATGAACAGCATGATTTAGAAAATTAATTATATATATCAAATATTTTCCTTTGGCTTAAGAGTTCAAAATTTGAATACATACATCAAATTTAGAAAACTGACCCTATATAGATTATTTGCTTTATTTCCTCTCAGGAATTATTTTTGTGCTTCTAATTGGCTGTACATTTTTTATCCTGATTAAAAATATGCCATGTAATTTTTTGAAAAGTACTCTAGACAGAGCCATCCAAGAAGTTTCTTCCAACTACTAGAAACATTTTTGTGAATATGATGGGGTCAAGAGAGAAAGGGAAAGATATACCCAACTGAATGCAGAGTTCTGGAGAATAGCAAGGAGAGATGAGAAAGCTTTCTTTAAGGAACAGTGCAAAAAAGTAGAGGAATACAATAGAATGGGAAAGACTAGAGATCTCTTCAAGAAAGTTGGAGATGCCAAGGGGACATTTCATTCAAAGATGGGCACAATAAAGGACAGAAATAGTAAGGACCTAATATAAGCAGAAGAGATTTTAAAAAGTGGCAAGAGTACACAGAATTATCCAAAAACGGTCTTAAAGACCCAGATCACCATGATGGGGTGATCACTCACCTAGAGCATGACATCCTGGAGTGTGAAATCAGGTGGACCTTAGGAAGTATTATATGAATAAAGCTAGTGGAGGTGATGGAATTTCAGCTAAGCTATTTAAAATCCTAAAAGATGAATCTGTTAAAATGCTGCATGCAACATGTCAGCAAATTTGGAAAACTCAGCAGTGGCCACAAGACTGGAAAAGATCAGTTTTTATTCCAATCCCAAAGAAGGACAATTCGAAAAAATGTTCATACTACTGTACAATTTTCCTCATTTTACATGCTAGCGAGTTTATGCTCAAAATCCTTCAAGCTAGTCTTCAGCAGTACATGAACTGAGAACTTTTGTGAACTTAGAACTTCCAAATATACAAGCTGGGCTTTGAAGAGGCAGAGGAATCAGAGAGCAAATTGCCAACATGCACTGGATCATGGAGAAAGCAAAGGAGTTCCAGAAAAACATTCACTTATGTTTTATTTATTATGCTAAAGCCTTTGGTTGTGTGGATTACAACAAACTGTGGAAAATTCTTCAAGAGATGGGAGTACCAGACCACCTTACCTCTCTCCTGAGAAACCTGTGGGTGGGTCAAGAAGCAACAGTTAGAATCAGACATTGAACAACTGACTGGTTCCACATTGGGAATGGAGTATGACCAACTATATATTGTCACCCTGCTTATTAATGTCTATACAGAGTCAGTTCAGTTCAGTCACTCAGTCATGTCCAACTCTTTGCGACCCCATGGACTGCAGCATGCCAGACTTCCCTTTCCATCACCAACTCCTGGAGCTTATTCAAACCTCTGTGTCTGTTGAGTTGGTGATGCCATCCAACCATCTCATCCTCTGTCATCCCCTTCTCTTCCCACCTTCAATCTTTCCCAGCATCAGGGTCTTTTCGAATGAGTCAGTTCTTGCATCAGGTGGCCAAAGTATTGGAGTTTCAGCTTCAGCATTAGTCCTTCCAATAAATATTCAGAACTGATTTCCTTGCAGTCCAAGGGACTCTCAAGAGTCTTCTCCAACACTACAGTTCAAAAGTATTAATTCTTCAGCACTCAGCTTTCTTTATAGTCCAAATGTCACATCCATACATGAGTACTATAAAAACCATGGCTTTGACTAGACGGACCTTTGTTGGCAAAATAACGTCTCTACATCATGCAAAATTCTGACTGGATGAATCACACATTGGAATTAAGATTTCTGGGGGAAATACCATCAATCTCATATATCCAGATGATACCACTTTAACAGCAGAAAGTGAAGAGGAACTAAATAGTGTATTCATAAGAGTGAAAGAGGAGAGTCAAAAAAGCTGGCTTAAAACTCAGCATTCAAAAAACTAACATCATGGCACCTGGTCCAATCATTTGATGTCAAATAGAAGAAGAAAAAGTGGAAGCAGTGACAGATTTTATTTTCTTGGGTTTCAAAAATCACTGTGGATGGTGACTGCAGCCATGAAATTAAAATGCTTGTTCCTTGGAAGGAAACTTATGACATATTAAAAAGCCAAGACATCACTTACAATACACTAGCCACATAGGCCCATAAAAAAAAAAAGATATAGTTTTTCCAGTAGTCATGTACACATGTGAGCATTGGTTCATAAAGAAGGCTCAGTGCCCAAGGATTGATGCTTTAAAAATGTAGTGATGCAGAAGACTCATGAGAGTGTCTTGTACTGCAAGGAGTTCAAACCAGTCAATTCTAAAAGAAATCAACCCTGAATATTTATTGGAAGGGCTGATGCTGAAGCTGAAGCTCCTATACTTTGGCCACCTAGTGTGAAGAGCCAACTCTTTGGTAAAGACTCTGATGCTGGGAAAGATTTAAGGAAAAGGAGGAAGGGGAGGTAGAGGAAGAGATTGTTAATAAATAGCATCACCAACTCAATGGACATGAACTTCAGCAAACTCCAGGAAATAATGGAGGTAGAGGAGCCTAGCGTGCTGAAGTCCATGGGGTCCCAAAGAGTCAGATACAACTTAGTGACTGAACAATAACAACATCTTGCATGGTGATGCTTCTTTATCATGAGAGCTAAAGTTTCAAAATAGCTTTACCCTACCCTTTGTTTTCGTCTTTAGTCATCTTGCTACCTCCTCTGAGACAGCCATTCTCAGCATACAATGGGGCAGGAAACAATCAGAGGTTTGGAAGTTTAGTGCATTCTGTGCATATAGTTTTCAAAATGTCATTGATCTTGATGAAGGGAACAGGGGATAGGTAAATTCTTGGCAGGAATGAATTCTGGACTCATAGCTTTGACCTTGTGCCTAAAATAATTTAAAAATCACAATAGCAAATTAATTGGGCTATATGTATACTTTCTCATTTGCTCAAGATATGCAAAGTATACATTTTTTTTCTTGTAACATTTCCCATATAAAATGATATCCTAAGTCCACACTAAGTGATACCATTTGCACTAATATCATAACTCAAGATTTGACAGTACTTTTAATCTCATCTACTATTTTTCCATTATTAAAATACCAAAGGTCCTACTTATAAGTCCTACTTAAAATATCTTTTGTAAATGGTCTTACAGAACCCTAAAAATCTTGTGCAATGATATGTCTCTAGAATCTTATCAATAGTGTAAATTTTTCCATGCAAAAAGTACAGTGATTCTTTCTTCACTCTACAGATTTTAAATACACTTTTATTAGGTTCTACAACCAATGTAATGGACTTCCTAATGAAATTTACACGTGAACATATAGGCCAATCATTGTGCAATTTATTTTGTTGAATAAAGAAATTATTTTTCTAACATGAAGTAACCATTATGAACACACTGTCACTTTTTAATGAATACCCTATTAGATAATCCGTGAGAAAATCAATAAGTTTTGCTAGAACACAAAACACTATTATATTTAGTTTAAAATGAATTTAGTTCCCATAATTCGGGTGGAATTTGCAGCTGAATTATGTTAGGGTTTTTGACTAGAAATTGTAAATAATAATTTAAAATTCAGTCATTTCAGCTTTCTGGTTTTTTTTTTTTTTTATATATAAATTAGTATAAAACACTAATTCTCAAATATAAATTTTGGTAAACAAAATTAGATTTCTCCTAGCTCGTATTGCTAGAAATCGATTCACCTTGGGTCAAGAAATACCAGCAGCCTCTGAGACTTTAAACTGAGACAGAGTGAAATCATTTGCTTTGCCCTCAATCCAATTGTCATCCTTACAAAGTATGTAATACTGTTAGTGACAATTTTAGGAAGAAAATAATAAGACATCTCCATGTTGAGTTTAAACTCATCAGAAGTGCCTTCAAAAGAATTCTGCAGTGTTTAAAATTTTTGTAAATTTCAGCTTTCAGGCTGAAAACAGGAAAATCTTTTGTCACTCTCAATTCTAGCCTACGACAATAATTCATATAATTTTGAAAATTTTGCATACTTTTCTACCCACAATCTTATCTTCAAAGTGAGAACTCTGCAAAAATGGGTACTATTTTCAGGAGCATCTGTAATGATTATGGCAAGACATTGATTGACTCATATACCTATGGATAGAACTCAGGTAAGCTTGGCACTAAATAAACTCTTATTTCCACTCTTTCTGAAAATGGCATTTCCACTTTTCTGGGGGAAAAAAGTAAAAGCAAAAGCATGTACCAAATTTCTAACTTAAGACTTAGGGTTCCAGACTTAACTTCAGATATGTTAATAAACTTTACGAGAAAAAATGTCATATCCTAATCCCATTTGACAGAACGTAGTCCACTGGAGAAGGGAATGACAAACCACTTCAATATTCTTGCCTTGAGAACCCTATGAACAGTATGAAAAGGCAAAAAGATGGGACACTGAAAGATGACCTCCCCAGGTCAATAGGTACCCAATATGCTATTGGAGATCAGAGGAGAAAAAACCCTAGAAAAAAATAAAGGTATGGAGACAAAGCAAAAACAGCACCCAGTTGTGGATGGGACTAGTGATACAAGAAAGGTTCAATGCTGTAAAGAGCAATATTGCATAGGAACCTCGAATGTTAGGTCCATGAATCAAGGCTAATTGGAAGTGGTCAAACAGGAGATGACATGAGTAAACACTGACATTCTAGGAATCAACGAACTAAGACGGACTGAAATAGGTGAATTTAACTCAGATGGCTATTATATCTATTACTGTGGGCAAGAATCTTTAGATGAAACGGAGTAGCCATTATAGTCAACAAAAGAGTCTGAAATGCAGTACTTGGATGCAATCTCAAAAATGACAAAATGATCTCTGTTGGTTTCCAAGGCAAATCATTCAATATCGTGGTAATCCAAGTCTATGCTGTGACCAGTAACTCTGAAGAAGCTGAGGTTGAACAGTTATAAGAAGACCTACAAGACCTCCTAAAACTAACACCCCAAAAATATGTCCTTTTCATTATAGAGAAATGGAATGCAAAAGTAGGCCATCAAGAAACACCCATAGTAACAGGGAAATTTGGCCTTGGAGTACAGAATAAAGCGGGGCAAAGGCTAATAGAGTTCTGCCAAGGGAACACACTGGTCACAGTAAACACCCTCTTCCAACAACACAGGAGAAGACTCTATACATGGACATCACCAGATGGTCAACACCGAAATCAGATTGATTATATTCTTTGCAGCCAAAGATGGAGAAGCTCTATACAGTCAGCAAAAATAAGACCGGGAGCTGACTGTGGCTCAGATCATGAACTCCTTATTGCCAAATTCAGACTTAAATTGAAGAAAGTAGAGAAAACCAATACACCATTCAGGTATGACCTAAATCAAATCTCTTATGACTATACAGTGGAAGTGAGAAATAGATTTAAAGGACTAGATCTGATAGACAGAGTGCCTAATGAACTATGGATGGAGGTTCATGACATTGTACAGGAGACAGGAATCAAGACCATCCCCAAGAGAAAGAAATGCAAAAAAAGCAAAATGGCTGTCTGAGGAGGCCTTAAAAATAGCTGTGAAAAGAAGGGAAGGGAAAAGCAAAGGAGAAAAGGAAAGATTATTCATTTGAATGCAGAGTTCCAAAGAATAGCAAGGAGAAATAAGAAAGCCTTCCTCAGTGATCAATGCAAAGAAATAGAGGAAAACAACAGAATGGGAAAGACTAGAGATCTCTTCAAGAAAATTAGAGATACCAAGGGAACATTTCATGCAAAGATGGGTTCAATAAAGAACATAAATTGTAGGGGCCTAACAGAAGCAGAAGATATTTAAGAAGAGGTGGCAAAAATACACAGAAGAACTGTACAAAAAAGATCTTCATGAACCAGATAATCATAATGGTGTGATCACTCACCTAGAGCCAAACACCCTGGAATGCGAAGTCAAGTGGACCTTAGGAAGCATCACTATGGACAAAGCTAGTGGAGGTGAGAGAATTCCAGTTGAGCTTTTTCAAATCCTAAAAGATGATGCTGTGAAAGTGCTGCACTCAATATGCCAGCAAATTCGGAAAAGTAAGCAGTGGCCACAGGACTGGAAAAGGTCAGTTTTCATTCCAATCCCAAAGAAAGGGAATGCCAAAGAATGCTCAAACTACTGCATAATTGCACTCATCTCACACGCTAGTAAAGTGATGTGTAAATTCTCCAAGCCAGGCTTCAGCAATATGTGAACTGTGATCTTCCAGATGTTCAAGCTGGTTTTAGAAATGGCAGAGGAACCAGAAATCAAAATGTCAACATTCACTGGATCATCAAAAAAGCAAGTGCTCTGAAAAACATCTGTTTCTGCTTTATTGACTATGCCAAAGCCTTTGACTGTGTGGATCACAATAAACTGTGGAACATTCTGAAAGAGATGGGGCTACCAGACCACCTGACCTGCCTCTTGAGAAACCTATATGAAGCTCAGGAAGCAACAGTTAGAACTGGACATGGAACAACAGACTGGTTCCAAATAGGAAAAGGAGTATGTCAAGGCTGTATATTGTCACTCTGCTTATTTCACTTATATGCAGAGTATATCATCAGAAACCCTGAACTGGATGAAGCACAAGCTGAAATCAAGATTGCAGATATGCTGATGACACCACCCTTATGGCAGAAAGTGAGGAAGAACTAAAGAGCTTCTTGATGAAAGTGAACAAGGAGAGTGAAAAAGTTGGTTTAAAGCTCAACATTCAGAAAAGTAAGATCATGGCATCCAATCCCATCACTTCATGGCAAATAGATGGGGAAACAGTGGAAAGAGTGGCCAACTTTATTTTTTGGGGGTGCAAAATCACTGCAGATGGTGATTGCAGCCATGAAATTAAAATTGCTTACTCCTTGGAAAGGAAGTTATGAACAACCTAGATAGCATATTAAAAAGCAGAGACATTATCTTGTCAACAAAGTCCTTCTAGTCAAGGCTATGATTTTTCCAATGGTCATGTATGGATGTGAGAGTTGGACTATAAAGAAAGCTAGTGCTGAAGAGTTGATGCTTTTGAACTGTGGTGTTGGAGAAGACTCTTGAGAGTCCCTTGGACTGCAAGGAGATCCAACCAGTTCATCCTAAAGGAAGTCAGTCCTGGGTGTTCATTGGAAGGACAGATGTTGAAGCTGAAACTCCGTTACTTTGGCCACCTGATGCGAAGAGCTGACTCATTTGAAAAGAGCCTGATGCTGCAAAAGATTAAGGGCAGGAGGAGAAAGGGACGACAGAGAATTAGATGGTTGATAGGCATCACCGACTCAATGGACATGGGTTTGGGTAGACTCCAGAAATTGGTGATGGACAGGGAAGCCTGGTGTGGTGCAGTTCATGGGGTCACAAAGAGTCGGACATGACTGAGTGACTGAACTGAACTGAACTGAACTGAATCCCATCTCATTTTAAAATGTATAGAATAGAATTATATTTAAGAACTTATCTCTCTCTCAAAGAGTTGATAACTGTTATGCCAGTAAAAGAGACTCCTACTAAGCACTGCAGGATAAGATTTTGCAAACAATGACTGTAGAAGTCCAATAAATGAGTCCTGGGAAAGAGTGTCTCTTTTTATAAAATAGCAGATGTGTAACTAAACCTCACAGGTTTCCCGACTGTGTGAAGGTACAAAACCTCTATCCATCACATTAGACTTCGCTAAATAAAGAAAATTTTCTCCATTTTAAGGATATTATTGGACATTGCAGTTTCTCAAATGAATACACATTTTTTTTAAATGTCATCACTGTACACAAAAGGAAATGCCAGGAGTTGCTAGTACTTACTTTAAAGGTCATTACTTTAAAATATATGAGGTTACATCAGAAAACCTTTAGGAAAGATATCATTTGTCAAGAAATTAGAATGTTAAAAACTACTATAAATTATTTAGAAAAATACAATTTAATAGGAAAAGAAATGTTAAAAGACTCAAGGGATTCATCATGTAAAATGACATCCAAATAGCCAATAATCATGAAAAAGTGTCCCATACTATATCATTGAAGACACAAGAATATACAAACCAAAACAGTTGAAACTATAGAGATTTCCAGTAACAAGTTGTAATTAAAATGTAGATCAATTGTAACTGTCAACAGTCATAGATGGTGAGGGTTTTAAATATAACCTTTTTGGAACCCTTATTATCAAGAGAGTGGGAGAGTATGAGATGGTTAGATAGCATCACCAACTCAGTGGACATGAATCTAGCAAACTCTGAGAGATAGTAAAGGACAGAGGAGCCTGGCATGCTGCAGTCCATGGAGTTGCAGAGTCAGACATGATTTAGCTACTGAAAAACAACAATTATCTATTCAATTTGAACATGTATATGCCTTCTGAAATATACACAACAGAAGTTATGCATATGTGTTCCAAACCAGAAGAGTGTCCCAAATAAAATAATTGTTCTTAATAGCCCCCAGTTAAAAGCAATCTGTATGTCTGTTTTAGTTTGCTCCTCATGTTGCAATAGTAAAATAACATAGGCTGGGTATAATTTAAATTGTTTAAAACTAAAATTTAATTTCTCAGAGTTGTGGAAGCGAGATAGTCCAGGATGAATGTTTTTGAAGGATTTGGTTTCTGGCGAGACTTTTCCTGGCTTGCATGTGGCTCTTTTTGTGCTGTGTTCTCACTTGGCAGATAGAGTAACAGACAGAAACAGAAATATCTTCTTCTTACAAGGTGACAGTCCTATGAGATTAAGGGTGCTGCCCTTAATGACTTCACTTAGCCTTGATTACCTGCTAAGATCCTATCTTCAGAAACAGTCACACTGAAGGTTTAGGGCTTCAGTATATGGTGGGAGCATACTTCAGTATATAGCATATTTATCACCATCAAAAAATGAGTAAATCTTTATATATTCATTCACAGGAGTAATATGCATCAACAAAAATGAAGGAATTGCTGCTATATACAGCAGCTTGGACTTCACAAATAAATAGAAGCTAGTAAAAAAGCAGTGCAACAACAACAACAAAAAATAGATGGCACAATTCCATGTTTAAAAAAGGCAAAAATATTTAATTTAATGTGTGGAGTTAGAAGTCAGAGAAGTGATTACCTTCAGTAGGATAGCTCAGATTTTGGAACAGAGCATTTTAGAGAGCTAGTGATAATGTTTCATGATTACACAGTTATATTCATTTGTGATAATCAGGCTGTGCAAATCAGGTTTGTGAACTTCTCTGTTTTGTATTTTGGACTCTTTTGTTGAATATGATGCCTACTCCATTTCTTCTAAGGGATTCTTGCCCACAGTAGTAGATACAATGGTGTTCTGAGTTAAATTCACCCATTCCAGGCCATTTTAGTTTGCTGATTCCTAAAATGTCAATGTTCACTCTTGCCATCTCCTGTTTGATCACTCCCAAGTTGCCTTGACCCATGGACCTAACATTCCAGGCTCCTGTGTGATATTACTCTTTACAGCATCGACCAATAAATCTGAAGATGCTGAAGTCAAATGGTTCTATGAAGACCTACAAAACTTTCTAGAACTAACACCAAAAAATATGTCCCCTTCATTATAGGGGTCTGGACTGCAAAAGTAGGAAGTTAAGAGCTACCTGGAGTAACAGGCAAATTTGGCCTTGGAGTACAAAACAAAGCAGGTCAAAGGCTAACAGAGTTTAGCCAAGAGGACACACTGGTCATAGCCAACACCCTCTTTAAACAACAGAAGAAAAGACTCTACACGTGGACATCACCAGGTGGTCAACACCAAAATCAGATTGATTATATTCTTTGCAGCCAAAGGTGGAGAAGCTCTATACAGATAGCAAAAACAAGACTGGGAGCTGACTGTGGCTCGGATCATGAACTCCTTATTGCCAAGTTCAGACTTAAATTGAAGAAAATAGGGAAAACCACTAGACCATTCAGGTATGACCTAAATCAAATCCCTTACGATTATACCATGGAAGTGACAAAGAGATTCAAGGGATTAGATCTGATAGCCTGCCTGAAGACCTGTGGACAGAGGATAGTGACATTGTACAGGAGGTGGTGATCAAGACTATCCCCAAGAAAAAGAAATGCAAAAAAGGCAAAACGATTGCTGAGGAGGCCTTATAAACAGCTGAAAAAAGAAGAGAAGCTAAAGGCAAAAGAGAATATTAAAGATATACCCATTTGAATATAGAGCACCAAAAATAGCAAGGAGAAATAAGAAAGCTTTCCTTAGTAATCATTGCAAAGAAATAGAGGAAAACAATAGAATGGGAAGACTAAAGATGTCTTCAAGAAAATTAGAGATTCCAAGGGAACATTTCATGCAAACATGAGCAAAATAAAGGACAGAAATGGTATGGACCTAAAAAAAGCAGAAGACATTAAGAAGAGAAGGCAAAAATACACAGAAGAACTATACAAAAATGATCTTCATGACCTAAATAACCACGATGGTGTGATCACTCACCTAGAGCCAGACATTCTAGAATGTGAAGTCAAGTGGTCCTTAGGAAGAATCACTACAAACAAAGCTAGTGGAGGTGATGGAATTCCAGTTGAGCTATTTCAAATCCTAAAAGATGAGATTGTGAAAGTACTGCACTCAATATGCCAGCAAATCTGGAAAACTCAACAATGGCCCCAGGACTGGAAAATATCAGTTTCATTCCAATTCCAAAGAAAGGGAATGCCAAAGAATGTGCAAACTACCACACAATTGCACTCATCTCACATACTAGCAAAATAATGCTCAAAATTCTCCAAGCCAGGCTTCAGCAGTACATGAACAGTGAACTTCCCGATGTTCAAGCTGAATTTAGAAAAAGTAGAGGAATCAGAGATCACAGTGCCAACATCTGCTGGTTCATCAGAAAAGCAAGAGAGTTCCCAGAAAACATCTACTTCTGCTTTATTGACTATGCCAAAGCCTTTGACTCTGCGGAACACAATATACTGTGGAAAATTCTACAAGAGATGGGATTACCAGACCACCTGACCTGCTTCCTGAGAAGCAGCTTCCTGTATGCTGCTCAAGAAGCAACAGTTAGAACTGGACATGGAACAACAGACTGGTTCCAAATAGGAAAAGGAGTATGTCAAGGCTGTATGTTGTCACCCTGTTTATTTAACTTTTATGCAGAGTATATCATGCAAAATGCTGGGCTGGATCATGCACAAGCTGGAATCAAGATTGTTGGAGGAAATATCAATAACTTCGAATGACACGACCCTTATGATAAAAGCAAAGAAGAACTAAAGGCCACTTGATGAAAGTGAAAGTGGAGAGTGAAAATGTTGGCTTAAAGCTCAACATTCAGAAAACTAAGATCATGGCATCCATTCCCATCACTTCATGACAAATAGATGGGGAAACAATGGATACAGTGAGAGACTTTATTTTTTGGGGTCCAAAATCACTACAGATTGTGACTGCAGCCATGAAATTAAAAGATGCTTGCTCCAAAAGTTATGACCAACTTAGACAGCATATTAAAAAGCAGAGACATTACTTTGAACAAAGGTCTGTCTAGTCAAGGCTGTGGTTTTTCCAGTAGTCATGTATGGATGTAAGAGTTGGACTATAAAGAAAGCTGAGTGCTGAAGAATTGATGCTTTTGAACTGTGGTGTTGGAGAAGACTCTTGAGAGTCCCTTGGACTGCAAGGAGATCCAACCAATCCATCCTAAAGGAAATCAGTCCTGAATATTCATTGGAAGGACGAATGCTGAAGCTGAAACTCCAATATTTTGGGCCCCTGATGCAAAGAACTAATTCATTTGAAAAGACCCAAATTCTGGGAAAGATTGAAAGCGGGAGGAGAAGGGGACGACAGAGGATGAGATGGTTGGATGGCATCACGGACTCAATGGACTAGAGTTTGAGTAAACTCAGTTCAGTTCAGTTCAGTTCAGTCGCTCAGTCGTGTCTGACTCTTTGCGACCCCATGAATCCCAGCACGCCAGGCCTCCCTGTCCATCACCAACTCCCGGAGTTCACTCAGACTCACGTCCATCGAGTCAGTGATGCCATCCAGCCATCTCATCCTCTGTCGTCCCCTTCTCCTCCTGCCCCCAATCCCTCCCAGCATCAGAGGCTTTTCCAGTGAGTCAACTCTTCACATGAGGTGGCCAAAGTACTGGAGTTTCAGCTTTAGCATCATTCCTTCCAAAGAGATCCCAGGGCTGATCTCTTTCAGAATGGACTGGTTGGATCTCCTGGCAGTCCAAGGGACTCTCAAGAGTCTTCTCCAACACCACAGTTCAAAAGCATCAATTCTTCAGTGTTCAGCCTTCTTCACAGTGCAACTCTCACATCCATACATGACCACTGGAAAAACCATAGCCTTGACTAGACGAACCTTTGTTGGCAAAGTAATGTCTTTGCTTTTCAATATGTTAATTCAGGGAGTTTGTAATGAACAGAGAAGCCTGATGTGCTGCAGTCCATTCAGTCGCAGAGAGTTGGACACGATTGAGGGACTGAAAAGAACTAATATGTTTTGTATATTCTTTCAAGAGAAACTTAAAAAAAAAATATTTTCAAAGACCTTTAATGGCCCTTCATAGGCTTTACTTTTTTTCTACTCTAAAAAAATGAAATAATTTTTAGATCATTATCTATAACTTGAAAATTTAGCAACCCCATTTCAATAATGTGTGGTTTCTGGTTCTATTTACTTTATAATCAATAAAAAGATATGTATTGTCCTTCAAGGCAGTGTTATAAAATATCCAAATTTTTCAAATCTATATTTTATGACAAAAACATTTATAGTTGGTTTAATTTAAGATTTCTTTCACTTTACTGTCTTCATTACTTAATAGGAAAAAATAAAAGCCTCCTGACATTTATGTTATTTCTGATAATGAAAACAAAGCTAATATGTTGTAACCATTAACATATATTTTGACATTGTCCATATTAATATAATCACGAAATAAATTAAGACAGTTACTTGTTATAACTGTAGGTTACTTTGAAAAATTCTGATTAAACACACAATTTAACTCCCACTAGATTATGATACTTAACTATTTTATATTTTCTGTCTTCTTATAACATTTCAGGTTGCTGAAATATTTTTGGAGTAAAGTATCTTAATAGTCTAATTAGCAAAATAATACATACTTTCTCAACACAATATCTATAATAGGAAAGAGATGAAAGAAATACTATGAATATTTTATCCCAAATCACATATTCTTTCAAGCCCATCCTCAGTTCCATATTTTAAGCTGAGTCTTTCCTTTCTGGTCCTGTAACATTTCAGGACCTGCTACAACATCCTATTTCTGTGATGCCCTCTACCCATAATTGCTTTCAAATATTTGGTTGAACAATGATTGAATTTTATCTTCCCTTTCAGAATGACCTCATTTCTCTGATAATCTCTGAGTTAAAAAATATTTTTAAGCATCTGGCATATTTGTGTTGATGTTGAATTCTGCATTAGTAAATGCACTGCTGACCAAGATGCTATAAACACAAGCTCCTTAAAGTGAGGTCATGAATTAATAGAGAGGCAAAAGAAAACAAATGTTCAGAATGAAGATCAGATTAGATCAGTCACTCAGTCGTGTCCGACTCTTTGCGACCCCATGAATCCCAGCACGCCAGGCCTCCCTGTCCATCACAAACTTCCTGAGTTGACCCAGACTCACGTCCATCGAGTCAGTGATGCCATCCAGCCATCTCATCCTCTGGCGTCCCCTTCTCCTCCTGCCCCCAATCCCTCCCAGCATCAGAGTCTTTTCCAATGAGTCAACTCTTCACCTGAGGTGGCCAAAGTACTGGAGTTTCAGCTTTAGCATCATTCCCTCCAAAGAAATCCCAGGGCTGATCTTCAGAATGGACTGGTTGGATCTCCTTGCAGTCCAAGGGACTCTCAAGAGTCTTCTCCAACACCACAGTTCAAAAGCCTCAATTCTTCGGCGCTCAGCCTTCTTCACAGTCCAACTCTCACATCCATACATAACCACAGGGAAAACCATAGCCTTGACTAGACGAACCTTTGTTGGCAAAGTGATGTTACTGCTTTTGAATATGCTATCTAGGTTGTTCATAACTTTCCTTCCAAGGAGTAAGCGTCTTTTAATTTCATGGCTGCAGTCACCATCTACAGTGATTTTGGAGCTCAGAAAAATAAAGTCTGACACTGTTTCCACTGTTTCCCCATCTATTTCCCATGAAGTGATGGGACCAGATGCCATGATCTTCGTTTTCTGAATGTTGAGCTTTAAGCCAACTTTTTCACTCTCCACTTTCACTTTCATCCAAAGGCTTTTTAGTTCCTCTTCACTTTCTGCCATAAGGGTGGTGTCATCTGCATATCTGAAGTTATAGATGTTTCTCCCGGCAATCTTGCTCCCAGCTTGTGTTTCTTCCAGCCCAGCGTTTCTCATGATGTACTCTGCATATAGGTTAAAGAAGCAGGGTGACAATATACAGCCTTGACGTACTCCTTTTCCTATTTGGAACCAGTCTGTTGTTCCATGTCCATTTCTAACTGTTACTTCCTGGCCTGCATACAGATTTCTCAAGAGGCAGATCAGGTGGTCTGGTATTCCCATCTCTTTCAGAATTTTCCACAGTTTATTTTGATCCACACAGTCAAAACTTTGGCATAGTCAATAAAGCAGAAATAGATGGTTTTCTGGAACTCCCTTGCTTTTTCATGATCCAGCAGATGTTGGCAATTTGATCTCTGGTTCCTCTGCCTTTTCTAAAACCAGCGCTAACATCAGGAAGTTCACGGTTCACGTATTGCTGAAGCCTGGCTTGGAGAATTCTGAGCATTACTTTACTAGCGTGTGAGATGAGTGCAATTGTGCGGTAGTTTGAGCATTCTTTGGCATTGCCTTTCTTTGGGATTGGAATGAAAACTGACCTTTTCCAGTCCTGTGGCCACTGCTGAGTTTTCCAAATGTGCTGGCATATTGAGTGCAGCACTTTCACAGCATCATCTTTCAGGATTTGGAATAGCTCAACTGTAATTCTATCACTTCCACTAGCTTTGTCCATAGTGATGCTTTCTATGGCCCACTGAACTTCACATTCCAGGATGTCTGGCTCTAGGTCAGTGATCACACCATCGTGATTATCTGGATCATGAAGATCTTTTTTGTACAGTTCTTCTGTGTATTCTTGCCACCTCTTCTTAGTATCTTCTGCCTCTGTTAGGTCCATACAATTTCTGTCCGTTATCGAGCCCATCTTTGCATAAAATGTTCCTTTGGTATCACTGATTTTCTTGAAGAGATCTCTAGTCTTTCCCATTCTGTTGTTTTCCTCTATTTCTTTGCATTGATCGCTGAAGAAGGCTTTCTTATCTCTTCCTGCTATTCTTTGGAACTCTGCATTCAGATGTTTATTCTTTCCTTTTTCCTTTGCTTTTCACTTCTCTTCTTTTCACAGCTACTTGTAAGGCCTCCCCAGACAGCCATTTTGCTTTTTTGCATTTCTTTTCCATGGGAATGGTCTTGATCCCTGTCTCCTGTACAATGTCACGAACCTCATTCCATAGTTCATCAGGGACTCTATCTATCAGATCTAGGCCCTGTGAAGACTGAACTCCATATCTCTTCTCTTAATTTAATACATGGTGTACTCTAAAGTGGAAATTTAACATGGCCCCTTATTATTCCTTAAGTATATAATGGACATATGATTTGTGCATATTTGATCGTATATTTAAAGAAATAATTTTTAATATGAATAGAATCCTAGAATTCTAATTTAAGAAAAGTAGATATGCAACAAGTAACAAAGGTTTACTGCATAGCACAGATAACTATAATTAATATCTTGCAATAATCTATAATGGAAAATAATCTTAAAAATAATATATGTGTGTATGTATAACTGAATCACCTTGTTGTGCACCTGAAACATAGTAAGCAAACTATACTTCAATAATATATATATATATATACAGAAAAAAAAAGAAAGAGCCCTTTTCTTTTCAATGACATTATTTTAACCTTGAAAAATCTCATGTGTGTATATGCTCAGTTGCTCAGCTGTCTCAGGCTCTTTGCAACCCTATGGTCTGTAGCCCAAAAGGCCCCTCTGTCCTAGGGATTTTCCAGGCAAGAATGCCGAAGTGTGTTGCCATTCCCCCCTCAAGAGGATCTTCCCAACCCAGGATGGAACCCACATCTCCTGTGTCTCCTGTATTGGCAGGTGGGTTCTTTACAACTCAGCTTGGGAAACCTGAACCATCCCACAGTTGCCCTTAAATGTGTCTGAATATTACATAAAACTAAAGTCAAGGTAAGAGAAACCCAAGTAAGATGGTAGGTGTTGCAAGAGGGCATCAGCGGGCAGACACCCTGAAACCATACTCACAGAAAACTAGTCAATCTAATCACTAGGACCACAGCCTTGTTTAACTCAATGAAACTAAGCCATGCCTGGGGGGCCACCCAAGATGGGCGGGTCATGGTGGAGAGATCTGACATAATGTGGTCCACTGGAGAAAGAAATGGCAAACCACTTCAGTGTTCTTGCCTTGAGAACCCCATGAACAGTATGAAAAGGCAAAATGATAGGATACTGAAAGAGAAACTCCCCAGGTCAGTAGGTGCCCAATATGCTACTGGAGATCAGTGGAGAAATAACTCCATAAAGAATGAAGGGATGGAGCCAAAGCAAAAACAATACCTTGCTTTGGATGTGACTGGTGATAGAAGCAAGGTCCCATGCTGTAAAGAGCAATATTGCATAGGAACCTGGAATGTCAGGTCCATGAATCAAGGCAAATTGGAAGTGGTCCAACAAGAGATGGTAAGAGTGAATGTCAACGTTCTAGGAATCAGAAAACTGAAATGGACTGCAATGGATGAGTTTAACTCAGATGACCATTATATCTACTACTGCGGGCAGGAATCCCTCAGAAGAAATGGAGTAGCCATCATGGTCAATAAAACAGTCCGAAATGCAGTACTTGGATGCAATCTCAAAAACAACAGAATGATCTCTGTTCGTTTCCAAGGCAAACCATTCAATATCACAGTAATCCAAGTCTATGCCCCAACCATTAATGCTGAAGAAGCTGAAGTTGAACGGTTCCATGAAGACCTATAAGACCTTTTAGAAGTAACACCCAAAAAAGATATCCTTTTCATTATAGGGGACTGGAATGCAAAAGTAGGAAGTCAAGAAACACCTGGGGTAACAGGCAAATTTGTCCTTGGAATACAGAATGAGCAGGGCAAAGACTAACAGAGTTTTGCGAAAAAAATGCACTGGTGATAACAAATACACTCTTCCAACAACACAAGAGAAGACTCTACACATGGACATCACCAGATGGTCAACACTGAAATCAGATTGATTATATTCTTTGCAGCCAAAGATGGAGAAGCTCTATACAGTCAGCAAAAACAAGACCAGGAGCTGACTGTGGCTCAGATCATGAACTCCTTATTACCAAATTCAGGCTTAAATTGAAGAAAGTAGGGAAAATCACTAGACCATTCAGGTATGACCTAAATCAAATCCCTTATGATTATACAGTGGAAGTGAGAAATAGATTTAAGGGGCTACATCTGATAGATAGAGTGCCTGATGAACTATGGAATGAGGTTCGTGACATTGTACAGGAGACAGGGATCAAGACCATCCCCATGGAAAAGAAATGCAAAAAAGCAAAATGGCTCTCTGGGGAGGCCTTACAAATAGCCGTGAAAAGAAGAGAAGCGAAAAGCAAAGGAGAAAAAGGAAAATATAAGCATCTGAATGCAGAGTTCCAAAGAATAGCAGGAAGAGATAAGAAAGCCTTCTTCAGTGATCAATGCAAAGAAATAGAGGAAAACAACAGAATGGGAAAGACTAGAGATCTCTTCAAGAAAATTAGAGATACCAAGGGAACATTTCATGGAAAGATGGGCTCGATAAAGGACAGAAATTGTATGGACCTAACAGAGGCAGAAGATATTAAGAAGAGGTGGCAAGAATACACAGAAGAACGGTACAAAAAAGATCTTCACGATCCCAATAATCACGATGGTGTGATCACTGACCTAGAGCCAGACATCCTGGAATGTGAAGTTGAGTGGTCCTTAGAAAGCATCACTATGAACAAAGCTAGTGGAGGTGATGGAATTCCAGTTGAAGTATTTCAAATCCTGAAAGATGATGCTGTGAAAGTGCTGCACTCAATATGCCAGCATATTTGGAAAACTCAGCAGTGGCCACAGGACTGGAAAAGGTCAGTTTTCATTCCAATCCCAAAGAAAGGCAATGCCAAAGAATGCTCACACTACCGCACAATTGCACTCATCTCACACGCTAGTAAAGTAATGCTCAGAATTCTCCAAGCCAGGCTTCAGCAATACGTGAACTGTGAACTTCCTGATGTTCAAGCTGGTTTTAGAAAAGGCGGAGGAACCAGAGATCAAATTGCCACCATCCGCTGCATCATGGAAAAAGCAAAAGAGTTCCAGAAAACCATCTATTTCCGCTTTATTGACTATGCCAAAGCCTTTGACTGTGTGGATTAAAATAAACTGTGGAAAATTCTGAAAGAGATGGGAATACCAGACCACCTGATCTGCCTCTTGAGAAATCTGTATGCAGGTCAGGAAGCAGTTAGAACTGGACATGGAACAACAGACTGGTTCCAAATAGGAAAAGGAGTACGTCAAGGCTGTATATTGTCACCCTGCTTATTTAACCTATATGCAGAGTACATCATGAGAAACGCTGGGCTGAAAGAAACACAAGCTGGAATCAAGATTGCCGGGAAAAACATCTATAACCTCAGATATGCAGATGACACCACCCTTATGGCAGAAAGTGAAGAGGAACTAAAAAGCCTTTGGATGAAAGTGAAAGTGGAGAGTGAAAAAGTTGGCTTAAAGCTCAACATTCAGAAAATGAAGATCATGGCATCTGGTCCCATCACTTCATGGGAAATAGATGGGGAAACAGTGGAAACAGTGTCAGACTTTATTTTTGGGGGCTCTAAAATCACTGCAGATGGTGATTGCAGCCATGAAATGAAAAGACACTTACTCCTTGGAAGGAAAGTTATGACCAACCTAGATACATACTGAAAAGCAGAGACTTTACTTTGCCAACAAAGGTCCGTCTAGTCAAGGCTATGGTTTTCCCTGTGGTCATTTATGGATGTGAGAGTTGGACTGTGAAGAAGGCTGAGCACCAAAGAATTGATGCTTTTGAACTGTGGTGTTGGAGAAGACTCTTGAGAGTCCCTTGGACTGCAAGGAGATCCAACCAGTCCATTCTGAATATCAGCCCTGGGATTTCTTTGGAGGGAATGATGGTAAAGCTGAAACTCCAGTACTTTGGCCACCTCATGCGAAGAGTTGACTCATTGGAAAAGACTCTGATGCTGGGAGGGATTGGGCACAGGAGGAGAAGGGGACGACAGAGGATGAGATGGCTGGATGGCATCACTGACTAGATGGAGTTGAGTCTGAGTGAACTCCGGGAGTTGGTGATGGACAGGGAGGCCTGGCGTGCTGCGATTCATGGGGTCACAAAGAGTCGGACACGACTGAGCGACTGAACTGAACTGAAAGAAGTCAAGACTTTTGGGAAAATTGGATGAACATACTTCAAATGCATAGTTAAATATGATCTTTAAAAATATTTCATCAGTGTCTGTCATTGTCTGTTTTTATGTGGTCCATTGTGTAAGTACTAGAAAATCTTACTATAGGTGTAGAATCTGACATCTTTGGGAAATTGAACACTGAATTTTCATAGCAATTTGACCTCAAATTCTTTAACACATGTAACGTGATACACGGGGAACATTTACTGTTCAATAGCCCTCAAAACTTTTACTTCCATTTGGATGTTAAGCCATAATGTAAAAATCTCACTAAGGCCTGACATCAGTTTCCAGAGTCCCCTGTGAATATAGTGTTTGAAACTTTGTAGTTGAAATGGGACTGCATATTCCATGCAGGTAAGCAGGTGAAACAGATGGTCCGAAAAGTGACTCCTTATTTATAAGAAGATCTAAAAGACAGACATTAAAGTCCTTTTGGATTTTTTTTTTTTTTTAAGAAAACCATATCTTTTTAGAAGAACAGAACTATTGTTTTTGGTTACTGGAGAGACCAGAAGAGTTCAGACGAATCATGACTGAATCATTATCAAATCTGAACTCATTATTATCTTCTTCAGCTGTACAACATCACCCACCACTTCCTCTGTCCTTCCTGGCAAATCATCACTGCCTTTCTCTCCATTTTTCTCTCTTCAGGCCAGAGAGGAATTGGGACTGTTACTTACAGACACACCTCTCCCTCCTCACTCATATTCACTTCATCTTACTTTAATTCTCACTTTTTATCTCAAAAGCCATCTCCTTTCTACAATGTAATCATTGGTGGCATCATTCAGACACTTTTCATTTTTAAATTGAAGTAAAGTTAATCTACAGTATTATATAATTTATAGTTGTATAATATAGTGATTCACAATTTTTAAAGGTTTTAACCCATATATACTGTTCATGGGGTTCTCAAGGCAAGAACACTGAAGTGGATTGCCATTCTCTTCTCCTGTGGACCGCATTTTGTCAGGCCTTCAGCTGCTCAATGTAATCGGATTATATGTCTGGCATCCTGGTTGTTCCACTGCTGATCCTCATTGAACGTATAAAGGGTCAGTGGCTGTCGGGTTTCAGGTGACTGGGGGGGGGTCAAGGAAAAGGCCTTCTTGAAGGGCCTGGGAGTGGGTCCAGGGAAGGCTGGAGCGAATGATGGAAGATGACCAGGAAAACCACAGTGGTGTGGTCACTCACCGAGAGTCAGACATTTTGGAGTGTGAAGTCAAGTGGGCCTTAGGAAGCATTATGACAAACAAAGGTAATGAAGGTGATGGAATTCCAGTTGAGCTATTTCAAATCCTTAAAGATGATTCTGTTAACATGCTGCACTCATAGTACCAGCAAATTTGGAAAACTCAGCAGCGGCCACAGGACTGGAAAATATCAATTTTCATTCAAACCCCAAAGAAAGGCAATGTTAGAGAATGTTCAAATTACTGTACAATTGCTCTTACTTCACATGCTAGCAAGATTATGCTCAAAATCCTTTAAGTTAGGCTTCAGCAGTACGTGAACTGAGAACTTCCAGATGTACAAGCTGGATTTAGAAAAGGCAAAGGAGCCAGAGATCAATATTTCAACATATACTGGATCATAGAAAACAAAAGGGAATTAAAAAAAAAAAAGTCTGCTTCACTGACTACACTAAAGCTTTAACTCACAAGCTGGAATCAAAATTGTTAGCAGAAATATCCACAACCTCAGATATGCAGATGATACCACTTTAATTGCAGAAAGCAAAGAAGAACTAAAGAGCCTCTTGATGAAGGTGAAAGAGGAGAGTGAAAAAGCTCACTTAACACTCAATATTCAAAAAATTAAGATCATGGCATCAAGTCCTATCATCACTTCATGGCAAATAGATGGGGGAAAAGTGGAAGCAATGTTAGATTTCATTTTCTTGGGTTCCAAAATCAATGCAGATGGTGACTACAGCCACAAAATTAAGACTTCCTCCTTGGAAGAAAAGCTATGACAAATCTCAATAGTATATTAAAAAGCAGAGACATCACATTGTATAAATGTATCACATCTTCTGTATCCATTCATCTGTTGATAGATGCCTAGGTTGCTTTCATATAGTGACACTCATTAATAATGCTGCTATGAAAGTTGCTTGGAGTGCATGTTTCTTTTTGAATAAGTGTTTTTGTTTTGTTGCATATACACCCAGGAGTGTATATTACTCAATATACACTAATATATATACACTAAAAATATTACTCTAATATTTTTATTTTTTTGAGAAATCCCCATACTGTTTTTCCACAACAACCACACCAACTTACATTTCCACTAACAGTGTATCAGGGTTCCCTTTACTTCATATCCTTGATAATATTTATTATTTTATTATTTTTGTTTTTTTTAATGATAGCCATTTGACAGGTGTGAGGTGACAGCTCATTGTGGTTTGATTTGAATTTCCCTGAAGATTAGCAATGGTGAGCATCTTTTCATGTGCCTGTTGGCCTTCTGCATTTTCTCTTTGGAAAAATATCTATTCAGGTCTTTTGCCCATGTTTTAATTGGGCTGTTTGTATGTTTTTGATTTTTAGTTGTATGAGCCATTTAAATAGTTTGGATTTTATCCCTTTATTGGTCATATGACTTGCAAATATTTCCTATCATTAAGTAGGCTGACTTTTCATTTTATCAAAAGTTTCCTTCGCTGTGCAAAAGCTTTTAAGTTTAATTAAGTCCCATTGGTTTATTTTTGCTTATATTTCTTTTGCTTTTGGAGATAGTATAACCAGGAAGGGTTAACTTTGACTCCATGCTGGATCTATTTCTATGACTTTAACCCTTGTTTTCTCTGTTTTTGCTATTATAATCATACATAGTGGCCTGAGAAGCCTGCCCCCTCTACCTGACGTTTAAAACTAAAGTGACTTTGTTTAGCTCACAGAGAGATAATTTGACCCTGCCTCCGTGTGAATAACTGTAAAAAAAAAAAAAAAGGAATTAATACATCCCTCTGCCAGAGGCTTGCCATTCTAGAAGGTATTTGCAAGAATTAAACAGTCTTTTTACTTTGCTTCTTCACCTGCTCTAATCTCTGATCCACACACATAAAAGCAGGCATCCAGGCCCCAGGAAAACAGTTATTTTGAGACATTAGTTTATAATCTTCTTGGTCAGCTGTCTTGCCAAACAAAGTTCTGTTCCTTGCCTTAACATTTTGTCCCTTGGATTTATTGGCCTTTCCTACTGTGAGCAGAGTGAGCTTGGGCTTGGTATCAATAGGTCAAGGAAATATTAATACAATTTAAATTAAAGTGTGTTCTGCTTATGTTCACCTCTAGGAGTTTCATGGTCTGACATTTAGGATTTTAATCCATTTAGAACTTATTATCATTCCTTTTTAGGACCTTTTGAATAGGTAGCTGGTCTTCATACCAGCTTTCTAGGTTTTCTTCTCTTCAGAAAATCTATAGTGCCACTTCCAAAGTCTCATTCTTAAATGCATCTTGTGTATGTTACTGAAATGTTTAACATGTATCAATGACATTTGATCACCTATTATAAAATCTAAGTTTCCATTCTTAGTGTATATGTTCCTCTATTATCTTATATAATTTTCAAAGGGCTACTTCTGCTTCTTCATGTGTGGCCTTGATTTCTAATTATCAATAACTCCATGTTATTCTCTGAGTATATCATACCTCTAATCCTATGGATAACTTATGTGGAGTCTGTAATATTAGATTAAGTTAGTTTCAATTTGAAGAAACAAACCATTCTAGTTACCTTAAAGAGGCATAATACAGGAAAGTAAGTGTTCATACTGTCACTGGGAGTGCTAAAGAAGATTTTAGGCCAGGCCTTCACAAGTGTCCATCTCTCTCCCTTGAATGCACTACTCTATTTGATATACTCAAATTTTATCTTTTAAGAATCATCTAAAGCATCATCCCTCAGGGCTACTTGAACACACTGACTTTCTGTCACATTCTGTATATATCTTCATTATGATAATTCACATAAATTACTGTAGTATTATACTCACTTCTTCACTTAGAACTTAATCATCATCAAGGCTTAAATATGAGTCCCTGTGAAGGCACATACTGTTTTGTTTCCAACTAAACATGTAAACATCTATGGCCTAGATGAGTACCTGAAAGAAAATGGGATTTATAAAAATATGCTGCATGCTGATTAAGGAATCTCCATGCTGTTCTCCATAGTGGCTGTGTCAATTTACATTCCCAACAGTGTAGGAGGGTTTCCTTATCTCCACATCCTCCCCAGCAGTTATTGTTTGTAGATTATTGATGATGGCCATTCTAATGGGTGTGAGGTAATACCTCATGGTAGTTTCAATTTGCATTTCTCTAATAATTAGTGATGTTGATCATTTTTTCATGTGCCTCTTGGCCATCTGTATGTATTCTTTGGAGAAATGTCTTTTTAGAACTTTCAACCATTTTTTTGATTGGATTATTTGTTATTTTTTATATTGAGCTGCAGTAGTTGTTTCTATAATTTAGAGATTAATCCCTTATTTTGGTCACTTTGTTTACAAATGTTTCCTCCCATTCTGTGGTTTTTGTTGTTGTCTTTATTTTGTTTGGTTGATGGTTTCCTTTTAAAAAACAAAAAAGTAGAGCTACCTTATGATTTAGCAATCTCACTCCTGGGACTCAGAGATTGCCATACTGAACCTACTTAACAGAAATTGAGTTACAGATAAGAAAACAAACTATGGTTACCAAGTGGGAAAGGGGAGTTAAGGATAAATTGGGAGATTCATTTACTCAGTATATAAAATAGATAACTAAGAACCTAACGTAGAGCCAGGGGACTCTATTTAATACTGTTTAATGACTTAGAGGGGAATAGAATGTGTGTGTGTATGCTAAGTTGCTTCAGTCATGTCTGACTCTGCAACCTCATGGATGATAGCCCACCAGGCTCCTCTGTCCATGGGATTCTCCAGGCAAGATACTGGAGTGGGTTGCTGTGCTCTCCTCCAGGGTATCTTCCCAACTCAGGGATTGAGCCCACATCTCTTACATCTACGTGCTTTGGCAGGCAGGCTGTTTACCACTAGCACCACCTGGAAAGCCTATATAAATATAAATATGTATATATATATATACACACACACACATACATACATATATATATATATGTAAAGCTGATTCACTTTGCTGTACAGCAAATCAACTATACTCAATTTTAAAAAATTAATTAAAATATGAAGAAAAAAAACCAACCATACCAAAAAAAAGAATAAATGAATTAAAATATATTGAATAAATAAATTGATTGAAAATGTTGAATGCATATTGAAAGCAATAATATAATAAGTATGTGTAAAAGCCAAAGTCAATAACTACTGGCTTTGTTACTACTCAATGCATGATTAAAAAAAAAAGGTTTCATGTTTTATATACTGGGCACTTGAATCTTTTCTTTTTTTTTGAAAATGAGAAAAATTATATTATAATGCAAACAAAAACAAAGACTACCACACTTGAAGGGTGGAAAATTGCTTGGTCAAACAATTTGAGTGTTAACCATGTACAAGTCTAATCTTTAAGATTTCATAATGATCAGACTTTAATAAATGAAATCTGCTAGACAGTTGGTTTCTTGGATATATCACATTGAGTTGTTCTTGATTTACCATGCATATGTAGCATGCTGTCTGATGTTATTTGGCCCTATTCAGCCCCTATTTGGGGCTAAATATCTAATAGCTGGGACTTCCGCAGTGGTGCTAGGGGTAAAGAACCTGCCTGCCAATGCAGGAGATGAGAGATGTGGGTTTGATCCTGGGTTGGGAAGATTCTCTGGAGGAGGGCATGGCAACCCACTCCAGTATTCTTTTCTGGAGAATCCCACGGACAGAGGAGCCAGGTGAGCTACAGTCCATAGGATCTCACAGACTTGGAAATGACTGAAGTGATTTAGCATACACACGTGCATCTAATAGTTGAATAAAGGAATAAATTGAATAATGACTAAATTTTAAAAATATGTGTTATTAAAAAATTTAGTGAAGAGGAAGATGTTTGATGGATAAAAGAAGATATTAACTATTTTGGTATTAGTATTTAAAAAAAATTATTGTGTCTGTTTTAATTTTTATTTCCATTTATTTCACTAGGGAGTGCATTTTCTTTTTTGTTTGAAACCAATTACTTTATCTTTATATTTACTAACATACTAGAGAAAAGTTTGTGGGTTTGTAAATAGAATCTCAAAAGTTTTTCTCAGCCTTAGTGGGTATGGTGAGAGACAGAGGGAGATAAGACTCATGTGTTAATGGTAGGTGAAGTAAAGAAGGAAATATATCTTTCATAGTCTGGTGACATAGATTTTTTTCCATGTATTTAATAAACAAACAAAAATTATTGCTAGAGTATTTTTTAACCAGTTGCAGTGTACAGATAATAAAACTAAATTATTTTAACCATGTCAAAGTCTCTCAGTCGTGTCTGACTCTCTTTGACCCCATGGACTATACAGTCCATGGAATTCTCCAGGCCAGAATAATGCACTGGGTAGCCTTTCCTTTCTCCAGGGGATCTTCCCAACTCAGGGATCAAATCCAGGTCTCCTGCATTGCAGGTGGATTCGTTAAGTCACAAGGGAAGCCGTATTATTTTAAGACATTATTTTAGGGTTTTCTATGTAGAGGATCATGTCATCTGCACATAGTGAGAGTTTTACTTCTTCTTTTCCAATTTGGATTCCTTTTATTTCTTTTTCTGAAATTTACTTTTTCTGAAAATTACACCAGAAAATTACTAGAACTAATCAATGACTATAGTAAAGTTGCAGGATATAAAATCAACACACAGAAATCCCTTGCACTCCTATACACTAATAATGAGAAAACAGAAAGAGAAATTAAGGAAACAATTCCATTCACCATTGCAACGGAAAGAATAAAATACTTAGGAATATATCTACCTAAAGAAACTAAAGACCTATATATAGAAAACTATAAAACACTGGTGAAAGAAATCAAAGAGGACACTAATAGATGGAGAAATATACCATGTTCATGGATTGGAAGAATCAATATAGTGAAAATGAGTATACTACCCAAAGCAATTTATAGATTCAATGCAATCCGTATCAAGCTACCAACAGTATTCTTCACAGAGCTAGAACAAATAATTTCACAATTTGTATGGAAATAAAAAAAAAACCTCGAATAGCCAAAGCAGTCTTGAGAAAGAAGAATGGAACTGGAGGAATCAACCTACCTGACTTCAGGCTCTACTACAAAGCCACAGTCATCAAGACAGTATGGTACTGGCACAAAGACAGAAATATAGATCAATGGAACAAAATAGAAAGCCCAGAGATAAATCCACGCACATATGGACACCTTATCTTTGACAAAGGAGGCAAGAATATACAATGGATTAAAGACAATCTCTTTAACAAGTGGTGCTGGGAAATCTGGTCAACCACTTGCAAAAGAATGAAACTAGACCACTTTCTAACACCATACACAAATAAACTCAAAATGGATTAAAGATCTAAACGTAAGACCAGAAACTATAAAACTCCTAGAGGAGAACATAGGCAAAACACTCTCTGACATACATCACAGCAGGATCCTCTATGACCCACCTCCCAGAATATCGGAAATAAAAGCAAATATAAACAAATGGGACCTAATTAACCTTAAAAGCTTCTGCACATCAAAGGAAACTATTAGCAAGGTAAAAAGACAGCCTTCAGAATGGGAGAAAATAATAGCAAATGAAGCAACTGACAAACAACTAATCTCAAAAATATACAAGCAACTCCTACAGCTAAACTCCAGAAAAATAAATGACCCAATCAAAAAATGGGCCAAAGAACTAAATAGACATTTCTCCAAAGAAGACATACAGATGGCTAACAAACACATGAAAAGATGCTCAACATCACTCATTATCAGAGAAATGCAAATCAAAACCACTATGAGGTACCATTTCACACCAGTCAGAATGGCTGCGATCTAAAAGTCTACAAATAATAAATGCTGGACAGGGTGTAGAGAAAAGGGAACTCTCTTACACTGTTGGTGGGAATGCAAACTAGTACAGCCACTATGGAGAACAGTGTGGAGATTCCTTAAAAAACTGGAAATAGAACTGCCTTATGATCCAGCAATCCCACTGCTAGGCATACACACTGAGAAAACCAGAAGGGAAAGAGACACGTGTACCCCAATGTTCATCGCAGCACTGTTTATAATAGCCAGGACATGGAAGCAACCTAGATGCCCATCAGCAGATGAATGGATAAGAAAGCGGTGGTACATATACACAATGGAGTATTACTCAGCCATTAAAAAGAATTCATTTGAATCAGTTCTAATGAGGTGGATGAAACTGGAGCCTATTATACAGAGTGAAGTAAGCCAGAAAGAAAAACACCAATACAGTATACTAACGCATATATATGGAATTTAGAAAGATGGTAACAATAACCCAGTGAACGAGACAGCAAAAGAGACACTGATGTATAGAACAGTCTTATGGACTCTGTGGGAGAGGGAGAGGGTGGGAAGATTTGGGAGAATGACATTGAAACATGTAAAATATCATGTAAGAAACGAGTTGCCAGTCCAGGTTCAATGCACGATACTGGATGCTTGGGGCTAGTGCACTGGGACGACCCAGAGGGATGGTATGGGGAGGCAGGAGGGAGGAGGGTTCAGGATGGGGAACACACACACACACAAAAAACATTATTTTAAAATGCCTCCAAATGAATTTTTGGTATATAAAATAGTTCTGATTCCTTTTTGGTATTGTTCTGGAGCTGATTTTGAGAAAATAACAGCTAGGTATGACATACTTAAGTTAATATATATTAACACCATGTTTGTAATGAATTGCATTAGAGTATTCAAAAAGTTGAGAGTGCTAAATTAAAGTATGCTTGATCTTTATGTTTGAATACTAATACTTTTGTTTGCTTCTCAGTATGAACCATATATATAAATATAATAAACACTAGAGCATACACACACTTTCAAGGACTGGCTTAATAGGAAATAATTTCCTAACAGCTTCAGCCAAAGAGAGTTTTAAGCATGAAGTATTATACAGTTTTTTGTACTCTAAATTTCATGTTAGACACCCAAGTTGTTTCTAAGGGAAGTAAATTTTTCTTTTCTATGAGCAATTTTACTGAGTTTATCTTCATAACTTAGAAGACTTGCTTTCCTTGGGAGAAGAAAAAGAGCGAGCTTGCTCACACATTTTTCTCTTCTAACATTTAACAGCTCTAATTAGGATAATAATCTCTCTTTATGGGAATTGCAAAGAAAAGGGGGACAATGCAACTCCAAAGAAGTATTATTAAAATGTCAGCCTCAAAAAAGCCATGTATTTTAAAGAACTCAGTTTCCTTGTCTCAGCATTACTTCCTCTTATCCATCTTATGGATAGAAGTGTCTTTTAGCTACTTATTTATATCTTTATAATAAAAGAAGTATACATTATCTGTTGTGCTATTTTGTAGACTTACTATTTTAAATTAAAAGTTTTAATACAGGAAGAATGGATGACAGGTGCCATGCCAAACATGATGACAGTGTTACATTGGGATAATATAGTATTTTTTATTTTATATGATTTTTTGCAAACAGAGATTACAATGGAGAACTAAAAATGGAACATGTCAAGAACTAAAAAAAAAAATGTGCTCTTGAAGAGCCTAATATAGGCACAAGTCACAAATGTAAAACTTAAGTCCTTTATAATAAAATATTGTGGCAGAAAGCTATTGTAGTTGTTATATAACTAAAGCCATTATAGAATCAGATTAGGGACAATTTTATATAGTTGGGGAGAAAAAGAATATTTGACAGGAAGAAAGCTTTCTGAATGGAGAGGAGAATATGTAACATTCTCCAAATATTCAAATGAAAGTGAAGAAAAAAATTGGGATCCACACTTGATAAAGAAGAGAGAAGCACTGACGAGTTTCATAAATAACACTGGTTTGAATTAATCAGGTAAAAATATATCGCCTGTACAGATGAGACTATCAGTAGATATTATGTAGAAATATGTCTTAATGATTTAATTAATCATGAACATATTCCTTATATTAGTATATATTTATCTTAATACAATGAGGAAAATGCTAGAAATAATAAAGAAAGATTTTCTTTATGAGAAAATATCGGCCATGAAGAAAATATTTTCACTAAGCACCAGGAAGGGTTTCATCATCTTGTTAAAGAAAATGATCTCCTCCCAGCTCATAAAATATATCTGCTTGGCTCTAATTATGATACAAAATGAAGAAAATAAGTTTAGTTAAAGGAGAATAGTGAATTGAGCTTTGTTAAATCCCAAAGTAAATATAGAGTTAGTATCTATTTGTTCTTTTCAGAATATGCTGTTTGTTTTTGTTCTGTCATTCAAAAATTCAATCAAGTGTGTTAAATGTCATCTGATTATTGATATTTTAAAAATGTTTTTCTATCCCAGTGAATTGAAGAGCAAGCTATCTAAATTATTTTTTGCATCAGAAATCTGCAATGATCAGTGTGTCACAGTCAGAAAGGATTATAGATTATGCACAATATTATACGACTACAAAGAAATGTCTCAGAGCTACTGCAGTTAAGAGAAAGTTAATATATTCCAGATTCTCAAGAATTCTGACTGTGTACTCCATTATTCATATTATATTGTATTATGTTATGTTGTCTTATGCTATATTTTCTTGGATTCATAAGTATCTGAAAATATATTTTGACAAATTAAGAACTACTTTATAAGATTTTTTTAACAATACAAGACGAAGCATGATGTTATTTAGCTGCTAAATTGTGTCCACCTCATTTTCAACCCCATGAGCTGTAACCCGCCAGGCTCGTTTGACCATGGAATTTCCCAGGCAAGAAGACTGGAGTGGGTTGCCAGTTTTTTTCTCCAGGGGATCTTCTCCACTCAGGGATTGAACCCTCAACAGAGGATGAGATGGTTGGATGGGATCATGGACTGGATGGACACGAGTTTGGGCAAGCTCCAGGAGATGTTGTTGGACAGGGAAGCCTGGCATGCTGCAGACGCTTGCAAAGAGTCTGACAGGACTGAACGACTGAACTGAACTGAACTGAACTGAACTCTTGCTCTGGCAGGTGGATTCCTTACCACTGAGTCACCAAGGAAATATATGATAAAGCATACTTTTAGCTATTTATGAAGTTCTCCCTTTAATAGTGCATAGCTCTAGGGCACATATGAATCTGTAATGCTAAAATCAGCAGGATGTAAAAAAACAACAACAAACTATATTTGAAAGATGAATGATTCTTGAAGAGTCAAGGTGTTTTCAATTTCAGTTGTTGGAGACACTCATAAAACTAATTGGAAAGTAACTCAGTAAAAATATTAAGACATTCTTCATGTTTTTAAGGCATGTCTTAAAGGCATGTCTTCATTCTTTGAGACAGCATCCTGTGAGTCTTCTCACAGATAGTTAATTTAAATAAATACATTTTGGAAGAAACTAACCAATCAAATGAAACTAGCCAACCAAATCAGAATGTGTTACATATGGAATTTCACTTCCAATGACTAATTTACTAACTGTTTGCTAAATAGATAATCTCCTCTTTAATTGTTCCATTAATTAATATCCTTTTGTAGAACTTATTGAATAACCTCCTTAAGGTAAGTCTGAATTGATTAGTTTTTAAGTAGCTTTTATTTCCCCCTTTTTGGAACAAACACACATAATAACTGCACAAGAGGTACAAAAGAACACACACTGAGAAATAAACCTCCCTTTCATTTACTTTAATTACCCAATTTGCCCACTGAGGGTAGGGGAAACAGTGTTATCACTTATGTCTTTTATCAAAGATGTATTTTATACATAAATGTATTTGGGGGTTTTTGTAGTTTTGTCTTATTTTTAAAAAAGTACTGGACTACGAAGCCTGCTATCCTGTACTTTATATGACTTTTGGAAAATTTTTATAACAACTTCTGTAGAGAGGTTTCAAATATTTTAAAAATATTTGAATAGTGAATATTTGACTATAACACCATTGTAGATATATAATCATTGACCTAATAGATGAATTTGGTTCACTTGCAAGTATATATTTCTAACTCTGTCATTTTTAGTTATGATTTATGTTTAATGAGGCATAATTTAGATATAACAATAAACTGTTAATGTAGACTATTTCAGTTACTATTGATGCATGCAAATCACTACAACCTTACTGTTAAACAACCATTTTGTTAAGTTCATAGACTGTGATTCAGGAATTTGGATTGGACATATCTTTACATAAAATATCACATCTGGGAAATTTCATTTTTGGGGACTAATTGCCAGCTGGGTAATGGAAACATCTTGAGATATCCACCTACATTTGGTGATTGATGTGGACTGTTAGCTTAGACCTCACCTGGAACTGTGGCCCAGAACAACACATGGTCTGCTGCGTGGCCTTCATCCCATTTAGCACAATAGTCATAGGGAATTAAAATTTGTTTCATCTACACTACTTATTTTTGTCTTAATTATGAAGTTAAATGGAATCACTGTTCACCAGTAGTCTTTTTGATGCAGCATTCTAATTTACCTTTTTAGCATTTTAGTTAGGGCTCTAGGAGTGGTTTTAAGAAGGTCTTAGCCAAGTTAAATCCTACAGATCTCTCAATTCTATCCTGGAACCAAAGGTTAGCAGGGCATATGCAATTGCTGTATAGTTCTTTTTTTTCCTAGAGTACTTGGTAGTCATAAAAAATCCCAGTGCTTCCACTGATTGGATGTTTCTATGGGGAAGTCAGAGACCATGCTGATAGTATGACATTTTATATAAATATCTGAAGATTTCTTTTTTATCCCCTGTTTATATGTGGGTGTTAGTTATTTTGTCTGTTTTATTTATCCTAGAATACAATTTCCCATTTCAGAGCATAGATTTAAGTATTTCTTGAGCAATGGAAAGTTTTCTTATTGCATTTAAATCTATTAGGATATGCTCAACATCACTCATTATCAGAGAAATGCAAATCAAGACCACTATGAGGTACCATTTCACACCAGTCAGAATGGCTGCGATCCAAAAGTCTACAAATAATAAATGTTGGAGAGGGTGTGGAGAAAAGGGAACCCTCTTACACTGTTGGTGGGAATGCAAACTAGTACAGCCACTATGGAGAACAGTGTGGAGATTCCTTAAAAAACTGGAAATAGAACTGCCTTATGATCCAGCAATCCCACTGCTGGGCATACACACTGAGGAAACCAGAAGGGAAAGAGACACGTGTACCCCAATGTTCATCACAGCACTGTTTATAATAGCCAGGACATGGAAGCAACCTAGATGCCCATCAGCAGATGAATGGATAAGAAAGCGGTGGTACATATACACAATGGAGTATTACTCAGCCATTAAAAAGAATACATTTGAATCAGTTCTAATGAGGTGGATGAAACTGGAGCCTATTATACAGAGTGAAGTAAGCCAGAAGGAAAAGCACCAATACAGTATACTAACGCATATATATGGGATTTAGAAAGATGATAACAATAACCCTGTGTACGAGACAGCAAAAGAGACACTGATGTATGGAACAGTCTTATGGACTCTGTGGGAGAGGGAAAGGGTGGGAAGATTTGGGAGAATGGCATTGAAACATGTAAAATATCATGTATGAAATGAGATGCCAGTCCAGGTTCAATGCACGATACTGGATGCTTGGGGCTAGTGCACTGGGACGACCCAGAGGGATGGTATGGGGAGGGAGGAGGGAGGAGGGTTCAGGATGGGGAGCACATGTATACCTGTGATGGATTCATTTTGATATTTGGCAAAACTAATACAATTATGTAAAGTTTAAAAATAAAATAAAATTTAAAAGAATCTATTAGGATAGATTTGTTTTAAAAATAGACAGGAGTATGCATATTTTGGATTATGTTTGTCAGTCTTTTTTGTATTTATTGGTTTGTTTCCTAGTCTTTTTTGCTTTCCACCTTATTTTGTTCACTTATCTTAATCTGACCTCAACACCCTTTATTATTTAATAGTGCTTATCCCTTTTGTACAGTTATCAGTCTGGCCTCCATTTCTAAATGAATTACTTTTCAATTGTACTAGCTTTTAACTTCCTTCTATTTTCTGGCTTGTAGTCTCCAAAATTCTTGAATCTACACTTTGAGATAGAGGTTCCTTTTTCCCTTTTGATGTCTATGTCAAAGGTTATGTCCCATGGCAGTGTTTTTACTAGGAAGTTTTTTGGGTCTGTTTTTCCTTCTTTCTTCTCTCATTCCAATTTTCTTTTTTTCAGGAATTATCTTTGTAAGACTCAGTGCTATTTCTTTTTAATTATTGTGTATTTTGAATGTAGTCTTTGCTGCCTGGAGCAGCTATTTATAGGGTGTTCCTGTTAGGGTAGGGCCAGTTTCCATGCTTCATAATATCTGTTTCTTTTGGCACCAGGATTCAAGGATTTATTGTTGTTTTAGCTTCATTTTTCTTGTCCAGTTGATTTTTGTTGGTTTTTGTTTTGTTTTTTTTTTGCTTTTCTTTTCCACTTTTTGGCCATGCCACATGGTGTGTGAGATCTTAGGTCCCTGACCAGGGATTGCCCTCTGCTGCGGAAGCATAGTCTTCACCACCAAACTGCCAGGGAAGTCCCAATAAATTTCTAAAGACATAGAAAATCCTTTAAAAGCAGCATTCATCTTCTTCTTCACTCTGGCTCACCAGAAGATTGTTTTCTGGAAATACAGAATGTGTCTGTGGGTATCAACAAAGTCTAACCTCTCCTTCTTCTCCTTGATGACAAACTGGATTCAGGGAAGTTCCTAATATAAATCCATATGCATTGTTTCCATTCTTTCTAAAAAGGTGGGACCTCTGCTTGAGAATTGTGAGTAGCTTCACTGTGAGATCTTTATTCACAAGCATCTTCTCAGATCCTATCTGCCTCTCTGTTTATAGCAGTCTTTCCTCATGCATAGTTATTCAGACATATAAATATCTCTTAACATTATAAGAGTTTTTCCTTCAATTTCACATTTTTGCTTGAACCAACAAAGTCATTTTATGTCTCTGCCTAATATTTTATCCTTTGTTAATGGACAAACACTTGTAGTAATTTTTGTTACAAAGCTACTTGTTTAATGCTTCCACCGAGACAGTGTATAAAATGCAGACACATTACTTTGCCAACAAAGGTCCATCTAGTCAAATCTATGGTTTTTCCAGTAGTCATGTACAGAATATAAGAGCTGGATAATAAAAAAGGCTGAGCATGAAAGCACTGATGCCTTCAAACCCTGGTGCTGGAGAATACTCTTGAGAGTCCCTTGGACGGCAAGGAGATCAAACCAGTCAATGCTAAAGGAAGTAAACCATGAATATTCACAGGAAGGATTGATGCTGAAACTGAAGCTCCAATGGCTTGGTCACCTGCTGAGAAGAGCTGACTCATTGGAAAAGAAGACCCTGATGCTGGGAAAGATTGAAGGTAGAAGGAGAAGGGGACAATAGAGGATGAGATGGTTGGATGGCATCACTGACTCAATAGATATGAGTTTCAGCAAACTCTGGGAGATGGTGAAGGACAGGGAATGGAGCCTGGAAAGCTGCAGTCCATGGGGTTGCAAAGAGTTAGATATGACTGAGCGACTGAACAACAACAGCAACTCAACATCACTTCCGATGCCAAGTCTTTCCTGACTGTCCTGTTGGGACCTTTTGTTGCAGATAGAATTATCAGCACATCTTCAAACACATAAGTTCTTAGAGTTATGATTATCATAGTAGGTATACATAATTTTACATGCTTATCTCCCTTGCAAATTCTTTGAAGACAAAGACAATAGCTTATTCATTTTTTCATCCTCCAGTTAAAGCATAAGGAGTAAAGTATAATACACACCTAACAAATATTTCTTGAACTATTGATGTATGACATCTAATTACCTATTTTATACATGAAAACACTGATTAGATTTGTTATCCTTTGGACATATTCTATACTTAATTATACTAATTGCTGATGATGCTGTGAGGAGTCTTTGATAAGTGGTTTTCATTTTTACCTGTGTTATCAGTGAGGAATCATTACAAATCATTCAGTTATAAAAATCAGGCCAGGTCTCCAATGATATAATCATGAGTTTTTTGTGTTTTCTCCAGTGTACAGTTAGTTGATTCTATTTTGTCATGAAGATTTTTATATCAACACTGGTATTCAATAAATATTTATCAGACAATATGAATTTAATTTTATTTTCAGTTCCTTCTGAGGAATACAAAAGATACTTTTAACACAGATCTTGTTTTCAAGAAACAAAAACTGTGGTAAGAGATAAGACTTGCATTTCTTAAATTTTTTTTTCAGATTAAAATATATAATGCAACATAAAGACAAAATTACAAAGCACTTATCATCTAAACATTTTAATATAACTGCAACTAACATTTTATAATATTCCATCACAGATTTTTTTTTTATCCCTATAGTAATATAGGAAAGAATAGTAGAGTGAATTATAGTACAGCTTTGGAGTTAACTGGAAGGTTTGCCTGTGAATAGTAACCTAATCCATTTAAAACTCATAGTTCACATCTACAAAATGGGGAAAATATAACTACTATATAAACCAATTAGCACAATTTCTCAGACATAAAAATATCCTAAAATATTTGCTGGTACCTCAGGTAGACTCTAGTCTAGGATAGATGACAACAACTGTAGTTAATCATTCTGTTTTTCTTTTCCTTAATTTATTTTTAATTGGAGGATAATTGTTTTACAATATTCTGTTGATTTCTGCCATACATCAACATGAATCAGTCATAGGTATACATATGTCCCCTCCCTCTTGAAGTTCTCTCCCATCTCCCACTCCATCCCACCCCACTGGCTTGTCACAGAGCCCTGGGCAATCATTCTCTTTGATAGATATTTTATACTTTTCCAATTTTTTTGTTTCCTTGTCTTTTATTTGTTTTGTTTACAATTAAAAAATACAACTATAAGTAATGCTCATGTGTACAGTTCCAAATATATTTATACAGCTATTTTTATACTCTTAGAAACAGATTTTTGCTATAAAATTCTTGAAGAACAACTGGATTTTGATAGGCTCATATCAATTATTTTGTTTTGCCTTCAGACCCTGGACAATTGTTGAACTTCTGCTTATTCTCTCAGGCTTTTAGCTTGAGAATTAGTAAATTGTTGAAGAGAAAGTTGTTCCAAATATTGGACTAACCAATTTATAGTTCTCTTTTCTTCAATATTATCCTCATAATCTCATTCTCTTCATGTTTTTCCAATGCCTACAGTTTTCCCTACTAAAATATATATATATATATATTTTTTTCCAGTTGTTTTTAGACGGAGATTTGGTTTTACAACAGGTGTGTTCAACATCAAAAAAAATTTCTTGACAGGGTAAGCAAATCTAGTGTGATGATTATTTTCACACAGTGCTCTAGAAAATTTATTCTATTATTTTTGAATGGCACTGCTGTTAATTTAATTAGTTTTGGGTGAGAATGAAAGTGAAAGTGAAGTCGCTCAGTTGTGTCCAACTCTTTGCAACCCCATGGACTGTAGCCTACCAGGTTCTTCCCTCCATGGGATTTTCCAGGCAACAATACTGGAGTGGGTTGCCATTTCCTTCTCTAGGGGATCTTCCCGACCCAGAGATTGAACCCTGGGTCTCCCACATTGCAAGCAGATGCTTTACTGTCTGAGCCATCAGGGAAGTCCTAGTGGCTCTTTTTTTCATACGCACATCAATATTTTGTCTCTCCCTACTTTTAAAATTGTTTTTTCCAATGAAATGTGGGTGTGCTGCATCTAATCATGAACTTAAAAAAAAAAAAGCATCCATTTTCATGTATTGTGCTTCCTAACAATCATATTTCTGTATTAGGAAATTTTTAGGCATTTGTTCCTCAAGTTTTGCTTTGCTTCAGTTCTCTCCAGACTTGTATTCTAGAACTATAATTAAACATATGTTCATTCTAGCCAGTATATATCTTAAATTATCTTTCATATATTTAACTTATTTTTCTCTTTTGGCTGACATTTCAAAAAATTATCTTCAGCTAGATATTTCTGTTCTTCAATTCATTCTACATTTGTGTTCTATGTTATGAAACTCATTCATTTTGTATTTTGTTTCAGCAATCATGTTTCATTTGTGAAAGTGTATTAGTTGATTTTAAGATTGTCTGATTATTAAAGAAAATATTTTATAGCATGCTGAAAGTTATGAATTCATTCAGTGTTTTCTTTTTCTTTTCAAACATAGTAGTCCTATATGCAGCCACTACCAATTCTAATATTTGCAAAATATGGGGTTCTAAAGTGGTCATTATTATTGCTGACAAAACTTTCATGTTGTACTTTCTTGGATAGTTGTGGCTTTGATTGTCAATTCATGTTTATTTGTGAGATTTGTGACTGATTTTGCCTGATGCTGAGGATTCTATCAACCCTGAGTCACTCTAGATCCCTTTAAAATTATGGCTTAATAAATGCATCTGGGTTTTAGCCCTTATAGCCTGTCCAAGTCTTACAATGACTGTCAAACAATTGTTATTGGCATTGCTCTGAGAAAGTCTTATTCCTACTGATTCTCTCACTGGTTCCAAATTAGAGTTTCAGGGTCAGGTTTCGGGTAAAGTTTTTCTTTCTTTCTTTGTTTTCTTTCATTGAGTGTGGAGGGAAAAGAGTTAGCTGTAGTCTTTAAATCTTTGAAGATTGTCTTTAAATTTTTAAGTGTTAAGAAATACATTAACAACATTTCAGTCTAGGCCTACTTGTTTTGAGAAACATCTCACTTTGCCTTATAAATCTTTTAAGCATATTGATCTCCATACTAAAGCATGAATTTCTCAAATAAGGATACCTAGCCATCATTTTGTATTCACTATTTATTCTAGTACTTCACTAAATGTTCAATAAATGCCTTATTGATTTAAAAAAACCCATTATTATTTGATTTTGTTCTAAAGACCCTCACTTTATAAAAGAAATTAAAATTTGAGATTAATATATTGTTCATGTTTCACTCACCTTTCAAATACATCTTACTTTTTTAACCCCTCCATTTATCACATTAGAAGGTGTAAGTCAAAGTCCTGAAAGGATATATGAAACCAGACTTATAAATGTTGATGTAACTATTGAGAAAGAGGGAAGATTCTAATCCGAAGGAGTTTGTGAAACTGGGTTGAGAGTAGATGAGAAAGACTTTTCAGAATATCTGAGGAATACTGCACATGAGCAGATGAGGAAAGGGAGAAGTAGTGAAGATTGTCAATATGATGGGAAGAATGGAAAATGACACTGCACACTGGTCTGATATATATGAACAGTCATATCTCTTACAAAAAAAACTTTTTTTTTTCCTTAGTGAACTTTAAAAATAATTCAAAAGGATGTTAAATGGAACGACATACCTTAAAGTTAAAGGTTAAATATTAAGAACAAAAAAATGGTAAGTGACAGTTAAGTGTGGAAAAAAAATGAAATATGGTGTGGGGAAATAAGTTTTCCCAAATATAAGTTCTTTCTATTTCAACCTTTCACTATTTTGAACTGTAGTTAAAGTCATGTCTAATTTAGGATCTAAACTGCAATTATTTAAAAGTTCTTCTCCGAGAGATTGCAAGACATAACTCAATAAAAAATGAAAGATTAATTGTTCAGTGAGTATTATTGCCCTCAATGGTATCTCATATATATAAAATCTATATTGCTTATTTAATCCAAGAAGAAATTTAATTTCAGCTAAGAAATGAAGGGTGTACATCCAAGAGAGTTCATTTTATTTTTCAAGAAGAATTCATCTGATTTCTCAAACCATCAGTAAAATCAGGTCTAGACTCTATGCTCTGCTTCTTTTAAAGATATAGTGACTGTTGATTTCTGCTATAGTAAAAATGTTTTCTTTGATAGTGAATATAATTAGAAGTACTCAAAGGCTTGAGCAAGCAATGAAATTTGAAGTAGAGAAAATACGATTTTTTAAAATTTTTTTCATGTTTTTTTAAATTTATTTTTATTATTTTTATTTTTTAATACTTGCATTAGAAAAGAGCTCTTCTCTGAAAAAGAGCGGTCAGGAAATCTACCTTAATAGCCCAATATTAGTAGCATATGAGCAGAAATATGTATCATGTCTGAGCTGTACTGTAACCTGTGTGTAAGAAGAGATTAAATGTCAGATTTTAAAATATCCTTTGTTTTTTTTTTAAAAAAAAAGAAATTTAACACCCATTCTTAAAATTAGAGCCATGTGGGTAGTCTAACATCTGCCTCCTGCTGCTTCTGTCTACAGTTGTTAAAACTGTCTTAATCAATCTGGAATTAATCTTATACTTTATTTAATACATATATATGTGTGTGTGTGTGCGTGTGTGTGTGTATATATACACTTGTTATAGGATAGTAAATCTCATTTTATGTCCTCTCCTCTGAAGTGATTCTTATGTAGAACAAAATCCAATTTCAATTCAGGCTCATTATGCTAACCTTTATGCAAGGTATTATTCAGGAATCATTATTGAGACAACTATCCCAAGACCCTGAATAATGGATAAAAAAATAAAACTGTATAACTACTTGAAGTCACCTCTGTGTTCACTTTGTATATAATTCAAATGTTCATTGAACTCTTTGGTTTACAAGTTGCAATAGATGGTAGTTGATCTAAAATCTTTATAAACTCCAGTTCTAAATAAGTATTAGAGATGTAACATACAACATGGTAAATGTAATTAACACTGCATCATGTTTATAAATGAAATTTACTAGAGCAAATCCTAAGAGTTCTCATCATAAGGAAAAAAAATTCTGCTTTTTGAATTTTGCATCTCTATGCGATAATGATTGTTCACAAAACTTCCTGTGGTAATCATTTCTTGATGTTTGTAAGTTAAATCTTTATGTTATACACCTTAAACTAATATAGTGCTGTATGTCAATTATATCTCAATAACCTGGAAGAAAAATGTCACTAAAAATAAACATAAGTGTACATAGATATATTCTTTATAAACCCAGATAATTTTCATTTTACATTTACCAATTAGTGTTTAACATCTCTGTTTTTCCTGATGTGCAATCATAATGGTTATATGTACTCATGTTGGTAGCCTGATGAACTTGATACTTGAACAGTTTTATTCACCTGAGTCTACTATTAATAGTTCAGACAGTTTCACAGAACTGATGATGTCTATGTTAATTCCCTCTTTGAAGGCTATATGATGTAATAAGGATGAACAACTTTTTTTACTGTTATATGTAAAAAAGAAAATCAGCTTCTATTTACATGTCTTCAGAATGGAAAGGTGTCTGCCTTTGGGAATAGATGAATAATGAACTTGTGCAGAGTTTTCAACATAGGTACATGTCCTTTCCTGCCTTTTGAAAGAAGAGATTTTTAGGAAAGGCCAGCAAAAAAATTTGGTTTTGGCAGTATGCCTGTTGAAGCAACGTTTTTACCATATATGTTAATCTATTTGGTTGTTGCTAGTTTTTTCTCCTTCCCACCTACCCTTTTCTTAAAATAGAACACTAAGCTAAAAAGGGTAATTATGAGTAAATGGGAATGATGCCATCTTATTTAATTGCTTACTAAGGACATTATTTGTTAATTAATATTATTGAACATGTAACACCAATCTGAATATTAGTGACTTCATGAATATAAGCAGAGATTTCATGTAATTTTCCAAAAAAACTAGTACATTTTTATAAAATAGATGTTATAGAAGGGAAAATATATGTTAGAGCTATTATATTAATCTTGAAGCATGTAAATAAAAACTAACTAGCCACTTAACTGCTACTGTTCTATTTTGGGGGGCGCAATTTAGCAATTACTGGATTCATCCTCTGTTGCTTTCTTTATTTTTTTTTTAATTTTATTTTATTTTTAAACTTTACAATATTGTATTAGTTTTGCCAAATATCGAAATGAATCCGCCACAGGTATACCCACGTTCCCCATCCTGAACCCTCCTCCCTCCTCCCTCCCCTACCCTCCCTCTGGGTCGTCCCAGTGCACCAGCCCCAAGCATCCAGTACCGTGCATCGAACCTGGACTGGCGACTCGTTTCATACATGATATTATACATGTTTCAATGCTATTCTCCCAAATATCCCCACCCTCTCCCTCTCCCACAGGGTCCATAAGACTGATCTATACATCAGTGTCTCTTTTGCTGTCTCGTACACAGGGTTATTGTTACCATCTTTCTAAATTCCATATATATGTGTTAGTATACTGTATTGGTGTTTTTCTTTCTGGCTTACTTCACTCTGTATAATAGGTTCCAGTTGCATCCATCTTATTAGAACTGATTCAAATGTATTCTTTTTAATGGCTGAGTAATACTCCATTGTGTATATGTACCACCGCTTTCTTATCCATTCATCTGCTGATGGGCATCTAGGTTGCTTCCATGTCCTGGCTATTATAAACAGTGCTCACGATGAACATTGGGGTACACGTGTCTCTTTCCCTTCTGGTTTCCTCAGTGTGTATGCCCAGCAGTGGGGTTGCTGGATCATAAGGCAGTTCTATTTCCAGTTTTTTTTTTTTTTTTTTTTTCTCTCCAAGTTTATTTATTTATTTATTTTTATTTTTAATTAATTTTATTTTATTTTTAAACTTTACATAATTGTATTAGTTTTGTCAAATATCAAAATGAATCCACCACAGGTATACATGTGTTCCCCATCCTGAACCCTCCTCCCTCCTCCCTCCCCATACCATCCCCAGGGTCCATCCCAGTGCACTAGCCCCAAGCATCCAGTATCGTGCATTGAACCTGGACTGGCATCTCGTTTCATACATGATATTTTACATGTTTCAATGCCATTCTCCCAAATCTTCCCACCCTCTCCCTCTCCCACAAAGTCCATAAGACTGTTCTATACGTCAGTGTCTCTTTTACTGTCTCGTATACAGGGTTATTGTTACCATCTTTCTAAATCCCATATATATGCGTTAGTATACTGTATCGGTGTTTTTCCTTCTGGCTTACTTCACTCTGTATAATAGGCTCCAGTTTCATCCACCTCATTAGAACTGATTCAAATGTATTCTTTTTAATGGCTGAGTAATACTCCATTGTGTATATGTACCACCGCTTTCTTATCCATTCATCTGCTGATGGGCATCTAGGTTGCTTCCATGTCCTGGCTATTATAAACAGTGCTGCGATGAACATTGGGGTACACGTGTCTCTTTCCCTTCTGGTTTCCTCAGTGTGTATGCCCAGCAGTGGGATTGCTGGATCATAAGGCAGTTCTATTTCCAGTTTTTTAAGGAATCTCCACACTGTTCTCCATAGTGGCTGTACTAGTTGCATTCCCACCAACAGTGTAAGAGAGTTCCCTTTTCTCCACACCCTCTCCAGCATTTATTGCTTGTAGACTTTTGGATTGCAGCCATTCTGACTGGTGTGAAATGGTACCTCATAGTGGTTTTGATTTGCATTTCTCTGATAATGAGTGATGTTGAACATCTTTTCATGTATTTGTTAGCCATCTGTATGTCTTCTTTGGAGAAATGTCTATTTAGTTCTTTGGCCCATTTTTTGATTGGGTCATTTGTTTTTCTGGAGTTGAGCTGTAGGAGTTGCTTGTATATTTTTGAGATTAGTTGTTTGTCCATTGCTTCATTTGCTATTATTTTCTCCCATTCTGAAGGCTGCCTTTTCACCTTGCTAATAGTTTCCTTTGTTGTGCAGAAGCTTTTAAGTTTAATTAGGTCCCATTTGTTTATTTTTGCTTTTATTTCCAATATTCTGGGAGGTGGGTCATAGAGGATCCTGCTGTGATGTATGTCAGAGAGTGTTTTGCCTATGTTCTCCTCTAAGAGTTTTATAGTTTCTGGTCTTACGTTTAGATCTTTAATCCATTTTGAGTTTATTTTTGTGTAAGGTGTTGCTTTCTTTAAAGAGCATGTCTTAAAATTAATGAACCTTCTACTCCCTTTGAACATACTGATTTCACAGAAGAGAGGAAATAATCATCATTCCAATGAGGAAAAGCATTTGTACATCTATATCTATATTTATTTCTATACTCCATATTAAATGTGTTCATTTTGAAAGCATATACATAGCTATAGTAAAAAAATGTTCCTAACTTTCTACCTTCTAATCACTTGGTAAAATTATAAATATGACAACATACATACATATGTGAGTGTCTTATCTGCCTATGTGTATGTACATATTTCATGTATTTTAATTTCTAAAATAATATATGGGGCTTTCCTGGTTGCTCAGTGGTAAAGAATACACCTTCAATGCAGGAGCCGCAGGAGATGCAGGTTCAATCCCTGGGTGGGGAATATCCCCTGGAGAAGGACATGGCAGCCCACTCCAGTATTATTTCCTGGAAAATCTCAATTCTTTTGTTAATTATCTAGAAGCACCTTGAGTTCACTTTCAGTCATTCGTCTCCTATTTCATTAATATAGTGAGGCTTAAAATTAAACATTTTATCTCCTCCTGATAAAGTGCACTTAATCCTGAATTCAGTTCAGTTCAGTCACTTAGTCGTGTCTGACTGTTCGCGATCCCATGAAGCACATCACGCCAGGCCTCCCTGTCCATCACCAACTCCCAGACTTCACTCAAACTCATGTCCACCGAGTCGGTGATGCCATCCAGCTATCTCTTCCTCTGTCATCCGCTTCTCCTCCTGCCCCCAATCCCTCCCAGCATCAGAGTCTTTTCCAATGAGTCAACTCTCCGCATGAGGTGGCCAAAGTACTGGAGTTTCAGCTTTAGCATCAGTCCTTCCAATGAACACCCAGGACTGAGCTCCTTTAGAATGGACTGGTTGGATCTCCTTGCAGTCCAAGGGACTCTCAAGAGTCTTCTCCAACACCACAGTTCAAAAGCATCAATTCTTCAGCACTCAGCTTTCTTCACAGTCCAATGCTCACATCCATACATGACCAGTGGAAAAACCATAGCCTTGACTTGACAGACCTTTGTTGGCAAAGTAATATCTCTGCTTTTGAATATGCTATCTAGGTTGGTCATAACTTTCCTTCCAGGGAGTAAGCGTCTTTTAATTTCATGGCTGCAGTCACCATCTGCAGTGATTTTGGAGCCCCCAAAAATAAAGTCTGACACTGTTTCCATTGTTTACCCATCTATTTGCCATGAAGTGATGGTACCAGATGCCATGATCTTCATTTTCTGAATGTTGAGCTGTAAGCCAATTTTTCACTCTTCTCTTTCACTTTCATCAAGAGGCTTTTTCGTTCCTCTTCACTTTCTGCCATAAGGGTGGTGTCATCTGCAGATCTGAGGTTATTGATATTTCTCCCAGCAATCTTGATTCCAGCTTCTGTTTCTTCCAGTCCAGCATTTCTCATGATGTACTCTGCATATAAGTTAATTAGGACAATGAAAATTTTTATCCGTAGAATTTGAATCTTGAGTAGTGCCCTTGACTGTAAGTCCTCTCAGTTTATCCAGTGTATGATGGAAATATTCTTGCCTGTGAATTGAAAAATGTTGGGAAACAATGACTACAGTTTCTTTCCTTCTATTGTATATTACGTTTGTTCTGCGTCTCCAGTGGGATCCGAATATTATGCTCCTATTTAGACAGTTTTGAAGCTAGAATCATGACAAATTTTCAAGAAAATGGGGAGCAAGGAAGAAGAGATTTTTAACTTCACTTTGACTTTTAAAAACAATTTCAATCATTAATGGCTTTGACTTGAATTGTACTATAAAGAAAAAAAAGAAAATTCTTTCTTCATGAAACAGTTATTCCCTACCAATTACTGCAATGGGATACAAAGAGTAATTCAATGAAGTTAGTTTTTTTGTTCTAATGATTCTTAAGAGAGTGTAAACAAAAAATAATTTTCATTTTCACCATTGTGTTATCCAAGTAAAGAGCAAGTAATAGTTGGATTTGATAATTTGTGTCAGGGGAGTGTCTAATTTCCTTGGTTCTGTCTTGCTGCAGCAAAAATTTGAAGCAACAGACAGACCAGGTTTATGACTCAGTTTTATTTGGCAAGCAATGGAAAATACATCCTGTAGCAGTGAGGGCAGGCTGACCCAAAAGACATGAAGAGAAGAGATCCGAGGCTCAATATTGGTTCCTCTTTTTATATCTTTTTCCCCCAGCCCTGAGCCTACCCTATGTAAATTGGGATAGCCAGGAGGCCTGTTGTTTTACATGAGGTTCTCACTCTGGTCCTTGGACCTTCCTTTGTTCTATTTTTGTGAGCTTTTCCCTTCTTTGTCTTTTTGGTTCAGTTCAGTTCAGTCGATCAGCCGTGTTTGACTCCTTGTGACCCTATGGACTGCAGCATGCCAGGGTGCTGTCATCACCAACTCTTGGAATTTACTCAAACTCATGTCCTTTGAGTCAGTGATGCCTTCCAACCATCTCATCCTCTGTCATCCCCTTCTTCTCCCACCTTCAATCTTCCTCAGTATCAGGGTCTTTTCAAATGAGTCAGTTCTTCACATCATGTGGCAAATATTTAAGCCTCAGCATCAGTCCTTCCAATGAACATTCAGGACTGAGCTCCTTTAGGATGGACTGGTTGGATCTCCTTGCAGTCCAAGGGACTCTAAAGAGTCTTCTCCAACACGATAGTTCAAAAGCATCAATTCTTTGGCACTCAGCTTTTTTATAGTCCAACTCTCACATCCATACATGACCACAGGAAAAACCATAGCCTTCACTAAATGGACCTTTGTTGGCAAAGTAATATCTCTGCTTTTTAGTATGCTATTTAGGTTTGTCATAACTTTTCTTCCAAGGAGCAAGCATCTTTTAATTTCAAGGCTGCAGTCACCATCTGCAGTGATTTTGGTGCCCCAAAAAATAAAGTCAGACACTGTTTCCACATCTATTTTCATGAAGTGATGGGACTGGATGCCATGTCTTTGTCTTTTAGCCACTGCTATTTTGGACTCCTTTTTCGTATTCTAACTACCTCACAATTTGCTTCCTATTTTTTATGAGAGACAGAGTGATGCACAGTTTATTTTCTTCCTCAATCAAAATGGATATTTGAAATAATTTTTCTTTTATCCAAATTAATAAAAAAAAAGTAACACGGAGGCTTGGATGTCAAGTCGTCTTACACTTAGTCAAAATGGCAACATGTATTTGGAATAAATAATCTCATTTTATTTAATATTGTTCAGTTATTCCAGAGTAAGTGGTAACATTTTTGTTTTGGTCCAGTTTCAGTCCTCAGAAATTTGTATTTCTAAGAGATTCATTTTATGCACTATTGGTCATGTAAAGCAAGACAAAATTTTGAAGTAATCATGTGGGGGATAATCACACGTGTTCTAGGAGTGGACTACAAATACTATAAAGCTTTATACTGTTGAACATATTTGAGGAACTGTACACTTTTCAGTGTAACATATGTCACCCTTAACAATGCAATTTAGAAAGCAAAGGAACAAAATAAAATATTGTGCCATCATATGTACAGGTAAAATGGACAGATTCTCTAGAAAAATTGAAACCATGTTTAAGTATATAATTAACAAGACCCTTCTAACATTAATACCAGCATTTGTTGATGATAGAGTTTTCTATAAAGTTCCTTATAAATAACTTAATAGTACTTGGACTATATTAGGTTTGTTGTCATATGTCATATAAACAGTTGTGCAAATCTTTGACCCATAACTAGTTCCCTACAGAACTTTATGTGTCAACAAATCAGGGCAGACATTTTTTGATGTGACAACAAGTTCTGAGAAGGCAATTTGGGCAAATAAAATCTCTGGACAAATTCTCCAAAGCATTTCCAATTACTTGGTGTGTCACTCATTTCCAATTACTTGGTGTGTCACTGATGGATTTTTATTTCACTCTTGAAATTAGTAACATACACAGCTTGAACCAACAAAATCCTACTCCTTACTCTGAATGTGTCAGCAGTTAAACTGAATCTTATTTATTTTACTGCTTGATGAATTGAAGAATAAACAATTAGTCACAAATATTCCTTTCCTTTTTCTAATACATGGTGGATGTTCTTATATACATGATGTCATTGATGGATATTTATTCCACTTCTGTAAATAATGATGCATAAAACTTTAACTGCAGATACATGCCTCGTCCACTCAAAGCATAAAAATGTAATTGCCACATTGCTGAGAGATAATGGAGTGCATCACTTTAGGATCCAGATACTCCCTGTTAGTTTCTTTCTTAGAAAAATTCATTAGTCTATGTAACTACCGCTTTTGCTTAGAGAAGTGCACTGCAGAGACACTGAAGAGCTTTCTCCCCATTACATCATCAAATTCTAAGGTGCTAGGGCTGGGGCTTTTTGTTCATGTTATACTCCCAACATCTAAAGCAGCTATTGGCATGGCTATTTGCTGAATCAATAAGTTAAATGTTCATAGGGATAAAGTCTATTAAAATAAACCATTCATTCGTCTACTCATTTTTTAAAAGTAGTTTTCACACCTGTCTAAAATTCCCCTTTTCATAGAGATTTCAGAATCCTCCTGTCTGACCTTTCTCCTGCCACTCTTTTGGAATTATTATTCCAATTCCAATATAACATTTCAATCCTTGCTTTGAATTTTGTGTTTTTCCTGTGATGCTTGATCCTGCTGATGACTCTATTCTTGAAATTATTATATTTTTAAATTAAAGATACTTCTTTTTTCTATTTTTTCCTTGTGCTCTATCTTTAGCCATCTTCTCATCCAAAACTTCATCTACATCTTGTACATAGATTATTTTCCCAGTCTTAAGCCACCTAATCAATTCTCCATATTCTATAAAAATTCTTTTAAAATATGTCTGTTTAAGTCACATCCTTGCTTAAAATATTTCAATATTTTTATCGTCTCTAATACTAAATCTCAGCATAGCATGCAAAACTCTTCCATAGCCATCATTACTCCCAAGATTATTCCCTTCCTGACTCATATATAAGCCCTACACTTTAGATGAATTTATGGTACCAATTGTGGTTCTCCAAGTGAGTCATGATTTTTCATACCTATTGACATGTTGGTTTTCTCTCTTTGGACAGAAGCTTTCTCCTTCTTTACCAGCATTTGAATGCTGATCCATCATAGATGACTTAGCTCAAATGAATTATTTAAAAGTAATGAGTGAAGTTGCTCAGTTATGTCCAACTCTTTCCAATCCCATGGACTATAACCTACCAGGGTCCTCTGTCCATGGGATTTTTCCAGGTAAGAATACAGGAGTGGGTTGACATTTCCTTCTCCAAGAGATCTTTCCAACCCAGGGATTGAACCCATATCTCCTGCATTGTTGGCAGACCCTTTACCATCTGAGCTACCAGGGAAGTCCAAAGTAATGAGTGCATTCTTCTACCATATAACTGACAAAAATCTTACTTAAAAGACTGAAGTAAGGAATGAAGCCAAGATACAAAACTTAAAAATTTATAGGCATAGCCAATGCACCAATTTCTTTATGTTAAAGATTTTAATAGCTATACAGGAAAGAGATTGTGTACTGAGATACATTTATATATGGTATTTGAAAACAGGAATAATTTTTTTCCCTAAATTATGTTTATAAAATTGACAAAATAAGTCTTTTTAAGTCAACTCTAAATTTGCAAAATTCTAGAGACTTGAGTGTATTAAGAGATTTAATGGCATGAATAAAAAGGCTTTAAGTTGAAATATGATGGAGAGAGAAAAATATCATGAGAACTATTTAATATTAGACACTATGAAGAAAAATAGGAATAGCAGAGAGTAAAGAATATTTGATAAATCTCTCAGTAATTTTCAGTGAAATCCAACACAGGATGATGAGAATATAGCAGTCTCATTATAAGATATCTGCCTACTGGTACCCAACATGTAAGTCATTTCAGAACAAAGTGAAGATATGTGTGCCTGTATTTGTACATATATCTGGGCACCTATAGAAGCTCCATTTTTTTTTTAATCTAGCAAATCTGGTACAGAATTCACTGGATGACCTTATAAGAAATTTCTTCTCTCTAAGGATTATAAACGAAGACTCTATGGACATGAGTTTGAGCAAACTCTGGGAGATAATGAAGGACTGGGCAGCCTGGTATGTTGCAGTTCATGGGGTTGCAAAGTGTCATATACAATTTAGCAAATGAACAGCAATGACAACAATAGCACTTGGCACGTTGAAAATATTATAACAAATAAGGAAGAAGTAGTTACTAACACTGAAGAAGCTGGAGACAGTGACCAAGTCATCTTTGTGCTAGTTATTGAATGCAATTCTTGACATCAAACTGTTTAGGGAAGTGATGATGATAGCAAATTAGAACAAACTGTCTTGAGAGAAATATTGACATGATGTCAACTGATGTCAATATTTACAGTGATTCAAGCTTGCAAGGGCTTCCTTGATAGCTCAGTTGGTGAAGAATCCACCTGAAATGCAGGAGACCCTGGTTCAATCCCTGGGTCCAGAAGATCCCCTGGAGAAGGGAAAGACTACCCACTCCAGTATCCTGGCCTGGAGCATTCCATGGACTGTACAGTCCATGGGGTCACAGAGTCAGACACAACTAAGCAACTTAAAAAAAAAAAAAAAGGTTGCAAGATAACAAAACTTCACAATATATTACAATCAATCATAAGGAATAATAAAATTTTTTCCATAAAAAAGAAAAGAATCTATATCAAATCTCTAAACACTCAGAGAGGATCTTGGACATTAAAAAAATCATAGAATTAAATTGGGCTTTAATTTTTAGCTATCTAGAAAATAAACTATCTACAAATTTTTTAATGTCTAAAAGTTAAATTTTATTGTAGTGTCCTGGGAGTATACAGCCTAGATGTCAGTCATCTGAGTCAGAATATATTGAATGACACGAACATTTTTATCTGCAGTAATTTATATAGGCCCTTGTTGTGCTTTATATTCAGAGGAAAATTTTGTTAATTTTTTTTGAGATCATAACACAAGCTATAACTTGTTTTTGAGAAACAGTAAAAGGAATTTGACATATTTATTGTGGATAAAATATTACTAATAGGAATAATTAGGAATATATAATTCTTTGAAGTCTTTCAATTTCTAACAATTAAATTCACTTAATATTACTTCAGATGACAAAGGAAAAAGAAGAGGCTGGTTTTAAAAAGACTTACTGATAGTCAGTTCTGACCAACCAAGACAGAATGATTTTGGAAACAGACATATCTCCCACTAGAAACATACAATAAAGTGATAAGAACAGATACTACACTTGATCTTAGCTAAATGATAAGGGATTGGTCTCCAAAATTTAGAAAAAGCTTATGATATTTAACAGCATCAAAACAAACAGCCCACTCAAAAAGTAGGCAGAGACCTGAACAGACATTTCTCCAAAGAGGACATGCAGATAGTCAACAGACATAAGAAAGGATGTTCAACATTGTTAGTTGTCAGAGAAATGCAAATCAAAACTATAATGAGACATCATCTCACAGCAGTCAGAATGGCTATCATCAGAAAATCCACAAGCAACAAATACTGAAGAGGATGTGGCAAAAAGGGAATGCTCCTACACTGTTGGTGGGAATGTAAACTGGTATAGCCACTGTGGAGAACATTATGCAGGTTCCTTCAAAAGCTAAAAATATAGCTACCATATGACCCTGTAATCCCACTCCTGGGCATATATCCAGACAAAAACATGATCTGAAATGATACATGCATCCCAATGTTCATTGCAGCACTGTTTACAATAGCCAAGACATGGAAGCAACCTAAATGTCCATCAACAGCAGAATGGATAAAGAAGATATAGTACATATATACAATGAAATATTACTCAGCTATTGTAAAGAATGAGATAATGCCATTTGCAGCACTGTGGATGGACCTAGAGAGTGTTACAGAGTGAAGTAAGTCAGACATAAAAGGAGAAATATCATATGACATCCCTTATATGTGGAATCTAAAAAGAAATGAGACAAATGAACTTACTTACCAAACAGAAAAAGACTCACAGACTTAGAAAATGGCCTTAGAGTTGCTGGGGTAAAGAGACAGCTAGGGAATTTGGGAGGATCATGTACACACTGCTGTATTTGAAATGGATAACTAACAAGGACCTATTGTATATAGCGCATGGAACTCTACTCAAAGGTATGTGCCAGCCTGGATGGGAGGGCTTTTGGGGGAAAATGGATGCATATATATGTATGACTGAGTCCCTTCACTGTCCACTTGAAACTACCAGAACATTGTCAACTGCCTAGACCCCATTACAAAATAAAAAGTTTAAGTTTGAATAAAAAGATACCTACAATAAGTCTCAGCTATGTCAGAAATGTTGAAGAATTCATACAAATAATTTCTTTATTTTTATGACTCAATTTTTTATGTGTTGATTTTCTATATTTTTATTTTATAATAATTTTTCTTCTTCAGCTAGAATTAAGTTATAAACACTCAAATTTGAAGAGTAAAGTAAGGTTAATTGATTTGTAGCATCACTACTCAGAAGTGCCTAGAACGCTCTGTCTGTCCACACACACTTTAACAGATTGCATTGACTTTGGGGGAGAAAAACTCCAAGCTTCACTTTTTCCTTATAACCTAGATAATTTATTGTCAGTTGAAAATATAAAGCTGGACATATTTTCACACTGTGTATGTAAGTTCTATTTTACATTTGGGATAACTATTTCAAAATATGGAAATAGAACTGGAAAGATAACAACAGTTGCCCTCAAAAAGACAAAGCCATAAATATCAATGTGCTGACATCATTCCTTCTTCCCTCTCTTTCTTGTCATCCATTTCCTTTCAAATTTTTATTAACTTAACTTTTCCGGGACTCAATTAACCACAGAAATAGAATACTAAGAAAGTATACTTAAAATTATAAAAATAAAAATGCTATTATTTAATAATGCCGACATGAAAGCTATAATGTTAGTAATTTGTGATAGAGCCCTATTTTGTAGATATGTAAAGTGAAAATCTAAAGGAGGAAGTGATTGACTCTTTGCAAATATAATGTCTGAGTTGGATATTGAATTCTTGAATGTTGTTTTAGTTTACCATAGAAATAAATGACTGAAAAGAATTATAGGAAGAGAGGTTTTCTTCTATAAGGGCACACAAGCATGATTGAGAAAAGGGCCGATTTGGCACGGCTGAAGATTACAGTGGAAAGAGGATAGACATTGTGAGAAACGAAGCTAGAGGATAAGCAGGTTCTATAACCTACAGGAGTAGTTTGCCTTACAGAATGTATGAGTTCTGCAGTTGATAGCAACTCATCAAAGGGCTTCAGGGAAACAGAAATAGCATGGGGAGATTTGATACTTAGAAGACTCTAACACAAGTAATTGGTAATGGATGGTGATGGAGGGCAGGAATGGACTTAAAACTCCTTTTTAATAGTGCAGATGCAATGTGATAACACTCAGATCTAGAGCAGTGCAATGGAGAGCAGAGAGATTCAGCATATTGATCAGTGTTGATAGAATTTAATAGCCTTTTGGAAGTGTGGGTGAATGAGATTTAGGGATTGTTCTGGCTAATTTCAAATATTTTTCATGGTAGTATTAAGCAAGATGGAAAATGTTAGAGTTGGATCTGGTTTTGAAGGATGAATGGGATTATGCTGATAATGTAGGGTGACTACCACTTAGCAACTTAATAATAAAAGTATGAAAATGTCTATAGTTGCTGAAAGGACCATTCATATGTCAGACTTTTAAGAATAGCATCACACTCTCCAAATTTTTCCTTCATAATTCCTTCTCAGGCTATTTTTCAATATCATTGGACACAGTCCAATGTCTTGATTAACAGGTCAGAAACAGTCCATATTTGCCTCTCTTACTGTATTAATTGGGGTTCCCTGGTGGCTCAGAGGTTAAAGCGTCTGCCTCCAATGCGGGAGACCAGGGTTCGATCCCTGAGTCGGGAAGATCCCCTGGAGAAAGAAATGGTAATCCACTCCAGTACTCTTGCCTAGAGAATCCCATGGATAGAGGAGCCTGGCGGGCTACAGCCCACGGGGTCGCAAAGAGTCGGACACGACTGAGCGATTTCACTTCACTTCACTATATTAATTATACAGTTTCAGAAATGTTTAATTTTTAAATAATATTTCTGAGATGTTATATGTTTCCTTCCTCTTTTTGTTATATTAATCTATCTCTTTGTAAATGGAAACTAATATCTGTTACTAGAAAAGGTTAATAAAACATATAACATAGGATACTTCTTCAATCGGTTGTTTCAGTCATTGTTATTGCTTAAAATACATATTCATAGGTCCCTTCCCCAAAATCCAATAGCAGCTTTTGTCCTCATTTTTTTTTTAACTTATCTCTCCTTCACATATTCTGTTTCAATCACTAATCTTGCTATTCCTCATGACTACTGCACAAGACTTTTATTTAGTAATTTTGTTTACATTATCCCCCAAGTTATTTGTAAGACTTTCATCTCAAGGAGGCCTACCTGGTAAACTATTTAAGTTAAAATACCTCGCATTCCCTCTGATCTGATTTTTTTGGTAATATTATTTTATACTTTATATCATCTTTTCAATTTTACTTATTTATTATCCCTCTTTTTCATTAGAATATATATTCTATAAATATATACACATATAAATTTTGTTTCTTTTGTTGTCTGATATATTTCAGGTGCCTGGAACACTGCCTGTCATAAGTAATGCTCAATGAATTAATTTACTGAATGAAATCTTTGCAGTTGGAAACCAAGAAACTTGACTATTGAAAATCACAAACTCCTGACCTAAAGAGTAGCATATGGATTTAAACAATAATACTTTTTAACAGAAAATAGAAAATTGTTCTGGCCAGAAAATATATTGAACCTTCTTGTTATGTTAGTTAAATGGTCTCTTTTGTCCTGGAATAAGAAAGGTTTGTCTTTTAACAGGCATAAAGCTATCTGATCTTATGCTGTTTCAAGGATAGAAGAGATTGCAGTTCAGTTTTTATTAAAATTAGTAAAACTTTTAATTTTTGTCTTAAGCAGGTATGACACCTCAACTTAAGAAGACATGATATGATGGCTTACTTGCTATTTTTATATTTATTTTTCTGACCCTCTCAGTACTTAAAATTTGACTGCAACCTATAAATGGAGTTCTATCTTATCCACAGCATTACAACACTTGAGTCTTCAGTGCAACTTGTAAGAACAGTTTCCTCCTGTGTATTTTGTCTCCCATGGTACTATTTCTAATACTAAGTAAGAAGAGCAGTAGGATTTAGCAAGTCAGGCAACTGAAAAATCAAGTTTAGTATAATGAACACAATGAATACTTTAACCTTTGTGATGACAAAATGGCTAAAGTATGTTACCAAGTTAGATTAGAGATAGTAGATTTACTAAATCTTATAGAAATGGTTTTGAGGCATGTAGCCAAACTTATAGTAGATAGAGACAGAGATGATAGATAGGTAGATAGACAGATAGACAGGGATAGATGCTTTTAGAAAGAAACAGTGTTTTATGTACTTGTCTTTGGAGTAAATTCAGTTACTGCCAATCCTTGAGTCTGACTTCTTTTCTCCAATTCCTATTCAAAACTCCTACCTTGATATCCTAGCTCATGCTGCCTTACTTTGCACCATGTTATGAACCATTATGGGGAATATGAAACTCTTCTCTATTTTCATAAAATAGATATTTATCTACTTAATTTAAATTATTATGTTTAATTCTGCCTAAGCATCAGATGATGAAGATGAACTTTTATGGTATTTTTCACAATGATTTTTACCATAGAAAAGTGGTAAGCAGTATATGGCAGATGTCAATATTCACAGTTCAAACCCACACCCTTACCCTCTTAACTAGTCAGGCGTAGACTTCAATATTAAAATATTATGAGGAATGTACTTGAGAAAGAAAGTGATCAATCCCAATATATTTAGATATGACAATATTATTGGAAAGAGAAGATGTATTATACATGAGACATTAATTTAGCATACTATTTCATAATTGCATTTTTTTTTATTTCACTCTAGGGCGCTCTGGGAACAGCAGCTGATTTACTCTGTATTTATTTAAGTCCTAGATGTCTAATCTCCCAAACTGGCACACATATGGAAGAGAAACAGCAGCTAAAAATGATAAGGGGATTGTACGGAGTGCATTTCAGAATAGAACCAGGGCAGGATAGGAAGCATAAATCCTCAAGTCTTTTAGATTTGCAGAAGCAATGTGCAGTTTCAGAAGATTGTAAAATACCACTTTTTCTACATTCTCCATAATTTTCAGTCCCCATGTACTTCTATCATATATGTATATGTCATATATATATATGTGTACATCCACACATACTATTATATGATAGCATTCTTTCTCTCTCATTTTTGTTTTTCTAATTAAATCTTCAATAAACAGGAAAGTAAAGCCACTATCCAAGAATTTTTTAAAATGGACTACATATAAAGCATTGTATGTCCTTATTCTCCTTATTTATTATGAGAATTGACTCTAAAAATTTAGATTTTTTTGAAGAATGCTTTGTCCATAAATGAAACTCATTGTAAATTATGAAACTCTCTCTATATATGTGTTTTTGTGATAGGCAGAATAATGGCCTCTCAAAGATATCCACATCCTAATTCCAGAACATAAATTTATGTTAAATGGCAAAGAGGAATCTAGGTTGGAGACGGAATTAAGCTTGCCAATTAAGTGTTTACAAAATAGGAAGATTATCCTGGATTATCTGTGGTGTGTTAGTCGCTCAGTTGTGTTTGACTTTTGTGACCCCATGAACTGTAGCCACCAGGCTCCTCTGTCTTTGGGATTTCTGCAAGAATACTGCAGTGGGTTGCCATTTCCTTCCCCAGGGGATCTTCCCAACCCAGGGGTTGAATCCCTTTCTCCTGCTTTGCAGGCAGATTCTTTACCGTCTGAGCTACCAGGGAAGCCCATCTGTGGTGGGACCACTGTAATTACAAGGGTTCCAAAAATGGAGCCCTGAAGCAGAAGTTAAGTCAGAGTGATGCTAAATCTGAAGAAGGAAGGGGCCATAAGGTAAGACATACAAGAGGGCTCTAGTAGCTGGAAAAGTCAAGGAAACAGAATTCTTCCCTCATGCCTCCAGAAAGAAAGCAGCACTGCAGGACACGTTGATCTTAGCCTGCTAAGATGCTTGTTGACTTCTGACCTACAGAACTTCTAGATTATAAATCTGTGTTATGTTGAGCAACTGTTTTTGATGATTTGTTAGAGCAATGATATAAGGCTAGCGTTGTATCTTTGTTTAATAAATGTATCACCATTAAAGTAAACTTCAGGGGTAATCAACTTAAATGTTTTAATAACCATTTAAAATTCTATTTATTTTAACATATAGTTTTCTTGTATATATATCAAGATAACAGCTTTACATATAACACAATTATACATAAAATTAAGTACCATTTTTTAAATCTGCATTATATTCCACTTAAGAAACATTAGCCAGTAAGAGTGATTTTGAACATTATTGTCACTAGCATAATACTTTGATAAAGTTTTGATAACCTCTATCTTCAGTAAAAACTAATTTTAAAAAGTTTAATGATTGATTATATTGAAATTTTGCCATACAAAACATAGGTCCTTGCTATAAGTCCTTTTGTTCTATGACCTCCTTCCTACTTTGTAAATTCTCTCAGAATTTGATCTGTGTGTAGAAAAACACATATTTCATATAAGTGTTTAGAATTTTCCCTACTTTATTTAGACTTTTGTAAAAAAAAAAGCTTTTGAAAATGTTCATTTTCACAACAAATCCTGGAGCCTATAATTCCACAGGCTAGATTCTATATTTCTCCCTGTTCTGTGACAAATTTATATCATGCATTCAATAGTAAATTTTGCAGCATGCTGCAGTGGGCTATATAGTACCTCTTACCACATCTATTAATTTCCAAGAGTATTTTTCTTTGACCATAATTTATACATGGCTCTATATTATCTATCATCAACTCTCTGTCGATCATCTAGTTTAGGAATGTTTATTGCTAAGTTTATTTGAATGAGGGGAACAGAAGAGAAGTAAGGCCTTTTAGTATGAATGTTAGACTTTTGGGAGGATACATCATTATCCTCCAAGAAAGTTGATATTTGGTGACTGACTTGCATAAATTGTTGGCAAGTACAATGGAACATTGTGGTTTAAATTGTTGCTCAATAAATAAACTTCAGGATATATATCTATATAATTTTGAATATATAATTTCAAATATATATAATGATATATATATATGATTAACCTAGTAGGATTAAAGCAACATGTGCTTAAAGCACAAGCTTCCCACTTCATTTTCAGAGTTATAGGAACTGGTCTTCCAAAGAATTCACAAGAATTCATTTACTCCACTGAGCACACATTTCCTTTAAATAATCATTAATGAAGGCTGATAAGAGTCCGTTACACTGGGATAAAATATTAATCCAGAAATTATTCACAACCGCAAACTAAAAAGTAATCTTCAGTTATATAAAGGGATAATTTCAGAAAGGAATAGAAAATTATTCGGTAGTAAGGAAACTGAAGGAAACCATTTCCCAGTATGAACTGTATGGTATTGAACTGTAAATGTGCTCAGCCTGGCTTTATTATCCTACCATTATCCTACCTTTATGGAAATATAGATAATTAGTTTAGAGTATGTATTTGAAAAGCTTGTGCTACTGCTGCTGCTAAGTCACTTCAGTTGTGTACGACTCTGTGCGACCCCATAGACAGCAGCCCGCCAGGCTCCCCCATCCCTGGGATTCTCCAGGCAAGAACACTGGACTGGGTTGCCATTTCCTTCTCCAATGCATGAAAGTGAAAAGTGAAAGTGAAGTCGCTCAGTCGTGTCCGACTCTTAGCGACCCCATGGACCACAGCCCACCAGGCTCCTCCGCCCGTGATATTTTCAAGGCAAGAGTTATGGAGTGGGGTGCCATTGCCTTCTCCGTTGAAAAGCTTTTAAGGTTAGAACTTTTCACTGAGTAAGACATTATGAAAGAGATAAGATAATACAATACTTTGGATCTATAAACCAGAAATTAATCGCTTGTGAAAGAATAGCTGTCGAAGGCAAAGTTCTTCTCTACTTACAATTATCTAAGTATTTATTATGCTTACCACCTACATTCTTAAATTGCCATTCTCTGGGACCAAAAGTAAGCCATATTGCATTTACATTTACATTACATTTTTCCTTCTCAAGTCTTTCACTTGACATTAGAAACACATGTTTCAGTCAACTCATTATGATGGAAGTGCTTTTAAGGAGATATACACATGACACAACTTCTCACCATTATTGATAAGAACTGGAAATAAATGTTAATTTGCTAATTGCTATTCCCCCTCTCCAATTTGGGAACTTGTCATTTGATTTACAAATCATCAGGTTCAATCCCATTAATTGAGTTCTTTTGGAATACACTCACTCCTTATAGGAACCCAGCAAATTATTTTTATTTTATTTTTCTAATTTAAATCTATTTATTTTAATTGGAGGCTAATTACTTTACAATATTGTATTGTTTCTGCCACACATCAACATGAATCTGCCACGGGTGTACACGTGTTCCCCATCCTGAACCTCCTTCCCACCTCCCTCTCCGTACCATCCCTCTGGGTCCTCCCAGTGCACCAGCCCCAAGCATCTGGTATTGAGCCTGGACTGGCGATTCGTTTCTTATACGATATTATACATGTTTCCATGCCCCCCCCCCAAATCATCCCACCCTCTCCCTCTCCCACAGAGTCCAAAATACTGCTCTATACATCTGTGTCTCTTTTGCTGTCTTGCATACAGGGTTATCATTACCATCTTTCTAAATTCCATATATATGCGTTAGTATACTGTATTGGTGTTTTTCTTTCTGGCTTACTTCACTCTGTATAATAGGCTCCAGTTTCATCCACCTCATTAGAACTGATTCAAATGTATTCTTTTTAATGGCTGAGTCCATTGTGTATATGTACCACAGCTTTCTTATCCATTCATCTGCTGATGGACATCTAGGTTGCTTCCATGTCTTGGCTATTGTAAACAGTGCTGCGATGAACATTGAGATACACGTGTCTCTTGGGATTGCTGGATCATAAGGCAGTTCTATTTCCAGTTTTTTTAAGGAATCTCCACACTGTTCTCCATAGTGGCTATACTAGTTTGCATTCCCACCAACAGTGTAAGAGGGTTCCCTTTTCTCCACACCCTCTCCAGCATTTATTGCTTGTAGACTTTTGGATAGCAGCCATTCTCACTGGCATGAAGTGGTACCTCATTGTGGTTTTGATTTGCATTTCTCTGATAATGAGTGATGTTTTTAAATATACCAATGAGATATACCCTGTTTCCGGGGTCTTTGAAAACAGTCTTATATGGCTAGGTCAAAATCACTCTCTGTTCAAGAACTTTTATAAATAAAATTCTTCTCTTTTCCTACATATGAATAGTTGAGACCAGTTAGTTTTCTCTGTTCTTTCCATCATTGTTTAAATAAATCATGTAAGAGCTCTTTGTTACAGTAAATGAATAAGAATCACAATTTAATTATAGTGTAAATATAAAACACATAAAATAAAGTCGACAGAGTCCTTTAAGGGACATCTATTTGAAATACAGACTGTTTATTTTGTTTACAGAACTTACATCAAGATTTATAAAAGGGCCATACTTTGTGACTCCCTAAAAATATTACCTAACTAGTCTTGTTGATGAAAAGTAGCGATAATAGCATTCTATTAGATAGTGTGGTTTCCCTGGTGGCTCCGTGGTAAAGAATCTGCCTGTCAACGCAGGAGACTTGGGTTCATTCCCTGGGTTGGGAAGATCTCCTGGAGAAGGAAATGACAACCCACTCCAGTATTCTTGCCTGGGAAATTCCATGGTCAGAGGAGCCTCATGGGCTCCAGTCTATGAGGATGCAAAAGAGTCTGACAGTCAACTAACCAACAGTAGATAGTATAGAGTTCATACTTACTCTAAAACTTTTAGAATATATATTTGTTTTGATTTTGAAATTTAAAGATGTCTTTTGGCATTAACAGCTTCATTTCAGGTTAAAGGCATATTGTTAAAGTGGGAACTAAAACCTATCTTTTCAACACTGTGCTACAGAACAGAAAGATGTTTAAAATACACACTTCTATTTTTATCAGTATGTATTGCATTCACCCGGGAACTGAAGGCACACTTTTTTCAACTCTGGTTGTCAAACACTAATCCTGAAAATATCCTTGTAATTTGCTATGCCGTTTAATTAAAATGACAATTAAGTCTTATCCACTGTTCATAACACTAGGGAAAAATGACAACAAGCTGAAACACCTCCTACTCCTCAAATGAATGTACACTCTAATGTTGGCTATGATTATTAGTCCAGTGAATTCCTTTTATGGTAATCTGCTTTCAATTTCCTCTCATAGTATTAAAGATATGACAATAATGCTTTACATAGCACATTATGGTTTTCATGTCACTATTAAATACATTTTATTTTAAGCCTTCTAATAATCACACAAAATGCACTTACTAATAATTCCTACTGTATCACCCAATAAACATTTGAAGAGACTGATGATTCAGTGAGTGTACACAATACTCTTCATGCAAGGAAACTTTCTTTAGCAAGTGGAAAGTCAGAATTATAGCCAGAATCTCTTGCTGCAACTTATCCTAGTGTTGTTTCAGTAAATCGCCCTCACTTTAAAGACAGAAAAGAAAATCTCTTTTTCAGTTAAGGTTTCTAGAAAGGGAAGATATTGGGGAAAAAAAAAAAAAAGACTAACTTCAGTCAAGCTGAAGGGAATTTCAGCTTGGTCATACCTGAGATATTGGACTTGCACAAATGTGAAAGCTGTGTAGCGAACAAATGACTAAACATAAGTAATTATTGTGCTTCCCAGGTAGTGCTAGTGCAGGAGACATAAGAGATACGGGTTCCATTCTTGGGTCAGGAAGATCCTTTGGATGGGGGCATGGCAACCCACTCCAGTATCCTTGCCTGGAGAACGCTCATGAACAGAGGAGCCTGGGGAGCTAAAGTCCACCAGGTCACACAGAGGTGGACATGACTGAAGCTACTTAGCATAAATGCAAGGGATTATTAACTAGTTATCTGGCACTGAGCAAGTGCTCAAACGGAAATCTTCAATTTTCTTACCTATAAAATTGAAGTACTGCCGCAATTATCTGTACCTGATGTGAAATTCTCTGTATCAGAAGCAGAACTAATTGAGTCCCAGGTATTGTTTTCATCTGGAAATCAAATATTTTGTCAGTAATATCAACAATACTTAATGATTGGTTATTGAGCACTTAATACACTCCAGGCAGCATGCTAAACCTTGTTCATTCATTTAGCTATTGAAGATACATAAATGAGGTACATTATTATCTTCACATTATGTGTGAGGGGAATAAAGCTTCAAGTTTAGGTAACTGAACCCTAAATCACTCACCTTGCAGGTCATATGAAGCCAGAATTTGAAATCAGTTTTTTTTCTTACTTTCAAGATTCTGCTCTAAAATTAAATATCTGTGTTTTTTTTCTTTTTGTGATTGTAGTCTTAAAATACTATTTTAATGCTTCTTAATTTTTTGAAAAAGATTATTAATTCATTTGGCAGGTATGCATGCTAAGTTGTGTCAGTTGTGTCTGATTCTGTGTGACCCTATGGACTGCAGCCCACCAGAGTCCTCTGTCCATGGGATTCTCCAGGCAAGAATACTGGAGTGGGTTGCCATGACTTCCTCTAGGGGATCTTTCCAACCCATTGATGGAAACCAGGTCTCCTGTATTTCAGTATAATCTGCTTAAAATAAAAATATAAATGCAAAATATTTTAGAATGCTTAATTTTCTATTATTCATCTGTGGTATCAATGTGGCTTTGAATTAATTTCTTTCAGGGAAAATTTTTTTAATAAAATGGCTACTATTTACATATGCATTGGGGATTTGACCTTGTTCACACAGAATTAGTTTATAAATGGACTTCAAAAATTCTATGGTGATTTCAATGAACATATAGTAAGAACATTATTGTTACTAATCTTTGTACTATCATTTATTTAAGTCAATAGTTAATTTTTTAAACAGTTTTTGATTGACAGAATGATTGAGAAGATAGTGTAGCCATGTCTTGGCTATTGTAAATTCTGCTGCTGTGGACATTGGGATACATGTATGTTGTTGAGTTAGTGTTTTCATCCTTTCTACGTATATACCCAGGAGTGGAATTGCTGTCTCATATGGTAGCTAATTTAGTTTTATCGTGGAATATCCTATTGAACTGATGTACCACGGTTTGTTCATCCATTTACCTATTGAAGGACGTTTCTGCAATTTTTCCTTTCTGCCATTTTTTTTTCCACAACTGCTATAAATATTTGTGTTTAGTTTCTTGGGTAGACTTAAGTTTTTAATTCAGTTGGTACATACCTAGGTATATGATAACTGGGACATGTAGTTAGACTATGTTTAGCTTATATGAAACTGCCCAGCTGTCTTCCAAAGTGGATGTACCATCTGGCATTCACATCAGCAGTGAATGAGAGTTCCTGTTGCTCCATAGCCAATGTAGCAGTTGGTATTATCAGGTTTTTGTTTTGCTTTTATTTTTAATTTTAGCTATTCAATAGGCATGCAGTATCTAATTTAATTTGAAATTCACTAATGGCATGATTCTGGGCATGTTTTCATGTTTGCCATCTGTGCATCTTCATTGGGAAAGTGTCTGTTTAGATCTACTACCCCCTTTTGAGATGTTTGTTTTCCTATTATTCATTTTTAAGAGTCCTTTTATATTTTAGATACAAGTCCTTTATAGGACATGTAATTTGTAAAATTTTTATTCTAGTTTTTGGCCTGTCTTTTTATTCTCCTAAGACAATATAATATCTAATAAAAGCATTATTGGATGCCTCACACATTTCTGTAAAAACATCACTATCATCTTTTAGATGTCATTTAAATTAATCATTGCTGAAAGTAGTACAAAAGAGAGCTCCAAATTGTTTTTTTTTAATAAAATTGCAGACTGTAATGTTGTAACTTATTTTATCCCAAAGATTTATGACAAAATATTTAATATCTCAGGAAGAAGAATATAAATCTGCATTGGACATAAGTATATATTTTATAATCTATATATCATGTACATATATATAAAAAGTTAGTACAAACTTTCTGTTATATATTTAACATTGATATTATATTAAATATATGGTATAATAGTACAGTGTTTTCTCATCATTTGTTTGAGAAGCAAGAGCAGCATCAAAGAATTACTACAAATTTAAGCTATCATTCAACTCAAATTAGACCTCTACCATTTGTTAAAAGGAAGATATCCAGGGATAAGTCTAGCTGCAATCCCTACATTTTCCAATTTCCAAATAATTTATCAGGTCAGCCTACCTCACAAAATATTTGATGGTTAAACTCTCACGCCACAGCATTTCTTGGGTTCAAATTTCTTCACTTTGCAGCTGGATAGGGAAGCAAAATTTGCCCCCCTGAGATGTGTCTCTTGGCATAAGGATTCATTTAGACTGTGCTTTGCTTTTTTTTGAAGAAACAGAAGACCTGGGAAGTTTTTTGATATCTATGCTTTTGATATTATGATCTCAGAAAGAAGAATATAAATATCCATTGGACATATACATTTACTTTGGCCACATGATGGTGAAGAGCCAACTCATTGAAGGAGACCCTGGTTCTGAGAAAGACTGAGAACAGGAGGAGAAGGGGGCAACAGAAGATGAGATGGTTGGATGGCATCACTAACTCAATGGACATGAGTTTGAGCAAGCTCTGGGAGTTGGTGAAGGACAGGGAAGGCTGGTGTGCTGCAGTCCATGGGGTCACAAAGAGTCAGACAAGACTTAAGAGACTGAACAAGAATTAAAACTATGCTTTTCCATTTCCCTATGAATTGCCTTCCTTCTCTTTGAAGTCCCAAAGTCCCTACCCACTTTTGTTTTAAGCTGAAAATGGTATTTATTTATTTATTTATTTTTTAAGCATAGAAATGCTTTACAACTTAATCCTTTCAACTAGCCCATGAGATACTATTGTATGGTATTTAAAGTGAGGATTTTGTCCATTTTTAAAAGTTACTCAGATTTTCCCAGGTCTCTCCCATGTGTACATGTTATTAATCTTTTGTTTGATTTTTCTCCTACTAACCTGTCTCATGCCAGTTTGATTCTTAGACCAGCAAGAAGAACTTAGAAGGGTAGAAAGAATTTCTTCCTTCCTGAGAGTGTATGACCTTAGACAAATTACTTAACCTCCCTGTGCTTCAAGGGTAAAATCTATCTGATTTATAGATTATAGTAAGGATTGAAGTATATTATTTAGAATAAAGTGTTCAATGCTAGTCACCTTATATAGTTGTAAAATATCTAGTTAGAGTCTCCCACCTTAATATTTGAAGCTTGAATCATGGTCTAACAACTTTAGTATCACCTGCAAATTTTTTGGAACTACAGAATCTAAGACTCCACCCCTGATTCATGAAACAAGACCTGGGATTTGCATTTGAACAAGAACCTCAGTTGAATCCTGTGTGACTTGTTCTGAGAAGCACTGCTAGGCATTCTTTGTCTCCAGCGCATTCATCTACATCAGACTTTTTCTGTTACTTTCAATTCCACAGGCCTTTGGTTTCAAATTTATGAGGTTACAAATAGTTAATCTAATAAGTGACAGCAATACTGTATATATCAATCGGGAATAATATATTCATGAAAGCAGGAGAGCAGCTGACCTCTTTTATTGCAATCAGTGTGATTTTTTTTTTTTTTCCTAATTGAGTTAAACAATGATAAGAAGTGTTCTATTTCTCGGCATTTTTTAATTGAAAAAAATATTCAATTAAAAAAACTCAGACCAGTTAACAGCTGAAAATATGTTTTGTATAGCCCCTTAACCTTAACTAAGCAGCTGTTTCCCCATCTCTTGGTAAGTAGTCTTGCAATCATACATTTTGATAAAAATAGATAAACTGGCGCATTGTTACCATTACAATGGAAAATATTAAGAATTTTCTTATTCTACTTTAGTACGATGTTTTATTTTCCTGTGTTTTTGTAGCTTCTAGATGAAGATTTCAGGTGAATTGTCTTCTGCTTATTTTTATTATTTTCTTTCTTAAAATATTATAATATTTAGCCTACCTTGTGATAAATAATCAGAATTATTCCTTGATGGCAATTTTACAAATTGAGAAGTTGATCTAATGAAGTATCAAGCTTTTCTCAGCAAGGGTTGGAGGGCACACTCACCTTGAAACCACAAAAACCTGGCTTCTAGCCCCATTGCTTCCTCTGATTGAGTGCACAACCTTCCAGAACCCCTTAATCATGATAAGACTCAGTTTTCTCTTCCATAAAGTCTTGAAGCTCCAGGAGGAAGGTGCTTTTAAAGTGACTTCTAGAGCAACAGTTCTATTTTTCCATGAATCTTCTCCTAAGTTAAAGTAATACATGCAATGGTTTCCCTGTACCTTTCAAAGTTTCTACCAGTAGCTTTTTCAACTTATGCTAACTGGACTGAAGATTGAGAAAAACATTCATTTTTGTTCCTTTACCTGATACACATCACTAAACAAATATTTCTTTAGTATTTCAAGTAACTTCTGGGACATTTTGATATTAAAGGTAAAGATCACACATATGGATGGTGAATGAAATTGCCACAAACCAATTTTCTGAGCCACCAGGGAATCCCAACTTTTACAATACTTACTCCCAAAACTATGCGTACTTCAAAAATTGGATAATTTAAACCAAACAAACAAATAAAATATATGACTCACACTAAGTGCAGTATGAGGACAGAATGCCATACCTAACCCTGAAGAAGTTCCTCCAGGCACATCAGTTATATAGTTACTACCAATAGTACTTTGAATAATAGCCACTCAAAGATATCAAGTTCTGATATCTGGAATTTGTAAATATTACCTTATTTGGAAAAAGGAACTTTGCAGATGTAATTAAATTAAGGGTTTTGAGATGGGGCGGTTGCCCTGGGTTATCTGGGTGAGCTCTTAAATGCCATCATTCATAATTTATAAGAGAGAGCCAAAGGGAAATAATACATATACAGAGGAGAAAGAAATGTGAAGATATAGGTAGAGATGGAAGTGATGTGACCAGAAGCCCAAGAATGCCATGACAACTACCAGAAGCTGGAAGAGGCAAAGGATGGATTTTCCCTTAGGGCAATGGAGGGGTCACAGTCCTGCTAAATAAATTTCAGACATCTAGACTCCAGACATATAAGTGAATAAATTTCTATTTTTTAATGCCACAAATTTGTGAAGACTTTTCTTAGCAGTCTCAGAAAATTAATACATGGTTCACTTTTAGAAATAAATCTTCTATGAAAATATCTCCCCCCTCCAAAAAAAGTCAGTGGAAAATATTCAAATTAGTGAATTAGATAATAATAGCTGAATCAGAAGTATACTAGTTTAAAAAAATGTAATTCTACTTTCAAATAGCATCTACCACCTCAGAATTTCATGGAGTAGGGGGAAAGATTAGTTGTAGGAAATTGGGACAAAATTTGAAATGGCAAATTTTGGGGACCCATTGCAGTCCATGGGATCGCTAAGAGTCGGACACGACTGAGCGACTTCACTTTCACTTTTCACTTTCATGCTTTGGAGAAGGAAATGGCAACCCACTCCAGTGTTTTTGCCTGGAGAATCCCAGGGACGGGGGAGCCTGGTGCGCTGCTGTCTATGGGGTCGCACAGAGTCAGACACGACTGAAGCGACTTAGCAGCAGCAGCAGCAGCAAAATCAGAATAAAAGTTGATATGGACAACTTATGGTAAAAGGGCCCATGTAAAGGCAACACAATTTTCTAATGAACTGCAGCGAGATTGAGACACTACTTCACCATGGATTCTGTTTGCTACAGAATTCTCATCCTGACCGACTACACAGAGCCCCAGTGCTCTTTGTGAGAATTATAATGGAAACATGAACTTATTGCTTATTACACAGCTAATTAGTTTTTCACCATGTAAAATATTCTTAACAACACTGTGAGGTAAATTTACTTTTTAAATACTTTGAAAATGAAAAAAAAAAAGACCTAAAATATATAAGTAATTTCCTTCAAATCACATACCAGTCAAGTGTTAAAATTACAAATTAAATCTTATAGTTAGCATTCCATAATACACTCTTACCTACTAAGTTGTATGGAAAACACCTGGCAATAGAAAGTTTACAACATGCTTTTGTTATTGGAATAAGACCGATCTGGCCTTCAAAATTGTGGAAACTTTTGAAATACTTCAAGGTCACTCTTAAAGAGGGGAACTCTTTAATATTGACCATTGATATATGTCTGAATGAACTAAGGAATGTTAAGTGGACTCTCCTCATGTCAGTTTTAGCTGAGGACTTGTACTGTCATTTTTTCTACATCTATTTGCAGAGAATTATTTAATGCATCACCCATTTAGCAAATTATAGGAAATAGTTTTTGTCACAGTGTGAAGAACTTTGCTAGTGTCAGAAGAATGTGGCAGTATAGATACAAAGTGCAGCTTGTTGAACTTAACACATTCTTTTGGCTTATTTTAAAGTCTGACTTCTGAACTCAGTTGTTATTGTTGTTGTCACTTCTTGCATGGTTCCTGACTTCTGGAAATTGAGAAAAACAGTGACCCTTGTTCTAGCCGAGACCCACATATAGCCCAAAGGTCAAGTCAAAGCTTCTCTCCTGGATACGTGTTAGATATTAGTTAATAAGTGGGCCTTCCATGGCTTTCACACCCTGAGTTTTCTTAAGGTCACAATTTTTTAAAGGTGTCAGTTTAAACCCTATGTTGAAATTTATCTTCAAGCTTTGTTTTGAATCAATTTTATTTCTCTTGAGATTCATTCGCTTTTAGGTATTTTAGATGACTCTCTTCTCCATCAACCCCAAAACTATATTTATCCTAGATTTAACATATATTCTATGTTTTTGTATATTCACCACATATTACCAATAGGACAATTCAAAAATATAAGTTTACAATTCCAGAGTGATTACATGTACATATGAGCATCATTTAGCTTTGTTCCTAAATGCTATTACAATTCTAATACACATATACCTAAAATGACTCCTTGGTTCTATTGTCTTATGAAACCTAGAAAAAAAGTCCAAGTATCTGTGACAAATGGGTTACTTTTTCTCATCTGTCAAAGAGAAAGATATTTCCCTTTAATATCTTTCTGGGATGCTTCTAAGGGCAAAGTCGTTTCGCACATTATGTACATTGAACCTCTGTCAGATGTCTATTCCAGCTGCCACTCCTTCCCTTCCTCTTAACCTCTGTCTCCTCTCGTTCTGTCTGTCCACGCTGATGTCACCTGCACCTATCTGCTCCTGTCAACTTTCTTCTTAAACTGCCTATACAATGGTGTTTTGGCAAAGACTCCCAATAAATTTTCAAATAACTGTTTCTCTTCTAAGTTTTATCTAATGATATAGAGGATATATGGACATTTCAAGGTACACTGTATACCATTCCTGTCCTCTTTCCTCGTTGCCCCACAATTTAGTTAAACTGTGGAAGAACTAAAAAGCCATCTGGATCACATAGACAAGTACCACCCCCTAAGGACAGCAAAACAAAATTGTAAGCATTTAAATTCTGCTGTGAAGTTACCATGCATTCCCTAAACTGCTTATATCATTTCATGGTTAGAAAATAAAGTATTACTTTATTTAAAACATTGTTGGGACTTCCCTGGTGGTCCAGTGGCTAAGATTCCATACTCCCAGTGCAGGGGGCCTGGGTTTGATCCTGGTCAGGAAACTAGATCCCTCATGCTGCAACTAAAAATGCTGCACACTGCAACAAAGGTCAAGAAACCTGCATGTTGCAACTAAGGCCCAGTGCAGCCAAATAAATAAATAGTTTTTAAAAATCCACATTGTTATTTTGGCTCCTGCTTGGGACATATCCAACATTTTAACACAGCGAGTAACCCACATTGGCCTCCCGCACACTTTGGGACTGCTGATCTTCATTTTGTCGCCCCCTTGTGCTTGCTCTGCATTCTCAGCTCTATTATGTGATCCACACGGATACTGCCACTTTCTTCAGTATCCACAGGGTAGTCTGGAGCTGATTGGGGCCTCCACTGCCCCGCTTGCTCTCCCTCTGCTGGAGTAGAGAAATCCCCTGGGTGGGGGTTCGGGGAAAATCCCATGGAACACTAGAGGCAGTTTCTTTTAATTCTGGTAAACACTGGTTTCTCTCCAAGGGCTCATAAGAAACAAAGGGTCTAGACTGGGGGAACTAAGTACAAAGTTAATTTTTGTACTTTGAGAAACTGTCCACTGAGTCCCTGTTACTGGTTCAAGTAAAACGAGGTCACACATTTTCCTATGTGTTCTTTTTCAGTTTCCCTGATCATCTCTGTCATTTAATTTCCATTAAGACACACTGTAACTCTTTCCAAATAATAACTCTATATCTAAACTTTTGAACAAGTTTTGAGATATTTTCCATAGAAATTTTGTTGTCCTTCAAAGTCAGGAAGTATGGCTAAATATCACAAATAAATAGGAGGTTATTTACTATTTACATATCAGTTATACATGCTTCTTTTAAATGCCCTGGTTGAGAAGATCCTGCTATCCATATTTATTTGGAGAAATTATTATTCATCAGAGACTGACTATGGAAGTATATGTGACAGGAGGATAAAATACACCAATTTGATTTTACTACTGAAGGTATCTTACAAATATATATCTAGTTTCTGCTTCTGGGTCTGCTATTACTATAAATATTTCTTTGAATAAGTCACCTAATCTCTCTAAACTTCAGCTTCTGATTCTAAAAAGAAAATATGAAGATATGAGCCTAGCTTATTCTGCAGGCTTATTATGAAGTAAAAATGAGGAAAAAATATTTATGAGAGGAATTTGTGAATTGTGAAAAGGAAGCCTACATATCTGAGGATTTATTATAGAATCAATCAAAACTCCTTGCTCTTGTAATTCTAAAATATTTTCTATCTTATTAAATTCCAATTTAAGTACTTTATAGTAGATAAAATATAACATGTTTTGTGTTTTATATTTATATACTATATTAAATCAATTAGCATGTCAGTAATCATATATTTTTGGCAACCCACTCCAGTACTCTTGCCTGCAAAGTCCCATGGACGGAGGAGCCTGGTGGGCTGCAGTTCATGGGGTCGCGAAGAGTCGGACACGACTGAGCGACTTCCCTTTCACTTTTCACTTTCATGCATTGGAGAAGGAAATGGCAACCCACTCCAGTGTTCTTGCCTGGAGAATCCCAGGGATGGGGGAGCCTGGTGGGCTGCCGTCTGTGGGGTCGCACAGAGTCAGACACGACTGAAGCGACTTAGCAGCAATCATATATTTTATATTTTGAGTAATTATTCATTGCTTGAATAAATACTAGCATGTACTAGGTACCGGGTATATTAAACTAAATGAGAGATTTTACTATTCAATAATTAAATATTATTTAATTTATAACTTATTGAATTATTAAATCCCAATATAGCATACAATAAAAAAGAAATAGCTGCAATGCAAGTTATGACATTCACTGATAGATTTAAATGTAGGAAGCTCTTGGAACATAAAGGTTTCCAGAGGAAAAAGGCATTTTGATTGTTTCACCAATGCTGTGCAGATCCCCAAGTGAAGAAAGAGATGTGTTAGTTATCAGTAGTTTGATCCGAGTAACTTGAACCTGTGAGTTTTGTGTGTTAGTTGCTCACTTGTGTCTGACTCTTTGTAACCCCATGGACTGTAGCCTGCCAGGCTCCACTGTCCATGGGATTCTCCAGGCAAGAATACTGGGTGGGTTGCCAATCCCTTCTCCAAGGAAACTTCCTGACTGAGGGATCGAATCTGGGTCTCCTGAGACATATTCTTTACTGTCTGAGTTACCAAGAAAGCCCTAATTTTAACCTAGATGCATCTAACTGAATAAAAAATAAATAAATAAATAACAAAAAAATTAAAAAAAAACTAGAAAACAATGTTGCTTAATTGAATGTTCCAGGGCTAAACTTCCTTTATTCACAATTGGGGTAGAAATTAAAATATATAATTAAGTTTGTCTATCTTTGCTATTTTCTTTTATAATGATTTTATTCTCCTTTAATACCTCCTTCTGTGGTCTGTAAATGGCTTACCAGAAGTTCTAGGCATAAATCTTCATTACAACTAAAGTTATTAAGAAAAGAGACCATTTGTCATGATTGGCTCTGGCAAAGACTCTGAGAGGACTTGCTGTTATTCATGAAACATTATTATAGGCAAGAACATGGGTTCTCTGATTGCCCAGCCTGAGCACCATGCCCGTTCTCAAACTGTTGAATCAGATTAAGGTTGCAGAGAGCTTTTTCAAGTGGAAACAGGCTAATTATCAGAAGGCATTTTATGTGTATTTATTTGTTTTATGTGTATTTACTTATGTGTATCTGTGTTTGTAATTGTTTTTTTTTAATGTTTTATTCCTCTAGGCAATAACTTTGGCTAGAAACTTTGTGCATTCTCTTTTACTGCTCCATACCTATGGGAAAGGTTTAATAAATAATTGTTTAATGAATTAAAGAATGAGTGATAGAGAGCCACCTGATATGAAAGAAGAAATTGAAATTTATATTAAAAATAATACATTTACCTATACATCTTCCTATAATTTTCCTTGTGTCTCTATATCCAAAGAATTCCTTTTGAAATCTTTCATCAGAGACTCCACTGGTATCAATATGCCCCTTGAGTAATGAATAATTTTACTTTAATTTATAATTTAATTCAATTTATAATTTTATATTTAGTTTATATATTTGTTTTGGCAGTAGCTTAACACGTTAAAAATTCTCAAAGGCATAGAATTTTGTGTCCATCTCTTCAGTTTATTAGCTTGTAACAGAAGTTCTGAATTAAGCAGTACATTGGGTTGATCAAAATAAGCTTGTACTTTTTTATGATAAAAATGATCAAATTAATAATTTCATATGGCTCAAGTGTAGATAATTTACTAGCTCACACAACTTAAAAATATACAGGTGGACCTGGCATATTTTCAGCATTCTGCCCTCATGGGATTGTTTTCATTCTGAGGCTCCGCTTATGATACTAAGATAAATGCCACCAGCATTTAGGACTACATACTTCTTCATTATTTTCAGTTAGAAAGAGTGGGTATTACTTCACCATATTCCCCCTCAAAAGTCCTGAGATATACTCTAGACTTGCAGAACTCAGCCCATGACACAGTTTAGCTGTGTGGGTCGCGAAGAGTCGGACATGACTGAGCGACTTCCCTTTCACTTTTCATTTTCATGCATTGGAGAAGGAAATGGCAACCCACTCCAGTGTTCTTGCCTGGAGAATTCCAGGGAGAGAGGAGACTGGTGGGCTGCCTGTCTATGGGGTCACATAGAGTCGGACACGACTGAAGCGACTTAGCAGCAGCATAGTTCCCACCACTGCAGCTACAAGTGCATGTCAGTCTCCAAAAAGCCATATGGATCCCCAAACTAAAGTCTGGCATAAAATAAATGAGAATGGGAAAAAAGGATGTTGTGGGATGCAGTGTAAACTATTCACTATTTTGTCTCTAAAGAAATTTAATATACTAATAATGAATCTAGCTAAAGTGGTGGAAATGAGAACCTGGCATAATTCCTGGGATTTCTGGATGACAGATATTTATAACTTCGGCTATTTTACGTTTATGAGAGAAATTAAAAAAAAAATCCTGTATCTTGATTCAAGATTTTACAGACAAGAGTGATTTAATATTCACCCATTACATATGTACCTGATTTAAGGTGGAGAGCATAAACAAAATCTTATTTGGCTATGATTATAAAAAGTGAAAGTGTTAGTCACTCAGTTGTGTCCAACTCTGTGATCCCATGGACTGCAGCCTTTCAGGCTTCTCTGTCTATGGAATTTCCCAGGCAAGAATACTGGAGTGTGTAGCCATGACTTTCTCCATTGGATCTTCCTAACTGAGGGATCAAACCTGGATCCTGTATTGCTGGTGGATTATTTAACTTCTGAGCCCCCAGGGAACTCCAAAGGGGCAAGAGAAAACTATTTTCAATCAAAGGGGACAAAGAAAATATAAGAGAAAAGTGTGGGTCCATTGAAATAGTTGTACAAATACCTTCTTTCAAGGAAACATATAACATTCTAATATTTTCCTCAGAATCAATATCTATGTTCTCTTCTGAGGGCTTGGGCTTTCCAGGTAGCACAGTGATAAAGAATATCCACCTGCCAATGCAAGAAATGCGAGAGATGCAGGTTCCATCCCTGGGTCTGGAAGATCCCCTGGTGTAAGAAATGACAATGCACTACAGTGTTCTTGCTTGGAGAATTTAATGAACAGGGAGTCTGGAAGGCTACAGTCCATGGGATCGCAAAAAGTAGAAGGCTACTGAGCACAGCACATTCTGAGGGCTGAGAGTTAAGAATACTACAGATATTTCTTGGTGATTACGACTAACACAAGGATTATTATAAATGGAGTCTTCTTACAGTAAAAGAAGCTTGCAGAAATGAAATTTTTGTGTAACGATTACCCAGCTCTCCAAGTTCAGTTCTAAAGAAAGTTTGTGGCACAATTCTAGAACAAGTTGGTAAGTGAAGTAGATATCAAAGAACAGAATTCAGCCTTTCAAAATTAATGCCCACATAGTAGGGGATAGATATTAAAACTGTGTATTTGGGTTGACTTATGAACAGAGGATTCTGTTTGCCACCATTCATGCCATAGTTATGAGATACAAAAGCAATTCCAGGTTAAACCCAAACTAAACCACCAGAGTTATGTGGGAAAACTGGAAAGAGGTCAGAACTGGACCTAATTAAAAAAAAAAAAAAAAATATGCCAGATACCTGGATTAAAATACATATGCTAGAAAAATATATGTTAATTTGTTGTCATGAAGGATGTGAAAAATGTTTTTACAGCCTAGAATACCTTTCAGAGCATCCTTTTAAAGATCTCTGAATACTTAGTATTGTGATACTCATTTAATTAAGGGTTTTCTTCTTATGAATGGACATTTACAATTGCACCATTACAAAGTCCAGGAGAAGACTTAAAGAAAAAATGCAAAGAAGATAACATGGAGTGGCCCATGAAGTAAGAGGGAAAGCAGGAGTGCTTGGTTCTAAAGACCAAGAAAAGGAAGTGTATCAAAAATAGGAGAAAGATCAACTGCACCAATTAGCTAAGATAAGTCAGTATAGAATTAGGAATTGTTCAGTGAATTTAGCAACCTAGAAATCATATGATGCAATATTGACAATAGTAGTTCTGTTAGAATTAAAGCATGAACACTTGGTGGAAATGAGATTAAGAGGAAACAGGAAAATGTAGTTGGCAGTAGTGAGGATAAACACTTGTTTTGAAATACAAAAAAATCGAGGCTGTATTTGGCAGGAAATTGGATTCAAGCAAAGGTATCTACTTGCATGCTTGTTCATTCCTTGCTGTTGGAAACAATCAGGAGATTGTGGCAAGAGGGAAGGAGGGCTAGAGGAAACCTGGTTGAAAAGTAAGGAAGAGATAGGATCTGGTGAAAAGGTAGAGATATTGCTTAGGTTGAACATAAGTATTTCTTTAAAGTATTGGGCAGGAAGAAAGAGAATGTGAGTGAAAATATTACTGAGCAGGAATGTGAGAAAATCCACTTGGTCCCTTCTAGCATAAGACAAGAGCAAGATTTTTCACTTAAATTTTGGTCTGAAAATTATTCAAACGACCTCCATTTTCAAGTTGTAGACATTTGTTTATTTATTTATTTTTATCATTCTTAACAGAATTCCTTGTTCTGGGTGCAGGAGATTTTTGTGGCAAATATTGCTTGTTGACTACATAATACATATATATATATATCCTATAAAAGGTCAGTTTTCATTCCAATCCCAAAGAAAGGCAATGCCAAAGAATACTCAAACTACCACACAATTGCACTCATCTCACACGCTAGTAAAGTAATTCTTAAAATTCTCCAAGCCAGACTTCAGCAATATGTGAACCGTGAACTTCCAGATGTTCAAGCTGGTTTTAGAAAAGGCAGGGGAATCAGAGATCAAATTGCCAACATCCACTGGATCATGGAAAAAGCAAGAGAGTTCCAGAAAATCATCTATTTCTGCTTTACTGACTAAGCCAAAGCCTTTGACTGTGTGGATCACAATGAATGTGGAAAATTCTTCAAGAGATGGGAATACCAGACCACCTGACCTTCCTCTTGAGAAACCTATATGCAGGTCAGGAAGCAACAGTTAGAACTGGACATGGAACAACAGACTGGTTCCAAATAGGAAAAGGAGTACGTCAAGGCTGTATATTGTAACCCTGCTTATTTAACTTATATGCAGAGTACATCATGAGAAACACTGGGCTGGAAGAAGCACAAGCTGGAATCAAGATTGCCAGGAGAAATATCAATAACCTCAGATATGCAGATGACACCACCCTTATGACAGAAAGTGAGGAGGGACTAAAAAGCCTATTGATGAAAGTGAAAGAGGAGAATGAAAAAGTTGGCTTAAAGCTCAACATTCAGAAAATGAAGGTGATGGCATCACTTCATGACAAATAGATGGGGAAACAGTGGAAATAGTGGCTGACTTTATTTTGGGGGGCTCCAAAATCACTGCAGATGGTGACTGCAGCCATGAAATTAAAAGATGCTTACTCCTTGGAAGGAAAGTTATGACCAACCTAGATAGCATATTGAAAAGTAGAGACATTACTTTGCCAGCAAAGGTCCATCTATTCAAGGCTATGGTTTTTCTAGTGGTCATATATGTACGTGAGAGTTGGACTGTGAAGAAAGCTGAGTGCCCAAGAATTGATGCTTTTGAACTGTGGTATTGGAGAAGACTCTTGAGAGTCCCTTGGACTGCAAGGAGATCCAACCTGTCCATCCTAAAGGAGATCAGTCCTGGATGTTCATTGGAAGGACTGATGCTGAAGCTGAAACTCCAGTACTTTGGCCACCTCATTCAAAGAATTTACTCATTGGAAAAGACTCTAATGCTGGGAGGGACTGGGGTTAGGAGGAGAAGGGGATGACAGAGGATGAGATGGCTGGATGGCATCATTGACTCGATGGACATGAGTTTGGGTAAACTCTGGGTGTTGGTGATGGACAGGGAGGCCTGGAGTGCTGTGATTCATGGGGTCGCAAAGAGTTGGACATGACTGAGTGACTGAACTGAACTGATCTGATTCCCTTACCAAGGAAACCCTAGTTGTATTTGACACGACTCTGCCAACCAGTATCTCTTTTCAGAGGGTGATGACATTATTCCAATGTTCTGACTAATGGGATAGAAGCTGGGAAAATTTCATACTTCCTGGTACATGCATCCCACAAATACTTCCTCTCTTAAAGTGAATATGTACCAAATGTCATTGTAGCAAGATTCTTGTGACCATGAGATGGTAAGCTTGAGGATGAAGGCACAAACAGTAAGAAAAGTGGAGTAGAAAGGATGAACTGGCAATGAACCTATTTGCAGGGCAGCACTAGAGACAGAGGCAGAGGCATGGGTTGTCTGTGGCCTGCTACAGGGTTGGGGGTACTGAGTGTAGCAGCATGAGCATGAGCCCTTAAGGCAGTTGCCATTGTCTTCATTACGTCCACCATAGTGTGGCCCCAGGTAAATAACAGAGAGGGAACACGGATGGACCCATCAACAGAAAACTGGATTAATGATCTATTGAGCATGGCCAGGCCTATCAGAATAAGACTCAGTTTCACCCTCAGTCAGTCTCTCCCATCAGGAAGGTTCCATAAGCCTCTTATCCTTGTCCTTCAGAGAACAGACAGAATGAAAACCACAGTCACAGAAAACTAACCAAACTGATCACATGGACCACAGCCTTGTCTAACTCCATAAAAATATAAGTATGCCATGTAGGGCCACGCAAGATGGATGGGTCTTGGTGGAGAGTTCTGACAAAACATGGTGCTCGAAGGGAATGGCAGACCACTTGAGTATTGGAAGTGGTCAAACTGGAGATGGCAAGAGTGAACAATGATATTTTAGGAATCAGTGAACTAAAATGGACCAGAATGGGTAAATTGAACTCAGATGACCATTATGTCTATTACTGTGTGCAGGAATCCCTTAGAAGAAATGGAGTGGCCATCATAGTCAACAAAAGAGTCCTGAATGCAGTACTTGGATGCAATTTCAAAAATGACAGAATGAACTCTGTTCATTTCCAAGGCAAACCATTCAATATCACAGTAAACCAAGTCTATGTTCTGACCAATAAAGCTGAAGAAGCCGAAGTTGACTGGTTCTATGAAGACCTACAAGACCTTCTAGAACTAACACTCAAAAAAGCTGTCCTTTTCAATATAGGGGACTGGAATGCAAAAGTAGGAAGTCAAGAAATATCTGGAGTAACAGGAAAATTTTGTCTCAGAGTACAGAATGAAGAAGGGCAAAGGCTAATACAGTTTTGCCAAGAGAACACATTGGTAATAGCAAACATTCTCTTCCAACAAAACAAGAGAAGACTTTATACATGAAGATAATAGACGGTCAACACCGAAATCAGTATATTTACTGATTATATTCTTTGCAGCCAGAGATGGAGAAGCTCTATACAGTCAGCAAAAGCAAGACTGGGAGCTGACTGTGACTCAGATCATGAACTCCATACTGCCAAATTCTTACTTAAATTGAAAAAAGCAGGGAAAACCACTAGACCATTCAGGTATGACCTAAATAAAATACCACATGATTATACAGTGGAAGTGAGAAATAGATTCAACGGATTAGATCTGATAGATAAACTGCTTGAAGAACGATGGGCAGAGGTTCATAACATTGCACAGAAGGTGGGGATCAAGATTATCCCCAAGAAAAAGAAATGCAAAAGGCAAAGTGGTTTTCTGTCTCAGAAATAGCCTTACAAATACCTGTGAAAAGAAGAGAAGTGAAAAGCAAAGGAGAAGAGGAAAGACATACCAATTTGAATGCAGAGTTCCAAAGAATAGAAAGGAGAGACAAGAAAGCCTTCCTCAGCAATGAATGCAAAGAAATAGAGGAAAACAACTGAATGTGAAAGACTAGAGTTCTGTTCAAGAGTATTAGAGATCCCAAGAGAACATTTCATGCAAAGATGGGCACAATAAAGGACAGAAACGATATGGACCTAACAGAAGCAGAAGATATTAAGAAGAGGTGTCAAGAATACACAGAAGAACTGTACAAAAAAGGTCTTGATGACCCAGATAATCACGATGGTATGTATGACCACTCACCTAGAGCCAAACAGCCTGCAATGTGAAGTTAGGTGGGCTTTAGGAAGAATCACTATGAACAGAGCTAGTGGAGGTGATGAAATTCCAGTTGAGCTATTTCAAATCCTAAAACATGATGCTGTTAAAGTGCTGCACTCAATATGCCAGCAAATTTGGAAAACATGGCAGTGGCCACAGGGCTTGAAAATATCAGTTTTCATTCCAATTCCAAAGAACGGCAATGCCAAAGAGTGGTCAAACTGTTGCACAATTGCACTCATCTCACATACTAGAAAAGTAATGTTCAAAATTCTCCAAGCCAGCCTTCAACAGTACATGAACTGTGAACTTCCAGATGTTCAAGCTGGATTTAGCAAAGGCAGAGGAACCAGAGATTAAAATGCCAACATCCATTGGGTCATCAAAAAAGCAAGAGAGTTCAAGAAAAAACATCTACTTCTGCTTGACTGACTATGCCAAAACCTCTGACTGTGTGGATCACAACAAACTGTCGAAAATTCTTAAAGAGATGGGAATATCAGGCTACCTGACATGCCTGCTGAGAAATCTGTATGTAGGCCAGGAAGCAACAGTTAGAACAGGACATGAAACAGCAGATTGGTTCCAAATAGGAAAAGGAGTATGTCAAGGATGTATATTGTCACCCTGATTATTTAACTTATACACAGAGTACATCATGAGAAATGCTGGGCTGGATGAAACACAAGCTGGAATCAAGATTGCCAGGAGAAATATCAGTAATCTCAGATACGCAGATAACACCACCCTTATGGCAGAAAGTGAAGAAGAACTAAAGAGCCTCTTGATGAAAGTGATAGAGGAGAGTGAAAAAGTTGGCTTAAAGCTCAACATTCAGAAAACTAAGATCATGGCATCCGGTCCCATCACTTCATGGCAAATAGATAGAGAAACAGTGGAAACAGTGTCTGACTTTATTTTTAGGGTCTCCAAAATCACTGCAGATGGTGATTGCAGCCATGAAATTAAAAGACACTCCTTGGAAGAAAAACAATGACAAAACTAGACAGTATATTAAAAAGCAGAGATATTACTTTACCAGCAAAGGTCTATCTAGTCAAAGCTATGGTTTTTTTCCCATAGTTTGTATGGATGTGAGCATTGGACCATAAAGAAGGTGAAGCACTGGAGAACTGTTGCTTTTGCCCTGTGGTGTTGGAGAAGACTCTTGAGAGTCCCTTGGGCAGCAAGGAGATCCAACCAGTCCATCCTAAAGGAAATCAATCCTGAATATTCATTGGAAGGACTGATACTGTAGCTGAGACTCCAGTTCTCTGGCCACCTGATGCAAAGAACAGCCTCATTGGAAAAGACCCTGATGCTGGTAAAAACTGAGGGCAGAAGAAGAAGGGTGCAACAGAGCATGAGATGTTTGATGACAACATCAACTCAATGGGCATCGTTTGAGAAAACTCCAGGATAGTGATAGAGATATTGATGAATAGGGAAGCCTGGCTTGCTGCAGCCCATGGAGTCACAAAGAGTTGGACAGGACAGAGCGACTGAACAACAACAATTTGCCCCTCACGCTTCTGCACATCTTGGGACAGCTTTTGTGTTTGACTCTAGACTACTTTGTCAAGGCTGTTTGTAAAGCAAACAGGCCATGATAATAAAGATGTGTCTCCCTCTGGGCAAAAACAGATTTGTTTCCTATGCAAGATAATCAAGATAATGCCTTCCCCTGGCACACTGATTGGGTAGATTTTCTAATAGTCCCCTTATAATTAAAGATTTTTCCCTAAGGCCAAGTTTCTTAACTTGGAGGCAAATCCTCTACAAGTGTCAGCAACCATGTGGATTAGTCTATTCCTATGAAACACAAGTAGGTAAGAGAAACCTATAAGAGCATGAAGCACATGCCACCTGCTATGCCCTAAGTATTAAAGTATTTTGCATCTGAGCCAGGATTCTTGTGTATTCTGCCAGCATTCTTGAAAGTATAGTAAGCTCATTTACAGTGGTTTCTTTTTCAAAAAATTCTTATTTATTTATTTTTGGCTGTGCTGGATCTTCACTGCTGCACACAGGCTTTCTCTAGTTGCAGTAAGCGGCAGTAATCTTCATTGCAGCATGTAGATTTCTCATTGTGATGGCTTCTTTTGTTGCAGAGCTCAGGCTCTAGAGTGTGCAGGCTTCAGTAGTAACAGCATATGGGTTTAGTTGTTCCATACCAGGTGGGATCTTCCTAGACCAGAGACCAAACCTGTGTCTACTGCATTGACAGGTGGGCTCTTAACCACTGGAAGAATCACTTAATCACCAAGGAAGCCCCTGAAAGTGGTTTAAAATCTCAATTCTTCAGAGTTCTTGGCATCTTGGTATTATTCAACATCCTAACTCAGTACTCAAGTATTGCCCTAAAAAATACTTGCCATATTTGCATCTTAAAGCCTTTGACACTGTAATAAAGGAATTTATAATGTCATACCCTATAAATTACCTTCCCATGAAATCTTCACTGGTTCTATGTTCTGAATTAATTACTGCCATTCTTGTTCTCTTTAGAACTTTGCAATTAATACATCATTTAATTAATCCTACTTTTTAAAATTAATTTTATGTGTGATGTCTTTCCACTTGATTGTGAATAACTAATGAGAAAGAGTGGCAGTTTCTTCATATTTGATTTTTCAAAGCACCTTGCTCAGTTTGTCTAAATATAATACAACACATACACCTTTGAATTTTCAAAGATAATTTTAATAATAAAATAAATTCCTTAATACTGATTTGAATAATTAATGCATTTATGTGGCACGTTAACATTTTCAAAGGACTCACACATATTATCTAACATAATGAATTATATTCTAACCTTCCTGTGCAATAAGAATATTATATCGATAAAATGGACTGCATGGATTCAATTCTGATTCCTAGCTTCATGTATTTCCTCTGGAATTTTAATGACTGTGAAAACTACTCAGTTTGTTTTATTTCAAACTTTTTACTTCCCACAAATAGTAAATAAAGTTGGCATTTAAAAAAAATTTGTTTCTCTCTCATTGTACCTCCAGGCTTTCTTCTAGAAAAGTTCAAAGCCATTATTCAGTTTAAGAAATGTTACAAGAAGAAAGATACCAAAAAGGTCTGAAGTATGTTATGATCCTTCTACAGAGAAAGAAGCAGTCAATTTGTATGCAAAAGTGAAGTAAAAAGTCAAAATTATGTTAATAAAGAGTAGTATTAATACAACACTAGAGCAGATTAAAAATAAGAAATGAGAATTTTATGTTTAATATGTCATGTTGAAATCATGTAAATTTTCTACTGTAATTATTGTTATTCTTCTAATCCCCACTTGATAATGCTCTTCATAATCACTACACAATTCCTAAAGGAGAATAGACATGAATACAATTATCAAGAAATAATACAGTCTAGAACATATTATGCTTGCTCTTGCTCTTTTAACTGTTACAGTAGACATGATATATTAATAGGTTTAATCGAGATATCCAAGTGCATTAAATTATTTGGTTGAAAATGAACACCTCCTCTGTTTGTTGATTGTATATACATGTATGTTTTGTGTGTGTGTGTGTGTGTGTGTGTGTGTGTGTGTGTGTTTGGAGGGGGTCAGGAGGAACACAGGAGAAAATCTGTTAATGAGGCAGTATTTACCAACATAAAAATGAGACATTATATTGATTAGAATATTTTGCTCACTTATTTAGTCACTAATCCTGTCTGACTCCTTGTGACCCCATGAACTGCAGCATACCAAGCTTCCCTGTCCTTCACCCTCTCTAACTCATATCCATTGAGCCAGTGATGCCATTCAATCAACTCATCCACTGTTGATCAAGTCTCTTCCTGCCCTCAATCTTTCCCAGCATCAGGGTCTTTACCAATAACTCAGCTCTTCCTATCAGGTGGCCAAAGTATTGGAGCTTCAGCTTCAGCATAAGTCTTTCCAATGAATATTCAGGGTTGATTTCTTTTAGGATTAACAGATTTGATCTTCTTGCTGTCCAAGGCACTATCAAGAGTCTTCTCCAGTATCACAGTTTGAAAGCAGCAGTTCTTTGGCTCTCAATCTACTTTATGGTCTAACTCTCACATGTGTACATGACTACTGCAAAAACCATAGCTTTGACTATACAGACCTTTGTGGGAAAAGTGATATCTCTGCTTTTTAATATGCTGCCTAGGTTTTCAATATCTCTTCTTCCAAGAGGCAAGCCATATTTTAATTTCATCACTGCAGTCACTGTCAACAGTACTTTTGGAGCACAAGAAAATAAAGTCTGTCACTGTTTCCATTGTTTCCCCATTTATTTGACATGAAGTGATGGGACTAGAAGCCATGGTCCTAGTCTATTGAATGTTGAGTTTTAAGCCAGCTTTTTCACTCTCTTCTTTCACATTCTCAAGAGTCTCTCTAGTTTCTCTTTGCTTTATGCCATTATGGTGGTGTCATCTGCATGTCTGAGATTACTGACATTTCTCCTGGCAATCTTGAATCTAGGTTGAGCTTTATCCAGCCAAACTTTATGCATGATGGACTCTGCATATAAATTATATAAGCAGGGTGATGATATACAGCCTTGACATACTCCTTTCCCAATTTAGAACCAGTCTATTGTTCCATGTTCAGTTCAATTCTGTTCAGTCGCTCAGTCGTATCTGACATTTTGAGAGCCCACGAATTGCAGCACTCGAGGCTTCTCTGTCCATCACCAACACCTGGAGTTTTCCCAAACTCATGTCCATCGAGTCAGTGACACCATCCAGCCATCTCATCCTCTGTCATCCCCTTCTCCTCCTGCCCCTAATCCCTCCCAGCCTCAGAGTCTTTTCCAATGAGTCAGCTCTTTGCATGAGGTGGCCAAAGTATTGGAGTTTCAGCTTTAGCATCAGTCCTTCCAAAGAACACCCAGGACTGATCTCCTTTAGAATGGACTGGTTGGATCTCCTTGCAGACCAAGGGACTCTCAAGAGTCTTCTCCAACACCACAGCTCAAAAGCATCAGTTCTCAGCGATCAGCTTTCTTCACAATCCAACTCTCACATCCATACATGACCACAGGAAAAACCATAGCCTTGACTAGACGGACCTTTGTTGGCAAAGTAATGTCTCTGCTTTTGAACAAGCTATATAGGTTGATCATAACTTTCCTTCCAAGGAGTAAGCGTCTTTTAATTTCATGGCTGCAATCACCATCTGCAGTGATTTTGGAGCCCCAAAAATAAAGTCTGACACTGTTTCCACTGTTTTGCCGTCTATTTCCCATGAAGTGATGGGACCAGATGCCATGATCTTCATTTTCTAAATGTTGAGCTTTAAGCCAACTTTTTCACTCTCCTCTTTCACTTTCATCAAGAGGCTTTTTAGTTCCTCTTCACTTTCTGCCATAAGGGTGGTGTCATCTGCATATCGGAGGTTATTGATATTTCTCCTGGCAATCTGATTCCAGCTTGTGCTTCTTCCAGCTTAGCGTTTCTCATGATGTACTCTGCATATAAGTGAAATAAGCAGGGTGACAATATACAGCCTTGATGTACTCCTTTTCCTGTTTTGAACCAGACTGTTGTTCCATGTCCAGTTCTAACTGTTGCTTCCTGACCTGCATATAGGTTTCTCAAGAGGCAGGTCAGGTGGTCTGGGATTCCCATCTCTTTCAGAATTTTCCAGTTTATCTTGATCCACACAGTCAAAGGATTTGGCATAGTCAATAAAGCAGAAATAGATGCTTTTCTGGAACTCTCTTCCTTTTTCAATGATCCAGCAGATGTTGACAATTTGATCTCTGGTTCTTCTGCCTTTTCTAAAACCAGCTTGAACATCTGGAAGTTCACTGTTCATGTATTGCTGAAGTCCGGCTTGGAGAATTTTGAGCATTACTTTAGTAGCGTGTGAGATGAGTGCAATTGTGTGGTAGTTTGAGCATTCTTTGGCATTGCCTTTCTTTGGGATTGGAATGAAAACTGACCTTTTCCAGTCCTGTGGGCACTGTTGAGTTTTCCAGATTTGCTGGCATATTGAGTGCAGCACTTTCACAGCATCATTTTTCAGGATTTGAAAGAGCTCAACTGGAATTCCATCACCTCCACTAGCTTTGTTTTAGTGATGCTTTCTAAGGCCCACTTGACTTCACATTCCAGAATGTCTGGCTCTAGGGGCATGATCACACCATTGTGATTATCTTGGTCGTGAAGACCTTTTTTATACAGTTCTTCTGTGTATTCTTGCCACCTCTTCTTAATATCTTCTGCTTCTGTTAGGTCCTTACCATCTGTCCTTTATTGAACCCATCTTTGCACGAAATGTTCCCTTGATATCTCTAATTTTCTTGAAGAGATCTCTAGTCTATCCCATTCTTTTGTTTTCCTCTATTTCTTTGCATTGATCGCTGAGGAAAACTTTCTTATCTCTCCTTGCTATTCTTTGGAACTCTGCATTCAAATGCTCATATTTTTCCTCTTCTCCTTTGCTTTTCACTTCTCTTCTTTTCACAGCTTTTTTAAAGGCCTCTCCAGACAGCCATTTTGCTTTTTTGCATTTCTTTTCCATGGGGATGGTCTTGATCCCTGTCTCCTGTACAATGTCACGAACCTCTGTCCATAGTTCATCAGGCACTCTATCTATCAGATCTAGTCCCTTAAATATATTTCTCATTTCCACTGTATAATCATAAGGGATTTGATTTAGGTCATGCCTGAATGGTCTAGTGGTTTCCCCTCCTTTCTTCAATTTCAGTCTGAATTTGGCAATAAGGAGTTCATGATCTGAGCCACAGTCAGCTCCCGGTCTTGTTTTTGCTAACTGTATAGAGCTTCTCCATCTTTGGCTGCAAAGAATATGATCAATATGATTTCAGTGTTGACTGTCTGGTGATGTCCATGTGTAGAGTCTTCTCTTGTGTTGTTGGAAGAGGGTGTTTGCTATGACCAGTGCATTCTCTTGGCAAAACTCAATTAGCCTTCGTCCTGCTTCATTCTGTATTCTAAGGGTATATGTGCCTGTTACTCCAGGTGTTTCTTGACTTCCTACTTTTGCATTCCAGTCCCCTATAATGAAAAGGACATCTTTTTTGGGTGTTAGTTCTAAAAGGTCTTGTAGGTCTTCATGAAACCGTTCAACTTCAGCTTCTTCAGCGTTACTGGTTGGGGCATAGACTTGGATTACTGTGATATTGAATGGTTTGTCTTGGAAACGAATAGAGATCATTCTGTCATTTTTGAGATTGCATCCAAGTACTGCATTTTGGACTCTTTTTTTGACCATGATGGCTACTCCATTTCTTCTAAGGGATTCCTGCCCACAGTAGTAGATATAATGGTCATCTGAGTTAAATTCAACCATTGCTTCTTGACCAGCATACAGGTTTCTCAGGAGGCAGGTAGGGTAGTCTGGTATTCCCATCTCTTTAAGAATTTCCACAGTTTATTGGGATTCACGCATTCAAAGGCTTCAGCATAGTTAATGAAGCAGAAGTAGATTTTTTTTTTTTTTCTGGAAATCTCTTGCTTTGTCTATGATCCAAAAGAGTTTGGCAATTTAGTCTGGTTCCTCTGCCTTTTCTAGGTCCAGCTTGTACATCTGGAATTTCTCAGTCCATGTACTGCTGAGGCCTAGCTTGAAGGATTTAGATCACAACCTTGCTAGAATGTGAGATGAGTGCAGTTGTGTGGTAGTCTGAACATTCTTTGGCATTTCTCTTCTTTGGGATTGGCATTAAAATGGACCTTTTCCAGTCCTATGGTCACTGCATTGTTTTCTAAATTTGCTTACATATTGAGTTATCAGCCTCATCTTCTAGGATTATAAATAGCTTAGCTGGAATTTCATCCTCCACTAGCTTTGTTCATAGTGATGCTTCCTAAGGCCCACTTAACTTCACATTCCAGGATGTTTGGCTCTAGGTGAGTGATCACACTGTCGTGGTTATCTGGGTCATTAGGACCATTATTTTGTACAGTTTTTCTCTGTATTCTTGCCACCTCTTCTTCAAATCTTCTGCTTCTGTTAGGTACATACCATTTCTGTCCTTTATTGTGCCCATCTTTGCATGAAATGTTCCCTTGGTATCTCTAGTTTCCTTTTAGAGATCTCCAGTCCTTCCCATTCTGCTATTTTCCTGTATTTCTTTGCATTGTTCACTTAAGAAGGCTTTCTTATCTCTCCTTGCTATTCTTTGGGACTGTGCATTCAAATGGTATATCTTTCTTTTTCTCCTTTGCCTTGCACTTCTCAGCCTCCTCAGACAACCATTTTGCCTTTTTGCATTTCTTTATCTTGGGGATGGTTTTCACCACCGTCTTCTGTACAAGGTTAGGGACCTCCATCCATAGTTCTTCAGGCACTCTGTCTATCAGATCTCATTCCTTGATTCTATTTGTCACTTCCTCTGTGTTATCATAAGAGTTTTGATTTACATTATATCTGAATGGTCTAGTGGTTTTCCCGACTTTTTTTGAGTCTGAATTTTGCAATAAGCAGTTCATGATCTGAGCCACAGTCAGCTCCCGGTCTTGTTTTTGCTGACTGTATAGAGCTTCTCCATCTTTGGCTGCAATAATGGGAGATAAATTTCTCAAAATATAAGTAGAGTAACTTAATGTCACCAAATAACTTCAAGAAATCTTGTTTATGGGGAAGTAATTTTTTTTCTGTAAATTTTTTAGTTGGAATATCATTGCTTTACAATATTGTGTTGGTTTCATCTGTACAATGAAGTGAATAATCTGTATACATTATATCCCCTGCCTCTTAAGCCCTCCTCCAACCCATCCCACTCAACTAAGTCATCACACAGCACTGAGCTAAGCTTCCTATGCTATACAGCATGTTCCCTCTCTCTATTTTACCCATGACAATGTATATATACCTCAATGATAATATCCCAATTTCTTTCAACCAATACAAAATTAATTACATAGCAAAATAAGACTATTTTTCTAATTAATAATCTTGAAGTAAAATTAATTTTGGTAATATGTCCCCTGGGGGGGAAAATAGTATGTGTTTAAACAATTCCTTCTGTGTACACACGTTTTTAGGACAGGGGACTCTCATTTAATTTTATTGCTTCACCTCAAACATGTGAATACATAAAACAGATTTATTTTATCAGTTTAAATCAGAGATTTGATATTAAAATGGCAGCATAGACCAGCTTGGATTCAGGTGATGTGGGTTGGTACTCTGGATCTTCCAGGCCCTTTCTGAAGACTGAAGCCACCACTCAGCAACAACTAGGACTTAATTAGAAGATACAAAAATAGGTTCTTGGATCTTCACTCTTTCCTTACAGTCTGTAAGTCTTTTTTCCCCTTCTCTCTTTAAAATTTATCTGGAATTGAAACTCTTCTCATCAATCAGTAAAATCTTGGCCAAGTAATTATCTTTTAACTTATTGCAATGCCATTCTTAACAGATATTTCTGGTTCTTTCCAGGTAACCACACAAACACAGAAAAGCAGCTGCTTCTTTATTTTTTTAGGTCAAGTGATGCTTCCTCTCTATCATAACTCTATGGTATAACTCAAAGAAAATGGCAAAGCCCGTATGAAGGCCCATGAAGTCCCACGTGTTCTTATCCCCTTTTACCTCTCTGATCTCAGGAGCTACTTGTCTAGTTCCCTTGCACCTCTTTCGTCACAGTGATACAGTTGCTAAAAACTGAAGCACTTAGCCTTGTACATAGTGGTTACTCAAAAAACTTTTACTGAATGAATTTTAAAAATATGGGGTAGTCTCACATCCCAATCCATAAAGATATCCAGTAGCACATCATAAGCCACCTCATAAGTATAACAGAGACACTCCAATGAGGCAGAAAATTCCAGGGGATTTAGAAGTTCTATGTCAGAAATCTGAATCAAAGACTGGAAACTTTTCATTATACTACACTTCACATCCTCTAAGTCTTTCCTCAAATGTCACATTCCTAGAAAGGTCCTTCCTGATCATTAGTAATAGTTTGACTTCCTTTTTTCATGCTTGAACATTGACTTCTTTTAAAACTCACTTTTGTTCCTCTTTTGCCCCACATTTGGACAGATTAACAAGAAAGCCCACATATGTCTCCTTTTCTGGTCCAGTGGGCAATTTAAATCTTACAAATCTCCAGCTTTCACAGGGGAAAGTATCCCCAGTTCTGCCCTCCAGCATTCTGAAAGTCCTAACCTAGATCCTCTTCCTTCATAAAGGCAGCCCAAGCCTTCTTCTGCTCACTCTTCTCTCCTCTGAGAGTTTCTTTGTGATGATACAGTTTCTCTCAAATTATCTTGGGGTGTGGAGTCAGAAGTCTTGATATCTGGACCATATTTTGGGTGGGGTTCAATCTTGCTTCTCTCTATAGTAACATATAAGGTTACTTAACCTCAAAATATTTCCTTAACTAAAACCACATCTGTGATTCCTAGTGACATTATTTAATTTATTTTTATTATAAATTTATCAACAGCTGATATTATAAAGATTATTTTCTTCATTTATTATGCATCACTCCCTCTCTGATGCTGGGAAAGATTGAAGGCAGGAAGAGAAGGGGTCAACAGAAGATGAAATGGATGGATGGCATCACCGACTCAATGGACATGAGTTTTAGCAAACTGTAGGAGATAGTGAATGACAGGGAAGCCTGGCAAATTTGCAGTCCATGGAGTCAGAAAGAGTCGGACATGATGTAGAGACTAAACAACAACACCTTCTAGAATATAAGCTTCATTAGAGCAAAGATTTATTACTCTGATTACATGATATGAAATATTATTATATAAATATATTTATGAATATAAATATTTGTCTAAATAAGGCATTTAAACTTTACATTTATAGTTTGTCAGCTGATGCAACATAATTTTAATTTGAAATAAATTATTTTCTGATTAAGAGACTTAATACCCTAATTATTTAACTTATTCTTCTATGGGTCAGCAGTTGTCTGGACTCAGGTGGCTGGTTCTAATCTCAGTCAAGTTAACTTATGAATCTAGTCAGCTGCCGGTCAGCCAGAAAGTTCTTCTGAGAATTGGCTGTTAGTTGATTGGGGCAATGGGGGCAATAAATTCTGTGACTCTCTTCTTTCAATAGGAGCTTGCTCATATGGTAAACAAGTAAGCAGGTGTTAGTTGCTCAGTCGTATCTGACTCTTTTGCGACCCCACCAGGCTTCTCTGTACATGATTCTCCAGGCAAGAATACTGGAGTAGATAGCCATTCCCTTACGGTATCTCCATAAAATCCCAAGAACAAAAATAGAAGTGTTCAAACCTAACATGATGCTATTTCTGTGCATTCTACTGTCAAAATCAGTCTCAAGTTATGCCTAGATTTAAAGGTTGAAGAAATTCCCTCTATTTCTTGATGAGAAGAGATGAAAATACACACTGCCAGGGGCATATATTTAGGGAGGGCAAACATCTTTTGCAATAAACCACAGATCTATTTGCTCATTTTTTTTCCTATGGAGGAAATCTAAAAATTCCTGTTATCTAACAAAATAAGCAAGTAAATTTTTGAACACTTACTAAGTCAGCACTAGTCAGCAAACTGTAAGCAAAAATTTTTATCAGTATACTTTATCACTGAACCCTTCTTCCCATATTTCAAGAAAATAAAAATATTCTGTCTACAACATGTGAGTTTCCATGGTTATGCCTGTGTTCTTCAGCCACTTACCTGAAATATCTTTTATCCTCCATACTAAATCACTATTTAATGTAGGTTAAATGCAAACTTATTTAATTATCTTCATTGGAAAGGTCTCTATGCATTATGCTTTTTTTCCCCTCAATCATTTCTGTTTGTTAAATTATAACTGTTAAATATGTATCTTAATTTTTTTGTTGCTTTTTTCTTATTTTAGATCATCTGGGTTAGTTGTGAAGATTCTTGTTTCTTTTGCAAATTCCCAAAGCTTCCATGTTAGTGCTTCACAAATAATAATGGGAATGATGTCAATAATGGCTGGAGGCCAGAATTTTGAGCTTGACAGAGTATTTGTATCTCATTCAAGGAAAACACAAGTTCAATTCTCCTTGGTGTTTGATGTTATTGAAAAAGGTGCAGGGGGAAGATGTCAATTAGAAGGTGAGATATCAAGGAAAATTTGGAGAACAAGAACAAATATGCAATTAAATTTAACTAAAGGTGGTAAGGGACTATTGGCAATAGTTATTAGACTATACGGTAACTGAGACAATTACTTTTGGTTTAAGAATGTCAGTTTTATTAAAATGTGATAAAAACATAACATGTATAATGTGTACTGTGAAAAGAGAAATGATAGATAACTTGTCTGTCACAGTTGTGAGTCAAAGAAAACAAAAGATGAGAATAAAAGGATAAAATTAGGCTGAAAGATATTACCAGAGTGACCAATGTTATTAAATTAAAAAAAAGACATTAGTTAACCAATATGTTAAGTGTAAGCTATAATCAAAGTAAGTCTGAAATGAAAGAGAGTAAGAAATTTCTCAAATGACAGAAAATGAGTGGTTCAATTAAGTTTGATTATGGTTTCAGTCCCTTAGAAATGAAAAAAATCAGTAGGAATGAGTAGGCAGACATATGTTAAAGTAAATTTTTCACAGTAACAACTTACTCAATTCTGAAACTGCCTTCTAGGTATCTTGAAATTTCTTGTTGGATTTTGTTTGACTTGATCACATAAAGATAGTAGTACAAAGAAAGAAATATGAAGTTATGACACAGAAATTCAAAAGAGTCTCTTGAGCTTTCTTTTATAAAATATTATATTCTCTCTATTAAACTGGCAGGTAGCTTCAAATATCTTTTGTATGCTCAAGAAATATTTCCTCTGCATCTTTCAGTGTATGAAGGCAACATAAAAGGAAGAGAAGTGCGATTCCTAGAGATTCCCAAGAGATTACTTTGAATGTTTTGACTATGACACAGTGCACAAGTGATGCCTTGTTATCCTTTTAAGGTAAATAGTAAACACACTAGTCTCTCTTGTGTTGATTAAATTTTACTCTTCCCTGGTCTCCAGAATGCTATATATCTAAAACACCTTCCACCTATGTGAAATAAATGCTTAACTCATTCATTCATTCCCCTCTTAGAAACTAAAGGAAATAACAGAATAAGACACTGAGTGGGACTTATTTCTAGGAAATAGGTTAGTGGAACCTCATGCCATAAAAATATGGGCTTACAAAAATAAAGTGTAACCTTATTCTATAGTCACAGACAGGTGAGACTAAAGTTATATACATTATGTGCTTACAATGCTGTAATAGATGGAACAAAAGCATGTATACTGAGTGTATACTAACAGTTGGGTGCAGTGGCTTTTTAGTATACCCATTTAATAATCTCAGTGTTCCTACAATAAAGTCATTAATCTTTGTATTTTACATAGAAGAAAAATAAGATATTTTTCAGGTCATAATGCTAATACATGATGAGGCCAGTAGTTGAATCATGAATTATCTAAACTCAAAGACAATGCTCCTTCCCATTAGTTTCATGTTTCATTTAAAATGTGCAATAAGTCCATAAGAGAGGTAATAAAAATGTGCTAAATGTACAGAGAAACAGAAATTATTAACTTTGGGATTATTAAATCAGTCTTGGAGGGAGAATGTTAAAATTTAACATAGGTCAATCCAATTGGTCTGAAAATGTCATTCCAGACAGAAAAGAGCATTCACAAAGGCAGAGAAATGGCTTATTTGTGACTCATGAGACTACAGCTGATTGCCAAGGTATATGAGAAGGTATCAATAAAGACAACACTGGGGGTATACAATAAAGACTAGAATCTTAAAGTTTGTATGCCAAGCAAGAGAGAACCAATAGACTTTTTCTTAGAATAAAAGTAATATATTAATAAATTGGTTGAGAAACCAAATAAATAAATTTGTATGTCAAAGATTCAGTATTTTAGTCTTGACATTTTTCTATTAAATGACCTCTCTTAGAGTCTTTCATGAGATTACTTATTAAGAAAAGAATTTCCTTTAAAATTGTCCATTAACACTACAAATACAGTGGCTTATGTTTTATCATGATGAATAGATTCAAGGGACTAGATCATGTAGACAGAGGGCCTGAAGAACTATGGATGGAGGTTCTAACACTGTAGAGGAGGCAATGACCAAAATCATCCCAAAGACAAAGAAATGCAAGAAAGCAAAGTGGTTGTCTGATAAGGCTTTACAAATATCTAAGAAAATAAGAGAAGCAAAAGACAAGGGATAAAGATAAATCCAACTGAATGCATAATTCCAGAGAATAGCAAGGAGAGATAAGAGGGCCTTCTTAAGTGGACAATGTGAAAAAATAAGGAAAACAGTAGAATCGGTAAGACTAGAGATCTCTTCAAGAAAATTGGAGATATCAAGGGACTATTTCACCCAAGGATGGGCACAGTAAAGGATAGGAATGGTAAGGACCTAATATAAGTGTAAGATATTAAGAAGAGGTGGCAAGAATATACAGAAGAACTGTACAAAAAAAGGTCTTAGTGACTGGATAAACACGATGGTGTGATCACTCACCTAGAGCCAAAGCCTGAAGTTTGAAATCAGCCTTAGGAAGCACTAATACAAACACAGCTAGTGGAAATGATGGAATTCCAGCTGAATATTTCAAATCCTAAAAGATGTTGCTGTTAAACTGCTGCACTTAATATGTCAGCAAATTTGGAAAACTTAACACTGACTACAGGACTGGAAACTGTCAGTTTTCATTTCAATCCCAAAGAAAGGCAATGTCCCCACAAATGTTCAAACTATCATAACATTGTGCTCATTTCACATGCTAGCAAGACTATGCTGAAAATCTTTCAAGCTAGGCTTCAGCAGTACATGAACTGAGAAATTCCAGATGTTCAGCTGGATTTCAAAGAGGCTGAGAAACCAGAGATCAAGTTGCCAACCTTCTTTCGATCATGGGGAAAGCAAGGGTATTCCAGAAAAACATCTACTTTTGCTTCATGGATTATGTAAAGCCATTGACTGTGTGGATTACAACAAACTGTGGAAAATTCTTCAAGAGATGGGAGTAACAGAGCTTACCTGTCTCCTGAGTAACATGTATGCAGGCCAAGAAGCAACAGTTAGAATGGGACATGGAACAACAGACTAGTTCAAAACTGGGAAAGGAGTATGACAAGGTTATATATTGTCACCCTGCTTGTTTAACTTCCATGCAGTGTACATCGTGAAAAATGCTAGGCTGTATGAATTCCAGGCTGGAATCAAGATTGCTAAGAGAAATATCCAACTCAGATAGGCAGATAATGCCACTCTAATGGAAGAAAGTGAAGACAAACTAAAGAGCCTCTTCACAAGGGCGAAAGAGAAGAGTGAAAAAGTTGGTTGAAAGTCAGCATTAAAGAAAAAACAAACAAAACAAAACTAAGATCAAGGTATCTGGTCCTGTCACTTCATGGCAAACAGAAGGGGAAAAAGTGGAAACAGTGACAGATTTTATTTTCTTGGGTTGTAAAATCATGATGACAGTGACTGCAGTCATGAAATTAAAAGATGCTTGCTACTTGAAAGGAAAGCTATGACAAACCTACACAGTGTATTAAAAAGCAGAGACATAACTTTGTTGACAAAGATCTGTATAGTCAAAGCTATGGTTTTTCCAGTAGCCATGTACAATTGCGAGATTTGGATCACAAAGAAGGCTGAGCACCAAAGAATTGATGCTTTTAAACTGTGATGCTGGAGAAGACTCTTGACAGTCCCTTGGACAGCAAGAAGACCAAACCAGTCAATCCTAAAGGAAATTAACCATGAATATTCATTGGAAAGACTGTTGATAAAGCTGAAGCTGAAATACTTTGGCCACCTGATGAGAAGAGCCAGCTCATCGGAACTGACCTTGATGCTGGGAAAGATTGAAGGCTAAACGAGAAGGGGTAGCAGAGGATAAAATGGTTAGATGGCATCACTAACTCAATGGACATGAATTTTAGCAAACTCCAGGAGATAGTGGAGGACAGAGGAGCCTGGTGTGCTACAGTCCATGAGGTTGCAAAGAGTCAGACATAACTTAGTGACAGAACAATAATAATGACAATACTCTTTAACTGAAATTTTTATTGAAATGATGATGTTTTCTACGATAAAGAGGTGTTTGATGCAACAACTGTTTAATTGACAACTTTTAAATTCCATCTTCATTTCTCTACTCATTACCTATTCATTTTGAGTTTAATAAATAAGATCCATCTGCATTCTCTCTCCCTCATGCCCAATACCTATTTTACGTTTCCTGATATGCCCAATTTTGTATCTGAAGAGGCATGTGCTTGCTTTCTGATGAACAACATGTCATCTTATTCACAGAATAGGTGACAGATCCTTTCCACTTTGCTTAGTGGTTCTCACCTAAATTACTCTTGAGAAAACACTCTTTGAAGATATGGCCAGATGGCTTTTCTCACATACTTGAGGAGCAGATTGGCAGTTTTAGTTTTGTTTCAATATTTGTTGAGTGTATATTTCCTACCTTCCTCATAGTTTACAATGCCAGTTAGATTTATGTCCAAAAACATACAGAGAAGATAAATTCTTAGCTCTTCCTTAATAAGTCACTACACAGAAGTCTGGCAGTCAGAGTTCATGTACAAAGCAACTCCTTAGCACTGCAGAAATACATCATTTACTGGGGTTATTTGCTGCAACTGAAACAAGATTAGAGAGTCCCTATAATTCATCATGCCACACCAACTGATTTAGAAGAAAGTAATGAGAATTATGAGAAATTTGAAATCTCCTTAGAGAAAGCCTAAATCTCTGTTAACTGACTGTCCATAGAAATCTGGACTTCAAGGACACTTCTGGTGAGCACTCAGAAACAATTGAGGAATATGTTACTAGAAACTTGAAAATAAAAAGACCCTTGTTTTTAGTGTCAGAAAACGGAGTGGAATGGTGTCCTGAGATCATGTGGAAATTAGAATCTGTGAATAATGAACTTGGATGTTTAGCTGGAGAGATTACAAAGCAAAGTGTTTAAGTTGAGTCCTCGTTTTTCCTTGCTGTTTATAGTAAAATGCAAGAGGAATAATATAAACTAAAGGAAGAACTAGTCAACTAAAAGAAGTAAGAATATGAAGTTTTGGAAAATTCTCAGCCTATCCAGAGGACAAGAAGTCTAAGTGTTCAGTCACACAAAAGATTCTTCAAAGAGATCAAGGATGTGACTTCCATATTCCCTCAGTCAAACCAGGGTCCCATGTAAAGTTTAAGGTCTTTCTTTTTCTTTCAGTTGTCTCAACAGAGATCAAAACAGATATGTGTTTGTGTGTTAGTCATTCAGTCATGTCTGATTCTTTGTAACCTCATGGACTGTAGCCTATCCAGCTCCTCTGTCCCTGGAATTCTCCAGGCAAGAATACTGGAGTGAGCAGCCATTCCATTCTCCAGGGGATCTTCCCAAACCAGGGATTGAACTCGGGTCTCCTGCACTCCAGGCAGATTCTTTACCATCTGAGCCACAAGGGAAGCCCAAAACAGACATAGGATTAATCTTGAAAATAGACAAAGCTTCTGTATCTTGGAATGAATCTCCTGTAGCCTCCAAAATTTTACCAGCAGGAAAGAGGTTGATAAAAATACTCATCATTAAATATATGCTATCTTTCATAAGGAATAATGATTCCAAAGGTGGAGCCAAGCAACCAGAGGCCTGAGTGGAGAACAAAGGAAAATTTTTCCCACGCCTTGTAACATAATGTATTTTGCTTGCCTTCAGTTTAAAAATGCTTTGGACTGTGAACAACATTTACTTAGCCATTTTTCCACTTTTAACATAATGGTATCTGTGATTGTGTCTATGCATGTCCTTCTACTCTATATTGGGAACAGATAACTTTGGTTTCATAGGTTCCTAAACGGAGAATTGTGCCCCACTGTTATATTTAATAGAGCATATTAAAAACTTTAGTCTCATGATGTAGATGACTTTATTAGATTATTTAGATGATGAGATTTGGAATTTCTGAGCTGATGAGATTTATGTGTAATTTGGGATTTGAGTTGATGCTATAATGGAAGGGGCTTCCCTGGTGGTTCAGAGGTTAAAGCGTCTGCCTCCAATGCGGGAGACCCGGGTTCAATCCCTGGGTCGGGAAGATTCCCTGGAGAAGGAAATGGCAACCCACTCCAGTATTCTTGCCTGGAGAATGTAATGGATGGAAGAGCCTGGTAGGCTACAGTCCACGGGGTCACAAAGAGTCAGACACGACTGTGCAACTTCACTATAATGGAAGGTGACCTTTGGGGATTTAAACATATTTAAAACATATTTATTCAGGGAATGAACATATTTTGTATTGGGTAGGGGAGGAACATGAACTTTGAAAGTCAGCAAATGGTGGGTGATAGCCAGAATGATCTATTAAAGATATTCACACACTAATTCCTAGATTTTGTAAATATGCACAGAAATATACAGGGAATATACAGGAATATATAATCAAATTTATGGACCTTAAAATAGGAGATTATCCTGGATTACCTTGGAGAGCCCAAACTAATTAAATTAACCTTTAAAGGCAGAGATCTTTTTCCAGGTGGAATAAGAAAAATAGGGCAGAAATAGAAGTCAGAGAAGGTTTAACCTGCCATTGTTCTCTTTGAAGATGAAAAGGACCAAAATGACAAAAGATGCAGGAGACATTAAGGATCTGAGAGATGCTCCAGACTGATAATCTGTGAAGAAATAAGAACCTCAGATCCACTGCTGCACGTAACTAAATACTGTCAACAGCCTGAGTGAACCTTGGAAACAGATTTTTCTCTCAGAGCTTCCAGATAAAATCTCAGACTGGGCAAAACCTTGACAATACTTCTGACCTACAGAAATTTGAAATAATACATTTGTGTGGTTTTTAGCTGCTAAATGTGTAGTAATTTGGAAGAACAGCAATGAAAAAATAATACAGCCTGTAATTCAAAACTTCTCAATCTATGTCAGTGTTTATTGTTATAATGGTCTCTGTTTCCTTTGGATCAAGCTTTGTGTTATGCATATACAAGTGGGTATATGAGAAATTGATAACAGCAGTGACCCCAGATTTTCACCCTTTTCTTTATTCAAACGCTTTGTCATGTGAATATGAATTGCCTGTCACTAAAATGATTAATTTCCTCACCCATTGATTCTGGGACCAACCATGTGGTTTATTATAGCTACTGGAATGAGGCAACAGAAGAAATAAGGAAAAGAAATATGTACACAGGATAAAACGTTAAACAGCTACACTTAGATGAAGAGCAGGATAGGAGATCTGGATTGATGAAAAAGGAGGGTGTTTAATGATCTCAGAGTTAGTAAGTGGAGAAAAGTGGGCAGAGTTGCACACTTTTGAAGTCTATTATGATGTGCTTTAAACTCTGCCCAGTACTCATTATTTTCTTGAATGTTGTGACTTAGGATCTAAAATTTCAGAAACCAGAAGTTGTACTGAATAAAGACACTCTTTGCTATCATGTCTGTCTTATCTCAAACAAGAATAAGTGACCCACAACATTCTCCCATGTGCCTACTGTCTGAAGTGTACCAGATAATCTGTAAGTAATGCCACTACCTACCATATAATGCTAATGAGACAACTATTTGAAACTTAGGAATAGCTACAACTTTGTAGTATAACTACAAAAGATACTGGGCTTCAGATGTTAACTTCTTTTTCTACTATCATGGGATCTAGAAGGATCTTGTGTTTCAGTATTATCTGAAGACTTTGTTAACAGATGAATTGATTTGAAAGCAACAAAGGGTCAGTGAAGATCTATACAGTTATGATTTAAAATGTTTCCTTGTTTTGGCATTGTGCTAAATTTTTATGTTTATGAGTGTTTCAATTATACCTATTTATATAAAATATATGACTTCCCTAGTGGCTCAGATGGTAAAGAAACTGCCTGCAATATAGAATACATTGAATATATTGGATGATTTAGGTGAATATAAATTGAAATTATTTATAAAATTACAAATCTTTGTTAATTTTGTTCCCTGTAGATACTTTCATAATCAGCTATAACTATTGACTATCTCTATTATAGATAATGTGTGAATTTAATAAAAATAACTGTAGCTATTTTATTTTGTTAGCTATTTATTTTTATTAGCTATTGATGTACTTAAAGCATAAACAACAACCTATTTTCTGAGGTTTGAGAGCAACAGCCTTTTCTTTTTGTATATAAATACATAAAATTGAAAATTTAAAAAATCTAGGAGGTCCTAAGATGGTGGAGGAATAGGATGGGGAGACCACTTTCTCCCCTACAAATTCATCAAAAGATTGTTTGAATGATGAGCAACTTACACAAAACAACTTCTGAATCCTGGCAAAGGACACCAGGCACCCAGAAAGGAAGCCCATTCTCTTCAAAAGGAGGTAGGACAAAATATGAAAGACAAAAAAGTTAGGGATGGAGACCTGTCCTGGGGAGGGAGTCGTGAAGGAAGAGAAGTTTCCAAACACCAGGGAACCCTCTCACTGGCAGGTCTGTGGGGAGTTTTGGAATCTCAGAGAGCAACATAACCAGGAGGAGGGGAAAACACACACACACAGAATACACGCCTAACCGCAACTCCCAGTGGAGAAGTAGCCCAGAAGCTCGCCTCTGCCACCAGCCAGCGTGGGCTGAGCAGGGAGGCATGGGTTGCTTGTTTAGGGTAAGAACTGGGCCTGAATGCCCTGAGGATAATCTGAGGGAGCTAAGGTGAGATAGTAACCCAAACTGTGGGATAGCCAGAGAGAAGGTAAAAAAGAGAGAGAGAGAAAACTTCCCCATGAAAAGCTCTAACCTAAGGCACAGCCTGGCCCACTCACAGAACAAAGGATTGAGCGAATACCAAAGGAAAGCTAGCCTGCTGTGGACCATCCCATCCCCCTGCCGGAGGCAGAGAGGCAGGTGGGTGACAGCCTGAGCTAGAAGGCAAGGGGCAATCTTGGCCCCAGACATGTCATCCTCCAACATACTGTGAGTAGCCTCTCAGTTGCTACCCAAGTCTTCCTGGGATCCTGGATGGCCAACATCTGCCAGGAGGGTCGCAGCCAGAGATCAACTCCCAGAGGAGACACGTGGCACATCTGAGAGGGTGCCATTGCTACACACACAAGAAACTGAGTGGCTGTGACCAGGGAGGTGATTAAGATGCACAGCCCACCTAGGACAGTGCACTCGCCAAGCACCTGGTCACCTGAGCTACTCAGACCTGAGAAGGGCACAAAACACATGCCCAGCTGAGTTTGTGCCTTTGTGAAGTATGTGAGAACTGGAACCTGAGCAGCTTAGACCTGGAAAGTGCATGAAACCCAGGGCCTGCTTTGGACAGTTCCCCTGCAGGCCAACCTGGAGCCTGAGCAGTGTAGACCCAGAAAGCACACACGCCATGAGCCAGGGCAAACTCAGTGTGGTCCAGACACTGCCAGCACTACCCACACACACCAGTGATATTTGTTTGAAGAGCTCCTCCCTCCCCACAGCACAACTGAACAAGTGAGCCTAGATAAGTGACCACCTTTTCCCCCTCATGTCAGGGCAGAAACTAGACACTTAAGAGACCTGCAAACAGAGGAAGCCAAAATAAACAAAGAAGAGGGAACTGCTCTGGAAGTGACAAGTGCAACACATTAAAACCCTGTAGTTAGCAATGTCTAAGCATTGGAAAGGACCTATAGACCTTGAGAAGAAGTATAAGCTGGAACAAGGAACTATCTGAAACTGAACTGACTCCACACCACCCTCAAAAGCTCCAGAGAAATTCCTAGATATATTTTTACTATTATCATTTTTTACTATTTTTAAAATTTTAAGTTCTTTATTACTCCTTTAATTTTCATTTTTATAACCTGCTATTACCTTGCAAAAATATACTATTTTTAAAGCAAATTATATATATATATATAATTTTTTTGTGATTTTTTTATTATTATTAATATTGTATTTTTCAGAATCTAACCTCTACTCTAGATTTTTGATCTTTGCTTTTTGGTATTTGTTATCAACTTTGTACCATTAAGAATCTAATCTTCAGTACTCATTTTTCCTTAGGGGTGTGATTACTGGCTTGATTGCTCTCTCCCCTTTTGACTCTCTCTTTTCTCCCCCAGGACATCTCTATCTCCTCCCTCCCCCTTCTTTTCTGTACAGGCAGGAGGCTTAAATCCAAAACTTGAGAACACCAGAAAACTCCTGACTCCAGGGAACATTAATCGACAAGAGCTCAACCAAAAGCCTCTACACCTACATTGAAACCAGCTCCACCCAAGAGCCAACAAGTTCCAGAACTACGCATATCAGGCTAATTCTCTAACCCTGAGCATTAAAATACAGGTTGCCCGAAGTCCAGTACTTTGGCCACCTTATGCGAAGAGTTGACTCATTGGAAAAGACTCTGATGCTGGGAGGGATTGGGGCCAGGAGGAGAAGGGGACGACAGAGGATGAGATGGCTGGATGGCATCACTGACTCGATGGATTTGAGTCTGAGTGAACTCCGGGAGTTGGTGATGGACCGGGAGGCCTGGCGTGCTGCGATTCATGGGGTCGCAAAGAGTCGGACACGACTGAGCGACTGAACTGAACTGAAAGTCACACCAAACCCACAGACACCTCAAAACTCACTACTGGACATTTCATTGCACCCCAGAGAGAAGAGATCCAGTTCAGCCCAACAGAAAACCAATGCAAGTTTCCCTAACTGGGAAACCTTGACAAGCCACTAGTCCAACCCCACCCACAGGGAGGAACCTCCACAATAAGGAGAAATTACAAACTCCCAGCATACAGAAAGGCCATCCCAAACACATCAATCTAAACAAAATGAAAAGGCAGAGAAATATTCAGCAGGTAAAGAACATGATAAATGCCCACCAAACCAAAGAGGAGGTGATAGAGAGTCTACCTGAAAAAGGATTCAGAATAATGATAGTAAAGATGATCCAAAATCTTAAAGACAAAGTGGAGGTACAGATAAATAGACTAGAGACAAGGATGGAGAAGATGCAAGAAATGTTTAACAAGGACCTAGAAGAAATAAAAAAGTGTCCGTCAATAATGAATAATGCAATAACAGAGATCAAAAACACTCTGGAGGGAACAAACAGTGGAATAACTGAGGCAGAAGATACGATAAGTGAGGTGGAAGATAGAATGGTGGAAATAAATGAAGCAGAGAGGGAAAAAAAGAAAAAGAATGAAAAGAAATGAGGACAACCTCAGAGATCTCTGGGACAATTTTAAACACCCCAACATTCGAATCATAGGAGTCCCAGAAGAAGAAGACCAAAAGAAAGGCCATGAGAAAATGCTTGAGGAGATAATAGTTGAAAACTTCCCTAAAATGGGGAAGGAAATAGCCACCCAAGTCCAAGAAACCCAGAGTCCCAAACAGGATAAACCCAAGGTGAAATACCCCAAGACACATATTAATCAAATTAATGAATATCAAACACAAAAAGCAAATACTAAAAGCAGCAAATAACAAATGAGGGAATTCCCGTAAGGATAGCAGTTGATCTTTCAATAGAAACTCTTCAGGCCAGAAGGGAATGGCAGGACGTACTTAAGGCCATGAAAGAAAATAACCTACAGCCCAGATTACTGTACCCAGCAAGGATCTCATTCAAATATGAAGGAGAAATCAAAAGCTTTACAGACAAGTAAAAGCTGAGAGAATTCACACTACCAAACCAGCTCTTCAACAAATGCTAAAGGATCTTCTCTAGACAGGAAACACAGAAAAGTTGTATAAACTCGAAACCCAAACAATGAACTAAATAACAACAGGATCATACTTATCAATAATTACCTTAAATGTAAATGATTTGAATGCCCCAACCAAAAGACATAGACTGGCTGAACAGATACAAAAACAAGACCCCTAAATATGTTGTCTACAAGAGACCCACCTCGAAGTAAAAGACACATACAGACTGAAAGTGAAGGGCTGGAAAAAGACATTTCATGCAAATGGAGACCAAAACAAAGCAGGAGTAGCAATACTCATATCAGATAAAATAGACTTTGAAATGAAGGCCGTGAAAAGAGACAAAGAAGGACACTATATAATAATCAAAGGATCAATCCAAGAAGATATAACAATTATAAATATATATGCACCAACATAGGAGCACCACAATATGTAAGGCAAATGCTAACAAGTATGAAAGGGGAAATTAACAGTAACACAATAATAGTGGGAGACTTTAATACCCCACTCACGCCTATGGATAGATCAACTAAACAGAAAATTAGCAAGGAAACACAAACTTTAAAAGATGCAATGGACCAGTTAGACATAATTGATATCTATAAGACATTTCACCCCAAAACAATGAATTTCACCTTTTTCTCAAGTGCACATGGAACATTCTCCAGGATAGATCACATCCTGGGCCATAAATCTAGTCTTGATAAATTAAAAAAAAAATTGAAATCATTTCAAGCATCTTTTCTGATCACAATGCAGTAAGATTAGATGCCAATTACAGGAAAAAAGCTATTAAAAATACAAACACATGGAGGCTAAACAACACACTTCTGAATAACCAACAAATCACAGAATAAATAAAAAAAGAAATCAAAATATGCATAGAAACAAATGAAAATGATAACATAACAACCCCAAACCTATGGGATTCAGTAAAAGCAGTACTAAAGGGGAAGGTTCATAGCAATACAAGCTTTCCTCAAGAAACAAGAGAAAAATCAAATAAATAACCATTTTAAAGTTTTCAAATAGATAACTTTACACCTAAAGCAACTAGAAAAAGAAGAAATGAAGACCCCTATGGTTAGTAGAAGGAAAGAAATCATAAAAGTTAGGGCAGAAATAAATGAAGGAGAAACAAAGGAGACTATTGCAAAAATCAACAAAACTAAAAGCTGGTTATCTGAAAAGATAAATAAAATATACAAACCATTAGCCAGACTCATCGAGAAAAAAAAAAAAGAGAGAAGATTTAAATCAACAAAATTAGGAATGAAAATGGAGAAGTCACAACAGACAACATAGAAATACAAAAGATTATAAGACACTACCATAAGCAACTATATGCCAATAAAATGGACAACTTGGAAGAAATGGACAAAATTCTTAGAAAAGTATAATCTTCCAAAACTTAACCAGAAAGAAATAGAAAATCTTAACAGACCCATCACAAGCACAGAAATCAAAACTGTAATAAAAAATCTTCCAATAAACAAAAGCCCAGGACCACATGGCTTCACAGCTGAATTCTACCAAAAATTTAGAGAAGAGCTAACACCTATCCTACTCAAACTCTTCCAGAAAATTGCAGAGGAAGGTAAACTGCCAAATTCATTCTATGAGGCCACCATCACACTAATACAAAAAGCAGGCAAAGATGCCACAAAAAAGAAAACTACAGGCCTATATCACTGATGAACAAAGATACAAAAATCCTCAACAAAATTCTAGCAAGGAGAATCCAACAACATATTAAACAGATCATACATCATGACCAAGTGGGCTTTATCCCAGGAATGCAAGGATACTTCAATATTTGCAAATCAATCAATATGATAACACCATATTAACAAATTGAAATATAAAAACCATATGATTATCTCAATAGATCCAGAGAAAGCCTTTGACAAAATTCAACATCCATTTATGATAAAAACCCTCCAAGAAGCAGGCATAGAAGGAACATACCTAAAGATAATAAAAGCCATATATGATAAACCCACAGCAAACATTATCTTCAATGGTGGAAAATTGAAACCAATTCGCCTAAAGTCAGTAACAAGACAAGGGTGCCCACTCTCACCACTACTATTCAGCATAGTTTTGGAAGTTTTAGCTAGAGCAATCATAGAAGAAAAAGGAATAAAAGGAATCCAGATTGGGAAAGCAGATGACATGAACTTCTACATAGAAAACCCTAAAGACTCCACCAGAAAATTATGAGAGCTAATAAATGAATATAGTACAGTTGCAGGATATAAAATTAACACACAGGAATCCCTTGCATTCCTATATACACATGAAAAAATGCTCAGCATCACTCATTATCAGAGAAATGCAAATCAAAACTACAATGAGGTATCAACTCATGCCATTCAGAATGGCTGCTATCAAAAAGTCTACAAACAATAAATGCTTCAGAGAAAAGGGAACCCTCTTACACTGTTGGTGGCAATGCAAACGAGTACAGCCACTATGGAAAACAGTGTGGAGAATCCTTAAAAAACTGGAAATAGAACTGCCATATGACCCAGCAATCCCACCGTTGGTCATACACAAGAGGAAACCAGAATTTAAAGAGACACATGTACCAGAGTGTTCATCTCAACACTGTTTATAATAGTCAGGACATGGAAACAACCTAGATGCCCATCAGCAGATGAATGGATAAGAAAGCTGTGGTACATACACACAATGGAATATTACTCAGCTATTAAAAAGAATGCATTCAAATCAGTTCAAATGAGGTGGATGAAACTGGAGCCTATTATACAGAGAGAAGTAAGTCAGAAAGAAAAACCAATATAGTATACGAAGGCATATATATGGAATTTAGAAAGATGATAGTGATGACCTTATATGCGACACAGCAAAAGAGACACAGATATAAAGAACAGATTTTTGGACTCTGTGGGAGAAGGCGAGAGTGGGATGACTTGAGAGAATAGCACTGAAACATGTATATAACCATATGTGAAATAGATTGAGAGTTCATGTTCAATACATGAGACAGGGCTCTAAGGATCAGTGCACTGGGATGATTCTGTGGGATGGGATGGGGTGGGAGGTGGAGGGGGGTTCAGGATGGAGGACAAATGTACACCCATATACTAATAATGAGAAAACAGAAAGAAATTAAGGAAACAATTTTATTCACTATTGCAATGAAAAGAATAAAATACTTAGGAATAAATCTACCTAAAGAAAAAAAAAAAACCTATATATAGAAAACTATAAAACACTGATGAGAGAAATAAAAAATGACACAAATAGATGGAGAAATATACCATGTTCATGAATTGGAAGAATCAATATAGTGAAAATGAATATACTACCCAAAGCAATCTATAGATTCAATGAAATCCCTATCAAGCTACCAACAGTATTTTTCAGAGAACTAGAACAAATAATTTCACGATTTGTATGGAAATACAAGAAACCTCAAATAGCCAAAGAAGAATGGAATTGGAGGAATCAACCTGCCTGACCTCAGACTATACTACAAAGCTACAGTCATCAAGAAAGTATGGAACTGGCAGTAAGACAGAAATATAGTTCAATGGAACAAAATAGAAAGCACAGAGATAAATCCATTCACTTATGGACACCTTATCTTTGACAAAGGAGGCAAGAATATACAATGGAGAAAACACAATCTCTTTAAAAAGTAGTGCTGGGAAAACTGGTCAACCACTTGTAAAAGAATAAAACTAGAACATTTTCTAACACCACAAACAAAAATTAACTCAAAATTGATTAAAGATCTAGATGTAAGACCAGAAACTATAAAACTCCTAGAGGAAAACATGGAAAAAACACTTTCTGATATAAATCACAGCAGGATCCTCTATGACCCACCTCCCAGAGTAACGGAAATAAAAGCAAAAATAAACAAATGGGACCTAATTAAACTTAAAAGTTTTTTTCACTATGAAGGGAACTATAAGCAAGGTGAAAAGACAGCATTCAGAATGGGAGAAAATAATATCAAATGAAGCAACTGACATAAAATTAATCTCAGAAATATGCAAGCAGCCCATGCAGCTCAATTATAAAAAAATAAATGGTCCAATAAAAAAATGGGCCAAAGAAGTAAACAGATATTTCTCCAAAGAAGACATACAGATAGCTAACAAACACATAAAAATTCGAGATACCAAGGGAACATTTCATGCAAAGATTGGGTCAATAACGGGCAGAAATGGTAGGGACCTAACAGAAACTGAAGATAGTAATAAGAGGTGGCAAGAATACATAGAAGAACTGTACAAAAAAACATCTTTGCGACCCAGATAATCATGACCGTGTGATCATTCACCTAGAGCCAGACATCCTGGAATGTGAAGTCAAGTGGGCCTTAGGAAGCATCACTATGAACAAAGCTAGTGGAGGTGATGGGATTCCAGTTGAGCTATTTCAAATCCTAAAAGATGATGCTGTGAAAGTGCTGCATTAAATATGCCAGCAAATTTGGAAAACTCTGCAGTGGCCACAGGACTGGAAAAGGTCAGTTTTAATTCCAATCCCAAAGAAAGGCAATGCAAACTACCACACAATTGCAGTCATCTCACAAGCTAAAGTAATGCTCAGTTCAGTTCAGTTCAATCACTCAGTCGTGTCCGACTCTTTGCGACCCCATGAATCACAGCACGCCAGGCCTCCCTGTCCATTACCAACTCCCGGAGTTCACTCAAACTCATGTCCGTCAAGTCGGTGATGCCATCCAGCCATCTCATCCTCTGTCATCCCCTTCTCCTCCTGACCCCAATCTCTCCCAGCCTCAGAGTCTTATCCGATGAGTCAGCTCTTCGCATGAGGCGGCCAAATTATTGGAGTTTCAGCTTTAGCATCAGTCCTTCCAAAGAACACCCAGGACTGATCTCTTTTAGAATGGACTGGTTGGATCTCCTTGCAGTCCAAGGGAGTCTCAAGAGTCTTCTCCAACACCACAGTTCAAAAGCATCAATTCTTTGGCGCTCAGCTTTCTTCACAGTCCAACTCTCACATCCATAGATGACCACTGGAAAAACCATAGCCTTGACTAGACGGACCTTTGTTGGCAAGGTAATATCTCTGTTTTCTAGGTTGGTCATAACTTTCCTTCCAAGGAGTGAGCATCTTTTAATTTCATGGCTGCGATCACCATCTGCAGTGATTTTGGAGCCCAAGAGTTCCAGAAAAACATCTCTTTCTGCTTTATTGACTATGCCAAAGCCTTGACTGTGTGGATCACATTAAACTGTGGAAAATTCTTCAAGAGAAGGGAATTCCAGGCCACCCGACCTGTCTCTTGAGAAACCTGTATACAGGTCAGGAAGAAACAGTTAGAACTGGACATGGAACAACAGTCTGGTTCCAAATAGGAAAAGGAGTACATCAAGGCCATATATTGTCACCCTGCTTATTTAACTTATATGCAGAGAACATCATGAGAAATGCTGGGCTGGAAGAAGCACAAGCTGGAATCAAGATTGCTGGGAGAAATATCAATAACCTCAGATATGGAGATGACATGGTTGGATGGCATCATCGATTCAATGGACATGAGTTTGGGTAAACTCTCAGAGTTGGTGATGGACAGGGAGGCCTGGCATGCTGTGGTTCATGGCATTGCAAAGAGGCGGACATGACCAAGCAACTGAACTGAACTGATTTCCTTGATTACTTAAGATTGTTAATTCAATAAGAAAAAGGGAAAAAAATAAAGTATCCTGTCTCTTTAGAATTCTTTCACAGATGTTTCTCTGAATGCCTTCTTAGCCATGTCAGTGTTAAAATAATGGGCAACATATGTGCTAAACTCTGTGACATGCCAAGTAGATTGAAACACACAACCTTGGTTTTTGGACAATAAGATCTTTATCACCCATCCTGGCACCTGCATGTTGAACCACAAAGACAACCTTTCATCCCCACAACTGCCTGGTCTAGGGACAGGTCATGAAGAACGACAGTTTCTATGGGAAATGCTAAAATTTAGTTGCCACTTTCTCATGAAGTACTCCCCTGGAATCCACAAGAATTTGTTTAGACTCCAGAGTTATGAAAGAATTTATTCCAATAGTTCTTGTCAAGTCAACACTTGTTTTGCTGGAAGAACTAATTTTTTGCAACTTACTACTCCAGTATTTTCCATGATGTTACTAAGTCATTTCTTTTGAATCCAGAATTAATTTATCTTCTCAGATTCTTGCTTGCCTTATAAGTTATGTGTGTCTTTCTGTGACATAAAAAGTTATATTGTTTAGAAGGTTCACTCTAAAGTTGCTCCATCATTTCATCTAGAAAAGTCCACCTTTTCACCTGTCATGATTACGTACATTTTAGAAGTAATTCTAAGTATACATGTTTTCACATTCAGGTTGAACTTTCTCTCAACGACCTCTTTATTCAGGGTTATTTTTTGGAGTTGGTACAATGTTACGATATAATTATGGCATTCACTTGCTGAAATAAAAGTAAAATAACTCCAAGACTCTCCTGTATTTTAGTGAAGTGGGGGAGAATGGATACATGTATATGTATTGTAGAGTCCCTTCACTATTCACCTGAATCTATCACCACACTGTTAATTGGCTACACTCCAACACAATGTGGAAAGTACTTTTTTTAAGAAAAAGTGCTTACACAGAATATCCTCACCATGGAATATAAAACATTACAAAATCAGTCTAACTATTGAATAAATGATTTAAGTTCAATAGGAAGATTGATTCCTTGACAGTAAGAAATATTAAATATTAGAAAATATTTTATGATGGTGTAAGTGATCTATTGAGTTATGTAACATGGTTAAATAAGTTTAAAATGGCCATATAGAATGAAAAAAAATTGTTTTTCATTGAGAACTCTTCTAATTTTAAAGCATTGATAAACATGCAGGCTGTTTTTTAAATTTAAGCTCAGTGGATTACTTTTTCAGAGGCCAGATGCAAAAGGCATCTGTGCCCAGCTGTTACAAGAGACACTTCAGTTTGTAGGATGAACCAAAACCTATAACTGAAAACAGGGATGTTCTGAAAGCAGATATTTTAATAGTAGAAAATATCATGACTGTACTTATGTTCTTAAAATAAATCTTTTTATTTTTTACTTTTAAAAGGTTGCACATATAAAAATAAAAAAGACCAAGAGTGAGTGATAACAAACCTGTTCCTCTAATTTTACTTAATATAAATACCAAAATAAAGAAATTACTTTTATGTAGGTAAAAACAGGTGTCAAAACAACTGAATCTAGAATACAGGACACATTTTTTTGCTATCCAGTCTTTTAAAAATAATTTTACTTTCTAATCATATTTGAAATCAAGAAAGATTATTTTTTTTTTAAATTTTATTTTTCTATAGAAAATATCTTGAAAATGGTTAACATTTTCAGAATTTTCTATATTTTTCAAAATAATCAATAACTAATACATTTAATACATACTTTTTTTGAAAAATATAGAAAATATCTGAAAATGGTGTACATAAATATTATTCAATCATTTAATTATACTTTATGCTTAGAAAGTCTTTTTCCTATCTCTATTTAGATCAATTAACTCCCACGACTTAGGGGGATGGTATTAATTATTTGTTTTGGAGTCCTAGGAGTGTATAGAAGCTGTCAGCAACCCACTCCAGTATTCTTGACTGGAGAATCTCATGGGCAGAGGAGCAGGCACTTATAATTATAAACTATAAATTATTATCAATTATAACATGTATTATTGTAATTATACTTTATTACAATTATAAATTATTACATATATTTATAATCTGCCTAAATATCTTCCCAACTTTTTATATATATACATATATATATATATCAAAGTTAACTCTGATAATTGAAATTACACTGTCTTAGAAAGTGGATATATTATTGTGTTAAGCACTGTATTCCTGATTTTGAATAATTAATTAGATAAAATGTGTTTTCCAATGCTTTTTCAGAATATATTAGCTTGTGAATTTTTTAACGTATAACTTTTTGCTGAGATGTCAGCATGAATATATTCCATAAAATCACTCATATTCATCACTTTTAATTTCAGGGTTTTATTGTCTTTGTATTTAATTTCAGTTCCAGTGTCTATGTTTATAAACATTCTTTTCAGTGGTCCATATTTTTCAAGTTTTGGGTCAAGAAGTGCCACTTGCATTAAATAAATTTGAATACTTTTCCATATTTTTATGTGCTTTTAATATTTTATATGACATTGACATTATTTGTTGTGACAATTTTTAAATAATTTACTCATCAATCCCCATATCCAAAGTTCATTCTTTTGGAAAAGTACAAGTGAGAGGCAAGATCCAAACTCTTTTATCATATATTTAGCTGTATTTATACATAGACATGTATTTTTCTCTCTCCTATGGTAGAATTTATATCAAACTTTCTAAAAGTACTTTGTTTTCATAAACTTTATTGTGTTATTTGGCAGATATATTTATAGATACATATTATGTTATGATAAAGTGATCTCTTTGTTATATATATTGTTTTAACTCTGACACTTTAACTTCTTTCATATTAATAATGTTATTCAGTCATGTTTTAATTTTAAAAGAATCAATCGGTGTCCATGCTTTTGTTTCATACTTTGTATTTAGTTATATTTTATATTTGAGTCATATAAGACAGCTAGTGTTTATTAAAAGCTAGACTCTAAAAAATCAAGAGATTTTAGTCTACTGGTCAAGGTCAATTTGAAAATCTGGTCAATTTGGAAATCTTGAAATACCAAACTTGGAAATCTGGAGTCTAGAATCCAGGAAAAGAAAGATAATTAGCATACTCTGATTCTGTGTACACACCAATACTAGATTTTTCTAAGCTGTCTTTAATTCAATGCTAGTTACTTAATTTTCACAACTGACTTGAAACCCACTGATGATTCAAAATCATGCCAACTGGTTTTAATCATTAGTTAAATCATCTTTCGGAGAAGGCAATGGCATCCCACTCCAGTACTCTTGCCTGGAAAATCCCATGGACAGAGGAGCCTAGTAGGCTGCAGTCCATAGGGTTGCTAAGAGTCAGACACGACTGAGCGACTTCACTTTAACTTTTCACTTTCATGCATTGAAGAAGGAAATGGCAACCCACTCCAGTGTTCTTGCCTGGAGAATCCCAGGGACGGGGTAGCCTGGTGGGCTGCCCTCTATGGGGTCACACAGAGTCGGACACGACTGAAGCCACTTAGCAGCAGTAGCAGCAAATCATCTCTGCTTTTTATTATATCTAATAGTTGTATGATGCTTTGCATCTTCAAGTATACAACACTAATTTTTCAATTTTTTGCTTAAGACTCAAAATCTTAATATAATAATAATAAAATTATTTTCCTTGGCTCACTTAATATGTCCTTATTTATAGTTTATTATTTATTTCTTATACTCCGGGAAATTTGAAAAATTAGAGTAAAGGGTCATTAACCTTAATCCTGATAATGCATAACATAAAACAAATCTAAAGTATAGTTAACCTCAGTTCAGTTCGGTTCAGTTGCTCAGTCGTGTCCGACAAGAGTTGGACCCCATGAACTGCAGCACGCCAGGCCTCCCTGTCCATCACCAACTCCTGGAGTTCACCCAAATTCATGTCCATCAAGTCAGTAATGCCATCCAGACATCTCATCCTCTGTCGTCACCTTCTCCTCCTGCCTTCAATCCCTCCCAGCATCAAGTCTTCTCCAATGAGTCAACTCTTCGCATGAGGTGGCCAAAGTATTGGAGTTTCAGCTTTAGCATCAGTCCTTCCAGTGAACACCCAGGACTGATTTACTTTAGGATGGACTGGTTGGATCTCCTTGCATTCTAAGGGACTCTCAAGAGTCTTCTCCAAGACCACAGTTCAAAAGCCTCAATTCTTCGGCACTCAGCTTTCTTCACAGTCCGACTCTCGCATCCATACATGACCACAGGAAAAACCATAGCCTTGACTAGATGGACCTTTGTTGGCAAAGTAATGTCTCTGCTTTTTAATATGCTATCTAGGTTGGTCATAACTTTCCAGCAGCAAAACAAAATGGTATAATCAAGTCTTTTTCTGGGAGATTAAAATAGCTTAGAAAAGTCTAGTTTTCTGAACTTCAATTCTCTCATTTTTAGTAAGAAGAATTTGGACCAGATTCAATAGTTTTCTACTTGATAAAGGTCTGTTGGATAGAGTCATCTGGACATGGGAGAGTACTTTATTCATCACCTTCTCCATGATTTGTGGTACACTTCAGTTCAGCTCAGTTGTGTCTGACTTTTTGTGATCGCAAGGACTGCAGCACACCAGGCCTCCCTGTCCATCACCAATTCCTGGGGTTTACTCAAACCCATGTCCATTGAGTCAGTGATGCCATCCAACCATCTCATTCTATGTCATCCCCATCTCCTCCTGCCTTCAATCTTTCCCAGCATCAGTGACTCTTCAAATGAGTCAGCTCTTCACATCAGGTGGCCAAAGTATTGGAGTTTCAGCTTCAGCATGAGTCCTTCCAATGAACATTCAGGACTGATTTCCTTTAGGATGGACTGGCTGGATCATCTTGCTGTCCAAGAGACTCTCAAGAGTCTTCTCCAACACCACAGTTCAAAAGCACCAATTCTTCAGTGCTCAGCTTTCTTTATAGTCAAATTCTCACATCCATACATGACTACTGGAAAAAACCATAGCTTGGAATAGATGAACCTTTGTTGGCAAGATAATGTCTCTGCTTTTTAATATGCTGTCTGGGTTGGTCATAGCTTTTCTTCGAAGGAGCAAGCATCCTTTAATTTCATGACCGCTGGCCCATCTGCAGTGATTTGACCCCAAGAAAATAAAGTCTCTCATTGTTTCCATTGTTTCCCCATCTATTTGCCATGAAATGATGGGACTGGATGCCATGATCTGAGTTTTCTGAATGTTGAGTTTTAAGCCAACTTTTCAGTCTCCTCTTTCAGGTTCATGAAAAGGTTATTTAGTTCTTCTTTGTTTTCTGCCATAAGGGTGGTGTCATCTGCATATCTGAGATTACTGATATTTCTCCTGGCAGTCTTGATTCCAAATAGTGCTTCATCCCCCCAAGTATTTGCATGATGTATTCTGCATATAAGTTAAATAAGCAGGGTGACAATATACAGCCTTACGTACTCCTTTCCTGATTTGGAACCAGTCTGTTGTTCCATATTGACTTCTAACTGTTTCTTCCTGACATGCATACAGATTTCTCATCAGGCAGGTCAGGTAGTCTGATATTCCCAATTCTTTAAGAATTTTCCACAGTTTGTTGTGATCCACACAGTCAAAGGCTTTGGCATAGTCAATAAAGCAAAAGTAGATGTTTTTCTGGAACTATCTACTCTTTTGATGATCCGACAGATATTGGTAATTTGATCTCTGGTTCCTCTGCCTTTTCTAAATCCAGCTTGAACATCAGGAATTTTGCAGTTGATGTACTTGTTGAAGCCCGGCTTGGAGAATTTTAAGCATTACTTTACTAGCATGTGAGACGAGTGAAATTGTGCGGTAGTTTGGCATTGCCTTTCTTTGGGATTGGAATGAAAATTGACCTTTTCCAGTCTTGTGGCCAATGCTGAGTTTTCCAGATTTGGTGGCATAGTGAGTGCAGCACTTTCACAGCATCATCTTTCAGGATTTGAAATAGCTCAACTGGAATTCCATCACTTCCACCATCTTTGTTCATAGTGATGCTTCCTAAGGCCCACTTGACTTCTCATTCCAGGATGTATGGCTCTAGGTGAGTGATCACACCATCGTGATTATCTGGGTCATGAAGATCTCTTTTGTACAGTTCTTCTGTGTATTCTTGCCACCTCTTCCTAATATCTTCTGCTTTTGTTAGGTTCATATCATTTCTGTCCTTTATTATGCTCATCTTTGCATGAAATGTTCCCTTAGTATCTCGAATTTTCTTGAAGAGACCTCTAGTATTTCCCATTCTATTGTTTTCCTCTATTGCTTTGCCTTGATCACTGAGGAAGCCTTTCTTATCTCTCCTTGCTATTCTTTGGAGCTCTGCATTCAAATAGCTATATCTCCTTTTCTCCTTTGCCTTTTGCTTCTCTTCTTTTCACAATTATTTGTAAGGCTTCCTCAGAAAACCATTTTCCCTTTTTGCATTTATTTTTCTTGGAGATGGTCTTGATCCCTGCCTTCTGTACAATGTCAAGGTCCTCCATCCATAGTTCATCAGGCACTCTGTCTATCAGATCTAATCCCTTGAATCTATTTCTCACTTGCACTGTATACTCATAAGGAATTTGATTTAGGTCATACCTGAATGGTATAGTGGTTTTTTCTGCTTTCTTCAATTTAAGTCTGAATTTGGCAATAAGGAGTTCATGATCTGAGCCACAGTCAGCTCCCAATCTTGTTTTTGCTTTCTGTATAGAGCATCTCCATCTTTGGCCACAAAGAATATAATCAATCTGATTTCAGTGTTGACTATCTGGTGATGTCCACGTGTAGAGTCTTCTCTTGTGCTGTTGGAAGAGGGTGTTTGCTATGACTAGTGTGTTCTCTTGGCAAAACTCTATTAGACTTTGCCTTGCTTCATTCTGTACTGCAAGGCCAAATTTGCTTGTTACTCCAGGTATTTCTTTGGAGAAGGCAATGGCACCCTACTCCAGTAGTCTTGCCTGGAAAATCCCATGGATGGAGGAGCCTGGTAGGCTGCAGTTCACTGGGGTCGCTGAGGGTCGGACACGACTGAGCGACTTCACTTTCATGCATTGGAGAAGGAAATGGCAACCCACTCCAGTGTTCTTGCCTGGAGAATCCCAGGGATGGGGGATCCTGGAGGGCTGCCGTTTATGGGGTCGCACAGAGTCGGACACGACTGAAGCGACACAGCAGCAGCAGCAGCCAGGTATTTCTTGACTCCTACTTTTGCATTCCAGTCCCCTACAATGAAAAGAACATCTTTTTTGGGTTTACTTCTAGAAGGTCTTGTAGATCTTCATAGAACCATTCAACTTCAGCTTCCTCAGCATTACTGGTTGGGGCATAGACTTGGATTACTGTGGCTTTAAATAAGAGATGCCAAGCTATGGAAATTTTGGTATGTGCAAGATGAGTCTGCTTTATCAATGATTCCATATTTAGCATCAATTTTTTAAGCTTTATAATGGCTTAGTTTCCTAACCTATGAAAATGATCATGTCCTGGACAAAGTGCAAAAAACTCTGTATTAAGAAGCTTTGAACTTGAGTATCTTTGAAGTCCTTTTCAATTTTATTATTCATAGATCTGTGAATGTGATACTTTACAGTTATTTAATTTTTAAAACAATGATTGTTACATTTTTTTTATCCATTTTCCCTAAAATCTCTTGCTCAGCAAAACTTCTGCCAGAGTAAATGACTTATACTTTTGAGTTTTTTGGTGTTTTTTTCCTGTGTTTTGCAATCAGTAAATATTATATGAGATTTTTCAGTTATTGAATGAAAATTGACAAGTGAACTAATTGTTTATAATATTCCTACTGAAATGAGATATTTTATTCCAGAAATATGTATTTTCATCTAAATTCCATGATATTTTTCAAAAATAGGGTCTCCCCTGGTGGCTCAGTTGTAAAGGATATGCCTGCCAATGCAGGAGACAGAGGTTCAATCCCTGATCAGGGAAGATCCTATATGCCAAAGAGCAACTGAGCCATGTACCACAACTTTGAGCCTGTGCTCTAGAGCCTGGGAGCCACAACCTAGGAGCCCATGTGCTGCCACTATTGAAGTCTGTGGGCTATAGAGCTCATGCTCCATACCTGTGCACTGCAACAAGCGAGTAGCCCCCGCTCTCTGCACCTAGAGAAAAACCCGCACAGCAACTAAGACCTGCTGCTGCTGCTGCTGCTAAGTCGCTTCAGTCCTGTCCGACTCTGTGCAACCCCATAGATGGCAGCCCACCAGGCTCCCCCATCCCTGGTATTCTCCAGGCAAGAACACTGGAGTGGGGTGCCATTTCCTTCTCCAATGCATGAAAGTGAAAAGTGAAAGTGAAGTCGTTCAGTCGTGTCCCACTCTTAGCGACCCCATGGACTGCAGCCTACCAGGCTCCTCCGTCCATGGGATTTTCCAGGCAAGAGTACTGGAGTGGGGTGCCATTGCCTTTTCCTAACTAAGACCTAGCACAGTCCAAAAAAAAAAAAGATTATACTTTGTATATTATATTCTGGAAAAAAAATCATGTTAGCTCATATTTTCTTTTGCTTTACTAGGATTAGCTTTTTTTTTTTTTTATCATTTCTGAGATCAACACAAAGTATGTGTTGACACTATGATGTCAACCTTTGTGATAGTGAACACTCAAAGTTGAAAGTGATTTAGAGCTTGAATATCTATTTCAATAGCTTATAATGTCATCAAAAAACTTTCTGAGCTGATTTTTTTTTTTTTTTTGGTCTTTGATTCTAAAATAAAAGGTGAAACTCAGCCTAAATATGAATATTTTGGAAAGTTTAGACAAAATGAATTTTGCATTTTTTTCTTGTACTCACTTGAGAATGAACAGTTAATTTTTTTTATTCTGATAAAAATCCCCTCCAGCATATATTTGTGCTCACTTAAGAGCAACTAAAATTATAAACCTGAATCTTGATAGGAATAGAGCTCTTATTGTGAAAGAAAAAGATCAAGATAAATTTATAAAAGTTATTCAAGTTTTTTTGAAGTTATGATGGTGGATTAGACACGAAGTCATGTCCAACTTTTGCAACCGCATGGACTATAGCCTGCCAGGCTCTTGTGCCCATGGGATTCTCCAGGCAAGAATACTGAAGCGGGTTGCCATTTCCTTCTCCAGAGTGTCTTCCCGACCCAGAGATCAAACCTAGGTCTCCTGCAATGCAGGCAGATTCTTTACCGCCTTAGCTGTGAGGGAAGCCCAAATTGTTATTGGGGGTGGTTTAGATGAGTATGTTATGATAGTTTATATACATATGTAAGCTTATAGGATATATTATAAACTCTTACTCAATTCTCTAGTGAATAGCACTGTCAATTAGTAGACAAAATGCAAAGTAAAAGCTAGAAATTCTGAATTTACTGTGATCTTTGCTGTCAATTTCTTTTAGCTTTGCTTCCTCTATCTCCAGTTCTTAAATGTGAGTGTGAGGGGGTAATAATCAGTTTGGTACCTTGCACTGTTGTGAAGTGTGACTAGCTGTTTTATTGATATTTTTCTAAGAATTCATATGTATATGAACTTTACTGAACTTTAATTAATTTTGTTTAAAATGTATTAAGGAAATCAACTTGAATCACAGAACAAGATTACACAGATTACTTTAAATTCAGATACTCTATTACATGCACTCTGCATAGTCCCCTGGTAATAAAATCTTCATTCTGTTTTCCCATAAAGCTGATTACAATACTTTCTGGGTGCAATATAATATAAGCCCTCTTTGGAATAATCCATTTGGATATTACTACTAATATTAGAAGCAGGACAAGTAAAGGGAAGGAGTTCCTACCACAGAAATTTTTAAACCCTCCTTTGGTAGCAAAAACTAAAGTCAAGCCCTTTTAATAGCAGTTACTTGGTGACCCAACACTCAAATCTAGCCTTTATTGTGACTCTATGGAGACCTCTGGATTAACTCACTTTTCAATTTTCCTATTGGTATAGTTAATTTAGTAATTATTGTATCATAAATATAAGATTGTGAATAAATTTGTCTCTACTATTTCATTTCCACAATAAAATTATGTTGATTTTATAAACTTGTGGTTAGTTGTTCAGTTTTGGCTCTCACCACAGATTAAGGCTTCAGATCAGATGGTAGCACACTGATGTCAGGGACATACCACCTCTACTTCTAAGGTAACAGTAAAAGTCACCACACTGAGTTCTTAATATAGCTGCCTGAATTGCATTTAATCTATTTTGAACGTTATTCTCACTGACCCATATGTTTGGCAACCAAAACTAATTACAAGCCTTAATGAAGCTTGATACAATAGAACTGTTATCTTATTAGCACCTTATTTTGTGCCCATGCTACTTCAGATTTGCATTTCTTCACTATGGAACATATGATGCCTTATCATGGGGAAAAATGAAACAGAAAGAAAATTCACTGAATCTACTTGAGAAAAACAAGAGTGCAATTTGCCACACAGCATGCCCTCTGATATGCACACACATGAACTTGTCATAACCATCTGTAGCTCTGCTTACACGAAGATACACACAGGGCAAAAACCAGAGGAAGTCTGTCTGAATTAATAAATGTGTGGAAGAGGACCTTGCAAGAAATATATCTTTAACAGATATGGGCAAGACTGTTACCAATTGCAAAGGAACTTGGAATCAACAAAAGTTCACTATCAGTCTAAGTGTGTTTTGTTTTTGTTTTTCAGAAACATGCCAGGAATCAAGTGAATATGCTGGCAGTAGGAAAGGTAATTAAAAGACGGCACATATTATTTGCATATATGTACACTTCTGACACTTCGATTTGCTAATGCTTTAATAATGATGATATGAGAATAATAGCATTAATTGAAATTCACTGTATAAGAGAAATGCAGTTGCTTCTCATACTCATCATTTTAATCCTCAAAACTATACATGTATTATTAATTTCTTTACAGATGGAGGGACTGGGGTACTTATCAAAGGTCATAAAGTTGGCACACAGAAGCAGAACTGTTGTCAGAATCTAGATAAACAACTAATAGCAATGAATTATAGGAGAAAGAAAACTCCATGTTCAGGAGATAAGGACATTTGGTATCCTGTTCCTCAGCTATTTATTGAATCACAGGCAGTGGATATTTGTAGTTGACGGACTGTTGATTATGATGACAGCCTAATAGGAGTCTCTTAACAGAAAATGATCTTCAGACATAGATACCTAAAAGACGAGATGCAGAGAATTCAGTTCTGCTTGCACTGAATCACACATTTCACTGATATTTTACTTACTTTTCTAGAATAGTTAATATCGCCATCACCATCCATAAGAACAAAATAGAGCTATCTATCCTCAATCATATCTCCTACTCTTCCAGGCGTCTCTCATCCTTTTGTGGTCACACCGTCCAGATGTTCCCCTACCTAATGGAGTTTGGATTGCTGTTACCACAGATGTTTGCATCGTTCTCTATCCCAACTTCTTCAGGACTTTTGCTCAAAGGGCACCTTCTCTGGGAGAGCATCTCTGACAATCCAGTCTAAAAAGGCATTCCCCCCATGATACTTGTTATGTACTGTCCAAACTTTACTTGTTACCATCTATTATAATTAAACAACATGTATATATAATTATATGGGCTTCCTGGGTACCTCAGCTGGTAAAGAATCTGCCTGCAATGCAGGAGACCTCGGTGAGATTCCTGGGTCAGGAAGATCCCCTGGAGAAGGGATAGACTACTCACTCCAGAGTTCTTGCCTAGAGAATACCCATGGGCAAAGGAGCCTGGCAGGCTACAGTCCATGTGGTCACAATGTGTTGGACAAGACTGAGTGACAAAGCACAGCACAGGACAGCATATGTTATTGTACATTCACTTTTTTTCTCCAACTCCCACTAAAAGGACTGATGCTGAAGCTGAAGCTCCAATACTTTGGCTACCTGATACCATGAACTGACTCATTAGAAAAGACCCTGATACTGGGAAAGATTGAAGGCAGGAGGAGAAGGGGATGACAGAAGATGAGATGGTTGGATGCATCACTGACTCAATGGACGTGATTTTGAGAAATCTCTAGGAGATGGTGCAGGCAGGGAAGAATGGCATGCTTTGGTCCATGAGGTCTTAGAGTCGGACAAAACTGAGAGACTGAACAACAACAACCAACTAAAAGTTAATCTCCATCAAGGTAGAGAATTTTCCTTGTGTCTCACTTCATAATAGTGCCCAACAAATAAGAGATAACCTGTAAAGACTTGTTGAATGATCAAATATGTGAATGAATGAATGAATCTAAGTGTTGCATTTAATCTCTCATCTTAAGTTACACAGTAATTTCTGACGAGTCTCTCCCTTCTTTCCCTCATTCCTAGTTTCATGCTGGCTGAAAAGTCCCTCTCACTTATCTGAGGCTGTATATCACATGTCCACAGGTCTAGAACTCTTTTGTGTTGAAGATTCCCTCTGATCCTGCTGGAAGTATCCAGTCCTTTTATACTCCGGTTATAAATGATTCCTTTCCTCTACAAAAAGTCTACTCCATTACCTAAGGATATATTCATTCTAGAACATTACTTCTCAGACTCTCCCTTCTCCTAGCTATCAAAAGCCTTCTCCTATATCCTCCCTCTGAAACACCTGAAGATTTTAGAGTTTCAACACTTAGTATATTGTAAATGTAATTAAAAAAATGACCAAGTCCTATTCTAAGTTACCTTTCTTTCAGATCAGTTTATTTCCACATCTCTATAAACTAATTTTCTTGTTGAACTATTCCTCACTTAGTCACTTTTGCAAAGCCTCCAAGGCAAAAATTTATCTCATTAATATGCAGAATTGCACTTTTGACCAATTCACTACAGGTTTCACACTCTACAAATATCTTCATTCTCACGCTCATACTTGAGTGTGTCCTTGAGCAAGTACTGCTGGTATTTCAGAGATAGGCTAAAAATCTTACAGATTTTACTATAATTTTTATAAAAGCAACATGTAATTTATAAAAATATTTTCCCAGTGCTTCCTCATGCAGTTCAGCTTTGACTATTATAGACACTCATGTCTAACTGAAGTGTTATAAGTGTTCATGTTTGTAAGAGAGATTTCTTTTAAGTACTTTCATCAAAATTAAATGTGAAACACTTTTATAACAAACACCTAACAGAGAGTAGGATATTTTGTTCATGCTTGATTAGTTAATAAAAGTGCAGAGAAACTTCAGAGGATACCTTCTCCCTACTCCCCTGTTGAGCATTTCCCTCATTATGTTTATATGAAAATGCTTCCAAAAATATCTTATGGAGAAGTTGAGTTTGAATTAATTACTTAGAAAAATATTTTTCTTACTACTGTTTTAAATATAATAAGGCCATAAATAAGCAAATTCTCACAACTTTTTGAGGACACCAAAGTGATACCAATGACTCATATCAAGGTTGACAGTCATTAAGGACACTTTAAAAATATTTGTGGTATGTCTGGGTTGCTTCCCTGATGCCTCAGGTGTTAAAGAATCTGCCTGCAAAGCAGGAGATGCAGATTCGATCCCTGGGTTGGGAAGATCCCCAGGAGAAGGGAATGGCAACCCACTCCAGTATTTTTTCCTGGAGAATCCCATGGACAGAGGAACCTGGGGGAGCTACAGTCCATAGTGTTGCAAAGAGCTGAACATCACTGGGTGACTAACACTTCACTTCATGTCTGGGCTATTCTTTTCCTTCAGACACCATCCCCCAAATCTGAGAAACATTTTCTGTTAACAATGCAGTTCTTTTTCTGCTGGAAACTCTTTGCCAATAAAGTAACTAAGATGATATTAAAGCAATTGCAGACAAACAACACTAATTAATATTAGTTATGAAAGTATTCATGATTTGCTTCAACTTCTAGCTAACCCCCTAAAACTAATAATGGTTCTATATTTGAAGCTATTGTGATCTGCACTGCTTTTCTTTGATGGGGATCACTCTAAGGATGTAAACTTTTCTTCTGGAACTCTTTAGAAAGGCTTTCTTCATAGATACTGCTCCTTCAGGACAGCTGTATCCATTTTTCTTATCCAATATTTTTTTCAGACTGCAAAAGTGTTACCACCAAGTCCCCGGTGATTTGGTCTTAGCTAGTCTTGCAGCCTTTATGGCAGAAAATTCACAATATGAAAAGATTTCAGGATAAGACAGATGCTGACTTGAAGGTTGGTCCTGTTAAACTATGTTGAGTAAATAAACTAGACCTCTGATTTTATTTATCCATACATATTTGTAGTGAGCAATGGATAAAGATAATGTACAATCATGTGGCATACAGGAATTAGTTGATAAATGTTATCCTATTATTTGCTACTTATTTATCATGACCTTATTTACCAGTTCACATTCATTATCACTAGTTATTAACCCAGTCTCTCTTGACTATGACTTCTGCTCTATGACAGTTCTACTCATGCCAGATGGCATTGGAGAGGGCTATTGCCATTTTTATATGACTAGTGGGAACTAGAGTGAGAGTTTACATTGTTTGGTCATAGTGGAATATGTTCATGAGAATGAAAATCACTTGTGCATATTGTTATTACCAGTCATTTTGATGTAGGAATAACTTCTAAGGGTCCTTATTGCCCAAGGCATAGTCACACCTTAAGTTATAATTTGAAGGTAAGACACAGGTGTTAGGTTGCCTTTTGATTTTTGTGATGGATCTCTTATTTGTAAGTTTTTTTTTTTTTTTAACCTTAGGGTAAAAGTGATCATATAATATTATATGTCAAGAATATAATTATTACTTTTATAATTGAATATTGCCTGGCATTGTTTCAAGGTAATATTGATTGACATTAATGCCATTGTTGGAGTAACCTCTAAAATAGTGCTTATATCTGAAGTTAGTCTGTCCTAGAAACACAAGTCTCTGAGAAAAAGATTTGTGTGCAGGTCAGTTATTAGGGAGTTTTCTCTGGGGCAGTACCTATAAATTGTGTGAGAAGCTGCACTGTTAGAGAAAAGGGAAATTGTGATGCCTTTCCAAGACAATTTTAGCAGAGACCTTGACTGATCCTATGAGGGACTATTGAGCAGGTATATAATCTAGAACTGTTTTCAGTCCTGAAAAGAGACCCAGGCATTTGTAGCCCAAAATAGATTAGTCACTGGGTACAAGCGGCTCTTGGGGAGGGAGCAAGGTATTGGGTGAGGCAGCTCCCTTCAGAGAAATTCCTGGAGAGGGACTCAGCTGAGAATAGTCCTGGCAATATACCTGGCAGCTCAAGGAGTGAGTGCCTGGGTTCTGAATGGTGGACTTAGGTGTTGTGCCAGAGCTTCCACTGCATGTGCCAAATTGATATGTTTCATAGATTCATATATTTTAAATATAGAGTACAAGTTTGCAAATGTTTTACTGAGCCAAGTAGGAATGTTAAAAGAAACAAACATACTCACTCAATAAATACTTTGTGTTAAAAATAATTCCTCCCAAAGAAAACATATTAACATTAAAAATGTAGAAAAAGATCAAGAAGAAAGCATAAGCATTAAATTGAAACTTTCTATATATATGTGTGTATATAATTAATATAAATATCATCTATATCTATCTCTCTCTATATATATATTTCTCATGTTCTTTTAAAATTATAATTGAGGAGGGGAAAAATAAAACACTTAATGCCAGCATTCCAATATATCTTATGAGAGAGTAGCATAGTTTTTTCTAAAGGACTCACTCTTGTCTTGCAGAAATGATCATATCTCACTTTTAATTCCTCACTATACCTTTTGAAAATATGCAAAAACTCAACCAAGTCAAAGAGTTCTACACATATGACTTTTGAAAGGAAACTTTAATAATTTCAGTTCATCCACATAAGATTTTATCAGCAATAGTACTTTTTATGATACCAAACATTTCATGACATCTGTAATTCATATATAATAGAAAAAGCCATTTGAACTTATTTACTTAAAGTTCTTAATTTTGTTCACTTGGGGACACTTTTAAACATATTGATATTTTTGTGACATTAATATTTATATATTTTATATCAACACCCTTGTATCTCCATCAATTCAAGAAGAAGCAAGGTATTGGATGAGGCAGCTACCTTCAGATGACATTTTTCATCAATGACATTTTTCAAAAAATAGATGGATTAAGTTCAGACATGAAACTGGCTAGAAGTCTATATTTATATTAATAGAATCAAAGGGGTCATTGCTTATCTTGTCCTGCACATTGCTCAGCTAATGTAAGTATGCACGTCCTTTGAAGTTAGTGGAGTCTCAGCTCTTAGATATTCTTTTTTATGGCACAGAGAACTATCAAGAATATCTTTGTAGACTACCTTCATAAATCATATTTTTATAGTGTTTCTTGAAACCAGTAATTGATTTTGCCTAGCTAGGGAAAACGCAGTCTAAGTATAAACAGATGAAGTCTTTCATTTTTGTTAGAATTATTATCTTTTTTTTATGCAAAATATCAGTCTACTTTCATCCCAGTTTGAAGTTAGTTTGAATTATTCTAGGCAATTATTTTGATGTTTTATATGTTACATTATTGGTTTAAAAACTGTATTATAAAAAGATATTATTATCTGTCTTCCAATAAAAAATTGAGAATCTGACTGGTTAAATTTCTTTTTCTAACTAAATACTTAGGCTGACCTACTTAGGCAAATCTAAGTGTGTCTGGAGTCTAATGATTGTCTTAACATTGCCTAACCAACTGTAATTACAAGGATACGGTGAGATAACAAGATGCAGATTAAGAAATACATTCTCATGAATGAATTTAAGTGGAAATATATGAACTCTTGATTCTTGCATGCTTTGTACTTCTGGCCTATGAATCTGATGAAAAAACAAGTATTCACTCTTTAGTAATTGTGTAGTAAGTGTAATGCTTTTCATATATAAGTACGTTTCTTTTTTATCTATGCCCACTCACATGATACAAACACACAATACACAAAACACTTATATGGGAAGTCTATTTGGAAGGGTCAAAAATTTTAATACAAATATAAAATTTCAGTTTTTAAAATCCTTGTTATTCTAAGTATGATTTGTATAAATTGAGCAAATGATATAATATTTCTAAATCCCAGTTTCAGAGTTTTGAAATGGAGATAATCATGACAACATTGTTCCAAGAAGTATTAATAATACTTCTTAAACATCTTTCATTTAGTAATCAATAAATTCTAGCTATTAGCAAAGTTATATACTGAAAAGTCATTTCATTTACAATTTGAAGAAGTTTAAATAGCTTTATTTATGTCTCAGTTTAGTTGGTAAAGGTGAAACAAGCTATAAAAAGAAAATAATAAGTGACAAAGGCTTGTAAGGAACATAGTTCTCTTAATTAGTGTGTCTCTAACATGGAAATACAGTCATTTTTACAGCTTTAATGAAGCTACATATTTTGGAAACAGTTTTGATTAAGTATTTTCCCCAACTGCCAAATCACATTAATAAAATTTCAGAAAGTTTCTCAACTTGATTTGAAAAATATCAGAGAACTATTTAAAAATATAATATTGGATTGATCACATTAGTAGTTTGTAAGCTTCATCCTAAACTAGATTTAAGAAGATTAAACTTTCCAAACAGAAAAGAATTTTCTTATAAAAATCCTCACTGGAAAAGATATATTCTTTATATACTAATATAATATTTGCATACTTTTACTTTTAAAGAAATCAGGATTTTTTAGAAATTTAACAGAGCACTAAACTATCTCTATCAAATTTCAGAGAGGCAGAGGTAGTCTCACTATTCAGACTTGAATAGGACACTTTGCAACCAGTTCAATTATTTCTCTTTTCTCTTTTTAAATTAATCTTTTCTCTTTGCCTTGCTTAATGCTCAACAATACATAAATTAAATATTCATTGAATAGATGTTATGTTCCAGGAACCATGAAAACTATGTACAGATAGAGCAGTAGAGTAAGGGAATAAAGACATGTGATGTTACCGTCAGAATAATTTCTAAAACAACAATAATTTCTACAATTTAAATAGAATGAATTAGTTGAACTCAGTCTCAAAAGCCTGAAAGTTTTGAATAAGACACAAATTGAAAGCAGAGAGAGAAGCAAAGGCATAAACACCATAGCAGGAAGCACATGGCATGTTTCTGAAATGACAATAACTTGGGGATGGTTAGAAAAGAGGGAGAGATGTAATTTCCTTGAACTAAAAACTTTGTAATTCAAGGAACTTTGTGGGCATAGGCTCCTTCCAGGAACCTGGGAGATACTACAGCATACTCTCGTGGGCCTATATTTTTTAAAAATTACAAAATTGATACAGTATGAATAGAACTAGGCATGGTCACTGTCTCTTTTGACTATGACTTCTCTGCTGTGACATGAAGTTAAAAGACGCTTACTCCTTGGAAGGAAAGTTATGACCAACCTAGATAGCATATTCAAAAGCAGAGACATTACTTGGCGAACAAAGGTTCGTCTAGTCAAGGTTATGGTTTTTCCTGTGGCCATGTATGGATGTGAGAGTTGGGCTGTGAAGAAGTCTGAGTGCCGAAGAATTGATGCTTTTGAACTGTGGTGTTGGAGAAGACTCTTGAGAGTCCCTTGGACTGCAAGAAGATCCAACCAGTCCATTCTAAAGGAGATCAGCCCTGGGATTTCTTTGGAAGGAATGATGCTAAAGCTGAAACTCCAATACTTTGGCCACCTCATGCGAAGAGTTGACTCATTGGAAAAGACTCTGATGCTGGGAGGGTTTGGGGGCAAGAGGAGAAGGGGACGACAGAGGATGAGATGGCTGGATGGCATCACTGACTCGATGGAAGTGGGTCTGAGTGAACTCCGGAAGTTGGTGATAGACACGGAGGCCTGGCATGCTGCGATTCATGGGGTCGCAAAGAGTTGGACATGACTGAGCGACTGATTTGATCTGATCTGATCTCTGCTGTGACAGTTTTTCTAATGCCAGGTGGCAACTGAGGGGGCTGTAGCCATTGTTATCTGACTAATGGGAACTAAGTGAGAGTTTATGCCGTTTGTAGGTGTATGAGACTTAAAATCACTTCTGCACATCATTAAGTAACTGTCAGCCATTTTGGTGTAGCAATAACATTCAAGGGCTTTACTGTCAAATGTATAGACACATATTGAATTGCAACATGGAACAAGTGACTGGTTCAAAGTGAGAAAGGAGTATAAGAAGGCTATATATTGTTACCCTGCTGATTTAATTGATATGCAGAGTAAATCATGTGAAATGCTGGGCTGGATGAAGCACAAGCTGCAATCAACATTGCCATGAAAAATGTCAACAACCGTAGATATGGAAATGATACCACTCTGATGACCCAAAAGGCAATGCCAAAGAACGGTCAAACTACCACACAATTGCACTCATCTCAGAGTGCAATTTAACAGAGCATTAAACTATCTCTATCAAATTGCACACTCATAAAGGAATGATCGAACTTCTCCAAGTCAGGCTTCAACATACGTGAACCGTGACCTTCCGGATGTTCAAGCTGGATATAGAAAAGGCAGAGGGACCAGAGATCAAATTGCCAACATCCATTGGATCATCAAAACAGAGAGTTCCAGAAAAACATCTATTTCTGCTTTATTGACTATGCTAAAGCCTTTGACTGTGTGGATCACAACAAACTGTGGAAAATTCTTCAAGAAATGAGAATACCAGACAACCTGACCTGCTTCCTGAGAAATCTGTATGCAGATCAGGAAGCAACAATTAGAACTGGACATGGAACAACAGTCTGGTTCCAAATCAGGAGAGGAGTACGTCAAGGCTGTATATTGTCATCTTGCTTATTTAACTTATATCCAGAGTACATCATGTGAAATGCTGGGCTGGATGGAACACAAGCTGGATTCAAGATTGCTTGGAGAAATATCAATAACCTCAGATATGCAGATGACACCACCCTTATGGCAGAAAGCGAGGAAGAATTAAACAGCTTCTTGATGAAATTGAAAGAGGAGAGTGAAAAAGTTGGCCTAAAACTCAACATTCAGAAAATTTAGATCATGGCATCTGATCCCACCATTTCATGGCAAATAGATGGGGAAACAGTGAAAACAGTGAGAGACTTTATTTTCTTGGGCTCCAAAATCACTGCAGATGGTGACTACAGCCAGGAAATTAAACTTACTCCTTGGAAGAAAAGTCATGACCAACTTAGCATATTAAAATGCAGAGACATTACTTTGCCAACGAATATCTGTCTAGTCAAAGCTATGGTTTTTCCAGTAGTCATGTATGGATGTGAAAATTGGACTATAGAAAAAGCTGAGTGCCAAAGAATTGATGTTTTTGAACTGATGTGTTGGAGAAGCCTCTTGAGAGTCCCTTGGACCGCAAAGAGATCCAGCCAGTCCATCCTAAAAGAAATCAGTCCTGAATATTCATTGGAATAACTGATGATGAAGCTGAAGCTCCAATAATTAGGCCACCTGATGCAAAGAACTGACTCTTTGGAAAAGACCCTGATGCTGGGAAGGATTGAGGGCGGGAGAAGGGGACAATAGAGGATGAGATGGTTGGATGCGATCACTGATTCAATGGATATGAGTTTGAGTAAACTCTGGGAGTTGGTGATGGACAGGGAGGCCTGGCATGCTGCAGTCCATGGGGTAACAAAGAATCGGACACGACTGAGCAACTGAACTGAACTGATCTGACCACTCTGATGCAGAAAGTAAAGAGAAACTAAAGAGACTCTTGATAAAGGTGAAAGAGGAGACTGAAAAAACTGGCTTAAAACTCAACATTCAAAAAACTAAGATCATGGCATCTGGTCCCATCACTTTATGGCAAATAGAAGAGGGGAAAGTAGAAGCAGTGCCAGATTTTATTTTCTTGGACTCCAACATCACTGTGGATAGTGACTGCAGTTATGAAATTAAAAGATGCTTGCTTCTTTCAAGGAAAGTTATGACAAACCCAGATCATGTATTATAAAGCAGAAACATCACTTTACCAACAAACTTCTGTATAGTCAGAGTTCTGGTTTTTCCAGTAGTCATGTTCAGATGCAAAAGTTGGACTATAAAGAAGGCTGAACACTGAAGAATTTATGCTTTTAAACTGTGGGGCTGGAGAAGACTTGAGAGTCCTTTGGACTGCAAGGAGATTAAACTAGTCAATTCTAAAGGAAATCAACCCTGAATACTCATTGGAAGGACTGATATTGAAGCTGAAGCTCCAATATCTTGGCCTTCTAATGAGAAGAGCCAACTCATTGGAAAAGACTCTGATGCTTGGAAAGATTAAAGGCAAAAAGAGAAAGGGATGACAGAGGATGGAATGTTTGGATATCATCACCGACTCAATTGACATGAGTATGAGCAAACTCTGAGAGATACTGAAGGACAGGGAAGCCTGGTGCGCTGCAGTCCGTGGGACCACGAAGAGCTGGATGAGACTTAGCAACTGAATAACAACAACAGCAATATGGAGATAAGGTATGGGCATTAGGTTATCTTCTGAATTTTGTTATGATTGTTTTATTTGTAAGATTTTTAAAAACTAAAAATTTTATGTGCTTCAACCAGGCACTCTAGTTAAATATGCACTTTAATACCTGCTGCAAATCTTATATTATTTTCTCAAACAGCCTCCCCATTACCTTGCTCCATAACTGTTTTAGCTTTAGGTACCATAAGGTGTATACATTTTCTAACCATTGGTTTCACAGAGGATGAGATATGTAGGAACATGGGAATGAGGTGAGGATGGAGAGGTGTGTATAAATAGATCACTACCACAAAAAGGGGGAAAAAAAAGAGCTATTTCTATATATTGGCTAGGAACGAGTATAGTTTATGTAAAGGATGGGATATTTTCCACTTTCACCATTCTGTGGTACTTTTTTTTCTTAATATGCCCAAGTGCTGAAAATTTGCTAAAATATGTTTTATGCATTATAATCTTTGACCAGTATGCATTTTTCTTCAAAAAATGTGTATTTGGTAAGTAGAAACTGTGAATGTGTGCATGCTCAGTTTCTCCAGTCATGTCTGACTTTTTGCAAACCCATGGATTGTAGCCCACCAGGCTCCTCTGTCCTGGTGGGAATTATCCAGTATTCTTATACTGGAGTGGGTTGCCATTCTCTTCTCCAGAGGATCTTCGTGATCCAGGGATTGAGCCCACATCTACTACATCTTCTGAATTGCAGGCAGATTCTTTACTGCTGAGCCACCCGAGAAGCAGAGTAGCTGTGAATACTATCATTTTAGATCAAAATTACAAGAGTTTCCTTATTAATATTATCTGGCTGAAACTATTGCTAAAATGGGTGTATATACTGATAGTTTGCTGTTTGAGGCTGCATTCATACTTCCAAGCCCTTAGAGTAACTTATTTTTAAAAACTGGGAGCTGATAATTTACTAAATGTACATCCATAATGAATAAGCTTTGGATAAATGCCTTAGATGATTTTGTGCATATATAAGCTAATAACCTTAACTACTAAATCCATCAATAAACAGATTCTGGGTTATGTTATCATTTGATGGCATCTCTTGTGAATTTTTACATTTTAATATAGTTTACATAATTTTAAATAACTGGTTTGTGTGTGTTATGTGATTTCTCTGTTTAAAAATAAGGAAGTATTTCCGTGTGGCACCTCAGGATGCCAGCATCAAAGAAGTGTTTAGTTTAATGAAACTCCTATATGCACCTTCATGATACAAGAGCACTCTGTAAGGAAAACCAATTGTTACTCTTGGTTTGTTCTTTGCAAATTACCTTCAGTCTTTTGTTTCATTCCTTCTTGAACTAGGATATCTGCGTTATTCTGTATGTACTTCTCTTTTATTCAATATCTGATATGGTTCAAACTGATATCAACCTTCACTCTTCTTCCAAACTATTATTTTCATTTGCTCCTCTGAGTAAATATTCTTTCAAATTCTCAAAATCAGCCCAACCTGGCCCTGACCTGGCAAAGCCACTTCCATGGGAACTTTTCCAGAAAGGACTACTTTTCCCACAGCTTCTGAAGTATTTGTCCTAAACATCATTAAAAGAATCAGAAGAGTTTTACACTATGAATGCCGTTGTGGTTGAATTGATTCTATAATAAAAACATCATTATTCTTAACTATTTTCTTTAAAAGATGATTAATTGCTTTGTTGCTATGTGGACTTCGCCTAAATGGACTGTCAATGAGTATCTGGCTGATCAGTATACATGATCTGAAGTGTCATCCTTTCTTGGAAATGTACAAGGGAGTGGAATTTTTGCTTCTTTTGTTCCTGGATAATATCTAATACAAGCTGAGTAGAACATTTTTATTGATGGAAGAATTTTCCAAAATGTAATTATCATCATAGATGGTGTACCTTGTTTCTAGGTTTTATCAACTGTATAAAATAGACATATAAACATATAACTCAAATAAAATGTGACAAGTGTTCAATAATGGGAGGTAGAGATGCTAAATGAAAGCTCAGAGAATAGAATGCATTCTTGAACTGGGGCTTCAGTGAAACTGAGGTTGTCTCTAAGAATGGAAACTTTTATAAGATGAAAAATTTGCAAAAGAACATTTTAGGTTTACAGAGCACATAAAGTGTTGTAACTCAGGAAATTCTAAATTTGTAAACAATCATTTGGTATGCTTAAATAGAGAGATGGAGTGGAGGGTAAAGATTGGAAACAGGTGAGGGAAAAGGCTGGAAAACTTTTAATTATAAAGACCCTTGGGTTATAAGAGTCTTATAAGTTATAAGGGTTATCTCTCTCTCTCTCTCTCTTTTTTTTTTTTCTGAGTGTGATGACAAGCCATTACAAAAAAAAAAAAAAAAAAAAAAACCCTAAAACACAGGAGTTATATAAAAGCATGTGTGTTCAACAAAGTTCACGGGTAAAAATAAGAACTATACATTGAAGAAAGAAGAAGCTGGAGCTACAGAGACTAGTTCTGAGAATATTTCTGTAGCCCACAGAGATAAAGATAAGAGTCTGTCCTAAGGCAGTGACAATGAAAAAAGAAAAAGAGATATACAGTGCTCTGACTGATTATCTAATCTTAAATTTTTTAACTTTCTTTAACCTAAATTGAAGATACCTGATTAATATTTTCCAGGCAGAGCCTGAGTTTTCTCATGGCCATGTACTAATGCAGCAAGTAACATTCAATTACTTGACAAGTTAAATCTTTGTTCTCACAACAATACTTTCACAGTACCTTTAGTATTTTATGTTTTATTTTTTTGTTTCTTTCTTCTGCAATCATAAATCTGGTCAAACCTGTCCTCTTTCTATACTTTAAAAAAATGTGTTCACAGAAACTTCACCAAGTTATTTGACCCCAGTTGCCTCATGTCATGTCTGACTCTTGGTGATCCCATGGACTTGTACCCACCAGACTCCTCTTTTCATGGAATTATCCAGGCAAGAATACTGGAGTGGGTAGCCATGCTCTTCTCCAGGGAATCTTCCCAGCCCAGGGATTGAACCTGGGTCTCCTGCATTGCAAGCATACTCTTTCTTTTACTATATGAGCCGCCCGGGAAGCCTCATGTTTATGGAGAAAATGTACTTACTTGTTCAGTCGTATCCAACTCTTTGAGACCCCATGGATGGTAGCAAGCCAGGCTCCTCTTTCCATGGTGATTCTCCAGGCAAGAATACTGGAGTGGGGTTGCCTTGCCTTTCTCCAGGGGATCTTCCCAAGCCAGAGATGGAACCCATGTCTCCCACATTGCAGGCAGATTCTTTACCAGTTGTGCTACCAGGGAAGCCAGTCAAAATCAGATCTTCCCTTTAAAGCTAGGATACATCTATATCTATACCTTCTCCCTCTGTTACCCAAGAGCTTGTTGCTTTATGTTTTACTTGTCCCTGAGTTCTCATTGCATTCTGCTTTGCATTTAATTATGTTTGTATTTGCCCTCATCCATCTGATCCTTTACTGAGATCTTTCAGTAGGTACTACTAAAACCTAAGCAGTTTTATTTTGTTTTCTAGGTGGCTTTGGGCTTCTCAGCTGACTCAGTGGTAAAGAATCTGCCTGCCAACCCTGGAGATGCTGGAGACATGAACTCAATCCCTGGGTTGGGAAGATCCCCTGAAGGAGGAAATAACAACTCACTCCAGGATTCTTGCCTGGATAATCTCAAGGAGGAGACTAGCAGGCTATAGTCCATAGGGTCGCAAAGAGTTGGACACACCTGAGCATGCCTGCACTTTAAAAAATGACTTCAGCAGGTCTAATTAAAGTTTACCTTGAACTTACATTTAGGTTTTTTTTATGCTGAGATCATATAAAACTTGAAAATTTAAGGATGAGTTCAAGGTTTACTAATTATCAATTTCGATTAAGTCTATTTTCTGGGAAATTGTGCATAAGAATTGTGCTTGAGGTGGAGACTGACCTGACTAACAGCATAATTGTTTTGTTTTTTTCAGAAACTTGAAATTCCATGGCAGGAAACAAAAGATTAGAAAGATTTTTTTTAAGACTTGGTATCAAAAATGGATCAGTTCAGTTCAGTGCAATCACTGTCGTGTCTGACTCTTTACAACCCCATGAATCGCAGCACACCAGGCCTCCCAGTCCATCACCAACACCCAGAGTTCACTCAGACTGATGTCCATTGAGTCAGTGATGCCATCCAGCCATCTCATCCTCTGTCGTCTCCTTCTCCTCCTGCCCCCAATCCCTCCCAGCATCAGAGTCTTTTCCAATGAGTCAATTCTTTGCATGAGGTGGCCAAAATACTGGAGTTTCAGCTTTTGCATCATTCCTTCCAAAGAAATCCCAGGGCTGATCTCCTTCAGAATGGACTGGTTGGATCTCCTTGCAATCCAAGGGACTCTCAAGAGTCTTCTCCAACACCACAGTCCAAAAGCATCAATTTTTTGGTGCTCAGCTTTCTTCACAGTCCAGCTTTCTTCAGAGTCCAACTCAAACATCTATACATGACCACTGGAAAAACCATAGCCTTGACTAGGTGGACCTTAGTTGGCAAAGTAATGTCTCTGCTTTTGAATATGCTATCTAGGTTGGTCATAACTTTTCTTCCAAGGAGTAAGCGTCTTTTAATTTCATGGTTGCAATCACCATCTGCAGTGATTTTGGAGTCCCCAAAAATAAAGTCAGCCACTGTTTCCCCATCTATTTCTCATGAAGTGATGGACCAGATGCCATGATCTTCATTTTCTGAATGTTGAGCTTTAAGCCAACTTTTTCACTCTCCACTTTCAATTACATCAAGAGGCTTTTGAGTTCCTCTTCACTTTCTGTCATAAGGGTGGTATCATCTGCATATCTGGGGTTATTGATATTTCTCCCAGCAATCTTGATTCCAGCTTGTGCTTCATCCAGCCCAGCATTTCTCATGATGTACTCTGCATAGAAGTTAAATAAGCGGGGTGACAATATACAGCCTTGACGTACTCCTTTTCCTATTTGGAACCAGACTGTTGTTCCATGTCCAGTTCTAACTGTTTCTTCCTGACCTGCATATAGGTTTCTCAAGAGGCAGGTCAGGTGGTCTGGGGTTCCCATCTCTTTTAGAATTTTCCACAGTTTATTGTGATCCACACAGTCAAAGGATTTGGCATAGTCAATAAAGCAGATATAGATGTTTTTCTGGAACTCTTTTGCTTTTTCTATGATCCAGCGGATGTTGTCAATTTGATCTCTGGTTCCTCTGCCTTTTCTAAAACCAGCTTGAACATCTGGAAGTTCATGGTTCATGTATTGCTGAAGCCTGGCTTGGAGAATTTTGAGCTTTACTTTACTAGCATGTGAGATAAGTGCAGTTGTGTGGTAGTTTGAGCATTCTTTTGCATTGCCTTTCTTTCAGATTGGAATGAAAACTGACCTTTTCCAGTCCTGTGGCCACTGCTGAGTTTTCCAAATGTGCTGGCATATTGAGTGCAGCACTTTCACAGCATCATCTTTCAGGATTTGAAACAGCTCAACTAGAATTCCATCACCTCCACTAGCTTTGTTCGTAGTGATGCTTTCTAAGGCCCACTTGACTTCACATTCCAGAATGTCTGGCTCTAGGTGAGTGATCACATCATCATGATTATCTGGGTCATGAAGATATTTTTTGTACAGTGCTTCTGTGTATTCTTGCCACCTCTTCTTAATATCTTCTGCTTCTGTTAGGTCCATACCATTTCTGTCCTTTATCAAGCCCATCTTTGCATGAAATGTGCCCTTGATATCTCTAATTTTCTTTAAGAGATCTCTAGTCTTTCCCATTCTTTTGTTTCCCTCTATTTCCTTGCATTGATCACTGAGGAAGTCTTTCTTATCTCTTCTTGCTATTCTTTGGAACTTTGCATTCAGCTGTTTATATCTTTCCTTTTCTCCTTTGCTTTTCACTTCTCTTCTTTTCACAGCTATTTGTAAGGCCTCTCCAGACAGCCATTTTGCTTTTTTGCATTTCTTTTCCATGGGGATGATCTTGATCCCTGCCTCCTGTACAATGTCACAAACCTCATTCCATAGTTCATCAGGCACTCTATCTATCAGATCTAGTCCCTTAAATCTATTTCTCACTTCCACTGTATAATCATAAAGAATTTGATTTAGGTCATACCTGAATGGTCTAGTGGTTTTCCCTACTTTCTTTAATTTAAGTCTGAATTTGGTAATAATTGGAGAAGGAAGTGGAAACCCACTCCAGTATTCTTGCCTGGAGAATCCCATGGATGAAGGAGCTTTGTGGGCTACAGTCCACGGGTCGCAAAGAGTCTGACATAACTGAGAGATTTCACTTTTCTTTGGTAATACAAAGTTCATGATCTGAGCCACAGTCAGCTCCCGGTCAGTTTTTGCTGACTGTATAGAGCTTCTCCATCTTTGGCTGCAAAGAATATAATCAATCTGATTTCGGTGTTGTTGACCATCTGGTGATGTCCATGTGTAGAGTCTTCTCTTGTGTTGTTGGAAGAGGCTGTTTGCTATGACCAGTGCGTTTTCTTGGCCAAACTCTATTAGCCTCTGCCCTGCTTCATTCCATATTCCAAGGCCAAATTTGCCTATTACACCAGGTGTTTCTTGACTTCCGACTTTTGCATTCCAGTCCCCTATAATGAAAAGGACATCTTTTGGGGGTGTTAGTTCTAAAAGGTCTTATAGGTATTTTTAGAACCGTTCAACTTCAGCTTCTTCAGCATTACTGGTTGAGGCATAGACTTGGATTACTGTGATATTGAATGGTTTGTCTTGGAAACGAACAGAGATTATTCTGTTGTTTTTGAGATTGCATCCAAGTACTACATTTGGACTCTTTTGTTGACTATGATGGCTACTCCATTTCTTCTGAGGGATTCCTGCCCGCAGTAGTAGATATAATACTGCTGCTGCTGCTGCTGCTAAGTCGCTTCAGTTGTGTCCGACTCTGTGCGACCCCATAGACAGCAGCCCACCAGGCTCCCCCGCCCCTGGGATTCTCCAGGCAAGAACACTGGAGTGGGTTGTCATTTCCTTCTCCAATGGATGAAAGGGAGAAGTGAAAGTGAAGTGGCTTAGTCGTGTCCAACTCTTCGCGACCCCATGGTCTGCAGCCTACCAGGCTCCTCTGTCCTAGGATTTTCCAGGCAATTGTATTGGAGTAAGGTGCCATTGCCTTCTCCAAGTAGATATAATGGTCATGGATAAATCAACATAATTCAATGTACCACCAGTTAAATAACACTTCAAACTATGGAAATTCCAGATCATTATCTTAGACATTTAAAATAGTACATTTGAACCAACAACAATAACTTTTGACTAATAAAAATTTGGCAAGGGAATTTCCAACTCTTTAAAACCTACCTTTTAATAGCTATATCATAGTAAATGGGCTAAGTGACTTACTGATTGCTCAATGACTGTTGCTTAGGAATTACATATCTGTTTTTAACATATTAGGAGAAGAGATGATTGTTATATTTAATTCATGTTCAATAACACCCACTAATGATGATACCTCATAGTCTAATTGATGTCATTTCATGACTTACGTATTGACAGACACATTCTAGAGGGTTGAAGTGAAGCCCACTGGAGAAGCAATGATTATAATCACTTGAACCATGGTTTAAAGATGTAAATGCTGAACTTTCCAATCTCAACAAATAATTAAAGATGTATCCATTGAATCCATTACTTATGACATTTTGGTTTGACTTGCCCTCTATTTTACACCTTGCTAGTTAATGCAGCATTCACCTGAATCTATCAAGTTTTTCCTCATGAAACATGAAAAGAAGCTACTGACTTTGCAGACATATAACCTTTGTGAAATAAAAATATATTTATCTCTTTGTGGCAGAGATAAACAAGAAGCAGACTACTGCTGTGAAATAATTATGAATCTTGCTTTCAGGAAAATGACATCATTAAAAAATAATAGTGTAAAACATTGAATTTTTTTAATTTAAATTTATTTTTTTAATTGGAGGCTAATTACTTTACAATATTGTATTGGTTCTGCCACACATCAACATGAATCTGCCATGGGTGTACAGGATGGGGAACACATGTAAAACATTGAATTTTTATTTACTATATGTATAAAAATATATTACTAGGAAAAAAGATAGTCAGCTATTCATTAATTACTCTCCCCATCTCTCTAACAAGGTGGAGACTCAAAGAAGTTTTGCTAATTGAATTGACTATCAATCAAAAGGGTGGTTTTAACTTTGAGTGCAACAATAACTAGTAATGTGAGAATATATTTTTTCTAAGATCATTAAATTTCTGAGGTTTTTGTTGACTGCTTATTTTCATTTAAAAAATTTCATTTATATGAGAGATTATGACCAATGTAAAAGAGAGGAAACTTTCTATCTTTTACCAAATAAGTTAAACAGATTTTACTCTTCTCCATAGAACATTTTTTGATAGCAATTAGCATCTGATGGAAAATAAGTATAAATTCATAAGACATTTTATCAAAATTTGTATATAAAAAGTTTATAAAAATCCTTGTGGGAAATCAATAAGGTATCATTATATTAACTTTCATTTAGAGTAAAGCATTAAACTATGATTATTGAGAACACATAAATATTTTATTTCCAAAGAAAGAAATGAAAAGGGGCATTCACAAAAACAGTTAAGAAAAAAGAAATAAAGAAACAAACAATTTTAGAAGTAAATATTCAGTTTTAGCAGAAGATAAAAATTACAAATCCTAAACAAGTGTAGATTCTGAATAAAAGTTGTGAATTACAGATAGAGATTTCTGCATTGTATACCACTACTAGATTTAACTTCTAAGTTATATGATACTTCATATAACTAAAGTCAGTTTCAATGGTAAATGCATTTGTTTCTGTCACTAATGTTCAAATAAACTGCCTTTCAGCAATCTAATTTCACTTATAAGTGTGTAATTATCTAATTTTAATACATTTTGGAAATATTATCCATAATTAAACTGGTGTAGGAAAGGGAAAGAAATACAGCATTACAGCTTTGTGATTTTTACTCCAATAGTCCTTTGATGTTCTAGGCAGAATCAACCTCGCTGATATTTGCACAATGCTTGAGATACTGGGAACAAACAACCTATTGGCTGGCAGAAAGACCTCTGATCCCTTTTAAAACCAGGAAACAAGAAAGTACTATAAGAATTATAAAGCAAGTCCCTATGTCCTTATCCTAATCCCAACTTCATATCATTTGGAATGTTCAGTTCTTTTTCATTCAAAGTATATTGAATACAGGAATGATTCAGACAAAATGTTCTTCAGCTTGTCTCCACAATTCAATTTCTATTTATTAATTTTTTAAATGCCAAAAGATTGGTAGATGTTATAAAATGGATGAAACATAAAATTAAAGATAATATGTAAAGTAATATTAAATAGTCAGTCTTATGTAGCCACAGTCTGACCTGGCTTTGCAAGAACAAGGAATTCTGTTATGCATTGTGAGAGGAGAGCATCAGAGATTCCCAGACCTGAAATATATTGATATTGAGTTTACCTGAGATTACTGCCTATATTCACTTTTCATTATATCAGAATACATTTGTTGATTAGAAATCCTAAGAAAACAATGCCAAGCCCAGAAAGTGTTCCCATTCTTACTGCTTATCTTGTATATTTTCTATCTTCTGATACTATTCTCTAAAATCTAAAGAAATATGTAATATTAATTCAAATCTTAAACGAGTAATTTCATTTTAAACAAAACATAAAAATCAACAAGTCCTTCCAAATGTCCATATCATCAAATAGTTTTCAAAGCCAACAAATGATAAGTAAAAATTTATTGCTTATATTACAGGAAAAATATGAACAGTTTTTTGCATATTGCTAATAATATATTCATAGCATTCTCATGTGTAAGGTAAATCCACATTTAGCTACCACACATGACAGCAATTTTGCTATTTATAAATGGATTCATTTAACTCTATATTGTCTGCTTAATAGGTAGGGAAGCCTGCTGAATTCAGTGTATGAAAAATAAAACAGAGACCTTGCCATAAAAATCTTACAGTTTAATAATTCTGACATAGTTATTGCTTTATATTCAGACTATTACAGTATTTGAAAATTAATCATATATTTATTATGACACCAAAAAAAATGGATATTTCTGTTGCTGGTAGAGAAGCTGAAAGAGGGAAAACATTGTGATGTTTTTATAAACCTGTCAATTTCCATATTTTCAGAAAAGAAACCTGAGTTCTTTCCACTACATTAAACTTTCATGCACGTTTAAGTGAAACAATATTTTATAATACATATTTAGCATAATATGAAAGAAACAAAGGTAAAGAAAACTATTAAAAGCAGAGAAATAAAATAACATATTATCTTCAAAGTATAAAAGCATGATTTAAAGCTGACTTCTCCAATTAGCAAGGTTGCAAGATACAGGATCGCTAGTCTAAAAGAGAAAACAATTCAAATATTCATTAAATAGAGAATGAACAAGTAAAATATACTATATCCATGTAATAGAATGAAGTCATCATCTAAAAATAATGAGCTAATTAAATTTGTCTGAAGTATAATATATAAAAACATCAAATTACTATGTTGTACATCTAAAACTAATATAGCATTGTAGATCAACTATGCTTCAATAATATTTTTAATTTAAAAATTTAAAAAATGAGTTATTGATATGTAAAGGAACAGGGATGAATCACAGAATAATTATTCTGAATGAAATAATTCAGAACAAAATATTATGTATAGCACAGTTTCTTTTGCATATATTTCTGGAAAGTGCAAACCAATATACAGTGAGAAGAAGTAGACTGGCTGTTGCTGTTTCTTTGGAATGAGTGGGCTGTGGAGAGGCATGTAGGGGAATGGGAATACTTTGGTCTAATGGATTTGTTCACTCTCTTGATTGTGACAACTGCCTGGATGCATACACATGCCCAATATATTAAAGTATAGAGTTTATTATATATTCTCTGTATGCCAATTATATCATAATCAAGGTATTTTCAAAAAAGAGGTTGAGATAATTCCAAAATATTTTCAGCTCCTGAAAGTGTAATAGTTGCTCAGTCATGTTCGGCTCTTTTTGACCCCATAGACTGTAGCAAGCCAGGCTCCTCTGTCCATAAAATTCTCCAGGTAAGAATACTGGAGTGGACTGCCATTTCCTTCTTCAGGAGATCTCCTAGGGAAAAACAAACAAACAAACAAAAAAGTGAAAATGAATGAATTTGCTTTTGTTCTTGTGGAAAACACATAAATGCACACAAGTGAATTGTTGTCAGTTTGAAAAGTTGTGTGAGAGCAATGTGGATGACACAGAGTTGGTCCCAAAGGAAGGTGCAGGTACATCTGCCTTGGAGTGTTAAGGAAGGAATGCTTGACTTAGTTTATGCATGCTAAGCCGCTTCAGTCGTATCTGACTCTGTGCAATCCTATGGGCTGTAGCCCCCCAGGCTCCTCTGTCCATGGGATTCTCCAGGCAAAAATACTGGAGTGGGTGGCCATGCCCTCCTCCAGGGGATCTTCCCCACCCAGGGATCCAACCTACTTCTCTAATATCTCCTGCATTGGCAGGCAGGTTCTTTACCACTAAAGTCTATCACTAAAGATTTACTTCAGGATTAGTTATTTTTTTCTTACTTCCCTACATACCACTCAAACCCTAAAAGGGCAAATTGAGGAGAAAAGACAGAAATAAAAGCCTCAGTGTGTTTTGAATTCTTTTCTGGAGGCAACAGTTAGCGAAGTTGGTCTTGCTCCTTGGAGAAGTTTTTGGGATCTAATGAGACCAAGAAGGTCTGGTCTTTACAGTGACTGGGGAAGTCCATCTGACATGTAATAGGCAAGGGCTAGAGGGTCTGGATGTCCTGCAATGCCAGGGAAGTGAAAATAGAAACAAATGGAAAACAAAACAAATGCCTAACAGTCCATTATCCTATTGTCTATCCACCTATCAACCTATCTATATACTTATTACCTCTCTGCCTATTTTGTCATCATAAGCAAATTGCTTTATTTCTTGTCTTCTAATTCCTAATCAATAAACATCCTACTGCATAGGATTGCTGTGAAAATGAGATGAGATAATGCATAAGGATTTCAGCAAAATACCAAACACATTGTTTACTAAATGTTAGCTATTATTACCAAGGAAAATTAGGTTTATTGAAAGGAAAAACAGAAAAGTTAAAAAGATAAGCAGCTCCCACCATGTAACTATCTCCATTTTGGGATTTGGTATGTCATTCCAGACTTTCAAATAGTTATAACTTAAAAAAAAATCATTTCTGTTTTTATTTCTGTTTTTAAAGCACTTCTGAGGAGGAAGAAGGAATCAATGACCATGCCGACAAACAAAAAATACACTTCATGAATGGGGATGAATTAGGATTTTTCTATCTTCATAATTGTAACATAAAGCAAAACTTCTTCCTAAAATCTTTTGGAACATTAAGAATAGAGGTTTGATAAATGCTCTATGCTGACATACACATGAGTGATTAAGGCAAGAGAGGATTGGTTGTTTATCCATAACATCATATAAAATTATCAAAGATAGGCATTTATATTTGGAAAATATATCTTATTTTAGTTTTTGTGGTATAGAATAATAAGAAAGATTTTCGCTAACTTTGAAATGACATTTCTTTATCTCAAGAAGCTACATAAAACATAAAGTGAATGACTCATATTTGGCAATAGTATTGAAAAATAAGAAAAATCCATAAGACTCTGAGCAGCCTATATGAAAGTCAAAGCTTTTGATATCAATAATGTAAATTTAGGAGGAAAAATAAAACAATAAATTCTGTTTTTTTGTTTTTTAAGTTTTTAGGTTAGCCTGTCTGCCGTTCGAAACCCAATAAAATCTAAATAATACAGCTAAGAGTCTAGATTTCCTACAAGTCACTAGTGTTTAAAGACAGTAGGTCCTCTTGAATTAGACAGTATATATCACCTTATGGCCCATGAGATTCTATTAATTAATATCCATGACATGCCATGGGGTGTGTGCCTGATAGGCACTGTATGAATTCAAGTTATGTTTATTTCAGAATGGCTAAAGGACACTGAAGAATAAAGATTGTGTGTACTTTGAAAATAAAGCAAAAGACTTGGCAGAATGTAGAAATACTTCAAAGAAGAGACTTCTAACTCCAGGGTAAAAAAGATTCATCTGCATGAGGCAGGAAAAGACATGGAAAATGGGTCTCCTTTCCCTTGAATTTTTCATTTCTAATATGACAAAATGCATTAATTAATGATTTTTCTTTCAATCAGCTTTTTAAAACAAACATATATAGCTTATCAGACTAAATAAAACACATCCTTTCCAGAAAATGGTCTATTATTTCCAGTTATTTTTCTAGATAATTTGGCGGCAATATAGTGACTGCTGGGGCTTCCTTGGTAGCTCAGCTGGTAAAGAATCCACCTGCAGTGCAGGAGACCCCCGTTCTATTCCTGGGTTGGGAAGATCCCCTGGAGGAGGGCTTGGCAACTGACTCTTATCGACAGAGGAGCCAGGCGGGCTACAGTCCATGAGGTTGCAGAGAGCACAGCACACGTAGTAAGTGCTATATTGTTTTAAATTGAGTTAATTTAAGGATACTGCTCACCATTGTTGCATCATCATCGTTTAAGCAATTAGCCAAATGTTAGGGGAATACTTGTCCAACTTAATATAGATTTAATATTTGATTTGAATTATTGAAGAACTGTTCTATTTATGTGACCACAGATTATGTATTCAGAATATATTTCAACATATGGAGACCTCTGATATAAGTGCTGCATAATGAGTTTCATATAACTTAGCTTTTTCATGCAAAAATTTTAATTAATATGTATTTTAAGTGTATGCTAAAATAGTATATTTTAATCAAAAGGGAAGGTAAAAGAAGGAAATAGACTAAAACTACAAGATTAAAAAATAATAATTCTAGTACGTTGATATGTTATTTCCAGGTTTATTAAAATATACTTCCTACTTTTGTGTATATTAGAAAAATTCCATAATAAAAATTTAAAAGATTATGAGTGAGTGAAAGTCTCTCAGTCATGTCCGACTCTATGTGACTCCATGAACTATACAGTTCATGAAATTCTTCAGGCCAGAATACTGAAATGGGTAGTGTTTCCTTTCTCCAGATGGGCTCAAATAAGATGAGTAATGTAAGTAAAAAGCTTTCAAATGTAAAAGAGTTTACAATTAAATTATTATCATACACTACACTAGACTGTATAAAATACTGCAGTTTTTCCTGTGCAATATATAGTAATGACTTTGCTTTCTAGACCTCAGTTGACTATAATAACATAATTACTTCCAGTTTCAACTAATGTTCAGTTCAATTCAGTTCAGTCACTCAGTCATGTCCAAGTCTTTGCAACCCCATGAACCGCAGAACACCAGGCCTCCCTGTCCATCATCAACTCCCGGAGTTCACCCAAACTCATGTCCACTGAGTCGATGATGCCATCCAACCATCTCATCCTCTGTCGGCCCCTTCTCCTCCTGCCTTCTACTTTCCCAGCATCAGGGTCTTTTCCAATGAGTCAGCTCTTCACATCAGGAGGCCAAATATTGGAGTTTCAGCTTCAACATCAGTCTTTCCAGTGAACACACAGGACTTATCTCCTTTAGGATGGACAGGTTGGATCTCCTTGCAGTCCAAGGGACTCGCAAGAGTCTTCTCCAAAACCACAGTTCAAAAGAATCAATTCTTCAGCACTCAGCTTTCTTCACAGTCCAACCTTACATCCATACATGACCACTGGAAAAACCATAGCCTTGACTAGATGGACCTTTGTTGACAAAGTAATATCTGTGCTTTTTAGTATGCTGTCGAGGTTGGTCATAAATTTCCTTCCAGGAAGTAAGCGTCTTATAATTTCATGGCCACAATCACCATCTGCAGTGATTTTGGAGCCCTCCAAAATAAAGTTAGCCACTGTTTGCCCATCTATTTCCCATGAAGTGATGGGGCCAGATGCCATAATCTTCGTTTTCTGAATGTTGAGCTTTAAGCCAACTTTTTCACTCTCCACTTTCACTTTCATCAAGAGGCTTTTTAGTTCTTCTTCACTTTCTGCCATAAGGGTGGTGTCATTGCATATCTGAGTTTATTGATATTTCTCCCAGCAATCTTGATTCCAGCTTGTGCTTCTTCCAGCCCAGCATTTCTCATGATGTACTCTGCATAGAATTTAAATAAGAAAGGTGACAATATACAGCCTTAACACAAGTCTCCTTTTCCTATTTGGAACCAGTCTGTTGTTCCATATCCAGTTCTAACTGTTGCTTCCTGACCTGCATACAGGTTCTCAAGAGGCAGCTGAGGTGGTCTGATATTCCCATCATTTTCAGAATTTTCCACAGTTTCTTGGAATCCACACAGTCAAAGGCTTTGGCATAGTCAGTAAAGCAGAAAGAGATGCTTTTCTGGAACTCTTTTGTTTTTTTGATGATCCAGCAGATGTTGGCAATTTGATCTCTGGTTCCTCTGCCTTTTCTAAAGCCAGGTTGACCATCTGGTTCACGTATTGCTAAAGCCTGGCTTGGAAAATTTTGAACATTACTTTACGGGCATGTGAGATGAGTGCAATTGTATGGTAGTTTGAGCAATCTTTGGCATTGCCTTTCTTTGGGATTGGAATGAAAACTGAACTTTTCCAGTCCGGTGGCCACTGCTGAGTTTTCCAAATGTGCTGGCATATTGAGTGCAGCACTTTCACAGCATCATCTTTCAGGATTTGAAATAGCTCAACTGGAATTCCATCACCTCTACTAGCTTTGTTTGTAGTGATGCTTCCTAAGCCCACTTGATTTCACATTCCAGGATGTCTGGCTCTAGGTGAGTGATTACTCCATCATGATTATCTGGGTTGTGAAGATCTTTTTTGTACAGTTCTTCTGTGTATTCTTGCCACCTCTTCTTAGTATCTTCTGCTTCTGTTAGGTCCATACCATTTCTGTCCTTTACTGAGCCCATCTTTGCAAAAAATGTTCCCTTGGTATGTCTAGTCTTCTTGAAGCAATCTCTAGTCTTTCCCATTCTGTTCTTTTCCTCTATTTCTTTGCATTGATTGCTGAGGAAGGCTTTCTTATCTCTCCTTGCTATTCTCTGGAACTCTGCATTCAACTGGGTATATATTTCCTTTTCTCCTTTGCTTTTTGCTTCTCTTCTTTTCACAGCTACTTGTAAGGCCTCCTCAGACAGCCATTTTGCTTTTTTGCATCTTTTTCATGGGGATGGTCTTTATCCCTGTCTCCTGTACAATGTTCACGAACCTCCAGCCATAGTTCATCAGGTACTCTGTCTATCAGATCTAGTCCCTTCAATCTATTTTTCACTTCTACTGTATAATCATAAAGAATTTTATTTAGATCATACCTGAATGGTCTAGTGGTTTTCCCCACTTTCTTCAATTTAAGTCTGAAATTGCTAATGAGGAGTTCATGATCTGGGCCACAGTCAGCTCCTGGTCTTGTTTTTGCTGACTTATAGAGCTTCTTCATTTTTGGCTGCAAAGAACATAATCAGTCTGATTTCGGTGTTGGCCATCTGGTGATGTCCATGTGTAGAGTCTTCTCTTGTGTTTTTGGAAGAGGGTATTTGTTATGACCAGTGCATTCTCTCAGCAAAACTCTATTAGTCTTTTCCTTGCTTCATTTTGCACTCCAAGGCCAAATTTGCCTGTTACTCCAGGTGTTTCTTGACTTCCTACTTTTGCATTCCAGTCCCCTATAATGAAAAGGACATCTTTTTTTGGGCATTAGTTCTAGAAGGTGTTGTAGGTTTTCATAGAACTGTTCAACTTCAGCTTCGTGAGTATTACTCGTCGGGGAATTGACTTCAATTACCGTGATATTGAATGGTTTGCCTTGGAAACGAACAGAGATCATTCTGTCATTTCAGAGATTGCATCCAATACTGCATTTTCGACTCTTTTGTTGACCATGATGGCTACTCCATTTCTTCTAAGGGATTCCTGCCCACAGTAGTAGATATTATGGTCATGAGTTAAATTCATCCATTCCAGTCCATTTTAGTTTGCTGATTCTTAGAATGTCGACATTCACTCTTGCCATCTCCTGTTTGATCACTTCCAATTTGCCTTGATTAATGACCTAACATTCCAAGTCCATTTATTAATTCCAGGTCCATTAACATAAATTAATGTATATACATTCAATTTATGCTTCTAAAGAAAAAAATAAAAATGATTAATTTTCATGTAGTATGTTGGAAAATACATAGTACTTGTCATCCTTTTGTTTTTATCAAATAATGCACTTCTAAGTTGTTTTATGGGCTTCCCTAATGGCTAAGACTGTATAGTGTCTGCCTGCAATGTAAAAGACATGGGTTCAATCCCCACACTTGGAAGATGCCCTGAAGAAGGAAATGGCAACCCACTCCAGTACTTTTGCCTGGAAAATGCCATAGATGGAGGAGCCTGGTAGGCTACAATCCAGGGGATCCCAGAGTCATTTTTGGAAAGTTGTTTCATGCATTTTGGCAAGGTTATCACCAACACTGAGTAATCTGCTGTATGTGTGTGCTCAATCACTTAAATATCTCTTAAAATATAAAAAAAAAATTAGGAAAGAAATATAAAATATCAATAAAACATGAGGGGGAATTCTGAAATTTGTTGTCAAAATTTAGGAAATCAAAGGTCTAAAAATATATTGTTGAGAAAACATAATGGTCTTTCTGTATCATAACCCTAAGAGATAAAGCTTTTATATATTTATTAATATTTTTCTTCTTTTAAAATGTAAAAAAACATGATAAATTATATTGAAATCAGGAAAAATTATTGCCAATTTTGATTTTTAAGAATTTTAACTATTGTTATAATCTTAAAACATAGGTAAAAAATAGGTAATGTATAAAGTAGAAAGTGGCTAATTTTTTTTTTTAAGTAGCAATCTCTCTACCTAAATAATTTAGGGCATCACTGTCAGCATCTTTAAAAGAAATCATTTGCTTTTATTCAACCACAACTAAATAAAATGTACCTTATACTGATTTCCATATAATGAAAAAAGCATATAAAACTTTTATAAAATTTTTATTTGTAGTATGATTCCATCTCAGAACTTTTAAAACTTTCTTACTGTTCAATATACATTTCACTGATACAAACTAAATTTTCTTGTTCAAATTTAACTGGTAAGTAACAGAGCATAAAGCATATATTTCTAGAAATATATGAACAAGGAACAGAAGCAAATGACAGCATAGATTCAGCTTGTTGATCTTTTTCCCTCAATAAAAATAACCCACAAATTGAGAATTATAATATCTTAAGAAACTATGGCAGGATGAAGAGTGAGATACTAAAGTTTCTCAAACAATAGTGTTGAACAACTTGGACTGCAAACTGGCTTTGTCTTTGTCAAGAAACTATTGGTAAGTGCATATACCAGCCTGTATAAAGAAACATTCTAGTCTGTATGACTTGCTTATACTTATAATAAACAGTCACTCCACAGGAAACAAAATGATAATAATATTTTCATGTAGGATCCATTTATATCAGGGAACCCTCTAGTTATTTTATTTCCCAAGTAACTTAACTCAGGAAAGGAGGTGCTTGTCCAGTGCAAATAGCACTCTTAAGATTAGGCATATTTTCTACCAAATTTATTACCCAGTATCCTTCTTTGGTTAAGAATGATCAATTATAAAATTGATTTAAATAAAGTTGAACCAATGCTGATGACATCTAGTCATCTGAAAATGTCCTAGAAAGACTTAAAACTTGACAGCTATTCATAAACACCTAATTTAAATAGGTCCTTGAGACACCTTGGCTCTGATTAGGGAAATGAAACTAAATTATATAACTAAAAATGTATTGAAGCAGATCCACATGTAACTTTAGATTGACACAGATTATAATTTAATAGATGTTCAAATGAAATACATCTGGGTTAGAGAGTTGTAGATAAAACTAGAGAAGACTTGTAAAATTATAATTATTTATCTAAAATTTTTGGAATCTGGTAAGTATGATGACTAAGTAAACTGGTATACCAATGCAAATTCTTATTTGTGTACTGGTATACCAGGTACCGGAGAAGGCAATGGCACCCCACTCCAGTACTCTTGCCTGGAAAATCCCATGGATGGAGGAGCCTGGTAGGCTGCAGTCCATGGGGTCACTAGGAGTTGGACACGACTGTGTAACTTTCAAGTAGACAACCTGAGCGACTTAAGTTTCACTTTTCACTTTCATGCACTGGAGAAGGAAATGGCAAGCCACTCCAGTGTTCTTGCCTGGAGAATCCCAGGGATGGGGGAGCCTGGTGGGCTGCCATCTCTGGGGTCGCACAGAGTCAGACACGACTGAAGTGACTTAGCAGCAGCATGCCAGGTACAAGCATATGTCAACACCTTAATCCTCAAATCACTGTGATGTTACAGAAACTTCTCTTTTCTAAAAGACATTATATTTTTTTTTGGTGATTTTGCATAATTCTAGTCATTTTCTTTAATTTTATTAATATAGTGCTGTATCAATAAGGTCAAAGTAAGATCAGGATGGATATGTCAGTGTGCATTTTCATTCTGGAGTAAAACTGAGAATTAGTACAGGATATTGTAAGATAGGAGCATGTCTTCATTTATTGTCTATTTTTTTTTTACTCTCAACACAGATATTCTTTTCCTGAAGTCTATCAGAAAATATATCTTACCTACTGTCTATAAATTTCAAATGTAGAGTGTAATAAGAAAGAAACCATATTGGTTTTGATTTCTTGAAAAAAAGAATTTAGATAAAGCATTTTACAAATTACATAAATAAAACATGAGACTATTTAGTAAATATTTTTGAATAGATTTAGGTTCATAATTTTCATTGGAAGAAATCAAGAAAAAAATGTGCCAGATAAATATGTGACAAAACATTTGACAGTTTCAGGGAATTTGGTGAAAAATCTGTACCAGGTGTAATATTTGTTCCTCTTATTACCCATGGCTAATATTGCTAACTGGTGGCATTATTTCCAAAAGAGCACATATTTGAACTTAGAACCCTTTTTTTTTTAATCTTATTTTTTTAATTTTATTTTATTTTTAAACTTTACAATATATCACTCCAGGCAATTATTGTGAAACAATGAGAACTGGCTTTCAAGATGAAAATTATCTGCCATGCTTGGCCTGGTACCAAAGAAGAACAAATAGTCAAGTGAAAGTATAATATTTAACTGAGGACGTGAGGCCTTACAAAACTTGATTTTGTATTGAGGCAACTTCCAAGTCAGCTTTCTAGCTGTTAGCAAAGACACATGGCAATGAATAGAGAAAGTGAGAGAAAGAAGAAATATTACTATAAGAGAGTAAATAAGTCATGGCCTTATTTGGGCAGAACATACTATATCATTCCCATTGCGAACAGGTAAAACATTTCCAGTATATTTAGCAACATACACAATTACACGCACACACAATATTTTCTGTACTGTACACCACAACTGCAGAAAAACTGAACTGTGAAAATATTTCTCTTCCCCAATATTAGTAACCCTAGTCATACTACCCAGAAAATAGAGTGGGTATTGTTGATAACATGAAATCCTTGGCTAAGCTAGCTCTATGGATTTGGAGGGTACAGATATTCTAGTTATTGAATCACTTTTAAGATAGAAAAAAAAAAATTAGAAACTAGCCCATGTTCTGAAGGAAATAACAAGTAATCTCTGGACAAACTCTGAGGCAGTTGTTTAAAGACACAATACTTTCAGTTCAGTTCAGTTCAGTTCATTCACTTAGTCATGTCCAACTCTTTGTGACCCCATGGACTGCAGCACACCGGGCCGCCTTGTCCATAGCCAACTCCTGGAGAATACTCAAACTCATGTCCATTGAGTTGGTGATGCCATTCAACCATATCATCCTCTGTCATCCCCTTCTCCTTCTGGCTTCAATCTTTCCCTGCATCAGGGTCTTTTCAAATGAGTCAGCTCTTCACATCAGGTGGTCAAAGTATTGGAGTTTCAGCTTCAGCATTAGTCTTTCCAATGAACACTCAGGACTGATCTCCTTTACGATGGACTGGTTGGAACTCCTGGCTGTCCAAGGGACTCTCAAGAGTCTTCTCCAACATCACAGTTCAAAAGCATCAATTCTTCAGCACGCAGCTTTCTTTACAGTCCAACATTCACATCCATACATGACTACTGGAAAAACAATAGCTTTGACTAGATGGACCTTTGTTGACAAAATAATGTCTCTGCTTTTTAATATACTATCTAGTTTTGTCATCGCTTTTCTTCCAAGGAGCAAGCGTCTTTTAATTTCATTGCTGAAGTCACCATCTGCAGTGATTTTGGAGCCCCCAGCAAATAAAGTCTGTCCCTCTTTCTGTTTCCCCATCTATTTGTCATGAAGTGATGAGACCAGTAACCCCACGTCCAAGGAGCGGCGGCTGCATGGGCAAAGGAGGGCTGAGAGGAGCTACTCCATGTTCAAGGCCATGAGGAGCAGCCATAAGGAGATACTCCTCATCCAAGGTAAGGAGCAGTGGATGTGCTTTGCTGGAGCAGCCGTGAAGAGATACCCCACGTCCAAGGTAAGAGAAACCCAAGTAAGACAGTAGGTGTTGAGAGAGGGCATAAGAGGGCAGACACACTGAAAACATGATCACATAAAAGTAGCCAATCTGATCATACTGACCAAAGCCTTATCTAACACAATGAAACTAAGCCATGCCATGTGGGGCCACTAAAGATGGACAGGTCTGACAGAATGTGGTCCACTGGAGAAGGGAATGGCAAAACACTTCAGTTTTCTTGCCTTGAGAACCCCATGAACAGTATGAAAAGGCAAAATGAAAGGATACGGAAAGAGGAACTCCCCAGGTCGGTAGGTGCTCAATATGCTACTGGAGATCAGTGGAGAAATAACTCCAGAAAGAATGAAGGGATGGAGCCAAAGCAAAAACAATACCCAATTGTGGATGTGACTGGTGATAGAAGCAAGGTCCGATGCTATAAAGAGCAGTATTGCACAGGAACCTGGAGTGTCAGGTCCATGAATCAAGGCAAATTGGAAGTGGTCAAACAGGAGATGGCATGAGTGAATGTCAACATTCTAGAAATCAGCGAACTAAAATGGACTGGAACGGGAGAATTTAACTCAGATGACCATTATATCTACTACTGCAGGCAGGAATCCCTGGAAGAAATGGAGTAGCCATCATGGTCAATGAAAGAGTCCAAAATGCAGTACTTGGATGCAATCTCAAAAAAGATAGAATGATCTCTGTTCGTTTCCAGGACAAACCATTCAATATCATGGTAATCCAAGCCTATGCCCCAGTGCTAAAGAAGCTGAAGTTGAATGTTTCTATGAAGACCTACAAGACCTTTTAGAACTAACACCCCGAAAAGATGTCCTTATCATTATAGGGGACTGGAATGCAAAAGTAGGAAGTCAAGAAATACCTGGGGTAACAGGCAAATTTGTCCTTGGAATACAGAATGAAGCAGGGCAAAGGCTAATAGTGTTTTGCCAAGAAAATGCACTGGTCATAGCAAACACCCTCTTCAAACAACACAAGAGAAGACCCTACATATGGACTTCACCAGATGGTCAACACCAAAATCAGATTGATTATATTCTTTGCAGCCAAAGATGGAGAAGCTCTATACAGTCAGCAAAAACAAGACCAGGAGCTGACTGTGGCTCAGATCATGAACTCCTTATTGCCAAATTCAGACTTCAATTGAAGAAAAAGGAGAAACTACTAGACCATTCAGGTATGACCTAAATCAAATCCCTTATGATAATACAGTGGAAATGAGAAACAGATTTAAGGGACCAGATCTGATAGATAGGGTGCCTGATGAACTATGGATGGAGGTTCGTGACATTGTACAGGAGACAGGGATCAAGGCTATCCCCAAGGAAAAGAAATGCAAAAAAAGCAAAATGGCTGTCTGAGGAGGCCTTACAAATAGCTGTGAAAAGAAGAGAAGCAAAAAGCAAAGGAGAAAAGGAAAGATATAAGCATCTGAATGCAGAGTTCCAAAGAATAGCAAGAAGAGATAAGAAAGCCTTCTTCAGCAATCAATGCAAAGAAATAGAGGAAAACAACAGAATGGGAAAGACTAGAGATCTCTTAAAGAAAATTAGTGATACCAAGGGAATATTTCATGCAAAGATGGACTAAATAAAGGACAGAAATGGTATGGACCTAACAGAAGCAGAAGACACTAAGAAGAGGTGGCAAGAATACACAGAAGAACTGTACAAAAAAGATATTCACGACCCAGAATATCACAACGGTGTGATCTCTCACCTAGAGCCAAACATCCTGGAATGTGAAGTCAAGTGGGCCTTAGAAAGCATCACTACGAACAAAGCTAGTGAAGGTGATGGAATTCCAGTTGAGCCATTTCAAATCCTGAAAGATGATGCTGTGAAAGTGCTGCACTCAATATGCCAGCAAATTTGGAAAACTCAGCAGTGGCCACAGGACTGGAAAAGGTCAGTTTTCATTCCAATCGCAAAGGAAGGCAATGCCAAAGATTGCTCAAACTACCGTACAATTGCAGTCATCTCAGAGGCTAATAAAGTAATGCTCAAAATTCTGCAAGCGAGGCTTCAGCAGTGAACTTCAGAACCATGAATTTCCAGATGTTCAAGCTGGCTTTAGAAAAGGCAGAGGAACCAGAGATCAAGTTGCCAACATCCGCTGGATCATCGAAAAAGCAAGAGGGTTCCAGAAAAACATCTATTTCTGCTTTATTGACTATGCCAAAGGCTTTGGCTCTGTGGACCACAATAAACTGTGGAAAATTCTGAAAAAGATGGGAATACCAGACCTGCCTCTTGAGAAACCTATAGGCAGGTCAGGAAGCAACATTTAGAACTGGAAATGGAACAACAGACTGATTCCAAATAGGAAAAGCTGTACGTCAAGATGTACATTGTCACTCTAAATCATGAGAAATGCTGAGTTGAAAGAAGCACAAGCTGGAATCAAGTTTGCCAGGAGAAATATCAATAACTTCAGATTTGCAGATGACACCACCCTTATGACAGAAAGTGAAGAGGAACTCAAAAGCCTTTTGATGAAAGAGAAAGAGGAGAGTGAAAAAGTTGGCTTAAAGCTCAACATTCAGATAATGAAGATCATGGCATCTGGTCCCATCACTTCATGGCAGAAAGATGGGGAAACAGCAGAAACAGTGTCAGACTTTTTTTGGGGGGGGGAGCGGGGCTCCAAAATCACTGCAGATGGTGATTGCAGTCATGAATTTAAAAGACACTTACTCCTTGGAAGGAAAGTTATAACCAACCTAGATAGCATATTCAAAAGCACAGACACTACTTTGCCAACAAAGGTTGTCTAGTCAAGGCTATGGTTTTTCCAGTGGTCATATATGGATGTGAGAGTTGGACTGTGAAGAAAGCTGAGTGCTGTAGAATTGATGCTTTTGAATTGTGGTATTGGAGAAGACTCTTGAGAGTCCCTTGGACTGCAAGGAGATCCAACCAGTCCATTCTAAAGGAGATCAGATCTGGGATTTCTTTGAAAGGAATCATGTAAAGCTGAAACTCCAGTACTTTGGCCACCTCATGCGAAGAGTTGACTCATTGGAAAATACCCTGATGCTGGGAGGGATTGGGGGCAGGAGGAGAAGGGGACGACAGAGGATGAGATGGCTCGATGGCATCATCGACTCGATAGACATGAGTTTGAGTGAGCTCTGGGAGTTGGTGATGGACAGGGAGGCCTGGAGTGCTGGGATTCATGGGCTCTCAGAGGCAGACACGACTGAGCGACTGAACTGAACTGAAATGAAATGAACTGATGGGACCAGATGCCATGATCTTAGTTTTTTGAATGTTGAATTTTAAGCCAATTTTCACTCTCCTCTTTCACTGTCATTAAGAGACTCTTTAGTTACTCTTACGTTACGTGGTGGCATCTGCATATCTGAGGTTATTGATATTTCCTGGAAATCTTGATTCCAGCTTGTGCTTCATCCAGCCCAGCATTTCTCATGATGTACTCTTGTATAGAAGTTAAATAAGCAGGGTGACAATATACAGCCTTGATGTACTCCTCTCCTGATTTGGAACCAATCTGTTGTTCTATGTCTAGTTTTAACTGTTCCTTCGTGACCTGCATACAGATTTCTCAAAAGGCAGGTCAAGAGGTCTGGTATTCCCATCTCTTTCAGAATTTTCCACAGTGTGTTGTGATCCACACAAAGGCTTTGGCATAGTCAATTAAGCAAAAGTAGGTGTTTTCCTGGAACTCTCTTGCTTTATTTATGATCCAGCATATGTTAGGAATTTGGTCTCTAGTTCTTCTGCCTTTTCTAAATCCAGCTTGAACATCAGAAATCTCATGGTTCAGGTACTGTTGACACCTGGCTTGGAGAATTTTGAGCATTACTTTAAGAGTGTGTGAGATGAGTTTAATTGTGCAGTAGTTTGAACATTCTTTGGCATTGCCTTTCTTTGGGATTGGAATGAAAACTGATCTTTTCCAGTCCTGTGGCCACTGCTAAGTTTTCCAGATTTGCTGGCAAATTGAGTGTAGCACTTTCACAGCATCATCTTTTAAGATTCAAAATAGCTCAACTGAAATCCCATCACCTCCACTAGTTTTGTTTGCAGTGATTCTTCCTAAGGCCCACTTGACTTTCCGTTCCAGGATGTCTGACTCTAGGTGAGTGATCACACCATCGTGATTATTTGGGTCATCAAGTTTTTTTTGTATAGTTCTTCTATGTATTCTTGCCACCCTTTCTTAATATCTTCGGCTTCTGTTAGATTCATATCATTTCTGTCCTTTATTGTGCCCATCTTTGTATGGAATATACCCTTGGTATCTCTAATTTTTTTTTAAAAAGATCTCTGGTCTTTCCCATACTGCTGTTTTCTGCTATTTATTTGCCTTGATCACTGAGGAAGGCTTTCTTCTTGTCTTGCTATTCTGAAACTTTACATTAAAATGGCTATGTCTTTCATTTTTCCTTTCCCTTTTGCTTCTTTTCTTTTCGCAACTCTTTCTAAGGCCTCCTCAGACAACCATTTTGCCTATTTGCATTTATTTTTCTTGGGGTTGGTATTGATCCCAGCCTACTGTAGAATCTCACCCACCTCCATCCATAGTTTTTCAGGCACTCTGTTAATCAGATGTAATCCCTTGAATCTATTTGTTACTTCCACTGTATAATTGTAAGGGATTTTATTTAAGTCATACCTGAATGTTCTAGTAGTTTCTCCTTTTTCTTCAATTTAAGTCTGAATTTGGCAATAAGGAGTTCATGATCTGAGCCACAGTTAGCTCCTGGTCTTGTTTTTGCTGACTGTATAGAGCTTCTCCATCTTTGGCTGCAAAGAATATAATCAATCTGATTTTGCTATTGACCATCTGGTGGTGTCCATGTGTAGAGTCTTCTCTTGTGTTGTTGGAAGGTGGGTGTTTGCTATGACCAGTGCGTTCTCTTGGGAAAACTCTATCAGCCTTGCCCTGCTTCACTCTGTACTGCAAGGCCAAATATGCTGTTACCCCAGGTATTTCTTGACTTCCTACTTTTTCATTCCAGTCCCCTATAATGAAAAGGACATCTTTTTTTGGGTGTTAGTTCTAATATGTCTTGTAGATCTTCATAGAATCATTCAACTTCAGCTTCTTCAGTGTTACTGGTTGGGGCATAGACTTGGATTACTGTGATATTGAATAGTTTGCCTTGGAAACAAATAGAGCTCATTCTGTTGTTTTGAGATTGCAATACTTTGGAATACTTTATGTACTTCTTCCAATACTTTACCTCAACCTCATTTAAGAAAAATTGTTAAATAAGAAGAATAAAGTATCAAGAAAATGACTCTGAGGAAAAGAAAAAGAATCCAAGGAGTTAGAGAGCAACATATCAGAACTATAGAAGCAAAAACTAGAAAGCAAAATATCAAGTAATTCTTAGAGCATAGAACATGTCAAGAAATAAATGAGTGTATCAAGATAATGATTGAGGTTTAATATGTATTTCCTATTGGACTATCAGGACAGGCTTTTTACAAATAAATTTATGACATTACTGGAAAATGAAAAAATATGTCTGTAGCTGACCAACAACATTAACGAATTCACAAAGAATAAAAATATATAAAATTATACAAAGGGATGAAATTTCATAGAAACATATTTGGACAAAGATTGGTGTAAATTATGAGTGATTCCAAGGATACCACACACTTTAGGCAACAAATACAGAGACTAAATTGGGAAGATGAAGTGAGTGTGAGATATATAAATTGGCTATTACATCTGTGATGGTTAATTCTATATGTCAACATGGAGGATGGTTTTGGATGAAGTTAACCTTTAAACCAATAATTTTTGGGTAAGCAGTTTGTCTTCAGTAATGTGACTGGACTTCATCCACAGATGAAGGACTGAATAGAAAAAAAGTCTAGTCTCCTCTGAGGAAGAAGGAACTCTATAGCATACTGTTTTCGATATAGAGTTACCCCATTGGCATTCCTGTTTCTCTGTGTATTGGCTTTCATACTGGAAATACACCATCAGCAGCCCTCTTCTTCAGCCTACTCACCCACACTCTAAACTTTGGACATACCAGCCTTCATAACCACACTAGCCAATACCTTATTATCTATCTATTTACATACCTACCTACCTATATATCTACCTACAAATCTACATGTATGTTATTGGTGTGTTTCTCTGAGAACACTGATAAATACAAATTTTGATCCCAAGATTGATTCTAGAGGAACAGAATTGTACTAATGAATCTTCTGATTGCTTCTCATTAGATTTAAAGACACTAAATACTGTATTTCTGTAAGTTAAAAAAAAAATAAGCTAATAGTCCACGGCATTACCTGGCAGTAAGATATACAGGATATTACCATTGGATACTCTTAATACAACACTTATAGGAAGCAAGGATCTGGATGATTATACATATAAAACTTTGAGATATTTTAGTCAAACTAAAGAATATAATGATATTGACTGGTTGCTCCTGTCATGAAATGGAAGGAGAAAAAAAAAAAATGAGCTCAAGAATTTTAATTTCTAGCTGAAATACTTTATTCATGACCTGAAAGATTTTATATCCACCTTACCCACCTGCTGATGCAGGAGACATAGGGAGATGTGGGTTCAGTCCCTGGGTTGGGAAGATCCCCTGGAGTAGGAAATGGAAACCCTCTCCAGATTCTTGCCTGGAAAATTCCATGGGCAGAAAAGCCTAGCTGGCTATAGCCCATGGGGTCCCAAAGAATCGACCACGACTGAGCACACACACACACAAAGAGATCTTATTTCCTTGGGGCCTCAGGACTGACATGAATGAAAACCAAAACCAGAAGAATCTCATCCTGCCTGTGGTGGAATTACAATGCAAATTGAATTCACAGTTTCAAAGGGTGTCTACTGTTAAAGTGAAGGCAGTAATTGGAAAATAATAATAATAATAATTGAATCCTACAATTTGGAATGGGATATGTGGAAATACCCTGACAAAGCTCAAACACTGCAGCCCCAAATTTAGATAAGCTCTTGCTAAAAGAAATAAACTTTCTACTCCCTATTACGAGAAGACTCTCCATCTCCAGTAGAAGTAGCTCTCTTTCTCCCATCTGAGATTAATCCTGCATTGCCTGAGGTTGTATTCTTGCTAAACAAGGTTCCCTGAGACTATTTCTTTACAAGTTCAGCTGAGTTCATTCCCTCAGTCATGTCCAACTCTTTGTGACCCATGAACTGCAGTACATCAGGCTTCCCTGTCCTTCACCATCTCCTGGAGCTTGCTCAAACTCATGCCCATTGAGTCAGTGATGCCATCCAACCATCTCATCCTGTGTCATCCCCTTCTCCTCCTGCCATCAATCTTTTCCATTATCAGGGTCTTTTCCAATTAGTTGGCCCTTCTCATCAGCTGGTCAAAGTACTGGAGCTTCAGCTTCAGCATCAGTCCTTCCAATTAACATTCAGGGTTGATTTTCTTTAGGATTGACTAGATGATCTCCTTGCTGTCCAGGGGACTCTCAAGAGTCTTCTCCAACATCACAGTTTGAAAGCATCGTTTCTTAGGCACTCAGCCTTCTTTATGGCCCAACTCTCACATCCGTATATGACTATTGGAAAAACCATAGCTTTGACTATACAGATCTTTGTTGGCTAAGCCTCCCTGGTGGCTCAAATGGCAAAGAATGTCTGCAATGCAGGAGACTTGAGCTTGATCCCTGGGTCAGGAAGATCCTCTGGAGAAGGGAATGACAACCTATTCCAATATTCTTGCCTGGAGAATCCCCATGGACAGAGGAGCCTGGCAGGCTACAGTCCATGGGGTTGCAAAGATTCAGACATGACTGAGCAACTAATACTTTCATGTTCTTCTTTTTAATATGTTGTCTAGGTTTCTCCTAGCTTTTCTTCAAAGGAGCAAGTGTCTTTTATTTTCATGGATGCAGTAACTGTCTGCAGTGATTTTGGAGCCCAAGAAAATAAAATCTGTCACTGATTCCATTATTTCCCCATCAATTTGCCATGAAGTGATGGGACTGGATGCCACAATCTTCATTTTTTGAATGCTGAGCTTTAAGCCAGCTTTTTCTCTCTGTTCTTTCACCTTCATTAAGGGGCTCTTTATTTCCTCTTCATTTTTTGTCATGAGGGTGGTGACATCTGCATATCTAAGGCTTTTGATGTTTCCTCTGGCAATCTTGATTCCAGCTTGTGCTTCATACAGCCCAGCATATCACATGATGTACATTGCATACAGGTTGAACTTGACATGGAAAAATGAACTAGTTGCAAATTGAGAAAGGAGTATGTCAAGGCTATATATTGTCACCTTACTTATTTAACTTATATGCAGAGTACATCATGCAAAATGCCAGGGTTGGATGAAGCACAAGCTGAAATCAAGATTGCTGGGAGAAATATCAATAACCTCTAAGATGCAGATGACACCACCCTTATGGCAGAAAGTGAAGAGGAACTCAAGAGTTTCTTGATGAAAGTGAAAGAGGAGAGTGAAAAGCTGGCTTAAAACTCAAAAAAAAAAAAAAATTCAAAAACAAAGGACATGGCATTCGGTCCCATCTTTTCATGGCAAATAGATGGGGAAACAATGGAAACAGTGACAGCCTTTATTTTCTTGGGCTCCAAAATCCCTGCAGATGGTGACTGCAGCCATCAAATTAAGACACTCACTCCTTGAAAGAAAAGCTATGACAAACCTAGTCAGCATATTAAAAAGCAGAGACATTACTTTGCCAACAAAGGTCCATCTAGTCAAAGGTATGGCTTTTCCAGTAGTCATGTATAGATGTGAAAGCTGGACCATATAGAAAGCTGAGCACTGAAGAACTGATGCTTTTGAACTGTGGTGTTGGAAAAGACTCTTGAGAGTCCCTGGGACTGCAAGGAGATCAAACCTGTAAATCCCAAAGGAAAGCAGACCTGGATATTCATTGTGAGGACTAATACTGAATCTGAAGCTCAAATACTTTGACCACTTGATGGAAAGAACTGACTCATTGGAAAAGACCAATGCTGGGAAAGATTGAAGGCAGGAGGAGAAGGGGATGACAGAGTATAAGATGGTTTGATGTCATCATTGACTCCATAGACATGAGTTTGAGCAGACTCCAGTATTTGGTGATGGATAGGGAAGCATGCTGCATTCCATGGGTTTGCAAAGAGTCAGACACAACTGTGTGACTGACCTGAACTGAACTGAACACTGCTTGTAAGTCAAATAACCAGAGTGACAATATACAACCTTCACATACTCCTTTTCCAATTTTGAACCAGTCCATTGACTTGAAAAACTATCCTGATTTTTCTCAGGACCCATCCTTGACCACTTCTTTTTATTTTTGTACCTATAACTCCATTCAAGTCAGTGTGCATGCGTGCTAAGTTGCTTCAGTTCTGTCTGACTCTTTGTGACCCTATGGACTACTGTAGCCTGCCAGGCCCCTCTGCCCATAGAATTTTCTAAGTAAGAATACTGGAGTGGTTACCATGCCTTCTTCCAGGGGATCTTTCCAACTCAGGGATTGATCCTGAGTCTCCTGCATCGCAGGGAAAGTTTTTAAGATCTGAGCCACCAGGGAAGCCAGAGTAAGCCTCTAAAGATGAGGAATAAATTATGATCCATGAGGAATATGTTTCACTCCAAAAGAACTACTTGAATTTTCAAATTTATACAGACAGAAATCCAGAGAATATGTTGGGAATGGTTTTATTAAGCATATGGGATAATGATGGGAGGAACATAAAAATGGATCTGGCTGAATTACTTGATATGGAGCCACTAAACAGAGACTCTGCATTTAATGTTGCAGTTGGAAAGGGAGTTAGGAAGATCGACAACAGTTTGCTTGTTTGGTTAGTTGAAACTTGAGTCAAAAGGTAATCCACTGTGCATGACATGGAAATATCCAATGTCTTATGGTTAATGTAGAAGAGGAGACTCAAAGACTTATGGAGATTAAAATATTTGAATGGGTTTATCATTTAAGACCTACTAATTTACCTTGGGGGTTCTCCTGGTAGGTCAGCTGGTAAAGAGCAGGGAATGACAACCCACTCCAGTATTCTTGCCTGGAGAATTCCATGGACAGAGGAGCCTGGTGGGCTACAGTTCATGGGGTTGCAACTAACACCTCTGCTTCACAGGTTCAGGGCCAATATTCCTCAGACTGTGAAACCTAAGGTATAGTGGAAAGCAAGAGGGCAGCGAGAAAATGTCTTGACACTTTTACAACTTTCACAAAGGATCTGTTCTGAAAGAAAGAAAGAAAAATAGAAGAGATCTCTAGGAACTTTTAACAGGATAGAGATTTCACAACACAGAAAATTTGAGGATAAAAGATTTAGAAGCGTGTCTTGGGATAGGGTTCATGGATGTTAAAATTTAGAGAATTGTAGTGACAGATTATATCACTGAAAAAAATTAAAAGGGGCAGAGTACAGAAGAAAACATAACTTTAAAAGTTTATCTAATTTAGTATTGATTGTACTGGCTATAAATTTGGCTTAAGGGGCCTTTTTTGTAGCTATTAGTAACTCCTTTTTAAAGTATACATTTTGAATATACTTGACAGGTAAACCTGGCTTTGGGATGCTGGGATTTCTGTAAATGTGTGGGGAGATAATTGACTTAATTATTAGTGCTCAGAAAAAAAAAAATCATTCTAAATTCTAGAAAGGGGAAATAATTAGACTCAAATAACAAGAAGCTAAATACTTATATTTTTTCTTTTCTTTTATGTTCAAGATAAGTCATATTTCTCAAATACAGTGATAGCTACAGTCTCAAGATACTTAAATTACAGTGTTATTTTTTAATAAGTAAAACAATCATTTTATTTTATTTTTAATATAAATTTATTTATTATAATTGGAGGCTGATTACTTTACAACATTTTATTGGTTCTGCCACACATCAACATGAATCCGCCAGGGGTGTACACGTGTTCCCCAACCTGAACCCTGCTCCCACCTCCCTCCCCATACCATCTCTCTGGGTCATCCCAGTGCACCAGCCCCAAGCATCCTGCATCCTGCATTGAACATGGACTGGCGATTTGTTTCATATATGATACTATACATGTTTCAATGCCATTCTCCAAAATCATCTCACCCTCTCCCTCTCCCACAGAGTCAAAAAGACTGTTCTATACATCTGTGTCTCTTTTGCTGTCTCGCATACAGGGTTGTCATTACCATCTTTCTAAATTCCATATATATGTGTTAGTATACTGTATTGGTGTTTTTCTTTCTGGCTTACTTCACTCAGTACCATAGGCTCCGGTTTCATCCACCTCATTAGAACTGATTCAAATGTATTCTTTTTAATGGCTAAGTAATACTCCATTGTGTATATGTACCACTGCTTTCTTATCCATTCATCTGCTGATGGACATCTAGGTTGCTTCCATGTCCTGGCTACTATAAACAGTGCTGCGATTAACACTGGGGTACACGTGTCTCTTTCAATTCTGGTTTCCTTGGTGTGTATGCCCAGCAGTGGGATTGCTGGATCATAAGGCTTTTCTATTTCCAGTTTTTTAAGGAGTCTCCACACTGTTCTCTATAGTGGCTGTACTAGTTTGCATCCCCCCCAACAGTGTAAGAGGGTTCCCTTTTTCTACACCCTCTCCAGCATTTATTGCTTGTAGACTTTTGGATTGCAGCCATTCTGACTGGTGTGAAATGGTACCTCACTGTGGTTTTGATTTACAGTTCTCTGATAATGAGTGATGTTGAGCATCTTTTCATGTGTTTGTTAGCCATCTGTATGTCTTCTTTGGAGAAATGTCTGTTTAGTTCTTTGGCCCATTTTTTGATTGGGTCATTTATTTTTCTGGAATTGAGCTGTAGGAGTTGCTTATATATTTTTGAGATGAGTTCTTTGTCAGTTGCTTCTTTTGCTATTATTTTCTCCCATTTTGAAGGCTGTCTTTTCACCTTGCTTATAGTTTCCTTTGTTGTGCAGAAGATTTAAATTTTAATGAGGTCCTAATTTTAATTAGATCCCATTTGTTTATTTTTGCTTTTATTTCCAATATTTTGGGAGGTGGATCATAGAGGATCCTGCTGTGATTTATGTCAGAGAATGTTTTGCCTATGTTCTCCTCTAGGAGTTGTATAGTTTCTGGTCTTACATTGAGATCTTTAATCCATTTTGAGTTTATTTTTGTGTATGGTGTTAGAAAGTGTTCTAGTTTCATTCTTTTACAAGTGGTTGACCAGTTTTCCCAGCACCACTTGTTTAAGAGATTGTTTTTTCTCTGTTGTATATTTTTGCCTCTTTTGTCAAAGATAAGGGGTCCATAGGTGCGTGGATTTATCTCTGGGCTTTCTCTTTTGTTCCATTGGTCTATATTTCTGTCTTTGTGCCAGTACCGTACTGTCTTGAGTACTGTGGCTTTGTAGTAGAGCTCGAAGTCAGGCAGGTTGATTCCTCCAGTTCCATTCTTCTTTCTGAAGATTGCTTTGGTTATTTGAGATTTTTTTTTGTCTTTCCATACAAATGGTGAAATTATTTGTTCTAGCTCTGTGAAAAATATTGCTGGTAGCTTGATAGGGATTGCATTGAATCTATAGATTGCTTTGGGTAGTACACTCATTTTCACTATATTAATTCTTCCAATCCATGAATATGGTATATTTCTCCATCTATTAGTGTCCCCTTTGATTTCTTTCACCAGTGTTTTATAGTTTTCTATATATAGGTCTTTAGTTTCTTTAGCTAGATATATTCCTAAGTATTTTCTTCTGTTCATTGCAATGGTGAATGGAATTGTTTCCTTAATTTCTCTTTCTATTTTCTCATTGTTAGTGTATAGGAATGCAAGGGATTTCTGTGTGTTGATTTTATATCCTGCAACTTTACTATATTCATTGTTTAGTTCTAGTAATTTTCTGGTGGAGTCTTTTGGGTTTTCTATGTGTTATTATAAACTGAATGTTTTTAATCATAATTGCTTTGCTTTCAGGTTCAAACTTATTTTGATAAAACCTGTTTAGAATCTTGCTCACTGAGATAATATGAAGGTGAACACATGTTATAGAAATTGAGGGAAAATATTATAATAAAGTTATCCTCTGAGGCTCAATACTGTTTGTGTTTTTAAAGATTTTTCCCACATGCCATTTTAGTTTTGGAGATGGAACTCCCATAACTTTGGAGCTGGAAAAAAAAAATAGCCTCAAAAGCTCACTTTTTTTAAAATTTCCATTAATTTAGGAGACAGATACAAAAATAGTATTGCTGTGATTTATGTCAAAGTGTGTTCTGCCTGTGTTTCCCTCTATAAATTTTGTAGTGGTCAGTCTTACGTTTAGGTATTTATTTCATTTTGAGTTTTTTGTGTATATGGTGTTACAGAATGTTCTAATTCAATTATATAATTTGATGCAAAAACCTATACTCTGAAAATTATTAAATGCTGCTGAAAGTTAAAGATGACACAAACAGATGGAAAGACAGATTATGTTAATAGATTAGAAGAATCAATATTGTAAAATAACCTTACTATCCAAAGCAATCTACAGATTCACTGCAACCTCTATCAAATTACCAATGTCACTTTTTACAGAAGTAGAACAAAATATTTTATAATTTTTATGAAAAAAAAAATAGCCAAAACAATCTAGAGAAAAAAGAATGGAGCTGATGTAATCAAAATCCTGTCTTCAGATTATACTAGAAACTACAGTAGACAAAACAGTATGGTATAGACAGAAAAACAGACATACAGATCAATGGAACAGGATAAAAAACCTAGATACAGACTCACACATTTATGGTCAATTAATTTATCACAAAGGAGGCAAGAATATAAAATGAAGGAAAGACAGTCTCATCAATAGTGTTGCTAGGTAAACTGGACAGCTAAAATCTATTTTATATTTAAGTCTTGGATCTGATCAAATCCTGAACCATTTAAATTAATTTCTGTTTAACTTTAGATTATTTTTAAAAATTCTGAAGTTCATCATTACAATGTTTTCAGTGCTTGACATAAATTGCATCTATCGACTAGTAGCATATATTTGTATCATAGAACCAAAGCCTCAAAAAATAGTTGATTAACAAAATAGAATGTATTTTGTCCATCTATAACTCTAGACATAGGGGCAGTGAAACCTGGTATAATGGCTACACTGCCTTTTACTTTCTATAGACAGTAAAATTTTATTTTTTCCTGCACCATTATGGTACATAGGTTCCATCCTAAACCATAGTATAGCTCAAGTTCCAATCATCATCTGTGTGTTTCAGGAAAAACTTATTTATATGACAAAGCTTCAATAGAGCCTACAAAGAATGTAGCACTTTGGCTCAGGTCATTTTTGTTTCAAACAAAGCTATGATAGTGCTATTAAGACTAAAGTAGAAAAGGCATCAGATGGCTTTTGTTATCTGATGTGATTTTATCAGAAAAACTGATCTGAATTCCTTTCTATATGTAAAATATCTCAGTATTTAAACAGCTGTTTTTACATAATTCTTCACAATTAATTTTGAACATATTACCTTTTTATTTATGGAAAATTCAGTAATTTTGATTTCTTCTTTTATAATAAATAAATGTTTAAGAGATGGGTGATTCAGTTTTAACAGCAAAGTTTAAAGAGTAAATCCAAACTGTTGAAACAAATTAGTAAATATGTCAAGATTAAAACAGTAGTATGATGTCTTTTATACTATATGGGTGTTCAGCCATCATAGCTCAAATTTGTTGAAAGAAGTTGAGTCCTTCAAAAATCCACTCAACTTTAACAATGTTCTTGATTTTAAATGTATTTTTGGGAAAAAAAAGTTTCATATAGAAATAAACCTATGAAACTTTTTTTTTCCAATGGAGTATTACTCAGCCATTAAAAAGAATACATTTGAATCAGTTCTAATGAGGTGGATGAAACTGGAGCCTATTATACAGAGTGAAGTAAGCCAGAAGGAAAAACATCAATACAGTATACTAACGCATATATATGGAATTTAGAAAGATGGTAACAATAACCCGGTGTACGAGACAGCAAAAGAGACACTGATGTATAGAACAGTCTTATGGACTCTGTGGGAGAGGGAGAGGGTGGGAAGATTTGGGAGAATGACATTTGAACATGTAAAATAGCATGTAAGAAACGAGATGCCAGTCCAGGTTCGATACACGATACTGGATGCTTGGGGCTAGTGCACTGGGACAACCCAGAGGGATGGTATGGGGAGGGAGGAGGGAGGAGGGTTCAGGATGGGGAACACATGTATACCTGTGGCGGATTCATTTTGATATTTGGCAAAACTAATACAATTATGTAAAGTTTAAAAATAAAATAAAATAAAAAAGAAATAAACCTAAGTGAAATAAACCACTCTTGAATATATACCCAAGGAAAATGAACATACTAATTCCAAAAGATATGTGCACCCCAGTATTTATGACATCATTATTATACTAGCCAAGACATTGAACCCACATATGAAAGAGTAAAGTACACCATGTCTTCTTTATGCTTTCGTATGTGGGTAGGCTACCGTCCATGGGGTCGCAAAGAATCGGACACGACTGAGCGACTTCACTTTCACTTTCTTTTCATACATGGTGTCTGTCCATGCTTCTGCTAAGTCACTTCAGTCGTTACTGACTCTGTGCGACCCCAGAGATGGCAGCCCACCAGGCTCCCCCGTCCCTGGGATTCTCCAGGCAAGAACACTGGAGTGGGTTGCCATTTCCTTCTCCAAAACATGAAAGTGAAAAGTGAAAGTGAAGTCGCTCAGTCGTGTCCGACCCTCAGTGACCCCATGGACTGCAGCCTACCAGGCTCCTCCATCCATGGGATTTTCCAGGCAAGAGTACTGGAGTGGGGTGCCATTGGTGTGTGTCCATACATACATATATATATATATATATACACATATAAATTCACCCATAAAAAGAGAAAGAAATTCTGCCATTTTCAATAACATGGATGGATCCAGAGGGTGTTATACTTACTGAAAAAAGTTAGATAGAGCAGAAAAATACTGTATATTATCACTATATATGGAATTTTTAAAAAGTAAAACTAATGAATGAATATTACAAAATAGAAACAGATTCATATACAAAAAGAACAAACTAATCACTATATATGGAATTTTTAAAGTAAAATAATGAATGAATATAACAAAATAGAAACAGATTCATATACAAAACGAACAAACTAATGTCTCTCCCTCCTAACCATTAGGAGGGAGAGACAAGATAGAGGTAGGATGTTAAGAGAAATTTGTTAATTACTGTATATAAAATAAATGTCATAATATATTATATACAGTACAGAAATATAGCTAAATTTTATGGTAACTTTGTATTGAGTATAATTTAGAAAAAATTGAATCACTATGTGGTGGTTGTGGTTTAGTTGCTGTCGTGTCTGACTTGCAACCTCATGGACTGTAGCCTGCCAGGCTCCTTTGTGCATGGGATTCTCCAGGCAAGAATACTACAGTGGGTTGCTATTTCCTTTCACAGGGGATCTTCATCTTCCTGACCCAGGGATCGAACCCTTATCTCCTGTGTTGCAGGCAGATTCTTTACCAACTGAGCTACGAGGGAACCCCAATATAGTTTGCCTGAAATTAATAAAATATTATAAGCCCAATATACTTCAATTTAAAAGAAAAAGAAAATTGTATTTGGATTTGTAAAATATTAAAACTGTCCAAATATGTACCTCAGGACATTAGTTGAGTAAATGAGGCCTTCACTCTTACAACTGCTAGAAACTGAATTTGGCTAATAACTCAAGTGACAGAAGAAGAAAACTCCACACTCCAGAAGAAAATATTTCTTGGCTGATAACTAAGTTTTAGATTTGTGAGACCTTGAGTAGAAGACATGTCCACACTACTGACCCATCTGTGATATAATAACTGTATCTTGCTTAAGCCACTAAATTTATGATGAAATGATGTTTAAAGATAGAAAACCAATGCAAAAGAATGGGCATGGTGGAGTCTTTAGGGTTTTCTATGTAGAGGATCATGTCATATGCAAACAGTGAGAGTTTTACTTCTTCTTTTCCAATTTGGATTCCTTTTATTTATTTTTCTGCTCTGATTGCTGTGGCCAAAACTTCCAAAACTATGTTGAATAGTAATGGTGAAAATGGGCACCCTTGTCTTGTTCCTGACTTTAGAGGAAATGCTTTCAATTTTTCACCATTGAGGATAATGTTTGCTGTGGGTTTGTCATATATAGCTTTTATTATGTTGAGGTATGTTCCTTCTACTCCTGCTTTCTGGAGAGTTTTTATCATAAATGGATGTTGAATTTTGTCAAAGGCTTTCTCTGCATCTATTGAGATAATCATATGGTTTTTGTTTTCAATTTGTTAATGTGGTGTATTACATTGATTGATTTATGGATATTGAAGAATCCTTGCATCCCTGGGATAAAGCCCACTTGGTCATGGTGTATGATCTTTTTAATGTATTGTTGGATTCTGATTGCTAGAATTTTGTTAAGGATTTTTGCATCTATGTTCATCAGTGATATTGGCCTGTAGTTTTCTTTTTTTGTGGGATCTTTGTCAAGTTTTGGTATTAGGGTGATGGTGGCCTCATAGAATGAGTTTGGAAGTTTACCTTCCTCTGCAATTTTCTGGAAGCGTTTGAGCAGGATAGGTGTTAGGTCTTCTCTAAATTTTTGGTAGAATTCAGCTGTGAAGACATCTGGACCTGGGCTTTTGTTTGCTGGAAGATTCTTGATTACAATTTCAATTTCCGTGCTTGTGATGGGTCTGTTAAGATTTTCTATTTCTTCCTGGTCCAGTTTTGGAAAGTTGTACTTTTCTAAGAATTTGTCCATTTCTTCCACGTTGTCCATTTTATTGGCATATAATTGTTGATAGTAGTCTCTTATGATCCTTTGTAGTTCTGTGTTGTCTGTTGTGATCTCTCCATTTTCATTTCTAATTTTATTGATTTGATTTTTCTCCCTTTGTTTCTTGATGAGTCTGGCTAATGGTTTGTCAATTTTATTTATCCTTTCAAAGAACCAGCTTTTGGCTTTGTTGATTTTTGCTATGGTCTCTTTTGTTTCTTTTGCATTTATTTCTGCCCTAATTTTTAAGATTTCTTTCCTTCTACTAACCCTGGGGTTCTTCATTTCTTCCTTTTCTAGTTGCTTTAGGTGTAGGATTATAGTAAAGTTGCAGGATATAAAATCAACACACAGAAATCCCTTGCATTCCTATACACTAATAATGAGAAAACTGAAAGAGAAATTAAGGAAACAATTCCATTCACCATTGCAACGGAAAGAATAAAATACTTAGGAATATATCTACCTAAAGAAACTAAAGACCTATATATAGAAAACTATAAAACACTGGTGAAAGAAATCAAAGAGGACACTAACAGATGGAGAAATATACCATGTTCATGGATTGGAAGAATCAATATAGTGAAAGTGAGTATACTATCCAAAGCAATTTATAGATTCAGTGCAATCCCTATCAAGCTACCAACGGTATTCTTTACAGAGCTAGAACAAATAATTTCACAATTTGTATGGAAATACAAAAAAACCTCGAATAGCCAAAGCTATCTTGAGAAAGAAGAATGGAACTGGAGGAATCAACCTGCCTGACTTCAGGCTCTATTACAAAGCCACAGTTATCAAGACAGTATGGTACTGGCACAAAGACAGAAATATTGATCAATGGAACAAAATAGAAAGCCCAGAGATAAATCCACGCACATATGGACACCTTATCTTTGACAAAGGAGACAAGAATATACAATGGATTAAAGACAATCTCTTTAACAAGTGGTGCTGGGAAAACCGGTGAACCACTTGTAAAAGAATGAAACTAGAACACTTTCTAACACCATACACAAAAATAAACTCAAAGTGGATTAAAGATCTAAATGTAAGACCAGAAACTATACAACTCCTAGAGGAGAACATAGGCAAAACACTCTCCGACATACATCACAGCAGGATCCTCTATGACCCACCTCCCAGAATAATGGAAATAAAAGCAAAAATAAACAAATGGGACCTAATTAAACTTAAAAGCTTCTGCACAACAAAGGAAACTATTAGCAAGGTGAAAAGGCAGCCTTCAGAATGGGAGAAAATAATAGCAAATGAAGCAACGGACAAACAACTAATCTCAAAAATATACAAGCAGCTCCTACAGCTCAATTCCAGAAAAATGAATGACCCAATCAAAAAACGGGCCAAAGAACTAAATAGACATTTCTCCAAAGAAGACATACAGATGGCTAACAAACACATGAAAAGATGCTCAACATCACTCATTATCAGAGAAATGTAAATCAAAACCACTATGAGTACCATTTCACGCCAGTCAGAATGGCTGGGATCCATAAGTCTACAAGCAATAAATGCTGGAGAGGGTGTGGAGAAAAGGGAACTCTCTTACACTGTTGGTGGGAATGCAAACTAGTACAGCCACTATGGAGAACAGTGTGGAGATTCCTTAAAAAACTGGAAATAGAACTGCCTTATGATCCAGCAATCCCACTGCTGGGCATACACACAGAGGAAACCAGAAGGGAAAGAGACACGTGTACCCCAATGTTCATCCCAGCACTGTTTATAATAGCCAGGACATGGAAGCAACTTAGATACCCATCAGCAGATGAATGGATAAGAAAGTTGTGGTACATATACACAATGGAGTATTACTCAGCCATTAAAAAGAATACATTTGAATCAGTTCTAATGAGATGGATGCAACTGGAACCTATGATACAGAGTGAAGTAAGCCAGAAAGAAAAACACCAATACAGTATACTAACGCATATATATGGAATTTAGAAAGATGGTAACAATAACCCTGTGTACGAGACAGCAAAAGAGACACTGATAGATCAGTCTTATGGACTCTGTGGGAGAGGGAGAGGGTGGGGAGATTTGGGAGAATAGCAGTGAAACATGTTTAATATCATGTATGAAACCAGTCGCCAGTCCAGGTTTGATGCAGGATATTGGATGCTTGGGGCTGGTGCACTGGGACGACCCAGGGGGAGGGTATGGGGAGGGAGGAGGGAGGAGGGTTCAGGATGGGAACACAGGTATACCTGTGGCGGATTCATTTCAATATTTGGCAAAACTAATACAATATTGTAAAGTTTAAAAATAAAATTAAATTAAAAAAAATAAAAATAAAGTCCTAGCTCGTTTAAAAAAAAAAAGAATGGGCATGGAATTACTTTATCCATGCCCATATTTTTATGACTTTTAATCTGAGAGAAAATTTGCAGTCAGTTCTATATGGAGTAGGTGAACCGACAGAAAAACGTCAGTCTTTCTGGCCTGAAACGCCAGAGAGTAAGGTTTTAAAGGGAGCAAACCATAGGGCAGAGTAATTTCTACACATAAAGTTAAATATTGGACTAACTCTTGAAATATGCATGTTCAGGTTAAACTCCAAGCAGCTCACTAAAAATAAACAATATAAGATTAAGATTTGATTTTTAATCTCAAATAAATGTTTGTGATCCTTGCAAGATGAATGCCTGCTGAAACAAAATATTAACACCCTTCAGATGACAGTATCAGAATCCAGAGTTGCTACCAAAGTATTTAAAACTTATAGAAAGCTAAAATTAATCTCAACTTAATTAATTACTAAAATTAAAGCTAAATTACTCAACATAGAAAAAATAAAACAAGAAAATATGTCAAATTTTGTTGGGAAAAGAAAACCAAGTTCAAGATGATTCAGATGTGGTGTTTGTCAGAAAGGGATACGTGGTTAATATACCATACTAACTAAGGTAAGAAAAAATATGGTCAGAATAAATGCAACGATTGGAAAACTAACCAGAAAGATAGAAATTATAAACAAAACTAATGAAATATTTAGCTCTAGGATGTACAATAATTGAAATAAAAAATTCACAAGATGAGCTCAAAAACTGAATAGAGATAATAGAAAAAATGTTGAACTTGAAGATAGATCTAGGGAAATCATCTGATATGTAGAAAAGAAGCACAAATATTTTTTTAATTAAATAAATGTATAGATAAATGAGGGACAATATTAAGAACTCTAAACTTTGTGGCATTTGGAGTCCAAGAAGAGAAGAGGGAATGGTACAAAACACTATTTGAAGAAATAATAACCAATAATTTCCCAAATTTTGTGAAGGGTATAATTTACAGATTCAAAAATCTCAGTGAGTCCAAAATGGATAAAATAAAATAGTATCCAACCTATGCACATTAGGTATATTGCTGGATAATAGAGATAAAAGGGTAATCTTGAAAACAGAGGCTGGCACATACCAAAGAGGCACCAACAATGCAAATTACTATTTATCACCATAAACTATGATAACCAGAAGCCAGTGGAATGATATCTTTAAGTACATAAAGAAAAACTAAATTTTCAGCTCAAAATCTATACAGAGTGAAAATATCCTTCAATATGAAGGCAAAAATTGAATGCTAATACTTTGATAGCACTCTGAATCAAAAACTTTAAAATGCACATTTGTAAAATGTTTGGGGTGATTTGAATATAAATGGGTATTCTTATTTTGAAAATATTATTAACTATATTAAGAGTGTGATAAAGATACTTTAGCTATATAGGAGGATATTCATATTCTTTGAAGATATATATTCATGGTAAAGTATAATGATGTCTGCAAATATTCTTCAAAGTTTCAGGGGGAAAAAAACAGAGATCTACATGATAATAACTGTGGCGTTTACATGAAGGTATTGATTTCATGGAAATTATTGAGTTTATTACCACCTAATATCTAATTGGTACAACCAGTCTGGAATAGAGAAAGAAACTATAAATCCCTTCTATTTCAAACTGAACTTCCAGTTGTTCAAGCTGGTTTTAGAAAAGGCAGAGGAACCAGAGATCAAGTTGCCAACATCCGCTGGATTATTGAAAAAGCAAGAGAGTTCCAGAAAAACATCTATTTCTGCTTCATTAACTATGCCAAAGCCTTTGACTGTGTGGATCACAATAAACTGTGGAAAATTCTTCAAGAGATGGGAATACCAGACCACTTGGCCTGCCTCTTGAGAAATTTGTATGCAGGTCAGGAAGCAACAGTTAGAACAGGACATGGAACAACAGACTGGTTCCAAATAGGAAAAGGACTACATCAAGGCTGTATTTTGTCACCCTGCTTACTTAACTTATATGCAGAGTACATCATGAGAAACACTGGACTGGAAGAAACACAAGCTGGAATCAAGATTTCCTGGAGAAATATCAATAACCTCAGATATGCAGATGACATCACCCTTATGGCAGAAAGTGAAGAGGAACTAAAAAGCCTCTTGATGAAGGTGAAAGAGGAGAGTGAAAAAGTTGGCTTAAAACTCAACATTCAGAAAATGAAGATCATGGCAACTGTTCTCATCACTTCATGGGAAATAGATGGGGAAACAGTGGAAACAGTGTTAGACTTTATTTTGGGGGGCTCCAAAATCACTGAAGATGGTGACTGCAGCCATGAAATTAAAAGACGCTTACTCCTTGGAAGAAAAGTTATGACCAACCTAGATAGCATATTCAAAAGCAGAGACATTACTTTGCCAAAAAAGGCCCGTCTAGTCAAGGCTATGTTTTTTCCAGTGGTCATGTATGGATGTGAGAGTTGGACTGTGAAGAAAGCTGAGTGCCAAAGAATTGAGGCTTTTGAACTGTGGTGTTGGAGAAGACTCTTGAGAGTCCCTTGCACTGCAAGGAGATCCAACCAGTCCATTCTGAAGGAGAACTGTCCTGGGATTTCTTTGGAAGGAATGATGCTAAAGCTGAAACTCCAGTACTTTGGCCACCTCATGCGAAGAGTTGACTCATTGGAAAAGACTCTGATGCTGGGAAGGATTGAGGGCAGGAGGAGAAGTGGACGACAGAGGATGAGATGGCTGGATGGCATCACTGACTCTATGGATGTGAGTTTGAGTGAACTCCGGGAGTTGGTGATGGACAGGGAGGCCTGGCGTGCTGTGATTCATGGGGTCGCAAAGAGTTGGACACGACTGAACGACTGAACTGAACTGAACTGGTACACAATGATCTAAAAATCCATTTCTAGATATATCTTACAGAAGTTCTTCCATATGTACACTAAAATTTATTAATTTTGATCAATTTTTATCAGGACTTATTTCATAGTAAACAGAATTGGCCATTACCAACAGAAAGCATAAATCCTTATCATGTACATTAATGCAATGGAATGTTATTCAGCAACGATGATTATTTAACTACAGCAATATAAACACGTAAAAATGTTAAACTAGAGTAGTCATATGCAAAAGAATATATGATATAATTTATTGTATGCATGCATGCTCAATCGCTTCAGTCATGTCTGACTCTTTGTGATGATATGGACTGTAGCCTGCAAAGCTCCTCTGTCTGTGGGATTCTCTAGGCAAGAATACTGGAGTGAGTTGCCATGACCTTCTGCATGGGATCTTCTAGACCCAGTGATTGAATTTTTGTCTCTGAAGTCTCCTGCAGTGGCAGGTAAGTTCTTTACCGGTAGTGCCACCTGGGAAGCCCATAATTTAATGTGTAGGTAACTTCAAAAGCAGATTTAAATAAACAATTTCAACAGAAATAAAGATAGTCATTATCTTTGGAAAGGATGAAGGGGTTAGTGATTGAGGGAGAACATGAAAAGATTAATGGGATCTGGCGATTCTATATTTCTTAACCTGGCATTATTTATTCTAGTAATTCATTAAATTGTGCATACATGATTAGTACATCTTTCTATATGGGTGTTATATTGCTTAAAATATAAATCTCTTTCATTCCTATAATATCCTTCTTTCTATTAGCATCCAAGTTGAAAGAGAAATAATGCATATTTTCTTCCTGCTTTCTCACCTCCAACTCCCTCCTCCACTAGTTTCTATTTCTAAATCTCTCATAATACTTATTTCTCAAATGTTCCCATAGATCTCATAATTGTCTTGAGCTATAATATATTCTAGAATGCTCTGCATGAGCAATGGGGAATGAGCTAAGACTTTAAATCTGTCTGTGTGTCTAATGTATACAATTAAAATAATAAATTCAGGTTTGGCAATTATTTTTTAAGTATTTGCTCTGAACCATGACTCTTGTTTTACAACCTGCATGTCTTTTTATTATTATTTTTTTAATTGGAGTGTAGTCGGATCCTACATGAGTCTTCAGCCTCTGCATTTCCATATAGCTCTAGTCTTTCCCTCGGAGAAGGAAATAGCAACCCACTCCAGTATTCTTGCCTGGAGAATCCCATGGACAGAGGAGCCTGGCCAGCCACAGTCCACGGGGTTGCAAAGAGTTGGACACGACTGAGCTAGTTCACTTCACTTCACTTCTAGTCTTTCCCTTAGCTACATAGGGAAGTGAAGTCTCTCAGTCATGTCTGACTCTTTGCAACCCCATGGACTGTAGCGTACCAGGCCCCTTCATCCATGGGATTTTCCAGGCAAGAGTACTGGAGCGGTTGCCATTTCCTTCTCCAGGGGATCTTCCCAACCCAGGGATCAAACCCGGGTCTCCTGCATTGCAGGCAGATGCTTTACTGTCTGAGCCACCAGGGAAGCTGGCATAGGAAACATAATATTTATTTTGAACTGGTCCTGTAGATACTTTCAGACCTAGTCAGTTCCCCAGAAATTGTGAAACTCCATCATGGGAGGAGGCTAGGACTTTAAACCTGACCTGGTTTGCTAAGGTAACTACTCTTTATTAGGTCGGGTACTTCTAAAGGGATAAATCATTACAGTCACAAAATAAGAAGCAAGAGTTTAGATAAATGACATTACCATTCTTGGGGAAGAAGGCCAGAAATATTTTGTGAAGCTGAGATATCCAGCTAGTAAAGAATGGATTCCAATCATGGTGGGCAAGAACTATATATATATATATATATATATATATATATATATATATATATATAGTTGGAGTTTGAAAAGATCCAATATATAATCTCTCTTCAGTGCTTAAATTGGAATCAACTGGACACAGACTCAAGAGTCAAACAGACATTAAAAATTAACCTTGTGCCTAGAGTCAGACATGACTGAAGCGACTTAGCAGCAGCAGCAGAAGCTAGAGTAGAAATCATATCCAAGAAGAAACAGTTCCAGTGGACTTTGGTATTTTAACCTCTGAAATATACAGATTTACTGATGCAGATGAACAACTTCAGGGCTTCTGAAGCAGTTATATTACTTATCTCTGAAAAACTATGAAACAGGAAAGATTTGACAAAGATTCTTAAGTGAATATGTTCAAGTTCTTCTCCCAAATTTATAATCAGATAATCATCCTTCCTTTTATTGGGGAAAAGTGAATGAGAGGGTGAAAAGTGAATGAGAGGTGGAAAAGGAGACTAATTATTACCGGGTAGATTTCTCAAATGTGAAGATCAGGGTAAAAGCCAGATTCCTACGAAGGTACAGTCAGGGGATGTTCAACTTTAATGGATCCAATATGTTCTTTTTTGTGCTGTTTCTCAAGGACTCTCTATTCCTTATCCGTTCCTGGAAAACAGGAACAAGCAGAGCTGCACGCAGTTCTCAGGACTGAGATCATGAGAAAGGGCACCTGCTTGGATTACTTTCAGTGACTCCCTTCAGTGACCTTTTCAGTTATGCTCCTCTTACTCAGGATATTGAATGCTTTCTGGCCCTTTGAAGATTGTTATTTGCTTGGCTTTGTTTTTGCTTAATTTTTACTGCCTAAATCTGCCTTGTATGATAATATATAAACATGTGTTTCTGCAAATAAAGCACCCTTGTTTCACTCGAGATTTGGGTCACCTGTGTCCCTCTTCTTGTGGATTCCAGTCCCTAGGTCCTGGTCTACAAAGACCATGACAGTGCACAAATTTCTAATCCTAAATGATTTCCTTCTTCAGTCTATTCTCTCATTTCCCTTTGTTCCTTTCCTCTTCTCCATATGCAACTCCTTTGATATATTTTACTTTTTATGGCTTTATATGTCACCTACATGTACACCAATTAATTCGTTGAACATTCGTTTGCCATTACAATGAACAAATCTGCTAAGTACTGGGGATACAAAGATACATTTAGGTAAAATATGTTTTCTTTAAAAATAAAGTTTTAATGTAATACTTGATAGCTTGAAAGTGAAAACAGTAGTAGTTTGATGCAAGTTCTCTGGAGCCTGATCTGCCTAAGTACCCAGCCCAGCTTGACCACTTCTAAACCATGAGGACTTTGACACATTACTTATGCTTTTTGTGCCCCAAGCCATTTATTTCTCTATGCATGTGTGCTTATTCTAAGAGTTCAATAATTTTTTAACATTATTACTTGTACTTTGCATTTTACAAAGTACTCAATATTCAATATATCATTCATCTTTGGTATAATAATCTGAAACAACTTATTTTTTAAATAAAATTGAAGCTTATGGGACTTTGTAAAAGGTTAAGAAAATACTAAAACAAAGTTTTAACTTTAACTTCTGCCTTTTAGTTCTTTGTCCAGTTTTTGTTGTTGTTGTTGTTGTTTTTATTCCCTTACAGCTACAGCCCTAAATTTATCTTGAGCTCTGATTTCTCTTCTAACCTTCAATTCCACAGATGTTTCCTGAGCATTTCACTGACACTGTGAAATCAACCACAAAATAAACAGGTTCTAAACTAAATCATCTATTCCCTAAATCAATTTCTATTCTTGAATTACTTACCATTGTGTGACAGAAATATTTCCTAGGTGATAAATTTCAAAATGACAGTATAATCTCCCATTCTTCTCTTCATTATCCATATAGACATCTTATATTCTAGAGAGCTTCCATCTCTAGTCTATAGTATCCCTTTATCATATTCAACTTCCCAATCCAACTGCAACAGACTTTATCAGAATTTTATTACCTCTAGTTAATATTATTAATCAACTGTGTGAAGTATCTTCAAAGACAAATTTGTTCCCCAGAGTGCTTGCTGTTAGGATAGTTACTATTCATTGAAAGTTAATAATTAATAATTTAATAATCTGTCTAGCACTAAGGTGATTTATATATAGTATTTCATCTAATTTTCACATCAGTCCCCCAAATATAATTTAGCAGTCAGTATTACATATGAGAAAATTGAAGCTAGGTTTTTTCCATTTAAACAGTTGGGACTGAAACGCAGGCATGCCCAATTCCAATTTGTGTTCTACCCCTCTGTTTTTCCTTTATTTACTTCTACGCACAAAATTACACATAAGCTCCCACTGCCTAACAAATTACACCCAAACTCATTAGCCTATTTTTAATGTTCCTTAATCTGATATTTCCCAGGCCTATGGCCACTGCTGAGCTTTCCAAATTTGCTGACATATTGCATGCAGCACTTTCACAGCATCATCTTTTAGGATTTGAAATAGCTTAACTGGAATTCCATCACCTCCACTAGCTTTGTTCATAGTGATGCTTCCTAAGGCGAACTTGACTTCTCATTCCAGGATGTCTGGCTCTAGGTGAGTATGGGTGATCACACAGTGAGATTATCCAGGTCTTGAAGATCTTTTTTGTACAGTTCTTCTGTGTATACTTGCCACCTCTTCTCATATCTTCTGCTTCTGTTAGGTCCATACCATTTCTGTCCTTTATTGAGCCCATCTTTGCATGAAATGTTCCCTTGGTATCTCTAATTTTCTTGAAGAGATCTCTAGTCTTCCCAATTCTGTTGTTTTCCTCTATTTCTTTGCACTGATTCCTGAGGAAGCCTTTCTTATATCTCCTTGCTATTCTTTGGAACGCTGCATTCAAATGCGTATATCTTTCCTTTTCTCCTTGGCTTTTCACTTCTCTTTTCACAGCTATTTGTAAGGCTTCCTTAGACAATCATTTTGCTTTTTTTGCATTTCTTTTTCTTGGGGATGGTCATGATCCCAGTCTCCTGTACAATGTCATGAACCTCCGCCCACAGTTCATCAGGCACTCTATCAGATCTAGTCCCTTAAATATTTCTCACTTCCACTGTATAATCATAAGGGATTTGATTTAGGTCATACCTGAATGGTCTAGTGGTTTTCCCCACTTTCTTCAATTTAAGTCTGAATTTGGCAATAAGGAGTTCATGATCTGAGCCACAGTTAGCTCCCGGCTTGTTTTTGCTGACTGTATAGAGCTTCTCCATCTTTAGCTGCAAAGAATATAATCAATCTGATTTTGGTGTTGACCATCTGGTAGTGTCCATGTGTAGAGTCTTCTCTTGTGTTGTTGGGAGAGGGTGTTTGCTATGACCAGTGTGTTCTCTTGGCAAAACTCTATTAGTCTTTGCCCTGCTTCATTCTGTATTCCAAGGCCAAATTTGCCTGTTACTCCAGGTGTTTCTTGACTTCCTACTTTTGCATTCCAGTCCCCTATAATGAAAAGGACACCTTTTTTGGGTGTTAGTTCTAAAAGGTCTTGTAGGTCTTCACAGAACCGTTCAACTTCAGCTTCTTCAGCATTACTGCTCGGGGCACAGACTTGGATTACCGCGATATTGAATGGTTTACCTTGGAAATGAACAGAGATCATTCTGTCTTTTTTGAGATTGCATCCAAGTACTGCATTTCAGACTCTTTTTGACTATGATTGCTACTCCATTTCTTATAAGGGATTCTTGCCTACAGTAGTAGATACAATGGTCATCTGAGTTAATTTCATCCACTCCAGTCTATCTTAAGTCTGCTGATTCCTAGAATGTCAACATTCACTTTCGCCATCTCCTGTTTGACCACTTCCAATTTGCCTTGATTCATGGACCTAACATTCCAGTTTCCTATGCAATATTGCTCTTTACAACATCAGACCTTGCTTCTGTCACCAGTCACATCCACAACTTGGTGTTGTTTTTGCTTTGGTTCTGTCCCTTCATTCCTTCAGGAATTATTTCTCCACTGATCTCCAGTAGCATATTGGGCACTTACTGACCTAGGGAGCTCATCTTTAAGTATCTTATCTTTTTGCCTTTTCATACTGTTCATGGAGTTTTCAAGGCAAGAGTACTGAAGTGGTTTGCCATTCCCTTCTACAGTGGACTACATTCTTTCAGACCACATACTGTCAGACCACATTCTGTCCAACCTAGACAGCATATTAAAAAGCAGAGATATTACTTTACCAACAAAGGTCCATCTAGTCAAAGCTATGTTTTTTCCAGTAATCATGTATGAATATGAGAGTTGGACTATAAAGAAAGCTGAGTGCTGAAGAATTGATGCTTTGGAACTGCAGTGTTGGAGAAGACTTTTGAGAGTCCCTTGGACTGCAAGGAGATCCAACCGGTTCATTCTAAAGGAAATCAGTCTTGAATATTCATTGGAAGAACTGATGCTAAAGCTGAAATTCCAATACTTTGGCCACGCGATGTGAAGAATTGAGTCATTGGAAAAGACCCTAATGCAGGGAAGGATTGAAGGCAGGAGGAGAAGGGGACGACAGAGGATGATATATTTGGATGGCATCACCAACTCAATGGACATGAGTTTGAGTAAACTCCAGGAGTTGGTGATGGACAGAGAGGCCTGGCATGCTGCAGTCCAGGGTGTCACCTAGAGTAGGACACGACTGAGTGACTGAACTGAATATTAGTTGCTCTAAATTAACACATTCCATGGTGTTCTATTCCATTCCAGTGTACAAGTTCAGTTCAGTTCAGTTCAGTTCAGTCGCTCAGTCATGTCCGACTCCTGCAACCCCGTGAATCGCAGCACGCCAGGCCTCCCTGTCCTTCACCAACTCCCGGAGTTCACTCAGACTCACGTCCATCGAGTCAGTGATGCCATCCAGCCATATCATTCTCTGTCATCCCCTTCTTCTCCTGCCCCTAATCCCTCCCAGCATCAGAGTCTTTTCCAATGAGTCAACTCTTCGCATGAGGTGGCCAAAGTACTGGAGTTTCAGCTTTAGCATCATTCCTTCCAAAGAAATCCCAGGGCTGATCTCCTTCAAAATGGACTGGTTGGATCTCCTTGAAGTCCAAGGGACTCTCAAGAGTCTTCTCCAACACCACAGTTCAAAAGCATCAATTATTAGGCGCTCAGCCTTCTTCACAGTCCAACTCTCAAATCCATACATGACCACAGGAAAAACCATAGCCTTGACTAGACGGACTTTGTTGGCAAAGTAAGGTCTCTATTTTCGAATATGCTATCTAGGTTGGTCATAACTTTCCTTCCAAGGCGTAAGCGTCTTTTAATTTCATGGCTGCAGTCACCATCTGAAGTGATTTTGGAGCCCCCAAAAATAAAGTCTGACACTGTTTCAACTGTTTCCCCATCTATTTCCCATGAAGTGATGGGACCAGATGCCATGATCTACATTTTCTGAATGTTGATCTTTAAGCCAACTTTTTCACTCTCCACTTTCACTTTCATCAAGAGGCTTTGTAGTTCCTCTTCACTCTGCCATAAGGGTGGTGTCATCTGCATATCTGAGGTTATTGATATTTCTCCAGGAAATCTTGATTCCAGCTTGTGTTTCTTCCAGTCCAGCGTTTCTCATGATGTTGTCTGCATATAAGTTAAATAAGCAGGGTGACAATATATAGCCTTGACGTATGTCTTTTCCTATTTGGAACCAGTCTGTTGTTCCATGTCCAGTTCTAACTGTTGCCTCCTGACCTGCATATAGGTTTCTCAAGAGGCAGATCAGGTGGTCTGGGGTTCCTATCTCTTTCAGAATTTTCCACAGTTTCTTGTGATCCACACAATCAAAGGCTTTGTCATAGTCAATAAAGCAGAAATATATGTTTTTCTGGAACTCTCTTGCTTTTTCGATGATCCAGCAGATGTTGGCAATTTGATCTCTAGTTCCTCTGCCTTTTCTAAAACCAGCTTGAACATCTGGAAGTTCACGGTTCACATATTGCTGAAGCCTGGCTTGAAGAATTTTGAGCCTTACTTTACTAGCGTGTGAGATGAGTGCAATCGTGCAGTAGTTTGAGCATTCTTTGGCATTGCCTTTCTTTGGGATTGGAATGAAAACTGACCTTTTCCAGTCCTGTGGCCACTGCTGAGTTTTCCAAATTTGCTGGCATATTGAGTTCAGCACTTTCACAGCATCATCTTTCAGGATTTGAAATAGTTCAACTGGAATTCCATCACCTCCACTAGCTTTGTTCATAGTGATGCTTTCTAAGGCCCACTTGACTTCACATTCCAGGATGTCTGGCTCTAGGTCAGTGATCACACCATCGTGATTGTCTAAGTCGTGAAGATCTTTTTTATACAGTTCTTCTGTGTATTCTTGCCATCTCTTCTTAATATCTCCTGCTTCTGTTAGGTCCATGCCATTTCTGTCCTTTATGGAGCCCATCTTTGCATGAAATGTTCCCTTGGTATCTCTAATTTTCTTGAAGCGATCTCTAGTCTTTCCCATTCTGTTGTTTTCCTCTATTTTTTTGCATTGATCGCTGAAGAAGGCTTTCTTATCTCTTCTTGCTATTCTTTGGAACTCTGAATTCAGATGCTTATATCTTTCCTTTTCTCCTTTGCTTTTCACTTCTCTTCTTTTCACAGCTATTTGTAAGGCCTCCCCAGACAGCCATTTTGCTTTTTTGCATTTCCTTTCTATGGGGATGGTCTTGATCCCTGTCTCCTGTACTATATCATGAAGCTCATTCCATAGTTCATCAGGCACCCTATCTATCAGATCTAGGCCCTTAAATCTATTTCTCACTTCCACTGTATTATCATAATGGATTTGATTTAGGTCATACCTGAATGGTCTAGTGGTTTTCCCTACTTTCTTCAATTTAAGTCTGAATTTGGCAGTAAAGAGTTCATGATCTGAGCCACAGTTAGCTCCTGTCTTGTTTTTGCTGACTGTATAGAGCTTCTCCACCTTTGGCTGCAAAGAATATAATCAACCTGATTTCGGTGTTGACCATGTGGTTTGTCCATGTGTAGAGTCTTCTCTTGTGTTGTTGGAAGAGGGTGTTTGTTATGACCAGTGGATTTTCTTGGCAAAACTCTATTAGCCTTTGTCCTGCTTCATTCTGTATTCCAAGGCCAAATTTGCCTGTTATTCCAGGTGTTTCTTGATGTCGCAAGGTCAGGGGCGGCAGCCGAGAGGAGCTACCCCATGCCCCCATGCCCGAGGCCAGGGGCCGCAGCCTGGAGGACCAACCCCACGTCTGAGGAGCGGTGGCTGCACGAGTGCAGGAAGGCCTAGAGGCACTATCCCACGTTGAAGGTCAGGAAAGGCAGAGGTGAGGAGATACCCCTCGTCCAAGATAAGGAGCAGCAGCTGCGCTTTGCTGGAGCAGCCGTGAAAAGATACCCCATGCCCAAGGTAAGAGAAACCCAAGTAAGATGGTAGGTGTTGCAAGAGGACATCAGAGGGCAGACACACTGAAACCATACTCACAGAAAACTAGTCAATCTAATCACAGTAGGACCACAGCCTTGTCTAACTCAATGAAACTAAGCCATGCCCGTGGGGCAACCCAAGATGGGCAGGTCATGGTGGAGAGATCTGACAGAATGTGGTCCACTGGAGAAGGGAATGGCAAACCACTTCAGTATTCTTGCCTTGAGAACCCCATGAACAGTATGAAAAGGCAAAATGATAGGATACTGAAAAAGGAACTCCCCAGGTCAGTAGGTGCCCAGTATGCTACTGGAGATCAGTGGAGAAATAACTCTGGAAAAAATGAAAGGATGGAGCCAAAGCAAAAAGAATACCCAGCTGTGGATGTGACCGGTGATAGAAGCAATGTCTGATGCTGTAAAGAGCAATATTGCATAGGAACCTGGAATGTCAGGTCTATGAATCAAGGCAAATTGGAAGTGATCAATCAAGAGATGGCAAGAGTGAATGTCGACATTCTAGGAATCAGTGAACTAAAATGGACTGGAATGGGTGAATTTAACTCAGATGATTTTGAGTAGCCATCATGGTCAATAAAAGAGTCAAAAATGCAGTACTTGGATGCAATCTCAAAAATGACAGAATGATCTCTGTTCGTTCCCAAGGCAAACCATTCAATATCACAGTAATCCAAGTCTATGCCCCAACCAGTAACGCTGAAGTTGAACGGTTCTATGAAGACCTACAAGACCTTTTAGAACTAACACGCAATGTACAAAGTAGTTCTTAATTCTACTTGTTCAGTTGACTCATCCTTTTAATGTCTAGCTAAATGTCACTTCCATTTTTTTCTTTTTCTGCAAAATAAGAAAATATTTTAAACTTCAGAACAAAGAACCATAGACAGATTTGGGATGGTGTGAGACGGGACTTCTGTTTGTATGATAGGAGAAGCTCAAAATTGAAAGGAGAAATGGGAAATTGGCAAAAGGTAGGTACTTTCAGATACAACAGTTTAAAGAAGAATACATACATGTTTAGACTTTCCCTAAGGCTCTCCATGACTGTGAACCATGGATAATGTGTATTTCCCCAGGAGTACACTGGAAACCCACTTTAAGGATACATGGATTAGCTAGAGAGCTATTAGCAATGAGGACCAATAGTTCAGAGAGTTTTCTCCCATGCTGCTTGAAACACCTTGAACTCTGAACAAAATGACATTCTTTCTCTAAACTTTACTAGTATTAACAATTTTCTAATTGTTATATGAACTTTATTTTCTATTTATTTAGCTTCTAAAGTAGCATATGTCTATATCTAAGCATCTTTGTACATTGAAGTCTCTGGATAGTAATCAAGTACGTAAGAGGGATTGCTACCTTGAAATTACTCTTCATTTTGGATTAAAAAAAAAAAGTTAAGATATTATACACAGTGATGGATGGTAACACAGAACCTAGTATATATGTATACTGTTATGCATGAGTGACAGACACCAAAGTTCAGCTGATAGACATAATAAATTAGGTTGTGAATTTTGACTTTTCTGACGGAAAAAAAAAATTCTTCTAAGAATCTTAGAAAATTGAGCTAAATGTAGTCAATGTGCTAAAATGTTTTTAATGACCCCTTGTAAATTCTGCATTTTGCTGTGCTTTATTGGAGATCAGTTGTGACCATCTGTTTTTGTTTGTTTGTTTTTTTCTTTTAAAATACACTTTCACAGATCTCTGTTAGTGGGCTCTGTATTGTTTACAGAAGAAAAAAATCTATAAAACACTAGTACTGAAAAATTAACCATAATTGCTTAGGATGATGATTCTAAATGAAGAATAATAAAGCATTTAGAACAAGTCTCTTAAATATTGAATATAAACTACTTACCCTTGCTACCACTTAAAAATTTAGCAATGAGCAGAGTTTATTTGGAATGACACACACAATGCTTTAATTATTGAAAATCCTAACCCTCCCTGTTACAGTGATATTGAATATCTAAGGTTAAAAAGAATTCATTCACATAATTTAATTTTAGAAACATAATGGATTTTAAATTTTATTATCTGAATGGATAAATATCTATTATAAATATCTGTTGATATTGATAAATATCTGCTGATTTTTTTTTCACTAAATCTCTAGTTTAACATAAATATATACATGAATATTGGAATGAAAGAGTAGGAGAGATAAGGGAGATTATCAAGAGACTCTTTTGAAAATATTTAAGATATAAAATAAAATATTTAAAACTTTTGTTCTAGTCCAAATTCTATTAACTAAGTTTAATGGCTATGATTCAAATATTTAGTTGCTTAGCTTGTTAGCATAGTTTGGTTAGTTTAAGTTAATTGCTTTATATCTACAATGATGCAATAAATTATACTTATGTTATTTGGTGCTAATGTACTCACTTTCATTGACCCAGAATTTTTATTCAAAGTTTTAATAATAATAATATTATGTATACTGACATATTTTTAATATTCCTTATAGCTATAAGATATAAGTCATTTGCTTACTTGAGGGGGTGCTAAGGATATCATAGAGGTATTTGAGATTTCAGATTAGTTTTACCACCATAATATAAAATATGCAAGTTCCAAACTAACAAAGAATCAAGAAAATAAACAAAAAAATTCCTCTAGTATCTATCATAGTTCATAGTACAGTATATTGAAAAGAATAATCAGATGATCATATAAAGACAAACAAGAAAACACAGAAAAAAGAAAAGCTGTGTTTTTGTATGACAACTTATAGAGCGCTTAATATGTCAGATTCTCTTTGAAGACTTTACAACAATTAATTCATTTAGTCATCTTTTGAGAAAGGCACTCTTATCAAATTAAATACCAATGTGCTCCAGAAAGGCTGAGTAACTAACTCAAGACTCCACAGCTGGTGGTATGTGAAGCTTGAATTCAAGCATTTTCTCTATAAAATCATTGTCCTTACAAAGAGCTTCACCTTATCTCCCATTCAATGTGTTAATGGAAAATTTCTGACTTTTTAAATGTGAGTTGAAATATAATTTTAGTTAGGAATTAATTATGGTATACCATACTGTGATGCTACAATGTACCCCAACAGAGAGAGAAAAAAAAATCTCATTCATGCATCATTATATATGTTAACCTTTCTGGTTAACAAGAATTCTTATTGCAAATGTAAGTTAAGTTTTAACTGATCAAAGAACATCACTTTAATATTGCCTCTATTTCAGAGATTCATTTCTGTAAAGGCTCATATTTCCAGATTATACTTTTCACCAACTGTAATTATATAAGTATTTGGTTATTATTAACTATAGAAGTGATATGTTCTTCAAAATAGGAATCAAAGCTGCTGACCTCATATCCCCTTATTGTTGGTGATTCCAGTGTACAAACTTGGAGTAAGAAAAGAACTTTTAAGAAAAACCACCTTTCCCTTGACAAACCATTTAATTCCCCCAGCTTTACTTGGTGTAAAAAACTTCACTAATTAATGTAACTTTATACCAATTGAACAACTCCCCATATCTCCCTACCCCTGTTTCCTGGTAACCATCATTTTACTGTTTACTTATGCTTCACATAGAGGATTTATACATGGTAGCTCTTGTTCTTCTTTTTCTTGAGCAATCTCCATATTGCTTTCCATAGTGACAGCACCACTTTATACTCTTACAACAGTGTACAAGGGTTCCAATTTCCAACGAACCTTGTCAGCACTTATTATCTTTCTTTTTAAATAATAGACATCTTTTAAAAATGTAAGGTGATAATTTATTGTGGTTTTGATTTGAGACTTCAGAAAAAAATGTGTAATAATAGATTTCCCAGAAGTATATGCTGGACAATTCACTTTTAAATTCAGGCGAGAAAAACACTTTCTGTAGAGGTAGAGTGAGGAACATGTTGTCCTCTGTGTTTTTAAAAAATGCTTATTTTGTTAATCTGTTTTCATATAATAATATATTGTGAATATCTTTCCAGAACATAGAATAACTTTGAAGGTCTTTAAAATCTTTAAGTGTTAAGTATTCAAGCCATTTTTTTAAAAGTGGCATTATGTTAGAAAATAATTTAGTTTGTCTCTCTTTGCAAGAATTCTCTTTCTGTGCCTTGATGGTTTGAGATATCACTACCAATTGCACACTGAGTAATTCTTAATCACAAACCTTTTGGTGTAGAAATTTATTTTTATAGCAGTAGGTACACTTACATTCATGTAAAACGTGGGTATGGTTAAAGACATTCCATACAACTCCACAAACACTGATGTTTTTGATGTTTTGGTCCTATTCACAGAAGTAGACCACTGGAAGGGAGAAGGTGATCAAAGTTTGACTTCCCCAAGTAAACATTGATTTCATTGTCTACACCAATCTTTTAGTTGGAGAAATTAACTCACTTGCTGATGCTCACTCAGTTAAAGAGTGGTTGCTTGGGGTAAGTTTGGTCAGTTTGACTTCAGAAATCATGTCTTACCTTACAAGGAAGTTATTTTCAAGGTGTGTCTCAGTCCCAGGTGCATCAGATCATCTGGAGAACCCCCAAAGCCTTGCTGGATGAGACTTTTTTGCTGGGCATTTTTCACAGAATTATAATAAAATTTTTATACTTTCTATGGAAACATTAAAAACCCTGAAGAATCAAAGCAATCTTGAGAAAGAAAGCTGTCGAAATCAGGCTACCTGACTTCAGACTATATCACAAAGCTACAGTAATCAAAACAGTATGGTACTGGCATAAAACCAGAAATATAGATAGACAGACCAGGATAGAAAGTTCAAAGATAAACCTACCCACCATGGTCACCTCATCTATGACAAAAGAGGCAAGAACATACAATGGAGAAAAGATAGTTTCTTCAATAAGTGGTGCTGGGAAAACTGGACAGCTACATGTGAAAAGAATCAAATTACAACACTCCCTAACACCATACACAAAAATAAGCTCAAAATGGATTAAAGGCCTAAATTAAATCTGGATACTATAAAACTCTAAGAAGAGAACTTAGAACACTCTGTGACACAGAACACAGAAAAATCTTTTTGGATACTACAGTAATGAAAGTAAAAACAATAATAAACACCTGGGACCTAATTAAACTTAAAAGCTTTTACAGAGCAAAGGAAACCATTAGCAAAATAAAAAGACAACCCTCAGAATGGGAGAAAATATTTGCAAATGAATTGACTGACAAGCAGTTAATATACACAAACACCTCATGCAGCTTAAAAAAATAAAAAAGGAAGAAACAAAAGAGAACAATAACAACAGCAACAACAAATACTCCAAAACCTAACTAAAAAAAAAAAAAAAAAAAAAACCTGGGTGGAAGGTCTAAATAGCCATTTCTCCAAGAAAGACATACAGGTGGCTAAAAGGCACATGGAAAGTTGTTCAACCTCCTTAATTGTTAGAGATATGCAAATCAGAGCTACAATGAGGTATCACCTCATACTGATCAGAATGGCCATTATCAAAAACTACAAACAATAAATGTTAGAGATGGTGTGGAGTAAAGGGAACCTTCCTACACTGTTGGTGGGAATGTAGATTGTTACAGCCACTATGAAGAACAGTATGGAGGTTCCTTAAGAAACTAACAATAGCATTACCATATGATCCAGCAATCCCACTCCTGGGCATTTATCTGGAGAAAGTCATAATTCAAAAAGATGCATGCACCCCTACATTCCTAGCAGTACTATTCATAACAAGGCATAGCAACAGCTTAAATGTCCATCAGCAGAAGAATGGATAAAGAAGATATGGTACATATATATAGTGGAATATTTCTTAGCCTTCAAAAAGAACATAATAATGATATTTGAAGCAATGTGGATGTACCTAGGTTTGTCATACTGAGTGAAGTAAGTCAGACAAAGACAAATATCATATGTTATCATTTACGTGAGGAACATATCACTTTATAAGCTTTATAAGACTTAAACATTCTTTAAGGAGCACAACACGTTGAAAGTCTGAAATGTGAAGGCAGAACTCTCTGTTACTTATGGCTGCAAATGAGAGAAAGGTACCATAAAGGGTCACACAATTTGGGAACATGGTAATAGTGAGCTGGAATTACAGGGGATAGCTTATACCTGGCAAGTGAGGAAGGGTTAGCTAGATTTCAAGGCCTCCTGACCCTTTAGCTAATCTGAATAACTTTTTAGGCTCTGAGCCATAGAGTCTGTCCCTATTTGTCTGATACTGGGCCCACTGGCAACTGGAAATGGTGTATGGTGATTGGAAATGTGAGACACTGATAAGAGAAGAGGTTGAATGTGGACTACCACAATTAGCTCTTTAAGGAAAACTGACTAGCCTTGGGGCAAGGCCTCAATACTAAGTTAAGACAGCACTTCAAGAAAAAGCTTTAGTATACATATGAAGAAAGACAAAATTGAAGAATATATCTGTTATGTGTCCTGAATGGACTAGGCAACGGACAAAACACACAAAAAAATAATTGCCAAGGTTATAATAACTGACTGTTTCCAGGCACTGTTTTGAACATTATGCATGTGTTATTTTAATCTTTGCCATCACTTGAGGTCAATGCTATATTTGAAGTTTACAAATGAGGAATCTGAGGCAGAGAGACCTTAAGTAACATGTTCCTGACCTAAAGTTCCTATGTTGGGTATAGAAGAGCCAAGGCAGTGTTAATCTTAGAGCTCAGGCTCTTAACTCCTCTCCTAGCCATTCTACTAAATACTTATTGTCTTGCTGATATGGGATTTATAAAGAGTGTGTGTGTGTGTGTGTGTGTGTGTGCGAGTGCACACATGCTGTGTGCTCAGTCACTAAGTTGTGTCCAATTCTTTGTGACCTCATGGACAGTAGCCCACCAGCCTCTCTATCCATGGAATTTTCCCATCAAGAATACTGGAGTGGGTTGCCATTTCCTCCTCCAGGGGATCGTCCTGATCCAGGGATCAAACTTAAGTCTCCTGCATCTCCTGCATTGACAGGTGGATTCTTTACCACTGAGCCACCTGGGAAGTATTTATAAAAATTATAAAGGAGTAATTATATCCATGCACAGAACTGTGTTATTTCTCCCAGAAATATTAAGCAACCCAGATATAAGAAGGAAATTGAAATTTACAGGGCAACTTACTGCCAGGAAAAAGGATGTAGATAATGTGAGTTAGGTTTTATGAAATTCAAATAAATAACACATGCTTTATTACTCAAGAATGGAGCAAGTTGAGAAAAGGGTGCAGGAGTATGAATAATAAAAACAAAGTCTCACCTTAATTCCTATGAAAGGTGATTGCAGAATATGACTTTCCTTCTGTAACAAACAAAATTGCCAATTTCATCCCTGAGTTAGATATGCTTACCCATCACTGAACAGTTGATTAGCTAGTTGCTCATCTTTCCTTTCAAGGGCAGACTTCCTTCCATATGACAGGCAGTAGGTAATTATGCAAAATCTCTATAAATAGGCTGGCTTCCAAAAGGGAAGAAACTGAGGTAAGCATGCTCAGTATTTTCTCTTAAATATATCTCAAAGATTTTATTACCTTAAATTGTTTCAGGAATAATTCACTATTACTCTCTATGTAAAGTTGGCTGAAGCATACAGAGAGGGCCAGAGGAGTTAGTGTAGTAGAAGACCCTGTGCTGAGACAGAATCAGTGGACAGTAATTGCCTTCCCTACTCCTAGTCCCACGCAATTTTGAATCCAGGGGAAGCTACTGATCAAAGAGTTTAGCTTATTGGAGAAGAAAGCAAGGTCATACATGCAGTGTGGATTGAGAGCAAAGAATGAGTTTAGGACTAGAAGTGTCTGGGCCCAGGGGAAGGGAGGATAATAGGGATGCAGTCTAGTTCACTAGAAGGTAAGAAGGAGTGATGGAGAGAGTTGTGAAAAGATTTTGTTTCTTTGTTTTAACTGATACTAAGAACATAAGCAAGAAAGGTAAAAAATCTTTCTTGAGTGCTAACCTTACCTGGTTGATACAGTCACTTGAAATATTATCTTAAGATAATTGAAAACTCATGTTCAGAATGCTTAAAATAATTCTAACATTGATTTTTATGGTAATACATAGTATTTGAAGGAGGAATAAAGTTTTATGTGCTGAATATTTGTTACTCAATGTAAAAGTGGGAGTAAGGTTTGAAGTAGAATTTAGATGATTTTTTTTACAAAAGGGGAATTAAAATGTATGCTCTTTGTTAAAAGATTATTCATTTTAAAGAATTTTTTCAAAATATTTGCAAAAGTAGAGTGGAATAGATAATTATAAAACTAAAGACAGTTCAGTTCAGTTCAGTTCAGTAGCTCAGTCGTGTCTGACTCTTTGCGACCCCATGAATCGCAGCACGCCAGGCCTCCCTGTCCATCACCATCTCCCAGAGTTCACTCAAACTCATGTCCATCGAGTCTGTAATGCCATCCAGCCATCTCATCCTCTGTTGTCGCTTTCTCCTCCTGCCCCTAATCCCTCCAGCATCAGAGTCTTTTCCAGTGAGTCAACTCTTCGCATGAGGTGGCCAAAGTACTGGAGTCTCAGCTGTAGCATCATTCCTTCCGAAGAAATCCCAGGGCTGATCTCCTTCCAAATGGACTGGTTGGATCTACTTGCAGTCCAAGAGACTCTCAGAGTCTTCTCCAACACCACAGTTCAAAAGCCTCAATTCTTCCGCACTCAGCTTTCTTCACAGTCCAACTCTCACATCCATACATGACCACAGGAAAAAACATAGCCTTGACTAGATGGACTTCGTTGGCAAAGTAATGTCTCTGCTTTTGAATATGCTATCTATGTTGGTCATAACTTTTCTTCCAAGGAGTGTCTTTTAATTTCATGGCTGCAATCAACATCTGCAGTGATTTTGGAGCCCGGAAAAAAAAAAAAAAATCTGACACTGTTTCCAATGTTTCCCCATCTATTTCCCATGAAGTGATGGGACCGGATGCCATGATCTTCATTTTCTGAATGTTGAGCTTTAAGCCAACTTTTTCACTCTCTACTTTCACTTTCATCAAGAGGCTTTTTAGTTCCTCTACATTTTCTGCCATAAGGGTGGTGTCATCTGCATATCTGAGGTTATTGATATTTCTCCCGGCAATCTTGATTCCAGCTTATGCTTCTTCCAGTCCAGCATTTCTCATGATGTACTCTGCATATAAGTTAAATAAGCAGGGTGACAATATACAGCCTTAACGTACTTCTTTTCCTGTTTGGAACCAGTCTGTTGTTCCATGTCCAGTTCTAACTGTTGCTTCCTGACCTGCATATAGGTTTCTCAAGAGGCAGGTCAGGTGGTCTTGTATTCCCATCTCTTTCAGAATTTTCCATAGTTTATTGTGATCCACACATCCGCAGTAAATTAATAGAGTAATTGAATAGGTTAAAAATTATAATTCTTCCAGGAGAAGACTGGCCTGTGACACAAAGAGGCACAACGGCCAACCAGATATTTTCTACTCTTTGCCCCTGAGATAGAATGGACTATTGCTGAAATATTTACTGCTCCTTCCTACTGACCCCTGCTTATTGGAGACAAATTCCATTTGATAATGTGACTGGCTTTACCCAATTAATCATGAATGGGAGAGCTGCCATGTCAGTCTTCCAGGAGATACCATATCTCTGATAGAGGAAGCAAATTCAATAAAGAAACTAAATATGTGAGAAATAAAGATGTAAGAAGGAGCCACAATTTCACTGCCACAGACATTCATTTCTGTTGATTTGAAGTCAGTTTTTTGTTACTTCAGTGTCCTGTAGATTAAGATATCAAACATAGTGTCTATACCTGGCACTGAGTCTGAGAAGCTTACATGAAGCTGTTCCCTTCACACAGAGGAGAATGCAATTAAGTTGATTATAACTCATGCTTTGCTTCAAGTGTTGTAAAGATAATGATGCTAATGAAGATCAACATAGTCACTCTTCAGTGACCATCAGGATTCTAATTCTAATCATTCCATGGCTAATAATATTAATGTGGAAAGTTAAACAGATGAGCCTACTAAACATATTGAAAACTCAGCAATTGTTTCTAAATAGTTGAATACTATAATGTGTTAATTCATCAAGACTTGGTAAGTTTAATTAAGTATTCTTTCATTTAACATACACACAATTTTGTTTACTCTTACATTTTCTAAAGCACAATGCAAATGAACTTTTCTATGAACTGAGGTCTAATAAATTACTTCACTGTTATTTTGCTTTTCACACCTAACAGACACTTCAGTTTAAAAATACCCATTTTACTCAATGGAAAAAAAATTGTCATTCATGATTAGAGTATGCTTAAAGTTTATAAAACCCTCAGCTGATCCACAAATCACACTCTGTGCTGCCTTTTCAAAATACAAAAGAACTTGATGAAGTGGTGAAGTATATGTTACAAGTGGAAGTAAAGGTAGAGACAGAAAAGAGCATGAAGTAGAAAAACAAAATAATGTAAAAGCAATTGCATGTGGGAATTGAGCAAAAAAAAATTTTTTTTTTCATTTTTATTACCTGGCTTAATGGCTTTTTAGTTGAATACATTTTGAAGGGCTACTTGGATTATCTTTTCCAGTCTGTTTTCCCCTCTGTCTTTAACTCATGCAAAGATAATAGTCCATGAAGGGTACTTAAATATTTCTGGAATAGAAAGGGTTTTCAACAAACAATTGTTTGATAAAACAGAAGTTTATGCCTACTTTTTAGTGCTTTCATGTTGTGTTTCAATTTGCTTGTATGTCTGTTTTCTCCATCAGACTGCTCAACTAGACCAAAAGAGAAGACGCTTTACATGTATGCTTGTGCCCTCGGTGTTAAACATCATGTAAGGTACATGCGAGATGTTTACCAAGCATTTTTGAGAACTTTCTAAAATTCCTCTGCTTTTCTGAATGTGAGAGGTTATAGGATTCATTTGACTTTTTTTTAATTTTAATTGGAGTCTAGTTACTTTATAATATTGTAGTGGTTTTTGCCATACGTTGACATGAGTCAGTCATTTGATTTTATTTTGATTTTGACAGCTTTGAATGAGTCTGAAGTGGTAAACAAGTCAGTAGTAATTGGAAAGTTCAGACTCTGCCAAGTATATGACTACAATTTGACTGTAATTTTTCATATAACAATAAACAGACTGAAATAGTTTTTAATGGATTGCTTTTCTGTTATCAATATATTTGATTAATCTTATCATTGGTATATCCTCATTTTTAATCATTATTTCATAACGTAGCTTCAAACATTTTAAAATAAACTTGATTAGGAGTTTTTTGCTAGTAAGATCTTTGAGATAAGACACATTTTATTTGCTAATTTTTCATGGAGAGACTAAAATCACCCTTGGTTTCATAATTAGTATTTTGGATGAAACAAGATGAGACTCACTTAGAGATTTCTTTGTCTTCTCCATCACCAACACAAGGATGTCTTAAATGTTAATATTGACAACAGCAGTAGAAGACTAAAATATTTAAGTATCACTATATTTAAGGCAAGATAGTGGCAACCCACTCCAGTACTCTTGCCTGGAAAATCCCGTGGATGGAGGAGCCTGGTGGGCTGCAGTCCATGGGGTCACTAAGAGTCGGACACGACTGAGCAACTTCACTTTCACAAGCATATCATAAGTATGTGCCCCCCAAAAAACACTACAAAAGAATCTTGTAAAGCATTCTTTCCAAGCACAATTAAACACAAAGCTGATGATTTCTGATATAGTCCTAAGTGGCTAGCTTTGAGAATGGTAGAAGGAATGGACACAGTGAAGTTTCAAGAACTTTCATGATATGCTTCCTAATAAGCATGTATGAAAAAATTCTAAATAAAATTTAGAGTTATGAAAGAACAAGAAACATTCTTAAAATTATCCTAGGTAAATCTGACTCGAGTAACAGCAGAATATTCAATGTTTTCATCTAGAAAATTTGAGAAAATAAACTTTGGGAAAAGCTGAACACATGTGCAGAGACTGAGGAGTCTTTCCAGATACTTAAATTTGGTTGTATATTAGATCATATCAAGAGGTCAAAATGAAGGAATAAAGTTTTCTTATTTTTGAAGTTATTTCACTATATATACACACAAACCTATACATATAGATATACATGCAGCACCACATATAAATGTTATGCTTGCATAAATATACTAATACAAGTACATATTTGCATAAATAGATATGTTTACTTGAAAATGCAAGTAAGCATATCCACGTGTGTATTATAGGTGAATGTCTAAATACATGAGGTATGAAAATACGTTGCTATGTGTATGATCTCTAGCTGAATAATTATCCTGAATAATGAAAGATAAAAGCAACTTATCCCATAATGTTACTATTCTGATGCTCTTTCTCATTTCAAATATAATTTTTCAAGGAGCATTTTCAATTATTTTTAAATAAATTAGCAGCTCCACTAAAGCACATTCTCCAGATTTGAGGTATTTCAAAGTATGAATATAAAATTTCAAAGGTAAATTTGATTGAATGTGTTACCTTTGCTTTGATTTGTTCCTTTCTTCCCTTGTCTTTGTAGTGGTTCATCCCAATATCATTCTGTTGCACACATTTTTTTCCTATGAACGCAATTTCCTGAAAGCTTAAAATGCTGACATTTTAGTGTTCCATTTGAAGAATGCTTGATTAAATTTTTCAAACTGTTATTGAACATTATGGAACTACAATTTAAAGGGTTTACTGTTGAAAGTCCAATACAATTTTAGGACATTTAGTCTGATTTTAAATATATCTTTTGAAAAGTTCAAACATTTCTAAACTCCAATTAATGATGAACCACACAGAAAGTATTACCACCATGCTGATGTACTGTTTAACATTCAACATCATCTTTTAACAAAAATTTATATTTCAGTGAGTCAATCAGTGTTTAAATACAATTACAGTTTGTATTTTGATTTTAGAATTTTATAACATTTTTGGAAACAATTATAAGTTGAATTTGTTTTACTATCTACTACAAATTATATCTTTTGTTTCTTAATTAAGAAATTTTCTAATGAAAAGCTTTGCCCTATTAAAAAATTTTAATATAATAAATAATTTTATCTTCGATTTTGTTGTTGTTGCTCAGTTGCTCAGTCATGTCCAACTCTTTGTGACCCCATGGACTGCAGCATGCCAGGCTTCCCTGTCTTTCACCATCTCCCAGAGCTTCCTCAAATTCATATCCATTGAGTCAGTGATACCATCCTGTTGAGACCTGCTTTAACAAGCATGATTTCTGAAAGCGGGATATGGCAAGAGAAAAAGAAAGAAGACACAAGAATTCAGAGAAAACAAAGGATCAGGGGACCAACAACACTCCAAGGTGAAAGTGCTGAAACTGAATCCAAGGCAGTTTGTTATATTTTCAGCCTTGAAGGAAAAAATATGCGGGAAGTTAAACTATAACTAATGTGGCCTTCAGGGCCAAAGAACAAAGTGATCATTAACCATTGAGTAACTAAGAAACAATTCAGTTCAGTTCAGTCGCTCAGTTCAGTTCAGTTCAGTCACTCAGTCGTGTCCGACTCTTTGCGACCCCATTAATCGCAGCACGCCAGGCCTCCCTGTCCATCACCAACTCCCGGAGTTCACACAGACTCACGTCCATCGAGTCAGTGATGCCATCCAGCCATCTCATCCTCTGTCGTCCCCTTCTCCTCCTGCCCCCAATCCCTCCCAGCATCAGAGTCTTTTCCAATGAGTCAACTCTTCACATGAGATGGCCAAAGTACTGGAGTTTCAGCTTTAGCATCATTCCTTCCAAAGAACACCCAGGGCTGATCTCCTTCAGAATGGACTGGTTGGATCTCCTTGCAGTCCAAGGGACTCTCAAGAGTCTTCTCCAACACCACAGTTCAAAAGCCTCAATTCTTTGGCCCTCAGCCTTCTTCACAGTCCAACTCTCACATCTATACATGACCACAGGAAAAACCATAGCCTTGACTAGACAGACCTTTGTTGGCAAAGTACTGTCTCCGCTTTTGAATATGCTATCTAGGTTGATCATAACTTTTCTTCCAAGGAGTAAGCGTCTTTTAATTTCATGGCTGCAGTCACCATCTGCAGTGATTTTACAGCCCCCAAAAATAAAGTCTGACACTGTTTCCAATGTTTCCCTATCTATTTCCCATGAAGTGATGGGACCGGATGCCATGATCTTCATTTTCTGAATGTTGAGCTTTAAGCCAACTTTTTCACTCTCCACTTTCACTTTTATCAAGAGGCTTTGTAGTTCCTCTTCACTTTCTGCCATAAGGGTGCTGTCATCTGCATATCTGAGGTTATTGATATTTTCCCGGCAATCTTGAACCAGTTTGTGCTTCTTCCAGTCCAGCATTTCTCATGATGTACTCTGCATAGAAGTTAAATAAGCAGGGTGACAATATACAGCCTTGACGTACTCCTTTTCCTATTTGGAACCAGTCTGTTGTTCCATGTCCAGTTCTAACTGTTGCTTCCTGACCTGCATACAGATTTCTCAAGAGGCAGGTCAGGTGGTTTGGTATTCCCATCTCTTTCAGAATTTTCCACAGTTTATTGTGATCCACACAGTCAAAGGATTTGGCATAGTCAATAAAGCAGAAATAGATGCTTTTCTGGAACTCTCTTGCTTTTTCCATGATCCAGAGAATGTTGGCAATTTGATTTCTGGTTCCTCTGCCTTTTCTAAAACCAGCTTGAACATCTGGAAGTTCACAGTACATGTATTGCTGAAGCCTGGCTTGGAGAATTTTGAGCATTACTTTACTAGCATGTGAGATGAGTGCAATTGTGTGGTAGTTTGAGCATTCTTTGGCATTGCCTTCCTTTGTGATTGGAATGAAAACTGACCTTTTCCAGTCCTGTGGCCACTGCTGAGTTTTCCAAAATTGCTGGCATATTGAGTGCAGCACTTTCACAGCATCATCTTTCAGGATTTGAAAGAGCTCAACTGGAATTCTGTCACCTCCACTAACTTTGTTCGTATTGATGCTTTCTAAGGCCCACTTGACTTCACATTCCAGGATGTCTGGTTCTAGGTCAGTGATCACACCATCATGATCATCTGGGTCATGAAGATCTTTTTTGTACAGTTCTTCTGTGTATTCTTGCCACCTCTTCTTAATATCCTCTGCTTCTGTTAGGTCCATACCATTTCTGTCCTTTATTGAGCCCATCTTTGCATGAAATGTTCCCTTGGTATCTCTAAGTTTCTTGAAGAGATCTCTAGTCTTCCCCATTCTGTTGTTTTCCTCTATTTCTTTGCATTGATCCCTGAGGAAGGCTTTCTTATCTCTTCTTGCTATTCTTTGGAACTCTGCATTCAGATGCTTATATCTTTCCTTTTCTCCTTTGCTTTTTGCTTTTCTTCTTTTCACAGCTATTTGTAAGGCCTCCCCAGACAGCCATTTTGCTTTTTTGCATTTCTCTTCCATGGGGATGGTCTTGATCCCTGTCCTCTGTACAATGTCACGAACCTCATTCCATAGTTCATCAGGCACTCTATCTATCAGATCTAGGCCCTTAAATCTATTTCTCATTTCCACTGTATAATCATAAGGGATTGTGCCCAACTCTTTGTGACCCCATGAATCGCAGCACGCCAGGCCTCCCTGTCCATCACCAACTCCCGGTGTTCACTCAAACTCACGTCCATCAAGTCAGTGATGCCATCCAGCCATCTCATCCTCTGTCGTCCCCTTCTCCTCCTGCTCCCAATCCCTCCCAGCATCAGAGTCTTTTCCAATGAGTCAACTCTTCGCATGAGGTGGCCAAAGTACTGGAGTTTCAGCTTTAGCATCATTCCTTCCAAAGAACACCCAGGACTGATCTCCTTTAGAATGGACAGTAATCAATAACAAATCATAACTAAGACTAATATCTTATCTATAAATTTTCCACCAGATACGTAAAACATGTGACTCTGAGAAGCCAGTTTAGAAACAGTCTGGGGTCGGTCTTCTGACCCCTGGATCATATCTTGTTTTCAAGATTATGAACTGTTCCCTCTGGATTTGTTTTGAAAGTCTCATGCCTTATAGTATCCAGTTTATCAATAACTATACATTTCTTTTGTGGCCCTTGCCAGGGTCTGCTTTTCTTTTATTCTTCCTGTCTCCTATGCCATCCAACCGTCTTATCATATGTCATCCCCTTCTTCTTCTGCCTTCAATCTTTCCCAGCAACAGAGTCTTTTCTAATGAGTAGGCTCTTTGCATAAGGTGGCCAAAATATTGGAGCTTCAGTTTCAGCATCAGTTCTTCCAATGAATATTCAGGACTGATTTCCTTTAGGATTGACTGGTTTGATCTTGGAAGGACTCTCAAGAGTCTTCTCCAACACCACAATTCAAAAGCATCAATTCTTTGGTGCTCAGCCTTCTTTATGGTTCAACTCATATCCATACATAACTACTAGAAAAACCATAGTTTTGACTCTATGCACCTTTGTAGGCAAAGTAATGTCTCTGTTTTTTAATATGCTGTTCAGGTTTGTCATAGGTTTTCTTCCAAGGAGCAAGTGTCTTTTAATTTTGTGGCTGCAGTCACCATCTGCAGTGACTTTGGAGCCCAAGAAAATCAAGTCTGTCACTGTTTCCATTGAACTTTTAATCTGAAGTTACAGGAGATTTTCCAGTTACTTCTGGTAGTTCATCTTTTACAAAGAATTTTCAAAAGCTTTATATACATTTTATCAGTTCAATACAACAAAGAAAAAACACTCTTGCAATAAATGTTAAGTGATTCTCTCTTTGGAGAATCTGATCTCACTAACATAAAAGCTGGTATTTATCTACTTGCAAATTTTTCTTTTGTAGATAGAGCCAATATATTAACAGTCATTGTGTAATGCTTTCTATATGCAGGGGAAAACTTAGATTTGAAAATAAATGAAAATAATGTAGATTAATTGTCAGTTTATTTAAATAAAATGTATGATTTCATGGAACGACATTGCAAATATACCTTATTCAGCTGCCTATATTTAACATCAACTCTGAAGAGGTCAGTCTTCCCAAATTACCCATTAACTTCTGAAATAAATGCTGATGTCTCTTTAGCAGATTTATTTGTCCTGATTTTATGCAGTCAGGGGTAACACCAAGTTTCTTATTGTGGATGAAAAAAAAAAAACACTTTCTTGAAAAATGGACATTTAGTGTGTATTTTTAAATTAAACATGCACTTTTATTTTTAGTTCCCTAGTGTAGAAAGCACTTATAAACATGGTTTAATACTTACAGAACAACACACATATTCAGACTACTTTCCACAAAGTCCCTGGCACTAGTTCTCAGTTTCCTGCACAAATTTCTTATAAACCTAAATTACCATTCCTGTGTTCTCTTCCACTGCCTAAGGCTGCAGGCCATATCTACTGGAGCCCCAAACGGGGTAGGGGTTGGCAGTGGAAGTGTTCAGCCCTGGCAGGGTGGAGTATTTTGTCACACTATTGTTTAGAATTTCTGGTGCATGATAGCAATACAAAGCAGTAAAAATTGGCAATTGTAAGTCAACATTATTATTCTTTTAAAAATTTCCTATGCATGACACACTCCCCTATTATCTGCACCCGGGACAATCTGTGCCTTCCCCACCTTGGTACCATTCTGTGATAGGTTACTGCATCTTTTAGGTCAGACACTGGCCTCAGCACAGGTGGACATTACAGCTGGTGTCCAGCAAGGGGCATGTGTTGAACACTCCTCGTATAAGAAAAGGTTAGCTTTTATTACTACTGTTCTTAAAAAATTCTGCATATTGTATTTAGGATAAAGGTGTTAGAATGTATTTGAGAAAGTTCTAGTAAAAAGAGCTGTGCTTTGGATGCTCTTGGGGTCTTTCAGACTTAACCAGATTAAAATTCTATGGAAATCATGTATTTCATGGCTTATAAATGGAGCCATGGCAGAGATTGGAAGTAAAAGTAGATGCTGGCAACCACCTCCCACCCACCAGATTTTTGATATGACTGTTTACAAAATTATTTTTTTAAACAAATTAAAAAATCCATGAAAAAGATATATAGGACAAGACCTAGGGACCACATTTTGATTGAAGAAAATAAATCGGGGATCTTTGAGTGTGCTTATGCAGACATGTTCTCAGTGTGATCTTGAATTTGAAGAGCACAAGACAGTAAGCAGTCTGCAAACAGAAGAAACAAGAACAACTATTTTCAGACAACTGATCAGAATTCAGAGAAAGGCGGTGATGCTGGTCACGGTGAATTCACAGTTCTATTATCCTACATTCAACAAATGGACAAAAGTGGCCTACCCTGGCACCCACTATAGCCAACAAGTTCTGAACTGATAAGACAAAGACTCGTTCAAACTCACCACTCACCTTCCCGTGTGTAGCCTCTGGGGCCTTTGCCTTTATAAGTCTCAGTCTTGCCTTTGGTCACAGAGACTGGGATTCAAAGGTTTCTGTCTCTCTCTTTCACACACACACTTGTCACCTATAAATTCTATATGTCTATTTATCTATCATCTTGCTTTATCAATTTTCTCTAAGTTCATCTTTGACATTTAATCTATGGGTACCATTTCTCTCAGCCCAATCTTTCTTTTTTTTTTTTTTTTTGATCAGGTTTTCTTTCGTGTCTTGTTTTGTAATGAACTCAGAGTAACTCCCACTATATCTCTGTTTATGTTTTCCTTTTTTCCAAAATATAAATCAGAACTGTCATAGGCAAGCCAGAACCCATGGTCAGTTTAGAGTTACCAACATGACTTCTTAAACTCAGTCCTTCTTCTATTTAAATTCTATCTAGATTTCTAACAATGTCAGAACCTTCTCATTTGATGGATGAGAATTCAGTTCAAGTTAGTATTTGGAAGGCAAATTGGTGACATAAAAATCACATATCAGGGGTACAGTGATTTTCAATATATTTGAAATACATTTTTTTAATATCTGGGGCAAGACTAACTATAAAAAAAGACATGCCTTTATATTAAAGGAAAATCAGAAAAGAGAGGTTCATGCATAACAGTGATTGAAACAACTCAGTTTTTCCTCTCCAAAGCTTTCTTCCCCATAACCTTCTGTATCAATTGCTTAAAACTTAAGTTTCACTTCATTCTTTTTTTTTTAATTTATTTATTTTAATTGGAGGCTAATTACTTTACAGTATTGTAATGGTTCTACCATACATCAACATGAGTTACACATCTGCCCTGACTTTCATTTTAGCCTAATAGTTCTTGCTCAGTAAATTAGCAGAGGGAATAAAACAGACCTTGACTCAGCTGTTCTCTTGCCCTTTAACAGCAAGTGCATCTTCATTAGTATTTATTCCCAGCATGGGAGAGACAACATTTACATAGATGCTGGAAAGCAAGTTACAGACAGAATTAAGTGAATGGAAAACCAGTGTTGAAAGTGTAAACATCAAGTCTAAAATGACATTATTTAAGGTATCAGAACCCTGAGTAGCAGAATAAAAGCAAACATTTAGGCCAATGCCAGCAAAAAACTTCTTAATGATAATGAGTGTATAATACTCTCTACAGGGAAGAAATGGAAGCTATTATTTACAAACTCTGTAGCTTAACTTGATAAAAGATAAACCACATCCTTTGGGGAATAATATGTACTGACAAGTAAGATGTTCAGTTCAGTTCAGTCTCTTAGGCATGTCCGACTCTTTCAACCCCATGGACTCCAGCACGCCAGGCTTCCCTGTCCATCACCAACTCCCAGAGTTTACTCAAACTCATGTCCATTGAGTCAGTGAGGCAAGTAAGATGAGATAGTCTCAAATTAGGAGGAGAAAATAAATTTATGATACTCTTTGTTTCTACATGTTTATATGTAAAATTAAATTGTCATTCACTTTTCTGAATGATAACAAAAATATCTAACTAAAATTACTTCTTTAACCACTTTTAAATGAAAAAATCATCGAAGTTGTTTTTTCTTGGAGTTTTTTCTTTATCTGCCTAACAGCTGCAGTCACCCTAAATGCTTTGACTTATTTTATCACTCTTAATTTCCACATTCTCAACTAAGGGTATACAAATGCTGGAAAGCCACCAGATTTGCTGAAAGGTGACAAATATATAAGTCCTGATCCTAAGTCAATTAAAAATGTAAGTCCTGATTCCAAGTCAATTAAAATGTACCACATGTCAATCATTAATATTTTCCATCACAAAAAAGCAGTACCATCTATTTATTATTTTTCAACACACAAAACAATGAATAGATTATGTCAAGATTTTCAACAGCTTGTTGATCTCAGCAAAAGCATCTTAATTTTGTTTTTTACCATGAACAATAAGACATTTTCAGCGTCATTATATAAAATGAAGTTATTTTCTTTCTAGAGAAAAGTCTTCATGAGAATCAAGGCTAGAGTTAGGCAGGAACAGAGCAACATATAATTTCACAGAATTCTAATATCCCTTTGACACTTAAGGGAAAATATGCTAGAAATGGTCTCTTGCCAAATTAAGTATATATGCATTGAGTGATTTTTTGTTTTGAAAAAATATCTTTGATCAGCTTGAGACCAAAGTTCCTCTGAAACATGCAAGCCGAGTGTGCTGTCAGAGTCTTCTCTTCACTACTAGGGATGTGAAAAAGCTAGGAGAAAAAAAAAAAAAAAAAGCAGAAAACATAAGGACTTCACTGTTACTTTGTGAGATAATTTATCCCAAAAAGAAGAGCTAACATTATTTCTGGTAGCAATTAAGTGGTAAGTCCTCTTAAAAATTTTAGTTACCTAAGAGACATTATTTCAGCTTTCTATGTAACTTCTCATTAAGGGTTTTGATATGTCAGAAAGATAGTTTAGTGAAAGTAGGATTACTGCTCAAAACATATTTCTAAAAAACAGTTAAAATCAATAATTGGATAAGCTATTATTATTCAGAACATGCTTCTGGAAATTGACAATTGTCAACCAACATCAGCAACAACAACAAAAAACCTATTGTGATCCATTAGTGAGTGGCATCACGCTGACTAAGGCTTATCACATATTTGAAGCCTCAACATTCTTTAAATTTATAATTAAAATAAAATTATGCTGAACATGAAAAAAAAATAATGTGAAGTATCTGTCACTGAAGTAGTAATTTTGGTGTCAATATGGCAACTGAAAACAGAAAGATCAGTGAGCTAATGGTATTGACATCTAATAACTTTATTTATCAGTTACAAATTTAAATGTTTTGCCAGTATATGCCAGTAAAATACTATGCTATTACAGGGATGATCTCATTGAAGTAGGTTTTATCTATAACAACATTTATAAAATACAGAACACTGTATTTCTACAGTCTGTTACATAAACATTTTTTGATGCTTCATTTTTGTTCAAAAGCAATGAAAATCTTTGCTGAGAATTTTTTTCCATAGTGAAACTTCCTGTTTGATACACTCTGTGTCCAGTAATTTTGCCATAGTCATCGTTGTCATATCTGGACCTCCCAGTAACTCACACAGTAAAGAATTTGCCTCCAGTGCAAGAGACCTGAGTTCAATCCCTGGGTCAGGAAGATCCTCTGGAGAAGGGAATGGCAATCCACTCCAGTATTCTTGCCTGGAGAATCCCATGGAAAAAGAAGCCTAGTAGGTTACAGTTCATGGGATTGCAAAAAGTTGGACACGAGTGAGCAACTAACACATACATATCTTTGCCACAAACAATTTTGCTACTAACTTGTTCACAGCATAGCTAGTTGGTCACAAGGCAATTTTTCTGTCAAAGATTAAATAGTGAAAAATAAAAGGAGGACATTAAAAAAGACACAATGAAACATGAGAAAAAATTCACAAAATTAAAAAGATTTTGTTGAGAAATACACAAATATTTGAATACAGTTAAAAATGTGTGTAGATTCATGGAACAAACAACTGATTTTATACTGTGGGTTGTACCTAAGCACTTGTCTTTCATTCATACGAACACACACATACACGCATATATATATATATATATACACACACACATACACATAGCTCGCTGATTCATTTCCTCCTTCAGCATCATACATTTTCTTTTTTGCTAATTTTTTTTCTTTAGTAATAGAGGCATCAGTTTCCAAACACTGTTATGCATATTTGTAACTGAACTTTGTATTTGTTGTGAAAACCTCTAGTGTTGTGTGTTTTTGGCATCTTGTCACATGCTCACTGATAGATTTTCCAAAGTTCTTTGGGAGATATGGGCTCAACTTTGAACTTTTGAGGCCTTCAACTTCATCCTCCTCTAATATAGAGTGTTTAAAAGCAAGAAACTGATTATTAGTGGAAATCATCATCATGTATCATCAGCTCAATGAGGCCATCAAGAAAATGTGAACAGAAAGAAATGCTAATATATTTCAACCAGCTAAAATCAGACTAGTGAATTAAAAACTGTCAACCAGTTATTTTCTTTCACAGCAAAATTGTCTTACAGCCAATTAATTATGGTGCAATGTCTATGGGCTTCCCTGGTGACAAATGATAAAGAATCAGCCTGCAGTACAGGAGACCCAGGTTCGATCCCTGGGTCAGGAAGATCCCCTGGAGAAGAGGATGGCAACCCAGTCCAGTATTCTTTCCTGGAACATCCTATGGACAGAGGAGACCATGGGGTCACAAAGAGTTGGACATGACTGAGCGATTAACATATTTAACATATTAACATAAATATAAAATATTTCATATTTTTTCAATGTAGCAAAGTTGTGCATAGTAAAGTCAACTTAATACATTTCCTGTAATCACATAATTTATGTGTAATCACATAAATTATCCCTCATATTTTCTACTGTTTAATATAGTATCCATAAGGACATAATTCATGATTCCTGGGATATATACTGTGCCCTGTTATCCACTATACTCCCAAATCTGGTAGCTATTATATGAACTAAATATTAACAGTGCTTAAACTGTAATCATTATGAGCATTTTAATTATAGTCAGGATCGGTATAGAAAGCATACTAGGTATCTATTAATTTCTATCAGCACGGAAATACAGTGAAATATGAACTAGACCCCAGTAGATAGTGCTAGAATGTGTAAATTTTAAGAATTTTTCAATCTCCCAAGAATCAGCAGTTCCCAAAGGTCAATTCTGACAAAAGACAAAATATATTTAGATCAAGTTATGGATCTGGTAATGTGCTCTGTATACTTTAATCCCTTTACACATTCAGAGCCTGCAAGCAGGCAGAGCTGGATTTACTCATTTCACTTTATGCTTTGCTTTCCCACTCAGTAGCATTAAGGTGAAACTCCCAAAAGATAACAACAAGCTAAGATGAGCTCATCTAAATGCAACCCAGTCATTTAGGTTTAGATAATAACCACTGCCAAAATAATGTATGGCTTTCAACAGTTGTTAGCACTGGTAATCAAGCAGGCCCTAGCAACTGTATTAAGTCCTGAGCTGACACAAGTGCAAAGTAATTTGCACGGGCTGAAAAGGAAGAGTCACAAAGAACTTTAATAATGTAAATTATGTTTGAACTTTGCCATCACCCTAGTTTACGGAAGTTAATTCCTATCCTCAGTTTCCAAAGACAAAGATTAATTGACCCTCTTTATCTGAGTGCACTTTGATTAGAAATGTTCTTTTCTCACCTATATCTTCCATTATAGAGGGTGGTCGCTCAATAAAAAGATGTGACCTGAACCAAGGTTTCCATTTTTCAGAACTGCAATATGTAGCTACACGTTCCTGCTTTTGTAAAGCTATTATTTTTACTGTCAACATGAATGGTGCCCTAAGATCCATTAGGTACAATAAATTGAAGGAAGAAAACACAATATTTGACCAAATGTCCTCCTTCCCCAAAATATCTACTTTGGTGATTGAAAAATAAATAAATAACTTTTGTAATTAGACATTAAAAAAGCCTGGAGAACAGGAGTTAACCCTAACCGTACCTCCAAGAAATGTGTCATTGGGTAAGACCAGGAGGGTAACCAGATATTTAAATTCTTAAACCCAGAAAATGAGGCATTCTTCCGTTATGCAATCACTGTGACACAAAAGTACAAAGAAAACTGTCTGCAGATGTAAAGACAAGCAAAAGATTTCACATCCAAAAAAAGCAATGGGTTTATTTAACATGTCATTTGCCTGTGTGACAGATTCATTTAAATTGTAATTCCTTTGGGAACATAGATGGAAGCTAGAATTCAGCCAACACTAAAATGTTGGCTTGCATTGACATTTATAAATAAGACTCTGAGTTTCTGGTTTTATTTCTTATTGAAAAATTGTCAAATCTCTTAAACTACATTGCCAAAAAGAATGATCAACTTGTACAAAATATTTAGTCACTGAAAATTAATCAGAAAGTCTTATCTTGAGCTTATCTTGGTCAATATTAACATTAATCCCTACTTATTTTTAAGACCACTCAACATGATGAGCCAACAATATATTTTTACTTTGTAGGATATTAAATGCACAAGAAATGCTGTATGATGTCTACCTGTACATCATTTAGACCCTTTCAATATTTTAAGGAAAAAAAAAATTATCCTGAATAATTCTACCTGTTGGTCAACACATAAGTGTAGAAGGATTGAATTGATTCTCTTTCAAAAACAGATATGTTGAAGACCTAATCCCCAGTACCTTAAAGTGTGACCTTATTGGAAAATAAAGTTGATATAAATATATAAATGCAATTAGTTAGGATGAGTTCATATTTGAGTAGAGTGAGCTCCTAGTCTAATGTGGCTGGTGTCTGCATAAGAATATTGTTGTGTGAAGATACAAAGAGTTAGGAAGAAACAGCAAGTGTTGATGGCGGTAGAGATAACAGTTATGCAACTACAAGCCAAAGAGTTCCAGGAATTACTGGTAATACCAGGAACTAAGACAAAGGCATGGAATAGATTCTTTCCTATAGCCTTCCACAGAGCATGGTCCTGCCAACAACTTGATTTTTAGAATTTTAGTCTCCAAAACTGAAGCAAAAATGTGATTTTTTTTTTAAAGCCACTCATTCTGTGGTACTTCATTACAGCAGCACCAGGAAATTAATACAAGTAAGATAAAATAAAATTGTGCTTAATATAAAGGCACTCAAACCTAGAGTTTCTTCACCTCCCTCTTTTCCCTTTAACTATAACCCTGAAATTGTCCTGCATAATTGGAATAAAGTGTTGCTGACTTTCCAGAGTCAACCAAATAATGTAAGAGCCAAGCCAGGTTTTGAGGCTGCAGAAAATGTGTGGTTCTCCTTACTCTAAAACATAAAACATAAGCCCCAAACACAAAATTTGAAAGAAAGCTTTAAACATTAACTGAACATTTCAAGTTAATTGGCTAATGATAGCCAGGATAATGACTCTAAAATGCTACAAGCCAAGCTGAGTAGAATAGAAGGGCTGAGGAAATAACACAGGTTATAGAAGGTACAATTTTTAAAGGCTATGTATGACACATGTATAGTTCAGCCAAACGACTGAACCACATAAGCTATTAATATCAAATGTATTGAACACTGTGATTTTATGTGACCTCATATCTAAAAGCAGTCTATCACAAGGTAGTTGGATAAAGAGACAGACTATAGTATGGGATGCAATGTGAAAATGAAGTCATATAAACTGGGCTAACACAAAAAGAGAGACTAAAATATGTTTTTACTTGTTCTTCCCTATCTTGTTGATCACCAGAATTAGCTAGGAACACAATGTAATTCTAAATGCTACTGCTCGCTTTTCACACTGTTCATGGAGTTCATATATGTTGTCACCCTGCTTATTTAACATAGGCAGAGTGCATCAGATGAAATGCTCAGCTGGATGAATCAGAAGCTGGAATCAAGATTTTTTGGATAAATGTCAACAACTTCAAATATGCAGATGATATCACTAGGATGGTAGAAAGTGAAGAGGAACTAAAGAGCTTCCTGATGAGGGTGAAAGAGGAGAGTGAAAAATTGGCTTAAAACTCAACATTCAAAAACCTAAGATTGGGGCATCCAGTCTCATCACTTCAAGGCAAATAGAAGTGGAAACAGTGACAGAATTTATTTTATTGGGCTGCAAAATCACTGTGGATGATGACTACAGCCTTGAATTAAAAGACGCTTGCTCCTTGGAAGCGAAATAAGACAAATGTAGCATACTAAAAAGTAAAGAGTTCACTTTGCTGATAAGTCTGTAGAGTCAAAGCTATGTTTTTTCCAGTAGTCATGTACAGATGTGAGAGTTGGCCCTAAAGAAGGCTGAGTGCCAAAGAATTTATGCTTTCAAATTGTGGTACTGGAAAAGACTCTTGAGAACCCCTTGGTCTGCAAGCATATCAAACCAATCAATCTTAAAGAAAATCAACCCTGAAGATTCATTGGAAAGACTGGGGATGAAGCTGAAGCTCCAAAACTTTGGTCACCTGATTCAAACAGATGACACATTGGAAAAGATCCTGATGCTAGGAAAGATTGAAGGCAAAAGCTTGAAGGGGGCAAGAGAGGATAAGATAGTTAGATAGCATCATCGACTCAATGGACATGGGTCTGTGCAAACTCCAGGAGACAGTGAAGGACAGGGAAACCTGGTGTGCTGCAGTCCATGAGGTTGCAAAGAGTAGGACACGACTTAGCGACTGAACAACAACTGCTGGCTAATCTTTTGATTATTTTTTGTTTTTGAATCTGTCCTTGACTAACATTGAAAATGTTCTAATCTAATCTAAACCTATAGAAAATCATTAGCAGATTCAGGTGGCAGAAGATAATCCAGTTAACTTAGGAAACTGAGGTAGCATTCATTACCTAGGAATTAATACTACATTTCAATCTGTTTTTCATCATTTATGTACCACCAACCAGTCTTGGTCTTGCTAAGCATGGATTCTCATCAGAGTAAGAATGTCTGAAATTCCATATACCAGGTTGGTTTGTTAGCATGATACTCTTCATACTGTGCCTGCCATATATCCATTCCTTCTATATTTTCCTGTTTCTCAATTTCCCTAACTCTACTGTTTGTGATATAGTTTATGTTGACTTTGCACCTGTGTTTCTTTAAATCCTACTAAAACTTGAGATAACATGAATACACTTTTGTGATGAATCTGTGCCAAATACCTTGCTTGGTACTTTGTAAGGCATCATTTTCAAATCTTGACAAATGTAGAGACTTTTTGTTCTCTCTATTTTTATAGTTATCTCTGTCCTCCAGATTTTTATGTACTTTTCTGTTTGGGAATGTTTTGATGTCCTTATTGCTTCCAACTCTTATTTCATCTGCATGATAGTTCTGTTATTTTCCATCTTGCCTCTGTCATCTTGCCTTAGTCAGGAGTCTCAGTCAAAGTAGTCTTTCATTGTAATCTGTGAATAATTGCTTAGGGAAAGTCTTAGAGTCTAATTAAATTTGACATTAATTGCTTTCTAACTTTGTGAGCAGCAATAAATAAAAGTGAGCATCTCATGGACTATTTGAGGTTTCTTATGATGAAAAATGATTCAAAACACCAAGAATCACATTGTGATCTTTTCTCTGACAGAGTATGACATCACATAGTGTAATATAAATACAATGAAACACAAAAATGGAACAAAATAGAAAATATTGGCCAATATTGGTCATAAAATGAAAAACCCTAAGTAAATGCAAAGAAAAACTCTCTTCAATTAATCATTCAATAAACATATATCAAACAAACAAACAAAACTAGTATAAGCCAAGCACTTTCCTTAGTGTTGTAATTTTTAAGATATTGGTATAAACTTTGACTTTGGAGAATCTACTGTGTGACAAAACTTGATCTATATCAAACAACAATACATTCTATTAAAGTTATACTTATGAGTGTGCTGTCTATAAAAACATTAAGTGTTCAGAAAATAAAAAATATCAAGTGTGGACAAGAATGTATTAGAGTTAAGTGGTTGTATGAACTCTCCCACAAATGACAATTATAAAAACAGAATAAATTATTAAAGAAAAACAAAACTATGTAAAGGGACCAGAAAACATCCAAGAAAAGACAGAAGCTCAAGGAAAGTTTATTTTGGAAAAATTGCAACTAGTAGGGGTGAAAATTGTTAGTCTGTGGCTTTCTGGTTATGATGGTGTGCCCAGATGTTCAGTCATGTCCAACTCTTTGTGACCCCATGGACTGTATCCTGCTGGGCTCCTCTGTCCATGGATTCTCCAAGCAGGTGGCCATTCCTTTCTCCAGGAGATCTTCCCCGACCCAGGGGTTGAACCCGCATCTCTTGAGTTTCCTGCATTGGCAGTTAGATTCTTTACCACTATTATGACTTAGGAAGCCCAACATGATAGTAGAAAATAACAAAAACTGCAAGTTACTGAAGTAAGAGAAATTTGGCATGAAACCAAATATCTTAACATCAACTCTGTTTAAATCCAAGAATGGCAGCTAAATTAAGTCAACAACAAGGCGGAGCCCAAGAGGTCTAGTGGTTTCCCCTCCTAATTTTGTCTGGTAAATGTAGGTTTTACCTCCTAATTTTTACAGATGAAAGAAGGTGTTAATAAAAGTTGATAAAACCTGTGAGTTTCCTGCTTTTTTAACTTAGTGCATTTCCCAAGCTTACACAATTTGGATAGCAAAATGCTGACCACTCACAAATGAGACATGTCAGAAATTAGACAGAAAATGGCAGAACAACTGGAAATATGGAAGTCTTAGAAATATAGAGCCAAAAAGAAAGCTCCCAAATATGAGTAAAAGATTTGAGTTTCAATCCTTGGCTAACCAACAAATTATGCAGGCATAAGAGAAGAGATTCAGTTAAAAAATAGTAGTCATAAGAATTCATAAGCACAAAGTTATTAGAAACTACTTAGCATAGGGAAGAGAAAGTTTGTAGTAATTTAAGTCTAGGCAAGTTCATGATCTACTGGAACAAGGGAACAAAGAAAGAACCATAAGATAGAATACAGAGTTGCTGCAAGATATTGCCTATAATCCACAGTTTTAATATCTCAGGCAAATATCCTCAGATATTTCTGTTAACTAATTTGATTCTCAGAATAACCTACAAGGTCAGTACTATCATTATTATCCATATTTTTCACATGTGGAAGTGGAAATTTCACACAGCTTTTTTTTCCCCCTGGAAATTACTAGTAAAGTCTATACTAAGGAGAATTATAAAATGTGCAACTATAATGAATGACGATTTGCTTGAAGCAAAATCATGTAAATTTTATTTGCCAAATAATGTAAGTTTTCATCACTCTAAAGCACATATTAACATTGGTAATATTTTTGTGATGTGAGAAGATAAAAAAACAGATGTATCTATCTTTATATCATTATATCTGTCTCCCTATACATCTATAAACCTAGAATTTTAAATTACTTATTTTTGTTTCTAACTTTTCTATATCTTATAGTTAATATAATTTATAAAATAATATATATCATAAAATATATATTTTACTTTAAACTGTGGGATTTGTTGATATAAAACATATTAATCAAGTTTCTTATACATAATGTAATAGTTCTTATGCTGCTATTTTTAAAGTTTTGACTATTAAACTACATTCATTTATAAATGGTGTTATCTCCTGTAAGATCAGAACACAAATAAAATTAACAATTTTCATATAAATTTCAAATGATAGATGATGATACTTACTTACACTCAGGAATTAAAGCTCTTAAATTCCACTCTAAATAAGAATCACCAGTATTAATGCTGGAATTAAACTCATCATCCTTATTCCAAAAGTTTCTAATTCAGTAGATGAGGATGTGCCTTTTCAAATATTTTTTAACAAATGCTCACATACATTGTATCTCAATTCATAGTAAATAACATCTATGTAACGGTCATTCTTTGATGCCTTAATTGTATTTATTTACAGCCTCTTGTTTAAGGCTGAGATGTAATTGTGGGTATTTTAGAGAACTATGTTAAAACAATAAGTCTTCAAATCAAAGTCATCTGGGATATTGTTAAAATAATACAGATGTGTTTACCAATTCCTGACAAGATGAGAAAGCAGCATGGCTGTTTGCCTTCTACCTTTAGGATTATCATGGGAGGGAGAGGGAACTTGATTGGATTCATGAGTAAACACACACTGTGAGAAACCCTGGGAGAGTCTAGTTTGGGAGGGAAAAGACTATTTACAGTCAATGACAGTGCAATGGGTAGTAAACAGAGAGGAGGCCGAATTTAGGAAGATTTATAAATTGTCTTGTGACATTGTGTTTCCTCTGCATTTTCAGTATGTCATGAAAGCAGATTACCCACCCTAGGTTCTTGGGAGGGTGTGAGGGAAGGGCCATGTAAGATGACTTCAGGCAGTGTTAGTTCTGGCCCCTCACTCTAACCAAACAGCTTTCTCCATTTGGTATACAGTCCTAGCTAAAATAGGTGATGACCCAGGAAATGTGTTCAGCAAGGGAAATGACATGATATTTAAGGAAGACCAACATTATTAAAGAAAGACAACAAATGGGGAAAAAAATCTATACCAAAAGTGACACCAGTTCTAAGAAAAATATAAGAATAAATAATTGGAATCACAAATTTTAATGCTTCTGTATGAGGATGATAGACCATTCAGGTGTTATTAAAATATATAGAGTACATGAAAAACAAAATTAATAAACCACAACAAGCAATCTAACAATATTAGAATGTCTTTTCACCTTGAGGACCCATCCATCAAATTATTTATATTATTTTGATAAATACTGGAATATTTTGGATAGGATACAATACTGATTTAAGAAAAAGTAAAGTTCATAAAATAATAAATATTAGAAAAAAATCTCTATGACAAAATTTTATGTAAAAATATTCAATAACAAACATTTTTGATGGAGAAATTTTAAACCAATCCTTCTAAAAAGACACACACTAATTTTGTTCAGCACAGCTGTACACAACCTGAGCACCATATTAAGATAAGAAACAGAACAGGATGTCTAAAGAACAAAATGAAACAGTGTCATTATTTACAAATAATATCATCACTGTAACACCATTACTGTATACTAAAGAAACATAAATCAGTTGACAGATGTTTGAAATAACAGAAGAGATTTCAGTAGACCAATGCAAAAAATCCATAGCTTTCATATATCAACAATAATCAATTACAAAACAGGGACAGAAATCTGAAAATTATACATCTCTTTCTCTTTCAGTTGCTCAGTTTTGTCCTGCTCTTTTGAAACCTCCTGGACTGTAGCCTGCCAGGCTTTCTGTCCATGGGATTTCTCAAGCAAGAATACTGGAGTGGGTTGCCATTTCATCCTCCAGAGGATCCTTCCCACTCAGGGATCGAACCTGAATCTCCTGTGTCTCCTGCATTGGCAGGTGGATTCTTTACCATCTGAGTCATTGCAAAAACCCACCTCCATATACACACAAAAACTATAAAATAAAAATGTGCAAATTATCTTGAAACTAAATTTGTATAGAAAATTAAAACAAATTAAATTTAATTAAAAATTAAAACAAAAATTAAAAAACATTAAAAAATCTGATTATATAGAGTTGTATATACCATCTTATTGCATGCTAAAATTAACATTGAAAAAAAGAGAAAAGATAATATTTAAAAATATAAAGGTTGATAAATCTGAAAACTTTAAAATCTGTAAATTTGAAAATTCACATTAAATATTTTGTTTAATAAAAGGTACTAGATCCAATTAACTAATGGTTAATGAATCCAAGTAAATGTTTAAAAAGTATAAAATAAACAAGGGAGTATATCTGAAAAATCATGGAGCACCCACTCCAGAGAAAGGACACAGGAAATGAAGACAAAAAGCAAGAAAAAAGATGCACGAACGTTAGGAATGTGAAATTTAAAGAAGAGGAAACATTAATTACTAATCAATATAGACAAATGTGGTGCTTCCTCTAGAAAGAAATCCACATTAATATGATAATAAAATGATTATATTTACAGGGCATGGAACTCACATCTGGGCTTCCCAGGTGGTGCTAGTGGTAAAGAACCTGCCTGCCAGTGAAGGAGATGCCAGTGCAGGAGATGCCAGAGCAGGAGATGCAAGAGATGCAAGTTCAGTCCCTACCCACTCCAGTATTCTTGCCTGGAGAATCTCGTGGACAGAGGAGTCTGGCGGTCTACAGTACCTGGGGTTGGGGTCACAAAGAGTCAGACACGACTGAAGATACTTGGCAAGCACACACATAATTAAAATTAAAATAGTACCTACACATATTCTTTTTTAGGATCCACCAATAACTAAATACAATGTGGAAAGAAGTATAATGCATATGCTACAGTAATTTTCTATGGGGGATTTAAAGCATCAAAATTGGGATGGGAGATAAGGGGGAAACATAACTTTAAAAGGAGTTTTGTCTGGATGAATCATGATAGCAAGCCACGATCAGAGAAGGATGAAAGTATCTCTTTGTTTTTTAATTCCTGAGGTCCTTAAACAAACAAACAAAAATAATAAAATAAAATTATATTTTAAAATATGAAAAATCAATTCCAGATCTACTTAAATAGAGGATCCAAGAATGGTGATCTACACTCTGTATTTAACATACATGATCTAGCACATTTCTATACACCAAGAAAAGTAACTCGGAAAATAGAATTTTAAAATTACTTACAGAAGATAGTCATTTAATAATTTAAGTCAGGAAGTCTTTAGCATGTATATATAAAATATTAGGATTGATAAGTAAATTTAATAGTTACTGGATCAAGTTCTACATGTAAGAATCAACTATATTTCTTTATGCTAGTAAGAATCAGCTGGAAAATAAAATTTAAAATATAAAAAAACAGACATAGGATTAAGATTTGGAAGATTTTAAACAGAGGAATTTAAAATTCTGAATATGTCTTCTATTGAATTTTCTGAAACCTATAGAAGATACGTCCTTAGCACTAACCTGAATGAAAGATCACTGATTTCAAGAATAAATAATTTATTTTCAGAAATTGTTAGACTTTGACTTTCCTATGTTTTCAGCTTCAATTCATTCTCTTAATAGCATTTTAAGGCAATCAGTTATCTTGATATGTGTAGCAATATTAACTACTATGAACTGAGTGAGCAATGTCTCTGCCTCTCCATAATTACATTTCAGTTGTCTGGATTCCAGAAGCAAGAGTTCAGCTTCAAATAACTTAAATGAAATGTTGACTAGATAGATGCATTTTGCTGTTGGGGTGTACATTTCTTGTTCTCCATGAGCAAAAAAAAAAAAAAGATTTATTCCATCTTGTAAATGATCTTAGGAAAAAGAATAGGAACTGGTAGATGCAGCATAACAAAACTGATCAAATATTAAGCAAATGACCACTCCGTAAAAACTTAATTCTGGTGATTTTGGTGTATTACTACTCATGGTATTTCTCAAAAATTCACAACAATATTGATTTTCCACTCTGGGTGAGTCAGAGCTGATTGGAAAATTTTAAATTAATGAGAGAAATATACTCTGCAAGTACTCGCTGGCCAGACAAATAGGTTAAAAGATTCAAACTCATTGTGAGTTTGGATATAATATTGGCAAGATTGAGAATCCTGAAATAATGCCTTCTTTAAACTGCAAATAACCTGTCTCTCCCCATGCTACTTTTCCTCATCTATGCTAGTATATACTGAACCATTAATTCAAATACCTTATTCCAAATTATGTAATATTCTGTAGTAAATGAAAATTTGAGGGATCATTAAAAATATTTGATTCAATGTAGTAACCTGCTCTTTCTGAACATTTGGATAGGGGTTAGAAAAAGAGACGAACAACAGAGAAGACCAAGTACAGTGTTATCATGTGTTAATGTTAGTGGTCAAATTCTTTGAAGTTTCACCGTCTGATCTCTACCTATTTTCTTATACTTGTTAATAATAGAGCTGCTGAACCCAATCCCAATAGAGTTTCCAGATGTATATTCCTTGCTTTCAATGTTCAGACTTCAATTTTCAAAACCTAGAAAGGCAATGCCAAAGAATGCTCAAACTACCACACAATTGCACTCATCTCACATGCTAATAAAGTAATGTTCAAAATTCTCAAAGCCAGGCTTCAGCAATATGTGAACCGTGAACTTCCAGATGTTCAAGCTGGTCTTAGAAAAGGCAGAGGAACCAGAGATCAAATTGCCAACATCTGCTGCATCATGGAAAAAGCAAGAGAGTTCCAGAAAAACATCTATTTCTGCTTTATTGACTATGCCAAAGGCTCTGACTGTGTGGATCACAATAAACTGTGGAAAATTCTGAAAGAGATGAGAATACCAGACCACCTGACCTGCCTCTTGAGAAATCTGTATGCAGTTCGGGAAGCAACAGTTAGAACTGGACCTGGAACAACAGACTAGTTCCAAATAGGAAAAGGAGTATGTCAAGGCTGTATATTGTCACCCTGCTTATTTAACTTCTATGCAGAGTACATCATGAGAAACGCTGGACTGGAAGAAACATAAGCTGGAATCAAGATTGCTGGGAGAAATACCAATAACCTCAGATATGCAGGTGATACCACTCTTAATGGCAGAAATTGAAGAGGAACTAAAAAGCCTCTTGATGAAAGTGAAAGAGGAGAGTGAAAAAGTTGGCTTAAAGTTCAACATTCAGAAAACAAAGATCATGGCATCTGTCCCATCACTTCATGTGAAATAGATGGGGAAACAGTGGAAACAGTGTCAGACTTTATTTTGGGGGGCTGCAAAATCACTGCAGATGGTGACTGCAGCCATGAAATTCAAAGATGCTTACTCCTTGGAAGGAAAGTTATGATCAACCTAGATAGCATATTCAAAAGCAGACATCACTTTGCCAACAAAGGTCCGTCTAGTCAAGGCTATGGTTTTTTCAGTGGTCATGTATGGATGTGAGAGTTGGACTGTGAAGAAGGCTGAGGCCAAAGAATTGATGCTTTTGAACTGTGGTGTTGAAGACTCTTAAGAGTCCCTTGGACTGCAAGAAGATCCAATCAGTCCGTTCTGAAAGAGATCAGCCCTGGGATTTCTTTGGAAGGAATGATGCTAAAGCTGAAACTCTAGTACTTTGGCCACCTCATGCGAAGAGTTGACTCATTGGAAAAGACTCTGATGCTGGGAGGGACTGTGGGCAGAAGGAGAAGGGTACGACAGAGGATGAGATGGCTGGATGGCATCACTGACTTTATGGATGTGAGTCTGTGTGAACTCTGGGAGTTGGTGATGGACAGGGAGGCCTGGCGTGCTGCGATTCATGGGGTCGCACAGAGTCGGACACAACTGAGCGACTGAACTGAACTGAACTGAGTCACTACTTTGTTAGTTTCTTCACAAGGATAATTTATAGCAGGAGTATCCATTGTTTTCAAGAAAAACATCTTGTCTTATCATAGAATGTGTTTAACCCCTTTGTTTTAGCACAGTTCTCAGAGTCTGAGTTATTGAACCTTGAATATCACAAGATGTTGGACTCCAAAAATCCAACCCAGAACAGACTGTAACAAAGTGAGTCTTGTTCAGCCTTAGCCTTGATAAATACTGGTATAACAAGACTTCATGTCTCCTAGGATAACTGTTTTTAAACTCCCTAATTTTAGGGACCCTCAACTGTAAATCCATGTTTTGGAATTTAAAATAATGAAAAACTTTAATGCTGCTAATTATGCACTCAATTTACATTACAAACTGAAGCCTTCTACTTTTAAACTATATCCTTCTATATAGGGCTTCCTAGGTGGTGCTAGTGATAAAGAGACATAAGAGACACGGGTTCGATCCCTGGGTTGGGAACATCCCCTGGAGGAGAGTATGGCAACCCACTCCAATATTTTTGCCTGGATAATCCCATGGGCACAGGAGCCTGTCAGGTTACAGTCCCTTCAGTCACAAAGAGTCAGACCGACTGAAGCGACTTAGCATGCATGTACTCATGTTTTAGATTAATGAGTTGGTAGTTTAGGCCAAGAAAATGGGAGTTATAGTTGCATTACACTTCTGTAACAGAAGGTCCTGCTATGGTGTTTTAGGTACTACTATTTTGCTTTTGTTCATATTATTGAATTGATATCTCCACTTTCTATAAGGGAAACAATCATATCAACAAAGTTTAATTTGTCCTAAAAGTATTACATATAAATATATAAAAAGTATATATAAATATATAGAGATATATATTTATTTATATGAAACTGTAAACTTGATCTTAAAGATAGAACCTTTAATATATTCTTGAACTTTAAAGCTAATTTAATTTCTATTTGATGCTAGAACATTAGGTTTCTTGTAAGAACAACACAAACACGAATATAAAGTGACAGCCTTTAAGTTATCTCCTAAATCTCAGACTTTCTCTAGTATTTTAACTGGAATTTGAAAGTCGCCTCTCAAGATCTTGGGTAAGTTAATTTATCTCATTTTCTCTGTCAAATATTTCTGTTTTATCCTTGATTATTTTTGAATCCAGCTTGGAATCCAAAGAATGGCAGTCTTTTATAAAAGTCAGTCTTTCTGCATAATGTCTAATAGCAGGATTTATCCCTGAGGAAGGATGTAAATTCATTGCAAATGATACTTTAATGGAGCCTAGCTTTTTTGTCATGCAAAGAGATCCAAATGAATGTGGCAGCCAGCAGCAATTCCTATGGGAAGCAGTGCAACATGAAGCAAGTGATGTCAAAAATAAGTAAATAAATACCTCAAGCTTTCCCATCCTAACAATTTAATCCCATCAAAGAAGTGCAGAACATGATTTACATGTTGTTGATAATCTTTTTAAAGAACAAGTCCATGTGCTATGGCTTGTTTGCATTTGTATAATAGATCTGATAGGTATTTTATTCATGATGTGCTGCAGAAATTATTAGCTCCCACAAAGCTGCAAGACATTCATAAGTGAATAAACATTCATTTATGTTAGAGAAATGACCTACTTTGATTGCCATAAGTTATGTTAACTTGTTGAGTATGCATTCTAAAGCACTGCATGTTATCTTTTTATACATATATTTTCCTACACATTTGATCACACATTTTAGTAGAAACATTTGTGACTGAATGAATTGAAAAGGAGGGGGAGCACAAAGAAATGGTGAAAATATAGCTACTTTACAGGGAAAGTGAAAGTGAAAGTTGTTCTATCCTGACCTACTCTTTGCCATCGCATGGACTGTAGCCTGCAGGCTCCTCTATTCATGGAATTTTCCAGGCAAGAATATTGGAGTGGATAGCCATTTCCTCCTCCAGCGTATCTTCCCAACTGAGGGATCAAACCCATATCTTGTGCACTGCAGACAGATTCTTAACCAACTGAGCTACCAGGGACTTCACAGGGAATTCTTTAAAATTAAGCAATTTTGGCAAATTCTTTAGTAGTTATGTTACCTTGAACTTCCTACACATAGCCCAGTTTTGATCCTTGGTTGGGAACTAAAATCCCACAAGCTGTGTGATGCAGCAAAAAAAAAAAAAAAAAAAAAAGTGTAAAATTAAGCACATTTTAACCTTTCTAAATAAAAATTAGTAGTGAGTTTGATATAGTAACTTAAAGGACAATTATTTGAAATTATTCTGAAATAACCAACAAATATACAAGTCTACTTAATCTGATGTTGAATTAGTAGGGGAATGTTGTGCTGTGAGAATTTCCACTGGCAATAGTGTAGAGAAAATCTATGGCTTTATAAAAGTTTTATATCAGATTCCAAAGTCTTTTAGAAAGCAGGAAAAGTTCAGCTACCCACGGATCCATGAAATACCTGATTGGGGTTAACATTCTCTTTAGGAAATAAGCAATTTCTGAGAAGTGACTGTTGTAAACTTAATAAGAGTACGAATAGTTGCAGTAGGTGGTAACAGAGATTTTATATCGGAATTAACCTTTTCTCTAGATGTCTCACTATAGAGACTATCTGTGCTGTTCATCTGTTTTATTTCTATTTTATTATGAGATAGATAGCTCAAAAATAAAAGCAAATGAAATAAATATATGTAATTTAAAGATTAATTATAATGTGAAAATCTGTGAACTATATGACTCAGGTTAAGAAATGGAATACTGTTAACCTCTTAGAAGCCTCTTATGAGAACCTTCCTTTCTCTACATTAACCAACATTATGATGTTTGTAATAACCATCTTTAATTGTTTAGAATAATTTACTCCCGTCATACTTTCATTAATAATCTAGTTTAGATTTTTTTTTTTAATTTTTAAGTTATATTGGAGTTCAGCTAATTAACAATGTTGTGACACTTCAGGTGGACAGCAAAGGGACTCAGCCATACATATATGTGTATGACAAACTATGACAAACCTAGACAGCGTATCAAAAAGCAAAGACATCACTTTGTGACAAAGGTCTGTATGCTCAAAAGCTATGATTTTTTCCAGTAGTCATGTACAGATGTAAGAGGTGGAACATAAAGAAGGCTGAGCACCAAAGAACGGATACTTTTGAATTGTGGTGCTAAAGAAGACTCTTGAGGGTTTCTTGGACAGCAAGGAGATCAAATCAGTCAATCCTAAAGGAAATCAGCCCTGAATATTCATTGGAAGGACTGATGTGGAAGCTGAAATTCCAATACTTTGGCCACCTGATGTGAAGCGTCAATGCATTGGAAAAGACCCTGATGCTGGGAAAGATTGCAGGCAAGAAGAGAAGAGGATAAAAGATGGGGTGGTTGGAAAGCATCATCTACTCATATGACATGAATTTGAACAAACTCAGGGAGATAGTGAAGAGACAGGGAAGTCTGGTGTGCTGCAGTCCATAGAGCACAGAGTCTGTTGGACATAACTTAGCGACTGAACAACAACAACAATATGTGTAGTCATTCTCCCCCAAATTTCCCTCCTATCCAGGCTACCACATTGAACAGAGTTCCATGCAGTATACAGTAGGTCCTTATTGGTCATCCATTTTAAACACAGCAGTGTATACATGTCGATCTCAAACTCCCTAACTGTCCCTTGGCCCATAGTATCCCTCTGGAAACCGTAAGTTCCTTCTCTAAGTCATTGAGTCCATACTTCTTTTTGTAAATAAGTTAATTTGTATCATTTCTTTTTATAGCCCACGTATAAAGGTTGTCATATTATATTTCTCATTTTCTGCCTTACTTTACTCAGAATAACATTTTCTAGATTTTTAAAAAAATATTTATCCATGTTGTTGCACACAACTGTGATTACTTCATTTCTATTACTATATAGAATTCCATTTTATTACTGTACTAGAATTTATTTACTCATTTTGTGTCATTTCCAGCTTTTGTAAACAATAATGAAATGTACAGGTATATGTGTGTGAATGTGTATTTTCGCAGGGGCAGGAGGGGGGGCCATTCAGAGTGAGTATTAATTTCGTATGGAGCAGTAGTCTTAAAAGTGTAGTCCATGGGTTAACGATCTTACTTAGGGAGCTGTTCAAGGCTAGTATTTATGAGTTCTACCTCAAATGTCCGGCTTCAGAAATCCTGAATTTGTGGCCCACCTATCTGGCTTCCCAGGTGGCACGGTGATAAAGAATACATCTGCCAATGCAGGAGACACAGGAGATGTGGTTTGATCCCTGGATCAGGAAGGTACTCTAAAGTAGGAAATGGCAACCCACACCAGTATTCTTGCCTGGGGAATTTCATAGACAGAGAGTCTGGCTGGCTACAGTTCATGGGGTTGCAAAGAGTCAGGAATGACTAGGCTTGCCTGCACTCAAAATACATTTAAGTTTTCTTTATTAACCTGCCAATAGGCATTCTGATTGCCTCCATGTTCTGGTTATTGTAAACTGTGCTACAATCAACACTGGGATGAATGCACTTTTTCAAATTATTGTTTCCTTCAGATATATTCCCAGAGTGGGATTTCTGGGTCATATGGTAGCTCTACTTTTAGTTTTTATAAGGAAACTCCACAATGTTCCCCAGTGGCTGTTGTTATTATTGCTGTTCAGTTGCTAAGTCCTGTTAGACTGTTCATGACCCTGTGGACTGCAGCACACCAGGCTTCCCTGCCCTTCACAATCTCCCAGAGTTTGCTCAAATTCATGTCCATTGGGTCAGTGATGGCATCCAGTCACTTCACCCTCTGTTATTCCCTTCTCCTCTTGCCCTCAGCCTTTCCCCAGCATCAGGGTCTTTTCCAGTGAGTCAGATCTTCCCATTAGCTGGCCAGAGTACTGAAGCTTCAGCTTCAGCATCAGACTTTCCAATGAATATTGAGGGTTGATTTTCTTTAATATTGATTGATTTGATCTCCTTGCAGTCCAAGGGACTCTCAAGAGTCTTCTCCAACACCACAGTTCAAAAGCATCAATTCTTCAGCGCTCAGCCTTCTTCACAGTCCAACTCTCACATCCATACATGACCACAGGAAAAACCATAGCCTTGACTAGACGGACCTTTGTTGGCAAAGTAATGTCTCTGCTTTTCAATATGCTATCTAGGTTGGTCATAACTTTCCTTCCAAGGAGTAAGCATCTTTTAATTTCATGGCTGCAGTCACCATCTGCAGTGATTTTGGAGCCCAAAAAATAAAGTCTGACAGTGTTTCCACTGTTTCCCCATCTATTTCCCATGAAGTGATGGGACCAGATGCCATGATCTTCATTTTCTGAATGTTGAGCTTTAAGCCAACTTTTTCACTCTCCTCTTTCACTTTTATCAAGAGGCTTTTTAGTTCCTCTTCACTTTCTGCCATAAGGGTGGTGTCATCTGCATATCTGAGGTTATTGATATTTCTCCCAGCAATCTTGATTCCAGCTTGTGTTTCTTCCAGTCCAGCGTTTCTCATGATGTACTCTGCATATATGTTATATAAGCAGGGTGACAATATACAGCCTTGATGTCCTCCTTTTCCTATTTGGAACCAGTCTGTTGTTCCATGTCCAGTTCTAACTGTTGCTTCCCGACCTGCATATAGGTTTCTCAAGATGCAGATCAGGTGGTCTGATATTCCCATCTCAGAATTTTCCACATTCATTGTGATCCACACAGTCAAAGGTTTTGATCATCTCAATAGATGCAGAAAAAAGCATTTGACAAAATACAGTTTTCTTTTATAATAAACACTCTGGACAAATTGGGTGTAGAAAGAACATACCTTAACATAGTAAAGACCATATATGATAAACCCACAACTAACATCATACTCAATGGTGAAATGTTAGAAATTTCTTCTCTAATTTCAGGAAAACAGCAAAAGTGCCCACTCCCACCACTCTTATTTAACATATTACTGAAAGCCCTACCCAGAGCAGACAGACAAGGCACAAAATTAAAAGGTATTCAAGTTGAAAAAGCAGAAGAAAAATTGCTTGTGAATGACAAGATCTTTCAAAAATGTATAAAATATACCTCATTTTTTACTATGCCTTACCGCTCTTTGCAGATATTACCTTTTTACAACTTGAAAGTCTGTGGCAACCATGCACTGAGCAAGTCTACTGGCACTATTTTCCCAACAGCTTTTGTTCACTTTTTGTCTCTGCCACGTTTTGCTGCATGCTAAGTCTCTTCAGTCATGTCCGACTCTGTGTGACCCTATGGACTATAGCCTGCCAGACTCCTTTGCCCATGGGATTCTCCAGGCAAGAATGCTTTTGTGGATTGCCATGGTCTTCTCCAGGGGATCTTCCTGACCCAGGGATTGAACCAAGGTCTTCTGCATTGCAGGAAGATTCTTTACCATCTGAGCCCCCAGGGACCTCCTTCACATTTTGCTAATTCTTACAATATTTAACCCTCCATTGGCAAAAAGATTATGACTCACTGAAAGCCTTGATGATGGTATGGTTTTTAGCAAGAATGTGTTTTTTAAATTATGTTATATACATTTTTTAGATGTAATGATTTTGTACTCTTAGTAGACTACAGTATAGTGTAAATATAGTTTTTATATACACTGAGAAAACAACAAAAAAATGTGTGATTTGCTTTATTGTCATATTCATTTTATTGTAGTAGTCTGGAACCAAACCTGTGATATCTCCAAGGTATGCCTATAGAAAATCCTAAGTGCTCAGTCCCCTCAGTTGTATCTGACTCTTTGATCCCATGGACTTTAACCTGCCTGGCTCCTCTGTTCATGGGATTCTCCAGGCAAGAATACTAGAGTGGGCTGCCATACCCTCCTCAAGAGGATCTTCCTGACCCAGGGATTAAACCCATGTCTCCTGCATCTCCTGCATTGCAGCTGGATTCTTTAGCACTGAGCCATGGGGAAACCCCATAGAAAAACCTAAAGATGCCATACAAAAACTGTCAGAACTAATTAACAGATTCAGAGAAGTTGCAGGATACAAAATCAACATACAGAAATTACTTGTGTTTCTATACAGCTAATAACAATATCTGGAAAAGAAATAAAGTTTTACTATTTCCTCTTTTTTTAGCTTATATATATTTTACTAATTTTTTCATTCCTATTGTACCAGCTATGATTCCAGAAAAAAGAAAATGTAGAATAGAAGCTGTGAGAATGGAATTATTGGGGTTAGTTCTGATCCAATTGGGGTTAGTTTTAATCTAAACTGCTAACACAATGTTTATTAGCAGGTAATATTTTCGTAGGTGCACTCAACATTTGGAAGACTTCTGCCTTGCACTAGGATAAGGCCCTCAAGTTGCAGTTCTCCTGATGGGCCCCAACTCTCTGTACACTTTTATTATTCAGTCTCTCAAGCACGTTCGACTCTTTGTGATTCCATGAACTGCAGCAGGACAGGCTTCCCTGTCCTTCACCATCTCCCGGAGATTGCTCAAACTCTTGTGAATTGAGTCGGTGATGCCATCTGTACACTATCCCTATGAACTAGATAAGCCCTGTGGGAAAACATGATGGCATGCTTTATGCCCACGATGCTCAGGACCTGTATCTCTTAAAGAACATTATCATAGCACTGATATCAAAAGTTCACTCAAAACTTGGCATGTTTCTTCTTGTAACTTAAGTGCAACAGTCCCTTAAGTTCCCTGTCTCTACTAGAGATGAAGGCAGCTGTGAAAACCTTCTAAGAAAATACATCACTCTCTGAAATGTAGTTAATTCAAGGTTCTTTGCCTCTTTAACTCTCTTATGTGTTGAAAAATATCTGCTATGTTCACTTCCTCAGCTTGTTATCATTGTTACAATGGAAGCATCTGTCTCTAATGACTTTGTACATCCTCATCACAAAAAAAACACTGAAAATATGTTTTAAAATATACAGCTATTCTCACAGAGTTTGTTATTAAGAGAAAAGAGTAGTTCAAAGAAAAATCTATTTCTAGATTTTAAAGACAACATCATATAAGACCCTTCTTACATCTAAATATAAATATAAGTTTTCAGCTTTTGAGGTAAAAAAAAAAACAAATGAAAATAACCATTTACATAATACCACATTAAAGGTGCATTTATTTATAAAATTATACCAATATTTTATAGATAAAAGTTTATAATCTTTATCATAGAGAAACAATGTGTTTTCAAATTATTGTTGGTAAACTTCTATTTGAAAGTTTTTAATGTACCCATGTACATATAAGCCTCTTTATTCATAATGAGTGTGCTATAGACATTACAATAATGGGTTGTCAGTTGAAAATGCTATAATTTGATTAACTTATTCAAAACTTTCATGTAGAAATCAAGGTGATCTGAAGAGAACTCTTTACAGCCATGTGAATATTACCAGCCTAGATCCACCCATTTTCCTCAACCAGAAAGCACTGGAATGAAACAATAAAGTCATTCATTGCTGTTTGTTTGTACTAGACAGAGTGTCTAATGATATTAATAATACTGACGTTTAAAATATACAATATTGCATGAAAGAGGTCATGCTTAGACTTAAAATTAAAATAATGATTTCAGATGATTATTTAGACAATTCAATTGGAATAGAATAGACACTTTTCTCCTCAATTTAAATTTCTAATCCTTTGAGGGCAATATTTTTTATTAGAGGTTCTAAAAATACTTCAGATGGGGCTCTCTGTGGAGACAATTTTGCAATGTAGTTCAATTAAGTGGCTGATCACATAAGAAACTATAAGCTTAGATTCACTAAAGAAAAGATAAATGCTAGCTGCTTTCAGCCAGAAATCTATAGCATTATGAGTGGTGAAATGAATAAGGCAAGATAACATAAGTGGAATGAATGCTTGAAATATCACATTCTGTTGCTTAAAATAATATCCTGTATATTATATATTCTCTCATGTTTTCTTTCTCTTGGTAATTGTTCTGTGTACATAGCCTAATGTCTGGAACAAATTGTGTAGTTAACAAACATTTGCTGAGAAACTTATTAAGTCCATTAATTTATGTTTCATATTTTACTAATAGAAACTTATTTGCTTTTTTCAGGGTAAATCATACTATCCCCCAAATTATGCAGATAGACACAATATTTCTAGTGGGGAGGGAGGTGAGTTTAGGTAAATCTGGAATTGTTGGGTTTTGATAAAGATGAACTGAAGCCTTCTCGGTTTTAATTTCATAAGTAACTCTAACATTTATTGTTTTTAATAATGTCTCTTTTGCTATTATTATTAATTATTCTTTCTTAAAATTTTTCTTGATTTGGCTAATAAAATAATATTTATTCATAATAATACATGAGAAGGAACAGTAAAATAAAAGAAAACAAAAAATTTTAAAAATAGACTTGTGTAGATTTAAATATAGATAAACAATAAACATTTTTTCAAGAATAAATTTTATCTAAACATTTTACTATATTATTGATGAGGCATTTTCATCTTTTTGTTTAAATAAATTTGAAAGAAAGAAAGACAAATTCTAGGCCATTAAAATCATGCTATGGGCCATTAAAATCATCACAAAGAATTAAAATTCTGATGCTAAAAAAAAGCTAATCATTTTGGCCATCACATATTAAGAGAAAGTTAATTTGTCCTCATTTTGGCCATTTGTTACAGATTAAGTAAAAGCTAATTTGTCCTTAGGGACCAAGACAGTGCCTTTCACGTGGTCAACTGTCATCATATGTTTTATTACATGGGTTACTTTTACTTATGTTTATTATTATCTTCATTTACTATACCACTATTATCAATAGGATTATATTCTCTGCATTCATTAGTTTATATTAGCAGGAGAGAAAAAAATAGCAGAATTGCAATTTATAAGAATTTATAAGAATATGTGATATTGATTGTATAGTTACTGCTGATGCCTAATTTTCTTATCTTTTTTCTTTCCTGTGCCACCAAAGTGTTCGTTATGCAATTGCATTATATACTAGGTTTATTCATTCAAAAGTTGTGATAGCCTTCTATAGCCAGGAGTAAATGGATATATGAATAAAAGAAAACACCCATTTGAAGATCAGTGGGATAAATCACTAAGAGGGTTAAATTAGTCAGGTTCAAGGAATAGAAAAAGGCCAGTAGATGTTATACTGTAGCCAGCAAGATGCAGGGTAACATGAGAGAAAAATAAATGAAATTAAAACAAAAAATAAGAGTTTACACTTACTCTTACTGCAATCAGAGCATATTAAACTATAAAATTAGAAGTAATCAAAGTATGGCTTAAATATAAATAAATAATTTCAACTGCTCTGTTGGACATCAATAATAGAAGCTGGGCGACAAGTTAGGAGGATATTTTAGTCATTCCAGTGAAAGCTGCTGAGATTGTAGCAGTGAAGTTGGAAAGATACAGCAGATTTTTTTCTGAATGAGTCAACGGTACTTGATCACAGATTGAGTTAGAGTTTGAGGAAAAGAGAATAACCAAAGAACACTCACTGAAAACTCCATGAACTAAGTGCTTTATCATATTAGGAATTTGGTCAAGGAATACTGAATCATTTTGGTTTGAGCAATTGGATGGATGATACTTCTAGTGACTTGGATATGGAAGGCTGAGGCATTAAGAAGTTGAATCATTACCTTTATATTGTATTAATAAATTGCAAGATAACAGTCATCACAAGTTCTGAGAATCTAGGATTATTCAATGTCTTTAATGTAATATACTTTGAATATACTATAAAGACATTTTCATCTGCACAATAAAGAAGCTTGATTAATGTAGACAATTTCCAGAGCACATCTTGCTGAGATGTATTTCAAAGACAAATTAGTGGACAACTTGATGCTTAGTATGGAAAACCTGCTTACACAGTATATCTAGTATATTTGCAAGCTTAGGATAATAACAGTTATTCATCATAAATTAAAGCATTTGGGCACCATGAGCTTTTAAGTATGATTAATTTAAATGCTTCTCTTTTCAAAAATTACTTTACTTTGTTCCTCAAAACAAAGATGAAAGAACATTAAATTTATAAAATTAAAGGGAAAGATTTAAAAAAATTCTTTTCAACATTTGAGGAAAATTTTGGTCATTAGAATTTTATTTGCTACTGAAGATGACATGATTTGTTTTGTGCTTTTTTTTTTTAACTTTACAATATTGTACTAGTTTTGCCATATATCAACATGAATCCGCCACAGGTATACACGTGTTCCCATCCTGAACCCTCCTCCCTCCTCCCTCCCCGTACCATCCCTCTGGGTCGTCCCAGTGCACCAGCCCCAAGTTTTAAATTAAAAATAAGGTTGAGAAGTACAAAACAGCTAACCACAAAACAAAAAGTAGACATGCAATCTGTTGTTTTCCATTACACATTTATTACAGATGCAACGTGAGGTGGTGGTGGTATCATTGCCAAGTCATGTCTGACTCTTGCAGCCTCATGGACTGTAGTCCACTCAGCTCCTCTGTCCATGGGATAGAGGAAGAATACTGGCATGGGTTGCCATTTCTTTCTCTAGGGGATTTGAACCCATGTCTCCTGTATTGCAGGCAGGTTCTTTACCTTTAGCAACCAGGGAAGCCCTAGTATAATATGTACTACACAGGAAAAACACACATTACATGCCTGATTTTTTGTATTATAGTGTATCACTACCACCTCTCAAATTAATTACTAATTTTATTGACTATCCTTTACTGATAATGTCAATCTCCATAATATTTAAATGATTAATCCTTATGATTGAATTATTGCATTACAATATCATTGAGTATGATACCATATTAATATATTAAAATGATGTTAATATTATTAAATATTTTGTGGTAGATACAGATTTCAAAAGAAATAATTATGTTATTTGCCATGAATTTATCACTTAATCATGAATTTTATGTCCGTATGCAACCACTTTCATTACTTGACTCCGGAGGTATTGGCCTTTTCCAGACATATAAATGTATTTCAAAAATGCAAAATAAAACAATAATAGTTTGTCACATCACTGATTAGTGCAATATTAGTCCACTGATAAACATTTGCAAATTATAGAACTGTTATATTCTAGCAGCTACTAGTGTGATCTGGAATCCTGTGTTACCATATGATTAGTTTTATGTATAGTAAATATTGACAAAATATACTTTAATGCAAAATTATGTTCTACATTCAGGAGCTCAAGGGGGCAAAAAAACAAAAGTAGTTGATCTACTGAATTATAAAACTGTAGGAAAAGACTTTTGGAATTGAATTTTTATTGTCAACTGGTTGAATGGTAAAATTTTAGTTATAATTCAGTTTCCTAGAATTCTCAGATTTTTGGAAAGACTTACTGAATGTAACTTTCCTCAAATACTTCCCCTATAAAGAGAATTACATCACTGATGTCTGGAAAGCACAGACACACACACACACACTCACAAAATAGAGACCTAAAAATAATATTCAGGTTGTGTGTATAGAATGTTCCACAGGGAGGAAAAGTGAATGTTCAAAGAGAATGAATTGTAGCAAAATGAGGAAGATGTAAATCTAATGAAAAGATGATTACTGGGAGTGACTGGTGCCAGTTCTGCCTTGAACTTAGAAGCAGCTCTTATAAAAGAGCTTTACTGAAGAAATTGGAAACGGAAGCTTTTCTATAATAGCTCTCATTCCCCATTTCTCAAGAACTTCCCCATACAATTATTAAGTGGGGACTCCTCAACACTTACAGAAAGAGCACAAGGAAGTGCTGAGAAAAGTGTTAGAAACATTCAGCTAGGTGCTGGGTGCTGCTGAGGCAAGGAGCTGATTATTCACACTTCAGAGAGACTAACTGCTTAGTATTTTACAAATACAGGCTCAGTGAAAACTCCAGAGGTAAGGGCTATATTTTATCAGCTTATAGAATGGAGAAACTAAATAATTTGGTCATAATTGTTGATTGTCTCAGTGGTGGAAGTTTTACAATGTCTCTCTGACTCATCCCAAAGTCTGGCTCTCAACCACTTCTTTATCCTGTCATGTTATGGTTTATTTCCACTATGTACAAAAGGTCAGCTTTTCAAAAATGTAGATATGTAAAACAAGCAGGATAACACTGAGAGGAGAGAAAAGCAGTGGAAATGAGCTATGCTAACAGTGGAGATAGAAACAATATTCTAGTTTTGTAAAGGTGACAGATACGATTAGAGATTAGGAGGTTTGAAAAAGGTGAAGAGCAAGCATCTTGAAAACAAAGAACAGAGTAAGTCTATGCAGAAAGGGAATGGCTGCTGTTGTTGCTGCTACTGCTGCTAAGTCACTTCAGTCGTGTCCGACTCTGTGTGACCCCATAGACGGCAGCCCACCAGACTCCCCATCCCTGGGATTCTCCAGGCAAGAACATTGGAGTGGGTTGCCATTTCCGTCTCCAATACATGAAAGTGAAAAGTGAAAGTGAAGTCACTCAGTCATGTCCAACCCTCAGCGACCCCATGGACTGCAGCCTACCAGGCTCCTCCGTCCATGGGCTTTTCCAGGCAAGAGTACTGGAGTGGGGTGCCATTGCCTTCTCCAGAATGGGAGTAGGGAGGGTGCTAATTAGATTTCAGTGTATATTAACATGTACGTTTGTGAAGAGGTACTTCTGGCTTTCACTTCTGCATGTCCAAAGCTTGGAATTTGCCACTGCATTCTAAAAACAAGTAAAAAGCCAAAAGACTGAAAAATCAACAACTTGTCCTGGATCCATAAGAGATGGGAGGGAAGACTCAAGACAACCTGCTCCATCTAAGACTAGAGAGAGAGACAGGCAAGTATATGGAGTCTCGGCTTATTAGAGCAGAGGTTTACAAGCAGAAGCCTCTGCAGGAACCAGTGCCAGGGTAGGAACACTGGAACTGGAACTGACAAATTGCTAGAGGCTCAATATAGACAACTCTATCTATATGTCACCAGAAAGCTCATTGACAATTCCCAAGAAATACAAATAGAATCTGGGTATAAAATAAAGTGCAGCCTTTTTTTTCCCCCTTTGTGCTTTGTCTAGTTCCACTTGTTCATTGGGTGCCACGTGCAGAGGTCTTGTCCCAGGTACTTCAAACCAATGTTCCCACTGCAAAATGCTTGCTATCTCCAATGGCTAAACTGATGCTTCACCTTAGTGGGTCATTCACAGAAGAGCCACACAGCACATGGAATTCAACATGGCAGCGGCAGACCACATGCGGAGAAGCTGCATGTGACACTGCAAGATCTGGGGCGTGAGCTGCACAGCTGCCTGTCATCCCTGACGACTCCACTCTCTCCCTGCTGACTACATCCCTAGAAAGCAGCCCTGCCACTGGCCTGTTTGGGAGATGCCATACTCTAGAGTATACAGTTTGATCCTCTCCATTCTTTGATCTAAGAATAAAGATCTTCTTTGTTTCAGAATTGAACTTGGTCTTATACTATTGGCCAGAATGACATTGGGCAGGAGGACCCTTGTTGGAAACTGACATGGACAAGACACCTTTGTGAAAATCCCAGAATCTAGAGATGAGGCTGAAGCACACACCTGGACCACAGAGACCTAGAAGGAACAGAAGAAGGGTAAGAAGAGTGGATTCCCATTGACAACATCGCTGCTCCCATAGGCCAGCATGGTACTGCACTGAGAGACCCCTCCTGATCATACTGTTTCTCCAGTAGGAAAGGAGAGCCAACATGGACATCTAGCTTCTGCAGCATTGTGGGACACTTCCTGAGAGGCCCTGTTGGGTCTTACTGTATGGGAATCACTAAGGGAAACTTCCTAGTGGTAAAGAACACACCTGTCATTGCAGGAGACATTAAGACGCAGGTTTGATCTCTAGGTGGGGAAGATCCCCTGGAGGACGGCATAGCAACCTACTCCAGTATACTTGCTTGGAAAATTCCATGGACAGTGGAGCTTGGTGGGCTACAGTCCAAAGGGTCACAAAGAGTTGGACAGAACTGAAATGTCTTAGCGCACACACACGCAAGGAAATCTTTAGGGCTGGACCACAAGTGCTCAGAGATGGATAAGGTGGTGGGGCGTATAGCAACCAGCATTCAAGTTTTGGACAGTCATTTATACAGGCAGTGGCTCCCATGAAGAGATGCCAGCTAACAGCTCTATTCATTTTAAGAAGGGAGCTGATGGTCTTATTTGGACAGGAAGCTCAGTTAGCAGTTCTGATTGGCTTGGGTCCCCCGCCTAGGGACCAATCTTGCTGGGTAGCTGATTTTACAACCTGCCAGGGCAGGAAAGCAAATTCAGAGCCTGGACCAACTGCTGAGCATACATTTCACCCTCACCCTCCAGGAAGCCTGGCCTCAAGTCCCTAGCAACCTTAGAGCACACCTTATAGCCCATCAGAGTAGAGAAGCAAATCAGCAGCCCTGACAAACTGCTGAATATAGCTCCCAGGTCTGCTCAAGCAGGAAGTCTGCTCTGAGACCCTGGGCAGCCTCAAGTACATCCTTCAGCCCACCCAGGCAGGAAAGCAAATTCACAGCCCTGCTTAATTACTGAACATGCCCTTCAGCACTGCCCAATCAGGAAGCCTGGCCATAGAAGCCAGGTAGCAGTGAAACCCATCCTATAACCGTCCCAGGCCCATCTGTTGAGCATGACCTCTGGCTCACCTGATCAGAGAACCTGAACAGTGACCTCAGATAGTCTCAGAGTCCAGCCAATTATACTGCCCAGACACAGAGTACAGCCTATAGCATGCTCAATTGCTGAGTGCAGTCTGCATCCTTGCCCAGGCAGAAAATTCAGCCAGAGACCCTTCCCAATCACAGAGGATAGCCTACAGTCCCACACAACCTGGACAGCTACCCAGTCCAACTGGAAACAGATGAAGCCCCATCCAACTGTGGGGTATAGCTGAAAGTCCCACCTAAACCAGAAACCCAGTCAATGACTTTGCCAAACAGCAGAGCAAAGACAGGAATTTGATCAACTGCAGTAGCCTTGCTAAATTCAGAGCAAAGACTGCAGTTCTGCTTCCAAGCAGCAGCACCATCTGGAATATGGAGGTCTCACCTGAACAGGAACCCAGATTAAAGACTTGGCCAATCACGGAGTCCAACTCATGGCACTGCTCTGCAGGGTAAGACAGCTTGCAGCCCCATAGGAACAAAAGTAATTGCAGAGCCCCACTTGTGTCCACACCTGACCACAGAGCGTGCCTGGCAGTCCTACTTGAACACAGAATATAGCTGGCAGGCCTATCCAACCATGAGGCCAAAACAGTGACACCCCCAACCTCAGAGCATGAGCAATGATGCCACCTAACTAGAGAATCTGGCAGCAGTACCGTCTTGCCTGTGGATACTACCAGCTAACTCATTCAGAATCCCAAGCTAGGCTGAATGATAAAGATTTTTCCCTGCCAAGTTGAACTTGTGTAAACTGGAGAAAAGGACACTGCATCCTCAAATGTACCAATATCAATGCAAAAATACAAAAATCACAAAAAATCTGGTATACAGAATGCCACCATAGGAAATTAATAAAGTTTCAATAAATGGTCACAGACATTCATTCAAGTGTTATTCACTCAGTCATGTCCAACTCTTTATGACCCCAAGGACTGTAGCCTGCCAGGCTCTGTCCATGTGATTTCACAGGCAAAGTCATCATAAGGAAATGAGTATCTATGAACTGATAAATAATTCAAGGTACTCCTATTAAATAAATTCAGCCAACTACAAAAAAAAAAAAAAAGACTAAACATGACTAAACAACATTAAAAATGCATAAAGAACATGAAAATTTTGAAAAGAAAAATAATTTTTAAAAAGCAAAAATTCTATATTTGAAGAATATAGTGACAGAACTGAAGAATTTAATAGAAATCTCCAAAGGTTTCTGTGGCCCAGTGGTAAAGAATCTGCTGGCTAATGCAGGAGACTAAGAGGCACAGGTTTGTTCCCTGGGTTGGGAAGATTCCCTGGAGAAGGAAATGGCAACCCACTCCAGTATACTTGCCTGGAGATTCCATGGGGAGAGGGGCCTGGTGGGCCACAGTTGATGCGGACACAACTTAGTAACTGAACACATTAAACATCCAAAGGCATATCAGGTCCAAACAAGGCTGCTCAACTACATGACCCCTATTCAACAAAACTAGAAGTTCTAGTTGGAGAAAGCACTGGCAACCCACTCCAGTGTTCTTGCCTGGAGAATCCCAGGGATAGGGGAACCTGGTGGGCTGCCATCTATGGGGTCGCACAGAGTCGGACACGACTGAAGCAACTTAGCAGCAACAGCAGCAGCAGAAGTTCTAGTTAGAGCAATTAGGCAAGAACATTTTTTAAAAGGCATCCAAATCAGAAAGGAAGAAGTAAAATTGTCTCTGCCTGCAGGTGATAGGATCTTACCTATGGAAAATTCTAAAGACTAGGCCAAAAATCTGTTAGAACTAATGAATGAATTTAGCACTGATACATGCTACAAAATCAACATGCAAAAATCAGCTACATTTCTGTATATTAACAAGGAACTATTTGAAAAGAAATAAAATAATTTGATTTACAATGGTATCATAAACTAAAAACACTTAAGAAAAAACTCAATGAAAGACTTGAATAATCTATGCACAGGAATTTATAAGGCATTGGTGAAAGAAATTGAAGAATATATCAATTAATAGAAGGATGTCCCGTGTTAAATAGATCTGAATAATTAATATTGTTAAAATGTGCACACTATCCTTGGACAGCAAGATCAAACTAGTCCATCCTAGAGGAAATCTATCCTGAATACTCACTGGAAGGACTGATGCTGAAGCTGAAGCTGACTCATGGGACAGACCTTGATGGTGGGAAAGACTGAAGGGAAGAGGATAAGGGAGTGGCGAGATGGTTGGATGGCATCACCGACTCAATGGACATGAATTTGAGCAAGCTCCAAGAGATAGACAAGGACAGGGAAGCCTGGAGTGCTGCAGTCCTTAGGGTCGCAAAGAGGTGGACACAACTTAGTGACTGAACAATAACAACAATGTATCACTTATATGTTAATAAAGCTGAAAAAATATTTAAAAATAAGATTTTCCTTTTGCCAAATAAAGTATATGTATCTTTCTACCACATATATAATATTTATTAAAATCATTATTTATTAAATTACATTGTTTCAGCAAATATCCAAGAATAAACAACCAACCAATTCTTACCTAAATACAGTGAATTACTGATAAATAACAAATTTGCTAAAAACACATTTGAAAACTAAAGCATGATATTTTTGTATAATAGAATGCCATTAAAGAAACTTAGGTCAAAAGGTACAAATTTCCAGTTATAAGATAAATAAGTTCTGGAGATATAGTGTATAGCTTCGTGACAAAAGTTAACAATATTCTATTGTATATTTGAAAGTTTCTAGAAGACTAGATCTTAAAAGTTCTTATCATAATAAAATAATGTGTAACTATGTGAGGTGAATGATGTTAGCTAAACTTACTATGGTAAGCATTTCACAATTATATCTATATCACATTATCACATTTTATATCTAAAACTAATACAATATCATATCAGTTTTACCTCAATAAACTAGAAAAAAAGAAAAATAAAATCACATTGGTGTATGTTTATGGTATGGAAATTAATTCATGCTGTGTTAAATGGAAAAAGCACATTTCAAAATAATTACGATTTTCTTTTCTCACTATTCTAAGAAACAAAATTATTTTAGAAAATAATTATGAATATACTACTATCTCTTCACTTAGAGAAAATAAGGTTATACACCTTATTACTCAGCAAAATTAGAATTTGAACATAAACTGGTTTGTGTCAGAGTCCTTGCCTATATACAGAAAATATATATATACTGGTTTGTGGTGATCTGTATTTTGTTGACTTAATTTTCCATTTATTTGTATTATTTGTTATAAAATATAATTGATTATATAGTAACACATTTTTTTAAATTTTATTTTATTTTTAAACTTTACATAATTGTATTAGTTTTGCCAAATATCAAAATGAATCCATCACAGGTATACATGTGCTCCCCATCCTGAACCCTCCTCCCTCCTCCCTCCCCATACCATCCCTCTGGGTCGTCCCAGTGCACTAGCCCCAAGCATCCAGTATCGTGCATTGAACCTGGACTGGCATTTCGTTTCACACATGATATTTTACATGTTTCAATGCCATTCTCCCAAATCTTCCCACCCTCTCCCTCTCCCACAGAGTCCATAAGACTCTTCCATACATCAGCGTCACTTTTGCTGTCTCGTACACAGGGTTATTGTTATCATCTTTCTAAATTCCATATATATGCGTTAGTATACTGTATTGGTGTTTTTCCTTCTGGCTTACTTCACTCTGTATAATAGGCTCCAGTTTAATCCACCTCATTAGAACTGATTCAAATGTTTTCTTTTTAATGGCTGAGTAATACTCCATTGTGTATATGTACCACAGCTTTCTTATCCATTCATCTGCTGATGGACATCTAGGTTGCTTCCATGTCCTGGCTATTATAAACAGTGCTGTGATGAACATTGGGGTACACGTGTCTCTTTCCCTTCTGGTTTCCTCAGTGTAGTAACACCTATTTAAAAAAAAAAACTTTATTCAAACTTTGTTCTCCTAGGAGAATTACATACACACAATATGTTATTTATATGTCAAAAATATAACAAGCATTGTGTTTGGGATGAGACTATTATCTTGATCATACCATAGGATATTAAGGAGGTATTGAAAATACCTAAAACCATACCTTAACATCAGATCAGATCAGATCAGTCGCTCAGTCATGTCCGACTCTTTGCAACCCCATGAATCGCAGCATGCCAGGCCTCCCTGTCCATCACCAACTCCCGGAGTTCACTCAGACTCACATCCATCCAGTCAGTGATGCCATCCAGCCATCTCATCCTCTGTCATCCCCTTCTCCTCCTGTCCCCAATCCCTCCCAGCATCAGAGTCTTTTCCAATGAGTCAACTCTTCTCATGAGGTGGCCAAAGTACTGGAGTTTCAGCTTTACCATCATTCCTTCCAAAGAGATCCCAGGGCTGATCTCCTTCAGAATGGATTGATTGGATCTCCTTGCAGTCCAAGGGACTCTCAAGAGTCTTCTCCAACACCACAGTTCAAAAGAATCAATTCTTCGGCGCTCAGCCTTCTTCACAGTCCAACTCTCACATCTGTACATGACCACTGGAAAAACCATAGCCTTGACTAGACGAACCTTTGCTGGCAAAGTAATGTCTCTGCTTTTGAATATGTTATCTAGGTTGGTCATAACTTTCCTTCCAAGGAGTAAGCATCTTTTAAATTCATGGCTGCAGTCACCATCTGTAGTGATTTTGGAGCCCAGAAAAATAAAGTCTGACACTGTTTCCACTGTTTCCCCCATCTATTTCCCATGAAGTGGTGGGACCGCATGCCATGATCTTCATTTTCTGAATGTTGAGCTTTAAGCCAACTTTTTCACTCTCCACTTTCACCTTCATCAAGAGGCTTTTTAGTTCCTCTTCACTTTCTGCCATAAGGGTGGTGTCATCTGCATATCTGAGGTTATTGATATTTCTCCTGGCAATCTTGATTCCAGCTTGTGTTTCTTCCAGTCGAGTGTTTCTCATGATATACTCTGCATATAAGTTAAATAAACAGGGTGACAATATACAGCGTTGACGTACTCCTTTTCCTATTTGGAACCAGTCTGTTGTTCCATGTCCAGTTCTAACTGTTGCTTCCTTACCTGCATACAAATATCTCAAGAGGCAGATGGTATCAATATTTCTTTTAGGCTCTAATGAAAACACTGGGCCTGTGAAACTGGCAATGGATTTTGCAAACTTAAGTTGGCTAAATATTTTGTGTAGAGTAAGTGCACAGAATAGAACCAATGAGGTCACTGTAGTTGACTAGAAAACCAGACATTCAGTTAGGGGTTTCTCAAATTATGATTCATTCCCATAATTTGTTAGATTTGATTTTGATGATTACCTTAAGTTATTTTAATATTTGTATCATTCTTTTATCAATATTTTCAGTGAAACTCCTGTTGAACTTTCTTTTCTGCACCAGAATTCTGCTGCCAGATTTCAAAATATTCAAAACTGAAGACTAGAACAGCTACTGATATTCAAAGTTTCTAAGAAAAGGAATACTTGTTAGATAAATTCTGTTCATTTGTATTAATATAATAATTTAGAACAAAATCCATTAGTGTCTTACCATTTTTACTGAAGCATATAAAATCTCACTATAAATTTCTTGATTGAATTTTCCACACTTCCTGATAATTGCCTTTTGTCATTTAAATACTTATTGTGAAAGGGCAAAGAACAAATTTAATTTAGCATCTAATTCTGAGTGGATCTGCTCAGTGTTATGGTAATAGTCCAGTTAAATAAGGTGAGGTGTATAGGGTTTATTAACTTCTAATTCCAGAATGTAAGCACTCTTGTAAAAGAAACATAATTTGATGTTTCTGATACTAGTTGCATGGTTGAGAACACATTTATAAAGACACTCATTTCTTACTATGTGCATTTAGATAGAATAATCCCAACCTGCCCATTTGATGGTTTAGCTGTGCCTCATTAAAAACGTCAGCTAGTGCAGAAGCCAAATGGTTTCTCTGCCACTAACAGTAATGGAAAGTTTACATGTATCTCTCAGTATGATTCATTTTGCCTCAATATAGGCATTTTTCATTACTGGTTTAAACAAGTCTTAAAATTTTAGTGAAATAGACTTTTTGAGTGCTTACAAGATGTGTGTGTGTTTGTGTGTGTGTTCACATGTACGTAGTGGTAGTATGTAGTGGCAAGTTAAAGTCTAATATTTATTTGCTCAAAATATTATAAAAGGAAAGAAGTACTTCGTTTTTTCCGTACATAGATTTGGACATTTTAAAAGAAATAATCTACTAATAAAATAAATTATTATTTGCATTAAAAATATTTATTATGTAAATAAACATTTCTATCTATATTCTAAAATCTATGAATTATTTTTTAGCTTATAGCAATGTAAACATGAGTCTCCTTTAAGTGACTAATATAATTACATTAATTTATTATAGTCAATAAGTTAAGTTAATATTTAGTGTTCTACACTTTGTAATTAATTATCATGCAATCAACATACTTATATCTATTAACCATAATTTAAAGAAGTAGTGTGTCATCACTCTTGTCAGATTTAATTTGATGAAATTTACTTCATTCTTATTAATTTACTTAGGAAAAGATTTCTGTGGTACACAATGAAATGACAATATGATGAAGAAAAAAAAATCATTTCATGTGGGTATACCCATCAGAGGGATAATAGTTTATAAAAAGTAGCAGGGAAAATATGGTCATAATATTAAAATCCTTTTTACTTCAAGTTAAACATTTATCTAGCATTTTTGATATAGAGACAGTAATCACAAAGAACTATTATTGTTTTTAATATTGGATTCATTTTGGTATATGGCAAAACCAATACAATATTGTAAAGCTAAAAAAAAGACATAAAAAATTTTTAAATTTTAATTTTTAAAAATTTTAATATTTTTAATCTGGTAGTTAAGACCAGATTTCCTTTTTTTTTTTTTTTTTTTAACCTTTAGAATTTGGAGCTACCCAAATTCTATACCAATTGAGCCACCAATACCACAGGTAGCTCAGCAGTAAAAATTCACCTGCCAAGGCAGGAAATGAGGAGACACGGTTTCGATCCATGGGTTGGGAAGATCCCCTGAAGTAGGAAATGGCAACCCACTCCCATATTCTGACTAGAAAATCCCATGGACAGAGGAGCCTGGTGGGCTACAGTTCCTGGGATTTCAGAGTCAGACACGACTGAGTGACCGAGTATACATACAACCTTTAGAATTTATCAGAATTTGCATAACTGTGAAGGATAAAATTGTTACCTTAAAATTCTGGATCTAAGCAAGATACTCTTATGTGTGAGATTTAAATAAAAACAATTTTGTGACAAAGGCTGAAGCAAATTATACCAGTCATATCCATTTTTCTTAAAAAATAATGTTGCCATTAATAAAGAAAGTACTTTAGCCAAAGGAAACATAAATTTATGAATGTGAGAAATGAAAGATATTTTAGGAATAAAGTTTTTAAAATATATTTGAATCTCAACAATAGCTGAAAATGCACATATGAAGCTTCATGCAAATAATAAGACATTAAGAAAGTGAAGCATTATTAAAAAAAGGAAAGCATGATATCTGTATTAACATCTCCATCAGATTAGGGAGAAGGGAAAACACCCAAATAAAAGTGTGCTGAAGCCATTGCTGTTATGGAAAAGTAGGTAATGATAGCATTTAATTATTAATATCAAAAATTAATTTAGGGAATACCAGACCACCTGATCTGCCTCTTGAGAAATTTGTATTCAAGTCAGGAAGCAACAGTTAGAACTGGACATGGAACAACAGACTGGTTCCAAATAGGAAAAGGAGTACGTCAACGCTGTATATTGTCACCCTGCTTATTTAACTTATATGCAGAGTACATCATGAGAAACGCTGGACTGGAAGAAGCACAAGCTGGAATCAAGATTGCCGGGAGAAATATCAATAACCTCAGATATGCAGATGACACCACCCTTATGGCAGAAAGTGAAGAGGAACTCAAAAGCCTCTTGATGAAAGTGAAAGTGGACAGTGAAAAAGTTGGCTTAAAGCTCAACATTCAGAAAACGAAGATCATGGTATCCAGTCCCATCACTTCATGGGAAATAGATGGGGAAACAGTGGAAACACTGTCAGACTTTATTTTTTGGGGCTCCAAAATCACTGCAGATGGTGACTGCAGCCATGAAATTAAAAGATGCTTACTCCTTGGAAGGAAAGTTATGACCAACCTAGATAGCATATTCAAAAGCAGAGACATTACTTTGCCAACAAAGGTTCGTCTAGTCAAGGCTATGGTTTTTCCTGTGGTCATGTATGAATGTGGGAGTTGGACTGTGAAGAAGGCTGAGTGCCAAAGAATTGATGCTTTTGAACTGTGGTGTTGGAGAAGACTCTTGAGATTCCCTTGGACTGCAAGGAGATCCAACCAGTCCATTCTAGAGGAGATCAGCCCTGGGATTTCTTTGGAAGGAATGATACTAAAGCTGAAACTCCAGTATTTTGGCCACCTCATGTGAAGAGTTGACTCATTGGAAAAGACTCTGATGCTGGGAGGGATTGGGGGCAAGAGGAGAAGGGGAAGACAGAGGATAAGATGGGTGGATGGCATCACTGACTCGATGGACATGAGTCTGAGTGAACTCCGGGAGTTGGTGATGGACAGGGAGGCCTGGCGTGCTGCGATTCATGGGGTCGCAAAGAGTCAGACATGACTGAGCGACTGATCTGATCTGATCTGATGGATGTTAAATATCTAAGAGCTGAAAGGACTACTCTTAATAGAGGCTGTAATAATTGTCTAGGGCTGCCATAACAAAATACCACAAACTTGGTGGCTTAAACCAGGGATCTCCAATCTCTGGGGTTTAATGCCTAATGATTTGAGGTGGAGCTGATATAATAATAATTGAAAGAAAGTGTACAGTGAATGCTGAATCATCCCCAAACCATCCACTCCACCTCAGTCTGTGGATAGACTGTCTTCCATGAAACCAGTCTCTGATGCCAAAAGAACTGGGGACCACTGGGCAGAAGACGCCTGTTCTCACACACTCTAGCCCAGATGGTAAACAGCCTGCCTGCCAGTGCAAGAGACACAGGAGACTCGAGCTCCATCCCTGGGTCAGGAAGGTCGCTTGGAAAAAGGAATGGCTACTCACTGCAGTATTCTAACCTGGAGAATTCCATGGACAGAGGAGCCTCATGGGCTACAGTCCATGGGGTCTCAAAGAGCTGGACACAACTGAATGGCTAAAACTTAACACTTCCATTCTGGAGGCCGAAGTCTAACATCAAAATGTTGTCAACTTTGGTATCTTTGGAGGGCTCTTCTTGGCTTGTCAGAGAAGGCAATGGCACCCCCACTCCAGTACTGAGGAGCCTGGTAGGCTGCAGTCCATGGGGTCACTAAGAGTCGGACAGGACTGAGTGACTTCACTTTCACTTTTCACTTTCGTGCATTGGAGAAGGAAATGGCAACCCACTCCAGTGTTCTTGCCTGGAGAATTCCAGGGACGGAGGAGCCTGGTAGGCTGCAGTCCATGGGGTTGCACATAGTTGGACACGACTGAGCGACTTCACTTTCATTTTCACTTTACTGGCTTGCAGATGACTGCCGGCACTCTGTAGCCTCGAGTAGTCTGTTCTCTGTGTGCATGCAGAAGTGTCTCTCCTGAAAATGAATCCTCTCTTCATACACGGACACCAGTCCAATTGGATTAAGGCTCACTTTAAAGGCTTCATTTTAACTTAATCACTTCTTTAAAAGCTCTATCTCCAAATACAGTCAGATTTTGACATAATAGGAGTTAGGGCTTCAACATCTGAATTTGCGGGACAGGGAACACAGTTTAGCCCATTAATAGGGCTAGAACTTACATGCTACAAGGGGAAAGGGTATACATAAAAAGTGAAAAAAGAAAGTAAAAAGCATTATATGTTGAAGGAAATAGCAGACAAATAAGTAAATAAATCAATGGTCATAGTAAAACAAAACTATAGTCAAAGCTATGGTTTCTCTAGTAGCCATGTGCTAAGTCGCTTCAGTCATGTCCGACTCTGTGTGACCCCATAGACGGCAGCCCACCAGGCTTCCCCGTCCCTGGGATTCTCCAGGCAAGAACAGTGGAGTGGGTTGCCATTTCCTTCTCCAATGCATGAAACTGAAAAGTGAAAGCAAAGTCGCTCAGTTGTGTCCGACTCTTAGCGACCCCATGGACTGCAGCCCACCAGGCTCCTCCGTCCATGGGATTTTCCAGGCAAGAGTACTGGAGTGGGCTGCAATCGCCTTCTCCAACAGATGTGATAGGTGAACCATAAAGAAGGCTGCGTACTGAAGAATTGATGCTTGTGAATTTTGGTGCTGGAGAAAACTCTTGAGAGTCCCTTGGACTACAAGAATATCAAACCAGTCAATCCTAAAGGAAATCAACCCTGAATACTCATTGGAAGGACTGATGCTGAAGCTGAAGCTCCAATGCTTTTGGCCACCTGATGGGAAAAGCCAACTCATTGGAAAAAACCCTGATGCCGGGAAAGATTGAACGCAGAAGGAGAAGAGGGAAGCAGAGGATGAGATGGTTAGACAGCATCACCCACTCATTGGACATGAATTTGAGCAGACTCCAGGAGTTGGTGAAAACGGGGAAACCTGGCATGATCCAGTCCATGGGGTTGCAAAGAGTCTGACACGACTTAGTGACTGAACAACAACAGATAAATGTAAATAGGTAGAGGAAAAAGTCATTCAAAATTAGACTGAAAAATATATCATCAAAACACAGAAACTTAAAATAACATGCCCACACCAAATAATACAAAAAAGATAAAAATCAAGGAATGGGAACCATGGGAGAACACACTTAATAACTTTCAAAGTTAAGAATTAATATATGGCAAGAAGAAATTAGATATAATAGAAAATAAATGTGCCACCAATAATGAAGTGTGAATTGTAACTAAATGTGCTTTTAAAGCAAGAAGAGATAAAATTCAAATCCAAGTGGACAGGATAAAAACTTTCATTATAATATGAAATCTACCATGGGAAACACAAACATATATGGTAAAGTCAAAATAAAGGTATATAACAATAGCATTTCAGGGGCTGTTTTTGGCAAAATACTATACAAAGTGATTTCGACAGATAATGCAATCTGAGTTTTAATTTCTATGTAATGCATAGAGAATGGTGCAGAAACATGCACTGCCTGCCACAGAGCTGTTAGGTTCCACCTTTCTTCCTGCCTGATGTGTTTCTGGTATATATAATATTATATATTTTTATTGTTTTATGAAATCACCCTTCTCGCCCCTCCACAAATAATTTATGTAAATTTTATTATTTTATTAAATTTCCCTCCTCCTACACACGCACATATATCTCTTCTTGCTTTAAAAGCACATTTAGTTACAAATCACACTTCATTATTGATAATGTATACTTCTCAAGAATTAAGAAGGATTATCATAAAAGAGAAGTGCTATAGTAGATGTGTTTTGAAATTATAGGATTTTGTTTTTTCCATGAAGGTACACAATTAGAGCCATCAAAATGTAATTTTTACATGGAATTGCAGCATCCTTTTTGTGGAATGAAGCTAAAAATTTCTTTCTCTGACAGTTCCTCCTAAACCATACATATATGAGGATATGAGTGATTTTGCCCTTTTTATTCCATTTATACAAGTTGAAAACAATTGGAAGAGAAAGAATTACAAGGAATAGAAAAAAAATCTTCAAACACACACACATATCCTGAATGGAATAATCATATCCATGTAAATATTTCAGTTTTAGGCCTATATAGAATTTTAGTTCCTATACTATCTCCCAGGCTGCATGGAAGATTCAACATTGAGTTTCTCTCAAATATTTCTTAATACTGAAGAATGAGACAAATGTTTCTTTGAAGAATTTATACCACACTTACACCAACTTTATAGAAAAGGCAATGTCATGCAACAGTCATCCTTCTATTTATATTACTTTTAACCCATTAAAAAAAAGGCTGTGCTTCTAAAATATGCTAATACCTACCTTATCAAATATTTTAAAATTCAGTTTAAAATATTAGTGAAAATAATATTGACTCTCAAAAAAACATGTAAATCTGAAACATTCAGGCAGATTCAAGTATAGATAATAATTCTATACAGCAAAACAGAAAGTAAAAGACCAAAAAAAGCAGTAAGACATTGAAGATAGCCTAATATGTATCTTTTAATAATATATATGTAAATAATTGGAATATATTATATTTTAATAAGCTTTTTATAAGAGAATCATTTAGATTCATAAAAAAGTGGCAAAAATAACACAAATATTTAAGTACATTCTATTATTAAAGCAGAGATATTACTTTACCAACAAAGGTCTGTCTAGTCAAGGCTATGGTTTTTCCAGTGGTCATGTATGGATGTGGGAGTTGGACTGTGAAGAAAGCTGAGCTCTGAAGAATTGATGCTTTTGAACTGTGGTGTTGGAGAAGACTCTTGAGAGTCCCTTGGACTGCAAGGAGATCCGACCAGTTCATCCTGAAGGAGATCAGTCCTGGGTGTTCATTGGAAGGACTGATGCTGAGGCTGAAACTCCAATACTTTTGCCACCTGATACAAAAAGTTGACTCATTGGAAAAGACCCTGATGCTGGGAGGGATTGGGGGCAGGAGGAGAAGGGGATGACAGAGGATGAGATGGCTGGATGGCATCACTGACTTGATGCACATGAGTTTGGGTGAACTCCGGGAGTTGGTGATGAACAGGGAGACCTGGTGTGCTGCAGTTCATGGGGTCGCAAAGAGTTGGACACGACTGAGCGATTGAACTGAATACCTAGTATTTGCTATTATTCACATCTCACATTAATATGGCAAATGAATCACAATTAATGAAATACTATTGATACATTATTATTAACTCAAGCTCATACTTTATCCACAGGCATTTTGCTTATTTGTTTCTTTTAACAGGATGTTCTTCTGTGCCAGGATCCTACTCGGAATAGCACATTATATTTAGTCATCATGTCCCCTTAGACTCCCCTTAGATATAACAGGTTTCAATTTTTTTTTTTTTTTTAAAAAGTGTGAGGAATATTTACCAGGTAATTTGCAGAATGTCCTTCGTTCAAGATTTTTCTGATATCTTTATCATGATTACAATGGAGTTATATAGTATTTCAGGAGGAAGATCACAGAAGTGAAGTGCCATGCTCATTGTATCATATCAAGGTTACATATTATCAGCTTTGTTGAATTTAACCTTCATCAACTTGTTTAAAGTAGTATCTTTCAGGGTTCTCCACTGTAATATTAATCTGATTTATTTTCCTCTCTTCAAACTGTGCTTTTTGAAGGTCATTCAGTTCAGTTCAGTTCAGTCGCTCAGTCATGTCCAACTCTTTGCAACCCCATGAATCACAGCACGCCAGGCCTCCCTGTCCGTTACCAACTCCCAGAGTTTACCCAAACTCATGTCAATCTAGTCGGTGATGCCATCCAGCCATCCCATCCTCTGTCGTCCCCTTCTCCTCCTGCCCCCAATCCCTCCCAGCATCAGAGTCTTTTCCAATGAGTCAGCTCTTCATATGAGGTGGCCAAAGTATTGGAGTTTCAGCTTCAACATCAGTCCTTCCAATGAACACCCAGGACTGATCTCCTTTAGGATGAACTGGTTGGATCTCCTTGCTGTCCAAGAGACTCTCAAGAATCTTCTCCTACACCACAGTTCAAAAGCATCAATTCTTTGGCACTCAGCTTTCTTTATAGTCCAATTCTCACATCCATATGTGACTACTGGAAAAACCAAAGCTTTGACTAGATGGACTTTTATGTCTCTGCTTTTGATTATGCTATCTAGGTTGGTCATAATTTTTCTTCCAAGGAGCAACCATCTTTTACTTTCATGTATTCAGTTACCATCTGCAATGATTTTGGAGTCCCCAAAAATAAAATCTCTCACTGCTTCCATTGCTTCCGCATCTATTTGCCATGAAGTGATGGGACCATATGCCATGATCTTAGTTTTCTGAATGCTGAGTTTTAAGCCAAATTTCACTCTCCTCTTTTAGGTTCATCAAGAGTCTCTTTAGTTCTTCTTTGCTTTCTGCCATAAGTGTGGTGTCACCTGCATATCTGAGGTTATTGATATTTCTCCCAGAAATCTTGATTCCAACTTGTGCTTCATCCAGTCCAGCATTTCTCATGATGTATTCTGCATATAAGTTAAATAAGCATGGTGACAATATACAGCCTTGACCTACTCTTTTCCCAATTTGGAACCAGTCTGTTTTTCCATGTACAGTTCTAACTGTTCCTTCCTGACATGTATACAGGTTTCTTAGGAGGCAGGTCTGGTGGTCTGGTATTTCCATGTCTTTAAGAATTTTCCACAGTTTGTTGTGATCCACACAGTCAAAGGCTTTGGCATAGTCAATAAAGCGGAGAAGGCAACGGCACCCCACTCCAGTACTCTTGCCTGGAAAATCCCAGGCACAGAGGAACCTGGTGGGCTGCAGTCCATGGGGTCGCAAAGAGTTGGACACGACTGAGCAATTTCACTTTCACTTTTCACTTTCCTGCATTGGAGAAGGAAATGGAAACCCACTCCAGTGTTCTTGCCTAGAGAATCCTAGGTATGGGGGAGCCTGGTGGGCTGCCGTCTATGGGGTCGCACAGAGTCGAAGACGACTGAAGTGACTTAGCAGCAGCAGCATTCAGTAAAGCAGAAGTAGATGTTTTTCTGGTTCTCTCTCGCTTTTTCAATGATCCAACAGATGTTGGCAATTTGACCTCTGCTTCCTCTGCCTTTTCTAAATGCAGCTGAATAGAGTGAAAAAGCTTGGAAAGATTGAAGGCGGGAGGAGAAAGGATGACATAGTTGGATGGCATGACTGACTCAATGGACATGAGTTTGAGCAACCTCTGTGAGTTGGTGATGGACAGGGTAGTCTGGTATGTTGCAGTCCATGGGGTCACAAAGAGTTAGACATGACTGAGCAACTGACCTGAACTGAACAAAATTTCATTGATATTTCAATAAAATACTGCTTTATTTTTGTTGAAAATTTTCTAGCTTTGGCTGATGGGAGCTCTTTAGTTTTATTCATGTGTCCATTTGCCATATTATAATTACTGAAGTTTTGTTTTTTGTTTTTTGGTTTTTTTTGAGTGGGGCACATCCTTGTTGTCTTGGTACTACAAGATAATCAAGGGTCCTATTAGGTATTTCCTGGCCCAGTTTCAAAGTCAGCTAGTTTTCTAAAGTGTCCTGACCTAACCCTAACCCTAACCCTAAGGGTTATTTTTACTGGAGAATGGTATTAGAAGACAAACTCAGCTGACATCATTCTTATGGCAGAAAGTGAAGAGAAACTACAGAGCCTCTTGATGAAAGTGAAATAGGAGAGTGAAAAAGCTTGCTTAAAACTCAATATTCAAAAAACAAGGATCATGGCATCCAGTCCCATCACTTCATGGCAAATAGATGGGGAAACAATGGAAACAGTGACAGATTTTTTTTCTTGAGCTCCAAAATCACTGCAGATGATGACTGAAGCCATCAAATTAAAAGACACTTGATCCTTGGAAGAAAACCTATGACAGTCCTAAATAGCATATTAAAAAGCAGGGACATTCCCAACAAAGGTCTGTATAGTCAAAGCTATGATCTTTCCAGTAGTCATGTATGGATGCTGTCACATCCATACATGGACCATAAAGATGGACCATAAAGAAAACTGAGCGCCAAAGAACTGATGCTTTAGAACTGCCATGTTGGAGAAGATTCTTCAGGTTCCTTTGCACAACGAGGTCAAAGCAGTCAATCCTAAAGGAAATCATTCCTGATGCTGAAGCTGAAACTCCAATACTTTGGCTACCTGCTGCAAAACATGGACTCAGAAAAAAACCCTGATTCTGGGAATGATTGAAGGCAGGAGAAGAAGGGAATGACAGAGGATGAGATTGGATGGCATCACTGACTCTATGGGCATGAGTTTGAGCAAACTCTAGGAGTTGGTCATGGAGAGGGAAGTCTAGTGGGCTGCAGTCCACGTGGTCGCAAAGAGCTGACATGACTGAGCAACTCAACTGATTGATGCTTATTGATACTTAGGTGTCTTTGCTCTGAGGTTCTCTCAGCTGAGAGAGCTAGGAAAGTTAAATGTGTATACTAATTTATGCATGTATATAAATTTGTAAATAACTATATATATAATTATCTGTATTTATATTAAGTGAAAATGTGTTCATATTGGTGGTTCAGACTCTAATCCATTACCACATAAATCATGCTAGTTTACTCTTTATCTTTAAATCCCTATTCCAAGAGTGAGAAACCTGATCCTCACCATCCATCAATTAAAACTGTTCAATGATAGTGTGCGTATATGTGCACATGTGTGTCTGTGTGTTTTCAAGGAGTTGGTGATGGACAGGGAGGCCTGGCGTGCTGCGATTCATGGGGTTACAAAGAGTCAGACATGACTGAGCAACTGAACTGAACTGATTTTTATGGAATACAATATTGTTAATGAGAGTGCAGTTCTAACTTTATCATTCATTTTACTGTATTAAAATTAATATTAAACTTTTAATTCTTCTGTATTATTTTGCTTTTCATCTTGGGTTCCCTTGACTTCTTAAATAATTTTTAAAATTTGCCTACATTTAAGGTCAGTCTTTGTGCTGTAAAGTTCTATGATTTCTGACCAATGGAGTCATGCATCCACCATTATAGTGTTATACAAAACAGTGTTACCACTCTAAAATCTCCTGTGTGTTTAGCTGTTCAATGCCCACTCTTTCCTTCTCTCCTTGTACCTGGAAACCACAGTTTTATTTATTGCTTCTATAGTTTTGACTTTTCCAGACTGTCAAATCAGTGAAGTCATTTATTGTCTTCTCTTTTTAGAACTGGTTTCTTTCATTTACCAATATATATTTTGGTTTCCTCCATGTCTTTTCATTTCTTGATAATTTATTCCCTTCCATTGCCAAACAGTATTCCATTGTATGGATGTACTTCAGTTTGTTCATTCATATACTGAAAGAAATCTTGGTAGTTTCTGATACATTTAGAAGCAGTGAAAAGGATATCATTGTTTTGTTCCCAATTGGAGGAAGAAAATGTTCAGTTTTGTAGATTTTCTTTGTCAAGTTGAGGAAGGTCCTCTCTATTCCTAGTTTCAATTTTTGTTATGAATGAATTTATAATTAAATCAAATATTTGCCTCTTTTAAAAAAAATTTAAACTCTTTTTAAATTTTGCTTTATTGACCATGCCAAAGCCCTTGACTATGTGGATCACAATAAACTGTGGAAAATTCTGAAAGAGATGGGAATCCCAGACCACCTGACCTGCCTCTTGAGAAACCTATATGCAGGTCAGGAAGCAACAATTAGAACTGGACATGGAACAACAGACTGGTTCCAAATAGGAAGGAGTACGTCAAGGCTGTATATTGTCACCCCACTTATTTAACTTCTATGCAGAGTACATCATGAGAAACTCTGGGCTGGAAGAAGCACAAGCTGGAATCAAGATTGCCGGGAGAAATATCAATAACCTCAGATATGCAGATGACACCACCCTTATGGCAGAAAGTGAAGAGGAACTAAAAAGCCTCTTGATGAAAGTGAAAGTGGAGAGTGAAAAAGTTGGCTTAAAGCTCAACATTCAGAAAACGAAGATCATGGCATCTGGTCCCATTACTTAATGGAAAATAGATGGGGAAACAGTGGAAACAGTGTCAGACTTTATTTTTGGGGGCTCTAAAATCACTGCAGATGGTGACTGAAGCCATGAAATTAAAAGACGCTTACTCCTTGGAAGGAAAGTTATGACCAACCTAGATAGCATATTAAGGAGCAGAGACATTACTTTGCCAACAAAGGTCCATCTAGTCAAGGCTATGGTTTTTCCAGTAGTCACGTATGGATGTGATATTTGGATGGTGAAGAAAGCTGAGTGCCGAAGAATTGATGCTTTTGAATTGTGGTGTTGGAGAAGACTCTTGAGAGTCCCTTGGCTTGCAAGGAGGTCCAATTAGTCCATCCTAAAGGAGATCAGTCCTGGGTGTTCATTGGAAGGAATGATGCTAAAGCTGAAACTCCAAAACTTTGGCCACCTCATGAGAAGAGTTGACTTATTGGAAAAAGACCCTGCTACTGGGAGGGATTTGGGGTAGGAGGAGAAGGGGACGACAGAGGATGAGATGGCTGGATGGCCTTACCAACACAATGGACATGAGTTTGAGTAGACTCCGGGAGTTGGTGATGGACAGGGTGGCCTGGCATGCTGCAGTTCATAGGGTCGCAAAGAGTTGGACACGACTGATTGACTGAACTAAACTGAAAGTTTTTGGTGCCAATTTATTTGATCATATATTTGTTTTCCTTTACCCTGTTGATGTAGTAAATTTTATCAGTTTCAGTTTTGAAATAGCTGTGCATTTATGAAAAACTCAGTTGATTTTAGCATATAATTTTTTTAAAATATTTGTGGATTAGGTTAATTTTTTGTTGAAAAATTTTTTCATCATTGTCCAGTACAGATATTGGTTTGTAGCTTTCTTTTATTGTCTTATTATATAATTTTGCTATTAAAGTAATGCCAACTTCACAGAATGATTTAGTTGTATGCCCTCTTCCTCTATTTTCTGGAAGAATTTTGGAAAAATTAGTTAAATTTATTCCTTAAATTCAGTCGAATTCACCAATGAAATTATCTGAGTCTGATGTTTTCTTACAGAAGATTAGTAATTTCCAATTTAAATTCTAAAAAGATATATGGCTCTTTGTATTAACCACTTTTCTTTGTTTGAGTTTTGATATTTTGTGTCATACAAAGAAGCGGCCCATTTCATGTAAGTTTTTCCATTTATTATCAGTAAGTTTTTTATAGTTTTATTTTAATATCCATGACATCAGTAGTGATGAGTCCTCTGAGATTGGTAATATGTACATCTTTGATTTTTTGTTGGTTTTCTAAAAGTTTGTCAGTTTTACTGATTTTTTTTTCCCAAAAGAACAAGCATTTTGTTAGATCAATTTTCTCAACTGTTTTCCTTTTTCTCAATTCCATTGATTTCTGCTGAGGTTTTTATTTATTTTCTTCTGCTTGATTTAAGCATGTGTATCTCTCATTTTCCCAAGGAGAAAGCTTAGTATTGATTTTAGGTCTTTCTTTCCAAATACATATATTATTTGATGTCATAAATCTCCCCTCTAAAGCACTGCACTAACTATATCTCACACATTATAATGTTGCATTTTATTTTTATTTAGTTCAGTATTTTAAATTTATTTTGAGACTTTTTAAAGTCATTTTCTTAGTCATTGCCCTTCATTTTTTGTCTTCAAATAGCAGCATACTATTTCACATATGATGCAGGGACCTTTAACATTATTTCCAATTCTGCATTTTCATTCCCTTGCTATTTCTGTCATTTATTTAACTTCAACATATGTCATCATCAACCAATGTATTTTTATTGCCATCTCTTTAAACAGTATTATTTTACACCAATATTTAATTTGCCTTCATTTTTCCTCCCTTTTCTAACATCTTAATTTTCTTTATATAAATCCAAGCTTGTTTCTGTCTGTCTTAAGAACTTATTTTTACATTTCTCTACTAGTCACAAGATCCTTCAGTTTTATTTTCATTTATTTTCATTTTTCAAAGAGAAAGTCTTTATTTCTCATTTACTTTTCAAGGATGATTTGTTTTATATACAATTCTAAATTTCTTCATTTTTTTCTTCCAGCATATTCAGTATTTCACTCTAGTTTCTGCTTGGGTGGTTTCTGACAAGAAGTCCATTTGTGCTCTTAGACTTTCTTGATTATAGGAAACCTGTTTTTCCTCCAGTTTTAAGTTTTTTTTTTTTTTTTTTTTAATTTGGTTTCCTGAAGTTTGATAGGATACACAGAGGGTTTACTGTTTGTTTATTTTGTTTTATTGGAAGTGCCTTTTTTATGTTCCCTGAGATGGTTTGGGGTCTGTCATTAATTTTAGAAAATTCTCTATTTAGCTACAAATATCCTATCCAGAACTTTTCATCTTATTTCTCTATCTTCTCATTCTGATTTTCCAATTATGCATATGTCATACTTTTGAAATTGTCCCATAGTTCTTGGATGTTGTATCCATGTACTTATCTGTTTTTCATTCCTTCTGTTCATTTCATCTTAGGAAGTTTCTATTGTCTTATTTTCAAGAGTTCTATCTATCCATTACCTATCTATCCATCTATCTACTTGTTTCTTGTTCAAGTAAGAAAGTGTTATTCTGACTAGAATAAAAGAGGCTGTGTAGAATTGCCTGTGAATGCTCTGTGAATTATTATCAGAGGTCACTTAAGAACAGTTCCTCCCTCTCCAGAAGTGCTTGTCATTTGGCTTCATAACACAGCCTACTCCTACAGAACCCCATAATTTATAGCACTTACCTATCTGTCATACATAATGAGAAGAGATTTTTTAATATATTTGATAACAATTCAGCAAGTTGTCAAACTGGATTATCAGCTCTATTAAAATTCAATCAGACACAGTAAATGAGATGCTTGATTAATTTCAGCATATGTTGACTGTAGTTTGACTTCCTCTGGAGAAAAGAAAATATATATATACATATATATGTATGTGTATATATATATGTGTATATATATATATATTTGTAGAAAGAGAAGATACACACATATTTTTTTAGGAATAAGTTTTATTTTGTCAACAGCAAATGTGTCTGGTACCTCTGTTTTTGAAATGTTTTAAACTATAATATATTTCTTAACATGGATTATTCATCGACATGTCCAGATCTCTTGTATATTTTCCCTAAATGTGACAGGCTAGATTTCTCATCCATGACATAAGTAAATAAAACTTGCTTTGAATATCTATAAAATAAGTAACTTACATGAACGTGAGGTTTCATCACAGAGTCAAGTGGACCACGTGGCCCATGTTTTTATGAAAGTGAAGGATTTCCCAGGTGGCACTAGTGAAAATTACAAGCAAATTTTTCTGGCTATAAGTGTAAATATTTTTCATCTCAAGGGGAAAAACCAGCTTAAAAAAATCACAAAGGAAATGGCTTAATTTTCTGGAGACTGCATAGCTTCACTTTAGGACATAATTGCTAGGTACCGGGTTTCTTTGGGGAAAAAATTTTTTTTTAAGTTTTTTTGTTTTTTTTTTTGGCTTATATAAAGATAGCATGGTGAGATTCTACTCCTGTCTTAAAAGGTGAAATAACACCTATCCCTAAATAAAATATTTTATGTTAGATTCCAAGGAAAAACTCACTATTATGAATGTCAGAAGACCAGGATTTAAATTCAAATTCCTATACTTTCAATTTGCTTAACTTTCATCAAATTATTTAATGTCTCTGAGTATTAATTTTCTTATCAGTAATCCTGTTTAAGTAAACCTCACACATTACTCTTGTAAATATTAAAGACAATTTTGTACATGAATCAACTTTCTATAATTTAAAGGGCTATGCAAATGCAAAATAAAATTATAGCAATAATATTGTCATTGATCTCATAGAGTTCTAAAATCATAAGCATAATTGTATATTCAAAATATACTTGTCAGTGACATAACCATTTATATACAAAGTACATTTAATAAGATTTTTTGTAGCACTTTCTTATATCTCCCATCCCTGCAGGGCAAGACTACAACATTATATCTAATGTCAAATGTTGACATCACACAAAAGTAAATACTTCCCTCATACAAACTTTATAAAATGCAGAAAAATTTAACATGAATGACTAACTTAAGTAAGACATGCTCCTGAGGCTTTACATAGATTTATGTAAGATTTATAACCTTGCAAATTAATTTATGCTATTACCACTTTAATTTTACAGATGCAGAAACCAAGGACTAAAAAGATTAAGTGATTACTTTAGTATCCTTTAGGTTAAAAAGTAAAAAATTCAACAAGAAACTCTGATTCTTGGATCCACAGTATGAAGCAATATACTATGACACCTTTAAAATCTAGACTGAAGTATGGAACCAAACTCAGATACTCAGATTTTGACTATTATTATTATTTTTTTTTTATTTCAAAAGTATTATTTTTAGCCATTCAGGCTAAATGGCATACTATGTCACTAATGGGAAAACAATGTCAGAGCTACAGGAATAATAGTTGAGAGGCTGGAATATGTGCTAAATGCTTACATGACTGCTGTTGAGTAATTCTTAAAATATTATAGCTATTTTAATCTCCTTTGATGAAAAAAGGATAAATTTTTAGAATCAAGTAAATCCCTATAGCTAGTGAGTTAAAGTAGTTGGGATTTAAGCCAGTGTTTAGCCTGCATGTAACCACTACACCATCACAGCAATTTTAAAGATATTTCTTTAAAAAGAGGCAATCATCTCTCTGTTACATATTATAATTCACCATCTAAATTAGATTAAATATTAATTAAACTCTATTATAAAAACAATTTTCAAAGAAAAATTATTAGGTATCTTTAAAGTTAAGTACTGTGTTTTGAAGGAAAGCTTAAGAATTTACAATCTTTTCTAAAGAATCTGGGCAGTATAGGTTGATACTTGGTTTTGAGATTTAAAGTAGAAAAACATAGATCCACTATTCTTTATTCTGCCTAATACAGAGGACTGTTGTGAGTAGAGAACATGAGATCAAATATATTAATACATATTGAACACTTTAGAATGATCTAAAATAATTCACTATAACTGAAGAATGAATAGTAAGGTTTAACAAAGATTTTGTTAGAAGATTAGGAACCAATTGCTTTCATTAAGAGAAATCAATGATGTAACTTAATTAAATGCATATTAGTTGAAGAGTAGTTAAAGGCTGCATGGAAATTGACATTGAGAAACTAATTTGAAATCAGAGTCACAGATATAGCAAAAATATAGTCTTATAAAAGAGATTTCCAATAGGGCAAAAAAGGGTTTTTGGTGATTTAAAAAAAAATAATAATAACTATTAAAAATGTTACAGGACCATTTAGGCCACAGGACAGGAAAAGGTCAGTTTTCATTCCAACCCCAAAGAAAGGCACTGCCAAAGAATGGTCAAATTACTGAACAATTGCACTCATTTTATATGCTAGCAAGGTAATGCTCAAAATTCTCCAAGCCAGAATTCAACAGTATATGAACCGTGAACTTCCAGATGTTCAAGCTGGATTTAGAAAAGGCAGAGGAACCAGAGAGCAAATGGCCAACATCCATTGGATCATCGAAAAAGCAAGAGAGTTTCAGAAAAGCATCTATTACTTCTTTATTGACTACACCAAAGCCTTTGACTGTGTAGATCACAATAAACTGTGGAAAATTCTTCAAGCGATGGGATTACCAGACCACCAGACCTGCCTCCTGAGAAATCTGTATGCAGGTCAAGAAGCAACAGTTAGAACTGGAATCTGGTTCCAAATCAGGAAAAGAGTATGTTAGGGCTGAATATTGTCACCCTGCTTATTTAACTTATATTCAGAGTACATCATGAGAAATGCTGGGCTGGATGAAGCACAAGCTGGAATCAAGACTGCCTGGAGAAATAATAATAACCTCAGATATGCAGATGACACCACCCTTATGGCAGAAAGCAAAGAAGAAGTAAAGAGTCTCTTGATGAAAGTGAAAGGAGGAGAGTGAAAAAGTTGGCTTAAAATTCAACATTCAGAAAACTAAGATCATGGCATCCAGTCCCATCACTTCATGGCAAATTGATTGGGAAACAGTTGAAACAGTGAGAAACTTTATTTTGGGGGGCTCCAAAATCACTGTAGATGGTGACTGCAGCTATGAAATTAAAACACATTTTCTTCTTGGAAGAAAGGCTATGACCAACCTAGACAGCATAATAAAAAAGCAGAGACATCACTTTGCCAACAAAGGTCCATCTAGTCAAAGCTGTGGTTTTTCCAGCAGTCACTATGGATGTGAGAGTTGGGCTTTGAAGAAAGCTGAGCGTCAAGGAATTGATGCTTTTGAACTGTGGTGTTGGAGAAGACTCCTGAGAGTCCCTTGCACGGCAAGGAGATCAAACCAGTCTATTGTAAAAGAAATCAGTCCTGAATACTCATTGGAAGGACTGATTCTGAAGCTGAAACTCCAATACTTTGACCACCTGATGCAAAGAGCTGACTCATTTGAAAAGACCTTGATGCTGGGAAAATTTGAAGACAGGAAGAGTAGGGGCCAACAGATGATGAGATGGTTGGATGGCATCGCCAACTTGATCAACATCAGTTTGAGCAAGCTCTGGGCATTGGTGAAGTCTGGCATGCTTCAGTCCATCGGGTCTCAAAGAGTTGGACATGACTGAGGGACTGAACTGAACTGAAAAATGGTACAAATGAACCTATTTACAAGACAGAAATAGAGTCACAGATGTCAAAAACAAATTTATGGTTACCAAGGAGAAAGAGATAAATTGGTAGATTGGGATTGACATATACACACAGCTATATATAAAATATGTAACTAATAAGAACCTACTGTATAGCATAAAGAACTCTACTCAATAATCTTAATGACCTATATGGGAATAAAATCTAAAAAAGAGTGAACATATGTATATGTATAACTGATTCATTTACTGCACAGCAGAAAGCAACATAACACTGTAAATCAACTTTGTGTGTATGTTTGTGTCTGTGTGTGCTCCGTTATGTCCAGTGTTTTGTGACCCCACGGACTGTATCCTGCCAGGCTCCTCTGTCCATGGCATTTTCCAAGGGAGAATATTAGAGTGAGTTGCCATTTCCTACTCCAGGGCATCTTCTCAACTCAGGGATTGAACCTGGGTCGTTTGTGTCTCTTTTTTTGACAGGAGGGTTCTTTACCACTGCTGCCATATGTGAAGCCCCTACTCCAATAAAATTAATTAAAATAAACAAAAATCACTACCATATGTTATTCTGAGGAAAGGGATTCTAAGATCATACTTAAAAAAATAAATACACACACACATATCTTTAAGTTGCTTCTTCTTCAAATAGTATCTGACTCAGCAGTATCTCCCATGGATTATTCTTTTCAACTGGAATAACATATAAGAAGCATTTATAGTTTGTTCCAAAAATCATTCAATGAAAATTATTTCAATCATTTAATGTATCCTTTGTATTATTCAAGGTTTTAGTTAAAAACAAATAGAAATTAAAATAAAGATCAAAACAAACTGACACCAATTCTCTTCCAGCCTGGTGGTACTTCTACCAATCATTATGAAAAGAGCATACCCAGTTAGCTGTTGTTCCTTAACTCTGGATTTTCAAGTGAGAAATTTGTAGAGGAGACCTAAGACTGAAAATTGATGGCCTAGTCTAAAGCAGTTCTACCTCAGCAGAACCCTCAAAACAAGAGCAATTTGGGAGTTGATGGTTATGACGCATTAGTATAGCAGGGGATAACTCAGTTCAGAGACCATGAAGGAGCTATGCTCAAAACAGATACCTGCACTTTTCTAGCAAACACATGTGGGTACTGTGGCTGGGTATTTGGCTAGAATTCTGGGAACTAGATGCTAGAATCATGATGACTGCTTCCTCAAATGAGGTAGATACCTCTGCTCATTTCCTAACAACAACAACAAAATCAATTATTCACAGCAGCTGCTTAATCATGCTGCACTTTTCTGAACTGAAATCTCCTGTGAGACACCCAAAGATATTCTCATACTAATCTTGATGTTATGCCTGTATATGTTAAGTTACATGACAAGAATTTTGAAGATAGAATTAAGTTTATGGGCCATGAATTGGAAAGTTATCCTGGACAATATGGGTAGATTAAATGTGATTCTGACTTTCAAAAATAGAAGAAAGCTTCAGTCAGAGAGATGACACTAAAAAAGAGGAATAACAGTTATTTATTTTTAAATGAATTTTTGTTGGAGTAGTTGGTTCACAGATGGCAGCAGTGGGTAAACAATCCTCCTGCCCATGTAATGTGAGTGGAACTCAATGCACCATTGCTGGATCTGAAAATGAAGGACTGAGACCACAAGAATACAACCGTTTGTAAATTGTGCACTGCCTGCAGATACCAAGAAAACAATGACCATGGTCATTTCCATCAGTAAGGAACTTAGGCCTGCCAGCAATCTGAATAAACAAGAAAGTCAGTTCTTTCCCTAGAGTTTCCAGAAAGCAATATAACCCTGCTGCCAAGCTTGAGTTTAGCATTATGGAACTCATTCTAGGCTCTGACCCACAGAACTTCAAATGAATAAACCTGTGCTACTGTAAACCACTAAGTTTGTGATAATCTGCTAAAGCAAAAAACAAACAAGGAAACTAACAAGAAACCATACATACACACACAAACAAAACATTGTATAGGTTTTTTATAATGTGTACATACCTGTGTATCATGACTGATCAATTATGTATTACACTGCTTGATGCGCCAGTATATGAGAAGAGGAAACCGCGGTCTTCGCATTCCTCTTCCTCTGTACTTCTCTCTCCTGCTCTGAGCATCGGTCCATAAGTTCACAAATTAAAGTAAGAAGCAGCTTTAGTTTTATTAATAGAATTTTAAATTTCCATTCTTTCACATTTACATTACTGATAAATTTAAAACATTTACAATCAACTCTATAATTCTAATACAATACTCTATGTCTTGTCTATGGATCATTGTGTAAAACTAGAAGCCAAACAATATACATTATTTATAATGCTTTGACAATGCAAACGTGATTCACTGCTAAACCAGGAATTCCATCTATAGAGTAGCAGAAAGTCTCTTCAACAATATATATATGTGTGCAATGTCAAATTAATTTACTTAAATTTAACTAATTAATTAAGTGCTTTAACAGGTATTTATCAAGTGCTCACTATATAACAGGTTTTATCTGTCAGAAAATAAAAGCCATAAGCCACATTTACTTAAAGTGTCACAATTATTTCATATCTTAATTTACTTCATATTCAAACAGGGCATTATTTTCTGGGTGTTTTATTCTGGCTTATCCAATTAAATTTCATTTCATTGTGTTACACAAAACATATACCATTGTCACCGTATCACTAAGAACTTTCAGCTTTTGTTGATACAATTCATGGACTTTTCTAATGACCTTTCATTTTTGGTGGAAGAAAGCTAAGCTCACCCAAACACTAAAATAAAAGCTGTATGTGTCCATACTCCACACAGTATACTCAAGGGTAGCAACCACATTCTGGAAACCCAAGCTCAACTTCATTGGCATTAGGTGCAACTATACTGACTTATCTTTGGCATACTAGATTCTGAATGTCAAAAGTAATGGAGATGTATTTGTGTGTAAGTGTGTTTGTGTGTGTGTGTCTGAGACAGAGAGGAAAAAGTGGAAAGAGAATACAGATGTTTTTAATAGGTCACTATTGAATTCAGGAAATATCTAGGTTTTGAAAAATTCTTTGGAAAGATGGCAAAATAAACTGTGACATTAGTAACAGTATAAGCAATTTAACTTTTGTTTATAGTATACAGAAATGCAACAGATTTTTGTAAGTTAAATTTGTATCCCACAAGTTTACTGAATTTATTAATTAGTTCCAGCATATTGTGGAGTCTTTGAGCTTTTCTATGTATAAGATCATGCCATCTACAAAGAGATGATTTTATTTCTTCCTTTCTGAATTGTATGAATCTTATTTTCTTGTCTGCCTAATTCTCCTCTAATTCTATAATTTTAAGTAATTTGCATTTGTGATCAGAGATTCTTTCTACTGCTTGATCAAATCTGTTATTGATATACTTCATTGTATTTTTCATTTCATTCATCGTATTCAACTCCAGAATTTGTTTCATTCTTTTTATGATTTCTATCTTTTCATCCAAAATCTCATTTTGTCCCTATTTTGTTTTTATGATTTATTTTCAGTACCTACTTGTGTTCTTTTGGAGCTTGCTGAGATTCCTTAAAATAATGGTTTTGAATTCTTTGTCAGGTAATTTATAGATCCCCATTACTTTAGATCCATTATATTCTTCAAGAGATGGGAATACCAGACCACCTGATCTGCCTCTTGAGAAATTTGTATGGAGGTCAGGAAGCAACAGTTAGAACTGGACATGGAACAACAGACTGGTTCCAAATAGGAAAAGGAATTCGTCAAGGCTGTATATTGTCACCCTGCTTATTTAACTTATATGCAGAGTACATCATGAGAAATGCTGGACTGGAAGAAACACAAACTGGAATCAAGATTGCCGGGAGAAATATCAATAACCTCAGATGTGCAGATGACACCACCCTTATGGCAGAAAGTGAAGAGGAACTCAAAATCCTCTTGATGAAAGTGAAAGTGGAGAGTGAAAAAGTTGGCTTAAAGCTCAACATTCAGAAAACGAAGATCATGGCATCCGGTCCCACCACTTCATGGGAAATAGATGGGGAAACAGTGGAAACAGTGTCAGACTTTATTTTGGGGGGCTCCAAAATCACTGCAGATGGTGACTGCAGCCATGAAATTAAAATTTCCTCCTTGGAAGGAAAGTTATGACCAACCTAGATAGCATATTCAAAAGCAGACATCACTTTGCCAACAAAGGTCCGTCTAGTCAAGGCTATGGTTTTTCCTGTGGTCATGTATGGATGTGAGAGTTGGACTGTGAAGAAGGCTGAGCACCGGAGAATTGATGCTTTTGAAGTGTGGTGTTGGAGAAGACTCTTGAGAGTCCCTTGGACTGCAAGGAGATCCAACCAGTCCATTCTGAAGGAGATCAGCCCTGGGATTTCTTTGGAAGGAATGATGCTAAAGCTGAAACTCCAGTACTTTGGCCACCTCATGTGAAGAGTTGATTCATTGGAAAAGACCCTGATGTTGGGAGGGATTGGGGGCAGGAGGAGAAGGAGACGACAGAGGATGAGATGGCTGGATGGCATCACTGACTCGATGGACATGAGTCTTAGTGAACTCCAGGAATTGGTGATGGACAGGGAGGCCTGGTGTGCTGCGATTCATGGGGTTGCAAAGAGTCGGACACGACTGAGCAACTGATCTTATCTGATTATGTTCTCTTAGTGTTGTCATATTTTCTTGATATTTCCTGGTCCTTGAAATCTTAGGTTGCTGTCTTCACATTTAAAGAAACAGTCGTCTCTTCCAGTCTTACTGATTTTCCCTTGGGAGAAAAATTACCTTCACCAATCAGGCCATCTAGAGATTGTGACCATCTCTCAGGCCTCTTCTATGGATTCACTCATCTCACAACACTTACTCCCTTTGGCAGAATTCTTAAGATTTTATGTTTTTTCTCAATCCCCCAAGGCCAGGCCAGGTTCAGAGGCTTTTGTTTTTGCTGGGGTAATCCCTTTAAATTCTTAGTTTTTTGTGCCTTCACCGATCCCACAGAGTGGGCTGGCTTTCTGCATATATTCAGGAGCCATCTACCAAGACTCAACATATCCACAGTAGTGGATCAAAGTCTTCCATGGGTGAGAATGGTGGGTGAAACATTCATAGCATTTAGGGTCTCTATAGCCTAATAGTGGGGTCCACAGGCAAGCAGTTTGTGGTTAAGCTCCCTGATTGGGTTCATGATGTGTTTAGTAGGATCTACAGATGTTATCTAAGCCTGGTTCTCCTGGCCTCTTTCAATTCACAACCATGCTATTCATGGCTTGCCGCATTACTCTTTTTTGGAGGGGGCATTTATTTATTTATTTACTTTTCACTGTGTTGGGTCTTCATTGTTTTGTAGGCTTTTCTATAGTTGCTGTGAGCACGGGCTACTCTTCACTGCTTTTCACAAAGGTGGCTTGTCTCGTTGTGGAGCACAGGCTCTGTGACATGTGGGCTTCAGTAGCTGTGGTGTGTGGGCTCAGCGGTTGTGGTTCCTGAGCCCAAAAGCACAGACTTAGTAACTGTGGCACATGGGCTTAGTTGTTCCCTGGCATGTGGGATCTTCATGGACCAGGGATCAAACCCTTGTCTCATACATACTGGCTGATGGATTCTTTACTACTGAACCACCAGGGAAGCCTCACCTCATTATTTTTGTTGAGGAAAGAAAAACATGACCTCTTGACCAAAACCCCACGTGTCTGGGATGCTGAGCTTTAACTGGCTCCTCTGTCACTTTCCCTCATGGGAGAAAGCACAGGCTCAACACTGAATTGTGCTGCTCTGAAGGACGGGTCACATGAGTAAAGGGAAACCATTCTTCTGGCCCTTTGCAGTGTGTCTATTCTCTGACTTTTTTGCCCCATCAATGTGCTGGAACCTCTCTTCCGAATTCCCAGACTCCCACAGAGGTACTCTCGTTTGTGGGTGGTAGTGAAAATCAATGTTCTGAGAGGAAATGGCAGTAGAAAACTCATATTCTACCATCTTGCTGATGACACTTCTCCATCAAAACAACATTTTGTATCAATATTTAGTCTGTTATACTTCTTGCAAGCATGAAATTTGTCTAATTTGTCTTTCTGTTACATAATAGGCAATGATATTTGCTTAGCAAATTACATAATAGGTAAACAATGATGATATAAATTGATGGGTAGATGCTCTGAGGTACTCTAGCACGTGGGCTCTAATCATTTCTGCCTAAAATTTTTGCAAGATATGGAGAAGACCATCTTTCATCTCCACAAACACAGAGAGAAAACACCCATCTCCAGTGTTCTTGAGGTCTCTGAGTATAATTTCTAAACTATTTCATATATTTAAAAAGTTAAGCATAAATTTCTTTTGATAAAAAATCTGTCTATTCTATGAAACAATTGGGGAATTCAGAAATTACTCAAATGAAAGAGATCATATTTTCACTTCCATATATACCTAGATAAATGTACAAGCTTCATAAAATAGGCCCCCGAGTGTCATTTTTCTTTATCTAGTTTATAAACTGAAATGCGACGATGCAAATGGGATTTTAAACATTTATAAAACTTATAAGTGATGGGTCATATTTCAGTTCTGAAACAGTTGTTATCAGACTTGCATTTTTGTGTCATTTATTCCACATACCAGAAATTTTTACTTTAGTCAAATTACTTAGCATATTTTCTTAATTATCAATGACATATATTTTTTCTAAAGGGAATATATATAATTTGTAACTACATCTTATGTGACAATATTTAGTTTTGTTTTCATCGATGCTATAGTTTAATTATAGTCCTCTTAAAAATTCTAAGGCATCTTAGATTCCAGAAAATATATTATACCATTCATTGTTTTCACAGATATTTATTCAGTATCTACTCAGATCTAGACTCTGTGTAGGCACTAGATATGTAACAATTGATAAGACAAAAATTATATCTGTTCACTGCAGTAGAGAAAAGTATCATTGTCACCCAAACTAGAGACTTTTATATTTGAGTATTTTATATTTGAGTATTTCTATATATCCTATTTAAAGAATCAATTCTGATTGTTCTTGTTCCACATATTTTTATTTTAAATCTAGTTTACATATAGTTTGAAAGATTGCTTAGGAGCAATTGACTGCTATTTGCACTTTAAGGAATTGTCCTGAGATTCCAAGGTATCTTATTTTAGTGATACAACTCTCTCAGTTTTTACATTTTGACACATTCCGCCATGTTCTTTACAACATAATTATTTATAGTTCCAGAATGCCTGGCTCTTAGTAACCTTCTATGGTTCCTTTCTCTTTTATGGTAAATTCCCCTTTAGATGTTCCTGTATCAGATCATATCAACGCACCAGGTTATGTTCTAATGAAACTGGATCTCAACAGTGGTATAGTGAAATTCTTGTAACGTTTCCTCCCAGGGCACTCACTGAACCTTACGCAGATTGGGCCACCTCATCCCGGTGATCCTAAAATTCTCCAATAATAAGGAAGAATAGAGGGCAGGTTTCCCCATTCCAGCTTCCTCCAGAAGAACGGAGGCTCCAGTGCCAGTGCAATATCAAAATTTGTAAACTACTCTTGGGGCACAGGCCCTAACTCATAAAAATATTTATTGTTGTCTAGTCGCTAAATCGTGTTCAACTCTTTGTGATCCCATGGACTGCCTGTAGTAGCCTGCCAGGCTCCTCTGACCATGGGATTTCAAGGCAAGACTACTGAAGTGTGTTGCCATTTCCTACCCCAGGGGATCTTCCCAATCCAGGGATCAAACACGTATCTCCTTGAATTAGCAGGAGAATTCTTTACCATTAAGCCAGGGTAAAACTTCTGACTTAATGTCAGTCTAGCTTACAATTCAAGAAGTTGAATTTAACTATGTTTAAATATCACTGAAGTTGCTTAAATAAACAGTTCAATAATAGGAAAAAAACAATAAATAGCTATTTTATGAACTCTGCCCTCAATACCAGCTGAAGTACATTTGTTTTGTGTAGAAATAAAAGAACTACACTGCTCATATCATTCAGGGAATGATTTGTGAACGGGATGCCACACAAGTATAGAAAATGAATAAAGCATAACCATGAATAGTCAGGATTGGGGAATTGTTACAAACACCATGCAAGAACTTCTAATACCCATTGAAGCTGGCAAAGTTACAGAGTCCAGGGAGTGTGATTATTGAAAAATGATGCTAGACTTATTAAAAGGGTTCAGATCATGAAATTCCTTGGATTTAAAAATATGATTTTCATTTTTATTATGAAATCAATGAAAAATGGCAAATGTCTTAAAGATAGAAAGGATTTAATTTGATTTTTTAGAATCCTAGCTCTATAGTATATGAGCAGACGAGATGCTATAGAAGAATAGAGGCAATGAGATAAACTTAGGAGGATGTTTATATTTTTATGGTATATCTTCACATTAAATGTCTTTCTCAGGTTTGTCTACAGTGAATGACTCTGGAATTGTGATTGTTGGAAATGGTCTGACTTCCTAAACAAATGTGATAATCTGTGCCAAAAAAATCTGATTACAGCAGAGGAATGGAAAAGATTCCTTCCTTCTTCCTCAATGGCCATATTTTTATCAGACTTATTTGCTGTGTGTACTGCACATGCTATAAGCTCACTTTGTAAAGGTAAAATATTTATGTTAATAAGAAATAAGTAAAAGAAGCTTAACATTCTTTGCATGTAAACCAAAGTATGATCATTGACTGGAAATTATTAAGGGACTGGGGAATAGACATCAAAGTCTATCAAATGAAACAAATAGCTCTTAAATATAGGTAGTGAAGATGATCAAGGAAATTGATATATTGAGGAAATCAATATATCACTGCTATCTGTAATACAAGCTTTCCTAAGGTCAACAGCCCACTCCTTTGGAGTGTCAAAGTTATTTCATTTTAGTTTCATCACTTATTAATTATAATCAAGGTGGATTCTGTATCCATCTTTATTACCATATCTCTGTCCACCTTTCCTAAAAAGTGTTCTAATCTTCTGAGCCTGGCTCATGAAATTATACTAATAAAACATTGAGGACACAGCCTCACCTCAGCACTTCATGAAGTTTGTCTATGTGGAAAGATAGGGGAGTCCTGGTCAAAAACAGAACTGTCATAGAGATAACTTAAGAGAAAGAGATAAGACTGATGAATTTATAGGATATGGGTACCATATATTTGGGTACATGATGTTAGAATTTGTGATAGTCTAGAAATAGAAAATATACAGTTGAAAGATAGCCAAGATTTGGTCATTATTGACTAAGATTTGGTCATTATTGGCCATATCAGGAGCTGGTTTTTTTTTGTTGTTGTTGTTTGTTTGTTTAATCCTAACATTGCTAGAACCAGCTCTTCAGTCTCCTTTGTAACAATGTACTTATTATAACGGCAATCCACTTTAGTATTCTTGCTTGGGAAACCCCATGGACAGAGGAGTCTTGTGGGTTACAGTCTATGGGGTTGTGAAAGAGTTGAATATGAATTAGCAACTAAATCACAAGAACAACAACTTATAAAATGAGGTAGAGTAAATATCTCCTATACTCTTTCAACCCCAGAATCATGTGAATCTAAATTATAGTTCAGGGAAAAATATATTTCTTTTTAAGACTTCAGATATGCATTTTTATGTAAATATTTAGATGGACTAAAAGCATGGACATAAAAAGGCATATATGTAATAAAGAAATATATTCCAAATGAATGACAGAGAAATAAAATAATACTATAATAAGAATAATTATCAGGAAAGTACACAATGAAACATATAAAGACAAGATGGTATTAGATGCAACTGGGATCTATACAGGGTCAGAAGCTACAGCATGTTTAGGATAGAATTATAAAATATCTGACTATTAGGACTGATGAAATCTATGAAAGAGAGAATCTTATACTTTTTAAAATAACAATTTACAGTAAATCCAGGGCCTATCATTTTTAGATAATATTGATCACCAGATAAAACTGCTCAGTTTTCATCTTTTTTTCATCCATGACAATGTATAGGTATATACCGATGCGGGATACTGGATGCTTGGGGCTGGTGCACTGGGACGACCCAGAGGGATGGTGTGGGGAGGGAGGAGGGAGGAGGGTTCAGGATGGGGAACACATGTATGCCTGTGGCGGATTCATTTTGATATTTGGCAAAACTAATACAATTATGTAAAGTTTAAAAATAAAATAAAATTTAAAAGAAAAAAAAATAAAGAATAAAGAAGATGACTAATAAATGAATGAACAAATAAAGAAGAAAGAAAATAAAGCTAATGCCATCAGAAACCTAGGTTCCTTTCAGTCTTATCTGTCAATTTAGCTATCCTTACTGTGATGCAGAAGAAGGATGTCCATCACAGCTCCAGGCATGCTATTCAACTAAATATCAATCAATGAAGAATTACACCATAGTAATCTCTTTATGCTAAAAAACAAACAAACAAACAAACAAAAAAACAGAATCATCTCAGCAGGCTTGTTCTCAAAAATGCTTTTCGGACTGCACTGCATCAATGGCTTATATATAAATATATCACTGTTAAGGAAAATGGAATTGTTATGACTGGTTGTCTATGGTTATTTAGAAAACGAAGGATTGTCCAAATATAATCACAAGATTACCACCACCAAGGAAGAAGTGACTAGCACCCACAGCCAGTTTATCACAGGCATGTGCCAGCCAGCCAGTCTTTAGTATTTCAGTCCAGCAGATGAATTATTAAAGATTAAATAAAATGCATATTTTCTGCTCTTTAAAAATGTAGCATCTTCGGAACAAATCAAAATGCACACAACCGTACAAAAGTATATGCAAAGGTAATGCATATATGAATCAATTTAATTGTAAAAATCAGTCACCAAAATATCTAATATATTAATTAAATTTTACCAATATATTTTGCTTAAGTCAATATTTCCAAAATGTCTTTATTTCAACATGTAATTAGATTTTTAAAATATTGCTGATATATTCCTTTCTGCATACTAAGTCTTTGAAATTCAGTATGTATTTATACTTAAAGCATATCTTAACTTCAAGTATTCTCTTGAAGCATTTGAAACACATTTCAGTTTTAAGTATTCAAAAGACATGTGTGGCTAATGGTTGCCATACTGGAGAAACCAGCAAATGTTTCTGGGAACCATAGCTTTTGTAAAAGCATATCAATTGGATATCTCTCTCCTTGATTCTCAGGAATTGTATGCAAGTGTTAAGAATGATTTAGGTATATTCAGGAGAATTTAACAAAGAGTCTTCTCCTCCTAGAAGTGAAAATAAGCAAAACATTCTCTGACATGAATTGTACCAATGTTTTCTTAGGTCAGTCTCCCAAGGCAATAGAAATAAAAACAAACAAAAAAAGGCAAATTAGGCTTAATAAAACATAAGCTTTTGCACAGTGAAGGAAACCATAAACAAGTTGAAAATGCAGCCTACACTCTGGGAGAAAATATTTGAAAATGATGTGATTAACAAACGCTTAATTTCCAAAACATACAAACAGCTCACATAATTCAACAATAAAAATCCAAACAATCCAATCAAAAAATGGACAGAAGATCTAAATAGATATTTCTCCAAAGAAGACATACAGATAGCCAACAGGTACAAGATGCTCAACACTGTTAATTATTGCTGCTGCTGCTGCTAAGTCGCTTCAGTCGTGTCTGTTAATTATTCAGTTCAGTTCAGTTCAGTTCAGTCGCTCAGTTGTGTCCAACTCTTTGCAACCCCATGAATCTCAGCATGCCAGGCCTCCCTATCCATCACCAACTCCCAGAGTTCACTCAGACTCATGTCCATCGAGTCAGTGATGCCATCCAGCCATCTCATCCTCTGTCGTACCCTTCTCCTTCTGCCCCCAATCCCTCCCAGCATCAGGGTCTTTTCCAATGAGTCAACTCTTCGCATGAGGTCTCCAAAAAACTGGAGTTTCAGCCTTAGCATCATTCCTTCCAAAGAAATCCCAGGGCTGATCTCCTTCAGAACGGACTGGTTGGATCTCCTTGCAGTCCAAGCAACTCTCAAGAGTCTTCTCCAACACCACAGTTCAAAAGCATCAATTCTTCGGCGCTCAGCTTTCTTCACAGTCCAACTCTCACATCCATATATGACCACTGGGAAAACCGTAGCCTAGGCTAGAAATGCAAATTTAAATACAATGTTATATCACCTCACACCAGTCAGAACAACCATCATTAAAAAGTCTACAAACAACAAATGCTGGAGATGTGGGGTAAAGAGAACCCTTTTGTACTGTGGTAGAAATATAAATTGAGGTAGCCGCTATGGAAAACAGTATGAGCTCCTCAAAAAACTAAAAATAAAATTGCCATATGATCCAGCAAATCTTCCCTGGTGGCTCAGATGGTATAGCGTCTGCCTACAATGCAGGAGACCCAAGTTCGATCCCTTGGTTGGGAAGAACTCCTGGAGAAGGAAATGGCAACCCACTCCAGTATTCTTGCCTGGAAAAATCCCATGGACAGAGGAGCCTCTTAGGCTGCAGTTCATGTGGTTGCAAAGTGTTGGACACAACTGAGAAATTTCACTTTTCCAGCAAAACTACTGGGCATATACCCCCCAAACCCCATAATTTGAAAAGATACATGCACCTTTATGGTCATAGTAGCACTATCTACAATAGTGAAGACAAACGAAGCAACCTAAATGTCCATTGACAGGTGAATGGAGAAAGAGGGTGTCATTCCTAAATATAATGGAATATTACTTACCCATCAAAAGGGAGATAATGCCATTTGCAGCAACATGGATGGACCTAGAGATTACAGCAATAAGTGATATAAGTCAGAAAGAGAAAGACAGATACCACATGCTATACTTCTGTGACAGAATCTAAACTACAACACAGATCAACATATCTACCAAAGAAGAACAGACCCACAGATATAGACAAGAGACTTAGAGTTTTTCAAGAGGGAGGGGGATAGGGGAGGAAAAGATTGGGAACTTAGGATTAGCAGAGGCAAAATTTTGCATATAGGATGGATAAACAATAAGGTCCTACTATATTGCCCAGGGAATGATAGTCAATATCCTGTGAGATGAGTGCAATTGTGCAGTAGTTTGAGCATTCTTTGGCAGTGCCTTTCTTTGGGATTGGAATGAAAACTGACCTTTTCCAGTCCTGTGGCCACTGCTGAGTTTTCCAAATTTGCTGGCATATTGAGTGCAGCACTTTCACAGCATCATCTTTCAGGATTTGGAACAGCTCAACTGGAATTCCATCACCTCCACTAGCTTTGTTTGTAGTGATGCTTTCTAAGGCCCACTTGACTTCACATTCCAGGATGTCTGGCTCTAGGTCAGTGATCACACCATCGTGATTATCTGGGTCATGAAGATCTTTTTTGTACAGTTCTTCTGTGTATTCTTGCCATCTCTTCTTAATATCTTCTGCTTCTGTTAGGTCCATACCATTTCTGTCCTTTATCGAGCTCATCTTTGCATGAAATGTTCCTTTGGTATCTCTGATTTTCTTGAAGAGATCTCTAGTCTTTCCCATTCTGTTGTTTTCCTCTATTTCTTTGCATTGATGGCTGAAGAAGACTTTCATATCTCTTCTTGCTATTCTTTGGAACTCTGCATTCAGATGTTTATATCTTTCCTTTTCTCCTTTGCTTTTCGCTTCTCTTCTTTTCACAGCTATTTGTAAGGCATCCCCAGACAGCCATTTTGCTTTTTTGCATTTCTTTTCTTTCATCTCACATGCTAGTAAAGTAATGCTCAAAATTCTCCAAGCCAGGCTTCAGCAATATGTGAACTATGAACTTCCTGATGTTCAAGTTGGTTTTATAAAAGGCAGAGGAACCAGAGATCAAATTGCCAACATCCGCTGGATCATAGAAAAAGCAAGAGAGTTCCAGAAAAACATCTATTTCTGCTTTATTGACTATGCCAAAGCCTTTGACTGTGTAGATCAAAATAAACTGTGGAAAATTCTTCAAGAGATGGGAATACCAGACCACCTGATCTTCCTCTTGAAAAATTTGTATGCAGGTCAGGAAGCAACAGTTAGAACTGGACATGGAACAACAGACTGGTTCCAAATAGGAAAAGGAGTTCGTCAAGGCTGTATATTGTCACTCTGTTTATTTAACTTATATGCAGAGTACATCATGAGAAACGCTGGACTGGAAGAAACACAAGATGGAATCAAGATTGCCGGGAGAAGTATCAATAACCTCAGATATGCAGATGACACCACCCTTATGGCAGAAAGTGAAGAGGAACTCAAAATCCTCTTGATGAAAGTGAAAATGGAGAGTGAAAAAGTTGGCTTAAAGCTCAACATTCAGAAAATGAAGATCATGGCATCCGGTCCCACCACTTCATGGGAAATAGGGAAACAGTGGAAACAGTGTCAGACTTTATTTTTCCGGGCTCCAAAATCACTGCAGATGGTGACTGCAGCCATGAAATTCAAAGATGCTTACTCCTTGGAAAGAAAGTTATGACCAACCTAGATAGCATATTCAAAAGCAGAGACATTACTTTGCCAACAAAGTTTCGTCTAGTCAAGGCTATGGTTTTTCCAGTGGTCATGTATGGATGTGAGAGTTGGACTGTGAAGAAGGCTGAGCGCCGAAGAATTGATGCTTTTGAACTGTGGTGTTGGAGAAGACTCTTGAGAGTCCCTTGGACTGCATGGAGATCCAACCAGTCCGTTCTGAAGGAGATCAGCCCAGGAATTTCTTTGGAAGGAATGATGCTAAAGCTGAAACTCCAGTACTTTGGCCACCTCATGCAAAGAGTTGACTCATTGGAAGGGACTCTGGTGCTGGGAGGGATTGGGGGCAGGAGGAGAAGGGGACAACAGAGGATGAGATGGCTGGATGGCATCACTGACTCGATGGACGTGAGTCTGAGTGAACTCCGGGAGTTGGTGATGGACAGGGAGGCCTGGCGTGCTCCGATTCATGGGGTCGGAAAGAGTCAGACACGACTGAGCGATGATCTGATCTGATCTGATCTGATCCTGTGAGAAATCATAATGGAAAAAAAATATGAAAAAGAATATATATATATATATATGCACATCTAAATCACTTTGCTTTATAGAAGACATTAATACAACACTGAAAACAAGCTATACTCTAATAAAATTCCAAAATAATGAAAATAAATTATAAAGGGTCTTCTAGAACAGCCAGCTAAGCTACTTCTGACCTGAGTGATCTTAGACAAACTATTTTATTTTTACAGGTGTCTGTCACTTCATGAGTATAACAAGGATAACAATCTAGCCTAGTAACACTGTTATCAAATTGCTGCAAACATTAAGCAAAATGATCAGATTTTGTACATATCATCATGACCAGCACAGTGGGGCTTGATAAATATTAGCTATAATTACGAAATTGGTAGAATTAAGTGTTGAAAGTAGATAAGTAATTGTTTGTTTTATATTTCCCATTCTTTCAAAAAAGATGTTATTTTGTTTGCATGTTCATAACAGATATTCTGATATTATGGCTTACAAATCATAAATTTAAATAGGTTGCTTTTAATATTAAAAATATCTGTTGAATAACTAATATATAATTTGGGAAAACATAAGTTTGTATTCTGTCTAAATTTATCCTTAATTTATAAGTCGTAGGATAGCCAGCAAAAACCTTGCAGACAATTATTTACCCTTTTTTCTTGGTTGAAAAGTGAACAGATTTAAAAAAAAAAAAATCACATATCTCTCAGTACCCTTTTAATTGATTACACCAGCTATGTAATAATTATATGATATTAAAATGTTTCAGCTGAATTCTATGCAATATAGCACACAGAAAAGGAAAGTGGAAAGGCATGTTTCAACCATATAAACCTAATTAGCTAAAATCAGACTTGAATAGAAAATTAAATCTTTGAACGTAGGAAATCTTATTATATTATTAAATGGTTTGTAGGTTCCATTACTAAAAGAGTAATATAGTCACAGTCTATCCCTTTTTTTGTGTGTGTGTTTTTTTCCATGATACGGCTCTTGGAAGCACGGTGTTGTTGTTCAGTCCCTCAGTTGTGTCCGACTCTCTGTGACCCCATGGGCTGCAGCGCACCAGGCGTCCCTGTCTTTCACCATCTCCCAGAGCCTGCTCAAACGCATGGCCATTGAGTCGGTGATGCCATCCAACCGTCTCATCCTCTGTCGTCCCCTTCTCCTCCTGTCTTCAATCTTTCCCAGCATCAGGCTCTTTTCCAATGAGCTGACTCTTTGCATCAGGTTACCATAATATATAACTCAAAAATATTTTGTTGTTGTTTTTTACTTTTCCATTTCCAGAAGAAAAAATGTGGCAAAAGAAATAAATTTGACTACATACAGTGAGAAAATTTGAAGTAAATCAAATTAATAAATCTTCCTGTCACTACATTAAAATTTACTAACTGAATGATTAGCACTTTGCAAAAAAAAACACACTATTAAATATTTTGACAATGATGTTTTATATCAATCATCAAATGCATATCTTTAAAGACTTGTTTATGGGAGTAACATATTCATTTACTGCAAGTAGATTCTCCATATTCTGTTCAAAACTCTTTTTTTAGAAAAAATTAGGTGTTGTCACAAGCATAAGAATACACTGCTGGTGGTACTGGTTTTGTGTCCATTTAGTGTCATTCATGTCCAACTCTTGCGACACCATAGACTGTAGCCCTCCAGGCTCTTCTGTCCATGGGATTTCCCAGGAAGAATACTGGAGCGGGTTCTCAAATGCATATGTTGATATGGTGAGAAATCCATGGTGGAATTAATAGAGATACAATTGTAAATAGCCTAACCTATGGGACTTTACCTATTTGTTATAGCAAGCATTTACCTGTGAACCACTTAAAATAATCAGTATAAAAATTAGAAACATTTTAAAGAATTTGATAGTTGATATTTCAAAATGAGGTAAGTAATATATGGAAGACATGATATGGTATTTCTTCAAATTCATTTTGGAGGTGTTTATTTTATAATGTCACACAAAAAAGGGATCTATATTTTTTCAATCCTTATAGCATTTAAACATCTTAATCTGAGGCTGTTCATTATGCAGAAAATGAGCCATGTATAGATTTGTGCCTGATTGACCATGAACAAATTAAAGAAACTACTTTAGGCCTCTCAAAAGCACTAGGGCTATTAAGTCTGAAATAGGCTACAGAGAATAAACGGTCCCCTGCCAAAGTCATTTTGAAGCCTCTGAAGGAGTTTTGGGTTAGGCTGGGCCCAGAAAGATTAACAAGGAAACTAAGAAAAGGGCAAGACAAGCCAGCAAATGATGCAAAGATAAGACATGCTTTTTTTTTTTTTTTTTTACACTACTGATCTGTATGAGTTTACAAAGAAAATGTCCTGTCGTACTTAAATATACTTAGTAGAAAGAGAAATCCAAGCGTTTACACACATATTTTCAGAAGTCTGGCAGAACATTGTATGATTATGAGAGACTTGAAGAGACCAATTTAAAGCCACACATTATTGTCATTAACAGAAAATGCATGATACTAATTAATTTTTAAATTTTGCTCCAAATATCAAGAGACTAAATGATAAATGTTACTTAAATGCCCTTTCCTTATGATAAATTTTTAAACTATTCTTTTCATCTGTTATATCCACTATAATTGTACACATTATATTTGCATATATTTAGCATATTATTAATAAAATGAATTTTATTAATTATGAATAACTATGGGTGTGATTAAGATCTAAGCTGAGTAGATTTAGTTTATTTCTGGGCTACTTACATTGAGTTGATAATATACTGTGCTACAATAAAAGCAATTTAAAATCTACTAATGAAGTCCTTGATCAAATGGCCTGTGTTTTTCAAATCATTAGTGAGAAAGTTAACTAATTTGTTAGTGATTATTAAACCTACAAGAGTATGAGATATTAGTTAACCCCAAAGAAAATTATTTAGTATTTGGCTTTCCTCATACACTGCTTAATTATTTGTTTCAAATTTTCAATATAATCTTTCAAGTTTTCAATATAACCTATTTATTGTTTTCTTTGTTTTCCTGTGATTATTAATTTCATTGTCAAAACAAGGATTTTTAGACAATTTTCAAATAACTTTCACACATTATTTTACGTCTTCCATACAACACCTACATGCAGTAGGTAGAGCTTTCTGTCTCATTTATTCTCTGATAATGAAAATTATGCTTAATAAATCTGGTAAAAATCCCATGCCTATCTAGTAGAACATTTAGAATCAATTAAAATTGTTTTCATTTTAAACCTTGAGCTTCTTTTTCACCACATTTATATATAGCACTTATATACAATTCCTGCCTTATTTCTAAAAGATATAAGGGATTTGGCTTTATTTTTACTTTTGTGAGATATTCATAGCTTCAGGATTGCAATAATGTAATCAGAGTAAAAATGTAAAAATCACAATTTAAGAAAAATTATTGTTTGGATTATTGTTTCTTTCACTTTTAAAATTCATTAGTCTCATCAAGACCGTAAAAGCAAAACAGATATACAACAGGTGTGCTGTTGTTCAGTTGTGTGCAAAAGTGTCCAACTCTTTTGCAACCCCATGGACTGAAGCCTGCCAAGGTTCCTCTATCCATGGGATTTCCCAGGCAAGAATACTGGAGTGGGTTGCCATTTCCTTCTACAGGGGATCTTTCTGACCCAAGGATCAAACCCACATCTGCAACGCAGGTGGAATCCCATACAATATGTGTAATATATAGTAATATATATTATGTAAAGATCATAGTAAAGTTGTGTTTGAAAGACTTTGACTTCCTGAAGAAGAATATAGAACTGAAGTTTATCTGTGGCTATTATATCCTTAAGTTTGGACATTGAATTGACCTTATATTTGAACATGGGTCTAATTTATTTGCTCTTTCATTTTCTATAAAATTGTTGATTTAAGAGAAACTCTGCAGACCATAAAGGAATGGCAGGATATACTTAAAGTACTGAAAGGGAAATATCTACAACCAAGATTACTGTACCCAGCAAGGATCTCATTCAAAAGTGATGGAGAAATAAAAAGCTTTTCAGACAAGCAAAAGTTAAGAGAATACAGTACCACCGAACCTGCTTTTTAACAAATGTTAAAGGGACTTATATAGTCAAGAAATACAACAGAAGAAAAAAGATCTACAAAATCAACCCAAACAATTAAGAAAATGGCAATAGGAACATATATATAGGAAATGTAAATGGATTAAATGCTCCAACCAAAAGACACAGACTGGCTGAATGGATACAAAAACAAGATCCATGTACATGCTGTCTAAAAGAGACCCATTTCTGATGTAAAGATACATATAGACTACAAATGACAGGATGGAAATATATACTCCATGCAAATGGAGAACAAAAGAAAGCTGTAGTAGCAATCCTCATATCAGACAAAACAGACCTTAAAATAAATATTACAAGAGATAAGGAAGGACACTACGTAATGATCAAGGGATCAAACCAAGAGGAATGCATAACAATTGTAAATATCTATGCACCAAACATAGAAGAACTCCAATATATAAGACAAACACTAACAGACATAAAAGGAGACATTGACAGTAACATAATGATAGTAGGAGACTTTAACACTCCACTCACACCAATGGATAGATCATCAAAACAGAAAATTAATAAGGAAACACAGGTCTTAAATGATACATTAGATGAGATGGATCTCAATGATATCTTCAGGGCACTGCATACAAATGAAGAAGAATACACCTTCTTCTCAAATGCACATGGAACATTCTCCAGAATAGAGAAGAAATAGAAACAGAAATTATGAAAAACCCAATTATAAGCACTGAAATTGAAGCTGTGATAAAAAATCTCCCTAAAAACAAAAGCCCAAGACTAGACGGCTTCACAGGAGAATTCTATCAAACATTTAGAGAAGAGTTAATGTCTAGCCTCTTAAAACCTTTTCAAAATTTGCAGAGGAAGGAACAATTCCAAAATCATTCTATGAGGTCACCATCACCTTGATGCCAAAATCAAAGACAGCACAAAAAGAGAAAACTATAGGCCAATATCACTGATGAACATAGATGCAAAAATCCTCAACAAAAGTTTAGCAAACAGAATTCAGCAACACATCAAAAAGCTCATACACCATGATCTAGTTGGGTTTATTCCAGGGATACAAGGATTCTTCAATATATGCAAATCAATCAATGTGATACACTGTAATAACAAATTGAAAGATAAAACCATATGATAATCTCAGTAGATGCAGGAAAAGACTTTGAAAAAATTCAGCACCCATTTATGCTTAAAAAAAAATGGGTACAGAAGAAACCTACCTCAACATAGTAAAGACCATATATGATAAGCCTGCAGCAAACATTATTCTCAATGTGAAATGGAAAGCATTCCCCATAAGATCAGGAACAAGACAAGGGTGTCCACTTTCACAACTATTATTCAACATAGTTTTGGAAGTCCGAGCTACAGCAATCAGAGAAGAAAAAGAAATAGAAGGAATCCGGGTCAGAAAAGAAGTAAAGCTCTCATTGTTTGCAGATGATATAATACTGTTCAAAACCCTAAAGATAATATCAGAAAATTACTAGAGCTGATCTGTGAATTTAGTAAAGTTGCAGGATACAAAATCAATACATAGAAATCACTTGCATTTCTATATACTAACAATGAAAAATCAGAAAGAGAAATTAAGGAATCAATCCCATTCACAATTGCAAGAAAAATAATTAAATATCTAGGAATAAACTTACCCAAGGATAGAATACACAGAAAATCATAAGACACTGATGAAAGATATCAAAGATTACATAAACAGATGGAGAGATATTTCAAGTTCCTGGGTAGGAAGAATCAATATTGTAAAAGTGGCTATCATACCAAGTGCAATCTACAGATTCAATGTGATACCTATCAATTACCAATGGCATTTTTCATAGAACTAGAATAAAAAATTTTACAATTCATATGGAAACACAAAAGACCCTAAATAGCCAAAGTAGTATTGAGAAAGAAGAATGGAGCTGGAGGAATCAACCTTCCTGTCTTCAGATTATACTACAAAGCTACAGTCATCAAGACAATATGCTTCTGGCACAAATACAGAAATATAGACCAATGGAACAAGATAGAAGGCCAGAAATAAACCCATGCACCTATGGGTACCTTATTTTTGACAAAGGAGGAAAGAATATCTAAGGGGAAAAAACATCCTCTTCAATAAATGGTGCTGGGAAAACTGGACAGCTACATATAAAAGGGTAAAATTAGAACACTTCCTAACACCATACATAAAGATAAACTCAAAATGAATAAAAGACCTAAATGTAAGACCAGAAACTATAAAACTCTTAGAGGAAAATATAGGCAGAACACTTGCTGACAAAAATCAAAGTACGATCCTCTGTGATCCACCTTCTAGAGTAATGGAAAAAAAAAAAAAAAAAACAAGTGGGACCTGATTAAATTTAAAAGCTTTTGCACAGGCAAGGAAAATATAACCAAGGTGAAAAGACAACCCTCAGAATGGGAAAAAATAATAGCAAATGAAACAACTGACAAGAGATTACTTTCCAAAATATACAAGCAGCTCATACAACTCAATACAGCAGGATCCTCTATGACCCACCTCCCAGAATATTGGAAATAAAAGCAAAAATAAACAAATGGGACCTAATTAACCTTAAAAGCTTCTGCACATCAAAGGAAACTATTAGCAAGGTGAAAAGACAGCCTTCAGAATGGGAGAAAATAATAGCAAATGAAGCAACTGACAAACAACTAATCTCAAAAATATACAAGCAACTCCTACAGCTCAACTCCAGAAAAATAAATGACCCAATCAAAAAATGGGGAACTAAATAGACATTTCTCCAGAGAAGATATACAGATGGCTAACAAACACATGAAAAGATGCTCAACATCACTCATTATCAGAGAAATGCAAATCAAAGCCACTATGAGGTACCATTCACACCAGTCAGAATGGCTGCGATCCAAAAGTCTACAAATAATAAATGCTGGAGAGGGTGTGGAGAAAAGGGAACCCTCTTACACTGTTGGTGGGAATGCAAACTAGTACAGCCACTATGGAGAACAGTGTGGAGATTCCTTAAAAAACTGGAAATAGAACTGCCCTATGATCCAGCAATCCCACTGCTGGGCATACATACTGAGGAAACCAGAAGGGAAAGAGACACGTGTACCCCAATGTTCATCGCAGCACTGTTTATAATACCCATGACATAGAAGCAACCTAGATGTCCATCAGCAGATGAATGGCTAAGAAAGCTGTGGTACATATACACAATGGAGTATTACTTAGCCATTAAAAAGAAAACATTTGAATCAGTTCTAATGAGGTGGATGAAACTGGAGCCTATTATACAGAGTGAAGTAAGCCAGAAGGAAAAACACCAATACAGTATACTAATGCATATATATGGAATTTAGAAAGATGGTAACAATAACCTTGTGTATGAGACAGCAAAAGAGACACTGATGTATAGAACAGTCTTATGGACTCTGTGAGAGAGGGAGAGGGTGGGAAGATTTGGGAGAATGGCGTTGAAACATGTAAAATATCATGTATGAAACGAGATGCCAGTCCAGGTTTGATGCACGATACTGGATGCTTGGGGCTAGTGCACTGGGACGACCCAGAGGAATGATATGGGGAGGGAGGAGGGAGGAAGGTTCAGGATGGGGAACACATGTATACCTGTGGTGGATTCATTTTGATATTTGGCAAAACTAATACAATTATGTAAAGTTTAAAAATTAAATTAAATTTAAAAAAAAAAACAAAAAGTGGAGAAAAGACCTAAACAGACATTTCTCCAAAGTCATACAGATGGCTAACAAACACATGAAAAGATACTCAACATTGCCCATCATTAGAGAAGTGCAAATCAAAACTACAATGAGATATCACCTCATACCAGTCTGAATGGCCATCATCAAAAAGTTTACAACCAATAAATGCTGGAGAGGGTGTGGAGAAAAGGGAACTCTCTTGCACTGTTGGTGGGAATATAAACTGATACAGCCACTATGCAAGATGGCATGGAGATTCCTCAAAATACTAAGAACAAAACCCTGATATGACCCAGCAATCCCACTCCTGGGCATATACTCTGAGGAAACAGAAATTGAAAGCCACATGCACCCCTTTGTTCACTGCAGCACTATTTACAATAGCTAGAACATGGAAGCAACCTAGATGTCCATTGACAGATGAATGGACAAAGAAGTTGTGGTACATATACACAACGGAATATTACTCAGCCATAGAAAGTGCATTTGAGTCAGTTCTAATGAGGTGGATGAACCTAGAGCCTATTATACAGAGTGAAGTAAGTCAGAAAGAGAAAGATAAATATCATATTCCAACACATATATATGGAATCTAGAAAAACATCACTGAAGAATTTATTTACAGGTCAGCAATGGAGAAACAGACATAGAGAATAGACTTATGGACACGGGGAGAGGGGAGAAGAGGGTGAGATGTATGGAAAGAGTAACATGGAAATGTACATTACCATATGTAAAATAGATAGCCAATGGGCATTTGCTGTATGTCTCAGGAAACTCAAACAGGTGCGCTGTATCAACCTAGCAGGTGGGATGGGGAGGAAGATGGGAGGGAGGTTCAACAGGGAGGGGATATGGCTGAATCATATTGAAGTTTGACAGAAAACAACAAAATTCTGTAAAGCAATTATCCTTCAGTTAAAAATAAATTAATTAAAGAAATATTAAACTATGAAAAAACTTAATTCATAGAACTCAATATGCATGGTCTTCTGAGTTTTCAACATAGCTTTCTCTTTTAATTTTTTTCATAGCTCGTTTGTTAACCATGTCTAGCTTTTAGTATTAGTTACTTGACCTTGATCAGTGAACTAGCCACAGTTGGTCTGTAGAAATGGGTATGAGAATTGGCTAAGTTGAAAGAAATAAAAATTGTTTCATAATTTAAATATGGAGAGTTGTTGGGTGTGGGCTCCCAGACTGTTTCCCTTTTCTGCTGTACAAGAATGAAGGCTTCTAGTGCTGCTGGCTTTATATTCCAGTGCAGAATAAAGAAATCTGAAATCTCTAGTGTCTACAGTTGACAAGTTTCCAATATGACCTACACTGCTTTATACCTTTAATTCAAAATTTTAGTTAGTGTCTTCCACATGATAAATAATGGGGATTTACAAGTAAATAAATCAGACAAAAATTCTCCTTCCTAGAACGTGCAATCTACCTGAAACTCTTCCCAGGATGTAATAGGTCATGCCAGTCATTCTATCTACTTCCATTTTATATCATTGTTTTCTGGGAATTAAAAACATAAATAGATGCAGAAAGATACAGAAAAGAGGAAGACTTCACGTGGATCAAAATGTTACAGCCACATAGTGAGGAACAGCTACTTAGAAAAGTTAGAAAAGCTAACTTTTCTGTTTGTTTTGAGTAATTAGTTTTTAAGTTAGGGATGTGAAGAGAGCTTTAGTCCTCTCCTAACCTTTTAAAAAATATTTTTAGGAGAATTCATTTTACAAGGTGAAATTCAATACTGTCACAAAGCAAAATGGGTATACTGTTCTTAGTAGTTTGGTTGGTTTTACAGTTACCAGGTATTTTCTTGGATTCTTTCTTCCTCATTTTTACTACTGTTGAGCTCATTATTTATCTTACTTTCATTTCCTTAATTTCACTCCGTCTTAATGATTATTTAAGTGAATGTTAGATTATGTAAGTATCTTGTTTCCAGACTCAATTTTAAATCAGAAGTCCTAAAAATATTATATTTTCAAATAGTCTGTATTTTTAAAGGAAGTATACAGTGAAGCTACAAATAATATTCTCAGGTGTTAATGCTTCATTTAACATGTAAAATCCACAATAGTGTAGAAGCTGTGATACTATCTTAAGTTACTTCACTTTTCTGTGACTGGGTTCCTCATGTGTAAATCTAGAATAACGATGCCATCCATTAATCTATTTCATGGGCTACATGATTTAAAAAGTAGGTGGAACACACAAAAGCATGTCTAACAAATACATAAATTATCATTGGTAGATACTATTATTATCATTTCAGTACATCTTCAGTACAATAAAGTGATAGGCATTTTAAGAAAAATTGTCAAAGATAGAAGTTCAGAAAAAAGAGCAGCATAATTTAAGAATCCTGCTTCACTTTAGGGATAGGTGGTAAATTAACTACTAAAAATCACACTAATTAGTCTGAAATAATCTGGATCATGTAAAAGAGCTACAGGTGACTGAAATAAGATGAAGATCATTAATTATATCAGCATATTAACCAAACATGAAGATGATAATCATAGCCCAGTATCAAAAACAAAAATGAAAACAAACCAAAAAAACCTCTAAGCTTTATCCAGTGTTTGAGCAGGGTTGAGCTTTGAATTAAAGTGACATAAAAAGTACTTTAAATATAGGATGATAGACCTGTTCATGGGAAGTGCTAGCCAAGAATACTGGGGTGGGTAGCCATTCCCTTCTCCAGAGGATTTTCCTGACTCAGGGATTGAACCCAGGTCTCCTGCATTGCATCAGGATTCTTTACCATCTGAGCCACCAATGAAGCCCATTAACTAGGAAAAAAGAGATTAAAACTATAAACAATTCCAATTAAAATATTAGAAATGAAATTCAAACTGTGAAAACCTCTGAGAGTTGGTCCTTGATCACTGTATTCATAATACCCTAACTGGAATCATCTTCTTCATAACCATCTTCATTTTCTTGCTACCGTTATTATTATCTAGTACCATGATGTTTATGAATTGTATCTTTCATCTGTCCCCAAGTGGGATGCAATATCCTCAATATTAAGAACAGTCACTAATATGTAGTCTGAGCAAAATAAATATTTATTTGACAAATATATAGACATCTTTGAATAAATAAAAGAATCATCCTGAAAAATCAATTGTGATTGCAAATACAATAAAATGACAGTAATAAATCTTTTCATCAAAAAGAAAATATTTAATGACGTATTCAGAATCATTAAATTTAAAAAATACAAACTTGAATAGGATGAAGGCCATCAATGGTTCTTCTTTAGAAAACTTAATAGCAGGAATTTTAAAACTCTCTGAAAATACTTTTCAATTAAAATTCCAGTGCTAAGTAATTTAAATCAAAATTTCAGCAGGATCATAAATTTATCCAGAAAAGAAAATATGTAAAAACAAAATATTTCAAAATGACACACTAATTATTCTCTACCACGTATTAAAATTTTAGTTAATAAGATAATTATATTTGATATGAAGGAAAATCGATAGTTATAAATTAAAAAGTAATTGCTAATATTTATAGGAATAGTCTAAAACAAAAACCCTTATTATATACAGGCAAGTTCATATATACTCACACAAATTCAACACATCAATATGATGATATAGGTAAAATTTTTAAAAAGTTGGTGGCAAAATAATACAAACTGAAAAGACACACATTCAGATTCATACCTCATAATTTACAGACAAAAGTTTTCCATACTGGTGCAATATTTTTCCAAAAGAGACATAAATTTTAATTTCAGTAGAAATGGACTTTGGACTCTATTTGAAGTAATTTTTTTATATTAAAGTTCACCCAATAGATAAAAACTTTTAAGTAATATTCTAGTTAAAAAGAAAAACTCCTGAAAACAATGTCAAAATTTAAAAGTAAAAGTAAAACAGAAATAGGACAAAGAGCTATTTATTAAAAACTGAATTTATACAAATGGCAAGATATTTATCCAGCTTCTAACAGACAAAAAAGACCATATGGGGATATTTCTCAGAAGAAAGCATGAACATGTATATCATTAAAAATACTAAACTTCACTACTAAAAAGAAATATAAAACTAAATATTTTAATGCTTATTAAGTTAGTACAAATTGAATTAAAATAATCTCAATATTGCATTCATTCATTAAGCCCATTATGTTATGTGGAATGAGCAAAGAAAAAAATAGTAGCAGATAAGACTGAAGAGTAACTAGGAAAGGAAGGGGCAAATAAAAACTTGGCATCTACTTTGAGATAGAAAAATTAGAGAGGAAAGAGAGACATGTGGGTTCCCAACCACAGGTATTCACCTGGTGGAATTCAGAACTGGTCCACAGACATGGAGAACAGTGAAATCAAGAAACAGGCGGATAACTCCAGATTGGTAGGCAGCAGATTTCGTAAGCGAATGAGAATTGACATTGTTTAATGTATTTATTCTTATGTAAATACAAGCAAATCAGTAAAATACTAGTTTGTATATGTATTAACAATGGTCAATTCTCCCCTAATCATAATTAATCAAATTCCAGTCAAAACTGCCACAAGTTTTCTTTTTTTTTCCAGATACAGAAAATTTGATTCTAAAATTTATTTGAAAATGTCTAAGCACTTAGGTTATCTAAATCAATTTTGAAAAAGAAGAATAAACGGAGAGAATCACGTTAACCAGTTTTATGACTATAATAGCTACAGTAATAGAAGCAATGTGTAATAGTATTGATGGAAGGATGGATTGCAAACACACAGATCAATGAACCTGAATAGAGAACTCAAAACTAGACCCCACCCCAAAAATGGCTACATGATTTTTGTTGTGGTTGCACAGGCAAATCAATGGAGAAAAAACAGTGATTGACAAACAATCTTGAATCAATTGGATATACATATGCCCAAAAATGAACCTCAAGCTACACTTCATAATACATATGAAGTTAACTCAAATTATGCCATAGATATAAAATGTAAAACTATAAAAAATTTAGATGATAGTCTGCTTGACCAGAGGTTAAGCAATGAGCTCTTGGACCTAACACCAAAAGCATGATCCATTTAGGGAAAAAAATAAACAGACAAGTTAAACCTCATCAAAGTTAAAAATCATTCTCCATAAATATACATGAAAAAAATTTTGCATTTTTATACCTAAAATTTACTAATGTCATATGTCACATGTATCTCAATAAAACTGGGGGAAAAGTTTTAAAATGTTCATGAAAGACACTATTTAGATAAAGAAAAGTCAAGCTGTAGATATGATGACAATATTTGCAAGCCACATAGCTGACAAAAGATTAGTATTTAGAATATAAAAGGAACTCTCAAACTCAATAGTAAAACAACCAACCAACCAAAAAGCAAGCAATTCAATGAGAAAATGTAAAAGAGAGGTGTATAGACATTTCACTGAAAATAATATACAGATGGCAAAAGAGAACATCATTAGCCATCAGGGAAATGCAAATTAAAACAATAATATCACCACATACTTATGAGAATTGCTAAAATATAAAATGCTAACAATGTTGCAGAAATACTAAATTAAACATACACTCCTGGAGAAAATATAAACTGGTACAGCATCCTCACTTTGGCAATTTCTTAATAAAACTAAATATGCAACCTCCATGCCACCCATAAATTTCACTCTTGGGTAGTCATTTATTTCAAAACAATGAAAACATATACAAAACCTATACACAGAAGCATTATCCCAATAACTGAAAACAACTCAGAATCCCTTCAATGGGTGAATAGTTAAGCACATTTATGGTACATACATGTCATAGAATACTACTCAGCAATGAAAAGAAACAAACTATTGTTACACACAACTTGGATAGTCTCCAGGGAATTATTTTGCATAAAAAAAAGTAAATTCTAAAGGTTACATGTTGTATGATATCATTTATACAATATTTTTGAAATAAAAGTGTGGGAATAGAGAACCCATTCATCGTTGCCAGGGTTAAGGAGAAGGCAATGTCACTGGGAAAGGACTTACACCTGCACTGAGCTCCACCTACTTTCCTTTGATTTTCACACCAAATCTTAGTCCAATCCCACAGCTGTGCCTACTTAACAGAAACCAAGACTAAAGTAGCTGCCATGTAAATAAAACCCCAGAACCAGCCCGAGCCAGAGAGGCCCAAGATGGAGACCGTCAACCACCCAGAACCGGTTCCAACCTGACCAGGTGGGCAGTGCCTGCAGAGATAGCACCCAAAGTGTCTGAAAGTTGCCTTTGCTTCATTACCATGCTAGGATCGCTGCCCAAAGTGGTACTTGCACTTTGTTAGGCACAATTAGCCCCTCTGCAAGGGAACCAGAAGGACTGCTCATGCTCTGGCTGTTGCTGAAAATCATCCCCTTTTCCTCAGTTCTGATGACCCATTCTACCTCTTATCCCTTAAAAGTGTCCCACTTCTCTCCCTCTGGGAGAAGGGGTCTTTAGAGCTGGAGCACTCCTTCCCCATACCTTAATCAGCAGGTAATTTTCCCGTCCTGCTCTGCCGAACCTACTCTCTCTGTATTAGTGGGAGCGGCACCTGGTAGGGAAGGGACTCAGTTCAGGGTCTACCCGACACAAAAGGGGCAGGAGCAGTAGTAATGGGAGGGAAGTGGGTGAAGTTCCCAAATTGCCACGTGAGAAAGCTTTGTGGTGAGGATATGGTTTTGTGTCTTGAAAGGAATTTAAAATAAAAATAAATAAATAAACATGGGAACTTACATAAGAGACTTGTCTCGTGCAGCCTGCACACCTGCCGGCGAGGATCTTAAAAGCTTATGTAGAGGTTTTAACTCGGTTTCAATTGTGTATTCAGTGCAGATATTCTCAACACTGCCTTACTCTCTCAAGGCTGCATGCATCCTTGGAAAAGCTCCTCACTCAGAAAGAATACATGGGTCATGCAGCCCAGGGACAAAGGGAAAGCAAGAGGCACCTCAAACTTCTTCCCGCTGGCAGTTCAGCCAGAGCTCACATAGTCTTCACGGCTTCCTTCAACAGAATTAAAGCACAGTGCTTATTATAAAACAGGTCAGTGCATTTGAATTCAGATTCATTCAAGAGATTCCAGTGAATGGACTCCTGTGGTTTAGGGGAATATTGAGACCCTGGTTAGATCGAGAATATATTTTGAGAGTAGCGGCAACAGGATTGATGTGTGAGTGGAAATAAGTAAAAAGTGACTTCAGGATTTTTGCTTGAACAATTGCAAATATTCATTGACATTAACTGAGGATAAAAGATTCAGGAGGCATTACCTACCTTCCTGAGTTGGTGCAGCAATAGACTGAGTACAGTTCAGGAAGCAAGTAAAGCTTGATTGATTAGAGCTGGCAAAGGTGCAAGCTCCTGCTCCAGTCGCTCTAGTCTCTCTGTCCACAACAGGCTGCTTCATTAGCTTCTTGTCAGTCAGAAGAGGTTAGTGTTCTTGTGGGTCCTAGGCAGCTGTCCTGCTCGGCTTCAGATGACAATGCCAGGCGAAGTGTACTTAGTGCAGTGTCTCTGAACAGAGGTTTGAGTTGCCAGCTCTTCTGCACATGGCCGGCAGAGCTGAAGCATCCTCAGCTTCAGCCATTAGAGGTCGCAGCCCTTTTTGCACTGGGGACGCTGGTCTGAAGTGCCTGAAATAAGACATCTGCGTGCAGCACTCTAGGACCAAACTAGATGATGCACAAAGGGGAAAAAAAAAACTGTTAGTGTTACTTTATTACCCAGATTCCATTTTCGTATCCTGGGGTGTCTTAATGGATTTTGCTCATGACAGAGGTAGGGGAAGCAGGTTTGGGGGAAGGTTAAAGACTCTGAGCCTAGACAAACAAAGATTGGAAATTATTACATAACTAAATGGGTTAAATAAGAAAATTTTAATGATGACATAATGACGTGTGCTCAGTCACTCAGCTTGTGTTCAACTCTTTGAGACCCCATGGACTGTAGCACTCCAGGCTCTTCCGTCCATGGAGTTTTTCAGACAAGAATACTGGAGTGCGTTGCCATTTCCTTCACCATGGGATCTTCGGACCCAGGGATCGAACTCTCATTTCTGACATCTCCCCTCATTGGCAGGCGGCATCTTTACCACTGAGACACCTGGGAAGCCCAATGATATAGTAATTAGACTTAATGAAATGCAGTTTAATTGGAAGAAAACAGCTTTTTTAATATCAAATACTTTGTTCTATAAAATGTAAAATTAATATAGCACGTAAAATTCATAGCTGGAGACCTAGAAAACAGGTAAAGATCAATTAGTGAAGAAAACAACTATAATAATACCATTATCATGTTTCTGTCTGTCTGTGGATAAGAAAATAAAACAGATGGCAACATAACATAAATTGTTACACTAGTATTCGAAAGCATTTCCTTCTTTCTTTTTAAAATTAGTATTGTAATGTAGGTTTTCACTCATTAAAAGAGTCATTTTCATTACTCTGTGTTAATTCTACTTAAGTCGTAGATCAGTATGTGTTCTCTTTTAGCACTGTGTTTTTATAGATTTATTCTTAAAGTTTATTTTACCTAAATATTTATTATAAATGCATGTTTTTACATTAATTTAAAAACAAGATAATAGAAAAATTCTTGTAAGTCTGTAAGAGAAATAAGTAGAAATAACTACTTCTTATACATTGCTGAATAACTATTTTAAAATCTGTAACTATTGCAATTATTTATTGATTAAAAACTATTATATAAATGAAACCCAATTGGAGTATATCACATGTCTGAGTGGAAAATAATTAATACAGTTCCAAGAACATAAATACTGAATATTTGTCTAGCCAAATCTGACAATATTGATAGAATGGGCTAATGGAAAGCATGTTTATGGGCTATGTGTATTGTGTATCTCTGTGTATACAGGATGTAAGAAAACTAAATCTTCATTTTTCATAGTAAGATGCCAAATGATATCCCAAAACTAAAGTGTTTGTGTTAAAAGACACATTGCCTGGAAAATAGTGAGCTAAATATAGTAGGGATTGGAGGTAGGGTACATCTGAAAGATGAAAAAGTGGTTGCCACTGTGAAATGAACAAAAGAACGACAGTCAGGCATTCATTGCTATGGAAAAACATTCATACTTTGTGGTTAAGTGAAGTTAAGACCAATTAAATATTTTCAGTTCAATATATTTGTTTGATTATCTGCCTCATTTTACAAGTATGAATGGTTTTCCATAGCAATGAATGCCTGGGTGTGTTAAATTCAGATTGCATAAACAGTTTATTATTATAAATATAGCTGGAATGATTGTTCCTGAAAAAATATGATGTATACATACATAGTATTCTCATATCTCTTGACAAGTTATTTAAAGTGCTGCTGCTGCTGCTGCTAAGTTGCTTCAGTCGTGTCCGACTCTGTGCGACCCCATGGACTGCAGCCTACCAGGCTTCTCCGTCCATGGGATTCTCCAGGCAAGAACACTGGAGTGGGTTGCCGATTCCTTCTCCAATGCATGAAAGTTGAAAGTGAAAGTGAAGTTGCTCAGTCGTGTCTGACTCTTAGCGACCCCATGGATTGCAGCCCACCAGGCTCCTCTGTCCATGGGATTTTCCGGGCAAGAGTACTGGAGTGGGGTGCCATTGCCTTCTCCCATTTAAGGTACACTTGGCCAGAAATAAAACTGATAGAATAAATATGGACTTTTAAAAAGTGAAATTAGTTATTTCTTGTTCTTATGATGCAAATTATATATATTTAGAAAATACAGAAAGTCTACTGCTGTTTTCTTCTATAAATTAAAAAAGACAATGAATTCTACTATGTGATAATGGCATAAATATTTTAACATTTAAAAAGTCAATCTTTCTCTTCCTCTCTTTCCCCTCTTAATCTTTTTATTATATATATAATATACATAATAAATATATATTATATGTATATACATATTGTATGTATATAGATTATACATATAATAATACATGATAATAATACATATAATAATATGTGTATATATGTATATATACATAATAAATGTATATATTATATGCATAATAAATGTATATTATATATATATTAACCTCCTCTGTTATGGTAAAATGGTTTGTGTTGGTTTCAATAGTATGTGTATTATTCATTTATATATATTTTCTAGCTTTGTTTTGGTTTCTCTGATTTTTTTAAATATTGCTATTCATCCATTTGGAATTTCTTTGATATAAGATTTGGAATAATTCAACCTCATACTTTAAAAATTACTACCTCATCTTCATTTACTGATAATCCATCATCTCTCATATAAAAATGCAAACTTTGTTACATACCACATTATATACTAATTGTATCTTTATATGTTCTCTGTACATGTGTTTTAATATATCTGCCTGCTCTTGAATTTGCACTATGCTTTAAAATTAATTTGGGGTTTGAAGTATAGTGTAGCAAACTGTCTACTTGTTTCTGGTCCTATTCATTTTATTTCTATATTAAATTTTTTTTTACTATTTTGACTTGGTTCCTTCATATTGACCTCATGTTCAAGTCCAAAAATGTCACCATTGGAAATATCAAGATTGCTTTAAATATTTTGATCAGCTTAAGAGTTGGTATATTTAAATATTATCTTTTCATTCATAGTAAGGATAAATAGCCTAACTTATTCATTTTCTTTTATGTATTGTAAAAAATTATGTAGTTACAATTACATATGCTCATAGACTCAAGTTGTAAAATGTATTTCCAGGCATTTCATTATTTATTTTATTTCTATTTTGAGTGTAGGCATCTTTTTTTCCATTAATTTTCTTTTATTGCTGTATGTAGTATTTGGATTTAATTCTAGTCACACTCTTTAAAATCTATACAGTTTTAAGTTTTTAATTAATTCTCTTGTGTTTTCTCTGTATAAAACACTATCATTTGCAAATAAATTATAGTTTTCTTTTCCTCCTTTCTAATTTTTTTTTTTTTTTTTTTTACAGTGATTTTTCCCTTATTGCATTTCCAAAAATGTCATTGAAAAAATGTCTAACATTATTGGTGAGAATATACATCCATATTATTATTATTATATTATTATTCAACTTATTATTTTTATTTTTCTTAATTGATGGTGTTCATTGACTTATTCATTTAGTCACAAACATTTTTCAGTGCAAATAATGTATTGGGAATGAATTTTGAGTTTTACTATTAAATAAGATATCAATCATTGGTGGATATTTTGGTTTCTGTCCTTTCCCAAAACTTCTATGTACATTTAAACCACATTCAAAAAGTAAAATAATGAAATATAATGCTGATAATTTATATATAACTATCTTTAAATGGACTTCCCTGGTGACTCAGCGGTAAAGAATCCATCTGCTGAAGCAGGAGAGGTGAGTTTGATCACTGGGTAGGAAGATCCCTTGAAGGAAATTGCAACCGACTCCAGTTTTCTTGCCTGGGAAATCCCATGGACAGAGGAACCTGGTGAGCTACAGTCCATGGGGTCACAAAGTGTCAAACATGACTTAGTGACTTAGAGAACAATCACTTGAATTATTATGAACATATTTCCTATATATATCACCAATATCAGTTTTAATTATTGCCAAGTAAGACCAAATTTGAAAGGTTCACCATTGTTTAACATTTTGGTATCATCAAATAGTTGACATCTTTAAAATGTTGGAATGGAGAGAATTATTGCCTTGTTATAAATTCATAGAAATGAAATTGCTGGCATACAAGTAAGTACCTTTTAATTGATTATATGTGGATCGAAATTGTCCCTCTACGAAGGTTTTACCAACTTATAGACCCAATGGTACTATTCACACTTAATTGTATTAATAATTCTTGTTAGGAAGGACTTGGATAAATTTGATTTTACAATTAAAGTTTTTTTATATAACATGATTTAATTATAAGTCATCTTAGCTTGCAAAATATGACATTCTAGTCTTTGTCCACTTCAAAAGAAAATGTACTTTAAAGTGTAACACAGAAATGACACTAAAACCTTCCTGAATAAACTTATAAACAACCTCAAACTGTGAAAGAATATACATGAAGACTAGACAAGTCAATGATTTCAAAGGGCATATACTAACCTAATGTCATCTTATTTTTATATATCCGAGGAAATTATTCCTTATTTGATTAGAAATGCAATTTCTTTTATGTATGAACATAGTGGAGAGAATGTAGAAAGAATTCTCCAAAGAATAATTTGGAAAAAATTATTTTAATTTTCCAGATGATACTAAAAGTATATCATTATAAGCCACATTGATTTTGAAAATCAGACTACTATGAACTTGAGATGGTGAAAACACTGTCATCCTTTTTCTAAATGTGTTCAACTTTTTGCAGACAAATGTGAAGTTGTTTCAGTCTTCTCTTATTTTCTCTTGTAAAAGGAAAGCTGAACTGAACTCTAATTTTTCCAAGTGTGTTGTTGTGATTGTCAATATGTTTTCAGACAACTATGATTGCACACTAAATTTAAATTGAAAAGTGAAAATATTATTTTCCCTGAAAAAAATCGTAATCAAAGTATGACAAGGAAATACGAGGCTCTCATAAACGAACTGTGATAAATCATATTGCAGCAATGAACAAGACAAACAGTGTCATCTTTTCCTTTTACTAACATAGGATAGCACTTATTTCATAAGAAAAGTAATTACCTTCGTGACATTGAAGGCCTTTTAAAATATTATTTCCAGTCTCTCAGTAGGTCTTTTCAAGCAGTGTTCAATTTGCAGCATTTTATCCATTCAAGCACAGAAATGGAACTTACTTTAGATGGCATGTAATGCACATTTTGCTTTATACTGTCCTTGAAAAATTTTCCCTATATATATGCAAAGGCATAGTTATAGAGCTGGTAATGGGATTCTGTTCAAGTTAACTCTTAGATCAGCTTTCAATTAACTTTCTCTTCTATTTGATTCTTTCTCTTCCATTTGCTCAGCAAGGCAAGACTATTATCTGCCCTCCATATATGTGTAACAATTTATTTGATGAAATTTAAACAAACAAAAATCTCAGTTACAAAATTTGTCATTCTAACAAAAATTTTCCAGTTTTATCACTTTCATCTGGCAATTTATTTGTATTCTGTTTGAAAAAAAAAAAGAAATCACTGTCTTTACAAAAATAGCCAAATGATGTTCGGTTCCACCGTTTAGATTTCACAGGTAGAAGGGGGACATCCCTTGCATTCTGGTGGTTAAGGCTGTGCTCCAACTTCAGGGGGAATGGGTTCCATCCTTGGCTGGAGAACTAAAATTCGACATGCTGTATATGAACCCCCCCCCCAAATAGAGGGGATTTTATGTTTAGCTTTATGAACATACTATATACATTTCTGTCGTGAACCAACCATGCCTGACCCCTTTCTGCCGAGTTTTCCTAATGTTTCACTAGTGTTCTGCAAATTGGTGCTCAGGTTACACACCACACAATAGTCAAAGTGAGTTCTACCAGACCACACCTTGCTCATGCCTGTTCCACATATCTGAGTGTGCCTTACCTAATCATACTATTCAGATTTTTATTAACTTTTTATTTATTTGATATGAAATACTAACACGGACAAAATTAATGTAAACAAAGTATACAACAACAGCAAGGAAATTTCTGGCAGATTGGTGGATGGATGTGATTAGTTCAGAGAATATTTATGATTAGTTATTGAACAAAAAAATGTGCAATTCTATGAAAGTTTAGAGCACACATATGAAACAAATCTGGCAGTAATTTCTTTAAATATGGCAACCATCCTAAAATTTTCTTCATACTATTAATTATAAGTAGTAAATCTGAGATAAACTTCTTTAAATTTATTTTAGCCAAATTTACTGAAGGGAAAATGGAATTTTTCTATAAGAAATGATATCAGAATATTGTTGTTACAGGAAGATATAATCAAATATAGTGTATCTAATGATTACAGAAAAGAAAGCTAATATATAAATGTGTAAGAAATTTACAAGTATTTCTCAGGATTTGATAATTTTGGTAGTGAACAGAATAGACAACCATTTCTTCAGCTTGACTATACTTTACACAGGTTTCTTTCTGTCTCCCTTTTCTTAGAGCATTTACTTTGGAAAACTTGAAATAGTTAATTCTTTCTCTGCCTCTTTGAGTTAGAAATCTTCTGCATCCACAAATGTCTTTCTAAAAGTGAAATGAGTGTCATTCATTTGGAACGTAAAAGTCAAGAAAGATAGAGTTCCTGTCTCCCAATCCCTCTGGGAATGTAGGAACCTAACTTTCCAAAGCAGCACTTAGCGAATACATTGAACTATCACACTGACCAACTTTCCCCCGCTTTTTCACCAGCTCACCTCAGAATTTAATCATCTCCCTGCATTTTGTTCTCCACAGTGACAAACTGCTCTCTCCAACTGCAGTGGTCTTGAAAAAAAATTATTCTTTTTTCTTTAATAAGTGTCCAGTGCAATTTTCCTTTAAAAGTGATATTCATCAGTTATTTATATATTGTATATGTAACATATATAACAATTATATATATTATATATATAACAATTATCTATTGTTAACAATTGTATATAATAATTATTTATATTGTGAAAGTGAAAGTGAAGTCACTCAGTCGTGCCCGACTCTTTGCAACCCCATGGACAGTAGCCTGCATCAAGCTCCTCCATCCATGGGATTTTCTAGGCAAGAGTACTGGAGTGGGTTGCCATTTCCTTCTCAGGGAATCTTCCTAACCCAGGATTGAACCCAGGTCTCCTGCATTGTAGACAGATGCTTTACTGTCTGACCCACTAGGAAGTCTATTTATATTGTATATAATATATATTAAAATATATAACAATTTTCTTATTATAAATAAAAATTCACATTCATACATAATTTGTATTTTTAATCTTAATTTTGTTTTATCTTAAGGATCCCTTTCCTGGTTTTATAAGCATGAGACTCCCCCAAACTGGATTCATTTTTCCTCTTGTTCTTTGCCCCGCTTTCAAATATCTATGGATATATTCAATTTATCTGATTACCTCTATCTGATAAGGTGGGCTTCCCTGGTGGCTCAGAGGGTAAAGCATCTGCCTACAATGCGAGAGACCTGGGTTCGATCCCAGGGTCGGAAGATCCCCTGGAGAAGGCAATGGCAACCCACTCCAGTACTCTTGCCTGGAAAATCCCATGGACTGAGAAGCCCGGTAGCTACAGTCCATGGAGTCGCAAAGAGTTGGACACGACTGAGCGACTTCACTTCACTATCTGATAAAGGACAGAAATAGTATAGACCTAACAGAAGCAGAAAATATTAAGAAGAGTTGGCAAGAATACACAGAAGAACTGTACAAAAAAGATCATGACCCAGATAATCATGATTGTGTGGTCACTCACCTACAGTCAGGCATCCTGAAATGTGAAGTCAAGTGGGCCTTAAGAAGCATCACTACGAACAAAGCTAGTGGAGGTGATGGAATTCCAGCTAAGCTGTTTCAAATCCTGAAAGATGATGCTGTGAAAGTGCTGCACTCAATATACCAGCACATTTGGAAAACTCAGCAGTGGCCACAGGACTAGTAAAAGTCAGTTTTCATTCCAGTCCCAAAGAAAGGCAATGGCAAGGAATGCTCAAACTACCACACAATTGCACTCATCTCACACACTAGTAAAGTAATGCTCAAAATTCTCCAAGCCAGACTTCAGCAAAACGTGAACCATGAAATTCCAGATGTTCAAGCTGGTTTTAGAAAAGGCAGAGGAGCCAGAGATCAAATTGCCAACATCTACTAGATCATGAAAAAAGCAAGAGAGTTCCTTGCTTTTAGAAGAATAGAAAAAACATCTATTTCTGCTTTATTGACTATGCCAAAGCCTTTGACTGTGTAGATCATAATAAACTGTGGAAAATTCTGAAAGAGATAGGAATACCAGATGACCTGACCTGCCTCTTGAGAAACCTATATGCAGGTCAGGAAGCAACAGTTAGAACTGGACATGGAACAACAGACTGGTTCCAAATAGGAAAAGGAGTATGTCAAGGCTGTATATTGTTACCCTGCTTATTTAACTTGTATGCAGAGTACATTATGAAATGCTGGGCTGGATGAAGCACAAGCTGGGATCAAGATTGCTGGGAGAAATATCAATAACTTCAGATATGCAGATGACACCACCCCTATGGCAGAAAGTGAAGAGGAACTAAAAAGCCTCTTGATGAAAGTGAAAGAGGAGAGTGAAAAAGTTGGCTTAAAGCTCAACATTCAGAAAATGAAAATCATGGCATCCGGTCCCATCACTTCATGCCAAATAGATGGGGAAACAGTGTCAGACTTTATTTTTTTGGGCTGCAAAATCACTGCAGATCGTGACTGCAGCCATGAAATTAAAAGACGCTTACTCCTTGGAAGGAAAGTTATGACCAACCTAGATAGCATATTCAAAAGCAGAGACATTACTTTGCCAACAAAGGTCCGTCTAGTCAAGGCTATAGTTTTTCCTGTGGTCATGTATGGATGTGAGAGTTGGACTGTGAAGAAAGCTGAGCGCCAAAGAATTGATGCTTTTGAACTGTGGTGTTGGAGAAGACTCTTAAGAGTCCCTTGGACTCCAAGGAGATCCAACCAGTGCATTCTGAAGGAGATCAGCCCTGGCTGTTCATTGGAAGGACTGATGCTGAAGCTGAAACTCCAGTACTTTGGCAACCTCATGCAAAGAGTTGACTCACTGGGAAAAAACCCTGATTCTGGGAGGGATTGAGGCAGGAGACGAAGGGGACGACAGAGGATGAGATGGCTTGATGGCATCACCGACTCGATGGACATGAGTTTGAGTGAACTCCGGGAGTTGGTGATGGACAAGGAGGCCTGGCCTGCTGCAGTTCATGGGGTCACAAAGAGTCGGACATGACTGAGCGACTGAACTGAACTGAACTGAACTGATAAGTTTTTTACCTGCATATTTTCTCACCTAAGTACAACTTAGGAACTTAAGAGCTCAATTGACCATCATTTCTGGAAAGCTTCTATGATCCTTCATTTGGAATTAGTCTTTCATAGAATTTTTTCCAGTCTGCCAGCTAACAAGGTTACTTTCATGTTTCATCACTTTTTTTTTTTTTTTTTTTTGCATAATAAACTGCAAGTTTTTGGATTGTTGCTGCTGCTGGTTAGTTGCTCAGTTGTGTCTGACTCTTTGTGACACCATGGACTATAGCCCACCAGGTTCCTCTGTCCATGGGGATTCTCCAGGCAAGAATACTGGAGTGGGTTGCCCTGCCCTCCTCCAGAGGGTCCTCCCAACCCAGGGATTGAGCCCAGGTCTTTCGTATTGCAGGCAGATTCTTTCCCATCTTAGCCACCAGGGAAAGATTGCTGGGCACATGTAGTCAGTGTTTGCATTACCCTCATTACCTAAAAGTGTAGACACAGGAATGTGTGGTGAATTAAGTTGCTACAATGTGATTTTCTTAGATTTAATTTGAAATCTGATTTTCATGAAAGAAATATTGAAAATCTCCCAGGATTTACTTAAAGAGGAAAAGTAATAATTAAGAAAAAATATTCATGAAATCCTATCATGTATATCAGGAAGATAACCTCTTTTGATGGGTCAAATTGAGCTCAAATACTTCCTCTTCTTTTGAAACTTCCTCTGACATTTTATAAGAATAGTTAATCTTATTTATCTCCTGATATGTTTAAAATTCCTCTAACTATCTGATTTTTCTGCTAAACTAGAAATCGTTGAGGACATTGAGAATGTGTTTATTTGTCTCTTTATACTTGGTTCCTGGCATAGGTCTTATTACATAATGAGGTCAATATTGTTTATACAAAAAGAAAGAAGGAATTAAAAAAAAAAAAAAAAGGGAATAAAATGGGAAAGGAGACAGACAGACAGACAGACATATTGCCCAAAAGTTGAATTTGTCTTCATCCTTGTCTGCTCTCAAAACCTTGATTTCACTTTAGGTGAAGTGTCTACCATCATAGGACTAAGAGCCAGCTGCAAAAATCTCCAATTCTGTTTACAATTAACATTAAAAAAAAAAATGAATTCAGGCAGTCATGAAGACTATGAATCATTTCCTTTTGCCATGTAAATTGCACAGCAATCAACATAAGTGTGTTTAATAAAAGACATATAAAGAAGTTATTTTGAAAAAATCTGAAGATCGTCTCTCACAGCCCTCCATCCACATAGACTACTCACAGTGAATTATTTTAAAACTCAAACTACTTCTCTATAGCCACTGACACACTCTACAAAAACATGATGCCTACTCACATGTGCATTTGCAAATCTCTTTTTCTGTTATGCATCTGTGTATTTTTTTCTAGTGGGATAACTTATTTTAATATAAATTTCACTAAAATTAATAGTCATTTAGTGAAATTTATAACATACAAATGAAAAGAAATCTAAGACTACCCAAAATTGTTCAAAAGAGGAAACTCTCAGAATTATGTTGCAGTGATTAAAGGGGTGAATGTAGAAACAGATAAGTGGATAGAATCACAATATATGTATCAGTACAGTTCAGTTCAGTCGCTCAGTTGTGTCCAACTCTTTACGACCCCATGAATTGCAGTATGCCAGGCCTCCCTGTCCATCACCAACTCCCGGAGTTCACTCAAACTCAAGTCATGTCATGAATTCTGTTTTGGGAGAGGATAATTTTATTTGAAGTGCCTGTTATGTATTCAAGTCAGGATGTCAAGAAAGTAGTTGGATGTGTAAACTGATAGTCAAAAGTATAAAAATCAAGCCTGGATATCTAAAATTGGTGGGAGGTAATTCAACATAATATATTGTTTTTGATGTTGCTCAAATATGAGAATTTGGTTTCTTAAAAAGATAAGAAGCAGCTATCATTCTTTAATTTCTTTTTATAGCATAAAATGCTCATCTGAAAAATCACCCTTATTTTCTAGACATGAAATTTTTTAAAAATACAATTGATTGTTTTCAAATGCTTATGCCTTTATTCTGGCTCTTCTGAAAATTTATACTTTAGTATTGAAAAAATAGTATATTTGTATTCAGTTATTCATTCAGCTCTTCACATGAACTTGATTTGCCAGAATTATTTCCCTGTTCATTTCTGAAAACACATTTTATGTTTGTGGAATAACCAGCTTTTAATGGCTTATACATTGTTTCATGTGGGAAAACAGGTATCATATTAAGTTGTACTGAGCCACTGAGCTGTTTGATATTACATATCTCTGTTAATTCAATCTTCAAGTAATTATTTACCATGTGTCATGGGCCAGATACTCAAGTAGATGCCTTGGAGTATTAAAAATAACTACTTTTACATTATACTAATTATCTGGCTAGTGTATGTTGACACATATATTCCTCCAAAGGGAGAAATTCTATATGAAAGTGCAGTTAGATTCTATAAGAGGTCTGAAGATAAAGGGTAAATGTGAATAAACTATTCATTGAGATTAGCAGTGAAGTTATTGGACTTGGGTAAGGCATCAAATCCACATATTGACATTATTATCAATATTTTGATTGCACATCTTATGGTAGATTAAGCATTATTAAACTATTAAAATTCCCCTTACTTTAGAGTGACCATTATTTGCAGAGTTTTGAGACTATTGTACAAAAAGTGTTTTCCCCTTTTTGATCTTATAAGTGTTTCTAATCTTGGATTATTTGATGATGTCACAACCCAGTGTCTGGGGTATTTGAATTGATTACTGAGGAAAGGAAAAAAAAAAAAGGACACATGGTGAGAGTATCACAGCAAACTGAAGCAGCAGCCTGCTGATTACAGAGTAGAAAATTCCTATTTACATGCAAATATCTTTGTAATCAGCAGTGTTAGGAAGGGAAATTCATGAAAATGTAAAACATTCTGGTTTCCAAGTGTTCTAACTTTCCCTACCTCAGAAAATGTTTTTCTGATATACAGTGGCAAAGCCTATCTCATTTAACACAATTTTAGATATATTTACTTGAAACAAAGTATATTAATGGGTCTTATCTCTTTTCATTTCTTTCTCAGTGTACTTTCACTTTTGGGTTTTCTTTAGTTCGAATTATTTTCTGTTCAATATTTTAATTTTAGTACAATAGCTTTCAACCCACTCCAGTGTTCTTGCCTGGAGAATCCCAGGGACGGGGGAATCTGGTGGGCTTCTGTCTATGGGGTCACACAGAGTTGGACACGACTGAAGTGACAGCAGCAGCAGCATCTTTCTAGAAATGATAATGTAAAGCCCTTTTATTTTTAAAGGAGGAAAATAATGGTTACACATGTTATTCTCAAGTTTAATTAAAATAATGTATATCTTAATACCTACCTGAGTGCTTGGTATGTCAGGTAAGCATTTAAGATTAGTGGCTTTATTCTTGCCCTTTTAGGAGTTTTTTGGTTGTTGTCTGGAAGCCTAAAATGAGATCACAGTTTACATGACCCTAAGAAGTCTCAAAGGAAGATATTTTTCACATGTATTGCTTTATAAAAAGTGAAATGTGATAGGCAGTAAACTATAATGGTATCATAATTATGTAACTACAAAGTTAGAAGTCCATAGACATTTAGAGGGAAAAGGAATTTTTTTCATAGCAATGACGTCTCAAGAAAATGTCAATGTTATTTCTGATTTAAAGACCAAAATAAAAAAGAGAGAAACAAATTAAATTGAATTTCAACTTGTATTTAGGTAACTCATAGAGATTCACTTCTTTGCTCAATCGTCATTATTCTAAATTTTCTTTCCCACGATAATATAGGATAAGCATTGCCTGAGACTGAAAAAATACATGCTACAGTAGATTAGAAATGCTAGATTTTCATTTAAGTGATAGAGTGTGATAATACTTGAAAGTGAAAGTGAAGTCGCTCAGTCATGTCTGACTCTTTGCGACCCCATGGATGGTAGCCTACCAGGCTCTGGAGTCCATGGGATTTTCCAGGCAAGATTACTGCAGTGGGCTGCCAGATACTTAGAAGTTCTCAAAGAGTGGTTCAGGGACCCTTTCTGTGTGTCAGTAGAAGGAAATATATTTTCAAAATAATAGTAAATTCAACAAATATAACTGAGATAATAACACAAGCAAAATTATGAATTTGAACACCTACCTCTCATCATATACAAAGATTAACTTTTTGTGGATCATAGATTTAAATGAAAGAGCTAAACTTAAAATAGAAGAGTAAATCTAGATGAACTTAGTTAGCTTAGGCAAAGATGTCTTAAATGTAGCACCAAAAGCATAAACAATAAAATAGTAGATTCATAAGTTGAATTTAAACAAAATATTAAAAATGTGTGCTTCAAAGGACACCATTTAATAAAAATGGAAAGAAAACCTAGAGACAGAAAATATTTGTAAATCGTGTATCTGATAAAATACTATATTAGCCAGGGTTCTCTAGAGATACAGAAACAACAGGATTTATACACACAGAGAGAGATATACTTTAAAGAGATGGCCTTTGTGACTGTGAATGTTTGGTACGTTCAAAATCTGAAGGGAAGGCTTGCTGGATGGAGGCCCAGTGAAGAGTTGCAGTGAGTCCAGAAGACAATCTGAGACAGAATTATTTCTTGCTTAAGAGAGATCAATCCTTGTTCTGTTATAGCCTTTATCCAATTGAATGAGGTCCATTCATATTATGAAGAGTAATCTTAATTTAAAGTTCACCAATTCAATGTTAATATCATCTAATTAAACATCTTCACCTAGAATAATGTTTGACCAAATCTGGGCATGGTGACCCAAGCCTAAATAACACATTAAATTAGCCATCCTAGGCATCACCAACTCGATGGACATGAGTTTGAGTGAACTCTGGGAGTTGGTGATGGACAGGGAGGCCTGGCTGTGATTCATGGAGTCGCAAAGAGCTGAACACGACTGAGAGACTGAACTGAACTGAACTAAGGGACTTGTATCCAGAATGTATAAAGAACTCCTACATCTCAATAGCAAAAGGGCAAATAGGGTTTTAAAGAGTTGAGACATACAATTTCTCTAAAGAAGGTATATGGATAGACAATACATACATGAAAAGATGATCAGCATAATTAGTCATTGTGAAAATATAAATCAAAATTACACATTGGACTGTCCAAAATAAAATAACAGTGTTGGTGAGAATATGGATAAACTAGTCTTTGTGCATTGATAATGGGAATGGAAAATGGTAGAGTTGCTATGGAAAACAGCCTGGCAACATTTCAAAATGTATGTATATTTACCAAGGACCCAGACATTCCACATCTAGGTATCTTAATTAAGGGAAATATATATGTCCAAAGAAGATCTTGTACACTAATGTTCACAGCAAAGCTATTTATAATAGCAAAAAAGTAGGAAAAAAACATCTAATACCTTTCAAATAAGGAATAGATAAACATAATGTAGTATAGATGGAATATTATTTAGCAGTAAAAAGGAATGAATTACTGGTACATGTTGCAACATGGATGAACCTCTTATACAGTATGATAAATGAAAGAAGTTGGTCACAAAAAAAGCCATATCTATTAAGATGATATTTATATGAAATGTCCAGAATAGGCAATTCTATAGAGATGGAGATAAAATTAGTGATTGCAATGTACTGTGGAGAGGAAAATGGAGAGGGACAGACAATGATTATAGGGTTTCATTTGCAATGATGACAATGTCCTGCTGCAATTATTTTATACTGACTTGCATAATTTTGAAAATATAGTATACAACATTGAATTGTACACTTCAAATAGGTTAGCCTATGGTATGTAAATTATATCTCAGTAAAAGTATTAAAATGAGACAAAGATGTCATTTGCCTTTTTTCACTCTTATTCTTTAACAAACACACAGTGGAATTTTCCAGATTACTTAACATGTATCACCACAGATTAATACAGGAGTAGATACAAGAATACATAAGAATCCTGATGATTTCTATTAATCCATATATTAAATAGATTTGCAAAAGTATAAAACAATGATTTTTAAAATGTAAAATAATGTTAAAGACATTTATTTTTCATTTAAATGTGTTTTGATCACTGTTTAAATCAATAAATAAGTATATTTAAATATTTTGAGTTTTAATTTCTAATGCAATAAGTATCGAAAGATATAATCCATCTAGACAAAAGCTCTTCAGGGTCTTCAATGACTTTCAAGGTATAAAGAAATGTTGGAAAAAAACTGAAAACTACTGAAGTAAGATTCAGTTCAGTTATTTCAGTTGCACAGTCATGTCCAACTCTTTGTGACCCCATGGACCACAGCATGCCAGGCATCCCTGTCCATCACCAACTACCAGAGTTTACCCAAACTCATGTCCATTGAGTTGGTGATTCCATCCAACCATCTCACCCTCTGTCATCCCCTTCTCCTCCTGCCCTCAATCTTTCCCAGCAACAGGGTCTTTTCGAATGAGTCAGCTCTTCCCATCAGGTGGCCAAAGTATTGGAGTTTCAGCCTCAACATCAGTCCTTCCAATGAACACTTAGGACTGACTTCCTTTAGGATGGACTGGTTGGATCTCCCTGCCATCGAAGGGACTCTCAAGAGTCTTCTCCAACACCACAGTTGAAAAGCATCAGTTCTTCAGTGCTCAGCTTTCTTTATAGTTCAACTCTCACATCTATACATGACCACTGGAAAAAACATAGCTTAACTAAACGGAACTTTGTTGGCAAAGTAATGTCTCTGTGAGGTCGGTCATAACTTTCCTTCCAAGGAGGAAGTGTCTTTTAATTTCATGGCTACAGTCACCATCTGTAGTGATTTTGGAGCCCCATATAATAAAGCCAGCCACTGTTTCCCCATCTATTTGCCATAAAGTGATGGGACCAGATGCTATGATCTTAGTTTTCTGAATGTTGAGTTTAAGCCAGCTTTTTCACTCTCCTCTTTCATCAAGAGGCTTTTTAGTTCTTCTTCACTTTCTGCCATAAGGGTGGTGTCATCTGCATATCTGAGGTATTTGTTATTTCTCCTGGCAATCTTGACTCCAGCTTGTGCTTCATCCAGCCCATCATTTTCATGATGTACTCTGCATATAAGTTAAATACACAGGGTGACAATATACAGCCTTGACATACTCCTTTTCCTATTTGAAACAAGTCTGTTATTCCATGTCCAGTTCTAACTATCGCTTCCTGACTTGCACACAGATTTCTCAGGAGGCAGGTCAGGAGGTCATATCCTTAAGAATTTTCCACAGTTTGTTGTGATCCACACAGTCAAAGGCTTTGGCATAGTCAATAAAGAAAAAGTAGATCTTTTTCTGGAACTCTCTTGCTTTTTCCATGATCCAGCGGATGTTGGCAATTTGATCTCTGGTTCCTCTGCCTTTTCTAAAACCAGCTTGAACATCTGGAAGTTCAAGGTTCATGTACTATTGAAGCCTGACTTGGAGAATTTTGAGCATTACTTTGCTAGTGTGTGAGATGAGTGCAATTGTGCGGTAGTTTGAGCACTCTTTGGCATTGCCTTTCTTTGGGATTGGAATGAAAACTGACTTTTTCTAGTCCTGTGGCCACTGCTGAGTTTTACAGATTTGCTGACATATTGAGTGCAGCATGTCCACAGCATCATCTTTTAGGATTTGAAACAGCTCAGCTGGAATTCCATCACCTCCACTAGCTATGTTCATAGTGATGCTTTCTAAAGCCCACTTGACTTCACATTCCCGGATATCTGGGTGTGGGTCAGTGATCACACAATCATGATTATCTCGGTCATAAAGATCTTTTTTGTACAGTTCTTCTGTGTATTCTTGCCACCTCCTCTTTATATCTTCTGCTTCTATTAGGTTCATACCATTTCTGTCCTTGATTGAGCCCATCTTTGCATAAAGTAATGAGCAAATAATTAATGTGATGCAGGAGAGTGTCACATACTGTAACTAAAAGATGAAATAAATTGAAGAAAAATCCTGTTTTTTCCCATATATTCTGATGCCTAAATGTTGTCATAAAAGTTTCTGATGATTTTGGAATAAAATATGGAAAGGAAAGATGATTTGTAGTTTAGTTTAGGATTTGTTTTGTTTTGACTTGGTAAATGATCATGAATGCAACTGAACAAAGAGATTGCCACTTTTCAGACATCTTTGTTTCTGCAAAAGCCCTCCATAAAATAATTAGTGGCAATGAAACACTTTGAAAATAATCATGATAATGTTATTATTTATTTACTTTGGTGATCTAAGATAGCTGTGCTTATACCAAAGAGCATATTTCAAGGACAGTAACTCCAGCTACAAGAATTTTTCTGAGAAACTGTGTACCAAGTTTAGTAAGAAAAACATTCAACAAGGAAATACTCAAAAAATATTTCCTTTAAACTAAGGAAATACCTACCTCAGGCAGAAACCCACAGCAGAGGAAATACAGTATATGGTGACTTCTAGCATCCATTACTCTGATTTTCATTTATGTAATTTTAGGCAAATTCTAGATTTCATATATAGAAAAGACTACACATGGACATCACCAGATGGTCAATGCTGAAATCAGATTGATTATATTCTTTGTAGCCAAAGATAGAGAAGCTCTATACAGTCAGCAAAAATAAGACCAGGAGCTGATTGTGGCTCAAATCATGAACACCTTATTGGCAAATTCAGACTTAAAAAAAGTAGGAAAAACCACTAGACCATTCAGGTATGACCTAAATCAAATCCCTTATGATTATACAGTGGAAATGACAAAGAGATTCAAGGGATTAGATATGATAGAATGCCTGAAGAACTAGGGACAGAGGTTCGTGACACTGTACAGGATGAGGTGATCAAAACCATCCCCAAGAGAAAGAAATGCAAAAAGGAAAAATGATTCTCTGAGGAGGCCTCACAAATAGCTTAGAAAAGAAGAGAAGCTAAAAGCAAAAGAGAAAACAAATGATATACCATCTGAACACAGAGTTGCAAAGAGTGCAAAGAGAGGTAAGAAAGCCTCCCTCAGATATCAATTCAAAGAAATAGAGGAAAACAATAGAATGGGAAAAACTAGAGATCACTTCAAGAAAATTAGAGGTAACAAGGGAACATTTCATGCAAAGATGGGCACAATAAAGGACAGAAATGATACGAACCTAACAGAAGCAAAAGATATTAAGAAGAGTTGACAAGGATACACAGAAGAACTATACAAAAAAGATCTTCATGTTCAGATAACCATGATGGTGTGATCACTCACTTAGAGCCAGACATCCTGGAATGCGAAGTCAAGTGGGCCTTAGGAAGCATCACTACAAAGCTAGTGGATGTGATGGAATTCCAGTTGAGCCATTTCAAATCCTAAAAGATGATGCTGTTAAAGTGCTGCACTCAACACGCCAGAAAATTTGGAAAACTCAGCAGTGGCTGGAAAAGGTCAGTTTTCATTCCAATTCTAATGAACGACAATGACAATGTTCAAACTACTACATAACTGTACTCATCTCACGTGCTAGCAAAGTACTGCTCAAAATACTTCAAGCCAGGCTTCAACAGTACATGAACCGTGAAAGTCTAGATGTTCACACTGGATTTAGAAAAGGCAGAGGAACCAGAGATCAAATTGACAACATCTGTTGGATCATCAAAAAAGCAAGAGTTCCAGAAAACATCTACTTCTGCTTTATTGACTACACTAAACCCTTTGACTGTGTGGGTCACAAGAAACTGTAGAAAATTCTTCAAGAGATGGGAATACCACCTTAACTGCCTCCTGAGAAATCTTTATGCAGGTCAAGAAGAAACAGTTAGAACTGGACATGGAAAAACAGATTTGTTCCAAATCAGGAAAGGAGTACATCAAGGCTGTATATTGTCATCCTTGCTTATTTAACTTATATGCAGAATACATCATGAGAAACGCTGGGCTGGAAGAAGCACAAGCTGGAATAAAGATTGCTGGGAGAAATATCAATAACCTCAGATATGCAGATGACACCACCCTTATGGCAGAAAGTGAAGAGGAACTCAAAAGCCTCTTGATGAAAGTGGAAGTGGAGAGTGAAAAAGTTGGCTTAAAGCTCAACATTCAGAAAATGAAGATCATGGCATCTGGTTCCATCACTTCATGGGAAATAGATGGGGAAACAGTGGAAACAGTGTCAGACTTTATTTTTTGGGCTCCAAAATCACCGCAGATGGTGACTGCAGCCATGAAATTAAAAGACGCTTACTCCTTGGAAGAAAAGTTATGACCAACCTAGATAGCATATTCAAAAGCAGAGACATTACTTTGCCAACAAAGGTCTGTCTAGTCAAGGCTATGGTTTTTCCAGTGGTCATGTATGGATGCGAGAGTTGGACTGTGAAGAAGGCTGAGAGCCAAAGAATTGATGCCTTTGAACTGTGGTGTTGGAGAAGACTCTTAAGAGTCCCTTGGACTCCAAGGAGATCCAATGAATCCATTCTAAAGGAGATCAGCCCTGGGTGTTCTTTGGAAGGACTGATGCTAAAGCTGAAACTCCAGTACTTTGGCCACCTCATGCAAAGAGTTGACTCATTGGAAAAGACTCTGATGCTGGGAGGGATTGGGAGCAAGAGGAGAAGGGGACGACAGAGGATGAAATGGCTGGATGGCATCACCGACTCGATGCACATGAGTATGAGTGAACTCCGGGAGATGGTGATGGACAGGGAGGCCTGGCATGCTGTGATTCATGGGGTCACAAGGAGCTGGACATGACTGAGTGACTGAGTTGAACTGAACTGAATAGGTGTCAGCAGGGGCACTAGTTCAAATCTGATTCAAATATTCTGACCTGTTTTACAATGCTGCATTTTATTTTGTAGGAGGAGGTCTACAAGAGACTATGACTATCAGTTGATCTGAGAGCTGGATCTCTCCATCTTTGGATTCTCCCTTCTGCCCAACATTTCCACAGCTGGAGGTGTTTTAAGGACATTGCCTTGAGTCAGCAATGTGTTGTTAAGCCCATCTAGACCAAATACTTGACTGAACCCAGTTCATGCCACCATATAAAAGTTTAAAGTTATGCCCCATATATAAAATGCTGTCCAGGATCATATGGCAGGCTCGTGCAGAAGATCTACTTATCTTGCAGCTGCTGAGCACACACCTCCTATTAAGTTCAATTAGTTGCCAATAGTATTGTAGAAGTGTCGTTATTTTTGTTAAAATCCCAATTGTGCTATAAGCTAAATTTCTAGCCATTTTTTGCCTGCATTACCTCAAGGCAGCAAGTTTCTGGAGCTTAACTGTGGCTGCCCCCTGAAATGATTTCTCAAAGAGTGATCTGCAGAATATTTGGGTCCTCTGAGACACTTTCAAGAGGTTCATGGAGTTAAAATAATTCTCATAGTAATACTAAGATATTAATTACCTCTTTCTCTGAGTTGGCATTTGCACTGATGGTTGAAAAGCCGTAGTAAGTAAAACTACTGCTCTGGTGGGAACCAACATAGTGGTACTAGTACTTAGTCCTATTTTTACTGCTATACATTCACAATTTAAAAAAAAAAAAAACTGCCTTGACTTTAAAATGTCCTTTATGAAGCATTAAAAATATAATTTTGTTAAAACTGATCCCTTGAATCTACATGTAATATTCTGTGCTAAAAATAGAAAATGTACAGAAATCAGGTCTTAAAAGTACCACACCACCATGTTTGTCCTGATAAAAATCACTTACGCAGTTTTTTTTGTTTTTTAAATTATAAGCTGACTAGCTGCTTTATGCATGCAACATAATTTTAGTAAAAAGAAAAAGAGCTCAACAGACACACTGTGGTTATTCAGAGTATTTGCTGGACACTTTCTCTAAAGTGAATAACGATAGCCTGTCATTTTAAGGAAAATAACCAATAGTGTTTGATAAGAAATGCCTCAATCTTTGTGATACTTGTGTAACAGTATATCGATATTTTCAAAAAAACAAAGCATCAAGATCCAAAGCCATGCATCAATACCTGGCCTATTCTAAATATAAAATATAGCAGAATAGACTGTGAAAATGTCATGGCTATGCTTTCACATTCCACATTGGAAAAAATCTTTAATAAGTTACCATTTGTCATAACTTGAAACTCATTTTGCTGTGGAATAGAGGAAGATAAATAATCTTTATTTGTGATTAGTAGTTTTTATTCATTTTAACAATAGACTGAATAATCAGATGGACTTGATGTGTAATTATTGTCCACATAACGGACCATAAATTATCATTTCTAAGGCAAAATTGATTATTTTGTGTAGATATGATACAATTATATTTCATTTATATCAATTAGACTCATTTATTTATTTATCATAAGGTATATCCATTTATCTTGAAACCTGTAGAAAGAAGCATTGATCAAATATATTACCTATTATTGATTTATCCACATGTATTTTATCTTGAGAAGGCATCCGATTAGTACTCCTTACAATTGCTTTAATATTCATAAAGGATTTTGTGAAAGTTAAGTCATTCATTCACTTTCACATGTTCAAAATCAATGACTTTCAAGTATCAGTGAAATGTTTGTTAAATGCAGACTTCTAGTACAAAGCAAATAGTTCTCTTTATGAGGATTCTTCCAAAGTTATTTTTAACTCAGTTGTTTTTTTTTAACAAAGAAAAGATGCAATCATAAGCAATTGAATTTGGTTTTAGCTTATTAGTTATTGGCTTTGGACACTTTCTCTAAAGTGTCTAGCTTAGTAGGCATTTTTAGTTATAGAGTCAATCTCCTTATCTTTTTAAACTTCACATTGCTAAAAATAGGGCTTTCCCAAAGTAAATATGTATAAAATTATGTCAAGCAGCATTATCCTCATTTCTAGAAGCACTAGATATTTCTATCTTGTACATTTCTGACATAATTTAAGTGGTTTTTCTTCTTTATTATATAGTTTTATTGTATTTTAATTTTAATTATTGTATTTAATTTTAATTAATTATTGTATTGTATTTTAATTTATAATATTATATATAAACCCTCTCTCATATTAGAAATAGTACAGAGGTGCATGCAGTAAAGAGGACATTTCCATTTACTCTGCACTTCAATTTCCTTCGAAATTAATGACTCCAGTTATAAATATGTTACATTCAAATTTTCTTCTAAAAATCATTGGATGATCTTTAGGTATTAAAAATGTAAAGCTCAGGACTTCCCTGCTGGTTTGGAGACTAAGACTCCATGCTCTCAATGCAGGGGGGCCGGGTCCTACCCCTGGTCAGGGAACTAGATCCCACATGCCACAGCTGAAGAGCCCGCATGCTGCAATGAGGATTGCAGACCCCTTGTGCGGCAGCTAATACGTGGTGCAGCCAAACAGAAAAATAAACATTTTTAAAAATATAAATAAAACTTCAGAATTTTTAGAATTTAATTAATATACATCTAGTTCAGAATATATATGAATGAAAATTTTGAATATATTAGAAATAAAATAGATTATAGACATGAATTTCCCCCATCTACTATTAAAAACTGTTAATAGTTCTGCTGGAGAAGGGATCAGCTATGCATACCAGTATTCTTGGACTTCCCTGTTGTCTCAACTGTTAAAGAATCCACCTGCAATACCGGAGACCTGGGTTCCATTCCTGGGTTGGGAAGATCCCTTGGAGAAGGGAAAGTCTACCCACTCAAGTATTCTGGCCTAGAGAATTCCATGGACTATATAGTCTGATCAGAAGAATGGATGTTAAACTATTTAACTATTAAATGTTAAATTTAATGGTTATGGACTGTGTAGTCCATGGGGTTAAATAGTTTAACATCCATTCTTCTGATCATTTTCTTATCAATAGTCTATTCTAAAAAATTAGCCAAGAAATATATGCATAATATCTTCCTTATGCCTGAAAACCAAGTACTTTTTGACAAGTAGAGTACTGCATTTGTTCATGCATTTGCTCATGTAGTTGGAGGTCCCCAGCCACTCACACACCTATTGGTACTTTTTTATAGAAGCTAACTCATGAGTTTGTGGTGAATTATTCTACCTTGAACCTATTATGTTTATATTTAATATTGATTTTCATTAATGTATGGACACATTGTCTGATTTATTCTGTTTTTTTTTCTTAGTTCCACATTATGCTTTGGAGATATAACCATGTTGATATATCCACTTCATTTAACATTGCATAGTGCATGTATACTCTACTTTATTGACCAGTTCTACTGAAGGACATTTTGATTGTTACTCACTTTTGCTTTTTCAAACAATATATGATAAATATACTGCAAACCCATGGTCCAAATGTTTCTCTTTATATTCCTAAATGCCAAGTTGCTGTATAATGAGGCACATTTTAAATAGAATTATATATTGCTTTACTGCCCCTAAATGAAATACATCATACTTTTTCCCCAAATATTATTTGGAGGAGAAAGTGCCTAATAACTTTCCCACATCTGGAGAAACATTTGATATTGCCAGATGTGTTAAATCTGACAACAGATAAAGGGTGAATAAATATACATTGTTATTTAAATTTTCTTTTCTCTGTTTTCTCAGTTTACTATTTTTTTTTAATTTTAGGATTTCTTTATACAACTTGGATAAAAATCTTTTATCAGATATGCCTTTTAAAAGCAAATTTTCACAGTCATCACATTTTCTTGACATTGCCTTTTACAGAACAGCAGTTTTTAGTTTTAATAAAGTGCAGTTTATCTATTTTTTCTTTCCTGGGTCATGCCATTAGAGTTATACCTAAAAGTTATCACCATATCTAAGGTCAGCTTGGTTTTCTCCTATTTTAGAAAGAACATATTTACTGTGAAGCCATCTGGACTTGGTACTTTTTGTTTTGGAAGATTATTAATTTCTTGAATTGATAGGCCTATTCATTTAGCTTAATTTTTCTTGTGTGAGTTTTGGCAACTGTTTCTTTCAAGAAATTGACCTGTTTCATCCAGGTTATCAAATCTGTGGGCATACAGTTGTTCATAGTACTTTTTTATACCTTTTATGTCCATGGGATACATAGTGATGCCCTTATCTCATACTTGATATTTGTAATTTGTATTGTTTCTTTTTCTTATTTAGCCTGGATAGAGGCTTATTGATATTATTAATCTTTTCAAGGAAACAGCTTCTGGCTTTATTGATATTCTCTATTGATTGCCTATTTTCAATTTTATTGATTTCTGCTTTAGTTCTTATTCTTTTCTTCTGTATATTTTTTCATTTAACTTAATCTTCTTTTTCTAGTTTTGTAAGGTTAGAATTTGATTGTTGATTTCAGACCTATCTTTTTTCCTACTATTTGCTTTCAGTGTTACAATTCTTTCATTGCATCCCAAACATTTTTATGTGCTTTCATTTTTATTTAGTTCAAAATATTTCTAAATTTATCTTGAGATTTTTTTCTTTGACTCATGTTATTTGAAATTATGTTGTTAATTTCCATGTATTTTGGAATATTCAAGTTATCTTTCTGATATTGGTTTCTAGTTTAATTCCACTGTAAACTTAGAATAGACATTGTATGATCTCTATTCTTTTAAATTTGCTGAAAGAGTGTTTTTTAATAGCCCCTCATTCTTAAGTTTATGGATTGCTGAATGTTCCATTTGAGCTTAAGAAGATTATGTATTCTCCTGTTGTTGGATGAATTACTCTATGGGACGGTTTAATTGCTAAGTCACATCCAATTCTTGTAACTCCATGGACTGTAGCTTGCCAGGCTCCTCTCTCCATGAGATTTTCCAGGCAAGAATACTGGAGTGGGTTGCCATTTCCTCCTCCAGAAGTATTCTATGGATGCCAGTTATATCCAGTTGTTGGATGGTGTTGTTAAGTTCAACTTTGTTCTTTATCTCTCCTTTACTTTTGAAGGATAATTTTACAGGATACTTTTGTTTGTTTTCTTTTCTCTCAGCACTTTAAATATTTCACTTGTTTCCTCCTGATTGAAAAATTTCTGAGTAGAAGTCAGATGCAATCTTATCTTTATTCTAGATAATGTATTTTGTCTTTTCTTTCTTTTTTTTTTTTTTTTGGATTTTTTTTTTTCTAGACCTTCAGTTTTCTGTAGTTTTCTGGACCTTCTGGACTTTCTACAATCTGTAGAAAGTGATATGCCACATGTAGCTTTTTAGCATTTATTCTGTTTAGTGTTCTTTTAACTTCCTAGACTTGCAGTTTGTTGTCTGACATCAGTTTGGGAGAACCTTATTCCTATATTTTAAATATTCCTTCTGTATTTTTTCCTTTTTCTTTTCCTTGTATTCCTGTAATGTGCACATATTTTATAGTCGTTCCACAGGCTATCTGTTTTTATTATTATCCTTTGTTCACTTTTTTTTCAGTTCTGGAAGTTCCAACTGAGATATTTTTAAGCTCAGAGTTTCTTTCATTCACTGTGATCAGTCTACTAATAAGCACATTAAGGACATTCTCCAGTTTTATTATAGTGTTTCTGATCTCCAACATTTATTTTTGGGTCTGTTGTAGGATGTTCATCTCTTTGCTTACATTTTTATTTTTATTGTATGCTGTTTACTTTATTGTTTACAGTTCTTAGCATATTAATAATAGTTGTATTAAATTTCCACCCTAGTTTCAACATTTCTGTCATGTCTGGTTCAGATGTTTGCACTGTCTCTTCAAATTGTGGTTTTGGGACTCAGGTAAACTTTGCAACATTTTTCTTGAAAATTTAACATGATCTACTAAGTAAAAGGAAGTGTAATAGATCTTTAGTAATGTGGGAGTGAGGTCTTGGGGGAAAAGAACTGTTCTATATTCCTATGATTAGGTTTTAGTCTTTTTAGTAAACCTTCCATGTCTGGACTGTGAACTTCACAGGTGTTACCCTATTTTTCCTCTTCTTTTAGGTGGGGTATGATGATTAGAGAGAGCTGGAGTTGAATAGATCTCTTCTTCCAGGTGTATTAGGCTCTGATAAGACCCCAAAAGGCAAGACACGGGTTAACTAGTTCCTCCTGAGGACATCTCTTGCTAACAAGAATAGAGTGGAATGGTACATGTCAAAATGATTCCTCTCTATCCTCACCTTACCCAAGCAGAAGGGGATTTTTCTCAAATAACTTACTGTGAGGACATGGTTGATGTCCTTGAATTAAACATCACAAAATCATGGGGGAAGATCTCCTAGAGAAGGAAATAGCAACCCACTGCAGTATTCTTGCCTGGAAAATCTCAAGGACAGAGGAGCCTGTCAGGCTCCAATCTATGGAGTTGCTAAGAGTCAGACACAATTTAGCAACTAAACCACCACCATCACCTCCCAGATTGGGTGTCTCTGGAGTATTTAACTCTCATATTTATCCATATTGAGCCTTCAGAAATTTATTGATTATAGTTCAGATTTTCCTCTATCCTGGCACTTGTTCCTACAATGATTCCCAATGTTGAGTCTCTGCTTCTGTAAATTTACTTCTTGTATTCAGGTCTACTTTTCAAACCTTGGGGCAGCAACTGTCCAAGTTTTTAATAAATCCTATAAAAGTTGTTGATTTTCATCAGTTTAACTTTTTCCTTGTTAGGATATAGTGGCAACTTTTAAGATCCTTACCTGTGGAGCAGAAATACAAAATCATAGTTTCTTCTGATTTAATTTTTTAAAAAGAATACGAAGAGGTAAAGACTAAATCCTATGAATGCTTCAGAAAATTCAGTTTTCAAAGTATAGAACTAAAATGTGTGAGATAGAAGGAAAAACACCAATACAATATACTAACACATATATATGGAATTTAGAAAGATGATAACAATAACCCCGTGTTCGAGACAGCAAAAGAGACACTGATGTATGGAACAGTCTTATGGACTCTGTGGATGCTTGGGGCTAGTGCACTGGGACAACCCAGAGGGATGCTATGGGGAGGGAGGAGGGAGGAGGGTTCAGGATGGGGAGCACATGTATACCTGTGATGGATTCATTTTGATAATTGGCAAAACTAATACAATTATGTAAAGTTTAAAAATAAAATAAAATTAAAAAAAAATCTTAAATCCACACAAGCATTTATTTCTAAGACATGGTGGTCCTCACATTCTGGTGTTTATGGATTTTATTCCAAGGATAATATTGCATTGGACAGGTATATTGTAGTTGATGTGGATATGTTACAAATTGTCCAGTACTAATGTATAATGAACTGTTCTTTACCAGATACACTGAGTGTGTACCATACTCAATTAATACATCTGGCTGAATTTAACTGCATCAGCTTTGCCACACCAGAGGTGGCATAACTTTCATGTGAGATAATTAGGTTTGTTCAATTTAAACAGACACATTAATGCAGCTCAGCAAGACTCAATTAAAACTGTTTTCAAAGCAAAATCACAACGTGAAGCATTGTGGGTAATGTTATGCAAATTGTCATATTGGCAGAGAAACTGAGTAAGTTTTCTGAAGTGCGTATTGCCACAAAATGAATTTCTCCACTTGGAGTATTAAGGCAAAAATAGCAAGATTCCTGTGTTGGGATTTCTCTTTTTCAGTGCTTATCAAATTGATACAGCTGTCAGCCTTACCAAACAGATTCTTTTTTTCACTGTAGTCTTATTTAAGTAATTTTTAAAAGTTTTAATATTATAACCAGAATAGATATCATTTCACAATTTAAACATAATTTGTCTTCCATTAGAAACAAGCCACAATCAAAGATTCATCTTTACATTGCCTCCATTTCTTAATAGGGGTGCTTATCAAGTAAACAAGCCCAGACCACATATATAACCTTATTGAAATACTTATAATGAGCATTCTCTGTAGGTGGCAGCTTGTATTTGTCTGTATAAATGTGTTTATGTGTGACACGACTTGGTGTTTGAAGAAAATATTAACGCCCTTACTTGAGTTAAATATACGAATTTTACTGAAACTATTCCACCATATGCAACACCACTTGCAGCTAGAGTGTAATTTTGTATAGACTTAAAATTTTATATGACTATTCTAGTAATAGAATAGATACTGATTTTGAATAGAATTTTTTGAAATCTTAATACATTAAAAATTAACTTTAAAATTTTTTCAGTCTGATGTGTGATTACAAAAATTTAATCCTCACTGTCTATGTATTATATACCCATATTCATATGTATAAACATTTAAATGATTATACATATGTGTGAAAACATTATTACATAAATATATATTAAATATGCAGATATGTATTTATATATATATATATATTCCCCCTCCCCACTGTGGGTGAATTTGCAAAATCTTTCCTGCCCTAAGCCCACTACATAGAATATCTCTCTTCATTTTTAATACTACAGAGAGTTTAGATGACATTTTGTATTGTTTTCTTCATTTTCAATTAGTCAAACATATAAAAAATTTTGTTTTTCTAAAGTATATTATTGTTCATATTAAATAGTAGCACAGAAATTTAATATGTATATGTTATAATGCTTATCTAACTTCTATCTCCTTGAATTGTTAACTAATTTTTAAATTAGGCAACATCAGTGCATTGGACTGAACAATATTTGCCATTTTTAGGTCAAGTCAGAAAAAAAAATTATTAGAAATATATAGATGATTGTAATATAAGGATGCCTGCAGTGGAAAAGTGAAAGAAAGTGTTGGTTTCTCAGTCATGTCTGGCTCTTTGCCAACCCAAGGATTGTAGCCTACCAGGCTCCTCTGTCCATGGGATTTCCCAGGCAAAAAGACATGAGTGAGTTGCCATGACCTTCTCCAGAGGATCTGCTGGACCCAGGAATCAAACCCTGGTCTCCCGCAGTGCAGGTGGGCTCTTTACTGTCTTTACTGTCTGAGCCACCAGGGAAGCTCTGTGGCTTACAGTGGGGATGTGGTAAATATACAGAGACCTGGTAAATAGTTCAATGCCTTTCTTTATGAGTTTAATTCTGTGTAGAGACTATGCAGCTTTTATATATGAAGAATCTTAAAAGAAAATAAAACTTTTAAAAATGGCTCCTAGAAATGTAACAGCATTTTGATATTTACATTAAATTAGGATACTGGATGAATTTGGATAATCTGTGTTCAAAGGAAATAAGTTTACAGAAGAAAAGATGGACATAATCTCATTTTTGGTATTAAGGTCCAGAAATCTGACAGCACTGATTAATATTTTGAATATGTATAAAATAGCAAAATTGTTTTGCTGAAAGATAATTAGTACAAAAAATAAGGGAAGATTTTATATGATAAAATTTAATAGTGGTTGTTGTTATTGTTCAGTTGCTAAGTTGTGTCTAACTCTTTGTGGCCTCTTGAACTGTAGCATGCCAGGCTCCTCTGTCTTCCATCTCCTGGAGTTTGCTCAAATTCATGTCCACTGAGTCAGTGATGCTATCTAATCATCTCATCTCTGCCACGTCCTTCTTTTGCCTTCAGTCTTGCCCAGCATCAGGGTCTTTTTCAATGATTCTGCTGTTCACATCAGGTGGCCAAAGCACTGGAGCTTCAGCTACAGCATCAGTGCTTCCAATGAATATTCAGAATTGATATCCTTTAGTATTGACTGGTTTGATCTCCTTGCAGCCCAAGGGATTCTCAAGAGCCTCCTCCAGCACCACAATTCTAAAGCATAAATTTTTTCAGTGCTAATAACTGATAAAATAATTGATAAAAAAGAATAGAAAGATGGCTAGAGGGATGGTATGGGTCTCTGGATGGGGAACACATGTATACCTGTGGCGGATTCATTTTGATATTTGGCAAAACTAATACAATTATGTAAAGTTTAAAAATTTGAAAGATGGTTTTATTTTATTTTTTTTTATTTTATTTTTTTTAACAAATATATTCTACCACCAGCAAAATATGAGCTTTAAACTAGCAAAATGTGACAATTTTATTAGTTTGTAAAAAAAAAATCATTGGAATCTTGTTTTGCTTTTTTTATTGGCTTTATATATAAAACCAATAATGTATATAAAATTGAATTTAAATTAAATTATAAGCAACTTAATTTAAGCTTCAGAAGAAGGTTTTCTTGAGAAAGACATATCCATGTTAGACTAAAAAACATATAGCAAACATACTTATAAATTAAATATATATATTTATAATATATAAAAATATATTCATATGTTACATATATATTGGTTATGGGCTTTCCTGGTGGCTCTAGTGGTAAAGAACCTACCTTTCAGTGCAGGAAACATAAGAGACCTGGGTTTGATCCCTGGGTTAGGGAGATGCCCTGGAGGAGGGCATGGCAATGGACTCCAGCATTCTTGCCTAGAGAATCCCATGGACAGAGGCGCCTAGTGGGCTAGAGTTCACAGAGTCGCATAGAGTCAGACGTGACAAGCTACTTAGCATAGCTTTGCATAGCATGTTGGCTATACAAATATATCCCACCTTAGAATTTTAGGGATACATAACATGTTTTCCCTTTTTGTTATACTTTTTTGAAGAAAAGAAATATTAATTAAAAATGAGTGAGAGAAATATATTTGTCTCCAAACTAGAGTAGAAAATAAGCATTTTCTAACAATTTGTTATAGGAAAATTCTCATTTAGTATTGTTAGACTTAACAATCCTTAAAATGTTAATGACCAGTGCATCTCCACTCAAATTGTTCACAGTCACACTAATAGGTACAAGCCAGTTGTTACATATATGTACATAATCATAAAAAATGCTTTCATCAACTCTGACTTACTACTTCTCAAACAGGTTAAAACTGTATGTCTCTTACTATACTTAATTTGTACTGATTTAAAATTTGTTATGAGTGTTAAAGAAATTGATCCCAAGCTTTATATAATAAAGGTACCCCAAAAGATTAATTTCAGTAGAAAGAAGTAGAATATAAACTTATGTTATTACAAAGCTTACAATTTGAACAAAATTGTTTTAATAAGATGGAAGTTGCAGTTTATTTTCTTCAGTCTTAAGGAAAAATGTATCTAATTACCAAAGTTAGTCTTTTGCTATATATTAGAAAGAGTTAGAAATCCTGAAAGATGATGCTGTGAAACTGCTGCACTCAATATGCCAGCAAATTTGGAAGACTCAGCAGTGGCCACAGGACTGGAAAAGGTCAGTTTTCATTCCAATCCCAAAGAAAGGCAATGCCAAAGAATGCTCAAACTACCACACAATTGCACTCATCTCACACACTAGTAAAATAATGCTCAAAATTCTCCAAGCCAGGCTTCAGCAGTACGTGAACCGTGAACTTCCAGATATTCAAGCTGTTTTTAGAAAAGGCAGAGGAACCAGAGATCAAATTGCCAACATCCGCTGGATCATGGAAAAAGCAAGAGAGTTCCAGAAAAACATCTATTTCTGCTTTATTGACTATGCCAAAGCCTTTGACTGTGTGGATCACAACAAACCGTGGAAAATTCTGGAAGAGATGGGACTACCAGACCACCTGACCTGCCTCTTGAGAAACCTGTATGCAGGTCAGGAAGCAACAGTTAGAACTGGACATGGAACAACAGACTGGTTCCAAGTAGGAAAAGGAGTACGTCAAGGCTGTATATTATCACCCTGCTTTTTTAACTTATATGCAGAGTACATCATGAGAAACACTGGGGTGGAAGAAGCACAAACGAATCAAGTTTGCCGGGAGAAATATCAATAACCTCAGATGTGCAGATGACACCACCCTTATGGCAGAAAGTGAAGAGGAACTAAAAAGCCTCTTGATGAAAGTGAAAGAGGAGAGTGAAAAAGTTGGCTTAAAGCTCAACATTCAGAAAATGAAGATCATGGCATCTGGTCCCATCACTTCATGGAAAATAGATGGGGAAACAGTGGAAACAGTGTCAGACTTTATTTTTCTGGGCTCCAAAATCACTGCAGATGGTGACTGCAGCCATGAAATTAAAAGACGCTTACTCCTTGGAAGGAAAGTTATGACCAACCTAGATAGCATATTGAAAAGCAGAGACATTACTTTGCCAACAAAGGTCTGTTTAGTTAAGACTATGGTTTTTCCTGTGGTCATGCATGGATGTGAGAGTTGAACTGTGAAGAAAGCTGAGCACCAAAGAATTGATGCTTTTGAACTGTAGTGTTGGAGAAGACTCTTGAGTGTCCCTTGGACTGCAAGGAGATCCAAGCAGTCCATCCTAAAGGAGACCAGTCCTGGGATTTCTTTGGAAGGAATGATGCTTAGGCTGAAACTCCAGTAATTTGGCCACCTCATGTGAAGAGTTGACTCATGGGAAAAGACTCTGATGCTGGGAGGGATTTGGGGCAGGAGGAGAAGGGGACAACAGAGGATGAGATGGCTGGATGGAATCACCTACTCAATGGACGTGAGTTTGAGTGAACTCCGGGAGATGGTGATGGACAGGGAGGCCTGGCATGCTGCGATTCATGGGGTTGCAAAGAGTCGGACATGACTGAGCAACTGAACTGAACTGACTAAACTGATAAACAGTTTAAACTGATTCTAAATAATTTGGTAATAAGATAAATGGGCTGATTTGAATCATAGATGTCTTACTATAGGAGCTTCATGACTTTCAGTTTGAATAAGAATGGGACACTGCTTGTCCTTATGTGATGAATATAGTAGTCTAATAACTATATTTTTCCCCATCCTATAATCCATGATTTATGTATAAATACAAATATTTACTATCCACCTTTACATTATTTGCAATATTTATTAGTATGCTGCTGCTGCTGCTACTGCTAAGTCACTTTAGTCGTGTCTGACTCTGTGCGACCCCATAGACGGCAGCCCACCAGGCCCCACCTTCCCTGGGATTCTCCAGGCAAGAACACTGGAGTGGGTTGCCATTTCCTTCTCCAATGCATGAAAGTGAAAAGTGGAAGTCAATTTGCGCAGTCGTGTATGACTCTTCGCGACCCCATGACTGCAGCCTACCAGGCTCCTCCGTCCATGGGATTTTCCAAGCAAGAGTACTGGAGTGGGGTGCCATTGCCTTCTCCATTTATTAGTATACCTACTGGTAAACAATAAGAACACCCTTGTAAGTGAGAGAAAAGACACACATGGATACACAGAGAATAAGACCACATAGAGATTGAGGCAAAGATTCATAGCACATGCCTACGGTCTAAGGAACACCAAGGATTTCTGGCAACCATCAGAACCTAGGAGAGAGGCATGAGATGGTTTCTTCCTCCAAGTTTCCAAAAAGGAATCAATACTCCCAAACCCTGACTTTGAACATCTGGCCTCCTGAACTGTGAAAGAATAAAGTTCTGTTTTAAGCAGGTGATGATTTGTGTTAATCTGACTAGGAGTTGGATTGCGTTTAATGTTTGCTGTAGCTGAGGAGGAGGAGAAGGGGGCGACAGAGGATGAGATGTTTGGATGGCATCACTGACTCAATGGACATGAGTTTGAGTAAACTCTGGGAGTTGGTGATGGACAGGGAAGCCTGGTGTGCTTGCAGTCCATGGGGTTGCAAAGAGTCAGACGAGACTGAACGACTGAACCGAAGGACCCTAGGTATACAATTTTCAAGGATAATGTTTTTATCTCTCCTGTTGACATGTTGGTCTTCTTCCTCAGAGTTTGTGTCTTGAAGCTCTTTCAGCTGTAATTCATTTTTGTTACTGGAGCCACATTAGAGTGGTGGAAAACTGTGTGGGATGCAAGCATTTAATCTTTTGAGTGAATCTTATATTTTAGTGGGCCTGTGTCCCTGGGCTATGATTTTCACAAGGGTTTTGTAGTTCCACCTTGCCCAACATTAAGTACCATAGAAAGTCTAGAGAGGTCAGGAGTGGGAGAAATTATCCTTCCCTAGACAGGAGTTGACTTTCTGAAGTCTTTAACCCTGAATACTAAGTTTTCTTTTGGAGATGTTCGGGTATATTTCCTAGTGGTTACTCTTCCCAGTTTCCTGTTAAGAGGGCATCTTTGCTTGCTGCTCATCATGAGACTGTGGTAAGATTCCTGGAGGTGGAACTGGGTAAACTTTGCCTTCCCCACAGTAAAAATTAAAGCCTCAGGAGTTCCCAATCTCATGCTAGTGCATACGCAGCCTCCAAAGGTCTGTCAAGTTACCATTTAACTTCCTATCTAGTTCCTATCCTCCTTCCTAGTTTTATTGCTCCATTGGCTTCTTTCGTAGTTAAGCAGTCTCCACTATGACTCAATTTGCCTGCCTTCTAGAGATTTCAGGGTGGTTATTTGCACTAAGACTCCTATAGAATGGTGCATCCAGTAAAAGTAATCAATTTTCAATGTTTCTGCTTTTTCTTGTAAAAATGGAAATGATGATTTCTAAGCTAGTTACATGTGTGCTTGAAGTGAAATTAAACTTTAACTTTTCACTGAGTTGTTAAATCTACAATGCCTTCTTACCGATAAGTTTTTAGTCTTCTATCAAGCTTACCTCCTTGTCTGAAAAGTATTTTTCAAAATGATCATTCCATGATATTTTTCCAGTTTTAATTATGAGAATTATTTTTTGTTTGTTTCTGGAAGATATTTTCTAATTTTCTTTTGTTTGTGTATTTCTTTCTTACATTTTGAATTTGCCTTTCATAATTTTACACATTTCAATCATGCAGACTTGGTTATTATCTGAAAACTCTGTCATCAGATGTTTTAATCCTGAATACTGGCAACTTTATTTACATTTAAAATAAATTTGGACTTAAAAATAGATGTGTTGATGCTCCCTCTGTGAGAATAAGAGATTTTTTTTTCTAATTTTATTTTATTTTTAAACTTTACATAATTGTATTAGTTTTGCCAAATATCAAAATGAATCCACCACAGGTATACATGTGTTCCCCATCCTGAACCCTCCTCCCTCCTCCCTCCCCATACCATCCCTCTGGGCCGTCCCAGTGCACCAGCCCCAAGCATCCAGCATCGTGCATCGAACCTGGACTGGCAACTCGTTTCCAGAAGGGAAAGAGACACGTGTACCCCAATGTTCATCGCAGCACTGTTTATAATAGCCAAGACATGGAAGCAACCTAGATGTCCATCAGCAGATGAATGGATAAGAAAGCTGTGGTACATACACACAATGGAGAATAAGAGATTTTTAAAGATTGTGTTCTTTTAAAAATACATTCAGTTTTCTAGTGCTTGTCTTCTTAACTTAGGACTAAATTCATTCATTTATTTATTGAATACTTACTGAGCATCTTCCATGTGGCAGAGAATGTTTTATATTGTAGGGATGTATCAATGAATATCAGTAACCACAACATCAAAAAATCTGGTCATTGTGGAGCTTACTTTTCAATGGATATGAAAATATGTTGAATTATTTCCTTTGCTTGGGATTTCCTTTTACAATACTGAGAGTACTCATGAAATCTTCAAAGTCACATAAAGGAGGATTATATCTCAAAGGAACTTTCTTTTTACCCATTTACTGGTAAGCCTGTAACAGACGGTTTTCTTGTCATCTTCTTGCAAGTTGAGGAGATCTTATGGTCTCCTCAATGAATGAGGAGATCTCATTCATCTATGACAGAGAGACCTTTGAGCAAATTAACTTTATGTTGAGTTCCAAATTTTGACTTAAAACCTTTCTTGGTTTCAAAGTCTTGTCTTTTATTCACAAAGCAGCCTTTAAAAACCAAGGCATTTTTTCTTCAGAGCAGCTTTTAAAAATCAAGGTTCTTTTTAAAAGTATCCTAAATGTGGCTATACATTATGTTTTCATTTTGGTTTCTTGCTCCCTCTTTGCTATATGTCACATTTTAATCACATTTCTGAGGAAATTAAGATTTGACAATTATACATTAGAATAATATATACAATATTGATTTACTTATATCCCCTTTCTGTACCTTTATATCTTATTACCAAATTCAAATTTTTCTTCTAAAAAGAATGGTATAAAGTTTCTATTATATGAATGATTCTGTGACTTCTAACCAAAAAGAATCAGAATGCTGTTTAGAAAGCTCTCAGGTTACTAAGTTTCTATTTTGGGGGGCATAAACTAATTTATAAATTAAAATATAATGATGCTATATAATGCACATTTGAAAGTATGTGGTTTTCATTTTCTTTTGGCCAACACGTCTCCACTTACAAATTAACTTCCTATTAAATCTGCTTTTGCTAATGGTTTATTTTATTAATCAGTATTTTAAAGTCTTATTTAAGTTCTGTATTGAAGCTATTCTAACATAGCTCTTGAAGTAAATGCTGTTAGTATCAATACATACTATATTCAGAAGTGTGTAATTTTAAAAAATTATAATTTTAAATAGTTTTTCATATAAAACAATTGGAACATAATATGTGCCTTTGCTTGCAAAGCAGAAATTAATTAGACATTATTAATCTAAAGAAAAGTGTAGTTTAAATGGTTTCTTATTTTATGCTGAATAAGTATAAATGATATATTTATTTGGTGATAATTATCTGATTTTCCAGTTATATAAAGAATGCATGCATTTTTGTATTTTTAACATAGTTGCCTTAAAACTTAACAGAGGCAATTTACTATTTGTGTAAAATTTATTTTCATTATTAATTAGAACTCTGAAAATCTAATACAATATTGTGCCCTGGGAATAAATATTTTTCACATACTCTGCAAGTAAGTACTGTAAGCTGAAATTCTTTAGAAAAACTAGTCAAAAATTTTCCCTTTCCTGTAAACACCTACAAAATACACTTAAGTTTTAAATGATAGGTCTGCTCACTGGGAGAGAGAATTTAAGACTTTCCTTTATTTATCAGTGCTTTGGTTTGAACAAACATCTTGTACCACTTTAAACTTGACTACAAAGTGTTTTATAAGCTTCTTTACAGACTTTGCAAGTTATTGAGGTTAATGGTCAATGCAATTGCTATCTCTTATGCAATAAACTGCTTTATTTTGTCTGTGAATTCTCTAAGGAGTAACACAAGCATAAAGGGTGTATTCAGCATACATGAAATATAATCCTATTAGAGTAGCCAACTAAATTACAGAATCTCTGAAGCAAAAAAGCTGCCAACTCTGTAAAATAATGCATTTTCTCTTCTTGAATGGAGTGAAATGATAAAGCTGCTGATTTCAAAAAAAGAATTTGAGCCAAAAAGTAAAAGTCATACAAAATGAGCCTAATAACATTGGAATGACAGTACACAAAATCTGTTTGATGATTGCATTGAAGGAAAAGAAAAGAGGTGATCAAAATGGCTATGACTGCTGTTGCTCATTTTTAAAAAGAATCAACTAAGAAAAACAGCAGTAGAATTAAGATACTGCCTCACTCAAGTTTGCTATCCCAAACCACCTGTTAAAGTATAATGTCATCACTGTATTTCTCAAAGTCTTGTTCATTAAAAATAGTAATGTTTCTAGACATTGGAAACTAGATTGCTAACTAGAGACCTAAAATATACTGCTAAGTCATGTTACTGATAATATATTTAATAATGGTGACTTACATCACTTTTAATTTTATTTATAACCTGGATAGTCATTCATATTGTAGTTGGAGCCTCTACAAGTTTTGCATACTTGGTATATTGCAATACTTACTATTTAATCCTTATCAGTATCGTTATTCTATTTTTAACATTTTCCCTAATATTTTCCCACAAGTAAAAGCTGTAAATTCCAAAATAACCTCTAACTAAAATGTATTCATATTCAGTGGCTAAAGTGATTTGATAGATGAAATTAATTAAGTCAAGAAAGGAACAGAAAGAAATGAGTTTGGAAAGCATTCTGCTTTGACCCACCTCCTTTCTACTGATGCATTTTGTTCTGGTTCAAACTTGCAAAAACTCAAAGACGGTTAAGTATTTTATTCTTCATTAATGTGTATAGCAATATGAGGAAAGTTTCTTAGCATACAATATAAAGTCATATGTAGTTTTGTTTAATTTGATATAAATATTAATGAAATATATTTATAGTATAACCAAAGATATGGAGTTTGCAATGCATTTTGCAAATCTCCCTCCCTCCAATGTGTGTCCATATTTCTTACAGATTTATGGTTAAAAGATTCATGGCTAGGAAAGTTGTGAAAATCTTTGGGAAAAAAATCTAACCACATTTTAAAAACTTACCAAGTATTAACCAATGAGAGCTAGATAAATATATTTTCATTAAAGTAGTACACTTTGCAGAGAAGGCAATGGCACCCCACTCCAGTACTCTTGCCTGGAAAATCCCATGAACAGAGGAGGCTGGTAGGCTACAGTCCATGGGGTCACGAAGAGATGGACATGACTGAGCGACTTCACTTTCACTTTTCACTTTCCTGCATTGGAGAAGCAAATGGCAACCCACTCCAGTGCTCTGGCCTGGAGAATCCCAGGGACGGGAGAGCCTGGTGGGCTGCTGTCTATGGGGTCGCACAGAGTCGAACATGACTGAAGTGACTTAGCAGGAGCAGCAGCAGTACACACCTAATATGTGCCATGAGCTGAGGCTATAAAGTTGGATATACCAGAAGTCCTCATCCTCAAGGAAGTCATATTAATATACAGAAACACATTGCCATTTATTGGTTGCCAGGCAGTGTTAGATATACATATCTCATTGCACTCAGCAAAATATATGCTAGAATCCCTGTTTTATAGATTAGATAAAATAATATGTGAACATGAAAACCAATACAAATAACAGAAACACTAGAATAATGTATGTCAAACGTTATCTAAGAACAAAGGAAGAGCTGATTCCTTATTTAACACAAAACTCTGCCATGGCATTCAAGTGTTAGCGTTCAAATCTGGTCTTTTCAAGGCTTCCCTGGAGGCTCAGTGATGAAGAACCTGCTTGCCAATGGAGGAGACACAGGTTTGATCGCTGGTCTGTGAAGATCCGACATTCCACAGAGCAACTAAGCCTGCGGGTCACAACTCCTGAGCCCACGTGCTCTAGGGTCCAGGAACCACAACTACTGAAGTCTGTGCACTCCAGAACTTGTGCTCTGTGCAAGAGAAGCCATGCAGTTAGAAGACCCTGCACCTCAACCAGAGAAAAGCCCGTGCAGCAATCAGGACCCAGCATAGCCAAACACAAAGTAAATCAATCAATGAAGATTCAGATATGGTCTTTTCAGATGAGACAACAAGGAAAGCAATTGGAATACAACATGTTATTTATCTATTTCTGCTGAATGACAATTACCACAAATTTAGTGACTTTACACAAAAACACATTTACTATTTCACTGTTTCGGTAGGTCAGGAATCTAGGCATAGCTTGTCTGGGTCTTCTTTATGTTTATTTATTACTTTTGTGGGGGAGAGTCTTTAGAATTCACAAGGCTGCAATTTAAGGTACTGGCCAGGACTACAGTCTCATCTGATGCCTTAATGAGGGAGAGCCAGGGAAGAGTGCCTAGATCCCTGACAGAATAAAGCTTCTTGTGGTTTTAAGGCTGAGGTTTTTACTTTCTTAAGGGCTGCTGACTGGAGAGCATTCCTAGCTCCTAGAAACTGCCCACAATTCCTTGGAATGTGAGCACCCTCAACATATCCCTCAAAGCCAGCAAGGGAGAGAGATTCTTGAAAAGTGGGCATTGCTGCTGCTGCTGCTGCTCCTAAGTCGCTTCAGTCACGTCCGACTCTGTGCGACCCCAGAGATGGCAGCCCACCAGGCTCCCCTGTCCCTGGGATTCTCCAGGCAAGAGCACTGGAGTGGGTTGGCATTTGCTTCTCCAATGCATGAAAGTGAAGTCGCTCAGTTGTGTCTGACTCCCAGCGACCCCATGGACTGTAGCCTACCAGGCTCCTCCGTCCCATGGGATTTGCCAGGCAAGAATACTGGAGTGGGTTGCCATTGTCTTTTCCAAAGTGGGCACTGCAGTCTTACATAATACTAATCAGTCACACCATTACATATATCTTGTCATCTTTGCCATACTCTGTTGGTGAGAAGCAAGTCATGGATCCCACCACATTCAAGGTTAGGGAATCATACAAGGACATGAACATGAAGAGGGAGGGTCATGAGGGTCATTTTGGAAGTTGATCTGCCACAGATAGTATTAAATAAAGAAGATAACCTCTAAGTGAAATACAAAGAGCAAATAGTTAAGTAGAGAAACAGGTGGGGAGAACTGAGACTTAAATTTGCCTTAGAAGAGGGTACTTGATTATATTTCTGGTAATCTTGAATCTTTCTTGTTTCAAAATACAAAATTCTAGGAACACTCCAAGGGATTGGTATAATAATAGCAATAGCAGTTGTCACTTTGCTAGTATTATACATCACAAATTTTGTTGAGGTTATATATGTAGCTCCCAAATTTAGAAAATAAAAAGTGAATTTCTCTTGATTTTTAATTCAGATAAAAATGTCTAAAAAGTGCATATATATACATATATTAATATTTGTATTAGTGTATAATGTGAGTATTCTCAAAGATTTGGAGCATACTTATACTAAAATATTCATTATTTATCTGAAATTCAAATTTAACAGCTATTAATTCTGTTCTAATTAACAACTCTAGTCATATGTGTGGCACCTTACTTATTATTATCAAAAACTGAGGTACATATTAGTAGCATCATTATCATTTTCATCATCATCCTAAAGATAATTTATTATTAAAATTTAAAAAGTTTAAGTCCTTGTGAAAAGTACAGGGTTTTAAAGTGTTAAGACGGGCATTCAACTACAGTTTTAACACAAAGGAAACTGGTCTTTTGACCTTTATAATTCACTGCTTTTCAGCTTAAAATAATATTACTTAGTGTTTATTTCAATCAATAACTTAACATTTACTCAGTGAGCTAAAGTCTAAGAACAATATCTTAAGGGAAAGAATTAGAAAGTAAATATACTTACTAGACACACTGTAAACAAATGGCAATGATTAAATTTGGGAGGTGGAAAATCTATACAAGAATAGCTATTGCTGTGTCCTTTCAACAGTGGCAGATTTGAGAAACAGAAATCCAACAGGGAGAAAATGAGGGATGTGGGTGGAATCCTGCTGCAATAAAGAGATTACCATATGTAAAATTCTTTAGACTCCTTTGGTTATTTTATTGCTAGTTCCCCATTTTGTAAAGCTATCAAATCTATGCTGGATTCAGCTTCAGCAAAGACTTCTTCTACTGGGCATTGCTTTAATATTTTTATAATCTAGCAAAGTCTCCCTTTCTTTCCCTGCAGGGGAATGGAAGCTGGTATAAGCATCCAAAATAAACATGAGTCATTTGTCCTGAGAAGACATTGCATTCTCCATGTCTAGTAACCTTATCAACACTGTCTTTTGTTTGGAGACCTGAGATGTGTATTACAAAGTGCTTCTGGATCAAATTATCACTGTTATTAAGATGAAAAGATTTAAACATGTTCAAAAAGCATGCACAGTGGAAACAGCCATAGAAGAAAAAAGGAAGGGGAGGAAGGGGGTTAGAAATGATGGTTGAATGTTATGTCAAGCTTTTCTAGTAATCACAATCACAGTAGATCACATCAGCTCTTACTAACTAGAACACAGATGTTACAGAATATATTGAATATACTTCTATATTGGCTCCAATATCTCTCCCTTCTTTCATCTTATTTCAACTTCCTGTCCCTTCATTTTTAACCAAAATGCAAAACATATGGTGCAGAAAATGGTCAACTGCCTTTTTACTTCAACATTTTCCAAAGAAAACAAGCAAATTGAATGTTTACATATGCCTATTAAATAGATTAGGCTATATTTTGGAAATATAAAGCCTCAGAATTTTTGTTGCTTAATACAATCAAAATGTATTTCCTCTTAATTTATGTTCCCAAAATAAGTGGCAGTAAGTTCTACTGTCTATACAGTTGATCTTTGAATAACTTAGAGGTTAGAGGCACTATCCTCTTCGTAGTTGAGAATTTAAGTATAATTTATAGTCAGCCCTCCATATCTGCTGTTCCTTAAATCCCAGGTCCCAAACCCATAGATTCAGCCAACCACAGGTTGTGTAGTATTGTAGTATTTCAGTTCAGTTCAGTTCAGTTCAGTCACTTAGTTGTGTCTGAGTCTTTGTGACCCCATGAATCGCAGCACGCCAGGCCTCACTATCCATCACCTACTCCCGGAGTTCACTCAGACTCACGTCCATAGAGTCAGTGATGCCATCCAGCCATCTCATCCTCTGTCGTCCCCTTCTCCTCCTGCTCCCAATCCTTCCCAGGATCAGAGTCTTTTCCAATGAGTCAGTTCTTCTCGTGACGTGGCCAAAGTACTAGAGTTTCAGCTTTAGCATCATTCCTTCCAAAGAAATGCCAGGGCTGATCTCCTTCAGAATAGACTGGTTGGATGTCCTTGCAGTCCAAGGGACTCTCAAGAGTCTTCTCCAACACCACAGTTCAAAAGCATCAATTCTTCGGCACTCAGCTTTCTTCACAGTCCAACTCTCACATCCATACATGACCACTGGGAAAACCATACTGTGGTATTTACCACTGGGGAAAAAAATTAGGTATCAGTGGACTTGTACAGTTCAAACCCATGTTGCTCAAGGGTCAACTGTACCATGAACAGATCTAGGCAACAAGAGACTGCATCTCAGGAAAGGAAAGTTTAAAATCACATATCCATGCATGCATTCTTAAAGTCCCTACCCAGGAGTCTCACGAGTCACTTTTGTTCCATTACACTGGGAACAGGAAAGTTTAATTCTACTATCGGCCCAGAAGGTGAACCAGAAATTTTTCGTGAAAAGCAATAATGATTATTGTTTAAAGTTGTGAACAATCTTAATTTAAAAGACCCTTTAAAAAAGATCACCTTATTGAATGTTTATGGAAGATTCAAAAAGCAGACGGGTCAATATTTATTCCTGAAAATTAAAGAAAACACCTAGTTAGAAAGGCATAACATTGGTAGTGCTAGAGATATATCATGAGTACATCTCCATAATTTTATCAAATATTTCCTTAAGAAAAACAAAAGTGGCTCTCTTGATACATCAGTAATATGTACATTTTTCCCACTAATTAGAGTAAATTTCTTGAAAGAGGGTCATTTTTTTTTGTTTGCTTATTTGTTTTATTATTTTATTTTTTAACTTTACAATATTGTATTGGTTTTGCCATATATCAACATGAATCTGCCACAGGTATACACGTGTTCCCCATCCTGAACCCTCCTCCTTCCTCCCTCCCCGTACCATTCCCTCTGGGTCGTCCCAGTGCACCAGCCCCAAGCATCCAGTATCATGCATTGAACCTGGACTGGCAACTCATTTCATATATTATACATGTTTCAATGCCATTCTCCCAAATCATCCCACCCTCTTCTTCTCCCACAAAGTCCAAAAGACTGTTCTATACATCAGTGTCTCTTTTGCTGTCTCGTGTATAGGGTTATCGTTACCATCTTTCTAAATTCCATATATATGTGTTAGTATACTGTATTGGTGTTTTTCTTTCTGGCTTACTTCACTCTGTGTCATAGGCTCCAGTTTCATCCACCTCATTAGAACTGATTCAAATGTATTCTTTTTAATGGCTGAGTAATACTCCATTGTGTATATGTACCATAGCTTTCTTATCCATTCATCTGTGATGGACATCTGCTTCCATGTCCTGGCTATTATAAACAGTGCTGCAATGAACAGTGGGGTACACGTGTCTCTTTCAATTCTGGTTTCCTTGGTGTGTATGCCCAGCAGTGGGATTGTGGGATCATAGGGCAGTTCTACTTCCAGTTTTTTAAGGAATCTCCACACTGTTCTCCATAGTGGCTGTACTAGTTTGCATTCCCACCAACAGTGTAAGAGGGTTCCCTTTTCTCCACACCCTCTCCAGCATTTACTGCTTGTAGACTTTTGGATCACAGCCATTCTGACTGGCGTGAAATGGTACCTCATAGTGGTTTTGATTTGCATTTCTCTGATAATGACTGATGTTGAGCATCTTTTCATGTGTTTGTTAGCCATCTGTATGTCTTCTTTGGAGAAATGTCTATTTAGTTCTTTGGCCCATTTTTTGATTGGGTCATTTATTTTTTTGGAATTGAGCTGAAGGAGTTGTTTGTATATTTTTGAGATTAGTTGTTTGTCAGTTGCTTCATTTGCTATTATTTTCTCCCATTCTGAAGGCTGTCTTTTCACCTTGCTTATAATTTCCTTTGTTGTGCAGAAGCTTTTAAGTTTAATTAGGTCCCAATTGTTTACTTTTGCTTTTATTTCCAATATTCTGGTAGGTGGGTCATAGAGGATCCTGCTGTGATGTATGTCGGAGAGTGTTTTGCCTGTGTTCTCCTCTAAGAGTTTTATAGTTTCTGGTCTTACATTTAGATCTTTAATCCATTTAGAGTTTATTTTTGTGTATGGTGTTAGAAAGTGTTCTAGTTTCATTCTTTTACAAGTGGTTGACCAGTTCCCAGCACCACTTGTTGAAAGAGGGTCTTCATTCAGATTGTCTAAGAAAATAAAAAGAAAAAAAGTAATTAATGTGTTTCCTTAACTCCTTTCACCCTTCTTGTTCTTAGGGCAATCAACTCACAGCTGTTATCATCTAAAGGCTTTATGAGAAATATATGAATATTCACTCCATATGATTATCAACTTGCATTCAAAAAATCAAACTGTTTATGAATGCCTGAATGTTTTCTTCATCATGAACTTAAGCTGATATCACTGGGTATACTTTTTATGTGAAGTAATTTTGAAAATTCAGCCCTAGATAAAAGGTACACATTTTTCATAAATCTTTTTATATGACATATCAAATATGCAAAATACAGAGTAAGTTGAAACACAGCGACAATTTGAAAGGATTGAATTATGTGAATTTAAGTGTATCATCACAGAATTACATGATTTTATTGTTCAACTTTTCCTTCCTCCTTACCCACTGTTTATAAAAGAAATAGATTATTAGAGAAAATTAACTTATTAGCTTCACTCTACAGTATTTCAACTCAATTCTTATCAACAACTATTGTTAAACCAATGTATCTTACAAGACACCTTACCAGGCATTTAGAAAATATAAGGTCAAAAATTTATGTAGTTAATTTCTGCCCTTGGGTGTGTTTTACTTTGCTTTCCCCCGCATGTTGCTATGGTCACTCTTTGGAGATGTTACTCTTCTTTTTTATGGCAATTGATGGCTGCATAGAGTAGGAATGAACAGTAGAACACAAGATGGACCTTTGTTCTGTGAGACTGGCTCCAATAGAAAAGCTTGTTGTGATTTTTTAGGATGTTGAAGGGAGTAAATCATCTCCTTTTTGGACCTCAAAGTCATAACGCTATGAGAGAGGGACTAGAAAGTGCAGTAATAGCAATCTCTCTAGAGCAGAAAGAAGAGAGAAAAGGAGATTGTGAGCTTGTTTTAACAACGGGTGATGGAGGTAATAAGTACAGATGGGATTTGGGGGTTGACCTTAATTCTGAAAAACCTCTAGAGGCCACTGAAATTGTATATAGTTCATTTTTTTTATTTATTTGGAATTTTGTTCTGTAACCTGTAGTCTTGACCTGTCACATAAAAGCACGTTTAAAAGGAAGAAAAACAAAAATAAAAAGATTATGTCAGCAATTTTGTGCTCAGTTTTCTGGAATATAAGTAAAAAATGTGCAAAAAGCTTTCAGTTTATGTAAACAAATAGCATTTCAATCAGTATAAGAGAAGATGTTGCTGTATTTGATTAGATAGAGGAAGGATCTCTACTGGATTATTTTTCCTTTGATATCATTTGTTATTAATTAGTTTTTAAAAGTGTTTTTGCTTTCTTTAAGCTTATATTTGTAACTATAGAACAAGATAAGAATACAAAAAATAAAAAAGCAATTTTTTTTTAAATTAAAAATTCCAACTAACTGAATGTGTATCTCCTCCTCACCACTTGAAATGTTGTAGGAGGAAAGATAAGATTTGAAATGCAGGGTACTCTATATCAAATATTAAAAGTTGCATAAAACATCAAAACTACTGAGTATTCAAAACATGCAGTAATAATGGTATATACATATAACTACAAGAGGTGAAGAGACTGGTCAACGGAGGTTCTGACAGAGGGCAAATTAATACTAGAAGAATGAAAAGATAAATGTAAACCATGTCTTTATGGCATGTTACAGAAATGAGACCTTTAGCTGCTATGAATATATTTTATTTGCTTGATAATTTTAGTTTATATATTTACTATCTTCTTCGTCATCTTCATCTTCTTCCTGCTCCCTCTGCCTCTTCCCTTTTTTTCTTATTAATATAAAGATTGCCATTGGCATTTAATATTATAATTTAGTCCTTAGGTTATTAAAAGTAGAACTGTTACTATTTTAGAGATCAATTAACATCATTTGAACATGTCACTGTTAATGTGGTGGTGAAGCGTGGGGAGGAGGAGTTTTCTATAATTCTCTGATTAAGTCACAATCTCTTGAGAGGAATGTTTTTAGGAATTTAGCCTTCACAACTGTTTCTGTGGCTTCCCTCATAGCTCAGTTGATAAAGAATCTGCCTGAAATGCAGGAAACCTGGGTTTGATCTTCCTCAGGCAGATCCCCTGGAGAAGGAAATGGCAACCCACTCCAGTATGCTTGCCTGGAGAATCCCATGGACAGAGGAACCTGGCGGGTTATAGCACCTGGGGTCACAAAGAGCCAGCCACGACTTAGCAACTAAACCACCACCATAGGAGTCCAGCTTGGCTACCCGCTTCCCATCACTCCTCCCTTAGCTGCAATAGTCCTAAGCCATTTACTTTAATCTCTCTCCATTGCTGATTATGGCTTTTTCCTCTTAGTTGAGTCAGGAAGACTGTATCAGGTTAGAGAGGACTGGAGTTTCCTTACCCTAAGTGGGGTGGGTTTCCAGTATCACATGCTGGTGGCAGCTTTCCCCTGAAAAGTAGGCCTTTACTAGGGAGGAAAACTGGGGAGGTTTTCACACTGGCTCCTCCCTTTCCCACTGCCAGGCCACAAGAATGATCATCCTTGAATCCTGGCTGTGAGAATCTAGTGGTGTTCCTGAGGGTAAACTATTGAAAGTGTGGGCCCAGCTGTGATTGTTGCCCCAGGATTTGTGCAGTTGCACACTGATCTATACCCAGCTTCCAAGAATTCACCAAACTTACTAGTTAAGTACTTGTCCACTGTTCCGCTCAGCTTGTGGTGCCCAGCAGATTCTGTCCCATATAAGCAAATCTTGGATCTTAGAGCTCTCTGGATGTGCCTCTCTCTCCAGGTTTCATGGTTGTTCTTTGTTCTATGACTTTAGCTCTCTGATGGGTCCAAGAAGAGTTATTATTATTATTATTGACTAGCTTTTTCTTGTTATAAGGACAGGAGTGGTAATGTCCAAACTTTATATACCAGAGCTGAAGTGACTACCTTCATTTTTGAAAAGAGAAATAAAAATACCACTTGTAAAAGATTAAGTATTAAACTTGAAAACAATAATTTGGTTTGAACACGTGTACACCTGTGGTGGATGCATGTTGATGTATGGCAAAACCAATACAATATTATAAAGTAAAAAAATAATAATAATAAAAGAAAAAAGAAATGGCAATGAGATATCAAAAAAAAAAAAAAAGAAAGAAAGAGTTTAGTACTCTTATAGACTTAACTTAAAATATTTTAGTGATTGTTAACCTTCCCTTTTATCCTTCACACTCAAAGTGAATGAATAAATACCTTTGTTTTTGGTTCTTCCTTATGCGAGCTGACTGCTTTCCTTAAACTATTTAGCCAATATCTTTTTAGTATAGACTTTTACCTTGCCTTTAAATATCCATCAGAAACTGTGAGCATTCTTTTTTCATTTTTTTAATTTCTGTCTTGAAACTACCAGAAACAACACTCTGGAATCATAAAAATCAATAAGCCTTTTGATCTAACTCTTTCCAATGTCACTTCCCCATATGGAATTCTGGATGCCATTTGGATTCTTCTGGCTGATGGCACTTCTTTTATACAGATACTTTTTTCTTTTGTTTCTTGAGGTGATGATTGATCCAGATCAACTTGTCAGCATTCCTTTTTATTTGGTCAGCAAGACACCTGCTCTTTTCTTAGAACACTGGAAATATTTCTCAACTTTATAGAAATATTGTGCTTTATACTGCTTGTTGTAAATTTGAACATAGCATTGTGGCAAGAAAACCAATAAGAGTTAATTAGTACTTATTAGCATGGTAAAGTAGACAGGTCATAGAACCCAGATCCAGGAAACTGGCTGTGTATCCGGACAAAGAGTGCATCTCTGGAACTGTTGTCCAAACTATCAATAGTAGTGTTCATTCTGGAAGTTTTCTATGATTATTTTACAAATATCTGTTGAAAATCAACTCTGCCAGATACCGCTCTAAATACAGTATTCTGTGATAAAAAACAAAGGTAAGTTTCCTAAGATAAATCATAGAAGAAGATGGTTAACAATAAATAAGAAAAATAAATAAATGAAGACACAGAAAAATTTCAAGTGGTGATGTGTATTCTACAAAAGATTAAAGTAAGATGACTTGATAGATTTGTTGGGTGGTACTTCAGAGGAGGTGATTGTGTGCATGTGTTAATTGCTCAATTGTGTCCAACTCTTTGCAACCTCATGGACTGTAGTCTGCCAGGCTCCTCTGTCCATGGAGTTCTCCAGGCAAGAATAGAATGTGTTGTCATGCCCTTCTCCAGGGATGAGGTGATGAGTAGGTGTCAGCCATCAAAGGTAAAAGAAACACTAATGCAAGTTCCTAAAGTAGGAATAAGTTAAGCATAATTTAGACTCCCTGGAGAAGACTCTTTTTCTAGAAGGTATAGAGCAACAGAGACACATTATAAATTGAAAAATAGAGAAATCAGGGTCTGATTATGTAAGAATCTGTAAATTAGGTAGGGAGTTTAGGTTCTATTGAAAGAATAATCAGAAGCCATTGACAACTATCCTTTTAACTCCATGATAATAGTGCTGCTTCTTGAAACAAAGCTCACCTTCACTCTACAAAATAATAAAGCTACATTGTGTCTGTGAAATAACTTCTGGTATTTTAATACACTTTTTTTCTTCCTGAATTTCTTTATTTTTTTAATTTAAATTTATTTATTTTAATTGGAGGCTAATTACTTTGCAATATTGTATTGGTTTTGCCATACATCAACATGAATCCACCACAGGTGTACACGTGTTCCCCATCCTGAACCCGCCTCCCACCTCCCTCCCCATACCATCCCTCTGGGTCATCCCAGAGCACCAGCCCCAAGCATCCTGTATCCTGCCTTCAACCTGGACTGGCGATTCGTTTCTTATATAATATTATACATGTTTCTGTTTTTAAATGTATTATCTCACCTGCAAATTATAATCTTGAGTAGAAATCTTCAAATGAAAAAGTAAATTTGAAGTTATATCTGTGTAAGGGTTTGTATAGTTGTATAATCTTGGTTAGAAATTAATTGCTTCACTCTTATTTTCTACATGAGAAAAGTCTAACTCATGATTTTTAAAGAATGTGTCATAAATTATTGAATCAAGCAGTGTCTGATATAGGATCCAAGCCTTAGTTTTCAAGCATTGAGTACTCATCTCTTTATAAAAACAGGATAATTTTATCTGTGTGTGATGTAAATCCACACACATATATATATTTCTGTGAAAAGTTGATGCTTCCTTCAATTTTTCCCCATTTGTTATGGATTAACTCAACTCTCAAAACTGTTTTCTTTGCTTTTACAGACATTTTTCTTTATTATTGATTTTGTTATAAACTAGATCTATGATTTTTTTTTCCTTCTTCTGGGTTTTCTTTTTTCCTGCTAGAGTCATCTTATACAACAATGCTATGAGAGTTATATATCTTTTTCCAAGTTTCATAAGTAATTACATTTTCTTTCAAGGAAACTGTTTATTTCTTTTATATATTTGAGAATTCTAACTTTTGTAATGCATGATATCTAAGAGAGATGTTGAAACCTTAAATTATTATTTCCTTTATAATTTTTTTCATAAAAGCATAATAATTTATGCAACATTTGTGCTCATTTCTTATTCCTTATGAAAACTGCACACAAGTTAATTGATTTAATTCATTAAACATTTATGGTTGCTTATCAGGTGTCAGATACTTGGTAGGTATGAGAAAATAATAGGAAACAGAACATGACTGAAACTTCAAATCATGGATCTGACTACACTTAAAAAGAATTTTCAAGAAACTTTGTGAATTGCATTCTGGAGCAGAGCTGAGGCTGTGGCATGACGAATGAAGTTTGCTTTAAACAAAAGAGAAAGCAAAACTTCAAAATAAGAAACTGAATATTAGGGGCAAATTTTTAAGCCTCCAACCATTGCGTCTCTAGCCACAGTTGTAAGTTGTCTTTAGGTCCTGGTCAACACCCTTGACGGAGAAGGCAATGGCACCCCACTCCAGTGCTCTTGCCTGGAAAATCCCATGGATGCAGGAGCTGCAGTCCATGGGGTCGCTGGGAGTGGGACATGACTGAGTGACTTCACTTTCACTTTTCACTTTCATGCATTGGAGAAGGAAATGGCAACCCACTCAGTGTTCTTGCCTGGAGAATCCCAGGGACGGGGGAGCCTGTTGGGCTGCCGTCTATGGGGTTGCACAGAGTCGGACACGACTGAAGCGACTTAGCAGCAGCAGCAACAGTAGCAGCAACACCCTTGATAGCTGGCATAGCTGAACTAAGTTCAGGTGAAGATCTGGGGAGAAAGCCAACTGGGTCCCAGGCACCCTACTCCAGTACTCTTGCCTGGAAAATCCCATAGATGGAGGAGCCTGGTAGGCTACAGTCGATGGGGTCACACAGAGTCGGACACGACTGAAGCGACTTAGCAGCAGCAGCAGCAGCAGTGTATGTGTACTGATAACAGATCCCTTTTCTCTCCTTCATGATGCTGCAGACTTGATGATAAATACAGATATTTCTTTATGGTTAAAACATGACAACCTTCCCATTTTTCACTACATTAGAAAATGATGTCCTTTATTGAAAAATTCTGTCATATGTCTTCCTCAAGTGGTGAAAAAAAAAAAAAAAAAGGAGCCCAGTAAGTTTTGCTAAATAATGACAAGACAAAAACCAGAATAACAATAGAACTTTGTTTTGCAAACCAAAGTCTAATATTTTGATATGCCATCTGACTATACACACACACACACACACACGAATCCCATTTTCTGTGTATTTTCTAGACACAGGTATCATCATAATAATACTCTGAAAGTATGGCGTGTTTTTATTTTGCAGTCTTTTTCAGACTTATATGATCTATTGGAAAGGATATTGATTTGGCAGCGGTGTTGTCAAAGGTTTGAACGCAATAGTAACAGCCTCATCCATCAAAGCAGACTATAAGAATCACTGTGAAACTTACAAGATGAGTTTTATTGGTAACATGAATACATACCTGTCACTAGTGGCAACCATTTGCTCATATGTAGGCAATTTGTATGTTATACTCCAAATTTGTTTTGTTTTAATAAGTTATAGAGGCATTATGATGCCGCGGAGAAAGAGGGGAGAGATGGTTAGAATCTAAACATCTAAGTAGTGGATTCCACTGCTTTTATATAACTGTGTGATTTGGGAAGTTGCATTTTACATATATGATCCTTAATATCTCATTAGTAAAATTGTGTTGCAGTGTTGCCTGAGGATAAAACGAAATAATATGGATAACTATGCAATGCATGTGAAAATGCTTTAAGTACTTAAAAACTTCTCCAAAAAATCGTTTATTATTGTTTATAATTCTAATAATATTTTAACTCAGAACCAATCTAACCAATGGTTGATATACTCCTTGGGAGGTTAAATTGTTGGCCCAAATTTTGACTCCTTAACTATAAGCTTATCAATGGTTTTTGGCCAAAAACAATTGGGCGTGTATGTAGGCAGAAGTAACAGAATACCAATTGCAAGCTTGGTCCTTAGGAAGCATCATAAGTTTGCACTCTTTTTCTTCCATCACTGCGATCATCAGAGAATATTTTGGTTTGCTTGCTGGTCCAAGGAGAATTACAGAAATCAGGATGACTTCCAGATTTTGGTCTGAGCAGTGGTATAGCCAGTGGCCCCTTTTGCAGAGATGAATATTTAGGAATACGTAGGATAAGTGAAAAGAGGTTTGGACACATTAAATTTGAAATATTTATTGGGTACTTGAATGTAGAAATATAACAGGAAATTCTGTATCTGATTCAGAAACTCATGGGAAGTGTTCAGGGTAAAAATGAAAATTTAGCAATCAGCGTTTTATAGATGTATTTAAAGCACAGGATTGAATAAGATCATCTGAGGAGTGCATGTACATGAAGAAGAGAAGACAGGAGTCTTATAATACTCTAATATTTAGAGTATTATAAGTATTATAATACTCTAATATTTAGAGTTCATGCAAAGAAAGAGGAATCTACAGAAACTGAAGAGAAACAGCAATTTGGAAGTAAGACTAAGGTCAAGATGTCCCTGAATATAAGTTTAAAAAAAAATGTTTCTGGAAGGAGTGAGCAAATATATAAAATCTAATTAAGAATTTGGCTAGTTGGGTGAGTTGAGGACTGAAATCAACCATTTCTTTGGGTAAGATATAATTCCCTTGTGAGCTTGAATAGAAATGTCTCAGTGGAGTGAAGGTGTAAATTATTTTAGAACTATTATAGGATAGTAAAAAGGGAATAAATAGGTGGTCAAATTTTTATTTTTTAAGCAATATGTATTACATATCTGTATGTTGCCAGAAAAGAGGTAATAAAAGGAAATTATATTTATGTAAATAGAGGAGATAATTTCAGAAGCAAAGCCTTTCAACATGAGAAAGAAGAGTCTGTGACCCAGGTATTTTTAGGTGATTTTCTTAGAGAGGAGCAAGATTAGCTGTTCTACTTCTACATGATTGAAAACAGAATATATAGGTATTTATTTAGGTAGATAGGTAGATTTGGTATTGGGAGTGAAGGAATCTGACATTTTCTTTATCACAGCTTCTAAACACTCATAAAATAAGAACACAGGCTGTACACTGAGAATAGGGTAAGTTGGATGATTTGGGAGAGAGGGAAAATTATGAATGGTCATCTTAAAGAATTGTAGAGATAAGATAGTAGGAAATACAGGAAGAGCAACTAAGATGTATGGTCACAATTTAAAATAAAACCAGTCAGCAAGTTTGTGAGTTTTTTCCTGTCATGTTTTAGCTTCTCAGCTAGAAGCACAAATACACTGAGTTGAGATTAATCAGGTTAAGGACTTTCCAGGTACCAGTCCAGTTGATTCCACTATCTTATTGGTGTAAAAGAACAGAAACATAATTTATACAAAGGCTGATGAGGATCCATAAAACTCTCCAGGGCAACTGTCTACCTTATATTAATTCAATATTCGGTGTCACTTTGATGTCAGTTACCTCCATACTAACATGTAGTTCTGTGTCTGTCTCAGTAAAACTGAGAAAACGTGACGAATCACACACTGGTTCTCTAATATTTGCACCAAAATGTGGCATTTACCACGTCTATTCATACTTCATTAGTCAAAGTTGGTCAATTCAAACGGGTTGTAAAAATCTCCTGCATATGTGCCAAGTCAGTTCAGTTGTGTTGAACTCTCTGTGACCCTATGGATGGTAGGCACCAGACTCCTCTGTCCATGAAATTCTCCAGGCAAAATACTGGAGCAAGTTCCCAAGCCCTCCTCCAGGGGGATCTTTCTGACCCAAGGATCAAACCTGCGTCTCTTGTGCTTCCTACATTGGCAGGTGGGTTCTTTACCATTCGTGTCGCCTGTGAAGCTATTAAACTGTGATGCTATTCTCTATAAAGAGAATCAGATACACTGGTGAAGCTTGAATGGGATGGAGGGAAGATGCAGCAGTATGGTGGACAGTATTTCAAAAGTGTTGTTCTAGTAATGTTTCATGGAATATACTTTGTAAAACAAGGGAAATTTAAAAAAAAAAAAAAAAGGTAATGAGCCACAGCTGGCAAGAAACTCCAAATATATGGAGGTCCCTCGATTCCTGGGTCAAGAAGATCCCCTGGAGAAGGAAATAGCAACCCACTCCAGTACTCTTACCTGGAAAATCCCATGGACAGAGGAGCCTGGCTGGCTACAGTCCATCGTGTTGCAAGGGTCAGACATGACTTAGCAACTAAACCACCACAAAGATATGGACGTCCCTAAATGTATAGGCTTTGCTGAAAATGGGTTAGTAGACTAAGTGAGATAGAAAAAGGTAATGGAATGTAAGTGGAGGGACTTCCCTGTGGCAAAGTGGTGGTCCAGTGATAAGACTCCTTGCTTCCAATGCAGGGGGCCCAGTTTGATCCCTGGTCAGGGGACTAGACCCCGAGTTCTGCAACTAAAGATTCCACATGCCACGCTGCAACTAAAGATCCCATGTGCTGCAAATAAGACCCAGTGCAGCCAAACATATAAATATTTTTTTAAGACTTTTCCTAACAAAAAAATATATAATAAAAAAAGAAAAATATAAGTGAAGGTCAAACAATGAGCATCGATACATAGTTTTTAGAACTTGTTTTAGATAGGACCCGTTTTCAATGTTACTTATTACTGGTGGGAATGGGAAATAACGCAGTTTAGGAGAAAATGTCATTGAAAGTCAAACTGGTTATGGAAATAGGACTTCCAATAACGAGAAACAGGCATTTGAAAGGCTGTATATTTAAATATTGCAATTTTCCATGGTAATAAAAAGATGATGAGCATGGTATTAAATCTTCAGTGAATGAAGGAGTTAAAGCAGGAATGTGTATAGACTTTGCATTGCATGAATAAGATGGGGTGTATAGTATAAACTAAGGAGAATGACTGAATTGCTGAGGGAGGAGAAACAGTGATGTGGCTATGAAGAGGAGGAATGAATTCCCTCCCTTTGGTCCAGATCTGTGTACAGGGATTATAGAAGGAGCACCATGAAAAGAAAAAGAACTTAAGCAAAAATGCAGACACATTCGAAAATGCTGCAGGGGGAACGCAGGGGTTGAGCAGGATTTATGGAATTTGAAAGAGCAAGAATTATATTCAAACACTAAGAAAGAACTTGTAAAGATATAAAGGACTTTCTATTAACAGTATAGTGACTGTGGAGAGTCAGGAAATGGTAGGACATTGGGTCCAATTAGGAGATGTATAGAGCCATATGGGTGGTTGTGAAAATTTAGGATTTTAGTTGTTTCTGAAGTAAACAGGGCTAGAAATAGATTAGTACTGATGGTTTCTTAGGGGAAATTAGGTGATCAATTCTAATCATAGCTTCCTTATTAGAATTAATCTGTTAGAACACTTTGTAAGCTGACTAACTCCAGGCCAAAGAGGGGCAGTCTTACCAAGAGCATGAGATGCTCTACTGCTGCTGCCAAGTCGCTTCAGTTGTGTCTGACTCTGTGCGACCCCATAGATGGCAGCCCACCAGGCTCCCCCGTCCCTGGGATTCTCCAGGCAAGAACACTGGAGTGGGTTGCCATTTCCTTCTCCAATGCATGCAAGTGAAAAGTGAAAGTGAAGTCGCTCAGTCATGTCCGACTCTTAGCGACCCCCATGGACTACAGCCCGCCAGGCTCCTCTGTCCATGGGACTTTCCAGGCAAGAGTACTGGAGTGGGGTACCATTGCCTTCTCCGAGATGCTGTACAGATACCCATAAATCTTGTTTGGGGCTACATGGGTCCCTGGTGGCTCAGACAGTGAAGCATCTTCCTGTAATGTGGGAGACCCAGGTTCAATTCCTGGGTAGTAAAGATGCCCTGGGGAAGGGAATGGCAACCCACTCCAGTATTCTTGCCTGGAGAATCCCCATGGACAGAGAAGCCTGGCAGGCTACAGTCCATGGGGGTTGCAAATAGTCCAACCAGACTGAGTGACTAACACTTTCACTTTCACCATTAAGGGGAATAATGACAAAGGAAGACAGAACTTTGTAAGTTTTAGAACAGGATGAGTTAGGGCTAGAGAAGGTGTGATATTGCACTTGCTCCTCTAGATGGTTTTCTAGTTTGCAAATAATGATAATTTCTACTTTAACTTTCCACTGTTAATATTTTATGCTTTGTGGTTGCAAGCACAACCCATACAAATCCAGAGTAATAGTGTGTGTATCCATGTACTTAATAGCTGTGTTCTCAGAAAAAGTTACTAAACCTCTCTAGGCATTGGTTCCTATATCTGGGAAACTACTACATAGAGTTGCCATAAGGATTAGATGAGGTATAATGTATGCAAAGCATTTATAAATATGCTAGGCATATAGATTTTTACATTATTATTATTCAGTTCAGTTCAGTCACTCAGTCCTGTCTGACTCTTTGTGACCCATGGACTGCAGTACGGCAGTCTTCCCTGTCCATCACCAACTCCCAGAGCTTCCTCAAACTCATACCATCAGGTCAGTGATGCTATCCAACCATCTCATCCTCTGTCATCCCCTTCTCCTCCTGCCCTCAATCTTGCCCAGCATCAGGGTCTTTTCAAATGAGTCAGTTCTTCACATCAGCTGGCCAAAATATTGGAGTTTCAGCTTCAGCATTAGTCCTTCCAATGAATATTCAGGACTGATTTCCTTTAAGGATGGACTGGTTGGATCTCCTTGCAAACCAAGGGACTCTCAAGAGTCTTTTCCAATACCACAGTTCAAAAGCATCAATTCTTCAGTGCTCAGCTTTCTTTATAGTCCAACTCTCACATCCGTACATGGAAAAACCATAGCTTTGTATAGATGGATCTTTTCTGACAAAGTAATGTCTCTGCTTTTTAATATTCTGTCTAGGTTGGTCATAGCTTTTTTTCCCAAGGAGCAAGCATCTTTTAATTTCATGGCTGCAGTCACCATCTGCAGTGATTTTGGAGCCCTAGACAATAAAGCCTGTCACTGTTTCCAGTTCCCCCATCTATTTCCCATAAAGTTGTGGGACTGAATGCCACAATCTTTGTTTTCTGAATGTTGAGTTTCAAGCCAGGTTTTTCACTCTCCTCTTTCACTGTCATCAAGAGGCTGTTTAGTTCCTCTTCACTTTCTGCCATAAGGGTGGTTATTGCCATAAATAACTGTTAGTATTTCCTTTCATTAAACAAACATGCCAAAGCATGGTTCAATTATTTTTCTACTTTTTTTGTGCTGTACTTAGTCACTCAGTCACGTCCGACTGTTTGTGCCCTATAGACTGTAGCCTGTCAGGTTCCTCTGTCCATGGGGATTCTCTAGTCAAGAATAATGGAGTGGGTTGCTATGCCCTTTAGGAGATCTTCCCAACCCAGATATCGAACCCAGATCTCCTGAATTTCAGGGGATTCTTTATCATCTGAACATTGAGGGAAGTCCAAGAATACGGGAATGGGTGGCCTATCCCATCTCCAGGGGATCTTCCTGACCTGAATCGAACCATGGTGTCCTTCATTGCAGGTGGATTCTTTACCCACTGAACTATCAGTGAAACCCAATTTTTCTACTTTTAGAATATATCTATTCTTGATCACACAGTGGAAATCAACCCGGAATATTCATTGGAAGGACTGATGCTGAAGGTGAAGCTCCAATTCATTCTGTACGCTCCTCACCCTACCTAAATTGCAGAGGGGTGCCAGCCACCCACAGGTACAATCCTAACCGTCCCGTGTTACAATCTCAAATTACTTACTCTTCAGTGTCCCCTGTTCTGGGCGCCACTTCCCGGAGTCCAGCTCCAGCAGCCAGGGATTCAACCTGAAGAAATGAATGGTGTCAGCAAACGAGACAGCCTCTCAGTTTTTTGGACTGCCTATTTATTTCAAATTTAAGATTCTCTTTTATACTTTTATAAAAACATTAGGTCAGATGTTTGACATTTTCAGTCCCCCCTCTCCCAGATTTATTATCTCCATAAATCAGTGTTGCGCTTCAGAGTTCCTGCTTCAGTGATTCTCTTGGAGTCAGCCTTATCATTTATTATCTACTTCCTCTAATGTGTCCTATAGTTAACTTGTGATTACATTGTAACTCATGCTACATTCCTCGGTTTACTACTTATCTTCCTAAATCCTGTTTGCCCCTAACATCCCTGAGCTCAGTATCTCTTAAAAAGGCTTCTAGCTATAGTGTTTCTAAAAATTCCTAACTTCTATAAGCTATAGTAAAATATGCTAACTTTACAACGTTCCTTAAATCTTTAACTTCTAACTATTTTAATTATTGCTAAGCCCTAAATTCAGTAAACTCCTTTGCCACAAACATTCTCCTCACAAATAGGCTTCAGATAGCAATCCCTCCCATGGCCTCAAGCTACAGCCTATGTACTCAACCTGGAACACTCTTTTGTAAAAGTCCTTAAACAAATGTCAATGATTAACTTTATGAATTATTCTCTGAGCACAGCTGCAGAAGTCTTTGTGCCTTCTCATGCTCCTCTCAAGAACAGTAAGCACCTTAATATTCCTTTTCAGATAACTCAACCGAGGAGAGGAAAAAACAAGTCAGAATTACAAGGCCTAACTCCTTCATCCCGGGTCCGTGCCTGTGGAATGAGGAGAGGGGTCTGGGGCCATGCCTTCATTTTGTCAGTAATGCCTAACACGGCTCCCGACACCACCTGACGTGAAAAGCCAACTCATTGGTAAGGACACTGATGCTGGGAAAGCCTGAGCACAAGGAGGGTAGGGAGTGACAGAGAATGAGATGCTTGGATGGCATCACTGACTCAGTGGACATGAGTTTGAGCAAATTCAGGGAGATAACAAAGGACAGGAAAGCCTGGTATGCTGCTGTTCATTGAGTTGCAGATATTTGGACACAACTTAGCAACTGAACAACAAGATCAACTAAAGACAATTATCAGGGTTTTTGAGGTGGTGCTAGTGGTAAAGAATCTGCTGGCTATTGCAGGAGATGAAAGAGATGTAGGTCCAATCCCTGGGTAGGAAGATACCTTGGAGGAGGAAAATGGCAACCCACTTGAGTATTCCTGCCTGAAAAATTACATGGACAAGAGGAGCGAGGACGACTATAGCCCACAGGTGTGCAGAGAGTTGGATATAATTGAGGAACCCGGCATGACCGGGTTTTACCTTTTGTCTGATTTTGCATCAAAAGAAGACAATTAAGAAGTTGTTTTTAACTGTAGATACTGAATATTAAATCTAATATTTGGATCTAACATTTCAAGAAATGGTCTATGTGATCATATTGCATATGATAGTAAATACTAAATGAGACTTGGATATTTTAGTGTTCAGTAATTCTAACCCTTACCAGGAAAGAAAAGAAATGGACCAACTATCAGAGGATTTTCTATCGGGTGTTTCAGAAATAAGTAAAGCAAGTACGCATTATACCTATACCTGTAAGAACTATTATTAAATATTAGAAATTCAAACTAATAATTATTTCATGGTTCTAGTTGCAAAACACAAAGTATGCAAATTTGGTAGTGGTGGGAGTGATGGCAAAGATTTTGGTGTTTGGAAGTATCAGTTCAGTTCAGTTCACTCACTCGGTCCTGTCTGGCTCTTTGTGACCCCATGGACTGCAGTATGCCAGGCTTCCCTGTCCATCACAACACCTGGAGCTTGCTCAAACCTATGTCCATCGAGTCAGCGATGCCATCCAACCATCTCATCCTCTTTTGTCCCCTTCTCCTCCTGCCTTCAAACTTTCCCAGCATCAAGGGTCATTTCCAATGAGTCAGTTCTTAGCATCAGGGGGCGAAAGTATTGGAACTTTAGCTTCAGCGTCAGTCCTTCCAATAAATATTCAGAATTGACTGGTTGGATATTCTTGCACTCTAAGGGACTCTCAAGATTCTTCTCCAACACAACAGTTCAAAAGCATCCATTCTTTGGCACTCAGCTTTCTTTATGGTCCAACTTTCATATCCACACGTGACTACTGGAAAAACCATAGCTTTGACTATGCAGAGTTTTGATAGTAAAGTAATGTCTCTGCTTTTTCAATGTGCTGTCTAGGTTGGTCATAGCTTTTCTTCCAAGGAAATAGTGTCTTTTAATTTCATTGCTGAAATCACCATCTGCAGTAATTTTGGAGCCCAAAATATAAAGTCTGTCACCATTTCCATTGTTTCCCCATCTATTTGCCATGCAATGATGGGACCAGATGGTATGATCTTCTTTTTTGAATGCTGGCTTTTAAGCAAAACTTTCACTCTCCTCTTTCACTCTCATCAAGAATCTCTTTATTTCCTCTTTGCTTTCTGCCATAAGGGTGTCATCCTCATATCTGAGGTTATTGATATTTCCCTGAAATCTTGATTCCAGCTTGTGCTTCATCCGGTCTGACATGTCACATGATGTACTCTGTATTTAAGTTAAATAAGCAAGGTGACAGTATACAGCCTTGACATATTCCTTTCCCAATTTGGAACTAGTTTATTGTTCCATGTCCAGTACTAACTGTTACTTCCTGACCTGCATGCAGATTTCTCAGGAGGCAGGCAAGGTGGTCTGGTATTCCCATCTCTTTAAGAATTTTCCAGTTTGTTGTGATCCACACAGTCAAAGGCTTTAGTGTACTCAGCAAAGCAGAAGTAGATGTTTTTTCTGGAATTCTCTTGCTTTTTCAATGATCCAAAAGTTGTCGGCAATTTGATCTCTGGTTCCTCTGCCTTTTCTAAATCTAGCTTGAACATCTGTAAGTTCTCAGTTCACATACTGTTGAAGCCTGGCTTGGAGAATTAAGAGCATTACTTTGCTAGAGTGTGAGATGATGCAGTTGTGAGGTAGTTTGAACATTCTTTGGCATTGCCTTTCTTTGGGATTATAATGAAAACTGACCTTTTCCAGTCCAACTGTGACAACTGCTGAGTTTCCCAAATTTGCTGGCATAGTGTGTGCAGCACTTTCACAGCATCATCTTTTAGGATTTGAAATAGCTCAGCTGGAATTCCACCACCATCTGGAATGGTGGTTTGGTTTGGCAGTATACTTGTGTTATTTTCCTGGTATTAATACCTTCATTACTCTTTTGTGTCAGATTTTTACTTACTTCAGGAAATTAAAGATTTTTTGTATTTTTCTCTGAATCCCATGGAGGGAGGAGCCTTACAGTCCATGGGGTTGCAAAGAGTCGGACACAACTGAGCTACTTCATTTTCACTTTTCTCCTTTTTTAAGGACAAAAAATTTATACACTTTGTGATAGATCCAGGCTCCAATGCAGTCCGTCAAGAATATCTTTGGTGGAATAATACTTCAATTACTTTTACTTATTCATTTATCTCTAAATAATAAATTATTTTTAAATATTTAACTTATACTGTAGTGAAAGTGAAAAACATAGTGTTCTTCTCAAAAATTGTTCCCTTTACTAAAATTTTTAATTTTCTGAATAGAACAACATGCACTATTACTATATACTTTTTAAAAATAATTTCTAAATATTTTTTTTCCTGAGGTTAAATGCCTGTTGTAAATTCTCTTTCCTCTATATGTGTTTTCTTTTATAAAAATTATCTTATTCACTTTTACTTGACTTTTATTTCTTTTATTCATCAATCAGATAAATATTTATTTTATATATTTGTCAATTTTGTGTTTTATCTTCAATTTACTACATTTTTAGCTTTAACATAGTTTCACACACTTCTTTTTATTATCCTTTTTCCAATTTCTTAAGTTGAATCCTTATTACATTTATTTTTATTTTTTCTCACCACACACACAAAGAGGTAATTATGTAAAGGGATAGAGGTGTTAACAAATCTTTTTGTTGTTATCATTTCACAATTTATGTCCCAAATCATCTTGTGTACCTTAAACATACATATGTTATATGTCAATAATATCTCAATAAAATTGAAAAAAAATTTAAATTTAAAAATCTTAAAATACACCTTGTTATTTTATTAGGACATAATATATTTTCACATAAAGGGGTTTGAAGTAGAATAGTTCTGTATACAAATACTGGCTTCAGCATAAATACTACAAACCTTCAACTACTTACTTTCCATCTGAGGTTTGGGCTTTATTTTTCTTACAGCAAAAATTGCTGTGATTATAAAATACATTTGTAAAGTATGTAATACACGGATTAAAACAGAACACTTTTCACTAATCTATTTAATTGTAAGTGCCACTGACATTATTTGAATTATTATTTGTTATAATTATAGTTTACAGTTTTCTAAATGTGGTTTTAGATATAACACATGCCTCTTTCATGTCTGAAAGAGGTATGTTTGTTTTCTTCTGTTTTTTGTCACTTACAAATTATAATCAAATGCAGTATAATCAGGGGGCGTACATTTTTGAAAATTTTATCCTCATAGAGAGGACTAAGGAGAAGGCAATGGCACCCCGCTCCAGTACTCTTGCCTGGAAAATCTCATGGATGGAGGAGCCTGGTAGGATGCAGTCCATGAGGTCGCTAAGAGTCAGACATGACTAAGCGACTTCACTTTCACTTTTCACTTGCATGCATTGGAGAAGGAAATGGCAACCCACTCCAATGTTCTTGTCTGGAGAATCCCAGGGACGGGGAGCCTGGTGGGCTGCCATCTATGGGGTCGCACAGAGTCGGACATGACTGAAGTGACTTAGCAGCAGCAGCAGAGAGGACTAAAAATAAAACCCTGGGCTCTGAAATCAGCTGCCCTGGATTTCAATCTCACCTCCATAATTTTCAAAATGTATAATCTTGGAGAATATTAATAAACTACCTTACTTTATATATGTTTAAAATAAAGATCGGATAATTCACAGAATAATTTAGAAAAATATAATAATCATCATAAAATTATGTAAAAGTCTCTAGTACAATATACAAACTCAAATGAAGCAGGGATTAAATTCTTTAAGAAACCTCTCAAAAGAAAATACCATTTAATTTATTCGGTAAAATGGTCACCTGTTTGTTTGCTTAGCATATATGCTATCATATTATTTTTAATGCCATTTAGTTTTAAGTCTATTTTAACCATGGTTCAAATTGGGAAAGGAGTACCTCAAGGCTGTATGTTGTCACCTTGCTTATTTAACTTATATGCAGACTACTTTGTGCAAATTATCAGACTAAATGAAGCACAAACTGGAATCAAGTTTGTAGGGAGAAATATCAATAACCTCAGATATGCAGATAACACAATCCTTATGGCAGAAAACAAAGAGGAACTAAAGAGCCTCTTGATTAAAGTGAAAGAGGAGAGTAAAAAAGCTGGCTTAAAACTCAACATTCGGAAAAAGAAGATCATGTCATCCAGTCCCATAACTGCATGGCAAATAGATGGGAAAACAGTGACAGACTTTATTTTCTTGGTTCCAAAATCACTGCAGATGGTGATTACAGCCATGAAATTAAAAGATGCTTGCTCCTTGGAAGAAAAGCTATGACCAACTTGGACAGCATATTAAAAAGCAGAGACATTATTTTGCCAACAAAGGTCTGTCTATTCAAAGCTACATTTTTTCCAGGAGTCATGTACAGATGTGAAAATTAAACCATAAAGAAAGCTTAGCACCGAAGAATTGATGCTTCTGAACTGTGGTGTGGGAGAAGAATCTTGAGAGTCCCTTGTACAGCAAGGAGACCAAACCAGTCAAACGTAAAGGAAATTAGCTGTGAATATTCGTTGGAAGGACTGATGCTGAAGCTGAAACTCCAATACTTTGGCCACATGATTCGAAGCACTGACTCTTTGAAAAACACCATGATGCCGGGAAAGATCGAATGCAGGAGGAGACGGGGACGACAGAGGATGAGATGGTTGGATGGCATCACTGACTCAATGGTCATGAGTTTGAGTAAAATCCAGGACTTGACGATAGACAGGGAAGCCTGGCCTGTGCTGCAGTCCACGGGGTCGCAAAGAGTCGGACACAACTGAGCAACTGAACTGAAACATCATGCAGATTTTACTTTTTCCATGTAGGGAAAATTCTATTTTGACAGTTAAATTCTTTCAATTTAATGTGTAAATGGATAAAAACTGTCTTTTATATATTTTATCATCTTATTTATGTTTCGATTTTTAAATTTTCTTGGTGTCTTCATTTTATATATCAGTTCAGTTCAGTTCAGTTCAGTCGCTCAGTCGCCACCAACCATTTCATCCTCCATCGTCCCCTTCTCCTTCTACCCTCAATCTTTCCCAGCGTCAGGGTCTTTTCAAATGAGTCAGTTCTTCGCATCAGGTGGCCGAAGTATTGGAATTTCAGCTTCTGCATCAGTCCTTCCAATGAATACTCATGACTAATTTCCTTTAGCATGGACTAGTTGGATCTCCTTGCAGTCCAAGGGGCTCTCAAGAGTCTTCTCCAACACCACAGTTCAAAAGCATAAATTCTTCAGCACTCAGCATTCTTTATAGTCCAACTCTCACATCCATACATGACTACTGGAAAAACCATAGCTTTGGACAGACGGACTTTGCTGGCAAAGTAATGTCTCTGCTTTTCAATATGGTGTCTAGGGTGGTCATAGCTTTTCTTCCAAGGAGCAAGCAGTGATTTTGGAGCCCTAGAAAATAAAGTCTGTCACTGTTTCCATTGTTTCCCATCTATTTGCCATGAAGTGATGGGACTGACTGCCATGATCTTCATTTTCTGAATGTTGAGTTTCAAGCCAGCTTTTTCAGTCTCCTCTTTCACTTTCATCAAGAGGCTTTTTAAGTTCCTCTTCACTTTCTGCCAGAAGAGTGGTGTCATCTGCATATCTGAGGTTATTGATATTTCTCCTGCAACCTTAATTCCACCTTTTGCTTCATCCAGTCCAGCATTTCTCATGATGTACTCTGCATATGTTAATAAATATGTAAATAAACATATGTAAATAAACAGGGTGACAATATATAGCCTTGATGTACTCCTTTCTTGATTTTGAACCAGTCTGTTGTTCCACATCCAGTCCTGACCTGCATACAGATTTCTCAGGAGGCAGGTCAAGTGTTTTAGTATTCCCATCTCATTAAGACTTTTCCACAATTTCTTGTGATCCATGCTATCTAAGGCATAGTCAGTAAAGCAGCAAAAGATGTTTTTCTGCAACTCTCTTGTTTTTTTGATGATCCAACGGATGCTGAAAATTTGATCTCTGGTTCCTCTGCTGTTTCTAAATCCAGTTTGAACACCTGGAAGCTCATGGTTCATGTATGGTTGAAGCCTGGTTTGGAGAATTTTGAACATTACTTGTCTAGTATGTGAGATAAGTGAAATTATGTAGTATTTGGCATTGTTTTTGGCGTTGCCTTTCTTTGGAATTGGAATGAAAATTGAACTTTTCCAGTCCTGTGGCCACTGCTGAGTTTTCCAGATTTGCTGGCACATTGAGTGCAGCACTTTCACAGCATCATAGGATTTGAAAGATCTCAACCAGAATTCCATCACCTCCCCTAGCTTTGTTTGTAGTGATGCTTCCTAAGGCCCACTTGACTTCACATTCCAGGAAGTCTAGCACTACGTGAGTGATCACACCATTGGAATTATCTGGGTCATGAAAATCTTTTTTGTACAGTTCTGTGTATCTTGCCACCTCTTCTTAATATCGTCTGCTTCTGTTAGGTCCATACCATTTCTGTCCTTTATTGAGCCCATCTTTGCATGAAATGTTCCCTTGGTATCTCTAGTTTTCTTGAAGTGATCTCTAGTCTTTCCCATTCTATTGTTTTCCTCTTTTTCTTTGCACTGACCATGGAAGAAGGCTTTCTTATCTCTCCTTGCTATTCTTTGGAACTCTGTATTCAAATGGGTATATCTTTCCTTATATGTATATATATTGCTCTGTGTATACTCATAAATCTTCTCCAGTCTTATGTACACTTTTATTTTTTTAAGATGTCTTTAGTCTAGATTTTACTAGTTGATAAAATTAAGTTAAAATTATTTTAATAACTTAGGTTAATAAAATAATTTAAAGCAGTTCATTTTTTTCTGTATCTCATCCATTTGAAGAACTCCAAGATCTATTAAGAACTGTACAAAAAAGATCTTCACAACCCAGATAATCACGATGATGTGATCACTGACCTAGAGCCAGACATCCTGGAATAAGAAGTCAAGTGGGCCTTAGAAAGCATCACTACGAACAAAGCTAGTGGAGGTGATGGAATTCCAGTTAAGCAATTTCAAATCCTGAAAGATGATGCTGTGAAAGTGCTGCACTCAATATGCCAGCAAATACGGAAAACTCAGCAGTGGCCACAGGACTGGAAAAGGTCAGTTTTCATTCCAATCCCAAAGAAAGGCAATGTGAAAGAATGCTCAAACTACCGCACAATTGCACTTATCTCACATGCTAGTAAAGTAATGCTCAAAATTCTCCAAGCCAGGCTTCAGCAATATGTGAACCGTGAACTTTCTGATGTTCAAGCTCGTTTTATAAAAGGCAGAGGAACCAGAGATCAAATTGCCAATATCCACTGGATCATGGAAAAAGCAAGAGAGTTCCAGAAAAACATCTATTTCTGCTTTATTGACTATGCCAAAGCCTTTGACTGTGTGGATCACAATAAACTGTGGAAAATTCTGAAAGAGATGGCAACACCAGACCACCTGACCTGCCTCTTGAGAAACCTGTATGCAGGTCAGGAAGCAACAGTTAGAACTGGACATGGAACAACAGACTGGTTCCAAATAGGAAAAGGCATACGTCAAGGCTGTATATTATCACCCTGCTTATTTAACTTATATGCAGAGTACATTATGAGAAACGCTGGACTGGAAGAAACACAAGCTGGAATCAAGATTGCTGGGAGAAATATCAATAACCTCGGATGTGCAGATGACACCACCCTTATGGCAGAAAGTGAAGAAGAACTAAAAAGCCTCTTGATGAAAGTGAAAGTGGAGAGTGAAAAAGTTGACTTAAAACTCAACGTTCAGATAATGAAGATCATGGCATCCGGTCTCATCACTTCATGGGAAATAGATGGGGAAACAGTGTCAGACTTTATTTTTGGGGGCTCCAAAATCACTGCAGATGGTGACTGCAGCCATGAAATTAAAAGACGCTTACTCCTTGGAAGGAAAGTTATGACCAACCTAGATAGCACATTGAAAAGCAGAAACATTACTTTGCCAACAATGGTCCATCTAGTCAAGGCTATGGTTTTTCCTGTGGTCATGTATGGATGTGAGAGTTGGACTGTGAAGAAGGCTGAGAACCGAAGTATTGACGCTTTTGAACTGTGGTGTTGGAGAAGACTCTTGAGAGTCCCTTGGACTGCAAGGAGATCCAACCAGTCCATTCTGAAGGAGATCAGCCCTGGGATTTCTTTGGAGGGAATGATGCTGAAGCTGAAACTCCAGTACTTTGGCCACTTCATGTGCAGAGTTGACTCATTGGAAAAGACTCTGATGCTGGGAGGGATTGGGGGCAGGAGGAGAAGGGGACGACAGAGGATGAGATGGCTGGATGGCATCACTGACTCGATGGACGTGAGTTTGTGATGGACAGGGAGGCCTGGCATGCTGCAGTTCATGGGGTCTCAAAGAGTTGGACACGACTGAGCGACTGAACTGAATTGAACTGAAGATCTGTTACATCAAATACAGATGATTCCTCACTATTTCATAAAATACTAAATGAAATTTAACATAGCTATTTTTCTACTGATTAACAAAAATAACCACAGATTTTTGCTATTACTTTTTTTAACAGACTTCTAATTGTTTATAATTGCCTTATTTAATTCTTACCTTTGGTTTTTTTTTTTTTTTCTTCTTCACTAGATATATATTTTAGAAAGTAACATGCACACCTGAGAATATTTTCCTTTATTTTTTTGAGTTTAAGAATGAAAGACCACTCAATTTAGCATTGTGAGGTCGTGTCTCTTTCTACTCAATATTTTGAAATCTGTACTTCTGGTTTTTTGGTTTCTGTAACATCATAAGAACAATTGACTTTGTTTGGAGGAAATTTGGTTCTGTTCAAAACATCCACTGTAGTATTTGGTCCACACCAAAAGTTTCTTAATATTGGTACTGTCCTAAATTCCATTGATGTTTTATCCATGGCAAAAATGTCATTGAAATTTGGTGCTGTCCAAAGCATTCATTGAGACATTTGTTCTATGACTTGTTAAATGATACAAACATTTAACTTTGCCAAAAGTATTATGAGATTTAATCCTGAGTGAGACATTTGAAGTGAAGTGAAGTCACTCGGTCGTGTCCGACTCTTTGAGACCCCATGGACCTCCTTGTAGCCTACAAGGCTCCTCTAGTTTTCAGGCAAGAGTACAGTTGTGGGTTGCCATAGTGAGACATTTGGTTCATGCTAAAAAGACCCTTGAGAATTAGTCATGTCCAAAATGTTCATTGAGACATTTGTTCCATGATTTATTGAATAATACAAACATGTATCATTGCCAAAGTTATTAAAATTTGGTCCTAACAGAGACATTTGATTTACATGAAAAAGGTCCTTAAATTTTGGGCCTGTCCAACATGTCCTTTGAGATATTTGACCCATGATATGTTAAATAATACAGACATTGAACTTTGTTTAAACTGTGTTATTTTTTATTGTAATTCCTGATGAATTTTGATTTTACATTTATTTTGTTCTTCTTTAAAATGAAGTTTGGCAGGATTACTCAAGTCAATGAGCAATTGCTCTCAAGTATATACTGACCTGATTTTTAGCTTTGTATTCATTCTATCTTTTAACAATTTCAGTTACGTAAGATTGATTTTGTCAGTATTGTGAAGTTGGTGAGAATATTGGAATGAGACCATCATAACGTGGGTGACATTTTCTTCATTCCTTTGCTGTTCATCCTTTAACATTTCAACAAATCACCATATTAATGGGTGATGTATTACCATAAGCTTTGGTGATTTGCTCTCAGCTTTCCACTGCATTGTTTGTTCTGTGATAACTGTTAAGCATTGATATATGAATGAGTGAGTGAGTGAAGTCGCTCCATCGTTTCCGACTCTTTGCCACCTGGTGGATTGTAGCCCCCAGGCTCCTCCCTCCATGGGATTCTCCAGGCAAGAATACTGGAGTGGGTTGCCATTTCCTTCTCCAGGTGATCTTCCTGACCCAGGGATTGAACCCAGGTCTGCCACATTGTAGGCAGATTCTTTACTAACTGAACTATGAGGGAAGCCACAAATGAGTACCTATGATCTTGACGTGACTTCTGCCCCTTCAGTTCAGTTCAGTCGCTCAGTCATGTCCAACTCTTTGTGACCCCATGAATTGCAGCACACCTGGCTTCACTATCCATCACCAACTCCCGGAGTTCACTCAAACTCATGCCCATCGAGTCGGTGATGCCATCAAGCCATCTCATCCTCTGTCGTCCCCTTCTCCTCCTGCTCCCAATCCCTCCCAGCATCAGAGTCTTTTCCAATGACTCAACTCTTCACATGAAGTGGCCAAACTATTGGAGTTTCAGCTTTAGCATCATTCCTTCCAAAGAAATCTCAGGGCTGGTCTCCTTCAGAATGGACTGGTTGGATCTCCTTGAAGTCCAAGGGACTCTCAAGAGTCTTCTCCAACACCACAGTTCAAAAGCATCAATTCTTCGGCGCTCAGCTTTCTTCAGAGTCCAACTCTCACATCCATACATGACCACTGGAAAAACCATAGCCTTGACTAGACAGACCTTTGTTGGTAAAGTAATGTCTCTGCTTTTGAATATGCTGTCTAGATTGGTCATAACTTTCCTTCCAAGGAGTAAGTATCTTTTAATTTCATGGCTGCAATCACCATGCACAATGATTTTAGAGCCCCCCAAAATAAAGTCTGACACTGTTTCCACTGTTTTCCCATCTATTTGCCATGAAGAGATGGGCTGGATGCCATGATCTTAGTTTTCTGAATGTTGAGATTTAAGCCAACTTTTTCACTCTCCTCTTTCACTTTCATCAAGAGGCTTTTGAGTTCCTTTTCACTTTCTGCCATAAGGGTGGTGTCATCTGCATATCTCTGCCCCTTAGTTACTACCAATATAATTGATTTTCTTTCAGAGAACTCAGAGCATTTGTATTTTCTGTTCCTTTGCTTGAAATACTCCCACAGAACTGTAAGTGATTACAATCTTAGTATTTTAGCTTTATCTAAAATCACTCCTCCTACCAAGTCTCCTTCAGGCAATTTAAAGATACTTAAAGAGTTGGACACGACTGAACGACTGAACTGAACTGAACCTCTTTCACTTAATATCATGGGTAGTCTCATATTTTCAGCAAAACATGTATCCTTTTATGATACTTATTTGTTTTGTGTGTGATTTTTTTCTGGCTTATAGTTCATGCACTGCTTCCAGAACAAAATGTGTATTCCTTAGTTCAGAGACAAAGTTTGTCTTATTGTGTCCTATACTTAGAACAGGGCTTAGAATATTGTAGAGAACTGATACATTTTTTTGTATGAATTAAAATTAGGAGCAGCTCAGTTAGCAGCTATTGGCCAAAATATATATTAAACAAGAAATAAGTTGGGTCATGTTACATATATGTATTCTATCATTCACATTAATTTTGGCATTAATTAGAGATTAATACAGTTATGTTGATTTAAAATTTTCTCTAGTCTGTTTATCAAGATAAGAAGGATGGAGAAAAATGATGCTATATAATGAAATATCTCTGGTAGGCAAAAGAAAGAAATAAAAACAAATAAGATATCAGAAGTTCATTTTAAAATGCAGTTATTATAAAAAGTGAAACCTGCTTTAATAGACTTTGCAATTTCAGTGAGGTTAAAAGAAAAAATAAAAGATCATTTATTTTTACAGATTATTTGCTTTTCAACTCTAAGGACATCAGAAGGACTAAGTTTACTGACAAAGCAAAAAATACAGTGATTTAATTAACCATGTTAATTTAGATTTCTCTAAAAAAATGCCAAGCTATATTTTATTACTTATTCAATTACAATTAATCTATTTTTGAAGCTCTAATTAAATGCTTGAATGATAGCAATGTTCTTGTTTTAATTTTTAGAGAATTAGTGGTTGTTTTACTGATTACAACTTGAAACTCTAGTTTGGAAAGCCATTTCTGGATTCAATATCAAAGTTTTAGAATTTGAGTGATAATTCACTGCAAACTTTAAAATTTGTGGGTATTACTTTAAAGTGTCTGGAGGAGGAAATGGCAGCCCACTTCAGCATTCTTGCCTGGAGAATGCCATGGACAGGGGAGCCTGGTGGGCTACAGTCCATAGGGTCCCGTAGAGTCGGACACGACTAAAACAATTTAGCACACACACACTTTACAGTGTATATGTGTTGTATTAACTGCATTTTCTTAAAATATTCTGAAAAATACATTTTCAGTTTAAATTGGTAAACATTTTAAATTTGAGTTTAGAGGTTTCATATGTAGGGCAGAAGTAAATATTACCATCTATCATTATTATTATTATTAAATTATTTCTAACTATTGCATTGTTCATCAGAAGAAAATGAAGTTGCTACAGTTCAAGTTGTCATTGTAGATGTCCTCTATATCACATCTTACTCCCAGAAAGACTATCCCTGATTTTATGTGCTGATACATACAGATATGGTAATTTAGTTGCTAAGTCGTGCCAACTCTTGTGACCCCATAGTCTGTAACCCCCAGGCTCTTCCATCCATGAGATTTTCCAGGCAAGAATACTGGAGTGGGTTGCATTTCCTTTTCCAAGGGATCTTCCCAGCCCAGGGATCAAACCAGGATCTCCTGCACTGCAGGCAGATTCTTTACCAACTGAGCTACCAGGAAAGCCATATACAGGTATACTTTATGTCACTATATCAAAATTTTTCTTTATATCTTTCACAGTCATCTACATACCCTAAATAATTGGTTTGACTTGGAAAAAAAAAAAGAAAAAAAAATTTATTTGATCAGGGTTAAAACTCCAAATCTCCAAATTATAAAACACCATTGTTATTTCATAAAATTGTATTATTTTTAGAAAAATATATTTATTCAGTGTACTTAACTGTTTTATAATGTGATATAATTTTGCTTCAATTAATTTAAATAAGATACAGCAATTCTTTTGTAATTCATATGTATTTGGTTTAAACAATAGGGCCAGTTTACTCATAGTGTGAGTTTATATGAAAGTGAAAATAGATAAAGCAGATAAGAGAAAAAACATGAATATGCACACCATGATTAAATCTCTAAAACATTTAATTTTGCTTGTTGCTTTCATAACAGAAAACAGATTGTAAAAATAATGATCAAGAGATAAGTAAATATATTTTTTAAAAATCTTCTAACAAAAGAATTACTCTCTCAGATAATCACACCTACCCCTGTAGGGGGTTGGGCAGGTACTGATACAGACTAACATACAAGTTATGAATGAAGCAAATAAATTGTTAAATTATATGTCATCTATCCTCTTACCTTGAAAAGTACACTTCTATAAGACAAAATTGAGCAATCCATGCAAAACTATATTTATCGCTGAAAGTCAGCAAACTATCAGATATATTTAAATATTATTGTTCATGTGTTAGTATTCTTTGATGAGCCAAGATGTCTGAATAAGTAATAAGATAAGCATAAATTATAAATATTTATAAATATATTGATACTTAAGATAAATCACATTAAATTATTACACTTGATATTCTAACATAATTTGTGTTTAACTGACAGTAATGCAAAATGTTTCCTGTCTCCTTGAAATCTGATAGTCTTAATAAATTCAAGGTGGAGACACTTTGTTGAAACAGGAAAAACTGGAATTATTAATAGAATTCATTAAGGAATCCTAAGATTCAGACATTAACCACAGATATAATATTCAATGATTATAAAGAACTCTCATATAATAAACTATTATCATCACACTGCTATTAAAATACTTTCATTTTGTTATATTAATTTTATTACTTAGCTCATGCAATGTATAAATTCATATAATAGTTTTTGAATTTTTACATTTTTTGAAACTACAGTATTATAAAGAAATCAGGAAATAAATTTATTTATTCAATTTTAAAAAATCAAAAATTTACCTTGATTAATAATGGCCAGAAAGTTGTCTGAATATAAATCAATGTCATAAAAATGGTTTTTTCTCATTCAGATTTCCTGGGAATACTGTAATGCTACTCCAGTCATTATTTCTTTAGTCATGTTGTTGTTCAGTCACTAAGTCACGTCCAACTCTTTGTGACTCCATGGACTGCAGCACATCTGGCTTCCCTGTCCTTCACTATCTCCCAGAGTTTTCTCAAACTCATATCCATTGAGTTCATGATGCCATCTAACCATCTCATCCTCTGTCTCCCTCTTCTCCTACCCTCAATCTTTCCCAGTATCAGGGTCTTTTTCAATGAGTCAGCTCTTTACATCAGTGGCCAAAGTACTGGAGCTTCAGCTTCATCATCAGTCCTTCCAATGCATATTCAGGATTGATTTCCTTTAGGATTGACTGACTTGACCTCTTTAAAGTCCAAGAGATTCTCAAGAGTCTTCTCTAGCACCACAGTTCTACAACATCACTTCTTCAGCACTATATTGAATTTAAATTTTTATAATTTACTTCAAATTAGTCAATTTTTTGTAAAAGCTTATTTTTCATGCAACTTAATAAAAATGTGTCAAATTTATTAATTTGTCTTTCTTCTTAATTAAACTCTGTCTCTTTCCTATGGCCACAGAGGAACAATCAACAAATCTTCTTGGAATTCAGACATGGTGGCAAGAAATGAGAAGGATTTCCTCAGGACCCAGCAGTGGTAGGAGACAATGTTTTGACTACATATTGTATTATGCCAGTCTTGAATATCATGTTTTGAGTAATGTAGCACCAACATGTTTTCTTATATATTTATTTATTTTTATTTGCTAGCCTCCTTCTGATATGTAGGTATCAGCAAAGGCCAAAGCCTAAGGCAAAAAGGTTTAGGAACAATACCATAGATAATTTGTTGCACCTTATCCATACCTATTCCAGATTGCCTCTAGCATGGCTCTTCTATTATCTACTAGCTTGTATTCAGGTATTTTCCCAGGATTATTCATAGCAATAACTTGTGTGTTTGAATTTTGAGGATCTTTTTTGGTTGATCCCATTATCTTAGATATGTTACCCTTTCACTAACCTTTCCATCTAAGATAGGTTTACTACTCTGGTTGCACCTTCTGTAAATCTGTCTCCTACACCAAACACTGTCTTATTCAACTCTTGTTACTCATATCTCTTTGCTAAGCTAATAGAAACGTCAGCTAAAATCAACCACACTTTCTTTTTAACATACAATTTATTTAAGGTGGACTGGATTCAAAATTGTTACATGGGATTTAAAGTTTTAAAAATTATGACAATATAATATCTTTTGTTTAGTTACAATTTTTAAAAAGGGGATAATAATGAGTATTTTAAAATATAAACTATGATAAATATATATCCTCTTATTAATTCACTGCCTATTGAAAGACTAAACTAATATTCAGTTCATTACCCAAACACTTCTATGCCTCATTTCTCATTTTTCATTATAAATAAAAATCAAAATATGATCATTTAAATAGAGTTAGAATTATATCAGGAGAAGGCAATGGCACCCCACTCCAGTACTCTTGCCTGGAAAATCCCATGGATGAAGGAGCCTGGTAGGCTGCAGTCCATGGGGTTGCTAAGAGTCGGACACGACTGAACGACTTCACTTTCACTTTTCACTTTCCAGCATTGGAGAAGGAAATGGCAACCCACTCCAGTGTTCTTGCCTGGAGAATCCCAGGGATGGGGGAGCCTGGTGGGCTGCTGTCTATGGGGTTGCACAGAGTCGGACACGACGAAAGCGACTTAGCAGCAGCAGCAGAATTATATCACTTTGTAAAAAAAGAAGACACATTTTTAACATAAAGTCAAGTTAACAAAGCCTAAACAGTGAAATAATATAAACTAAAGACTTTTGAGGACAGAATTTTCATTGACAAATACATAAAATGAAGTTAAGCCTTAAAATAGATGTTTTTCTGGAACTCTCTTGCTTTTTCCATGATCCGGGGATGTTGGCAATTTGATCTCTGGTTCCTCTGCCTTTCTAAAACCAGCTTGAACATCAGGAAGTTCACAGTTCACATATTGCTGAAGCCTGGCTTGGAGAATTTTGAACATTACTTTACTAGCGTGTGAGATGAGTGCAATTGTGCGGTAGTTTGAGCATTTTTTGGCATTGCCTTTCTTTGGGATTGGAATGAAAACTGACCTTTTCCAGTCCTGTGGCCACTGCTGAGTTTTCCAAATTTGCTGGCATATTGAGTGCAGCACTTTCACAGCATCATCTTTCAGGATTTGGAATAGCTCAACTGGAATTCCATCACCTCCACTAGCTTTGTTCGTAGTGATGCTTTCTAAGGCCTACTTGACTTCACATTCCAGGATGTCTGGCTCTAGGTCAGTGATCACACCATCGTGATTATCTGGGTCATGAAGATCTTTTTTGTACAGTTCTTCTGTGCATTCTTGCCATCTCTTCTTAATATCTTCTGCTTCTGTTAGGTCCATACCATTTCTGTCCTTAATCGAGCTCATCTTTGCATGAAATGTTCCTTTGGTATCTCTGATTTTCTTGAAGAGATCCCTAGTCTTTCCCATTCTGTTGTTTTCCTCTATTTCTTTGCATTGATCGCTGAAGAAGGCTTTCTTATCTCTCCTTGCTATTCTTTGGAACTCTGCATTCAGATGTTTATATCTTTCCTTTTCTCCTTTGCTTTTTGCTTCTCTTCTTTTCACAGCTACTTGTAAGCATTTGTGTGGATCACAATAAACTGTGGAAAATTCTGAAAGAGATGGGAATACCAGACCACCTGATCTGCCTCTTGAGAAATCTGTATGCAGGTCAGGAAGCAACAGTTAGAACTGGACATGGAACAGCAGACTGGTTCCAAATAGGAAAAGGAGTTCATCAAGGCTGTATATTGTCACCCTGCTTATTTAACTTATATGCAGAGTACATCATGAGAAATACTGGACTGGAAGAAACACAAGCTGGAATCAAGATTGCTGGGAGAAATATCAATCACCTCAGGTATGCAGATGACACCACCCTTATGGCAGAAAGTGAAGAGGAACTCAAAAGCCTCTTGATGAAAGTGAAAGAGGAGAGTGAAAAAGTTGGCTTAAAGCTCAACATTCAGAAAATGAAGATCATGGCATCCGGTCCCAGCACTTCATGGGAAATAGATGGGGAAACAGTGGAAACAGTGTCAGACTTTATTTTTTGGGGCTCCAAAATCACTGCAGATGGTGACTGCAGCCATGAAATTAAAAGACGCTTACTCCTTGGAAGGAAAGTTATAACCAACATAGATAGCATATTCAAAAGCAGAGACATTACTTTGCCAACAAAGGTCCGTCTAGTCAAGGCTATGGTTTTTCCTGTGGTCATGTATGGATGTGAGAGTTGGACTGTGAAGAAGGCTGAGGGCCGAAGAATTGAGGCTTTTGAACTGTGGTGTTGGAGAAGACTCTTGAGAGTCCCTTGGACTGCAAGGAGATCCAACCAGTCCATTCTGAAGGAGATCAGCCCTGAGATTTCTTTGGAAGGAATGATGCTAAAGCTGAAACTCCAGTACTTTGGCCACCTCATGCGAAGAGTTGACTCATTGGAAAAGACTCTGATGCTGGGAGGGATTGGGGGCAGGAGGAGAAGGGGACGACAGAGGATGAGATGGCTGGATGGCATCACTGACTCCATGGACGTGAGTCTGGGTGAACTCCGGGAGATGGTGATGGACAGGGAGGCCTGGTGTTTTGTGATTCATGGGGTTGCAAAGAGTCGGACATGACTGAGCGATTGATCTGATCTGATCTGAAGCCTTAAAAAGAAAAACTGTTATAAAATGAATGATCTCATGTGGTTCAATAAAAGGAAGTGTTCCATCTGAATCTGGAATTAATAGGATGTGGAAGAAGAAATAGAATACTAAATGATTTTGCTACTTGGCAATGTAGACATAGACACATTAGATACTTTTCAGACAAAAACCACCCAGAAGTGAAGTACACTGAATGAGCCAGTGGTGAGTTAGATAACTATTGTGAGCTAAAGAAGAAAGCTGGAAAGTTGCAATGAATTTGTACAAAACTAGGTACTTCACCTGGAGAAGGAAATAGCAACCCACTCCAGTGTTCTTGCCTGGAGAATCCCAGGGACGGGGGAGCCTGGTGGGCTGCCGTCTATGGAGTCGCACAGAGTCGGACACGACTGAAGTGACTTAGCAGCAGCAGCATGTACTTCACCATGAGTCGCACGGAGTTGGACATGGCTGAAACGACTTAGCAGCAGCAGCAGGTACTTCACCATACACTGGCAAGTACTGCACAGAACAAATTTAAGAATGCTCTGAGTTAGCTACCACGTCAATGACATTAAGGAATTCTCTCAGTTTACAGACTCAATGATATTTGTAAGAACAAAATGAATGTAGGAACCGTGAAAATGCCAAGAAAAAATGAAAACCTTTGTCAGTAAGCTCTTTGACCAGTGTGAATGTAGGAATGGAAAAGCAAAATAAAATAAAATATAAGAGGATAAAATCTTGAAGTCTTTAGAAGAAAGGAGACTTAATGAAGTTATCCTATCTCCTGAATATTAAACAAAGTTTTAGAGAATGTGGATATGTTTGTTTTCAGGATAATAAAGTTAATGTTTAAATGTCTAATAATAGGACTGAATGTAATATGTCACAGGTCACATTAAATACATCTCAGTTTTTACCTGTTTTGGCGTAATAATTTTCAAGCTAAAAAGTATAATTTCAGGGAATTTTTTTTGTTTGTTTATTGTGTATTCGATGCTGTTGTTAAAATGTTAATTGCCTCAGCTGAGTCAATTTGTTTCTTACAAAAGTTGTTGCAAGAAAAGGTGTATTTAGGTAATTAACCTTGACAGTTAAGCATTATAGGTAATTTGGTACCAATGGATTTTGTGTATCAAAGCTTCTGTGAGAATATGCTTTAGTTGATAATATTTTTTTAATGAGATACAAACACCTGCTAAAAATGCACCAAAAAATAATAGCTTTAAGTGAGTATAGAAATATAATAATTTTTAGAATCTTTATTCTTTATAAATATTAATGAATCTTAAACTTAATTCACAGACCATACTATGGAAGGAATGCCTTTTTTTTTTTAAATTTCTGCCTTATAAAAAGAAATTTGTCTAAAGTGACAAGCTGCCTTATAATGCATTAATTCAATGACCTCAATCAAATTTGCATATTCAAATATTAGGAATGATGTCAGTAAAATGGCAAGATAAAAGATCCTCTGATGCTAATCCCCCACATAGCAACAATAATGCGGCAGTCCTCTATAGATAAGCATGCCTTTATGGGAGCTTTGGGATTCAGGCAGGAAGGTTGCAGAACCTTGCTGAAACTCAAGACCAAGGAGGGCAGTTTTGAGAAGGCAGACTCATGTCCAGGTGACAAGTTTGCCAACTGTGGTCCCAGCTACAGACCTGGAAACAACCCAATCTCTGTGTGCATTTTCCTACAGCCCTGTATTGTTTCTGCCACCAGCAAGGTCTGCCAAGTCCCCCAGGATGAGTCACGCCTACCTGAGTCTCAAGTAACAGGCCTACCAACTTTGGTCTCAGCCGTGTACCCTGAAGCAGTCCAAGACCCAGCTCCAGCATCTCAGCTGCCTCAGTTCAGGCGTGATCCTGCCTGCCTAAGTGGCCCAGTGGAAGACACACCATCCTTTGCCCAAGATATCAGCCCACTAATCTTGGTCCACCTGGAGATCCTGAAGCAGTCCTAGGATTCAGCTTCAACCCATCTGAGCTATGGTCTGGGGACAATCCTGCTTACTCAGGAAATTTGCAGGAGTCATGCCCATTCGTGTCCCCAGAAAAAGGCCTACAAACCTCAGCCCCAGCTCCAGAACCTAAAGTAATTCATTGACTTGATTTCTGCCTCTCTCAGCCACAAATCAGCTCCAATCTTGCCTTGCCAAGGGACCCTATCAGTGACCCTGTGAAAGCCTACCCAGGGGCCAGGTGGAGCCACAACCATTCACACACCTAGTAACATGCCCATCAAATGCAGACCTGAAGAAGACCTTTGTCTCAGCACCAGCCCTGCTGATCATAGACCTAGAAGCAGTCCAGTCTGCCCAGGGACCAGACAGGATCCATACCTGTCCAAGCACTGGCCACAGTCTTGCCAAACCAGTAAATACCCAGCAGCAGCCACAGGAGCTTACCTGAACCCAAATGAACTGTGATTGCAGAGGCAATCCCTAATGGGATTACATTAGGGATTGCTGGCCCAGGGGAACCAGCAAGAGAAGGTCTTTCTTTACCTGCTGAAATCAGTCTGTAAAGAATGGAAATGACAATTACTCCCTCAAATGTACAGATACCAATGCAAGGATATATAGATTATGAAGAATTAGGCAAACATTACTCCATCAAATAAGTATCATTTCCTACCATAATGGTACGAAACTATAAACTAGTGACAGAAGCAAAACTGAAAAATTCCCAAATATGTGGAAATCAAACAGTGCACTCATGAACAACAAATGTGTCAGACGATAAAGCAATGGAAATCAAAAAAGTATCTTGAAACAACCCAAAATAGAAATAGAATATACCAAAATTTACAGGAAAGAGCAAGCAGTTCTAAGAGGAAAGTTTATAGCAATAAATATCTATATTGATAAAAAAGAAAAATCCAATACACAACTTAACTTTATACCTCAAGCACTTGAAAAAGAACAAACTAAACCCAAACACAGCACAAAAATAAAATGATGAAATCTAGGAAATAAATAAAATAAAGACTAAACAGACAATAGAAAAATCAATGATACTAAGTTGCTCTAAAAAAATAGATAAATAAAAACCAAATTGGAAAACGCTAGCTAGACTAAAAAAAATAAAAATAAAAAGGGTTTCTAATAAATAAAATTAGAAATAAAAGTGAAGACATTACAACTGATACCACACAAGTACAAAGGATGAAAAGAGACCACTATCAATGATTATATGCCTATAAATTGGTTAACTTAAAAGAAATTAACCAATTACTAGAACACATAACCTACCAAGACTGAATCATGAAATAGAAAATATGAACATACCAATATGGAGTAAATAGATTGTGTCAGTAATCAAAAATCCATCAACAGAAAAAGCTCAGGACCAGACACCCCTTGTGGTCTAATAGTTGAGAATCTGCCAGCCAATGTAAGGGACATGGGTTCAATCCCTGGTCTGGGAAGATTCCACATGCCAAGGGGCAACTAAACTGTCTAGAGCTGGTAAGCTGTCAGCACTGAGCTCGCATTCTACAACTACTGAAGCCCACATGCTAGAATCTCCGCTCTGCAACAATAGAAGCCACTGAAATGCGAAGCCCCTGCACCATAATGAAGAGAAGGCCCATGTGTGGCAACTAAAGGCAGTCTGAGAGCAGCAACAAAGACCCAGTGTGGCCAAAAATGAATAAATAAAAGTTTTTTAAAGAGGAAAAAATTCAGGACCACACATCTTCACTGGTGATTTCTAATAAGCATTTAAGGATTAATACAAAGACTCTGATGCTGGGAGGGATTGGGGCAGGAGGAGAAGGGGACGACAGAGGATGAGATGGCTGGATGGCATCACTGACTCGATGGATATGAGTCTGAGTGAATTCCGGGAGTTGGTGATGGACAGGGAGGCCTGGCGTGCTGCGATTCATGGGGTCGCAAAGAGTCGGACACGACTGAGCGACTGAACGAACTGACTGACTGACTGACAAACCCTCAAATTCGTCCTAAGAATTGAAAAATAAACACTTCCAACTCATTTTTTAAAGTCAGCATTATCTTCATAACAAACCCAAATAAAGACAAAACAAGAAAAATACAGACCAATATCCCTATTAAGTATTTTTGCAATATCCCTGCTAGAAAATTTAATTCAATGATACATTAAAAGGATGTGCAAATTGCTCAGTTGTGTCCGACTCTTCGCAACCCCATGGACTGTATAGTCCATATAGTCCACTGAATTCTCCAGACCAGAATACTGGAATACCTATCCCTTCTCCCAAGGATCTTCCCGATCCAAGGATTGAACCAGAGCCTCCTATATTGCAGGCAGATTTTTTTACCAAATCAGCTATCAGGGAAGCCCCAAATAATACACCTTAAACTGAGATTTATCCCTGGGGTGGTTCAACACACACAAATAGTATCTGATGCATAATATTAGCAGACTGAAGAAAAAAATTAAATGATTTTTAAAATAGATGTGAAGAAAGAATTTGACAAAATTCAGCATCCATTTATCATAAAATCTCAACGTATTAGTGTAGCAGGAATGTACCTGAGCATGATAAAGACCATACATTGCAGGTTTGCATATAGCATCACAATCCATGGTGAGAAGCTGAAAGCTTTTACTCTAGAATCAGGAACAAGACAAGGATGACCATTTTTGCCACTTTTATCCAACACAGTACAGGAAGTATAGCCAGAGAATCAAGGCAAGAGGAAAAATAAAAGCCATAAATGTCATAAAGGAAGGAGTCAAATTGTCTTTATTTACAGATGACATGGTTTATATGACATGATTTATCTGATTACTCCACCAAAAAAAAAAAAGCAGAAAAAATCCAAAACTGGTAGAACTAATAAACAAAACTGGTAAAACTAATAAACAAATCCAGCAAAGTTACAGGATACAAATAAAAATGTAAAATTGTCTCTTGAATTTCTATACACTGAAAAAAAGCTATTCAAAAATTAAGTTGACCATATAAAGGTGATTTACTTCTGGACTCTATTATGTTTCACTAGTTTATGAGATTGGTTTTATGTCAGTACTATGATGTTTTGATTACTATAGCTTTGTGACATAATTTTAAAAAAGGAAGTAGAAAGCCTCCAACTTTGTTCTTCTTTCTTAATATTACTTTGGCCATTTAGGATCTTTTGTGATTCTCTGTGGATTTTTAAGATTCTCTTTTTTTTCTGTGAAAAATAACTTTGGAATTTTAATATGTATATATTATGATTTACACGTATATATAATATATATGATTTATATATGTGTATACACATGTGCATATATATGCACACACATATATGTATATGCACACACATATACATATGTATACATATATGCACATATATGTATATGTATATAAACATATATGGATATGGATATACACACACCCATATATATGTGTGTGTGTATATACACACATACATACATATATATATATATACACACACATATATATACGTTGTGTATATGTGTGTATATATGTGTGTGTATATATATACACACATGTGTATATATATACATATATATGTATATACACATATATACATGCATATATATGTACATGTATATTGTAAATTTTATGTATTGTACATATGTATATATGTAATTTTAAATTGTATATATATATACACATACATGCATATACACATATGTATATATGTTTGCACATATATGTATATATGCATGTATGTTTTGTATATATACACAACTGAAGTGACTTAGCAGCATGCACGTATATACACACATACACACATATACATACATACATGTGTATATGTACACACATATGTGTGTACACGTATGTGTACATATATGTATATGTGTGTACATGTATATGTGCGCATGTGTGCATATATACACACATATATGTATGCTGCTGCTGCTGCTAAGTCGCTTTAGTTGTGTCCGACTCTGTGCGACCCCATAGACAGCAGCCCACCGGGCTCCGCCGTCCTTGGGATTCTCCAGGCAAGAACACTGGAGTGGGTTGCCATTCCCTTCTCCAACATATATGTATATGTGTATATATACATATACATACATATCACATATGTGTATATATGTGTGTGTATATATATATGCATATATGTGTGTGTATATAGATATGCATATATATGTATATAGATATATAGACATATATATGTGTGTATATATATATAGACATATATATATGTGTGTATATATATATAGATATATATATATATGTGTGTATATATATATAGACATATATATAGACATATATATAGACATATATATATGTGTGTATATATATAAGCTCAGCCATAGATAAAGAAGAAAATACTGCCATTTTATGGCACCATGAATGAATCTGAAGACACTTTAATAAGTGAAGTAAACCAGACACAGAAAGATAGATATTGTGTAAACTTATGTATATATTGAATCTAAAAGAGTCTGACTCACAGAAACAGATTAGAATTGTGGTTGTGATAGACTGAGAAGTGGAGGAAATGAGGAAATGTTGATCAAAGAGTTCAAACTTTTTACTTATAAAGTGAATAAATTACAAGATTAATATTCAGTATGGTGATTATAATTAATAAAACTATATTTTATACTTGGAACTTACAAGAGCAGATCTTTAGTGTTCTCACCACACACACACACACACACACAATAGTAACTATGTGAGGTGATGGCTGTGCTGATTAACTTGGTTATGTTAATCATTTCACATTTTCTATTTATAACAAATATCACTTTGTATGTCTTAGAGACAATTTTTATTTGTCAGTTATACTCTGACAAAGCTGCCCATAAAATAGTAATTCTCTTTAAACTTATATATATATATATATATGCCATTATTTAAAGTGCTGTTCTCATTCAAAATTGCAATTAAATTTTAATTCTTTTATTTTATCCATTCATGGATGCAAAATTCCATTAAGTGTGTTTTCTTAGAGAACTATTAGTTTTAGACATTTTTATTAATATAATTTTATTTTGAAGTATTAGCTAACACATTTTTTCAATTAGTCTGAGAATTTCTGAGTAGTAACAATCCCCAGAGGAGGGCATGGTGACCCACTCCAGTATTCTTGCCTTGTGAATCCCATGGACAGAGAAGCCTGGAGGGCTACAGACCATAGGGATGCCTTTTCGGACACAACTGAAGTGACTTAGTGCAACAAATATCTAACCAGTTTTAAGGTTGTTTTTTTTTTTTTTTTCCCTTATGTGTTAATACTGTATTAGTTAGGACATATTTATCAGGCAAATCTGGACTGAACTGAATGCTGGTGAATCTCCAAGATGATTTTCAGGAAATAATACATAAAAAGATGAAGATAAAACTGTGAACAGTTGTTTCTGATTAAGTCCTATGTCAAAAGGCATACCAGTCCTTCAAACATGCTCTCTCATGTTGCCATGCCCAATTTCTCTAGCACAACATTCAATACCTTCAAAACTCTACCACCTTCTCATGACTTTCCACAGTAATCAAATATCTTAAAATTCCCTGCACATCCTACCTTGTAATAGTGTGAAGATTTTTTTTTTGCCTGGAATATTCTATAATTCTTGCACTTTTCATAGCCTGGCTGATTCCAATTGTTCCTTCAAAACACAACTGTAAATAAGGTAGTGCAGTCTATACCCCATCACTCAACTTTGCTAACAATTCTGCTCTCTCATAAATGTAATTGTCTTTATAACTATCAAGCTTGATTAGATGCTATAGTAATACAATATTGGATGCTCATGGTCTTGAAATGATCCTACATGCTATTGTTAGGTAGTTAGGATAGGGAAAAGGAGTCCAAAAAGGTGGTGGCTAAAAGACAGGGAAGGGAAAAGCCCATGAAAATAGAACAAAGGAAGGTCAAAGGAAGGTCTGAGGACCAGATTAAAGACCTCAGGAAGAACAAACAGCACTCTTGGCTAAGCCCAATTTGCATAGGGCAGGCCCAGGGGGAGGAAAAAAACATATAAAAGGAAGAGTCAAAGCGCGCACTCTCTCTCCCCGCCGCCACTTCCCCCCCACCCCCATGCCCCCCCCCCACCCCCGCAGGCATGCGCTTTTTCTCTCTTTCTCTCTTTCCTCTGCATGTGTACCCTCTCTCTCTCTCTCTCTCTCTCCCCCTCTCTCTCCTTCCTTCATGCACCTGCGGGCTCCTCCACTCTCTTCTCTTCATGTCTTTGGGTTGGCATGTCCTCACATTTTGAGGATGGAGTCTCCTGCTATCTTCTAAATAAAATAGAGCTGTAACACTGATTTGTCTAAGAGCTATAACATGGTTTGTCCAAGACCCGAGAGCTGTGATGCACCGAGGGCTTTAATGCCTATCGCTACAAATCTTTGTTGTGACAAGACAGAACCGAGGAGCATACACTCACATGACATCTATGGTGCCATGACTCCGGTTTAACCTGGCTGAAACAACCTCCTCGTGGAAGAGGCCAAGCACAGCAGGAGCCCAACTCAGCAAAGCTCCTGTTGTAGAAGTGGAATGGGAAGAAAACCTAGCACAGGGGAAGGCCCATTGTGCTGGAAACCAGGACAGCAAAAAACTAACTCAGCAGAAAGCTTACACGGCTCAGCTTCAGATTCCAGAAGACCTCTGGTTAAGGCAGGAGGTCCTTGCTCCTATGGCTGGAGGGACATGCCTAACAAAATCTTAATTCCTTTACAATCTCTTGTTTCTTGTTTCCTTGAACCCCCCGCAAACAGGGGGGCAGCAGTGGGTGCAACTGAGGGACTCTGGAGAGGCTACTCTTTGGTATGTCCCAAAGGCACTATCTGCTGGGCCCCAGTAGCTGTTACCCAAGTCAGTGGGGGTTCTTCTGTCCTAAACCTTCTCTGTGCCAAGAATCAGGCCAATGAAAACTGTGAGCACAGGTCAGATATTTAGCAAATTTTCCAGCAGGCTATGAAGGGGATTCCGTGGCACGTTTTTCCCAAGGAAAATGTGCTTTTTCCTCCTGTCCTTCATCTCTATCCCTGGACTCGAGCCTGGCCAAAAAGTAAGAGGTGGATTTGTTAAGATTCAGAGAGAAGCCATGCTTCAGGGTGTGGGCCATTGCCGAGGGCAAGGGCTCAGGCCATGGAATGCAGCCTGGCTAGGTTTTGCCAGTGGGGTGAATTCATATACTAATGAGTGGGAGATCATCCCAGCCACTGGGAAAACACCCACTCCTCTGTCTTTTGACAGCCTCTTGATGACAGTGAAAGTGGGGAGTGAAAAGGTTGGCTTAAAGCTCAACATTCAGAAAACGAAGATCATGGCATCCAGTCCCATCACTTCATGGGAAATAGATGGGGAAACAGTGGAAATAGTGTCAGACTTTTTTTGGGGCTCCAAAATCACTGCAGATGGTGACTGCAGCCATGAAATTAAAAGACACTTACTCCTTGGAAGGAAAGTTATGACCAACCTAGACAGCATATTAAAAAGCAGAGACATTACTTTGCCAACAAAGGTTCATCTAGTCAAGGCTATGGTTTTTCCTGTGGTCATGTATGGATATGAGAGTTGGACTGTGAAGAAGGCTGAGCACCGAAGAATTGATGCTTTTGAACTGTGGTGTTGGAGAAGACTCTTTTTTTTTTTTTTTTTCTTTCTTTCTTTTCTCTTTTGTTTTGGAGAAGACTCTTGAGAGTCCCTTGGACTGCAAAGAGATCCAACCATTCTGAAGGAGATCAGCCCTGGGATTTCTTTGGAGGGAATGATGCTGAAACTGAAATTCCAGTACTTTGGCCACCTCATGCGATGAGTTGACTCATTTGAAAAGGCTCTGATGCTGGGAGGGATTGGGGGCAGGAGGAGAAGGGGATGACAGAGGTTGAGATGGTTGGATGGCATCACTGACTCGATGGACGTGAGTCTGAGTGAACTCTGGGAGTTGGTGATGGACAGGGAGGCCTGGTGTGCTGCGATTCATGGGGTTGCAAAGTGTCGGACATGACTGAGCGACTGAACTGAACTGAACTGAACTAGAGCTGTCCTGCCACCTCTGGGTGTATCCTTTGGCTTACAGATTGGGGATTAAGGTTTACTTGAATTTGACTTGTCATGTTGGACCCAATTGATTTTAATCAGTTTACATTATGCCCTTGTGCTATGTCATTCTTTCAAAGGTTGTGCTCTGCCTCCTTCCTTACTATTTCATGCTCCTTTCCTCAGCTCCATCCGGGCCCACAATGTTGCCTCTACAATCTTCGGGAGGGACAGCCAGAAAATACCTGGCCTTGGGAGAGAAATACTGTACAATATCCAACCCCTTAATCCTACCCAGCACTGGTCACGCTGGAGACCTTGGGGAAGCCCAAACTCTAGTCCAGGGGTCTCAGGAGGTCAACCTGCCTTGAACTGCCTAGGGATCTGGTCCTTGAAAGGTTGTCACACCTCAACCAACTTGGGGATCCGCCAATCCCAGGGGTCCCAGAAGGTCATCACAATTTGAACTGCCCAGGGACCCAATTCTCGGGAGCCGTCACACCTCGACCTGCCCAGGGATTCAATCTCTAGGAGGCTGTCATGCCTCAGCCTGCCTGGGTATCTGCACCCTGACCCAGGGACGCCTGACTCTCAGGTTGCAACAGTACTAGGTAGGATGAGCTTACACCATAATATCTATTCCCATCCATGGTGGGCAAATCAGCAATGAGTTAAGGTTCAGTTCAGTTCAGTCGCTCAGTCCTGTCCGACTCTTTGCGACCCCAAGAATCACGCAGCACACCAGGCCTCCCTGTCCATCACCAACTCCTGGAGTTCACTCAGACTCACATCCATCCTGTCAGTGATGCCATCCAGCCATCTCATCCTCTGTCGTCCCCTTCTCTTCCTGCCCCCAATCCCTCCCAGCATCAGAGTCTTTTCCAATGAATCAACTATTCACATGAGGTGGCCAAAGTACTGGAGTTTCAGCTTTAGTATCATTCCTTCCAAAGAAATCCCAGGGCTGGTCTCCTTCAGAATGGACTGGTTGGATCTCCTTGCAGTCCAAGGGACTCTCAAGAGTCTTCTCCAACACCACAGTTCAAAAGCATCAATTCTTCGGCGCTCAGCCTTCTTCACAGTCCAACTCTCACATCCATACATTACCACTGGAAAAATGATAGCCTTGACTAGACGGACCTTTGTTGGCAAAGTAATGTCTCTGCTTTTCAATATGCTATCTATGTTGGTCATAACTTTTCTTCCAAGGAGTAAGCGTCTTTGAATTTCATTTCTGCATTCACCATCTGCAGTAATTTTGGAGCTCCCAAAAATAAAGTCTGACACTGTTTCCACTGTTTCCCCATCTATTTCCCATGAAGTGATGGGGCCAGATGCCATGATCTTCTTTTTCTGAGTGTTGAGCTTTAAGCCAACTTTTTCAATCTCTTTCGCCTTCATCAAGAGGCTTTTGAGGTCCTCTTCACTTTCTGCCATAAGGGTGGTATCATCTGCATATCTGAGGTTATTTATATTTCTCCTGGCAATCTCGATTCCAGCTTGTGCTTCTTCCAGCCCAGCATTTCTCATGATGTACTCTGCATATAAGTTAAATAAGCAGGGTGACAATATACAGCCTTGACATGCTCCTTTTCCTATTTGGAACCAGTCTGTTGTTCCATGTCCAGTTCTTACTGTTCCTTCCTGACCTGCATACAGATTTCTCAAGAGGCAGGTCAGGTGGTCTGGTATTCTCATCCCTTTCAGAATTTTCCACAGTTTATTGTGATCCACACCGTCAAAGGCTTTGGCATAGTCAATAAAGCAGAAATAGATGTTTTTCTGGAACTTGCTTGCTTTTTCGATGATCCAGCAGATGTTGGCAATTTGGTCTCTAGTTCCTCTTGCTTTTCTAAATCCAGCTTGAACAACTGGAAGTTCATGGCTCACATATTGCTGAAGCCTGGCTTGGAGAATTTTGAGCATTACTTTACTAGCGTGTGAGATGAGTGAAATTGTGTGGTAATTTGAGCATTCTTTGGCACTGCCTTTCTTTGGGATCAGAATGAAAACTGACCTTTTCCAGTCCTGTGGCCACTGCTGAGTTTTCCAAATTTGCTGGCATATAGAGTGCAGCACTTTCACAGCATCATCTTTCAGGATTTGAAATAGCTCAACTGGAATTCCATCACCTCCACTAGCTTTGTTCGTAGTGATGCTTTGTAACGTCCACTTGAGTTCACATTCCAGGATGTCTGGCTCTAGGTCAGTGATCACACCATCGTGATTATCTGGGTCGTGAAGATCTTTGTTGTACAGTTCTTCTGTGTATTCTTGCCACCTCTTCTTAGTATCTTCTGCTTCTGTTAGGTCCATACCATTTCTGTTCTTTATCGAGCCCATCTTTGCATGAAATGTTCCCTTGGTATCTCTGATTTTCTTGAAGTGATCTCTAGTCTTTCCCATTCTGTTGTTTTCCTCTATTTCTTTGCACTGATTCCTGAGGAAGGCTTTCTTATCTCTTCTTGCTATTCTTTGGAACTCTGCATTCAGATGCTTATATCTTTCTTTTTCTCCTTTGCTTTTTGTTTCTCTTCTTTTCACAGCTATTTGTAAGGCCTCCTCAGACAACCGCTTTTTCCTCTTTTAATTTATTTTCCATGGTGATGGTCTTGATCCCTGTCTCCTGTACAATATCACTAACCTCCGTCCATAGTTCATCGGGCACTCTGTCTATCAGATCTAGGCCCTTAAATCTATTTCTCACTTCCACTGTATAATCATAAGGGATTTGATTTAGGTCATACCTGAATCGTCTAGTACTTTTCCCTACTTTCTTCAATTTCAGTCTGAATTTGGCAATAAGGAATTCATGATCTGAGCCACAGTCAGCTCCTGGTCTTGTTTTTATTGACTGTATAGAGCTTTTCCATATTTGGCTGCAAAGAATATAATCAATCTGATTTTGGTGTGGACCATCTGGTGATGGCCATGTGTAGAGTCTTCTCTTGTGTTGTTGGAAGAGGGTGTTTGCTATGACCAGTGCATTTTCTTGGCAAAACTCTATTAGTCTTTGCCCTGCTTCATTCTGTACTCCAAGGCCAAGTTTGCCTGTTACTTCAGGCGTTTCTTGACTTCCTACTTTTGCATTCCAGTCCCCTATAATGAAAAGGACATCTTTTTTGGGTGTTAGTTCTAAAAGGTCTTGTAGGTCTTCATAGAACCAGCGCATTTAGCTTGGGCGGCTGTGACCAGCACATTTAGCGCGGGCAGCTACCCCATGTCTGAAGTCAAGGGCAGAAGCCAGGAAGACCCCATGCCCAAGAGGAGGCAGCCAAGAGGAGTTATCCCACGTCTGATGTCAGAGGCAGTGCCCCAGAGTGCCAGGCTGCCATGGCACAGGAACAGCCGAGAGGCGCTACCCCACATCCGAGGTCAGAGGCGACAGCTGGGAGGAGCTACCCTACCTCCGAGGTCAGGGGCGGCAGCCGAGGGGAGCTACCCTGCGTCCAAGGTTAGGGTCAGCAGCCCAGAGGAGCTACCCAATGTCTGAGGCCAGGGGCGGCAGCCCGGAGAAGCAACCCCACCTCCAAAGAGCAGTGGCTGCATTGGCACAGGAGGGCCTAGAGGAGCTATTCCACGTTCAAGGTCAGAAGGGGCGGCAGTGAGGAGATACCCCTCGTCCAAGGTAAGGAGCAGCGGCTGTGCTTTGCTAGAGCATCCGTGAAGAGATACCCCATGCCCAAGGTAAGAGAAACCCAAGTAAGACGGTAGGTGTTGCAAGAGGGCATCAGAGGGCAGACACACTGAAACCATACTCACAGAAAACTAGTCAATCTAATCACACTAGGACCACAGCCTTGTCTAACTCAATGAAACTAAGCCATGCTCATAGGGCCACCCAAGATGGGCGGGTCATGGTGGAGAGGTCTGACAGAATGTGGTCCACTGGAGAAGGGAATGGCAAGCCACTTCAGTATTCTTGCCCTCAGAACCCCATGAACAGTAAGAAAAGGCAAAATGTTAGGATACTGAAAGAGGAAGTCCCCAGGTCAGTAGGTGCCCAATATGCTACTGGAGATCAGTGGATAAATAACTCCAGAAAGAATGAAAGGATGGAGCCAAAGCAAAAACAATACCCAGTTGTGGATGTGACTGGTGATAGAAGCAAGGTCCGATGCTCTAAAGAACAATATTGCATAGGAACCTGGAATGTCAGGTCTATGAAACAAGGCAAATTGGAAGTGGTTAAACAAGAGATGGCAAGAGTGAACATCAACATTCTAGGAATCAGCGAACTAAAATGGACTGGAATGGGTGAATTTAATTCAGATGACCATTATATCTACTACTGCAGGCAGGAATCCCTCAGAAGAAATGGAGTAGCCATCATGGTCAACAAGAGTTTGAAATGCAGTACTTGCAGTTAAGATTACAACCCCTTAATCCTACCCAGCACTGGACATGCTGGAGATCTTGGGGACGCTCAAACTCTAGTCCAGGGGTCCCAGGAGATCAACCTGCCTTGACCTGCCTAGGGATCTGGTCCTCGAAAGGTTGTCATGCCTCAACCTGCTTGAGGATCTGCCAGTCCCAAGGGTCCCAGGAGATTGTCGTGCCTTGACCTGCCCAGGGATCCAATCTCTAGGAGGCTGTCATGTTTTAGCCTGCCTGGGGATCTGCACCCTGGCCCAGGGACACCTGGCTCTCAGATTGCAACAGTACTGGTAGGATAAGCTTCAGAAAGACTCACCTGTAAGGAAGTCCACCCATGAAAGTAGAAGGAAGCCTATTAGTTGTGGGACTGTGCCCAGTCTCAACAATAACTCAGGAGCCCAACGAGAACCCCATTGCTTTTCTGGAAAGGCTAAAAGAGGCCCTCCAAAAGTTTACTAATCTGGATTTAGACCCTGCTACCTCTTTAGATGAGATGGTCCAGACAGCCACCAATACCTTTTATAACAGAGAACAGGAGAAGGAGGCCAAGGCCCACGAGAGTGAGAGAAGGAAAGAGACAAGGCATGCCCAGATGCTGGCCGCCCTCCAGAGAAGCCCTATGGCAAACCCCGAGTCACTGAAGGACAAGGCACTAGGCAAATGCCTAATCTGTAGACAGGTGGGGCACTGGGCCAAAGAGTGTCCAAACTCTGACAAGTATTCTAGAACAGCTTGCCACAAATGCCATCACCTGGGACATCGGTTGGCACTCTGCCCTGGGGACCCAAGAGCCTCAAGGTCAAGCACCAAGCCTTCCCTCACAATGGTTCAACAGGACTGAAGTGGCCTGCTCCAGCCAGACCACCTGTTACACATAACCATCACGGGGCTGGAGCCAAGGGTGCAACTGGATGTTGCAGGTAGATCCAAGAATTTCTTGGTTGACACAGGGGCTACCTACTCTGTCTTGATTTCCTACTCCGGAGCCTTCTCCTCCCAAATCTGTACCATTTTGGGTGCTACAGGAAAAGCAACTACTAAAAGATTCACCCAAGCATTTCTTTATTGTTAGGATGGACAAATATTTTCCCACCAGTTTCTGGTGGTCCTTGAGTGTCCTACTCCCTTATTGGGAAGACATACACTCACTAAATTGGGGACCACCCTTGTGACGAGAAGTTTTTCAGCCCCTAAAGCTCTACAGCTCCTGGTTACTACTAAAGAACCCATTACACCCTCTCCAACAGAGAGGGACCAAAAACTATGGGAGGACAAAATTAACCCTCAGGTTTGGGACCAGGAAATTCCTGGATGAGCCCACCAAGCTGAACCGGTCATTGTTGTCCTCCGAGATCCAACTCGGTTTCCTAACTGGAAACAATATCCCCTCAAAAGAGAGGCTTGTGAGGTACTACAGCCTTTAATAAATAAATTCCTTGCTTGTGGGCTATTGGTCCCCACCAGTTCTCCATGTAACACCCCAATCCTCTCAGTAAAGAAACAAGATGGAACCTGGCGAATGGTTCAAGATCTCTGGATCATAAATGAAGCTGCAGTCCCCCTCCATCCCACAGTACCCAATCCCTATGTAATCTTGAGAGAAATCCCACCCAGTGCCAAATGGTTTACAGTCTTGGATCTCAAAGATGCTTTTTTTTTTTTTTTTTTGCATACTACTGGCTAAAGAATCCAACATCTTTTTTCCTTTGAGTGGGAGGCCCCAGGAGAAAAAAACCAACAGATGACTTGGACAGTATTACCTCAGGGGTTCAGAGATAGCCCCCACCTGTTTGGACAGGCCCTTAGCCAGGATCTCCTAGATCTGGACCTGGGAACTAATGGGAAAATATTATAATATGTAGATGACCTACTAATCTGTCCTCCAGATGAGAAAAGTGCCCAACAACATGCAATTCAGGTTCTAAACTTTTTGGCAGAAAGGGGATATAAAGTCTCCCATGCTAAGGTACAAATTGTTGAGACAGAAGTCACTTACCTGGGAGTTCAGATTACACACAGGTCCAGGAGGCTGTCCTCTGATCAGGTACAAGGAATCCTCCAGTTGTCCTCCCCCACGACTCGAGAACAATTACAAGCTTTCCTGGGGCTAACTGGGTATTGTAGGATCTGGATACCCAACTATAGTCTAATTGTCCAGCTCTTATATGAAAGCTTGAAGAGACAAGATGATTCAGTCCCACTGATGTGGGAAACTCCTCAAAAGAAGGCAGAGGCTACACTAAAACAGGCCTTAACTCAGGCACCTGCCTTGAGGTTGCCAGACACAGAAAAAGCATTACAACTTTATGTCCATAAAAGAGAAGGAATAGCCTTGGGAGTGTTAATTCAAAGGTTGGGATCTGAGCCCCAGCCTGTAGCTTACTTATCCAAGAGACTCAATCCAACTGCCTGAGGCTGGCCCCCCTGCCTTTGAAATCTTGCATCTATTGCAATCATGATAGAAGATGCTTTAAAACTCTCCTTTGGAGGCAAAATAACTATTTTTACCAGCCACCAAGTAAAACAGCTTCTAAATGGGAGAGGCCATTTTTGGATGTCTGATCAAAGAATCCTCAGATATCAAGTAATGCTGATGGAAAATCCAGAACTCACTATATCCCCTTGTGAGGTTCTTAACCCAACCATCCTCCTGCCTACCCCCGAGGGCTCTCTCTCTCCTTTCACTCTTGTCTAGAAACCTTGGACCACTGGACAATACCCCAAGAGGGATTGTCAGAAGATCCTCTGACCAATCCTGAGGAAATCTGGTACATTGATGGAAGCAGCTTTGTCTAGTCTCCAATTTTAAGACCATAGAGGCTAAGCCTCTGCCACCAGGTACTTCAGCCCAGTTAGCTGAGCTCATAGCCCTGACTCGAGCTTTAGAGCTGGGAAAAGGAAAAAGAATAGCCATTTACACTGACTCCAAGTATGCCTTTCTGGCGCTACATGCATATGTGGCTAATTGGAAAGAAAGGGACCACTTGACCACCTGAGGGTCTCAAATCAAATATGGTGATCAAATTCTTAGGCTCTTGGAGGCAGTCCATCTGCCCACTGAAGTTTCAGTCTTCCACTGTAAAGGACACCAAAAAGTGAGCACGGAAGTGGCACGAGGAAACCAAGCAACTGATCAGGCAGCTAAGAGAGCAGCATTACAGAACCATGACCTAATAGGGGTTTCCACCTTAGTTCCACAGACTAATTTGCCAGAAACTCCTTCATATACTGAAGGTGAGACTATTAAAGCTAAGAGTGAGGGCTTTCAAGAAGATTATATGGGGTCGTTCCAAAAGGAGGGACTCCTTTTTCTGCCTGGGAACCCCCAATGGAAGTTGGTTAACTCCTTACATGCCACCACTCATTTAGGGGAAAAGGCCCTCCAAAAATTACTAGAAAGGTCCTTCAGAGGAACAGGCCCCCAAACAAATATAAGGCAAGTGGTCTCCTCTTGCCCGACTTGCCAATTAAACAACCCCCAAGGAGCTCAAAGACCCCAGTTGGCCCAGCCCATCCAACAACGTGGGACCTACCCAGGAGAAGATTGACAGATTGACTTCACCCAGATGCCAGTTTCTCAAGGATATATATATATATATATATATGTATATACCTATTAGTCATGATAGATACACTCACAGTATGGATTGAAGGCTTTCCCACTCTGACTGAGTAGGCTGCTGCTGCTGCTGCTAAGTCGCTTCAGTCGTGTTCGACTCTGTATGACCCCATAGACGGCAGCCCATCAGGCTCCACCGTCCCTGGGATTCTCCAGGCAAGAACACTGGAGCAGGTTGCCATTTCCTTCTCCAATGCATGAAAGTGAAAAGTGAAAGTGAAGTCGCTCAGTCGTGTCTGACTCTTAGTGACTCCATGGACTGCAGCCCACCAGGCTCCTCCATCCATGGGATTTTCCAGGCAAGAGTACTGGAGTGGGGTACCATGAGAAGGCTGAGGAGGTGGTAAAAAAACTCCTCCATGAAGTCATTCCAAGATTTGGTCTGCCCAGGTCATTACAAAGTGACAATGGAACATCATTTACTTCTAAGGTTACCCAAGGGGTCTCTAAAGCATTGGGCATTACTTATTACCTCCATTGTGCCTGGAGGCCTCAATCTTCAGGAAAAGTAGAAAGAGCCAACCAATTCTTAAAATCAGTGATAAAAAAGATAACCCAGGAGACCTCCCTGGGATGGAAGGAAGCTTTATCAATAGCTCTCCTCTGCACCTGTATTGACCCTAAGGAACAGGTTGGTCTTAGTCCTTATGAGCTGCTATATAGGAGACCTTTTGTTTATGTCAATGACCTCTTTCTAGATCCAGAGTTTCAGACCCTCCAGTCTTATACCATGGCCACTGGACAATTCCAACAGGATATATGCTTGTGGGGTATGAACCAGGACCTAAAAGATTCTAAGGAGTCACCACTATATGTTCCAGGGTCTGAAGTCCTAGTTGAAGTCTGGAAAGATGGGTCCCCAAAGGCTGAACTCCAGCGCACATGGTAGGGCCCCTACCCTGTAATACTTTCTACCCCCACAGCAGTCAAGGTACCAGGACATGCCTCCTGGATTCACTACTCACAAGTCAAGCCATGGAAGAAAACAGAAGCAGAGTAATAAGTATTGAGTAATACACCTGTGAGCCCCTGGGAGATCTCAGATACCTATTCAGAACTACAAATAAGTGCCATTCTAATGAACACCCCCAAAATCTGGTTTCTGGAGACACGATTTCTCAGAGTCTGAGTGAACCCCGGGAGTTTCTGAAGGACAGGGAGGCCTGGCGTGCTGTGATTCATGGGGTTGCAAAGAGTCGGACACAACTGAGCGACTGAACTGAATGCCCCTACTAGTCCTTTTTACACCATACTGATGCTGCTTGTGATTGTTCCATGCATGATCAATTGTCTAACCTGTTTTCTCTCTGCTCAGGTCAACAAGCTAAAACATGGTGGTGCTAGTTCAACAAAGGTACAAAACTACAGCCGACCATGGAAAATATCACTCACCCTTAGATGGACACTACTATGAGGACTCTGAGGCCTGAGACTAGCAAGTGGGCGAGGCCCAGTGCCCCTTACCATCCCAGTTCAGCAGGAAGTAGCCAGAAAGACCTCAACGCCCCTATTCCCAAAGAATTGGGCCTCCCATCTCTTGAGGGGGCAATGTTAGGTACTTAGAATAGGGAAAAGGAGGCCAAAATGGCGGTGGCTTAAAGACAGGGAAGGGAAAAGCCCATGAAAGTAGAACAAAGGAAGGTCAAAGGAAGGTCTGAGGACCAAATTAAAGACCTCAGGAAGAGCAAACAGCACTCTTGGCTAAGCCCAATTTGCATAGGGCAGGCCCAGGAGGAGGAAAAAAACATATAAAAGGAGAAGCCAAAGCGCGCTCTTTCTCTCTCTCTCTCTCCCCACAGCCTGCATGCATTCTTTCTCTCTCACTCTCTCTCTCCCCCGCGTGCCTGCGGTCTTTCTTTCTCTTTCTCTCTCTTTCTTTCTCTTTCTCTCTCCCTCCCCCGTGCGCTGGAGCGCTCTTCCACTCTCTGCGTCTTTGGGTTGGCATGCCCTCACACTTCAAGGATAGATTCTCCTACTATCTTCTAAATAAAATAGAGGTGTAACACTGATTTGTCTAAGAGCTATAACATGGTTTGTCCAAGACCTGAGAGCTGTGATGCACCGAGGGCTTTAATGTCCATCACTCCAAATCTTTGTTGTGACAAGACAGAACCAAGGAGCATACACTCATGTGACACTATTAAGTTACTATCAAATAAAATTTTGTCTTTGAAAATTCCTTTAATCATTTTAAGATTCACCTACATAAAATAGATCAATTTTTCTATGAGTTAAATATTTTCCAAATATAAGGCAATTGCTTTAAAGGAACATTATCTATTTTCCCCTATGGATTAAAACTGCTGCAAATAAAAAAAGGTTGTAGATTTATGAAGAAGAAGGCATGACACAATCTATTCCAGTATTCTTGCCTAAAGAATCCCATGGACAGAGGAGCCTACTATGCTACAGTCCATGGATCACAGAGTCTCACATGACTGAAGCGACTTAGCATGCAAGCACAGACTTATGAAACTATCACAGAAATATTATTTTTGTAATTTTTTGGACATACTACTCATGTCAGCTAACATTTCTGAAGTATCAATATTTACTATATACTAAGCATTATTTTAAATCACATAACCATTGCAATTCTATAAAGTGGGTACATTTTATATAAACTGTTCTCATTTTATATATAAGGAAATATGAAATACAAAGTGATATAAAGCGCTATTTTTATATGATAAGTACTTGTCTGTATTTGAACCTTGACAATCTTGCTCAAGGTCTGTGCTCTTAGATGACATCTTTTAATGCCACTTTTCTGCATTAAGAGAATAAACTATATTTCATTAATAAAATGTGATTTCTTACATTTCTTTAATAATATTTCATTAATATCAAATTAATATAAATGTGGCTTAAAAGGCATATTGATGAAGGACAATATGGCATTCTAATTGTAAAAAATGCACTGGATACTGCCTCAAAGCAGCCCTCAAGATGATCTCACTATTAGAGGCATAAAACTTATACATTGGTATGTTGCTTTATAAAAATTGTATTTGCCATCATTATGAATGATAGTGATTCCATTGGAGAGTTTAAAACTACTCCAAATGCATTTATGAAGAAAAAAAAAAAGTAACTAGAGGTAGCTTCTTATTTCAGTGGAAGATTGATTTGTATAATCAGAAAAAGGATATGTAGTCATGTCATAGGTACAGGCTTCAGGCATGGCTTAGAAATGTTATTTTTATAAGTTATTAAATTGCTCCTGTACTGGTATTTCCATTATCTTCATAAAATCTTACCTTAGTAAATTATGTGCTGTTTCTTTCATTTAGTAAAGTAAAAATGTGTAGACAAAAATATAAGAAATTAATATTTCAAAAATTTTGTTGCAACATAAGACTTAAAACATAGCATCTGCTTCAATTTTGTTAGTAATCCAGTTGGTTATTTTTATTCCTGTTAAATTCAGTTGCTAGTAAATTACACATGGGAGCAACAAAAATATGATAGTATTACCTTTCTGTTAACACTCTAAGTGTCCTTACAGGAGTAATAAATACTTATTCTTGTCACACAACCTGACAGCATAGATTTTTTTTTAAATTTCCAATTTCAAAGAATATGTGATTATTTCCATAAACAGTACTGTTAAAAGTCCATCCAATTAACAAATCTTTGAAATACTTCTACATTTTACTTTGTTAAACATGGATCCAACCTATGAGTCATAAAGACATGTATGCTGCTATTATTTCCAAGTAGAAACATAGAAATTTAAAATTTGCATAGACTTTTGAAACAACTCCTTTGTGGCTCAGCTGGTAAAGACTCTGCCTGCAATGTGGGAGATCTCGGTTCAGTCCCTGGGTTGGGAAGATCCCTTGGAGAAGGGAAAGGCTACCCACTCCAGTATTCTGGCCTGGAGAATTCCATGGACTGTATAGTCCACGAGGTCACAAAGAGTAGGACATAATGGAGTGATTTTCACTCTCTTTGAAACAACTAATCCAGTCACATCATTTTATTGAAGATGAATTTTGTACAACCTGAGTACAAGAATGTAAAAAAAAAAAAGTGTCAGGGTCACTGGCATATGTGCCTTGAGCTAGCTTGCTCTACCTGGGAATGCCACTTGCTCTATGAAAGTGATATTGCACTTGGATATAACACTTACAATAGTTAAACTTGCTAATGATAAACACAGTAATTATTTATATATATATATATATATATATATATATACACATATACATATATGTATACACACACACACACACACATATATATAGGCTAGTTACAAGTTTTTAAGCATATTTATTTATACTTTCTGTTCATTTCTTAAGATGAAATAGGTAGACCAAATGTCATCTTAGAATCATTTTCTACTCCATAATTCTAAGTATAATATATGTATGCTTTTTTTCTAGTAATAAGCAGGTAGTATATTTAGTTATATTTATAATGTTTAAGCATGTATATATCCATATTCTGTAACCTCTATCTCAAATATCATCATATTTCTATAAATAATTACACAAGGTTTTCATTAACACAAATTAGACTTTACTATTTAAAGTACCCATTTCACTTTAAACAATCAATTAATCTTGTATTTCCCAATTTCTTCATCCATAAACTCTTGAAATGCAGATTATGTTGCAAGATTGTTGACATTATTACCTACATTTATTCCTTAATTCATCAGGTACTTACTATTTCATTCTAGGTGATGAATACATTTCTGGGTATTGGGAATACAGTAATGAACTAGAAAGACAATATCAGAAGCATAAGTAATATAAAATATAAAAACAATTACAAATTGCTAAGATATATATTACCATTATTGAGCTAACATTCTAGAATTAGCAAAATTAGTCATATAGATAATTGTTTTATTTTTTAAAGGTAAATCTTTGGTAGCTCAGATGGTAAAAGTCTGCCTGCAATGCAAGAGACCCCAGGTTTGATCCTTGGGTCAGAAAGATACCCTGGAGAAGGGAATGGCTACTCATTCCAATATTCCTGCCTGGAGAATTCCATGGACAAAGTGGCCTGGTGGACTAGAGTCCATGATGTCCCAAAGAGTTGTGCACAAATGAGAGACTCTTATTTTCACTTTCAGGACTTTGAAAACAGATTTTATTGCCTACAATGCTATACATTCTCTAGAAGGGACAATTCTTATAAATACATTCTTTGTCACCTGAAGTAGCCTACATGTTTCTGTTTTTAGTTTATAGACTGTAACTCCAGGCAAAATGTTAAACAAACTTTGTTTCTTACAACAGGTTACTTGTTCTTTGCACTTTATAGTAAGACATTATAAGAAAAAGATCAGCAGAAGCAGAATTGAACTGCCTATAAGCTGAAATAAAAGAAATATTAAAGGTATTAAGAATCCACAATTTTGTGACAACAACTGTTTCAGTACCTACCAAGTAAGAAATATATCTGACAAAGTCTTTGAGACAAGGGCCTATTAAGATTCAGTCAAAATCAATCTATGGGTAATTAGCTGAACACCGAACACTGTTGTTCTCCCTGGCTTAATGTAGCTCACCAGTAAAGGAGTGCCAAGGATAGAGTAAGTGAGAAAATAGTGTCGGATGGAAAATTAAATCCAAGACATAACGATGGGTGTGGTTATAGGCCAAAAGAATTAACTAGAAGCAAACACATTCAGTTCAGTTCAGTTCAGTCGCTCAGTCATGTCCGACTCGTTGCAATCCCATGGACTGCAGCATGCCAGGCTTCCCTGTTCATCACCAACTCCTGGAGTTTACTCAGACTCATGTTCATTGAGTTGGCGATGCCATCCAAACATCTCATTCTCTGTTGTCCCCTTCTCCTCCTGCCTTCAATATTTCCCAGTATCAGGGTCTTTTCCAATGAGTCAGTTCTTCACATCAGGTGGCCGAAGTATTGGAGTTTCAGCTTCAGCATCTGTCCTTCCAATGAGTATTTAGGACTGATTTTCTTTAGGGTGAACTGGTTGGATCTCTTGGATGACTACTAAATATTTTAGAGGATTCTACTTCCAAAGAAACCATGATTTGAAACTAAAGTGTTTTTGAATGTACCAACTTTAATATCCTAAAGCACTAAACTGGTATAATAGGAAATAGAATACAAAAGCTTTACAGTATTATGGGAAGTTAATTCCAATACCTATTTCAAAAGTGTCCATGGTGAATTGTTGGAGATTGTGTTTTTGCAAGGTCTGGGACTTAGGAAAATGGGCATGTTTGAAGGAAAACAGCCCTAGAAGGTAGAGATAGTATATCTTTCCCAAGAATTAGTGATTTATCTACAAAAAGTTATTCCCACATAGTAAAGATAAAGCCTTTTTGCTTCCCTCACAGAGAGGTGTTTACATTCTAGGCTAAGTAAGTGCTCTCTTTCAAAGAGATAGTGGGTGATGTGCTGACAGCTCCATAAAAGCTGAGTATCTTTTAAAAATTGGTTTCCCTGTCCTCTGTTTAACACCATCTGTGCAGGTCACATCTGACCCACATTGTATTGCCTATTAGATTTGGGCCATGAAAAACCAATGAAAACTGCTGCTATGACTGCAGTTTTTGACTGGCTGGTCCAAGAGTCCTATGACTTTCTGTCAGAATACTGTGTCAGACTGACCTGTTATCTGGAAAGTGGGATAAAATCTTAGGGCCTCCACATTTTCTAGTGTAACAAGAGTAATGGTCCAGGAGATTTCTCCTGAAGGGAAGACTCAAGGTCTAATCAATGACTCTTCTCCATAGCTATTCCATGGGGGTCTTCATATTATCTGACCAGCGGAATAGCATAATTGCTATGAAATACATGATTATTTATTTCCTTTCTTCTCTTTTTTTTTTTGAACAGAAATTTTATTGCAGTTATTTCAGCGGTGCTTCATTATTGTATCTTGAGTGTACTGAGGATATATTGTTCAGTATCTATGTTCTTGTACCATATATATCTGGAATATGTATCCCTAACGGATAGTAGACTTGGAGCTAGATGTAGTTATTAAATGGTTTTAGAAGACTGTCTTCCTTGTATGAGGATTTGAGGACCTTCTATATGTTGCAAGAAATCATCAAATAGATAAAGAGATGAAGATTCCACATTATGGTTGGTATTATTAACTCTTCATTAAAAATTATTTTCTTCTATGGTAAAATCCTAGCCTATAATAATATCTATCTTCCCTTATAATTAAATGGGAATCATGACTGTACTTTAGCAGTAAATATGCACCAATATTTGATGTGCCGATTTTTGAACCAAGATTTTTGAGATACATGTGTACCCCTACCACCACTGCAAACACAAGCTCTCCCACAAAACAGGGGCAGATTACCACGTATTTCTAAGAGACGATGGAGCCATAATGTCAAATGAGCTCAAATATTCGATTCACAGCATAAAATGTCTCCTGTCATCTAGGAATGCCTGGATGTTTTGGACTACTACATGAACATAAAATAACAGTATATTATATTAAGCTTCCACCTGTTTATAGTTTGTTCGTCATAGTGCCTGGGGTTACTGCTGCCAAGTCGCTTCAGTCGTGTCCAACTCTGTGCGGCCCCATGGACTGCAGCCTACCAGGCTCCTCCGTCCATGGGATTGTCCAGGCAAGAGTACTGGAGTGGGTTGCCATTGCCTTCTCTGCCTGGGGTTAACCTAACTATAAAATGTTGCACCCTAATAAGATAACAGACCAATCTAATATGTCTTCAGTTTTAAACTATTTTTCTGAAGGTCCCTGTATCAACTCTGTATATAAAGGGGTTTTATAAGACAGATCACTTTTTTGAGTCTCCGAAGGATTATTAACAGTATAATTAGTTGATTTTACTTTGCCAGAAACTACATTGGGAGAGATAGAACTCTTATACATTCCAAACTGATTTTACTACAATAATATTAATATACTGTTTAATAACACCCTAAATAATTAATAATTTTGCCTTTGTATAAAATAGATCAATTTTTAAATTTTATTTTGGTTCTTAAAATGAAGATTGCAATTTTGTTTATCTTGAGAAAATATAGGTTTATCTGCCCAGAAGCAGTCTCTTAGACTACTAGAGTACGTATTTAAGAAATAAGAATGTGAAGGATTCACTTACCAGGGCAGATCAGCTCTTTCAACTCAAATGATCAGTCCCACAAACATAATTGGTTTATAAGCAATATTAACTCTAGAAAATGACCATAAAACAATGTAATCTTCTGATATTTCCTTCTATCTTGGCAAAGTACAAGTGTATGAGAATCTTCTAAGAGTTAAAATCATTTACTTTTTATGTCACTGCTTTTCCTGTTAAAATGTTTGCCCAAAAGGTCTTTAGTATTTCCTTCACATTGATTAGAAACTCTAAAATGTAAGGTCTAAGGACCCTCATATCAGTGTAAACGTAGTTCTTCCATACTTGATATTTAATATAATGTTGTCAAATCTCTTTATTCACAGTATAATTTCAAGGAAGCTTTATCAATATTTTCCCCTATGATTATTATAATACACTGAAAGGCCAAAATCTTTTCTTTTTTGTAAAGTCACATATGGTTATGAAAGAAAGAAAAAAGTACATATATTTTTAGAAAAGGTTAGGCAATTGAAAGTTTAGAGAACACATATCCAAAGTTTTGACCATCACTAACCTCAAATAAGGTGTCAAAGCTTTGGAAGACTAACATTAACCACTCATACTTCCAAATAAAAAAGCATCAAGTCCATGGGTAGAGAGAACAGGAAATTTCTTTCATCTAAGAAGTCATATATCAATGTCTTCAGGTCAGAAAGAAGCAATCGTGAAACATTTCTTATAGTCTGAAGTTTTCCTTTAATCCATTCCAGTCACTTCTATGTTAGAAAAATGAGTTACTTGTGGTCAAACTCCATCAAATGCAACAGAAGTAATTTCTTACTGCTAGCAATGAAGTTCAAGTGGACGAACACCATGAATATGGATCAAATAAGAAGGATATTACGGAAAAGGGAAGTGATCATTTTATATAACAGTAAAGCTAATATTTTCCTTATCTGAACTTAGAACATATTAACAGTCTCCTATTTAATGAATTGGAAACAAGATTAAGTATTAAAGTAAACTCTGATTCAATAATTTAGGGAACCACAAATGTTAGGCAAAATGGTTCATTTCATTCTCTGTGGTTTGGAAAATCTACACTTGTCAAGGATACAAACATTGTTATTTCTTTGCTCCAGAAAAGTGATTGTTGATAGAAGTATCTAACTAGTCAGTATCAATTATTTAGTGTAGACTGTCAACAGAGTAGGCTTATGGAGATTTAGAGTAGAAGAAAACTTATTTACTGATACTGAGTTTTTGAAAAAGTTTCTTTTTTTTTTTGGTTGTTGTTGGGCCATCGATCTGTGCTTCTTTTTTAAATATAAATTTATTTATTTTAATTGGAGGCTAATTACTTTACAATATTGTATTGGTTTTGCCATACATCAACATGAATCTGCCACAGGTGTACACGTGTTCCCCATCTTAAACCCCCGTCCCGCCTCTCTCCACATACCACCCCTCTGAGTCATCCCAGTGCACCAGCCCAGAGCATATTGTATCATGTGTCAAACCTGGACTGGAGATTCATTTCACATATGATATTATACGTGTTTCAGTGCCATTCTCCCAAATCATCAAACCGTCGCTCTGTCCCACAGAGTCAAAAAGACTGTTCTATACAGCTGTGTCTCTTTTGCTGTCTCTCATACAGGGTTATCATTACCATCTTTCTAAATTCCATATATATGCTTTAGTACACTGTATTGGTGTTTTTCTTTCTGGCTTACTTAACTCTGTATAATAGGCTCCAGTTTCATCCATCTCATTAGAACTGATTCAAATGTATTCTGTTAATGGCTAAGTAATACTCTATTGTGTATATGTACCACAGCCTTCTTATCCATTCGTCTGCTGATGGACATCTAGGTTGCTTCCATGCCCTGGCTATTATAAACAGTGCTGTGATGAACATTGGGGTACACGTGTCTCTTTCAATTCTGGTTTCCTCAGTGGGTATGCCCAGCAGTGGGATTGCTGGGTCATAAGGCAGTTCTATTTCCAGTTTTTTAAGGAGTCTCCACACTGTTCTCCATAGTTGCTGTACTAGTTTGCATCCCCACCAACAGTGTAAGAGGGTTCCCTTTTTCTACACCCTCTTCAGCATTTATTGTTTGTAGACTTTTGGATAGCAGCCATTCTGACTGGTGTGAAATGGTACCTCATTGTGGTTTTGATTTGCATTTCTCTGATAATGAGTGATGTTGAGCATCTTTTAATGTGCTTGTTAGCCATCCATATATCTTCTTTGGAGAAATGTCTATTTAGTTCTTTGGCCCATTTTTTGGTTGGGTCGCTTATTTTTCTGGAATTGAGCTGCAGGAGTTGCTTGTATATTCTTGAGATTAATCCTTTGTCAATTGCTTCATTTGCTATTATTTTCTCCCATTCTGAAGGCTGTCTTTTCACCTTGCTTATAGTTTCCTTTGTTGTGCAGAAGCTTTTAATTTTAATTAGGTCCCATTTGTTTATTTTTCCATTTATTTCCAACATTCTGGGAGGTGGGTCATAGAGGATCTTGCTGTGATTTATGTTGGAGAGTGTTTTGCCTATGTTCTCCTCTAGCATTTTTATAGTTTCTGGTCTTACATTTAGATCTTTAATCCATTTTGAGTTTATTTTTGTGTATGGTGTTAGAAAGTGTTCTAGTTTCATTCTTTTAGAAGTGGTTGACCAGTTTTCCAAGCACCACTTGTTAAAAAGATTGTCATTTCTCAATTGTATATGCTTGCCTTCTTTGTCAAAGATAAAGTGTCCATAGGTGTGTGGGTTTATCTCTGGGCTTTCTATTTTGTTCCATTGATTTATATCTCTGTCTTTGTGCCTGTACCATACTGTCTTGATGATTGTGGCTTTGTAGTAGAGCCTGAAGTCAGGCAGGTTGATTCCTCCAGTTCCATTCTTCTTTCTCAAGATTGCTTTGGCTATTTGAGTTTTTTTGTCTTTCCATACAAATTGTGAAATTATTTGTTCTAGCTCTGTGAAAAATACCATTGGTAGTTTCATAGGGATTGCACTAAATCTATAGATTGCTTTGGGTAGTATACTCATTTTCACTATAGTTATTCTTCCGATCCATGAATAGAGTATATTTCTCCAAATATTAGTGTCCTTTTCAATTTCTTTCACCAGTGTTTTATAGTTTTCTATATATAGGTCTTTTGTTTCTTTAGGTAGATATATTTCTAGGTATTTTATTCTTTTCATTGCAATGGTGAATGTAATTGTTTCCTTAATTTCTCTTTCTATTTTCTCATTATTAGTGTACAGGAATGCAAGGGATTTCTCTGTGTTGATTTTATATCCTGCAACTCTATTATATTCATTGATTCAGTTCAGTTCAGTCACTCAGTCGTATTCAACTCTTTGAGACCTCATGAAATGCAGTACATCAGGCCTCCCTGTACATCACCAACTCCTGGAGTTCACTCAAACTCATGTCCATCGAATCGGTGATGCCATCCAGCCATCTCATCCTCTGTTGTCCCCTTCTCCTCCTGCCCCCAATCACTCCCAGCATCAGAGTCTTTTCCAATGACTCAACTCTTCGCATGAGGTGGCCAAAGTACTGGAGTTTCAGCTTTACCATCATTCCTTCCAAAGAACACCCAAGACTGATCTCCTTTAGAATGGACTGGTTGGATCTCCTTGCAGTCCAAGGGACTCTCAAGAGTCTTCTCCAACACCACAGCTCAAAAGCATCAATTCTTCAGTGCTCAGCCTTCTTCACAGTCCAACTCTCACATCCATACATGACCATAGGAAAAACCATAGCCTTGACTAGAGAGACCTTTGTTGGCAAAGTAATGGCTCTGCTTTACTATGCTATCTAGGTTAGTCATAACTTTCCTTCCAAAGAGTAAGCATCTTTTAATTTCATGGCTGCAATCACCATTTGCAGTGATTTTAGAGCCCCCCAAAATAAAGTCTGACACTGTTTCCACTGTTTCCCCTGTTTCCCCATCTATTTGCCATGAAGTGATGGGACCAGATGCCATGATCTTCGTTTTCTGAATGTTGAACTTTAAGCCAACTTTTTCACTCTCCTCTTTCAGTTTTATCAAGAGGCTTTTTAGTTCCTCTTCACTTTCTGCCATAAGGGTGGTGTCATCTGCATATCTGAGGTTATTGATATTTCTCCTGGCAATCTTGATTCCAGCTTGTGCTTCTTCCAGCCCAGCGTTTCTCATGATGTACTCTGCATATAAGTTAAATAAGCAGGGTGACAATATACAGCCTTGATGTACTCCTTTTCCTATTTGGAACCAGTCTGTTGTTCCATGCCCAGTTCTAACTGTTGCTTCTGGACCTGCATATAGGTTTCTCAAGAGGCCAGTCAGGTGGTCTGGTATTCCCATCTCTTTCAGAATTTTTCACAGTTTATTGTGATCCACACAGTCAAAGACTTTGTAATAGTCAATAAAGCAGAAATAGATGTTTTTCTGGAAGTCTCTTGCCTTTTCCATGATCCAGCAGATGTTGGCAATTTGATCTCTGGTTCCTCTGCCTTTTCTAAAACCAGCTTGAACATCTGGAAGTTCATGGTTCGCGTATTGCTGAGGCCTGGCTTGGAGAATTTTGAGCATGACTTTACTAGCGTGTGAGATGAATGCATTTGTGTGGTAGTTTGAGCATTCATTGATTAGCTCTAGTAATTTTCTGTTCTGGTTGAGTCTTCACGGTTTTCTATGTAGAGGGTCATGTCATCTGCAAACAGTGAGAGTTTTAGTTCTTTTCCAATTTGGATTCTTTTTATTTCTATATTTGCTCTGATTGTTGTGACCAAAACTTCCAAAACTATGCTGAATTGTAGTGGTGAAAATGGGCACCCTTGTCTTGTTCCTGACTTTAAGGGAAATGCTTTCTATTTTTCACCATTGAGGGTAACGTTTGCTGTGGGTTTGTCACATATAGCTTTTATTATGTTCAGGTATATTCCTTCTATTCCTGCTTTCTGGAGAGTTATTATTATAAATGGATGTTGAATTTTGTTAAAGGTTTTCTCTGCATCTATTGATATAATCATATGGCTTTTATTTTTCATTTTGTTAATATGGTGTATTACATTGACTGATTTGCAGATACTGAAGAATCCTTGCATCCCTGGGATAAAGCCCACTTGGTCATGATGTATGATCTTTTTAATGTGTTGCTTGATTCTGATTGCTAGAATTTTGTTAAGGATTTTTGTATCTATGTTCATCAGTGATATTGGCCTGTAGTTTTCTTTTTTTGTGGCATCTTTGTCAGGTTTTGGTATTAGGGTGATGGTGGCCTCATAGAATGAGTTTGGAAGTTTACCTTCCTCTGCAATTTTCTGGAAGAGTTTGAGTAGGATAGGTGTTAGCTCTTCTCTAAATTTTTGGTAGAATTCAGCTGTGAATCCGTCTGGACCTGGGCTTTTGTTTGCTGGAAGATTTCTGATTACAGTTTCAATTTCAGTGCTTGTGATGGGTCTGTTAATATTTTCTGTTTCTTCCTGGTTCAGTTTTGGAAAGCTGTACTTTTCTAAGAATTTGTCCATTTCTTCCAAGTTGTCCATTTTGTTGGCATATAATTGCTGATAGTAGTCTCTTATGATCCTTTGTATTTCTGTGTTGTCTGTTGTGATCTCTCCATTTTCATTTCTAATTTTATTGATTTAATTTTTCTCCTTTTTTTTCTTGATGTGTCTGGCTAATGGTTTGTCAATTTTATTTATCCTTTCAAAGAACCAGCTTTTGGCTTTGTTGATTTTTGCTATGGTCTGTTTTGTATTTATTTCTGCCCTAATTTTTAAGATTTCTTTCCTTCTACTAACCCTGGGGGTCTTCATTTCTTCCTTTTCTAGTTGCTTTACACGTAGAGTTAGGTTATTTATTTGACTTTTTTCTTGTTTCTTAAGGTATATATGTATTGCTATGAACCTTCCCCTTAGCACTGCTTTTACAGTGTCCCACAGGTTTTGGGTTGTTATGTTTTCATTTCCATTCATTTCTATGCATATTTTGATTTCTTTTTTGATTTCTTCTGTGATTTGTTGGTTATTCAGCAGCGTGTTGTTCAGCCTCCATATGTTGGAATTTTTAATAATTTTTCTGCTTTAATTGACATCTAATCTTACTGCATCATGGTCAGAAAAGATGCTTGGAATGATTTCAATTTTTTTGAATTTACAAAAGCTAGATTAATGGCCCAGAATGTAATCTATCCTGGAGGTTTCATGTGGACTTGAAAAAAAGGTGAAATTCATTGTTTTTGGGTAAAATGTCTTATAGATATCAATTAAGTCTAACTGGTATATTGTATCATTTAAGGTTTGTGTTTCCTTGTTAATTTTCTGTTTATTTGATCTATCCATAGGTGTGAGTGGGGTATTAAAGTTTCCCACTATTATTGTGTTATTGTGAATTTCCCCTTTCGTACTTGTAAGCATTTGTTTTACATATTGCAGTGCTCCTATGTTGGATGCATATATATTTATAATTGTTACATCTTCTTCTTGTATTGATCCTTTGATTATTATGTAGTGTCCTTCTTTGTCTCTTTTCACAGCCTTTGTTTTAAAGTCTATTTTATCTGATATGAGTATTCCTACTCCTGCTTTCTTTTGGTCTCTCTTTGCATGGAATATCTTTTTCCAGCCCTTCACTTTCAGTCTGTATGTGTCCCCTGTTTTGAGGGGGGGTCTCTTGTAGACAATATATATAGGGGTCTTGTGTTTGTATCCATTCAGCCAGGCTTTGTCTTTTGGTTGGGGCATTCAACCCACTTATGTTTAAGGTAATTATTGATAAGTATGATCCTGTTGCCATTTACTTTATTGTTTTGAGTTCAAGTTTATACACCCTTCTTTGTGTTTCCTGTCTAGAGAAGATCCTTTAGAATTTGTTGGAGAGCTGGTTTGGTGGTGCTGAATTCTCTCAGCTTTTGCTTGTCTGTAAAGCTTTTGATTTCTCCTTCATATTTGAATGATATCCTTGCTGGGTACAGTACTCTGGGCTGTAGGTTATTTTCTTTCATCACTTTAGGTATGTCCTGACATTCCCTTCTGGCCTGAAGAGTTTCTATTGATAGATCAGTTGTTATCCTTATAGGAATCCCCTTGTGTGTTATTTGTTGTTTTTCTCTTTTTGCTTTTAACATTTGTTCTTTGTGTTTTATCTTTGTTAATTTGATTAATATGTGTCTTGGGGTGTTTTGCCCTGAGTTTTTCCTGTCTGGGACTCTCTGGGTTTCTTGGACTTGGATAATTATTTGCTTCCCCATTTTAGGGAAGTTTTCAACTACTATCTCCTCAAGTATTTTCTCATGGTCTTTCTTTTTGTCTTTTTCTTCTGGGACTCATATGATTCAAATGTTGGGGCATTTAACATTGTCCCAGAGGTCTCTGAGATTGTCCTAATTTCTTTTAATTTGTTTTTCTTTTTTCCTCTCTGATTCATTTATTTCTAGAGATGGGAATACCAGGCCACCTGATCTGCCTCTTGAGAAATCTGTATGCAGGTCAGGAAGCAACAGTTAGAACTGGACATGGAACAACAGATTGGTCCCAAATAGGAAAAGGAGTATGTCAAGGCTGTATATTGTCACCCTGCTTATTTAACTTATATGCAGAGTACATCATGAGAAACACTGAACTGGAAGAAACACAAGCTGGAATCAAGATTGCCAGAAGAAATATCAATAACCTCCGATATGCAGATGACACCACCCTTATGGCAGAAAGTGGAGAGGAACTAAAAAGCCTCTTGATGAAAGTGAAAGTGGAGAGTGAAAAAGTTGGCTTAAAGCTCAACATTCAGAAAACGAAGATCATGGCATCCGGTCCCATCACTTCATGGCAAATAGATGGGGAAACAGTGGAAACAGTGTCAGACTTTATTTTTCTGGGCTCCAAAATCACTGCAGATGGTGACTGCAGCCATGAAATTAAAAGACGCTTACTCCCTGGAAGGAAAGTTATGACCAAACTAGATAGCATATTCAAAAGCAGAGACATTTCTTTGTCAACAAAGGTCTGTCTAGTCAAGGCTATGGTTTTTCCAGTGGTCATGTATGGATGCGAGAGTTGGACTGTGAAGAAAGCTGAGCGCCGAAGAATTGATGCTTTTGAACTGTGGTGTTGGAGAAGACTCTTGAGAGTCCCTTGGACTGCAAGGAGATCCAACCAGTCCATTCTGAAGGAGATCAGCCCTGGGATTTCTTTGGAAGGAATGATGCCAAAGCTGAAACTCCAGTACTTTGGCCACCTCATGCGAAGAGTTGAGTCATTGGAAAAGACTCTGATGCTGGGAGGGATTGGGGGCAGGAGAAGAAGGGGACGACAGAGGATGAGATGGCTGGATGGCATCACTGACTGGATGGACGTGAGTCTGAGTGAACTCCGGGAGTTGGTGATGGACAGGGAGGCCTGGCGTGCTGCGATTCATGGGGTCGCAGAGTCAGACACGACTGAGCGACTGAACTGAACTGACTGCATTATTCATTATATATTGACTCTTTTTTTCTTCTAGGTCCTTGTTAAACCTTTCTTGCATCTTCTCAATCCTTGTCTCCAGGCTTTTTATCTGTGGTTCCATTTTGGTTTCAAGATTTTGGATCATTTTCACTATCATTATTTGGAATTCTTTATCAGGTAGATTCCCTATCTCTTCCTGTTTTGTTTGGTTTGCTGGGCATTTATTCTGTTCCTTTACCTGCTGGGTATTCCTCTGTCTCTTCATCTTGTTTATATTGCTTTGTTTGGGGTGGCCTTTCTGTATTCTGGCAGTTTGTGGAGTTCTCTTTATTGTGGAGTTTCCTCACTGTGGGTGGGGTTCTATAGGTGGCTTGTCAAGGTTTCCTGTTTAGGGAAGCTTGTGTCAGTGTTCTGGTGGGTAAAGCTGGATTTCTTCTCTCTGGAGTGTAATGAAGTATCCAGTAATGAGTTTTTGAGATGTCAATGGGTTTGGAGTGACTTTGGAAAGCCTGTATATTGAAGCTCAGGGCTATGTTCCTGTGTTGCTGGAGAATTTGCATGGTATTCTTGCTCTACAACTTGTTGGCCCTTGGGTGGTGCTTGGTTTCAGTGTCGGTATGGAGGCTTTTGATGAGCTCCTGTCGATTAATGTTCCCTGGAGTCAGGAGTTCTCAGGTGTTCTCAGGATTTGGACTTAAGCCTCCTACTTCTGGTTTTCAGTCTATTTTTACAGTAGCCTCAAGACTTCTCCATCTATACAGCACTGATGATAAAACAGATGAAAAGTTTCTCCACACTGAGGGTCACCTGGAGAGGTACAGAGTTACATGGAGAAGAGAAGAGGGAGGAGGGAGTTAGAGGTGACCAGGATGAGATGAAGTGGAATCAAAAGAGGAGAGAGCAAGCTAGCCAGTAATCACTTCCCTATGTGCTCTCCACAGTCTGGATCCCATAGAGATGTTCACAGAGTTACACAGAGAAGAGAAGAAGGAGGAAAGAGACAAAGGTGGCCAGGAGGATAAAAGGGGGAGTCAAAAGGAGAGAGACAGATCCAGTCAGTAATCAGTTCCCTAAGTGTTCTCCGCCATCCGGAACACACAAAGAGATTCACAGAGTTGGGTAGAGAAAAGAAGGGGGAGTAGGGAGATAGAGGCGACCTGGTGGAGAAAAAGGAGAGTCCAAAGGGATAGAGAGCAATCAGGCCAGTGATCTCATTCCCAAGTAAAAATGGGTACTGAAGATTGGGTTCTTAAAGGTACAAAATTGATAACAATTACCAAAAAACAAAGATTAAAAATTTAGAGTAGAGGTTGGATTTTTAAAAATACAGTATTAAATGAAAAAAAAGAAAAGAAAAAAAAACAATGTCACAAAAATTATAATATATATATATATATATATATGAGTTTGCTTTAAAAAATTGGATTTCTCTTTTTTTTTCTTGCAAAGTAATAGTAGGTTATAAAAATGAAAATTAAAGGATTAATAGAGGATTTAAACATTAAAAAAATTAAAGAATGATTGTAAAAATAGTAAAAATATATCTAGGACTTTCTCTGGTGCTGTTGTGGGCAGTGTGGGGTCAGTTCATTTTTGGATAGTTCCTTGATCTGGCTTATATTTCTCAAGATCTATAGGCCCCTTCCTGTGTAGTAGGTACTAACTACAGGGTTTTAATCTATTGCACCTGTCACTTCCAAGGCGGTTCCCTCTGTTTTAGCTTCTTCTGTTTGCTGGTCTCTTCAGTGTCTGATTTCCACCCTAACACAAGGGGGGCGGTGGTGGACACTTTTTTTAGGCTCACTTGTTCAGCCGCGCTGTGGGGAGGGAGGGACACTGCAATCAAATAACACTGGTGTGTGCTCGCAATATCTCAGCCACACTGGGCCTGCCCCCACTCACAGCGCATGTGCCCACACTGCTCAGGCTCTAGTTGCTCTTCCAGGAACCATCCGAGGCCAGCCCTGGGCTGCATGCACCTCCCAGGTCTAAGCCACTCAGGTTCAGGCACTCGGGTAGTCCTCAGAGGCGCAGACTCAGTTGGGCCTGAACTTTGTGCCCTTCCCAGCTCTGAGCAGCTCGGGTGATGAGGTGTTTGGTGAGCGCAGTCACTGCGACTTATTGCCTCCCCCGTCCCTGCCGCTTGGTTTTCTGGGTGTACAAGCAGTGCACCTTCTCAGGCGGATGTTGACTGTCCAGAATCGCAAGAAGTCTTGGTTAGCACCGAAGCCTGCTTGCAGTTTGGTAGATAATGCCTCTCTGGGGCCGCGATTGCCCCCTTCCGGCTCTGGCTGCCCTTGCCTGCCTGTCACCAGGCAGGGGGATGGGCCAGGCTAGCTCTAGTCAGTCCTTTGTTCTGTGAGCGGACCTAGTGGTGTCTTATGTTAGAGCTTTTCGTGTGGTAGCTTTCCCACAGTCTGGTTTGCTATCCTAAGTTAGTTCCCTCAGATTGCCCTTGGGGCATTCAGGCCTGGTCCTTACTCTAAGCAATGCAGCCTGAGCCTCCGTGCCCAGCCCCCTTTTGCTAGTGGCGGATGCAAGCATCTGCGCTGCTTCTCAGTTGGGGGAGTTACCGTTGGGCACGTACTCTGTGGGTTTAATTATTTATTTATTTTTCCTCCGGGTTATGTTGCCCTCTGTGGTTCCAAGGCTCGCCACAGACTCAGCAGTGAGTGTTTCCTGGTGTTTGGAAACTTCTCTCTTTTTTAAGACTCCCTTCCCAGGACAGAGCTCCCTCCCTACTTCTTTTGTTTCTCTTTTTATCTTTTATATTTTTTCCTACCTCCTTTCAAAGACAATGGGCTGCTTTTCTGGGTGCCTGATGTCCTCTGCTGGCATTCAGAAGTTGTTTTGTGGAATTTGCTCAGCGTTCAAATGTTCTTTTGATGAATTTGTGGGGGAGAAAGTGGTCTCCTCATCCTATTCCTCTGCCATCTTAGGACTGCCACCCTTGAAAAAGTTTTAAACAAAGAGGAAGAGAAAGGAAATCTATATTTGTGGAAAAATATTTTAAAAGTAAAAGAAAGACATTAAAAGATGCATAAATATGTTTTGATATTTAAAGAGTATTTATTTAGCTATTTTATAAAACATTGCAATCTAGTGTATCACAATTTGCAGATGAACATGCATATGCACATAAATATATACATATACACATTATATTTATACGTATGTAATCTCAAAAGGAAAAACAAGATGTAATATTCAATTTTTTCATCAACAATAATGCATAGCAAATAGTCATAAAACAGTGGTTTACACCAAAAAAAAAAAAAAAAAAAACTGTTCCTCAACTGCAGTTCTGCTGGGTCCTTCTGGGACCTGTTTTATTCTGCTGGGCTTGAATGAGTTTGGTTCAGCTCAGTTGGGCCTGGCTCAAGATCACAATCAAATCTGATTCACATACCTTTTCATTTGAGGACTTAGCCAGAAGGAGCATTCACTATTTCAGATACATTGTTCTCAGGACAGAGGAAAACTGATCAAGAAGATGAAATGGAAATCCACAGTACTTTTTGGATTCTCAGCTTAGAACCAGCTGATTCTAGTTTTGTATTGGTCAAAAAGTGGCATATGGTCAAACTCAGTCAGTGGTGATGAAGATGTATTAAGTATTAAACTTCTTCTGGTGAGAATAATTGAAAGTCAATGGGAAGAGCTATGAAATCCCATTCCAGGGAGGAATCAAAGACTGGGAACAATAACTTAATATATTAAGATTATATAACAAGTATTTTTCAAAATCTCAAACAGTACCTCGAAGAAGCACATGATATGTTGTTAGATGAATTAATTGATCACTCTGTATTGCAGTAAGCATCCTTCCCCCATCACTGTTCCCAATCTAACATGAAACTGTGATTTCCTGAATAGAATGAATCAGATATTACTAAAGTGTAGAATCCCTCATTAGGATGCCCAGAGCTATTACAAAAAATGGGAATTCAGTAAAGATAGGAAATGAATGGACTATTGAACTCTCTTATAACTTGAATTTTAACCTTCAAGTTCATCTTTCAATCTATCCTATATTTTATTCCCAGAGTGATTTTACTAAAAATTCAAATCTGATCATCAGGCATTATTTAAATATATTCTTTTTACAATCCTCCTTTGTCTTTAAGGGGCTTCCCTAGTGACTCAGTGGTAAAAAATCTGTCTGCCAAAGCATGAAATGTGGGTTGAATCCCTGAGTCAAGAAAATCCCCTGGAGAAGGAAATGGCAACCCACTCCAGTATTCTTGCCTGAGAAATCCCATGGACAGTGGAGCTTGGTGGGCTACAATCCATGGGGTCACAAAAGAGTCAGCTATGACTTAGCAGCTAAGCAACAACAACACGTTGTCTTTAAGACAAAGGATATACTTGATAATTTTCAAAACAAAGCCAGGTTAAGACATCTCCCTTGGCCCACTCAGTGATTCTCTTCCTTTACTATTATGCTTCTACTCATTTGGTACCAAGCCAACATAGTAATTTGATAGATAATGCACACACACACACACACACACACACACACACACATATATATATATACACATATGTGTATTTTTCCTTCACTAATACTGGATTGTGATACACTAAATACATTGATATTCCCCACTGTATTTCAATATTGAATCTACAATAGGGTCGATATTACTCTGGCCAAATAAGATATATTCCTGCTTGTCTCTCAAAGGGTTTGCTGAAATTAAATTATCAAGCTTATTAACCTTGCATTTTCTACTGGAATTTCCCTGCCACATGTATAAACGTTCCTTGTCTTCTTTTGCCTCACTCTTTTTGCTTGCTTTCTTTAGAAAGCAGACTTCACTCTGAGAATGTCATTCACCTTATAGGGTGTTTGATTGATGCCTGTTCCTGTTTTCTTTTTTTTTTTTTCCCCTTCAAATTCTTGTGCTTTGTTCTTCTTATTCTACATTAGCATTTCCAGACTATGAGTAATTCATTTCATTTTTTTTTTTTTTCAGAACAAAAGCATTAAGGATTAAACGTTTCTGCTGTATCACTCTCTCATCCGTGGAGGTTCTGGTTTGGTTCTACCACTCCTCAAAGATTTTGGTACCCAGTTTAGATGTTCTGTTTATCCCAAGTCCCCACTTCATGTAACGTTCACATGCATGCTGTTTCCAGTTCTAGAACTCCTTAGGTTTTAAAATTTCTGATACTCAATGAGCTTCTTTATCTTTTCCATTTAGGTTGTTCACTTCCATGGTCACCCCTTGAGTCTTTTCATACCCTGAATCTGATCAGTCTTCAAAAATCACTGATTCAATAATCCCACTTCATGCCATGTCTCCTTTCCTTATGGCTTATTCTGCTATTTCCATCATTTATCATTAACTATTTCATTTATTTTATCAGGATTCCCAGTTACTTGAAATGTCTGCTCTCTACAAATTCATTAGATAGTTCCTTTATTTCCGAGGTGTAGGCCCCAGGGGTCAGGCTCTCAAGACAATCTGTACTGAAGGTGCTCGGGGGTCCCCACACAAGTTCAGTTCAGTTCATTCTCTCAGTCATGTCTAACTCTTTGCAACCCCCCGCAGCATGCCAGGCCTCCCTGTCCATCACCAACTCCCGGAGTTCACCCAAACTCATGTCCATCGAGTCAGTGATGCCATCCAACCATCTCATCCTCTGTTGCCCTCTTCTCCTCCTGCCCTCAATATTTCCCAGCAACAGGGTCTTTTCAAATGAGTCAGCTCTTTGCATCAGGTGGTCAAAGGATTGGAGTTTCAACTTCAACATCAGTCCTTTCAATTAACACCCAGGACTGATCTCCTTTAGGATGGAATGGTTGGATCTCCTTGCAGTCTAAGGAACTCTCAAGAGTCTTCTCCAACACCACAGTTCAAAAGCATCAATTCTTCAGCGTTCAGCTTTCTTTCTAGTCCAACTCTCACATCCATACATGACTACTGGAAAAACCATAGCCTTGACTAGACGGACCTTTGTTGGCAAAGTAATGTCTCTGCTTTTTAATATGCTGTCTAGGTTGGCTCCCATCCTAATTATACCTGAGGAACCCCGAGTATTAATAACTGTGGGAGGCCAACCAGTCGATTTCTTTTGGACACTGCGGCGACTTTCTCTGTGCTCACTGAAGCCCCTGGCCCGCTTTCCTCCCGATCCACTACCGTAATGGGACTGTATGGATGAACCAAACATTATTATCAGTCATCCTTTAAGTGGCAACTGGGACTCTCTGCTGTTTTCTCATGAGTTTCTAAACATGCCAGAGTCTCCCTCACCCCTTCTGGGGAGGGATATACTGAACAAGGTCCGGGCCTGTTTTCACGAATATGGAACCAGCTCTTTTTAAAGGAACAAAATGTAAATCCTAGAGTGTGGGCTGATGGAAAAACTTTGTGTCTCAGCTGATAAAGAATCTGCCTGAAATGCAGGAGACCTGCGTTCTATTCCTGGGTTGGGAAGATCCTCTGGAGAAGGGAAAGGGTACCCACTCCAGTATCCTGGCATGGAGAATTCCATGGACTATACAGTCCATGAGGTCACAAAGAGTTGGACACAACTGAGCAACTTACACCTTACACTTTTTTTCACTTGCATTTCCTTTTCTGTTCAACTTTATTGATTTCATAATGATTCCTATCAAGAATATGTTTGGTATATATAAATGTCTCTTCTCAGAATTTTTGTCACACACATACTGCAAAATTTTGTAATTTTGAGCCTCATAATCTTTTTCCAGGACATCCTCTGATGATCCAATTACTACATGAAATTTTCATATAACAGAACAGAATATTTTCACTATAAATTCTTAACCACTGTCTTAATTCAGATCACCAGCACTGTTCTGCAATCCTATTCCAACGCACTGCCTCTCCTGAATCTCTTCAACATTATTTTTGTTTTATTCAACGTTATTCTATCTACTGTTCTCAAATATACAAGTTTTAACTTCTTTCTACTATATTTAAAATGATAACCTTGGGAAAGATGAAATTTTTTGTGCCTTATTGTTTTCCATATGCATGGTTTTTAAACGTTAGCTCCCATTATTGTTTTATGATTATTAGTATCATCTGCTCCCATTCTTTCCTTCTTCCTCATGTTACAACAAAATTCATCCTCCTGTTTGAAGATAATTCATCTCTACTGTGGGTCTCATCTCATCTGCTTTCTTATTACAATATATATCAGCTATTCTTACTTTGCCTTTCATAGTTTACTCACAATTGCATCACTCCATTGGCTTGTAAGGGCTTCCCCAGTGGCTCGGAGGTAAAGAATTCACCTATAATGCAGGAGCTGCAGATGTGGATTCAATCCCTGGATCAGGAAGATCCCCTGGAGGAAGGCATGGCAACCCTCTCCAGTATTCTCACCTGGAGAATCCCATGGACCAAGGGGCCTGGTATCCATAGGGTTGTAAAGAGTTGAACACAACTGAAGTGACTTGGCATTCATTGGCTTGTTAAAGCAGTTCAAGTATATCCTATGAGAAATGAAAAAAGAAAAGGAAAACAGCCAAGTTTTAGCTGCCTCCTGAGATTCAGTCTTCTTTCTCATTCTGCACAAAACTCTCAAAAGGCTTCACACTTCATTCTATTTCCTTTCCTTTTTCTCACTTCTTTCCTTCTTTCTTTCTCTCCCTTCCTTTCTTCTTTCCTTCTTTTCTTTCTCTCTCTACTCATTGCAATACCAATCTGTCTTCATCTCTCTATTACTGAAATTCTTACAAGTTCATTTATTACTTCCAGTGTCAGGAAATTAGTCTTCTTCCCGCCCCCGCCCCTGCCCCCAGAGTCGGGCGGGCGGGCGGTGGCGGGGGTGGGGGGAGTGTCTTTAGATTACTGCCAAACACTACCTTATTCTCAAAACCTTCTATTTAGATTTTATTTTTAAATTTTCCATATTTTTGCTCCTACTTCTCATTTTTACCATCTACAATAAAATATTAGATTTGTCAAATCTTAGTCCCAGGATCATAAGTCATCACAAGCTAGACTATACCCTTAGGCAAATTCATTCACATGTATGACTGCCATTATTATATTAGTTATGTTACTCAAAAAATGGTATCTCTGGTCAGAATTTCCTTTTAGCTCCTGATAGTATTTAACTACTTAATTAAAATAAATCCGTGTATATTTCAAAGACCCTGTTACACAATAAAGACAGAAACTAAACTTATGATCTTTATCACCATACCTAGTTCTTTACTATCCTTTTTCTTCACAAATGGCTGCATAACCCACCAGGTTAAGAAATCCTTTATGACACCTGTCTTTGCCTTGTTTCTGATATCCAGTCCTGGAAAAGTCTACTGATTTCAACCTGTTAAATATCTCACAAGTTTGAACACATCTGTCTCCCTTAGTTCAAGTTACCATCATTTCTTGTCTATTCTGACAACACATATTTACCCCTTGAATTTCTTTTTCTTTTTTTGGACTCAGAGCAATCTTTTATGTGATCAAATAAAAGTGTGTCACTCCGTACATAAAGCTTTTCAGTGGCTTCTCATTGTTTTTACAGTGAAGACAACATGCATCGCTGTGTAAATACTCTGCATGTTTTGGCATGCACCTAACTTCCCAAACTCCTCTATGTAATATTCTCCCTAACTGCAGCCACAGTGGCTTTCTTTCAGCCCCTCATATTCTCCATGTCTTCTCCTAGTATGTAACTTTACATGTGCTGTCCCCTCTGTGCGATTACGTTTTCTTTTGTCTCCCTCAGTTCACCGGATTCCTCTGTTTTGTATGAAATCACCACTACAGAGAAGCTTTCTTATATATCTTTAACAAATCAATTGATCTATTACAAACTTTTATAACTTTGCTTCTCTTTTTTATAGCGTATCAATCCATGTACACAATGATAATAGTATGGCAAGAAATGTGTTTTCCTTAAAATCTTTATTGTATCGTTAGTGTTTGTCATGAGTGCCTGACCCACACACTAAGTATTTTGTAAATACTAGTTCAATGACTGGATGACAGCCTAACAGTGACTTGTTGAGAGATGATTTGCAATAAATTGTGTTTTTATTGAGGCTGAAATACACTTACCTTGGCTTTAAGTTATAGGGTTCAATAAATGTCAGCCTGAAATGTATTAAAAGCAATTTTGGACTTTGTGTTTACATCCACAGCCAAACAAGCTTGTTTATACAAATAGACTGTGATCATCAAGTGGAACACTGACTTAAAGGTTCCTTGTTTTTTTAAAAAAAAGTAGATGATAGATTATATTTTAAGATTTCATATTGCTGAAGCGTGCCTTGACAAATTTGCACTGATGATAAACATGAGAATTGTGATTATTTCTACCCATACAAATAATGTGTTATTTTCTGTGTTCTAGTATTTTTTCCTATCAAACCCTCAGGCCTGTTAGGACCAAATTTGTTTCTTCTCTGTATTTCCACTTTTATGTATAGTACTTATTTACCCAGTAGTCATATTAATATCTCTTACCAAACCACGTTAAAGATGGTTTTTCACTGAATTGTTTATTTTCTTAACCATAGTTATCTAAAGGGTATTTTTTTATCTATTTTCAAAGACAATCTTTGAAACCCATAATAGTGTTGGATAGAAATGTACCTAATAATGTATCACTAATTACATCTGCATGTCCTATTGATTCTGCCTATAAAATATATCTTATGTCAATTTACTAATCTCTATATGCACTGATACAATTTGGTCCCTGAGACCACTATCTCTTTCCTAGACTACTAATACAAACTAGACTTCCTGCTTTTATTCCATAGATATCATGCACTGTGTGCTCGGTTGCTCAGTCTTGTCCAACTCTTTGTGACCCCATGGACCATAACCTGCCAGGCTCCTCTGTCCATGGAATTTTCCAGGCAAGAATGCTGGAGTGGGTTACCATTCCTCCTCCACGGAATCTTACTGACCCAGGAATGGAACCCACAGCATTGGAAGGCAGATTCTTTACCAATGTACCATCATCAGTTCAGTTCAGTTCAGTCACTCAGTTGTGTCCAGCTCTTTGCAACCCCATGGACCACAGCATGCCAGGCCTCTCTGTCCATCACCAACTCCCGGAGTCTATCCAAACTCATGTCCATTGAGTTGGTGCTGCCATCTAACAATCTCATCCTCTCTTGTCCCCTTCTCCTCCTGCCTTCAGTCTTTCCCAGCATCAGGGTCTTCCATTGAGTCAGTCCTTTGTAACAGGTAGCCAAAGTATTGGAGTTTCAGCTTCAACATTAGTCCTTCCAATGAACGCCCAGGACTGATCTCCTTTAGGATGGACTGGTTGGATCTCCTTGCAGTCCAAGGGACTCTCAAGAGTCTTCTCCAACACCACAGTTCAAAAGCATCAGTTCTTCAATTTCATCATCATATTCACACACAAAAGACAGATTAATCATTTTGAAACCTGGTTTATATCATACACCTTTTTAATGTAGAATCTGTGAATACTTATTAAATTTAGAACAAAATCCAAAATCTTTAGTATAGCCTATGAGACTTTATATAATTTAGCTTATGTCAGTCCCTCCAACCTCAATGTTTACTGCTCTTGTTTTTTCTCACAGTGTTAATTGGCATTTCTCATTGTCATTTAAGAAATTTCTTTAAAAAATACAAAGATTTTTCCCACTTTAGGTCAGAGTCCTTGTCCACGAGTAGGATCTTAAATTCCATTCCCTTTGTCAGGGTGACATGTAGAAATGTCTTAGCAATCATAGTGTTGGTTTACAGATCTGTTTAATGTGAAGCTCAAACTTTTCTTTGTTGATTGTATCAAGATTCTCTATCATTAACAGTGGATAAATGAGGAAGCCTATGTACCTGGGTTGTTGCTGGGATCTATCTTATGTTTGCAGCAGCAGCAGCCTTGGGCCAAAACAAAATTGTGGGTGATACAATGGAGCAATAAAAAGAAATAGGGTCTTTGATTTTCATATTAACCTTCTAGGTCAAACTCTTCCTCTGTGTGTTCTAGATTTAGAGCCAACAAATTCCTTATTGTTTAATTCAGATGCAGTTGAATTTTCTGTTTCATAAACCATGTTATAATGTGATGAAAACACTAGCTATGGAAAAGATACTTAAACTAACTTCGACTCATTTTTCTCATATCTAAAATAAAATATGACTACCTCGATAGATTCTTGTGAGGATTAGAAATAATGCACATGACACTGAGGAATATGTAGCTACTGGTTACAATAATCACAAAATGCTGTTTCTCAGACTCAACATTGCTTAAGAAATTTTGAGTGAGAAGAAGCACTTAGTTAGTTACTCTTTTTCTTCATTATTCTGTAGTATCTACTTCATTTATCACTTTATTATATTTGAAGTTGTTTTATATCAAGTCACCCCACTTCCCACGTGACAGTAGTGGTAAAGAACCTGCCTGCCAATGCAGGATTCATAAGAGATGTGGGTGAGGAGGGCACAGCAATGCATTCCAGTATTCCCACCTGAAGAATCCCATGGACAGAGGAGGCTGGTGGGCCACAGTCCATAGGATAGCGTAAAGTTGGACATGACTGAAGTGACTTAGCATGCATGCAAGTCCAAATATTGAAAATAGGCTCCCAAGGTTGGTTTGCTGCAACCAAATAATTGCAACTGTCCATCTTTATTTCTCCAGTGTTAAGTGTATGCTCCCTGACAATGAGCAATTCCCTCTTCTCTAGGTGTCAGAATTTCTTGATAGTATGTACTATGTGAAATTCAATACTACAAAAGATGTAGCAAAAACATCCAACAGATGCTTCAGAAACCAAATCCCTGCAGGTTCAAGTTTGAAAATAATCTACCTGCTAGCAGATTCAATGAACTCAGGCTTCCCTGGTGGATCAGATGGTAAAGAGCCTGCCTGCAATACAGGAAACCTGGGTTCAATCCTTAGTTTGGGAAGATCCCCTGGAGAAGGAAATGCCAACCCACTCTAGTTTTCTTGCCTGGGAAATCCCATGGACGGAGGAGCCTGGTGGGCTACAGTCCATTGCATCACAAAGAGTCAGACAGGACTGAGCGACTTCACATTCACTTTCACTTTCATTGGCTAGTGTCTCCAGAGTCTGCTGTGTCTCACCTACTCAGCTGAAGAGGCTACTAAGTGATTGTTAACAGTACATGGCATGGGAATATGTGTTGTGGCCTGTTATTATGATCCGTAAATATATAAGGCTAGTTACCAATTGTCTGGAAAAAGAATGAAGAATTAGAATATTGTGTCAAATCTATTTTCACTTCATAATGTTTTGCAAGAAGAAACTTTAAGTATATAGTTAAAAGCCTATTCAATTCTAGTGATGGTTGTGCATAAAAACGTTTCCCTTATATTAATATTTCCACTTATAACATTATTGGAAAAACGACTTTTTGAAAAAATCTGTTTTAAAAGCATATCAGGAAAACTGGTATCTTTTAAACTGCATGACTGATGGGCTGATTGTTATCAGACATTTGGTGCTCTAATCTTACATAATATATTCTTGTAAGCAGAAGTTTTGAAGGTTCATAAATAGAGGGTGGAGATTGATATCCCTTTCATGGGGTCATGATGTGATATAGCATCCAGGCACTTTTTTTTTTTTTCCTGCCAGGAAAACACAACCACAAGAACATATATTTATTTCAGTGAGTTTTTAGTAATGTGCTGAAAAGTGGCATTGTGATTCTGCATTTGCCTATCTTGTTGTAAGGCCATCTTCCTACATTTCCTGTAAAAGGATTCAAAGTCTAAGCCTTAATAGTAATTTTTAAAAGACCATACAAAGTTTCATGAAACTCAGTCTTTAAAACTTACACACAGCACTGACGCTTTTAGAACAAATTCTGAAAGATAATCTTGAGATGCCCCTAATGAGAAGGGTATGATTTAATGTTATGATCCAATCACTTTGATTCCGTTGTTGTCTGTTGCCGTGTAGCACAGGATGACATTCTTCGCTTGGCTTGTGTAAGTGGTTATAAATTTTCCCAGTTTCTTTGAGTCTCCCAGACTCATAGGACTGGGGCGATCACCTATGCGATTTCCTGAGATTAAGTCAGTGTCATGACAGAGCACAGAGTTCATGGTGGAAGTGCCAGGCAATAGAGTTCTAAAAAGCCCAGGATTAATTTTTAGATGTGATACATTGTCAGATTTCTGAGTTAAACTGCCCGGTATGACCACAGTTCTGCCTTTTGTATTTGTCCACATTTTAACTACTTACGTCTAGGTTTCCTAGTTCAGGTTCCTGTCATAGTAATAAAAGAAAATAACATAAGCAAAGTTATTTTTTCTTAACAGTGTACATAGTAAGACTCAGTTGATGCTATATTAACTATTTGATCATTATTAAAATAATTATTTTTCATTTTTCTGGCACAATCTCCAACATAAGAAAATGATCAGTTTATGATTTTTCCTCTTTACTCCCTACCACAGGGGAGGATATACTAGTTGGTCTAAAGTCATGTAAGCCTGACTCTCAGAAATATCTAGGTAACTGGCCCTGGTTCTAGTTATGAAATTTGAGTTAGGGAATATATTTTTCCTAGGGTATACAAGGAGTAGGAGGGTGAAATTGTAGGACTAGAAGGAGTCTGAGTCTCTTATGAGGAGCACCTGGTCCGGATGAGGTGGTCTACTGTGTATTTCTAGGGCTTTCCCAGTGGCACAGCAATAAAAAAAAAACAAACAAACAAACAAAAAAAAACCTGCCTGCAATGCAGGAGACATGGGCAGGAGATTCAGGTTTGATCCCTGGGATGGGAAGATCCCCTGGAGAAAGGAAATGGCAACCCGCTCTAGTATTCTTGCCTGGGAAATCCCCATCTATGGGGTTGCAAAAGAGTAGGACACAACTAGGTGACTAAACAACAACAGCTAATAGCAGGTTTCCAGCCAAGGCTCAAAGCTTGACTGCTTCATATGTACAAACCTGGGCTTGGAAGAGGAAGTTTGTCATCCAAGGTGTCTGATATGACCTATCCCCACTCATAAAAACTTATCATGGACAACTCTGTGCTTCCCGGTGAGGCTCTTGGGGATTTTAGAGGGCACATATCTATACTTCCACTGGATAAAATTACTGATCTCTGTTGTGTATCCTGACTTCTTCAGATGAGAAACTATGCTGGATTAACTTAAATGTGCCTATGCCTAATCTTCACAGCAGTCTATATCTAATATTAACATATATCAAAACAAAGGTGTGGCTCCACAGCAAACACTTATTGATCATTGACCACTGATCTCTGAACATAGATTAGTAGCAACCACAACAAAAATAGGTGTGTGTCTGTTTGCAAGTTACACTGGGACTGGTCGGCATAATACACTATAAATTATCATTTAATGCCATTGGGTGCCTCTGGTCATTGAAAATCCCTTAATTATACTGTTTGAAAAGGCCAAGTTAAAGTCAATGAATCACTTACTATTAATTAATTACTTAGATTATTTCTTTTGTATCTAGATAAGGGCCCCATATGGAACACAGAGCATCAGTCCTAGAAGACAATAATACCAGCAAAAATTAAAAACAAACAAACAAACAAAAACACATAGTAACAGGGATGACAGGGAACTAAACATCAACCTAACTTTGACAACTTTGAGAATTTTGACCATAGTCCTACTTTTGCTATCACATACTGACATCACACACTTACTCTGGTCATTTTTTATAGCATTTATTAAAAGCATTTATTTTTCTATCCAAGATCAATTATATTTGATTATAATGTTAGATGCAAAATTCAATATTATCTTTATTCAGGATGAGGAAGAAGTTGGTATTAGGATGAGCTAAGAAATTTTTTACAGTGCCTGGTACAAAGTGAGATTTATAAAATCTCAAAATAATGATAATGATAATAATAATAGCATATGGTTTTATGGTAACCAGTTGTGTTAGGTATTATCCTAAGCAATTTATACACACTAATTTTTGAGTTGGTTGCTTCATAGCAACCTCATGAGATAGTTTATACTATTATTTCCTTTTTATACATGAAGTAACTGAGACACAGAAGTTGAGTAAGTTACCCAAATCCATGGACCTAGTGGGTTTTAGTGGAGAAAGAAATGGCAACCCACTCCAGTATTCTCGCCTGGAGAATCCCAGGGACAGAGGAGCCTTGTGGGCTGTTGTCTATGGGGTTGCACAGATTTGGACACGGCTGGAGCAACTTAGCAGCAGCAGCAGCAGCAGTGGGTTTTAGAGCCAGGATTCAAACTCAGGCAGTCAGGGACTTAAGCAAGATTCTACTCTGTCTAGAAATCATGACAAAATAAATCAAGAACTCAAACTTACTGATTGAATAAAGTTTACTAAATGTCTATGGACTTCCCTGGTGGCTCAGATGGTAAAGCGTCTGTCTACAATGTGAGATACCTGGGTTTGATCCCTGGGTTGGGAAGATTTCCTGGAGAAGGAAATGGAAACCCACTCCAGTACTCTTGCCTTGAAAATCCCATGGACAGAGGAGCTTGGTGCAGGCTACTATCCATGGGGTTGCAAAGAGTTGGGCACGACTGAGCGATTTCACTTTCACTTTCACTAAATGTCTATAGATTTTTCTTTTCCATTTAAACTTTCACTACATGAGAAAGTGTTAGTTCACTCAGTGCGTGTCTCTGCATTCTCATGAACTGTAGCTTGTCAGGCTCCTCTGTCCATGGAATTCACCAGGCAAGTGAATAGCCTGGTGAATGGAGTGGATAGCCATTCCCTTCTCCAGGGGATCTTCCCAACCCAAGGATTAAACCCCAGTTTCCGACATTGCGGGCAGATTTTTTATCTTCCGAGTCACCAAGGAAGCCCACATGAGAACTTAGTCTAATTAAGAAAACTATTGTTGAATATTGCTTAGGACTTTGATGCTAAAGTAGCAGACTTGCCTTATGAGCTGCTGATTGCCGCCATCCTACATTGACTCTCTCACTAACAAGCCCAGATAACAAAATGTCACCTGCTATTTCATCTGAGAGCTTTTATAACTTCTATTGTTATTTGCATGTAGTATTCTCTTAACTAAGAACTATCTCACTTCCAGTGTCTACATTTTTTGTATACAGTCACTCATATGATTCTGAATTTTACAAATTATGAGTAAATAAAACTAGGCAAAATGCTTTCAAGTGCTACACAAATCACAGTCTTACAGACGTGAGATTCTTGAGTGCCTAGGACTCTGGTAGCTTGCTATTAGCAGAGATCTCATCTTTACAGACTGCAGTGGTGCTCCCATAAAGCTTCTTTCTCTTTATCACTTTCTTTGATATTCTTTAATTCCTATTCTCTTTATATCACAAAAGATTATATTCAATAGATTATTTATATATCACAGAAAGTTTACAAGGAAACTCATTTTTATTATTCAACACTCTATATTGAACATATAGAAACATCATTATATAAGATTTACTAGAAAAAATTTTTTCTTGATTGTAGTGTAAGTCATATTAATAAAATCAGTATTTTATTGAGAGAATATGGGAGTATTCAAGTTTTAAATTATTCAGTAAGTACTGTTTGTCCATCTCTCCCTTTTCTAACCATACTTGTGTTATCTGAAACTGTCTGTCCAGCCACTGTCAGTCCCAGCCAGACCCAGGTCCCTCTGGTTCATTAGATTTAGACTAAAGAGTTAAAGGAACCTAAGGAAATCTACTATCCTTTTGTCCATTACAGTGTTTAAAACTCTTGGGAAGAAGTTTAGTCTTCTGCTCACCGACAGAGCTCCAAACCCCAGCTTCCTCATTTACTGCTGACTGTGGGTTGCCTATCTGCCTAATGGATCATTGTGCCCCAGGGTGTCTATTTTCCCCTCTAGTACTTTCTTAGGAATTACTCTACTTGTATATTCTCAAGGGAATGCATATATTTTGGTTAAAATTTTCTTAACTTGTATTTGTTTATCATGGTGGTATTTATTTAGCATGGTCTTTCCTATGTCACACAGGAAGTAGAAAGATGGAATCTTTCTTTTTCTACTCAGGTTGGTTGGTGTGAGAACCATCAATGCCTGAGAAGATCAGGCTGGCAGAGTCTGTTGGGCGGTGGAGAATTAATGAAAAATGAAAGGAACTTGGGAGGTTTTTTTTTTTTTTTATAGTAGGCTAAGACAATTAATTGAGGTAATTTTTACAGCTGAGTTACCCTGGCAAGGAGTTGGGAGAAGAAGAGTTCAAAAATATGTGCTGAAACTTCCTTCCTTACCCCCCTACCCCAGAAACAGAAAACAAAACCTAAGCACTAGACAGGATCCGACGTAACATGACCCTTTCTTCTAATTCCAAATGTTTTCTTTTCCAAGCTGGAAGTTTGTTTCTGGTACTTATATTATCCCAAAACTTGATGATTAATCAACATTTCCTTTATTAAAGGAATTCACAAAAATTATAGGCTCAATATCACGTTTGCATGTAAGTTTCTTGTAGTGTAAACAGTCTCTATATTGCTGTGGAAACTGAATTTAATTTACATCCTCTCCCACCTTAATTATTCAGATTGACTCTTCCTTATAATACTATACTAAGCTCAGGTATAGTAAGATCACATTTAGATAAATAAATTACTTAGAAACAACAGGTAAGTCAATAAATTGGCTTCATAATTTGATTGCAGTCAAGGTTTTTGTTGAAATTTTCAGGCTTGATTTCTGATTTCTGATAATTTTTATTACAAATCATACCATCCAAACTATACAGAAAATACATATCGACTGCTAAATTAAAATAACAGAAACATTCTTTGAGTTTATAGTGATTATATAAAACACATAGTTAAGTCTTGTAGAGTTAAGTATTGAAGAGCGCAAATAAAAGAATAAAAAAGTAACACACACAAGAATAGGATAATGGGGGAAGAAAAAGCCACCTGAAGAGCTATGGAAAATTAAATACTGACATAATAATCCACAGAAAACTGACTTTAAACTTGCAGAAACTCTGGAGAAACTCTAGGACTGAAGGCTCTACATTTGAATGTAGTGAGAAGTGATCTTGAAGCTGAAATCAGAAGCGTGGGTTAACATATTATTGCGGAAGGGTCAGTAAGAAACAGATCTCAACTGCTTAAGTGTTTGCCTGTAGCCATTCATATCCAATTCTGAAAAAAATAATATGATTGTGTTCTGGCAATATTTGTTCCCATTGAGGTCAAAGACGAAATGCTGCCTAGAAACAGTAGCATTAAGTGGCATGCTCAAAAGAAAATACTCCCTGAATTTGGGGGGACTTTTAATGCAGAGACCAATTTATTGTTGTATCATCCCTTGATAAAGCATGAGTTCACACATACCCACTTCCAGTCAGCTTTCTTTCCATGCTAGTGATCAAACAACCCAGGAGGAGGCAGAGGGAGAGATCGATGAGAGATGATTTCAAATTAAATTCTTTTTTAAATTAGAGATTAAATATGGTTGACTAGACCAAATATAGTTTTAGGGCCTAGGGAAGAATTAAGGATGGGAATAGAAAAAAGAGAAAAACCAAAGATATGATAATTTTTCTACCCAGATAATATGGATATTTAACCCTCTCTCAAATTATGTGAATATAGAATATTATAGAGATCAAATGTGACCAATATTTATATGATCGTGATAATGTAAACGAAGTATTTACTTAACAAAAAGCTGTGATTCAAAATCATTGAGAGAATGAGGCAAGGGAAATATATTTTTTTAATGCAACAAAGGCGGTCTACAGTATCTTCCATAGTAGGAGATTGCTATACAACACCTAAAATTGAAACAAGATATCGAAGCAAAAGTAAGAATTTAGTAATGGAACTTCAGATAGGAGAAAAATTATCTAAAATTACTGAAAGTATTTGAAAGTGCTTCAGTGTTTCATTATCAACTATCTAATCCTACCCATTTGATACATATATACACATATATGTGTATTTTGATATGCATATATATGTACACATACTTATACACAGGTATAGACATTTAGCCTTCCCTTCTTATCTAACCCTTCTTTCCATCTCCTCAACCTCATCTCCTCAAGTAACCTAATAAAATGATGATTTTAAAAAGACAATTCCTCAGATTGGAATAATGAACCCAACATTTTGTTAGTGTTGATTCATATTTTTATATTTTTCAAATAAAATTTTAATGAGAATGTCTAAGAAGTGAACATCTATCTACAGTCTGAGGTCAGATAAACTAAGTTCAACATTTGGTACTCTTTACTAGATGTATCTCTTCAGGAAGACTATCTAATTTTCCTGTGTTTCTTTCTCCATTTATAAACTATGATACAAGTAGACTTTATAAGGAATTGTAACAAATAATTAATGAATATAAAATATTAGTGTATTTAGTTCCTGGTGCAAGCAAACACACAATAAATAATCATTGCAATTGTGCCAAACAAAAAACAGATATTTTTAAAAGTATAACTATATAGTCATTATTTTAATTTGTTCTTTAGTCCCTTTTAAAGACAGGCTGCTATATACTTTATTAAAGCAGAAATATTTATGGACTTTAGATTAAGTCATTTCAAAGGTGATGTTACTCTAGAGTCACATTTTTTCTATACCATTTAAATAATGGGTCATGAAGCCGTTACATCAGGAAATTTTTTATTGTTATTATTAAATCAGATGATTTAAGGGCCTCTTTTAATTTTTAATTTGTTTCACAAAGAGACTTTAGAAAAATATGTGCCCTATTTTAATTTTATTTTTTATTTTCCTATCTCATTTTTGTCTGTTTTCTTGTTTTTGTACTCAAATTTTGGAACTTACATAAGCTACTTCCTTATGTAATATAGATAATATAGACCAATGGATGTATTGAAATATCACTTTTTGATACAGCTTCTTCCAGTGTCATTATTTGTATTCTCTATTATTTAATTCAGGGTTCATTAAGAGAAGTAGGGACACTATAAATGATACAGATATTGTAAAAATCAGCCCTTACATAGCTGTGAAGTTGGTGAAGGTATCTGTGCATGGATGTTGTCTATGTTATATATCTGGTCAAATTTGCTATAGGTTAGTCAGTTCAGCAATGGGGAAAGAAAACTAACATGGAAAGAACACGAACTGAAATCTCTGAAGACATCTAGGACATATGAGAGAAAACCAGAATTTGCATCTGTTTTTCACTTGACTAAAGACTTGGGAAAGCTGAAGAAGGAGACTGAGCAGAGGCTGGAAGTTACAGGTGTGATGCTGCTCCACACCAATACAGTTTTCTTGCTAGAAGACCAACAATTACCCTGCACCAACTGTCAGAGGAGGAAAATATGGCTGCTGCTTCACTTACATTTTCCATATCTCATAAACATTAACTTCTCTTATGAATTACATAGGAAGAGATTCCAGGAAACAGAATTCCAGCTTTCCTAAAGTGCCCCGGTATAAAGTCACACTCTGTATCTCATCGATTTGACATTCATTCTCATCTCTCTTAACTAGAATGCTGCTGCTGCTGCTAAGTCGCTTGTTATGTCCGACTCTGCGGGACCCCATGGAAGGAAGCCCACCAGGCTCCCCCATCCCTGGGATTCTCCAGGCAAGAACACTGGAGTGGGTTGCCATTTCCTTCTCCACTTAACTAGAATACATTGCAAATAAAAACAATAGCAAGCCCATTCTTCTGCTAATAGGATAAGTATGTCTGTTGCACAATTGAAAACTGCTAATCAAAAGAGGATACAACTCTTTTATTCCATCTTTGGATACTGTTCACTTTTCTTTTAACTTTGTCAAACTTCTATTTTCATATTTTATAACTTACTGAAATGTAAGGTCCAAAACAATGAACACATACTATGCTAAATGGTAGGGGCATAGGAGACAGGAGGAAACAAAATTGATTATAATAGATACATACATAAAACTTTTTAAGGTAAAGGGAAAATACTCAACTCTTACAGACTTCAATTTGCAAGGATCATGTGCTCATAGCTGGTATTTATATTTACTTTCTACGAGGTACTCAGAGCCTTGTCACTTATAAGCACTTGATTGTTAAGTGGCTATCAATGGTAATTTAGATAACTGTTTTGCCTGTGTGTGTGTGTATGTGTGTGTGTGTGTGTGTGTGTGCAGTCATGTTCGACTCTTTGCAACAGAACGGACTGTAGCCCATCAGGCCCTTCTGTCCATGGGATTCTCTAGGCAAGAGTACTGGAGTGGTTGCCATTTCCTTCTCCAGGGGATCTTCTCAACCCAGAGATAGATTGTAGGTTTCCTGCATTGCAGGCAGATTCTTTACCATCTGAGCCACCAGGAAAGCCCCTTTTTGCCTCTGCTTGTCAGAAATTAGCAATCTCTCTTTTACCAATGCAAGTGAAATCTTTAATGCCTTTAAATTTAAGCAAATAAAATATTCAATTGTAGATAAGTTAGTACTGATTTAGTGAATTGCTGAAATGTTCCAAGTGGTTAAGCCCTTAAATGATTTAATTTTGAATATAATTTCTCAATGGAATGATACATTTTCTAGTTCTGAGTGCAATTAATTTAATAATGCATATCCCTGTATACAGTTGAATTCTTAATCGGATCTTTTGAGAAAAATTCAAGAGCAATTTTGACTATCTAACCTTTCATTAGAAAGGTTTCACAATTTTCAGTAATATCACAAATAATCCTCATAATTAAAAAAAAATCGTGAACTATTGAAATCTATGATGTGATTCAACTGAGGGGCAATAAAATTCATTTGAAATCAGATAAAATGTTAATGTCATTATTGAAATGCTATAGGTAATGGTTTGCTATAGAAGTTTTTTTTAATCACAATCTTTCTTTACTTTTTAAATTTAAACATTTTTAAAGTGTTATTAAGTATGTAATAATAGCAAAGGAGAAAAGATTAGAAATATGAATCAGCCTTTCTTCAAATTGTCAGTATTTTATATTCTATGTGTATACTCAATAAGGTAAATGATGCTCAGTATTCTTATATATAATGAATAAAAAGATGGGAAATGCAATTTGAGGCAAATAGCATTTGAGATTAGTTTTTGTATATTCAACATTTGACTTTTCCTTTTAGATTTTACTCAAATATTTGCTGAATATCTGATCACATTTTTCTCCTTGATTTTGCTTTTAGTCTTTAGATTATAGCCACTACACAGGGTTCTGTCCTGACCCCATACTTGTATCCCATGAAGGATGATCTTACTAATCCATGCATCTTGTAATGCCCTCTGTGCTAAGTCACTTCAGTTGTGTCCGACTCTGTGCGACCCCATAGACGGTAGCCCACCAGGCTCCCCCATCCCTGGGATTCTCCAGGTAAGAACACTGGAGCGGGTTGCCATTTCCTTCTCCAATGCATGAAAGTGAAAAGTGAAAGTGAAGTCGCTCGGTCGTGTCCGACTCTTAGCGACCCCATGGACTGCAGCCTACCAGGCTCCTCCATCCATGGGATTTTCCAGGCAAGAGTACTGGAGTGGGGTGCCATTGCCTTCTCCAAATGCCCTCTACCTACTGATAATTTATCTTGGCATCAACTTTCTTCTACTAGTACCATATTTCTTCTGTCTTTCAGACTTGTCCTCTCAACTAACCACTCAATATGCTCCTATTAAATATGTTCAAATTAAACCTATCAATTAATTTTGTCTATAAACTTAAGAAATAATATAAATACACGACTAGAAAACATTTTTTAAATTGCAGACTATCTCATTATCTTGCATAAGATGTAATCTGCTTATCCACTGCAGAAGAACATCTATTCTCTATAAGAAATTCTACATTTTCTCAAAGATGTTTCCTTCTGCTAAGGAGCAGGTAGTTCTGTTTTCAGTAGTTATGATAATATTGGAAACTATATTGATGGGCAAGGGCCCACCAAGTAGGAAGCCATGTTCTCATTATCAGTCAGTATATCCTCAGAAATATGAGAATATTTATACCTTATATTCCCTATTTAGGTCTGTGATTTGCTAAGTTTAGCTTAGTTTTGTGTTTTTTGCCTATGTACATTCTCCAGAACCGGTTGTTGAAAAGTCCTTTGATTATACGTAATTCATTACTAAGTAAAAGTAAATCCAAATGTTCATCATGAGGTTAATGTTAATTTCTAGATATTCAAAAGTTATCATAGTAGCATCAGTGTTAACTCATCCACATCTTGAAAATATATGTAGTAATTTGGACTATTCATCAAGCACAATTTCTCTTCTTCATTTTGAGATACATAATCATAAAGAATTCTGTTGTTTAGATAATCCTGCTTCTTGATGATGCTCAGATTTTCAAGAATAGCCTTTCCATATTTAACTTTTGTCTTATTTATTTAACCTAACTTACAGTTTGGCAATATATCACCAAAAGCTTAGCACTTATGCTATCATTTTTTAAAAAATAATAAATGAAGAAGCATAATAAATAGAATAATGAATAAGTTATATAAGTTTTTCTCATATCTTTTTTCTCTTTTTGAGTCACCATGCTCAAATCAGGAGTTTATTTATGTTTACCTAGAGTCTATGCATGCATTACACCTATAAACAGGTCTCCTCTCTCTCTCTCTTTATCTGTCCAAATTATCATCTAACAGCAGTACAGAACAATGCCTTCTTCATCCATTATGACGACATGTCTTCTGCAGAAAATATTTACTGTTTTAGAGGTGGAGAATGAAATGATACTTTGAAAATTGAATTGAAAACGTCTGCCTTCAGTAATGGTAGACTAAGCAAGTTGAACCAAATAATCTGATGAAAACAACCAGAATACTCATCACATTTTATCTCAAATTGCTCTCAGTACAACACAGCTATTATGTTGGACCTTTATATAATCTACATAAGAACACTAAATTAAATAAGTGATTGACATATGTAAAAAATGAAGCCTTCATAATAGCTCTAGTTACCATATAATTATTTTACATAGCCTTTTGCAAGGCAAAATATTTTATGAGGTCTGATTTCATTTTTTTCTTTTTGTGGTTCATGCTTTTGATATCAGATCTAAGAATATTTTTACTCTAAATGTATATGAGGTTTACATCTTTTAGTATATCTCAAGACAAACTTTGAAAAACACACTGTCATCGCAACAAAAACTTCTTAATGATTTTCTGTCTTGTTATCACTTATTGATTAAATGAAGCAACCTATAGAGTTGGAATGATTCTGCCAGATGCCTACTGTCTTATTGAACCACTAAATGCTACAGCATTGTATACCTATTTAGATTAATTACGATTAAATTTAAAAGCTGAGTTGGCTGAATTGCTTCATCATTTAATTAAGTTAAAGACTAATTGTTTTTCTATCCTTTTTTGAAAGTGTGTGAGTTTCTGATTATTGGCTTAGTATACTTAAGAATTTAAAACTGTGGATGGAAAATTTAGCTACTTCATGATTTCAGAATATATATCTTTTGTGAGAAGATTGTTCACACATTTTGTGTGTATTTAAAAAATTCTAAAAAATGATCTCTCAGGGACAAAAAGTAATTACTATAGAAGTATTTGTAGCCCCTTATTCCCAACAACAACAATACATACACATAGACAGACCCCTTCTATGGAAGAGCATTTGTTTGATTAACTTTCCTGCTGGTCTTCTGTTGGACCCCAGTAAAATGTAGACTGAAAAATTCAAAGAGGCCCAAAACTCTGAATTTGTCTACAGTCCTGTAGAAATATAATAGGGAACAAATCAAGATGATATAAAATATGGTAGGATTGAGATGGATGGATGGAGAGTTATAAAATATGGTAGGATTGAGAGGGATGAATGGAGAGTTATCAGCCACAGAGGGGTTTAGCACAAAGAGAAGCTGGTTAAGAAAAGCCATGTAAAGGGAGAAAGTAAAAATTCCATTTAGGACTAAGATATGCAACTTTCTTCTGAAATATTGCATAATTGTGAATTTTGAAATAAAAGCAAGAAGGCAATTGCTTTTGCTTCACAATTGAATTATAACCTTATTGAGGGCAGTATGCACATTTTCATGTACTCTTCTAAGAATTAAGTTGCATCAATAAATACACCATTTATGTTATGGGAACATAGTAATGTGTCTGGATCTTCCCAGAAAAGAAAAGGCTCTGATGAGAAAGTGAAAGTGAAGGTCGCTCAGTCTTGTCTGACTCTTTGCCACCCCATAGAATTCTCCAGACAAGAATATTGGAGTGGGTAGCCTTTCACTTCTCCAGGGGATCTTCCCAATCCAGGGATCGAACCCAGGCCTCCCACATTGTAGGTGGATTCTTTACCAGCTGAGCCACCACGGAAGCCCACTGATAAGAAACAGAGGAAATTTGAGTCTCTCTTTCTCATTACTAGGACTTCGCTGGTGGCTCAGACGGTAAAGCGTCTGTCTACAATGTGAGAGACCTGGGTTCAATCCCTCGGTTGGGAAGATTCCCTGAAGAAGGAAATAGCAACCCACTCCAGTACTCTTGCCTTGAAAATCCCACGGACGGAGGAGCTTGGTGCAGGCTACTATCCGTGGGGTCGCAAAGAGTCGGGCACGACTGAACCACTTCACTTCACTTCACTTCTCATTACCATTTTCCTTTCATGTGTTAGTCGATCAGTCGTGTTCGACTCTTTGCGACCCCATGGACTGTAGCCCACCAGGCTCCTTTATCCGTGGGATTCTCCAGGCAAGAATACGCTCCCTCTCTGTCCCAGCCGAACAGCCCGGCGGGGCACCCTCTGAGTCAGATACATGCTGCTGGGCGCCAGCAGCCCCCGCTTGCTTGTGCCGTCTGACATCGGGGGTCCTCATGCTTGTGGGCCTGCTGCCTGGGGGGGCCGCATGTCTCCCCGTCCAGGAGCCGGGCCAGGAGGCCGGGTCACGGCAGACAGGCCTGGCAGGCTGGGAGCCAGCCCTGAGCAGCCATGATTATAATAGGAGAGAAGGAAAATGTCAGCCCAGATGCTTCTTAATTTGGCATGGCTTAGCTGTCAATTTAAAAGGTTTCAGTTCAGTTCAGCTCAGTGGCTCAGTCATGTCCGACTCTTTGCGACCCCATGAGTCACAGCACGCCAGGCCTCCCTGTCCATCACCAACTCCCGGAGTTCACTCAGACTTACGTCCATCGAGTCAGTGATGCCATCCAGCCATCTCATCCTCTGTCGTCCCCTTCTCCTCCTGCCCCCAATCCCTCCCAGCATCAGAGTCTTTTCAAATGAGTCAACTTTTCACATGAAGTGGCCAAAGTACTGGAGTTTCAGCTTCAGCATCATTCCTTCCAAAGAAATCCCAGGGCTGATCTCCTTCAGAATGGACTGGTTGGATATCCTTGCAGTCCAAGGGACTCTCAAGAGTCTTCTCCAACACCGCAGTCCAAAAGCATCAATTCTTCGGTGCTCAGCCTTCTTCACAGTTCAACTCTCGCTGGACTGTGACCACTGGAAAAACCATAGCCTTGACTAGACAGACCTTAGTTGGCAAAGTAATGTCTCTGCTTTTGAATATGCTATCTAGGTTGGTCATAACTTTCCTTCCAAGGAGTAAGCGTCTTTTAATTTCATGGCTGCAGTCACCATCTGCAGTGATTTTGGAGCCCAGAAAAATAAAGTCTGACACTGTTTCCACTGTTTCCCCATCTATTTCCCATGAAGTGATGGGACCGGATACCATGATCTTCGTTTTCTGAATGTTGAGCTTTAAGCCAACTTTTTCACTCTCCACTTTCACTTTCATCAAGAGGCTTTTGAGTTCCTCTTCACTTTCTGCCATAAGGGTGGTGTCATCTGCATATCTGAGGTTATTGATATTTCTCCCTGCAATCTTGATTCCAGTTTGTGCTTCTTCCAGCCCAGCATTAAATATTTATGACAAATAGAGCATCTGTGTTCCTGTTGATGGATTTAGGACACTGGAGTGATTCACTGTCTCAAGCTAACTCAGTCCAAAGCAGGAACTCCTAAGAAGATAACACTTCCTCAGATCTCAGTGATGCTTTATTGCTACCGTGCTGCTAAGTACAGTTATCATCTTGATTTTACACACTTTCATCAGCCTTTTGGGAAGGCTGATGAAAGGAAGGAAGGAAATGGCAACCCACTCCAGTATTCTTGCCTGGAGAATCCCACGGACAAATTTCCTTTCATAATAGAGTCTAAACCTTTCTCTTTCCCACTTCAGTTTAGGGGCTTTGCATCATAAAAGAGAAGTGTTCTACAAAGGCCCCAAACCCTTGTGTCTAGTGAAAGGCCAGTCTTTCTAATAGTTTAATGATTCTCTTTAGGCTGATGTTGCCCCAAACTGCAAGACTGACTCTCTCTTTACAGTAAATCTTAATTTCAATTTTCAGTGTCTTTCCAGAATGTTACAGCTAGTCTCTCAAACTCAATCTGTTCAAATTGAGGTGTATCCAATCAGTGAAAGTTATTTTTTTCTCTTCCCTTTCACACAATGCCACATTTTACAAAACAGATAGGTAATTTAGTTCATCTGTTGTATTGGATTGGCAGAAAATTCATTTGGTTTTTCATATCTTATGGAAAGACTTGAATAAATTTTTGGCTGAACCAGTAATTATGGTATCTAGCTTGTATATTTTGTCTTCTCTGCTAAGGTCATACTTCACATCACCTTGTCAGTCATCTAAACTCCATTGACAGCCTTCTAATAATAGGCTTTTATAATTGCTCTGATCCATTCTGCATAAATCAACCAGAGGGAGTTTGTAAAGCCTTTATTAAATCACCTCATCCTACCACTTATCAGTTCTCTAAAGGCTCCCATCACCACTGCAATGAAGTGCACACTCTTACTCCGGCATACCAGGTCCTGTGCAATCTGTCTGGCTAACCTCTCCAATGATTTAGCCCATGATTTTCTCATATTCTTACTGCATTTTGCACAGAGAGCTCCTTTTTTCTAATTTTTACATTTCAGAATGATACTTTGATATATTTAAGGTCTTTACACTTGCTTTAATTCTTACTTAGAAAGCTTTGTTCAAAAATACCGGCGTGACTACCTTCTTCTTGTCAGTTTGCTCTAAGGTCAAATATTCCCTATGAGAGTTATCTCCTGATAATGTAACTCAAGTAAGCATCCCAAATCCCCAACATCCATAAATGACTTTTTTATTTCCATGTTTATTGCCTCTTTCCAATCCTCACCCCTAAGGTAGGATGTAATTTTGAAGGGAACAGTATTTTAACATTACTAATCTGGATTGGAAAGGATCTGCAAAGCTTGCAATTCTTAAATGCCTATTCTGATATTATTTTCTTATCCATATCTGTATAAACATCTACAACTATGTGTCTCTATAATTCATCTGTTTGTCTAAGTTCCAACAAAACAAGGCCAGTTACTATTTCTTAAATACATCTAAAACTTTGACCCGATGCATGCATTTTCAAAGTAGTATTTTTCTAAGGTGTTGAAATATAAATAACCATGTATGCTCACTAATCCTTAAATATCACTTTATGCATATTTAGATTCGTTTTTCTTCTTCTGTTTAGTAACCGCAATACTTATCTAAATAATGTGAATATTTCCAAACCACATGATGTTCATTTTCAAAATTGTCCTGTCATTAAACAAAGGAGATTCTAACTTTCTTCTTTACGTAGATGAATAAGTATTTTTTAGAGTAATGTAAGTTTATATATTATACATGAATACTAGTATTATCAGTCAGCTGAATAGGCCCACATTTTGTTTAGACTGTAGCCCACCAGGCTCCTCTGTCTATGGAATTCTCCAGGCAAGAACACTGGAGTGAATTGTCATTCCCTTCTCCAGAGGATCTTCCCAACCCAGGGATCAAACCCTGATCTCCAGCATAACAGGCAGATGTTTTGTCATTTGAGCCCCCAGGGAAGCCTGGATAAGATCTAATATTCCTTTTTTTCTGGTGACAAAATATGAACAAACATACATTTCTTGTATCAGTCTGTTACAAAAAGAAACATAAGTTGCAAATATCATATGTTCTTTTAGTAGCCTGTCAAATGTTTGATTTTATCATACGGTTCATAAGCAATAAACACTTGCTTTACATTTCCCAATGATGCTGTATATTTCAGACAGTAAACAGGAGTAGGGAACATTAGGAGAAGAAATCTAGCCTGTATTTCTCATCTATAATGTGCTCGATTTTGTGCCATACAATTTTGATAAATAAATCACTTAATTCTCACAGAATCACATAAAGTAAGAATTAATTGATCACTCTCCAATTTCTTTGGCTATTTCTGAAAATAGCAGAGTACCACAAAAAGAGACAGGTAGGTTTGAATTTGAATCAGTTTCTATCCCTTACAAACTGACTACGTCACTTATGTATTCTATCAGGTTTGTTCTTCTCATCTATAAAATCCTAATGAGGCTTATGTTGAAAGACTACTTTCTTTTCTAATGAATCTCCTTGGAAGAATTCAGCATATTACATTTCTTTAATTCTCTCTTTTCACTTTTCTTAGACCCCTCTATAGTCTGACTTTTGTTTTCTTACCTCTTATATTGGTGCTCTTGTCCAGTTCACTGGTGCTGTCCACACTCTTAAATCCAGTTATTATTTCACAGCCCCATTTTATTGGATCTGTTAACAGCTCTTCACACAGATGTTCATTCTCTCCTCTGATATATTTCACCACTTCTCCAAGATACTACTATATATTGCTGCATCTATGCAAGGGTACTGCAGTGGGTTGCCATTTCTTTCTCCATAGGATCTTCCTGACCCAGAGATCTAACTCGGGTCTCCCGCATTGCAGGCAGATGCTTTTAATATCCGAGCCACCAGGGAAGCCCGCTATACATCACAGCTGTTCCTTCTTAACCCTGACTGTTTATCCTTGTATTCCCAACCCATTTAAAGGTTCAGAGTTTTGTCTTTTCCTCTTCTGGAACTAGCCTCACTCCCTTGGTGAGTTCGTGCAGCCTAATGACTTCAAATACAATATAGTTGCCAATGGTCCTCCATTTATATGCTTAGTTTGTTATTCCTTTTGACCTTCAAACAGAATATGTGCATTACTGACCCTTGTTTTTTCTCCTCCCAAACCCACTTATACCTAATTGCATCCTTTCGGTTGCTTAGCACCAAAATTTCTGGAGTCCTCCTTGACTCTCCTCTCCACTTCCTGGCAATATTGTCTCCTCTAGAATCTTGAAGCTTCTTACCTGATCTGCTGGTACCTCCCTCAAGCAAGTCTTCATCTTCTCTTCTGAGATTACTTCAATAGCTATCTAACTGGACTTCTACTTGTACCCTTAGTCCAATACAATCAATATACAGAAGCCACTAGAATGGGAGGTATCACTCTAAGCCAAAGTCAGAGCGTGTCACCTCCGAACTGTGATAGCTTCCGAGTTCATTCAGAGTAAAAGTCACAACCGTTATGCAATTTATGAAGCTGTATATAATCTTACCCCTCCAACTCCTCCTTAACTTTCTGACTTCATTTTCTATTTTTCCTGTCCTTACCCCGAATCAAATATTCTGGATACACTGTCCTCTTTGGTTCCACTGTAAAGATTGTGCATGCTTGTGTGCTCAGTCATGACTGACTCTTTGCAATCCAATGGACTGTAGCTTATCGGACTCCTTTCTGTCCATGGGATTCTGCAGGTAAGAATAGTGGAGTGGGTTACCATTCCCTTCTCGAGGGGATCTTCCTAACCCAGGGATCAAACCTGGATCCCCTGCATTGTAGGCAGATTCTTTACTGTCTGAGCTATGGGAAAAAATCCCATGAAGATGGTGTGTGCTCAGTCACTTCAGTCGTGTCCAACTCTTTGCTATCCTATGAATGTCCTTGGGATTCTCCAGGCAAGTATACTGGAGTGGGTTGCCATGCTCTCCTCCAGGGGATCTTCCAAACCCAGGAAGAGAACCAGGGTTTCCTGCATTGCAGGCAGATTCTTTACCACGGAGCCACCAGGAAAGCCCTGTAAAGACTGTATATATGCTATTTGTTTCTCCTGGAATTAATCTAGAAATCCATATGACTAAACAACTTACATTCTTAAATCTTTACTCAAATTTTATCATTTCAAGGAGAATTGTCTTATTTAATAGTACCCTTATGCTTCCCAGCCCCTGACACTCTTGATCTCTATATATTGATAAGCTTTTTTCAATCTTCATACTCATAAATGGTAGAAAATGCATTTGCTACATCAATTTTATTGTCTATCTCTCCTTGTTAAAATATAAACTCCATGAAGATAGGAATCTATTCTCTTTTATACACAGATATACCCACTCCAGTACTCTTGCCTGGAAAATCCCATGGATTGAGGAGCCTGGTAGGCTGCAGTCCATGGGGTCGCTAAGAATAGGACACGACTGAGTGACTTCACTTTCACTTTTCACTTTCATGCATTGGAGAAGGAAATGGCAACCCACTCCAGTGTTCTTGCCTGGAGAATCCCAGTGATGGTGAAGCCTGATGGGCTGCCGTCATGGGGTCGCACAGAGTCGGACACGACTGAAGCGACTTAGCAGCAGCAGTAGCAGCATACCCAAATGACTAGAAGAACCCTTGGCACATTGTATCCACTTGCTAAATATTCTTGAAGTGAATGAAGTAAGTTAATAATTTTAGCAACTTAGCAAAATTCCAGCCTTCATACATTCTGAATTTTGTGATTTGCTTAAAAATAGGTACTAATTTTATTTTAAAAATATATACTTAAACAATGTTATGTTGTATGGAAATCTTCATATTGGTAGCAAAAAGAATGTAACATGGAAGTGCAGTGTATAAATAAGAAGCTGTTACTTTTATATTCTGATGAGAAGTAAAGCAATAACGGAATCAGGGATGCTGTTCACAGAGATTTTTATCTTTACTTGGAATTGGCAAAACTTTATAACAAAAATGTTATAAAGTTCTCCCTTGAGTTATTAGAAATATCAAATCAGAACATGGCTTGCATGCAATGTTGAATAAGAGATTACATTAGTGGCCAAATGCAGACAGGTTGTCTGAAGGGAGTAGTTGAATACAATAGGTGTTTCTTCTCATTGGAAGGTAGGAATGGGCAGAAGGCAGAAATATTTTAATCAGATATCTCTCTGTCCCTAGGAGAAGGGACAGCTTAGGCATTTTAACTGTGGTAGCTGAGTTTTGCTAGAAAAATCATGTACAGACCAGGATCAAGGCAGCTGATACCCCTAAAGCTTCAAAATCTGTTCTCATTAGTCATGGATGGACAGCAGTGTTTTTGATCACTTTAAAAAATAATTCATGAAACTATTTTTCAAAAGTATTTTCCCTTAATTTTAGTGTGTAAGTATATATGATGAGAATTTAATCAATTCTGATGCTAACATGAATTTTTATGAGACTTTTTAAAAAAGAAGTTAAATCTAATAAATCTAAATCTAGTAGATCTAGTAAATCATTTATTTTTCCTGAAGAAACTTGGAAAAGCCTTAAACTACTTATTCAACATTCTCAGTGAAACAGTTACTATATGTTAAAGAAATTGTCTAAACTTTACCATGAAAACTTGTTAAAAACATTCCACTGTCTTGTATACTATATTTTCTTGAAATATAGAGAGTATATCTTAATAACTTTTATATCTTTACCGTCCAACAAATAAGAAGCAGTTTTAAAAGATTGTTTAATAAGATGAAGAATGACTATATCTCTTCTACTAAGTACTCTGTTGGTATATTTAAGACAAAAATAATATCCTTTATGTATACTTAAGTCCACTCTGTATTTGAGGAAAATTGACCCAATATCTGATTAGAGCAGGAAAGGTTACCCACTATATAAGAATAGTCAGTCAACTTTTCTGATTCACATGTGCATGCATGCACACTCACACACACAGAAACGGAGGGCAGTCTGAACAGGGGCACAGCCATCATTCTCTCAAGATGATATAATATTAAAAGCCTTCTTAATTCCCGGTTCCCTGGGTAAATTCCAAAGGCAACCAATGTTAATAGATTTCTAATATCCTTTTCTGTATCTACTGATTTATCATACACCTAGAATTCTATTTTCCAGGCTCTACATTTAGGTTTGAAAAGGATATTAATATAATTCCACTCCTTTTACCTCTACTTCCTCCTTTCACCCCCTACTTCTGCTCATTGAATTAATATTTTTCTATTGTTCAGTTTTTTAATGGGAACAAAGTCTCACAAGGGTATTTTCATGTTGTCCCTGAATTTTTACCAGGGGAGCCAAACCCGAAGATAATGAGTAGAATTGCATATACATTTTCCAGAGCAGTTGCAGAGCAGACAAAACTTTGCAGGGCATAATGAGAGGCAATAAAAGCAGTGCAGTGCATATAACTCCATATGTTGTTTAGTTGCTCAGTCGTAGCTATTTGCGACCCCATAGACTGCAGCATGCCGGGCTTCCCTGTCCTTCACTATCTCCCAGAATTTGTTCAAACTCATGTCTGTTGAGTCAATGATGCCATCCAACCATCTCATCTTCTTTTGCCCCCTTCTTCTTCTGCCCTCAATCTTTCCCCAGTATCAAGGTCTTTTCCAATGAGTCATCTCTGCATCATGTAGCCAAAGTATCGGAGCTTCAGCTTCAGCATCAGTTCTTCCAAAGAATATTCAGGGTTAATTTCCTTTAGGATGGACTGGTTTGTTCTCCTTGCTGTCCAACGTACTCTCAAGAGTTTTCTGCAACACTACATTTTTTTTGCCACTTTATTTATATTTTTAATTGAAGGATAATTGCTTTACAGAATTTTGTGGTTTTCTATCAGACCTCAACAAAAATCAGCCATAGGTACACCCATATCCCCTCCCTCCCAAACCAAACCGCCCTTCCATTTCCCTCCCCACCCACCTTTCTAGATTGTCACAGAGCCCCTGTTTGTGCTCCTTGAGTCATACAGCAAATTCCCAATGGCTATCAATTTTACAAATGGTATTGTAAGTTTCCATGTTACTCTCTCCATACATCTCACCCTATCCCTCCTCTCTTCCTCCCCATGCCTGTTGGTCTGTTCTCTATGTCTGTTTTTCCATACTGTCCTGAAAATAAATTCATCAAAACCATCTTTATAGATTCCATATATATGCATCAGTATACAATATTTATATTTCTCTTTCTGACTTATTTCACTCTGTATAATAGGCTCCTGGTTTGTCTACCTCATTAGAACTGACTCAAATGTGTTCCTTTTTATGACTAAGTAGTATTCCACTGTATATATGTACCACAGTTTCTTTATCCATTCATCTGTTGATGACCATCTAGGTTGCTTCCATGTTCTAGTTATTGTAAATAGCAACACCACAATTTGAAAGCACTAATTCTTTGGCACTCAGCCTTCTTTATGGGCCAATCTCACATCCATACATTACTACTGGAAAAACCATAGCTTTGACTATACAGACATTTGTCAGCAAAGTAATGTCTCTGCTTTTTAGAATGCTATCTAGGTTTGTCATAGCTTTTCTTCCAAGGAGCAAGTGTCTTTTAATTTCATGGCAGCAGTCACCATTTGCAGTGATTTTGGTGCCCAAAGAAATAAAGTCTGTCACTGTTTCCATTGTTTTTCCATCTATTTGCCATGAAGTGATGGTACTGGATGCCATGATCTTAGTTTTTTGAATGTTGAGTTTTAAGCCAGCTTTTTCCCTCTCTTGTTTCACCTTTATCAAGAGGCTCTTTAGTTCCTCTTAACTTTCTTCCATTAGGGTGGTATCATCTGCATATCTGAGGTTATTTATATTTCTCCTGGCAATCTTGATTGATTTCAGCTTGTGATTCATCCAGCCTAGCATTTTGCATGATGTACTCTGCATACAAGTTAAATAAGCAGGGTTTACCATATACAGCCTTGACATACTCCTTTCCCAATTATGAGCCAGTCCATTATTCCATGTCTGATCCTAACCGCTGCTTCTTGACTTACATACAAGTTTCTCAGGAGGTAGGTAAGATGATCTGATATTGCCATCTCTTGAAGAATTTTCCACAGTGTTTTTGTGACCGCACAGTCAAAGTCTTTAGTGTAATCAATGTTTTTCTCTATTTCTTTGCAATATTCACTTAATAAGGCTTTCTTATCTCTCCTTGCTGTTCTCTGGAGTTCTGTATCAGTTGGGTATATCTTTTTCTTCTTTGCCTTTTGCCTCTCTTCTTTTCTCAGCTATTTGTAAGGCCTCCTCAGACAACCACTTGGTTTCTTGCATTTCTTTTTCTTGGGGATGGTTTTGGTTACCACCTCCTGTACAATGTTGTAAACATCTGTCCATAGTTCTTCAGGCATTCTGTCTATCTGATCTAATCCCATGAATCCATTCATCACTTCCACTGTATAATCCATATTGCTTATAAAAATTGCAGATTCATTAGAAGAATTTAATCAAATAGATTTTATAGGAATCCAGGATGCTGAAATATTTCAAACCTAAGGATACACTTCTTTCACACCCAAATCTGTAGATGTCAGTAAGAGAAACACAAAAATATTTCTGATGTCTCCAAGAAGGCTGGACTCTCCGAAGGACATGTGCTATGATGCAGAACTTGTAGGACTGTCCCATGCTACCACTAAAGAGAGCATGAGAGAGTTCTGCTAGAAACTTGGGAGTCGCAGCACTGTGGAGACATTTGTGAAAATAGGTATACTGTTTGTGCCCACATCTTATCCTAAGAATATTGAAGTCTAGTGTCACTAGCTAGACCAACTTCCATGGCAGTGAAAAAAGAAGCAAGTTCCAGTCAGTTTGGAAGGACAAATATATATGATATTAATGATCAATCTTTCAGAATGAGTTTAAAGCAAAATTTCCCTTTGAAGAGTCTTCTCATGAAACACACAGCTTTTGTTCTGCTATCACAATGAACAAACAAGAGAAACTCATGAACGATATTATTTTCCTTGTTTTTAAAAAGTTATACCCAGTTTCTATACCTTGATTTTGAAAGAACCAGAGGCAGTATAGTGAATAGAAAAGGTAGACTGTAAGAAGAAAGTGGCAAAATGATGAAAAGACCAAATTATCCTTTTTCCATTCCTGGTCCCTGGTTCCAAGCCACAAGTAATATCTGAACTGCAAGGAAAGGAGTTGTACTGACCCACATGTGAGGATGTAATTGTGGAATTATCTCTGGAGCACCTTGAGGAACGTGTGAATTTGGTGTACTCTTTATTTATTCATCCCTTAGTAAAATTATAAGTGCTTTCTAATTCATAATAAATTTAAATTATATGAATTTTATTGCTTTCTTTTTCTTAGACATTTCAGCAGTGTAAGCAAAGCAATAGCCCCTTTGATTCTCCATTTTAAATTTATTTTCTAAGACATTAGCTAACATGTCTGGTTTCTTTTCATAGGTATTTTTCTAGTTGTTTTCAGAATGAATTTATTTGTTTCAAAATATAGAAATGTATTTCATAAAAGCTCCTAAATTAAAACAAACAAAAAATACAAGCAAACAAAAATCTTCCTTTCTACCGATTTCTAATGTTCTTAGTTTTCATAAGTTCTTTAACATATAAATGGGTCTTAATAGGTAGAAAGTTGAACCATAGATATCTTTAATAAAAACTTGAAGTCACTGAAAACTTTGTATTCACTCTTCTTTACAAGCTAACATCTTAAGTTTTGATCTTTTAAATTACGTGTTTCTGTATATCCTCATTACATAGTTTCTTGTACTGTTCCCCTTTTAATCTTAGAACTAGGCACTTTAAAAAATAATTTTTCCAGTGCTACACGAAACATAAAGTTATAAAAAAAAAAAAATGCTGGCAAGCTTATGTGGTTCCTGAGATGGAAACTAAAGCTTGGAGAAGTTGAATATTTTCTTCAAGCTTCCATGTCATTAATGGGTGGATTCTGGAATCATATCTAGCCTTTTTATTTATTTGTTTTCTTTTTCCCTTATTCTAAATTGTTTTTCAATGACTGACTTTTCCCAGGGGCACAGCATAGCTAGAAATAGGAAGACTATCTGAATAATAATATGACGGTGGCTTTCTTGAACATACTAAAAACATTTTTAAGAGTGGATTTTTAAGAGATGCAAAACACGGTACTGGATGCTTGGGGCTGGTGCACTGGGATGACCCAGAGGGAGGGTAAGGGAGGGAGGAGGGAGGAGGGTTCAGGATGGGGAACGCGGGTATACCTGTGGCAGATTCATTTTGATATTTGGCAAAACTAATACAATATTGTAAAGTTTAAAAATAAAATAAAATTAAAAAAAAAAAAGAAAGAGTAAAAAAAAAAAAAAGGGATGCAAAACATGTTGGGCTTCCCTTTGGCTTATAGGGTGTCATGGATTTTAATGTTTTTCTTTCTTTCCATTTATGGTTTGTTTTATACAATCTCCACACCGCTATTTTTCCAAAATCCTACAAATTATACACTCTAATACTGGCTTATAGATATTCAAACAAACATGTAAACCTATGCATTTTACAATAGTAAAATACAATTGAGGCAAAATATATATCATACTATAAAGTCATACTGATATATCTAGGGATAAAAAAACTCCCAGTATTGCTAGACCCTATGTAATATCTGCTGCTGCTGCTGCTAAGTCGCTTCAGTCGTGTCCGACTCGACCCCATAGACAGAAGCCCACCAGGCTTCCCTGTCCATGGGATTTTCCAGGCAAGGGTACTGGAGTCGGGTGCCATTGCCTTCTCCTATGTAATATCTAGATACATAAAAATATTTTCAAAATTTTTTCAGTTAGGAAATCATTGTTCTCATATAGAATTAGAAAACTACCTACTAAAGTCCAATTTTTACTGAATGAGTCAAACATTTAATGAAATAACCAAATGTATTAAAATCATTAAAAAGTATTAAAATCATTAATAATGCTTTATTTCTTCAGAAACATACTTTGTATCATACATCAATGACAACATTTTTTGAAGTCATATCAGATTGACTCTAGTGATAGTATGTTCTTGTAAAACAAGCTCCTTTAGTGTATAATTCATCTTTCTCTGTTTGATAGTGGCATTTAATCATAGGTAACAATCTTCACTCCTTTTTTTTTCCCCAGTAGAGGCTTTACTTAGTTCTCTTAGTAACTGATATAATATAATGTCATCATTATGACAAATGTCACCAGTATTCTATTATCCTTAGAGTGCCAGAGCATGAATCTCCTTCAAGACTGTTACAACATGGAAAGATCTAGTTTCTAAGAATGGGCTGTCCAGAAACGGTGTGTTTGAAAAGTTTTAATGCAATCCAGGGTGAGAAGCTGGCCCTTCTGCATCTTCCCTGTATTGTGCTCATAAATGTAATGATCAGAAGAGTTAACTTGTGTTTTAAACTTGTAACTTGAGTTTTCAAAGTTATAGATTTGTCGACATCAGTATGTCCATTGTTTCCTTGGTAATAGAAGGAAGTCTGGATTGTTAGCCTCTCATTTTAGAGCGAACTGCTTTAGCTAGAGTGGCAGGGGTTAGGAGGAAGATGAAACAAAAAAAAAGATCTGAGACATTGACCCCTCAATTGCGCTAATTAACATCAAAGAGGAATCGTCTCTTTTTCAAAGAAAGATTTTGCTTTTGCCATTTTTGCCTAAAACAAAACAAACGCAGTTTAAAAACCCACACATAAACTATATACAAAGAAAAAAAAAACCACTATTATGTTCAATTTGTAAAAGTGTGAGAGCCAGTTAGAATAAACAACTTTTGGAAACGCTCTTAAAATTCATGACTCTTATCTAATGAAAGTGCAGTTGGTTGAAACTGTCAGAAAGTTGGTCATTATTAAGTTGCTTGATTTGGCCAAACAGATAGTGCCTCTCTGGTGAAATCAGCAGTTATTCAGTTTGCTTACTATAAAAAATAGAAAATAAATGATTGCTTATAAATACTTTATATAATGAGCTTCTAATTTTTTAGAAATGGAGGAAATCAGGCTTGGCTAAAATTTAAACTTCTAATAGGTATAGGTGACCATCTAAATCACCTAGGACAGTACTATTTAAAGTGTGGTTCACAGAACTTCAGGAGCAGCATCACTTGGGAGCTTGTTAGAAATGGACACTTTCTAGTACCATTCCAAATGCGTTCAACAGGAATGTCTAGGGATGGATGCTTTCACTAGCCCTCTTGGTAATTCTTAAGTATGTTAAATTTGAGAACTCACCTAGGAATTAGGTAGAAGAGATATTTGTGACTAGGATTTTATTTTTACCTTGTCAACTATCATAAGCCAGGAACCATCTGATGGACAAGTTAGAAAGGAAAACACGGGACTCGGGGGAGAACTGAATGACTATGTGGAGTGATAAAATGAAATCAGAACCTATAATAGCCATGTACTACATAGACGCTGATGGAAGCATTCATTTATATAGTGATGTTTTCTGTTATTCACACATCCTCTAGAAACTCTTTTAAGAGGGTTTACTGGAGCCAACTAGTTTTCAGAATAAGTTTTTAGTTTATTTGGCAGCATGTCCTGTCTACAAAAATTTCCCTAACCTTCTCTAAAATATATTTTATTGAGATTTATTGTGCTTTAACACTATGTCTCTCTTTTATCAGTTTATAATATGGGTGGTAGCATACACATTTACTATATTTTATATGTAATATATATCTAGCATCAATATTACTTAATATTCTACATATGTAATATCATATTTATTATATATTTTAAAAGCTTAATGATTGTATTTTTCAATTAACACTTGAGACACATCACTTTACTTTCTTAATTTCTGAAAACATGAGACAATATACTTGAAAATAGAAATTCTGGAAAATCGTCAAATATTGACAATGAAATACTTGATTGATAAAAACTGACCAACTTAGTATAACAGTGACTCTACACCATAAGTCTTTTTATTAGATAAAATATTTATCACTTTTATTCTTTTGGTCTGAGATATTAAACAAAAAAGAATCAATTTTTAAAGTAAAAAGATTTAATGGATTTAAGATAGATTTAATGGATTTAAGAACTTTTTAAAAATCTTCTTTTCTGTCTAATTTCAATGAAATAGCATATGATTTTGCAGTTGGAAAGATATTAATCAGTCTCTTCCAAGTTAGAGAACTGAAACCCAGGTAGATCAAGTGCATTCAAGATTCATGAGTTTTCTTGTTACATTGAATGCTCCTCAATATATATTAAAGCTCTTTATTTAAATCGCCATCAGTTCTATGATTCTTTATATGCATTTCAAGGCAAAAATTAACTTTGATTTAATAGTTTTTTCTTGTCATTCTCTACACAAAACATGATAAGCATATGCCTAGAAGTTACTCTTTTTCCCTTGAAATTATACCTTGAAAAGCAACACTTTCAAGTTGGGAAAGGAGATTAATCTCAATCTTTACCACTTTTAAATACTTTTTAAATACACCTTTATAAAGAATATGAGGGAATCTTAGCTGTGTACATGCACAATATCAATTGATGAGTTGAATTGGCAATAACACAGTTGTTCCTGTTCTTTCTTAATGTATATGCTCATTTCATCATGTAAATAAAATTATATAGTCTTCATAAAATCAAACCTTTTTAGATTAAGGATGGATGTTGGGATCCACTGAGAAATGCTCTATCATTCAGAGCTACCATAAAATTGATGCAACTTAAATATGAGAGAAAATATTTTTACTTTAAATATATTTTAGATGGTCAGTTATGAAGAATGTAGGGGAGGGAACCTAATGTTCTTGTGATTTATTTCACTTATTCAGAAAATTCCTTAAACCAAATAGTTTTCAATTTGAATTTGATTCACACAAAGTATCTCAGTCTTGATTTTAAGAACTATTCCACTTTTAAAAAAAAAATCACCAATACATAGTCAAGGGGTGAACATAAAACTACTTCCCTGTCTTCAATCTTGTAATATTGTTGTTGTTGCTGTTCATTCACCAAGTCGTGTCCAACTCTTTGTGACCTGGATTTCAGTAACCCAGGCTCCTCTGTTGTTCTCTATCTATTGGAGTCTTCTCAAGTTCATGTTCATTGAGCCAGTTATACTGCCTATCCATCCATCCTCTGTTGCCCTCTTCTCTTTTGTCTTCAGTATTTCCCAGCATCAGGGTCTTTTCCAAGGAGTCAGCTGTTCACATCAGGTGGCCAAAGTATTGGAGCTTCAGATTTAGCATCAGTCCTTCCAAAGAATATTCAGGGTTGATTTCCTTTAGGATTGACTTGTTTGATCTCCTATCAGTCCAAGGGACTCTCAAGAGTCTTCTCCAACACCACAGTTCAAAAGCATCGATTCTTCAGTGCTCAGTCTTCTTTATGGTTTCACTCTCACATCCATATATGACTATTGGAAAAACCATTGCTTTGACTATATGGACCTTTGTTGGCAAAGAGATGTCTATGCTTTTAATACGCTATCTAGTTTTTTTTTTTTTTTTTTTTCAAGGAGCAAGCATTTTTTAATTTCATGAAAGTAGTCACCATCATCAGTGATTTTGGAGCCCAAGAAAATAAAACCTGTCAGTGCTCCCAGTGTTCCACTCTCTATTTGTAATGAAGTGATGGGACTGGTTACTGCAATTTTAGTTTTTTGAATGGTAAGTTTCAAACCAGCCTTTTCATTCTCCTCTTTCACCTCAACAGGAGGCTCTTTAGTTCTTCACTTTCTGCCATTAGCATGGTATCATCTGCATATCTGAGGTTATTGATCTTCTCCAGCAATCTTGATTCCAGCTTGTGATTCATCCAGGCTAGCATTTCTTATGATATATTCTGCATGTAAGTTAAATAAGCAGGATGACAATATATAGCCTTGAAATACTCCCTTCCCAATTTGGAACCAGTCCCTTGTTCCATATCTGGGTCTAACTGTCACTTCTTGACCTGTATACAGATTTCCCCAGAGGCAGGTAAGGTGGTCTGGTCTCATCTGTTTAAGAATTTTCCACAGCTTGCTGTGATGCACAAAGTCAAAGGCTTTAGCATAGTCAATTGAAGCAGAATTGGGTGTTTTTCTGGAATTCCCTTGTTTTTTCTGTGATCCAACAGATGTTGGCAATTTGATTTCTGGTTCCTCTGCCTTTTCTAAATCCAGTCCATACATCTGGAAGTTCTTGGTTCAGGTACTGTTGACACCTAACTTAAAAGATTTTGAGCATTACCTTGCTAGTATTTGAAATGAATGCAATTGTGTAATAGTTTGAACATTCTTTGGCATTGCCTTTCTTTGCGATTGGAATGAAAATTAACTTTTCCCAGTCCTGTGGCCACTGCTAAGTTTTCCAAATTTGCTGGCATATTGAGTGCAGCACTTTCACAGCATCATCTTTTAGGATTTGAAATAGCTCAGCTGGAATTTCATCATTTCCACTAGCTTTGTTCTTAGCAATGCTTCCTGAGGCCTATTTGACTTCACATTCCAGGATGTCCAGCTCTAGCTGAGTAACCACACCATTGTTGTATTTGAGTCATTAAGGCCTTTCTTTTATAGTTCTTCTATATATTCTTGCCACGTCTTCTTAATCTCTTCTGCTTTTGTTCATTGCCTACCAGCCCTGTCTTTTACTGTGCCTATCAGTATTCTTGCCTGGAGAATCCCATGAGCAGAGGAGGGCTACAGTTCACGGGGTCACAAATAGTCAGACATGACTGAGTGACTAATACACATCCTTGCATGAAATGTTCCCTTGATATCTCCAATTTTCTTGAAGAGACCTCTAGTCTTTCCCATTCTATTGTCTTCCTCTAATTCTTTGCATTGTTCATTTAGAGGGCTTTCTTATATTGCTATTCTCTGAAACTTTGCATTCAGTTGAGTGTATCTTTCCATTTCTCTGTTGCCTTTCCCTTCTCTTTTCTTTACCTATTTGTATAGCCTCCTCAGACAACTACTTTGTGAGAGTTGGACTGTGAAGAAGGCTGAGAACCGAAGAATTGATGCTTTTGAACTGTGGTGTTGGAGAAGACTCTTGAGAGTCCCTTGAACTTCAAGGAGATCCAACCAGTCCATTCTGAAGGAGATCAGCCCTGGGATTTCTTTGGAAGGAATGATGCTAAAGCTGAAACTCCAGTACTTTGGCCACCTCATGCGAAGAGTTGACTTATTGGAAAAGACTCTGATGCTGGGAGGGGTTGGGGACAGGAGGAGAAGGGGACGACAGAGGATGAGATGGCTGGATGGCATCACTGACTCGATGGACGTGAGTCTGAGTGAACTCCGGGAGTTGGTGATGGACAGGGAGGCCTGGCGTGCTGCAATTCATGGGGTTGCAAAAAGTCAGACACGACTGAGCAACTAACCTGATCTGATTTTTCTTTGGGATAATTTTGGTCACTGCATCCTGTACAATGTTTTGAAGCTCTCTCCATACTTCTTCAGGCACTGTTTCTACCAGAACAAATTCTTTGAATCTATTCTTCGCCTTCACTGTAAAATCATAAGGGGTTTAATTTATTCTCAACTTGTAGTTCATACTTGAATGGCCTAATGGTTTTTTTTTTTACTTTCTTCAATTTAAGTGTCATCTTTGCAATAAGGAGTTCATGATCTGAGCCACAGTTAATGCCAGGTCTTGTTTTTGCTGACTGTATATACCTTCTCCATTTTTGACTGTAAAGAACTTAATCAATCTGATTTCTGTATTGACCATTTGGTGATGTCCATATGTAGAGTCATCTCTTGTGTTATTGGGGAAGTGTGTCTGTGATTACCAATGTGTTCTCTTAACAAAACTCTGTTAGCCTTTGGCCTTCTTCATTTTGTACCCCAAGGCCAAAGTTGCCTATTACTTTGGGTATCTCTTGATTTTGTATATTTGCATTCCAATCCCCTATGATGAAAAGGAAATCCTTTTTGGTATTAGTTCTAGAAGATGTTGTAGGTCTTCATAGAACCAGTCAATTTCAGTTTCTTTGACATCATAGGTTGGGGCATAGTCTTGGATTACTGTGATGTTGAATGGTTTGCCATTCAACAATGGAAATGAATTGAGATCATTCTTTTTTGAGGTTGCATTCAAATACTGCATTTCAGACTTTTTTGTTGACTATAAGTGCTATTCCATTTCTTCTATGGGATTCTTGCCCATGGTGGTAGATATAATGGTCATCTGAATTAAATTCCCCATTCTTATGATAATGGGCATAAGATAAATCATTAGTATAAAAAGGTTTTATACTAGATAAAGGTTAGCTAAAAAGATTTTCTCTCAACCTTCTCCTGGTCTTGGTAAAGTTACCACCTGGAGTCCAGGGCTTAGTTGGTAAAATTAAAAAAAAAAATGCTCTTGGTTTCCTGGATGTCTCATATATCAAAGCACAGTGAGAAAGAGTAATTTAAAATGAAACTAGAGATGTTAGGAGAGGTCAGCCACAAAGCCATTTTTGTGGTCTACTCTGCTTGAATGTTAGCAGAAGGCAATGGCACCCCACTCCAGTACTCTTGCCTGGAAAATCCCATGGACAGAGGAGCCTGGTGGGCTGCAGTCCATGGGGTTGCTAAGAGTCAGACACGACTGAGCAACTTCATTTTCACTTTTCACTTTCATGCATCAGAGAAGGAAATGGCAACTCACTCCAGTGTTCTTGCCTGGAGAATCCCAGGGACAGGGAAGCCTGGTGGGTTGCCGTCTATGGTGTTGCACAGAGCTGGGCACGACTGAAGCAACTTAGCAGCAGCAGCAGCAGCTGCTTGAATGTTGGGAGATTATTTCATGTGAAAGATGATCCCCTTATTAGCATAAAAGTACTCATTTGTATAAAGAAGAGTTAGACTAATATCTAACAAAATGTAAGATTTTCTTTTATATCAATTACCCAGAATAGAAGAAGTAATTAGGCAGAGAACTGAGAGAATGCTGGTGAAGGAGTGTGTGCTTAATCATTCAGTATTGTTAGACTCTTGGTGACCCCATGGACTATAATCTGTCAGGCTCTTCTGTCCATGGGATTCTCCAGGCAAGAATACTAAAGCAGGTAGTTCCACTTCTCCAGGGGAACTTCCTGACCCAGGAATCAAACCTGGGTCTCCAGCACTGCAAGCATCTCTTTACTGTCTGAGTAACTATATAAATTTTAGCATAGATATTCAGAAGACCAAGATGAAGATATTTCAAGAATTGTGTTTACATGTAGTTACCATGTAAAGGAAGATTAGGAACTCTGAGCAGGAATCTCCACTCTATCATTATATTAAGCATCCACTTTATCATTATGTTAAGCAAGTGTCACCTAAAAGGGGGCTTCCCAGGTGGTGCTAGTTGTAAAGAATCCACCTGCCATGCAGGAGACTCGGGAAACTTGGATTTGATCCATGGGTCAGGAAGAGCCCCTGGAGAAGGGCGTGGCAACCCACTCCAGTATTCTTGCCTGGAGAATCTCATGAAGAGAGGAGCCTGACAGGCTACAGTCCATAGGGTCGCACATAGTCAGACACAACTGAAGCAACTTAACACGCATGCACACACCCAAAAGAATTTGATGTTCATGACAACGAGAATAACTTCTGATTATCTTACCAGGAGTATTTACAACCACTTGAAATATTATGTATTATATATTACTAATTGCAGGACACTAAACTAATTCTTATATGTTTATATTGATTTCTGACACCTATGTAATATAACATGGCATTTTTACAGTTGAGGAAATCGAGGCTCAAATCTATTGAAACATGACATGATCAAGATCACATAACTATAAAATATTTAAATTTGAATTTATTTGACTGCAAATCATGCAATAAAAAGTCATGGTTATTGGTGGTTTGATTTTGAACTTGCTTGTTTTTCTGCATAGCACTATCTGGCTGCCTATAATGTGCTGATTTTCTGAAGAAACTTTTCTTTCTCTCTCTTTTTTTTTTTTTTTGATCCCCTGTTGAGTCCTTAATTATATCTCATCCTCTGGATTACATGTCTAGCTCTATAATCACTTGTTGTAATCACCTTTGTGTTCCAATGCAAAAGACAGAGAAAAACCCCTTTACATTAGCCACAATTCCTTGTTTTCTTGGACACATGCCTAAAGTTGGCAACTTTAGAAATACTGCTATGTTTATAAATTTCTTAACACTAGAAATTGAAGTAAAACACATGTATAGCAAAAATGTACACGAAAATAAATATGAAACTCATTGCAAGACAAAAACTGAAAATTTATGCAACTACCACCCAGGTCTAGAAAGAGAATGCTATCAGCACATCACAGATCATCTCTTGACCCTAACCAATTATTGCGCTCTATCTTACTCAAGAAGACCAATATCCTAACTTTAATAATCATAAAGATTAGCCTGCTTCTGTCCTCAGTTGACAATCATGAATTATATAATTTTTGTGTGTTCTTTTACTCACTATTGTGCTTGTAAAATCTATCCATGTTGTGACATGAAGCTGTATTTCATTTATTTTCATTGTTGGGTAGATTTCATTTTATGAACTTGTTAAACAATATTATATATTCTTCTGTTGATGAACATTTGGGTTATTTTTAGTATATTCATTCATAACAATACTGCTTAGAACAATCTTAAATAAACTTTATATGTATGCACTCATCTTACATGCTAGTAAAGTAATGCTCAAAATTCTCCAAGCCAAGCTTCAGCAATATGTGAACCATGAACTTCCTGATGTTCAAGCTGGTTTTAGAAAAGGCAGAGGAACCAGAGATCAAATTGCCAACTTCCGCTGGATCATGGAAAAAGCAAGAGAGTTCCAGAAAAACATCTATTTCTGCTTTATTGACTACGCCAAAGCCTTTGACTGTGTGGATCACAATAAACTGTGGAAAATTCTGAAAGAGATGGGAATACCAGACACCTGATCTGCCTCTTGAGAAATTTGTATGCAGGTCAGGAAGCAACAGTTAGGACTGGACATGGAAAACAGACTGGTTCCAAATAGGAAAAGGAGTACATCAAGGCTGTATATTGTCACCCTGCTTATTTAACTTATATGCAGAGTACATCATGAGAAACGCTGGACTGGAAGAAACACAAGCTGGAATCAAGATTGCCGGGAGAAATATCAATAACCTCAGGTATGCAGATGACACCACCCTTATGGCAGAAAGTGAAGAGGAACTCAAAATCCTCTTGATGAAAGTGAAAGAGAAGAGTGAAAATGTTGGCTTAAAGCTCAACATTCAGAAAACGAAGATCATGGCATCTGGTCCCATCACTTCATGGCAAATAGATGGGGAAACAGTGGAAACAGTGTCAGACTTTATTTTTCTGGGCTCCAAAATCACTGAAGATGGTGACTGCAGCGGTGAAATTAAAAGAAGCTTACTCCTTGGAAGGAAAGTTATGACCAACCTAGATAGCATATTCAAAAGCAGAGACATTACTTTGCCAACAAAGGTCCATCTAGTCAAGGCTATGGTTTTTCCTGTGGTCATGTATGGATGTGAGAGTTGGACTGTGAAGAAGGCTGAGCACTTAAGAATTGATGCTTTTGAACTGTGGTGTTGGAGAAGACTCTTGAGAGTCCCTTGGACTGCAAGGAGATCCAACCAGTCCATTCTGAAGGAGATCAGCCCTGGGATTTCTTTGGAGGGAATGATGCTGAAGCTGAAACTCCAATACTTTGGCCACCTCATGCAGAGTTGACTCATTGGAAAAGACTCTGATGCTGGGAGGGATTGGGGGCAGGAGGAGAAGGGGACGACAGAGGATGAGATGGCTGGATGGCATCACTGACTCGATGGTCGTGAGTCTGAGTGAACTCCGGGAGTTGGTGATGGACCGGAAGGCCTGGCATGCTGTGATTCATGGGGTCGCAAAAAGTCAGACACGACTGAGCAACTGATCTGATCTGATCTGATGTATATTTTATTGGAAATAGGCCTAGGAATGGAATTATTGAGTCATAATATATGACTATATTGGTGATTGTATGAATTAACAGTCTTAATACTGTTTAAGTGGGCCTTTTGTCCCTTACCCTTCCTAATACTTAACTCTCTATTTTTTTTTAACAGTTTAGTACATATGCAGTGGTATTTTATTGTGATATCAATTCGTATTTATTTCTGTGATCAAATTAGTTTTTAAATACTTTTTTCTATGTTTATGAGCCTGTTGAGCTGTTTTATAAAGTATTTGACTGTGGCTTTGACAGTTTGTTCCTGGTAGATTGTTCATCGTTTTCTTATTGATATTAATGAGTTATTTATAACTCATTCATATGCAGTGACTATGCTCCCTTTGTTGGTTACATGTATTGCAAGAGTATTTTCTCACTGCTAGATTTGCTTTCTTTCTAATTTAATGGCTTTTAATTTTCATGTAGTGCTGCTGCTGCTAAGCTGCTTCAGACGTGTCCAACTCTGTGTGACCCCAAAGATGGCAGCCCACAAGGCTCCCCTGTCCCTGGGATTCTCCAGGCAAGAACACTGGAGTGGGTGGCCATTTCCTTCTCCAATGCATGAAAGTGAAAAGTGAAAGTGAGGTCGCTCAATTGTGTCTGACTCTTAGCAACCCCATGGACTGCAGCCCACCAGATTCTTCCGTCCATGGGATTCTCCAGGCAAGAGTACTGGAGTGGGGTGCCATTGCCTTCTCCAGTCATGAAGTCCAACCTATCAATATTTTTCTTTATTTTCAATGATTTTTGTTGGTCCTAGTTAGTTGCTCAGTACCACAAAACTGTGAACCTATTTTACCATAGTACAATCTAGATGCTGTATGTATGTATGTATCTGTACCACTTTATTTTTGCATTTATAATTAAATCTGTAGTGTTCATGGTATTTATATTTAAATATAACATAAAGTATATTCAAGTTTCATATTTTTATACAGATAAAATTTTCTTGTCTTTTATTAAAAACTTTGTCCTTTATCATGTACTTCCCTGGTGGCTCAGATTGTAAAGTATCTGCATGCAATACAGGAAACCTGGGTTCAATCCTTGGGTCTAGAAGTTCCCCTGGAGAAGGGAATGGTTACCCAAGATCCCCTAGAGAAGGGAATGGTTACCCACTCCAGTATTCTTGCCTAGAATTCAGGGGACAGAGGAGACTCACAGGCTATAGTCCTTTATCCTAGTTCAATGAATGATTTAACTATCACTTTCATGAATGAGTTGACTATTCTAGACCCTTTGCATTTTTATATAAATTTAATAATCACAGTTTACACATGTACACACTCACACACACACAAACCTATTGAAACTTTTATTGGAATTGCATTTAATGCTATTTGAAATATCTTTGAAATATCTTGCAAGTGGAATATTCTTTATTTATAACATCAAATAGCTCTTAAAATGTTTTAAAGTTTGCTTGGAATTCTGACATTTATTAACTTTATTCCCATATGTGTTAGTATATGTGTATATTGCTATCATGTATGAAAGTGAAAGTAAAAGTGTCAGTCGCTCAGTCATGTCCAACTCTTTGCTACCCCATGGACTGCAGCCTACCAGGCTGCTCCGTCATGGGATTTTCCAGGCAAGAGTATTGGAGTGGGTCACCAGTGCCTTCTCTGGAACATAAACTATTATTTGCTAATTGTCTTATTTTTAACTTAATTTCTCTCTAGATAGTGAAGTTACTCATATGATTTCAGTTCTTTAAAATTGCTTGAGACCTCCTTTATGGTTCGCATATACAATTCTTACAAACTGATTTTTAAAATATGAATTACTCTATTAGATGCAGCAGTCTATATATGTTAAATGAAGTTTAATCATGTTCAAATCTGTCCCATTGTGAGCAGGTTCACTGTCAACTCTCCATTACCATGGTATTCTTATCAGGGTCCTCCGCCTACATCACAGAAGAGATGCTATGGGCTACATTGTCCAGGATTCCCAGTAAGAGACACTTCTGGGACCTGTGGTTCCACACAGATTTCAGTGACACTGTCTTGTCTGCTCATTTACCTGATTGTCTTGCTGAGTTCCGGGAATTTTACATGGTGCATTATAGATACTATTTGAGCCTGGATGCTACTCTAATCATTAGGGGTGGCAGACAGCATGAGCTTGACAACTCTAGATCACCTCATTCAATCAGGAGTTGTCACATTTTAAAACTGGGATTCATTCCTGGCCAACATTTACCTTCTCTATTGTGAGTCCTACACTTAGGCTCTACAGAGCACCCCACAATACATGCGTAAAATTCTCAGGGGCGTCTTCTCCTTGATGGACCCTGTACTATAAGATTGATTTCCGTAGCTCTTCAAGGTTTCTAATCCTCAAAGTCATCTCTTCCAGAATTGATACTGTTCTTATTGCAAAAACAGCTTCCAAACTCTACTCATTGACCTGAGTTACTTTTCTTCTCAGATCTTAGAACTATATGTTTTTAGGATCTTGTTAGATTTTCAGTGTTCTTAAGCAAATTTGTTATATTTTAACCATTTTCCCCTCGTTATTCACAGTAGGATGGAGTCTAGATTTACCTAGTCTGACATTACCAAGAATGGAAAGTATTTACTCTTCAAAATGCTTTTGAGCATATCAATTAAATTCTTGTTTATCATTGTGGAAAAATTAAAAAAAAAAAACATGGTTTACAAAGACACAGACTATGTTATTTTTGGTTATAGCCGTAGGCACAAACCCTAGCAAAAAGAAAAAAAGAATAATTCATTGTTTCACTTAATCTACATCTTAGTATATATATATCCATCTGTACTTCTTAATAAGGAGTACTTATGAACAAGCTAGTAATAAAAAATGTGCATTTTTCATTATTTATAACCAAAGTATTATAGTCATCTTTCTGGCTTATTTCAACTTTTAATACTAGTAATTGCTGTCAAATCAGTCACAGTTACATATAGAAAAGCTCAACTGTCCTAGATTATATCCAAATACTGTACGTTCTGCTAATGAGATTCTCCCAGGTGTGAGGATATGCCAAACTCCTTCAATCTTATGGTTTAAAAATAAGGATAAATGATCTCATTCTTAAACTTCCTTGAAAAATAGATTAAAATAGTCCTCATACTTTCTTACTATACTGGTTTTGATAAACTGTATATCTCCTGTAGTTAAAAGAAACTGAAAAAATTTGAATTATTTTATAAAAATGTATTTTTATCCCAGCATTGTTATCTAAGAATAAAAAATCTTTCTGTATTAAACTACAAAAAATTAGAAAGTGAAAATAAGCTTACCAGACATGAAATGTTTTCAGTAATTTGTATTAGAAAAGAAACATGATGATAAATTTCTTCAAGTACTTTTTATACTTGTCAGTGTACAAATAAATGCTGGGTACTACAAGAACCCTTACAGTTCACAAAATATCAAGAAATGTGAGCCAAATTGTCATTCACTCTAAGTTTAACAATGAGGTAACTGCACTGGGGTGGATATAGATAGATAGGAGATAATCATTCCTAGTTTAAATCACTAACACATTTTTAAAAATTCTACTACCTCTTTACAAATGGATATAAAACTTTATTTAACTTTCATAATATTCATTAAAAATATTTTTAAAATCCTTACCTGCAAATTGCCATTCTCCTTTTCCACTTCATCCTAACCACCATTTCTATCTTGCTGGTCTTCCAAAAAAGTAAATTCTTACTAGACAGTTGGCTGCCCCAAAGGTACAATACTCAGGAATTTTTATAGCTCCCTCCATTACTTTATGCAGGCCTCAGGTCATATTTCACCTGATTTGAAAGGTCTTCACCATTCATCTTATCTAATCTAGTTGGTTTTCCTTTTTTTCCTTTACTCTCTTTTATTTAGCTCTTTGACTATTATCACTCTCTGAAGTAATAGTGTGTTTGTTTATTGTCTGTGACTCTATACCAGAATGTGTGTGTCGTGAGAGCAGGGCTTTGGTTTTTTCTCATCAGTACTCTAGGACATGAGTAGTGTGTCAGGTTCAAAACAAGGTCTGAGTTCGTTTTCTCTTGTATTAGGGTTGAATGACCTCTTGGCTACACAACCGACCAGCTGACCACCGCATGAATTCTTGCCTCATTTCTGCCAGCTTTATTCTTATAGTTCCTCACCATGATCAGATAGGATGTATTATAGTGTCTGCTTTGCTATTAAAATATTTCAATGTTCCTCTCCTTTTCTCCCAAAACAGTTTTTAACATGCACCCATAGATCAAAATCTCTAAACATCTGTATGCCTAGGATTTTAATTCACTGAGTACTAGCATAGGATTTGAATTCTTGAGTATGGCATTTCTTGGGTCTGTGGTTCTCCTATGCACCACATCTTATGAATAAGCAAAACCCTCCTGGGAATTAATATTTGTATGAAAGTACTACAATTAAATATTAAATTTACTTCCAAGCTAGCTAGCTTGAAGGACAAAAATAATTACCACACAATTATCATTTTATGACCAAGAAAAAATAATGTATAGAACATTTTTTAAAGTATATTACATCTTTTTTAATTTAAGAGGTTTGACTACATAATGAAAATGCTTATAACAATATATTTTTATGGAATATGAAAAGAATGTTCCTTTGTGCTATTCTGGTTTGTTTCATCTGACTTGAAAACACTTAAAAGATTTGTGTTCAAATTTAGTTATGAAATATGATTGGAGATTCAATGAAGTCACAAGAGTGCTTAGGAAAATTCAGAAATGTAATAGGTGAATTATGCCCTAAGATACATATACATCTTCCATGTGTGTTTTTATATGTGTGAGTGTTTTATTCCTGGAAAAGGACAGCATGAGAAATGGCACAGATGTGAAAATGATTTAGGTTTCTTCAGCAGGTAGTATTTAATCCAGTCTCCCTGGCAAGCAGAACAATATGAGACATGGCCAGTGAGGATGAGTGAGGAGAAGGAAGGATAGTGTTCCATCTATATCATAGGGTGGAGGGCCTTGAATGCCAGCTAAAAATTTATGTATAATGATTTGGAATGTTACAAAAACCCTCAAGCAAAGAAGGCTACAGCCCTTCCCAAGATGATATTACCATGACAGTTAAATTGTAAAAAACAATACTGAATGATGGCTTTCTCCAAAATATATGGTTTTAACAAATTGAGGGAAGGTGAGGGAGGGTGACACAATTTTAAAAAGTTGTAAAACAGAAAAACCTGTTATCAAAGTATAAGCTCTGTTTAAAACTAGATTTATAGTATGTATTTTTAACAAAAACATTTGTAGTTAGACATAAAATATTTTTATCACAATTTTCAATTATCATTGTTATATCATTTTGGATCATGCTATGTATTTCTTTTACCCAGTGCTCAAAAACCTCTCATCTACCCCCTTTGTTATCCTTTGAAAAGATAAGAATGAACAAGCAGAGTTAAGATAAATTTATCACTGTGTATTTATGAAATTGGTAAATGGATTATATATTATAATGATAAAAACAGCAGAGAGGAACCTCCAAGAATATCATGTGATGTGTTTAATAATTACTACCTCCATGTAAACTCTTTTATATTAAATATTAAATTTTTATTAGGAGAAAAAGTAGTCATGGACATGATGAAATTCCGGTTGAGCTGTTTCAAATCCTAAAAGATGATGCTGTGAAAGTGCTGCACTCAATATGCCAGCACATTTGGAAAACTCAGCAGTGGCCACAGGACTGGAAAAGGTCAGTTTTCATTCCAATCCCAAAGAAAGGCAATGCCAAAGAATGCTCAAATTACCACACAACTGCACTCATCTCACATGCTAGTAAAGTGATGCTCAAAATTCTCTAATCCAGGCTTCAACAGTACATGAACAATGAACTTTGAGATGTTCAAGCTGGATTTAGAAAAGGCAGAGGAACCAGAGCTCAAATTGCCAACATCCATTGGGTTACTGAAAAAGCAAGAGAGTTCCAGAAAAACATTTATTTCTGCTTTATTGACTATGCCAAAGGCTTTGACAGTGTGGATTACCACAAACTGTGGAAAATTCTGAAAGAGATGGGAATATCAGACCACCTGACCTGCCTCTTGAGAAATCTGTATGCAGGTCAGGAAGCAACAGTTAGAATTGGACATGGAACAACAGACTGGTTCCAAATAGGGAAAGGAGTACATCAAGGCTGTATATTGTCACCCTGCTTATTTAACTTATATGCAGAGTATGTCATGAGAAACGCCAGGCTGGATGAAGCACAAGCTGGAATCAAGATCACCAGGAGAGATATCAATAACCTCAGATATGCAGATGACACTACCCTTATGGCAAAAAGCAAAGAAGAACTAAAGAGCCTGTTGGTGAAAGTAAAAAAAGAGAGTGAAAAAGTTGGCTTAAAGCTCAACACTCAAAAAACAAAGATCATGGCATCTGGTCCCATCACTTCATGGCAAATAGACGGGAAAACAGAGGAAAGAGCGATGACTTTATTTGGGGGGGGGTGCTCCAAAATCACTGCAGATGGTGACTGCAGCTCTGAAATTAAAAGACTTACTCCTTGGAAGAAAAGCTATGACCAACCTAAATAGCGTATTAAAAAGCAGAGACATTACTTCGCCAACAAAGGTCCGTCTAGTCAAGGCTATGGTCTTTCCCATAGTCATGTATGGATGTGAGAGTTGGACTGTAAAGAAAGCTGAGTGCAAAAGAATTGATGCTTTTGAACTATGGTGTTGGAGAAGACTCTTGAGAGTCCCCTGGACTGCGAGGAGATCCAACCAGTCCCTCCTAAAGGAGATCAGTCCTGGGTGTTAGTTGGAGGGACTGATGTTGAAGGTGAAACTCCAATACTTTGGCCACCTGATGCAGAGAGCTGACTCATTTGAAAGACCCTGATGCTGGGAAAGATTAAAGGCAGGAAGAGAAGGAGACGACAGAGGATGAGATGGTTGGATGGTATCACCAACTCAATGGACATGAGTTTGAGTAAACTCCGGGAGTTGGTGATGGACAGGCAGGCCTGGCATGCTGCAGTTCATGGGGTCACAAAGAGTTGGACATGACTGAGCCACTGAACTGAATTGAACTGAAAATGGCTCAAGCAACATTCTAAGCTACATCTAAGCTACAATATTGTATCATATACTCAGCGAAACTAAATATCATAATAGAAATTAAAATTGAAATATTGCATGTATCTTTTCAACAAAAGTGGAAAAGTGATAGGAATTAGAATTGTTTGTTTCATGGTATCTCTTAATAGCACTTAGCTTCACTGTCAAAATTTGTAAAGCCTACTATTTGGACTACCCAGAATTTCCACATTAAAAACAAGCTATGTTTTTATCACAAAACAAAGTGCTTTATGGAAAGACTAAATGTAAATGTGGGAAACATTTTATGAAAATGTTTCCAACCACAATGATAGAATTGGAATACATAATTAAAGTGATTGTTAGATGCTAAAATAATTTATCACCTTTATGCTGTGTTTTAAAAAGTGTTATTCCTAATGGAGTTGTGTTTTTGTTGCACATTGCATAAATAAGCAGTTCCTAGCTTTTCTTTGGAATCTAAGTATGCTCCTAATTTCAGATGCATTCAATTCACTTAAGAAAGTCAATTAATATATTACAATACTGAAAAGAATTGGATATTGTATGGGAGGAAAAGTGATGTGGGGGGGTGGAAAGGCATCATTCTGTTTTCAGTTATGAAGGTGAAGGACTTTATGTGTGAATGTGTGTGTTTATTTATGAAGCATCATGGTTCTGTTTTGTTTTCCGTAATGTATTAATGTTAAGAATGGTCTTCTATCACTTTGGTATAAATGAGTTTTCTGGAGCAATCCAAAAAACTCATTATATACCTTTGAGCATATGTAGACACTACTCCCGGAGAAGGTGATGGCACCCCACTCCAGTACTCTTGCCTGGAAAATCCCATGCACAGAGGAGCCTGGTGGGCTGCAGTCCATGGGGTCACGAAGAGTTGGACACGACTGAGCGACTTCACTTTCACTTTTCACTTTCATGCATTAGAGAAGGAAATGGCAACCCACTCCAGTGTTCTTGCCTGGAGAATCCCAGGGACGGGGGAGCCTGGTGGGCTGCCGTCTCTGGGGTTGCACAGAGTCGGACACGACTGAAGCAACTTGGCAGCAGCAGCAGCAGCAGCAGCAGACACTACTCCTGCTCACACTTCTGAATCCATTGTTCATAGATTCTGTTCCTATAAGATTATAATATAAAAGCATTAATTCTGGTGTGGGATGATAAAATGAGATCATTGCATAATTTCTCAACAATGCAAAGAATAAAGCAGGATTTCCAGCAGTGATTGATAGAAGATGTTGGCAAATCTTCTTCTAAAAAATCAAGTATAAAATTGTACAATATTGTCAAAGACAACCATGTCAGGACACTGAAAGCTGATCAAAAGCAAAAAACAAATTGTGAAATATTTATATAGAAAAACTGCTAGAATTTCTGTTAAAAGCAGTGAGATTCTATAGTCTCCTGACCTGGAACTGTTCCTGTTTCTGCCCCCCAATCCCTCACTTCACTCTCAGTGTTATCAGCATAATAGTTTAACTAGGGTGTAGCAGTACTCTTGCCTGGAAAATCCCATGGACAGAGGAGCCTGGTGGGCTGCAGTCCATGGGGTCTCAAAGAGTCAGACACGACTGAGCGACTTCACTTTCACTTTTTACTTTCATGCATTGGAGAGGGAAATGGCAACCCACTCCAGTGTTCTTGCCTGGAGAATCCCAGGGACGGGGGAGCCTGGTGGGCTGCCGTCTATGGGGTCGCACAGAGTCGGACACGACTGAAGTGACTTTGCTGCAGCAGCAGCAGATGACCAAGAGAACTAACATCTTTGCTGACGAAGGAAACTACCTTGGTTGATTTTGAACAGTGGAAAACCATACCCTGCAGAGCAGTTAATTAAAAGTAGCGAATTGAATAGGAAGCAAGGGTGGACAATCACATCTCTGCTAGCCTGAGGTTGTAGACTTGACTGGGAAAAGTGATGATCAAGCCGGACCTTCGAGGAGAGAGCCTTGTAAATGAAAGATCCCTGAAAACTAAGCTCCTCATACATTCTTGCTATCTGGAAAAAAGTATGCATGCTCAGATAAGACTGAGCTGGATCAGAAAGTAAAAGCTAAGGCAGGCTTGAAACTGTTTGATACCATATTCCCAGTTCTGTCACACAGAGTGGAAGCCTTAGGGATACAAGGAGTCTGAGCACAATTTCTATTCAATCCTTGACTGACCAGTAAGCCATGCTGACACAGGGTAATCCGGACTTATGATGAGGAACAGAAAAATTAAGACAAAGATTTAATGACACTATTGTTGCTTTAAGATTTATTTTTGTTGATATAAATTTGATTCTATTGCTTGAAATATTGTGATTTTTTCCCCCACTAATAGGATTCTGAAGGTGTACAGATAAACTAAACTGCAAAGGTAGTTTATTCTCTGTCTTTAGACTAATTTAACTTCTTATGCTCCAAGCAAATGCATAGGGATAAGGGAATCAAACACACAAAAAACTAATCTTACTTATTTTTACAGTGATAAAACTGAATTCTTCTGAATCTGCAATACATGAATATTAAGACAAGTAGTGAACTGCTCCTGCTTTGTATGTATGTTGTTAAAATTTGGTGATGTTTTGTGACTAAAACAGTTTTTTAGAGCATCAGGGTCATCAGGGCTAAACCATCATTCTCTCTGTTGGTCAGGTTAGTTTTGCTGTATCATGGTCAGAGATTTGACCCCATCCTAACTATGTCCTTTCTTCCAAGGATAATATTACTGACTGTCGAGTGAATATCAGTATTAATTACAGATCCTTCTGATAAAGAATAGATGTATATTTTCTATAGTAATACTTCCCCAGGCAACCTACATTATCTTCATTCACAATTGAGCATGCTGCTGCTGCTGCTGCTAAGTTGCTTGAGTCATGTCCGACTCTGTGCGACCCCATAGATGGCAGCCCACCAGGCCCCGCCGTCCCTGGGATAAGTATATTTATATTGAATCAGTAAGTCCTTATAATCAATATCTTATGAATACATTTAATTGTGTATGTAACTGTAGTATTTCTTATGTGAGTGGACGATTCTCCTGAAAGGTTGACCACGGCATCAATCTCCTGCAGGCAGTTTGATCTATATTTCATAGCTCCAAGGGAAGCACTTGGAGAGGTACAGAGCAGAACTGGCTCCCTTTCAGTAGCTTGCACTCTTAGGAGAACTTAGAGACTTTTCTAAGGGAGTAAAAGAAAAGTTTCAGATGAAAGCAGGTGATTATGAAACGGGATGGAAGAAGGATTTTTTTCCCCATTATATGGAGACTTTCTTGGACTGAGAAAAGAAAGCAGGCAGGGAAAGGTCTTCAGGTCTAGAGGAATAGGAAACCAGAATTTGCTTCATAACAGCGCTATGGGCAGTCATCTGGGAATATAGGCACCAAGATTATACAGAGAAATGATTACAAGTTACTTCAGGCCCTAGGTGTAGAGCTTCAAAATGCAACAAAAATTTCCACTTACAAATAATTTTACCAAAATGACAGAGAGCCACCAGACCTAAAGCGAATATAAGTGCAAGATGTTTGGTGACCTATGGAAATAGATAACTACAAGCCAGAACCATTTACGCCAGTGGACTGGTAATGCATAGGCTCTTGGAACCAGGGCAAATGAGAAACGAGGATATAATAATTACTGAGTTCAATACTAAGAGGATGGGAGCTCAATGTAAAAACTTAATAAAGTTACTAAAAATAAGTAATTCTTTTTTCCTTTCACAACAGAGTTCATAAACTGATATTTTTACCTTTATGTATTTTTTAAAGTTCTGGATTGCTCATGGTTAAATTAATTCATCAAATTACAAACTACAAACTGTACAAATTTCACATAAATATCTAGTGATAAAACCCTTTAAACATATATTTGTTCCTCTTTCTACCTATGATGTTAGAAGTGATCAGTTCTTTCCTGTTTAAAAATAAGAATTAATAGCATTTTAAAAGCACTTAAACAAAAGGGGCTCATTGTTACTATGTTTCCAAGACAGATTAAAATCTGATAAAATGGAGAGAGGCCTTTCCTTAGAGGAATCCATTTAGCAAAATAAAAAGAAAAAGGGAAATTTGGATAAGATCAAATATATTCTTCACATTCTGAATGTTTGGACAGATGGAAGAAAATTCAACAGGAAAAGAGTGGATACCCCTAGGATAAAAATGGCTTCAGTCAGGCATATATGCATAAACCTCTAAAACGTGAAGACGAATCCACTTCATTGCTCTCATCAAATAATTAGAGACGGCACAGTGCTCTCTGGGAGAGAACAACTGTTTAAAGGAAGACACTCAGGTAAAATAGTATCAGTTCATGCAAATTAAATTGTGTGCAGGAGCACATTTTGTACTGATCCACCAAAGCTAAGTTCCCATATGGCACTTTATTATGGTATGCAGATGTCCTCCCGTAGTAACAATAAAATTCAGGAGCCACACTTGCCACTACTGTGTTAGTGACCACCTTGTTACCTTTCACAGAGACAATTTTAATAGCTTTTTGGTTGCTTACCTCTAGTCTCTTCTAAAACAAAGGCCACTTTTCACCCTACTCTCTGAGATTGTGCTAAGCTTACATCATGTTTCTTTTTATGGCCCTGCCCCTACCTGAAACGTCCCCCTTAGCTGTTAAAGGACTCATTCTCTAGTTTGACATTCAAGGATCACTAATTTAATCAGTGTAAGCATGATTTACTATTAAACACTATGAAATATAATTTTAAGATTTAGTAACCTTACTAATGCTATCCTCATACATGATAAATCTTAGAAGAGTGACAGTGTCATTCAAAAACCATATTACACAAAGGTCAAAACCATGGGGTCTTTAACAAAACAGGGAAGAACATAAATCCTAGCTCTAGAGAAATTCGCTGACTTATGTACTGGTAAAGCAGATCTCTGACAGAATGTGGTCCACTGGAGAAGGGAATGGCAAACTACTTCAATATTCTTGCCTCGAGAACCCCATGAGCAGTATGAAAAGGCAAAAAATAGAACACTGAAAGATAAACTCCCCGGGTCGGGAGGTGCCCAATATGCTACTGGAGATCAGTGGAGAAATAACTCCAAAAGAATGAAGGGATGGAGCCAAAGCAAAAGCAATATCCAGTTGTGGATGGGACTGGTGATAAGAGCAACATTCAATGCTGTAAAGAGCAATATTGCATAGGAACCTGGAATGTCAGGTCCATGAATCAAGGTAAATTGGAAGTGGTCAAACAGGAGATCACAAGAGTGAACATTGACATTCTAGGAATCAGCGAACTAAGATGGACTGGAATGGGTGAATTTAACTCAGATGACCATTATATCTACTACTGTGGGCACGAATCCCTTAGAAGAAATGGAGTAGCCATTATGGTAAACAAAAGAGTCTGAAATGCAGTACTTGGAAGCAATCTCAAAAACAACAGAATGATCTCTCTGTTCATTTCCAAGGCAAATCATTCAATATCACAGTAATCCAAGTCTATGCCCTGACCAGTAACGCTGAAGAAGCTGAAGTTGAATGGTTCTATGAAGACCTACAAGACATTTTAGAACTAACACCCAAAAAAAGATGTCCTTTTCATTATAGGGGACTGGAAAGCAACAGTAGGAAGTCAAGAAACACCTGGAGTAACACACAAAGTTGGCCTTGGAGTACAGATGAAGCAGGGCAAAGGCTAACAGAGTCCTGCCAAGAGAACGCAATGGTAATAGCAAACACCCTCTTCCAACAACACAGGAGAAGACTCTACACATGGATATCACTAGATCGTCAACACTGAAATCAGATTGATTATATCCTTTGCAGCCAAAGATGGAGAAGCTCTATACAGTCAGCAAAAACAAGACCGGGAGCTAACTGTGGCTCAGATCATGAACTCATTGCCAAATTCAGACTTAAATTGAAGAAAGTGGGGAAAAGCACTAGACCATTCCTGTATGGCCTAAATCAAAGCCCTTATACAGTGGAAGTGAGAACTAGATTTAAGGGACTAGATCTGATAGACAGAGTGCCTGATGAACTATGGATGGAGGTTCGTGACACTGAACAGGAGACAGAGAGCAAGACCATCCCCAAGAAAAAGAAATGAAAAAAAGCAAAACGTCTGTCTGAGGAGGCCTTAAAAATAGCTGTGAATAGAAAAGAAGTGAAAAGCAAAGGAGAAAAGGAAAGACATACCCATTTGAATGCAGAATTCCAAAGAATAGCAAAGAGAGATAAGAAAGCCTTCCGCAGCGATCAATGCAAGGAAATAGAGGAAAACAATAGAATGGGAAAGACTAGACATCTCTTCAAGAAAATTAGAGATACCAAGGGAACATTTCATGCAAAGATGGGCTCAATAAAGGACAGAAATGGTATGGACCTAACAGAAGCAGAAGATATTAAGAAGAGGTGGCAAGAATACACAGAAGAACTGTACAAAAAAGATGTTCATGACCCAGATAATCACGAAGGTGTGATCACTCACACTCACCTAGAGCCGGACATCCTGGAACGTGAAGTAACGTGGGCCTTAGGAAGCATCACTATGAACAAAGCTAGTGGAGGTGATGGAATTCCAGTTGAGCTATTTCAAATTCTAAAAGATGATGCTGTGAAAGTGCTGGTCTCAATATGCCAGCACATTTGGAAAACTCAGCAGTGGCCACAGGACTGGAAAAGGTCAGTTTTCATTCCAGTCCCAAAGAAAGGTAATGCCAAAGAATGCTCAAACTCCCGCACAATTGCACTCATCTCACACGCTAGTAAAGTAATGCTCAAAATTCTCTAAGCCAGGCTTCAGCAATATGTGAACCATGCATTTCCAGATGTTCAAGCTGGTTTTAGAAAAGGCAGAGGAACCAGAGACCAAATTGCCAACATCCACTGGATCATCAAAAAAGCAAGAGAGTTCCAGAAAAAAAAAAAACATCTATTTCTGCTTTATTGACTATGCCAAAGCCTTTGACTGTGTGGATCACAACAAACTGTGGGAAATTCTGAAAGACATGGGAATACCAGACCACCTGACCTGCCTCTTGAGAAATCTGTATGCAGGTCAGGAAGCAACAGTTAGAACTGGACATGGAACAACAGACTGGCTCCAAATAGGAAGAGGAGTATGTCAAGGCTGTATATTGTCACCCTGCTTATTTAACTTATATGCAGAGTACGTCATGAGAAATACTGGGCTGGAAGAAGCACAAGCTGGAATCAAGATTGCTGGGAGAAATATCAGTAACCACAAATATGCAGATGACACCACCCTTATGGCAGAAAGTGAAAAAGAACTAAAGAGCCTCTTGGTGAGAGTAAAAGAGGAGAGTGGAAAAGTTGGCTTAAAGCTCAATATTCAGAAAACTAAGATCATGGCATCCAGTCCCATCACTTCATGGCAAGTAGATGAGGAAACAGTGGAAACAGTGGCTGACTTTATTTTTCTCGGCTCCAAAATTACTGCAGATGGTGATTGCAGCCATGAAATTAAAAGATGTTTGCTCCTTGGAAAGAAAGTTATGATCAACCTAAACAGCATATTAAAAACCAGAGACATTATTTTGCCAACAAAGGTCCGTCTAGTCAAGGCTATTGTTTTTCTAGTAGTCATGTATGGATGTGAGAGTTGGACTATAAAGAAAGCTGAGTGCTGCAGAATTGATGATTTTGAACTGTGGTGTTGGAGAAGACTCTTGAGAGTCCCTTGGACTGCAAGGAGATCCAGTCAGTCCATTCTGAAGGAGATCAGTCCTGGGTGTTCATTGGAAGGACTGATGTTGAAGGTGAAACTCCAATACTTTGGCCACCTGATGCAGAGAGCTGACTCATTTGAAAAGATCCTGATGCTGGGAAAGATTGAGGGTCGGAGGAGAAGGGAACAACAAAGGATGAGATAGTTGGATGGCATCACTAACTCAATGGACATGGGTTTGGGTGGACTCTGAGAGTTGGTGATGGACAGGGAAGCCTGGCATGCTGTGGTTCATGAGCTGCAAGGAGTCGGACATGACTGAGTGACTGAACTGAACTGAACTGAAAGCAGATCTCTGAAAACAAGGAGCTCTGAGTTGTAGCATTTGCCCAATTCTGTGGTGTAAAATACTTGCACCATGACTATTTTAAACTGCTAATATTTTAACAACTTCCCTGCAAAATTTAACAGTTGGTTTCCATAAGCTGATAAAAGCTCATTCAAGCACGTCATCAATCTGGTGGGTATTCCTAGGACAAAATTTTTCAAAATTTCTTTTTCTTCTCAATATTTAATTTTCTTATTTGTACAACGGGCCTAATAATTTTTATATTAAAATGTTGCACTATGGTTTAAGTGAGATAGTATTTTACAAACTACAAATTGTTTTATTCCTTTACTATGCTCTATAATTAGAACAACATAGCCTCTATGATAGTGCCTCGGCTTACAATATGGTTTACTGAAAATGTTAATCCTGCTGTTGAGACTGGATATTCAGGAAAAAAAATTCTTTAAAAATATTACTGCTAATGGACAATACACCCAAGAGTTCTGATGGAGATATACAATGATATTTCATTTCTGCCAACACAACCAAAAATTTTATGTGACTCACTTTGTTGCAGTGGTCTGAAATCAAAGCCAAATATCTCTAAGGTAACCTAGTGAAAGCGAAAGTGAAAGTTGCTCAATCATGTCCAACTCTTTGCGACCCCATGGACTATACAGTCCATGGAATTCTCCAGGCCAGAATACTATAGTGGGTAGCCTTTTCCTTCTTCAGGGGATCTTTCCAACCCAGGGATCAAACTCAGGTCTCCAAGTAGCATACCTAAATACATGACCCAGAAATAATCAGATCTGCATCTCTAACTCTGATTGAAACATTAATAACTTTCTCTTTAGCCCTTAACTTCTATTATTTCCTCTAGCTTCTTACATTCTAGTAACAACTTAATTTCCAAAAGAGGAAAATTATATTTTCAAAGATGTCTGATTTTTAAAATGAAAATTTTTTTTTCCTCTACTCATGTAAGTTCTCAAGAAAGACCACTGCCCTATGGTACAATCAAGAGTCAAGGTGCAGAGCAAAATAAATGGCCTTCAAGTCAAAAAGCTTGTGACCTTGGCCACATTAGCAATAATCTGCCCTAAGCAAGTTACTGGCTCAGTACAAACTGATGCTGAGTAGTGGGTACTACTCTGATATTATACACAATGGAGTATTACTCAGCCATTAAAAAGAATACATTTGAATCAATTCTAATGAGGTGGATGAAACTGGAGCCTATTATACAGAGCGAAGTAAGCCAGAAAGAAAAACACCAATACATTATACTAACGCGTGTATATGGAATTTAGAAAGATGGTAACAATAACCCTGTATACCAGACAGCAAAAGAGACACTGATGTATAGAACAGTCTTGTGGACTCTGTGGGAGAGGGAGAGGGTGGGATGATTTGGGAGAATGCCATTGAAACATGTATAATATCATATATGAAACGAGTCACCAGTCCAGGTTTGATGCACGATACTGGATGCTTGGGGCTGGTGCACTGGGATGACTCAGAGGGATGGTACGGAGAGAGGGGAGGAAGGAAGGTTCAGGATGGGGAACACGTGTATACCTGTGGCAGATTCAGGTTGGTATATGGCAAAACCAATACAACATTGTAAAGCTAAAAAATAAAATAAAAAAAGAATTATTTTGCTTAAACTTTCAAGCAATATCTGATGCTATTAATCTTGGGCATTTTTCTGAGTGAGTACATGATTACATCTATCACGTTTACTAGATAGAACATTTACCTATTTTGTTACCTCTCTTTAAAATTCTCGTGAAAAATCATGTGAAAATACCTGCAACTCAGCTTCCTAGTCACACTAACAAATCATAAAACACCCACAAGTGTAAAAAATTTCAAATCTCATGCTCACTCCCGTGCTCTTAGCTCTTCTTCACATATCACAAAAATTTTTACTTTATTCTAGCTACCTTGAAGTGAAGTGGTTAATGCATTATACTTGTTCAGCTCTTTTAATTATTCTTTGTGAAAAAGCTATCTGAATTACTCAATATTCATAAGGGTGGGGACCAGTATCAATCTTTGAACATCTACATAGTCTTACCAATTTATTTTTAGTGCTATAGCACTTCTTATACACTTTTAAAATATAAATCTGTACATTTGCTGCTATTGTTTAGTCACTAAGTCATGTCCTACTCTCTTGCAACCCCTTGTCCATGAGATTCCCTGGCAAGAATACTGGAGTGGGTTGTCATTTTCTTCTCCAGGGGTTCTTCCTGACCCAGGGATTGAAGCCACATCTCCTGCATTGCGAGCAGACTCTTTACTGCTGAGCCAACAGGGAAGTCTGTAAATCTGTGCATATATATATATATATATATATATATATATATATATATATGAATATACATATCTGTACACTTTTACACTCTTATAAATTCATGTGGTATGCATATTTGTAGATATGTATGAATTTATTTATATGAGCTGTCCACTAGAAAGTTTCCAGTATCCACTTACCAATCTACAACTGAAAATTAAGTAAGAAGATGTGCTATTTGGGCAATATATAATTTGTAATATATAATGGACTACCCAAATCAAAATAACCAACACAACATCATTATTATCATTCCTAAAATAGTTTGCAACTCAAAGATATAAAATATATACATTGATTATACAAATAAGAAATGCTATTTATGAAGTAGATGACACTGCATTTGCCTTTGCAAAATGTGTTTATATTGCTTATTAGTCATAATGTGGACAAATCTTTATCATGTGTAATGAGTAAATAAATTAATCTAAAGCAGAGGATGTTTCTAAACATAACTCTTTAGATTGCTCAAAGGTAATGCATCGTTCTACTAACTTAATACAAATAGTAGACAGTTTTAAATATTTTACTCAAATCCAGTATCTATCAAGATCTCAAACTATTGCATGAATATAATAACAAAAAGCCAGTTTACAAAATAGAAATTTTAATTGACTAATTATTCTGTCAACAATCTAAATTCATTTTGGTTAGTTTTTGATTAACAGTCTAGATTAGCTTTACCAATAACCTCGGGTTATTTCATAATTATGTTTAGGTTGTGTGATAGTTTATTCTATTCCTGTCATAAGTTATGTACAAAACTTTTATAGATTTTTAGCTCCTTTTACTAAGATTACCTTTTCTGTTATCTGCCCATTAGTTTTGATGAGCAAATTTATAATTTAGTGTTCAGATTAGAGTCTTCATTCTGGACCAAGTATATTGGTTAGAAAAATCACAAATTTCTATTTGTTGTTTGGTAGACTTAAAATCATTAAAATAATCAAACTTTAGGTAGTTAGTGTATATCTCTAATAAGTCACTTAAGCAGAATACCATGAAATTGCATTTCTGCCACATTGAAATACAAGAGTCCTTTAGAACTGATGTAAACAATATAAAAAGCAAGAAGTCTAATTAACTCATTTCTGACATTAGCTTACTCAGTGTTCAGAACTATCACTTATTCTGATGAAAAGGAAATTGAGTTATAATGAAACATTTTACTATCATAGACACAGATATAATTCCCATGATTGAGCCGTTTACAGCCAAGGCAATTGTTTTCTGTATTATTTATTATATAAAATTTGACTCATATCTGAATACAGGCTCAAATTCTTTTCAGTTGATATATAATCTCATTCTCAGAATTGACCTGGATCCTACAGATTGCACAATTTCTTCATTTTTTAAATGGAAAATAAATAAGATTACAGAAACAAGCACTCTCAGAAGTCTATCAGTATATACTCTTTCTTTCCTAATAATATAATGCCAGTTTCATTTGGATTCCCATGTGCCTCATTCACATATGTTCAAATTGCCCACAAAAGATACCTTCAGTATAAAGCATATCCTCAATTTTTATATTCTTATTAGGAAGAACACATATTTTTAATACATCTTATTATTTTTTACACTCTATTATTACAATTTATTTTGTGGTTCATTATACTCATTTATGAAATAAGTATTTTCTAACCTGTTTAAGAAGCACTGAGAAAATGATCATGACTTTAGCATTTTACAAGAATGCTGAGAAACCTCAGTAACTGTCTTACATGAACATTCTTCTAACTTATTATTTTATAAAATATATTGACTTAAAAATAAAAGGGGGTTATGCTAGTCATGCTGGTTAGTCACATCCGACTTTTTGCAACCCCAAGGACTATAGCCCATCAGGCCCCTCTGTCCATGAAATTCTCCAGGCAAGAATATGGAATGGGTTGCCAATCCCTTCTCTGGGGGATCTTCCTGATGCAGGGGTCAGACTCCGGTCTCCTACATTGCATGCAGGTTCTTTATAGTCTGAGCTACAACATCTTACCATGAATACCAAGTCAGAGGGCCTATCTACATGCTTATCATTTCCAGACTAGCAGAATAGTTAGTGAGCAGTGTGCTATTGCAGGAAGATTCTTTACCATCTGAGCCACTGTATTAAAAAATGTTGTAAAGATAATCTGGCCTATGAACATCTTTACTTTAATATAGAGATATTACCCTCTATATATTTGAAATCAAGTTCCTTGGGTTTCAAAAGTATGTGAAAAGGCTAAGATAACTTTTTTGATGTGTGGTAACTTGCTCCAGCTCTAATTTGAAGAAAGAATTAAACTATGCCAGATGTTCACTAGTTTTACATTGTATTTAGATAAGTATATTTATCTAAATATATTGTATTTAGATAAATGGTGACAACTGAGGATGAACATATAATTAGCATGGTAATGGAAGGTTTCAAATCTTACCTAAATGCTGTTAAGGATAAGACACTTTTTCCCCCATTTTTCTTTTTGCCTTCAGTCACATGGTATTAATACTTTTTGTTTGTTGGTGTTGTTGTTCAGTTGCTAAGTTCTGTCTGATTCTTTGTGACCCCATGGATTCAGGACACCAGGCTTACCTATCCTTCAGTATCTCCTGGGATTCGCTCAGATTCATGTCCATTAGGTCAGTGATGCTATCTAACCATCTCATCCTCTACTACCCTCTTCTCCTTTTAGCTTGATTCTTTCCCAGAATCAGGGAATTTCCCAAAGAGTCGGTCTCTTTGCATCAGGTAAAAGTATTGGAGCTTTGGATTCAGTCCTCCCATTGAATATTCAGGGATGATTAACTATAGGATTGACTGGTTTGACCTGGCAGTCTAACGGACTCTCAAGAGTCTTCTCCAGAATCACAATTTGAAGGCACAAATTTTTTGGCTTCAATTCTTCTGTTCGATGATGACCTAAAAGTCCTTCCAGAAGAACACCAAAAGAAGATGTTCTTTTCATCATAGGGGACATCTGATGATTCAGATGATTCAGATATAATCCCTTTGATTCCAGGGAATGGAATGCAAAAGTAGGAAGTCAAGAGATACCTGGAGTAACAGGCAAGTTTGGCCTTGGAGTACAAAATGAAGCAGGGTAAAGGCTCACAGAGCCTTGCCAAGAGAATGCACTGGTCATAAACAAACACCCTCTTCCAACAACACCAGAGAAGACTCTACAAATGGGCGTCATCAGATGATCAATACAGAAATCAGATTGATTATATTCTTTAGAGCCAAAGAGAGAGAAGCTCTGTACAGTCATCAAAAACAATACCAGGAGCTGACTGTCGCTCAGATCATGAACTCCTTATCGCAAAATTCAGACTTAAATTGAAGAAAGTAGGGGAAAACCACTAGACCATTCAGGTATGACCTAAATCAAATTCCTTACAATTATACAGTGGAAGTGACAGATTCAAGGGATTAGATCTGATAGACAAAGTGCCAGAAGAAATATGGAGGGAGATCCATAACATTGTACAGGGGGTTGTCACCAAAACCATCCCCAAGAAGAAGAAATGCAAAAAGACAAAATGGTTGTCTGAAGAGGCCTTACAAATAGTGGAGAAAAAAGAGAAGTGAAAGGCAAAGGATAAAAGGAAAGATATACCCCATCTGAATGCAGAGTTCTAAAGAATAGCAAGGAGAGATAAGAAAGCCTTCATTAGTGATCAATGCAAAGAAATAGAGGAAAACAATAGAATGGGAAAGACTAGAGATCTCTTCAAGAAAATTAGAGATACCAAAGGAATATTTCATGCAAAGATGGGCACAATAAAGGGCAGAAATGGTATCTACCTAACAGAAGCATAAGATATTAAGAAGAGGTGGCAAGAATACACAGAAGAACTATACAAATAAAGATCTTCACAACCCAGATAACCACGATGGTGTGATCACTCACCTAGAGCCAGACATCCTGGAATGTGAAGTTAAGTGGGCCCTAGAAAGCATTACTAAGAAAAAAGCTAGTGGAGATGATGGAATTCTAGCTGAGCTATTTCAAATCGTAAAAGGTGATGCTGTGAAAGTGCTGCATTCAAAATGTCAACAAGTTTGGAAAACTCAGCAGTAGCCACAGGGCTGGAGAAGTTCAGTTTTCATTCCAATCCCAAAGAAAGGCAATGCCAAAGAATGCTCAATTGCACTACCGCACAATTGCACTCTTTTCACACTGTAGTAAAGTAATGCTCACAATTCTCCAAGCCTTGCTTCAACAATACGTGAACCGTGAACTCCCAGATGTTCAAGCTGGATTTAGAAAAGGCAGAGGAACCAGAGATCAAATTGCCAACAGCCATTGGATCATAGAAAATGCAAGAGAATTCCAGAAAAACATCTACTTCTGCTTCATTGACTGTGCTAAATCTGTTGGCTGTGTGGATCACACAAACTTTGAAAAATTCTTAACAAGGTGTTCTGGGAATACCAGACCACCTGACCTGCCTCCTGAGAAATCTGTATTCAGGTCAAGAAGAAAGAGTTAGAACTGGACATGGTTCCAAATGGACTGGTTCCAAACCAGGAAAGGAATGTGTCAAGGTTGTATATTGTTACCGTGCTTGTTTAACTTATATGCAGAGTACAAGATGCAAAATGCTGGGCTGGATGAAGCACAACCTGGAATCAAGATTTCTGAGAGAAATATCAATAACCTCAGATATGCAGATGACAACACCCTTATGGCAGAAAGTGAAGAGGAACTAAAGAGCCTCTTGATGAAGGTGAAGCAGGAGAATGAAAAATCTGACTTAAAATTCAACATTCAAAAAGCGAAAATCATGGCATCTGGTCCCATAACTTCATGCAAATAGATGGGGAAACAATGGAAACAGTGTGACATGACAATGTCACAAAGCTATGACAATCCTAGACAGCCTATTAAAAATAAGATACATTACTTTGCCAACAAAGATCCACATATTCAAAGCTATGGTTTTTCCAATAGTCATGTATGCATGTGAGAGTTGGAACATAAAGAAACCTGAGCATGAAATGATTGATGCTTTTGAACTGTGGTGTTGGAGAAGACTCTTGAGAATCCCTTGGTTTGCAAGGAGATTAAACTAGTCAATGAAGGAAATCAATCCTGAATATTCATTGGAAGAACTAATACTGAAGCTGAAGCTCCAATACTTTAGCACCTATGAAAAGAACTGACTCATTAGAGAAGATTCTGATGCTGGGAAAGATTGAAGGTGGGAGGAGAAGGGGATGACAGAGGATGAGATGGTTGCATGGATTCACCAACTCCTTGGACATGAGTTTGAGCGAGCCCCGGGAATTGGTGATGCTGCAGTCCATGGGGTCGCTAAGAGTTGGACATGATGGAGTGACAGTATGGACTGAATTCTTCAGCACTTATCCTTCTTTATGGTCTGACTCTCACTTCCATACATGACTACTGGAAAAACCACAACTTTGACTATACAGATATTTGTCAGCAAACTGATGTCTTTGCTTTTTAATGCTATGTCTAGGTTTGTCATAACTTTCCTTCCAAGGAACAGTGTCTTTTAATTTCATGGTGGTGTCACTGTCTGCTTATCAGAATAAGGGATAGCTTTGAACACGGAGGAAGTTAATGTCAGAAACGAGTTAATTAGACCTTTTGCTTATTTATCTTCCTGATCCAGGGTTTGAACCCAGGGCTCCCATATTGCAGGCAGACACTTCAGCCTCTGAGCCACAAGGGAAGCCCTATTTATCTTTAAATATGAATAAAAATAATACTGAAGAAAATGTTTTCAGAAATGGAAGAGACATTTTGATTAATAAGGACTAGTAGCACTTTTCTGTGCCTCACAATGCTTTGTATTTACAATTTCATTTCTGTGTTGTTCATTGCCCTATAATGATCATATTTCATCAATTCTCAGTTATATTTTAGCCTTCCTTTAATTGAATTATTGAAATATGTCCTATAATAATAATTAGAAAAAATAACTTTCATCATATTAAGCAAGGGGGACTTTATCTGATCCTGTGTCATTGACTTACCTGACTTAATTTGTCTTGCTAAAATATTCCATGAATCTGATTATTATATCACTTGAATTATTTTAATCTATATCACTCTATGAGATCTACTTCTCTCTTTTTTTTTTTTTTACAGCAGATAATCTTATCTTTATTTTTTTAATTTTATTTTATTTTTAAACTTTACAATATTGTACTGGTTTTGCCAAATATCGAAATGAATCTGCCACAGGTATACATGTGTTCCCCATCCTGAACCCCCCCCTTCCCTCCCCATACCATCCCTCTGGGTCATCCCAGTGCACCAGCCCTAAGCATCCAGTATCGTGCATCAAACCTGGACTGGAGACTCGTTCCATATATGATATTATACATATTTCAATGCCATTCTCCCAAATCATCCCACCCTCTCCCTCTCCCACAGAGTCCACAAGACTGTTCTATACATCAGTGTCTCTTTTGCTGTCTCGTATACAGGGTTGTTGTTACCATCTTTCTAAATTCCATATATATGCGTTAGTATACTGTATTGGTGTTTTTCTTTCTGGCTTACTTCACTCTGTATAATAGGCTCCAGTTTCATCCACCTCATTAGAACTGATTCAAATGTATTCTTTTTAATGGCTGAGTAATACTCCATTGTCTACATATACCACAGCTTTAAGACAGCCATCAGAATGGGAGAAAATAATAGCAAATGAAGCAACTGACAAACAACTAATCTCAAAAATATACAAGCAACTCCTACACCTCAACTCCAGAAAAATAAATGACCCAATCAAAAAAATGGGCCAAAGAACTAAATAGACATTTCTCCAAAGAAGACATACAGATGGCTAACAAACACATGAAAAGATGCTCAACATCACTCATTATCAGAGAAATGCAAATCAAAACCACTATGAGGTACCATTTCACGCCAGTCAGAATGGCTGTGATCCAAAAGTCTACAAGCAATAAATGCTGGAGAGGGTGTGGAGAAAAGGGAACCCTCTTACACTGTTGGTGGGAATGCAAATTAGTACAGCCACTATGGAGAACAGTGTGGAGATTCCTTAAAAAACTGGAAATAGAGATCTACTTCTAATATAACTTGAATTTCTACTTTTTGTTTAAATTGTGTTTAAAAAGATGATTAATGATCATTGTGTGCTTAGAACATTATCCTGTTGCTAGGAAAGCAATTGATGTCAAATAAAATGCCAAACCTCTTTAAATAAGTATTACAATTTTCAGAGCCAGGCAAGTTAGATATAACTAGTTCATAAATCAAAAAGGAATATCACTGAAGCACCAAAGTAAAAGAAGATAAAATATTTTACAAGATGCTACTTTATACATATGTAAACACTACTACAATTTTAGACAAGTAAGAAATGAAATAAAAGTTAGCCACGTATGAAACTATCAATCCCAAAAGTTCAAAAGGAGTAAAGTAAGAAAATTTTTATAAAGAGGATAATGTAATAATGATGGCATAAATTCTTACTGATAACTAAAGAAATCAAGAAAAGTTAGGTTCTGAATTGCAGAAATCTTGGATTCAAATTTTGATTCAGTCTTATTTTCAGTTCTATTTTTTGTTTTTCCTTAAGTATGTATTTTAGAAGTGGTTCTTTTCTTCTAATCTAAATTAAATCAATGGTGAATCTGAAACTAGAGAAAATTTGCTTAAACTATATTTAATGTTCTTGACAACAGGGAATGTTTCATATTCTTATGTGTATATCCAAGGCCTAATATAGATCTTGGTACATGACACATAAAAAATATATATATTTGAATGAATAAAGTATCAGAAAAATGCAGCCATTTTATTTAGAGAAAAAGTGTTATTAATTTAACTTGAGATTGTTTTATATCCTTTTTTTTCATGTGTGCATGAAATTCCTATTAAAGTATTAGGTATATTTATTCCTTCCCACACTTCGTACTTCCTTTGTCAGGTATTTTTATTATTCATAATTCTTGATATTACTATCTTTACATCACCAGTTTTATTTAAATTTGCCATACTTTTATCTTTTTCAGTGTTCTTATGTCTTCATTTATTATTGAAAATACAATTGAGATACCTTTTCTTTTGCTCCAAGAATATTTTTGGTATTTCTGTTAATGTAGATTATTCTTCTGGAGGTAGGAGGAGTCTTAGGTAAAATTCAACTTGTTTTCAATATACTTTAGGTGGACATTTAATTACAGCTTACCATTTATTTCTTTTCAGTAATTTAAAATATACACCTGTTGTACTTTTGTTTTACCATTTATGTTTAAAAATTGGATGCTGTTATTATTGCTTCTTATTTGAAAGCAATGCTTTAGTTTTCTCTGATTGCTTTTAACAGTTTTCTATTTCTGAGTGAATTTTGGTGATTTCCTATAGTTTGTCTAGGACTGACTCTTTAATATTTATCATTCCTGTCTCTGTAGCATTCTGTTTTTTTTTTTTTTTTTATCAATTTTAGAAGAGTCACAATAGTGTATCTTCAAACAAAACTTACCACCTTCTTTTCTCTCTGCTCTTTCTAGGATTCCAGTTACAGGTCTACATTTTTTTTGTTGTTGTTTTACTTATATATATATATGACAATCTTTTTTACATTTTTATTCACAGTCACTTCGTTAGGAGCCCAATATTTTCTATTGACTTATCTTCCATTCTGCTAATACTTTATTCAGCTGTATCTCTGTTAAAAACCTAGAGTACTTTTCCTGATCATTTCCTCTTAGTCAGGAGCTGAACAGCCCTTTTTCTTCCCTTTTTGGCAGAGATTGCTCTTGTTTATGCAGCCTCTCTCACTGCAGAATAATAATTTGGAAAGTACTATACAGGCAATGAGTCACTTAATTTTATGATCACCTCTTCATTACTGCTGTAGCTTTGAGATGTTGGTCTTCAAATTCCAAGCTACTGTGGTAGCTCCGAATTCTAATTTTTGTTTTTACCATTTTGTGCTACTTCAGAAAGTTCTGAGATCCATTTTTGACAGCAACAGCCCCGTGTGGATGAAGTTTACAAATGTGTTTTTGTTCTCTTGGGAACTTTGGGCTCTTCAGTTCAGTTGCTCAGTCGTGTGTGACTCCTTGTGACCCCATGAACCGCAGCACATCAGGCCTCCCTGTCCACCACCAAGTCCCAGAGTCCACCAAAACCCATGTCCATTGTGTCAGCTATGCCATCCAACCATCTCATTCTCTGTCATCCCCTTCTCCTCCTACCCTCAATCTTTCCCAGCATCAGGATCTTTTCCAATGAGTCAGCTTTCTGCATCAGATGGCCAAAGTATTGGAGTTTCAGCTTCAACATCAGTCCCTCCAATGAACACCCAGAACTGATCTCCTTTAGGGTGGAATGGTTGGATCTCCTTGCAGTCCAAGGGACTCTCAAGAGTCTTCTCCAACACCACAGTTCAAAAGCATCAATTCTTCAGCACTCAGCTTTCTTTATAGTCCAACTCTCACAACCATACATGACCACAGGAAAAACCGTAGCCTTGACTAGACAGACCTTTGTCGGCAAAGTAATGTCTCTGCTTTTTAATATGCTGTCTAGCTTGGTCGTAACTTTCTTTTCAAGGAGCAAGCGTCTTTTAATTTCATGGCTGCAGTCACCATCTGCAGTGATATTGGAGCCCAGAAAAATAAAGTCAGCCACTGTTTCCACTGTTTCCCCATCTATTTCCCATGAAGTGATGGGACCAGATGCCATGATCTTAGTTTTCTGATTGTTGAACTTTAAGCCCACTTTTCCACTCTCCTCTTTCACTTTCATCAAGAGGCGCTTTAGTTCTTCTTCATTTTCTGCCATAAGGGTGGTGTCATCTGCATATCTGAGCTTATTGATATTTCTCCCAGCAATCTTGATTCCAGTCCTGATTTCCTGAGTTGATTTCCAATGTCTTCAAACAGCAGTTTTCATTTTTATTTCAATTTTGTATTTACTCTTGTCAAGAGAGTTTGTCTGATATAAGCTATTCCACTATAACCAGAAAATGAAATCATCTAAATTTAGTTTTCAATCCTGTTAAAAAAGTGGGAAGGGATAATCAACAGTAAACCTGAATTAAGAAAAACATTTTAACATTTTAGTTAGATAACTAAATTTAAAGAATGTCTAAAAAATAAAAGCACAATCTTTCGTGACACATGCAGTTTTTGTAATTAATAATAAGGCTCATGTTCTGCTGTGTAGGTAAAATCATTATAGTGTATAATGAGGAAAAGATACACATCACTTGAACAAATCAATAGCTTTTTAAATTTCTAAATCTATTTAATAGTTCAATAGTTTCTGTGAACTAAACTTATTATTAAGCTAATTACCATCTTGAGATCAAACAAAATATTTTTAAATGGCATTAAACACTGATATTTGCATTTTATCTTCTCACAATTATGTAATGGTGTCTTTTGCTTTTTCATGATATTTGACTAGGTCATTCTATTTCAGAATCATTCTTCATCATGTAACACTTAGGCTTACTTCAAATAAACTCAGACATATGGTGAATGCTTTCTTCATTCTGGATAAATATAAGCAAGTTTCTAGTTTTATACTTCAGCCTCTGGTTTGCATTTTACCCATGGCCTCTCATTGATACTTTAGTTTTAATATTTCTTTATTCTGCAGAGAAGACACACTGTGTGAAAGTTGATAAGGTTCAAGTATCAAGCCTCATGTTATTATTTTTGTCCTGACAAAATTCTCTTTCAACTACTGGGACAAATGCCATTTTGGGGCTGCTCTTTAAGGTTTATTTCCTCTTGGTATGACATAATCCAGAACATTGTACAGGAGACAGGAATCAAGACCATCCCCATGGAAAAGAAATGTAAAAAAGCAAAATGGCTGTCTAAGAAGGCCTTACAAATAGCTGTGAAAAGAAGAGAAGTGAAAAGCAAAGGAGAAAAGGAAAGATACAAGCATCTGAATGCAGAGTTCCAAAGAATAGCAAGAAGAGATAAGAAAGCCTTCCTCAGTGATCAATGAAAAGAAATAGAGGAAAACAACAGAATGGGAAAGACTAGAGAAATCTTCAAGAAAATTAGAGATATCAAGGGAACATTTCATGCAGAAATGTTGGACAGATGAAGGACAGAAATGGTATGGATGTAACAGAAGCAGAAGATATCAAGAAGAGGTGGCAAGAATACACAGAAAAACTGTACAAAAAAGATCTTTACAACCCAGATAATCACGATGGTGTGATCACTGACCTAGAGCCAGACATCCTGGAATGTGAAGTCAAGTGGGCCTTAGAAAGCATCACTATGAACAAAGCTAGTGGAGGTGATGGAATTCCAGTTGAGCTTTTTCAAATCCTGAAAGATGATGCTGTGAGAGTGCTGCACTCAATATGCCAGAAATTTGGAAAACTCAGCAGTGGCCACAGGACTGGAAAAGGTCAGTTTTCATTCCAATCCCAAGAAAGGCAATGCCAAAGAAGGCTCAAACTACCACACAATTGCACTCATTTCACATGCTAGTAATGCTCAAAATTCTCCAAGCCAGGCTTCAGCAATATGTGAACCATGAACTTCCAGATGTTCAAGCTGGTTTTATAAAAGGCAGAGGAATCAGAGATCAAATTGCCAACATGCGCTGGATCATGGAAAAAGCAAGAGAGTTCCAGAAAAACATCTATTTCTGCTTTATTGACTATGCCAAAGCCTTTGACTGTGTGGATCACAACAAACTGTGGGAAATTCTGAAAGACATGGGAATACCAGACCACCTGACCTGCCTCTTGAGAAGTCTGTATGCAGGTCAGGAAGCAACAGTTAGAACTGGACATGGAACAACAGACTGGTTCCAAATAGGAAAAGGAGTACGTCAAGGCTGTATATTGTCACCCCGCTTATTTAATTTATATGCAGAGTACATCATGAGAAACGCTGGACTGGAAGGAACACAAGCTAGAATGAAGATTACTGGGAGAAATATCAATAACCACAGATATGCAGATTACACCATCCTTATGGCAGAAAGTGAAGAGGAACTAAAAAGCCTCTTGATGAAAGTGAGAGTGGAGAGTGAAAAAGTTGGCTTAAAGCTCAACATTCAGAAAACGAAGATCATGGCATCTGGTCCCATCACTTCATGGCAAATAGATGGGGAAACAGTGGAAACAGTGTCAGACTTTATTTTTGGGGGCTCCAAAATCACTGCAGATGGTGACTGCAGCCATGAAATTAAAAGACGCTTACTCCTTGGAAGGACAGTTATGACCAACATAGATAGCATATTCAAAAGCAGAGACATTACTTTGCCAACAAAGGTCCGTCTAGTCAAGGCTATGGTTTTTCCTGTGGTCATGTATGGATGTGAGAGTTGGACTGTGAAGAAGGCTGAGTGCCGAAGAATTGATGCTTTTGAACTGTGGTGTTGGAGAAGACTCTTGAGACTCCCTTGGACTGCAAGGAGATCTAACCAGTCCATTCTGAAGGAGATCAGCCCTGGGATTTCTTTGGAAGAAATGATGCTGAAGCTTAAACTCCAGTACTTTGGCCACCTCATGGGAAGGGTTGACTCATTGGAAAAGACTCTGATGCTGGGAGGGATTGGGGGCAGGAGGAGAAGGGGAAGACAGAAGATGAGATGGCTGGATGGCATCACTGACTCGATGGACGTGAGTCTGAGTGAACTCCAGGAGTTGGTGATGGACAGGGAGGCCTGGCGTGCTGCGATTCATGGGGTCGCAAAGCGTCGGACACAACTGAGCGACTGAACTGAACTGAATCCAGAACAATGATAATTCTTCCATCAAAGGCAAATACTATATAATATATAACATCAATATATATTAATATTAATATATTGTCATTACTATATTACTATATATAATTAATGTAATTACTAATTTTTCATAAATTTCTATTACTTGAGATATATGACACATATAAAACAATTTTCTGCAAAATAATACTTACTTGTTAGGGGTGGTTCTAAGATGGCAGAGGAATAGGACAGGGAGACCACTTTCTCCCCCACAAGTTTTTCAAAATAACATTAAATTCTGTGCAAATTCCACAAAACAGCTTCTGAATGCTGGCTGAGGACATCAGGCACCCAGAAAGGCAGCCCATTGTCTTCGAAAGGAGGTCAGACAAAATATAAAAGATAAGAGACAAAGAGGTAGGGATGGAGATCCATCCCGGGAACTGAGTCTTAAAAAAGAGAGAATTTTCCAAATACCAGGAAACACTCTCACCAGCGAGTCTGCGGGGATCTTTGGAACATCAGAGGTCAACATAACTGGGAAGAAAAATAAATAAATAATTAATACCCACAGATTACGTGCCTAATGGTAACTCTCAGTGGAGAAGCAGCTCAGACGCTCACATCCACCATTAGCAAGCAGGGGCTGGACACGGATGCACGGGCTGCATTGCTTAGGATAAGGACCAGGCCTGAATGCCCCTGAGGGAACTAACTTGAGATAGCAACCCAGACTGTGGGATAGCTATCCCGTGAAAAGCCCTAACCTAAGACACTGCAAGGCCTGCTCACCGAACAAAGGACTGAGCAGCCCTAGCCGGCTGAGGAATGGCCCATCCCCCGCCGGAGACAGATAGGCGAGGGCCTCCAGAGGTGGAAGCGGGCAATTGCGGCCCCAGAGAGGCATCCTCTACCAAACTGCAAGCAGGCTTTGTTGCTAACCAAGACTTCTTGGGATTCTGGACGGTTGACATCCACCAGAAGGGTCGCAGCCAGAGATCAGCTCCCCAGAAGAGACACACGGCACACCTGAGAAGCTGTGTCTATTATACACCTAGAAAACTGAGAAGCTGGGATAGGGAAGGTGATAAGATGCACCCTCCAACTGGAGGAGACTGCGCTCACCAAACACCTGGTCACCTGAGCTGCTTGGACCTGGGAAGGGTACAAAACGCAGGCCCAACCAAGTCTGAGCCTTTGTGGAGTACCTGAGAACCTGAACCTGAGCAGCTTAGACCTGGGAAGTGCATGCAACACAGGGCCAGCCTCAGACAGTTCCCAGCAGAGCAACCTAGAGCCTGAGATGTGTAGACCGGGAAAGCACACACGCCGTGAGCGGGGGCAAACCCAGTGCGGCCGAGACACTGCGAGCACTCCCCACACACGCCAGTAATATTTGATTGCATTGTTCCTCACTCCCCACAGCACGACTGAACAAGTGAGCCTAAATAAGTGACTATCTTTGCCCCCTTGTGTCAGGGCAGAAATTAGACACTGAAGAGACCAGCAAACAGAAGAATCTAACATAAACAGAGGGAACCACTTTGGAAGTGACAGGTGTAATAGATTAAAATCCTGTAGTTAGCATTGACTATATAGGAAGGGGCCTATAGATCTTGAGAAGTATAAGTGGGATCAAGGAACTATCTGAAAATGAACTGACCCCACACTGTCTGCAAGAGCTCCAGAGAGGGTCCTAGATATATTTTTACTATTATCATTTTTAATTTTAATTTTTTTAATTTTAAGTCCTCTATACTCCTTTAATTTTCATTTTTATAACCTATTACCTTGCAAAAAAAATATGCTATTTTTAAAGCAAACTTCATATATATATATATATATTTTATAATTTTTGTGACTTTGCTTTGTTGTGTTTAATATTGCATTTTTGAGAATCTAACCTCTACTCTAGATTTTTAATCTTTGCCTTTTGGTATTTGTTATCAATTTTGTACCATTAAGAACCCAATCTTCGCTACCCATTTTTACTTGGGAGTGAGATTACTGGCTTGATTGCTCTCTCCCCCTTTTGACTCTCCTTTTTGTCCACCAGGTTGCCTCTATCTCGTCCCTCCCCCTTCTCTTCTCTACCCAACTCTGTGAATCTCTTTGTGTGTTCCAGGCTGTGGAGAACACTTAGGGAACTGATTACTGGCTGGATCTGTCTCTCTTCCTTTGATTCCCCCTTTCATCCTCCAGGCCACCTCTGTCTCCTTCCTCCCTCTTCTCTTCTCTGTGTAACTCCGTGAACATCTCTGAGGGATCCAGACTGTGGAAAGCACATAGGGAAGTGATTACTGGATAGCTTGCTCTCGCCCCTTTTGATTCCCTCTCTTCTCCTCCTGGTCACCTCTATCTCCCTCCTCCATGTAAGCCTGTGAACCTCTCTGGGTGTCCCTCACTGTGGAGAAAAGTTTACATCATTAACCTAGATGTTTTATCATTAATGCTGTATATACGGAGAAGTCTTGAGGCTACTGTAAGAATAAGACTGAAAACCACAGGCAGGACACTTAAATCCAAATCCTGAGAATACCAGAGAACTCCTGACTCCAGGGAACATTAATTGACAGGAGTTCATCAATAGCCTCCATACCTACACTGAAACCAAGCACCACCCAAGGGCCAACAAGTTCCAGAGCAAGACATACCACGCAAATTCTCCAGCAACACAGGAACATAGCCCTGAGCTTCAATATACAGGCTGCCCAAAGTCACTCCAAACCCATAGACATCTATAAACTCACTACTGGACGCTTCATTGCGCTCCACAGAGAAGATAACACCAGAACACTGACACAAGCTTCCTTAACCAGGAAACCTTGACAAGCCAACTGTCCAATTCCCCCAAAAGCAAGGAACCTCCACAATAAAGAGGAACCACAAGTTGCCAGAATACAGAAAGGCCACCCCAAACACAGTAATATAAAAAGGATGAAAAGACAGAGAAATACCCAGCAGGTAAAGGAACAGGATAAATGCCCACCAAACCAAGGAGGAGGAGATAGGGAATCTACCTAATAAAGAATTCCGAATAATGATACTGAAAATGATCCAAAATCTTGAAAACAAAATGGAATCACAGATAAACAGCCTGGAGGCAAGGATTGAGAAGATGCAAGAAAGGTTTAACAAGGACCTAGAAAAATAAAAAAAAGAATCAATATATAATGAATAATGCAATAGATGAGATCAAAAGCACTCTGGAGGGAACCAACAGTAGAATAATAGAGGCAGAAGATAGGGTAAGTGAGGTAGAAGATAGAATGGTAGAAATAAACGAAGCAGAGAGGAAAAGAGAAAAAAGAATTAAAACAAATGAGGACAATCTCAGAGAACTCTGGGACAATGTGAAACACCCCAACATTCGAATCATAGGAGTCCCAGAAGAGGAAGACAAAGAGAAAGGCCATGAGAAAATACTTGAGGAGATAATAGTCGAAAACTTCCCTATGGGGAAGGATAGTCACCCAAGTCCAAGAAATCCAGAGAGTCACAGATAAGATAAACCCAAGAAGAAACACCCCAGTTCAGTTCAGTTCAGTTCAGTCGCTCAGTCGTGTCCGACTCTTTGTGATCCCATGAATTGCAGCACCCAAGGCCTCCCTGTCCATCACCAGCTCTCGGAGTTCACTCAAACTCATGTCTATAGAGTCGGTGATGCCATCCAGCCATCTCATCCTCTGTCATCCCCTTTTCCTCCTACCCCCAATCCCTTCCAGGAACAGAGTCTTTTCCAATGAGTCAACTCTTTGCATGAGGTGGCCAAAGTACTGGAGTTTTAGCTTTAGCATCATTCCTTCCAAAGAAATCCCAGGGCTGATCTCCTTTAGAATGGACTGATTGGATCTCCTTGCAGTCCAAGGGACTCTCAAGAGTCTTCTCCAACACCACAGCTCAAAAGCATCAATTCTTTGGGGCTCAGCTTTCTTCACAGTCCAACTCTCACATCCATATATGACTACTGGAAAAACCGTAGCCTTGACTAGACAGACCTTTGTTGGCAAAGTAATGTCTCTGCTTTTAATATGCTATCTAGCTTGGTCATAACTTTCCTTCAAAGGAGTACACGTCTTTTAATTTCATGGCTGCAATCACCATCTGCAGTGATTTTGGAGCCCAGAAAAATAAAGTCAGCCACTGTTTCCACTGTTTCCCCATCTATTTGCCATGAAGTAATGGGACCAGATGCCATGATCTTAGTTTTCTGAATGTTGAGCTTTAAGCCAACTTTTTCACTCTCCTCTTTCACTTTCATCAAGAGGCTTTTGAGTTCCTCTTCACTTTCTGCCATAAGGGTGGTGTCCTCTGCATATCTGAAGTCATTGATATTTCTCCCAGCATTCTTGATTCCAGCTTGGGCTTCTTCCAGCCCAGCATTTCTCATGATGTACTCTGCATAGAAGTTAAATAAGCAGGGTGACAATATACAGCCTTGACATACTCCTTTTCCTATTTGGAACCAGTCTGTTGTTCCATGTCCAGTTCTAACTGTTGCTTCCTGACCTGCATACAAATTTCTCAAGAGGCAGGTCAGGTGGTCTGGTATTCCCATCTCTTTCAGAATTTTCCACAGTTTATTGTGATCCACACAGTCAAAGGCTTTGGCATAGTAAATAAAGCAGAAATAGATGTTTTTCTGGAACTCTCTTGCTTTTTCAATAATCCAGCAGATACCAGCAATTTGATTTCTGGTTCCTTTGCCTTTTCTAAAACCAGCTTGAACATCTGGAAGTTCACAGTTCACGTATTGCTGTTCCCTGGCTTGGAGAATTTTGAGCATTATTTTACTAGCGTGTGAGATGAGTGCAATTGTGTGATAGTTTGAGCATTGTTTGGCATTGCCTTTCTTTGGGATTGGAATAAAAACTGACCTTTTCCAGTCCTGTGGTCACTGCTGAGTTTCCCAAATATGCTGGTATATTGAGTGCAGCACTTTCACAGCATCATCTTTCAGGGTTTGAAATAGCTCCACTGGAATTCCATCAGCTCCACTACTTTTGTTCATAGTGATGCTTTCTAAGGCCCACTTGACTTCACATTCCAGGATGTTTGGCTCTAGGTCAGTGATCACACCATCATGATTATCTTGGTCATAAAGATCTTTTTTGTACAGTTCTTCTGTGTATTTCTGCCACCTCTTCTTGATATCTTCTGCTTCTCTTAGGTCCATACAATTTCTGTCCTTTATCGAGCCCATCTTTGCATGAAATATTCCCTTGGTATCTCTAATTTTCTTGAAGAGATCTCTAGTCTTTCCCATTCTGTTGTTTTCCTCTATTTCTTTACATTGATCGCTGAGGAAGGCTTTCTTATCTCTTCTTGCTATTCTTTGGAACTCTGTATTCAGATGCTTTTATCTTTCCTTTTCTCCTTTGCTTTTCACTTCTCTTCTTTTCACAGGTATTTGTAAGGCCTCCCCAGACAGCCATTTTGCTTTTTTGCATTTCTTTTCCATGGGGATGGTCTTGATCCCTGTCTCCTGTACAGTGTCACTAACCTATGTCCATAGTTCATCAGGCACTCTATCTATCAGATCTAGTCCCTTAAATCTAGTTTGCACTTCCACTATATAATCATAAGGGATTTGATTTAGGTTGTACCTGAATGGTCTAGTGGTTTTCCTCCACTTTGTTCAATTTCCGTCTGAATTTGACAATAAGGCATTCATGGTCTGAGCCACAGTCAGCTCCAGGCCTTGTTTTTGCTGACTCTATACAGCTTCTCCACCTTTGGTTGCAAAGAATATAATCAATCTGATTTCGGTGTTGACCATCTGGTGATGTCCATGTGTAGAGTCTTCTCTTGTGTTGTTGGAAGAGGGTGTTTGCTATGACCAGTGCATTCTCTTGGCAAAACTCTATTAGCCTTTGCTCTGCTTCATTTCATATTCCAAGGCCAATTTGCCTGTTACTCCAGGTTTTTCTTGACTTCCAAGGAGCGGTGGCTGTGCGGGCACAGGAGGGCCGAAAGAAGGTAGTCCACATTCAAGGTCAAGAGTGGTGGCAGTGAGGAGATACCCAACGTCCAAGGTAAGGAGCAGTGGCTGCGCTTTGCTGGAGTAGCCTTGAAGAGATACCCCACGCCCAAGGTAAGAGAAACCCAAGTAAGATGGTAGGTGTTGCAAGAGGGCATCAAAGGGCAGACACACTGAAACCATAATCACAGAAAACTAGTCAATCTACTCACACTAGGACCACAGCCTTGTCTAACTCAATGAAACTAAGCCATGTCCTGTGGGACCACCCAAGACGGGCAGGTCATGGTGGAGAGGTCTGACGGAATGTGGTCCACTGGAGAAAGGAATACCACTTCAATATTCTTGCCTTGTGAATCCCATGAACAGTATGAAAAGGCAAAATGATAGGATACTGAAAGAGGAGTTCCCCATGTCGGTAGGTACCCAGTATGCTACTGGAGATCAGTAGAGAAATAACTCCAGAAAGAATGAAGGGATGGAGCCAAAGCAAAAACAACACCCAGTTGTGGATGTTACTGGTGATAGAAGCAAGGTCCGATGCTGTAAAGAGCAATATTGCACAGGAACCTGGAATGTTAGGTCCATGAATCAAGGCAATTAGAAGTGGTCAAACAGGAGATAGCAAGAGAGAACGTTGACATTCTAGGAATCAGCGAACTAAAATGGACTGGAATGGGTGAATTTAACTCAGATGACCATTATATCTACTACTGTAGGCAGGAAACCCTTAGAAGAAATGGAGTAGCCATCATGGTCAACAAGAGTCCAAAATGCAGTACTTGGATGCAATCTCAAAAACGACAGAATGATCTCTGTTTGTTTCCAAGGCAAACCATTCAATATCACAGTAATCCAAGACTGTGCCCCAACCAGTAACACTGAAGAAGCTGAATTTGAACAGTTCTATGAAGACCTACCAGAGAAGGCAATGGCACCCCACTCCAGTACTCTTGCCTGGAAAATCCCATGGACGGAGGAGCCTGGTAGGCTGTCATCCATGGGGTCGCTAAGAGTCGGGCACAACTGAGCAACTTCACTTTCACACATTGGAGAAGGAAATGGCAACCCACTCCAGTATTCTTTCCTGGAGAATCCCAGGGACAGGGGAGCCTGGTGGGCTGCCGTCTATGGGGTCGCACAGAGTCGGACACGACTGAAGCAACTCAGCAGCAGCAGCAGCATGAAGACCTACAAGACCTTTTACAACTATCTCCCCCCAAAATATGTCTTTTTCATTATAGGGGACTGGAATGCAAATGTAAGAAGTCAAGAAACACCTGGAGTAACAGGCAAATTTGGCCTTGGAATACAAAACACCCCAAGACACATATTAATCAAATTAACAAAGATCAAACATAAAGAACAAACATTAAAAGCAGCAAGGGAAAAACAACAAATAACACACAATGGGATTCCCATAAGGATAACAGCTGATCTTTCAACAGAAACTCTGCCAGAAGGGAATGGCAGGACATACTTAAAGTGATGAAAGAGAAAAACTTATAGCCCAGATTACTGTTCCCAGAAAGGATCTCGTTCAAATATGAAGGGAAAATCAAAATCTTTTCCTCAAGCAAACCTGAGAGAATTCAGCACCACCAAACCTGCTCTCCAACAAATGCTAAAGGATCTTCTCTAGACAGGAAACACAGAAAAGGTATATAAACTCGAACCCAAAACAACAAAGTAAATGACAAAGGGATCATACTTATCAATAATTACCTTAAATGTAAATGGGTTGAGTGCCCTAACCAAAAGACAAAGACTGGCTGAATGGATACAAAAACAAGATCCCTATATATGTTGTATACAAGAGACCCACCTTGAAACAAGGGACATGTACATACTGAAAGTGAAGGGCTGGAAAAAGATATACCATGCAAATAGAGACCAAAAGAAAGCAGGAGTAACAATACTCATATAAGATAAAATAGACTTTAAAACAAAGGCTGTGAAAAGAGACAAAGATGGACACTACATAATGATCAAAGGATCAATCTTTGTTGATCAAGAAGATATAACAATTATAAATATATATGCACCCAACACAGGAGCACCGCAATATGTATGCTAACAAGTTTGAAAGGGGAAATTAACAATAACACAATAATAGTGGGAGACTTAATACCCCACTCACAACTATGGATATATCAACTAAACAGAAGATTAACAAGGAAACACAAACTCTAAATGATACAATAGACCAGTTAGACCTAACTGATATCCATAGGACATTTCACCCCAAAACAATGAATTTCACCTTTTTCTCAAGTGCACATGGAACTTTCTCCAGGATAGACCACATCCTGGGCCATAAATCTAACCTTGGTAAATTCAAAATAATTGAAATCATTCCAAGCATCTTTTCTGACCACAATGCAGTAAGATTAGATGTCAATTACAGGAGAAAAACTATTAATAATTCCAACATATGGAGGCTGAACAATACGCTGCTGAATAACCAACAAATCACAGAAGAAATCAAAAAAGAAGTCAAAATATGCATAGAAATGAATGAAAATGAAAACACAACAACCCAAAACCTATGAGACACTGTAAAAGCAGTGCTAAAGGGAAGGGTCATAGCAAATACAGGTTTACCTCAATAAACAAGAAAAAAGTCAAATAAATAACCTAACTCTACACCTAAAGCAACTAGAAAAGGAAGAAATGAAGAACCCCAGGGTTGGTTAGTAGAAGGAAAGAAATCTTAAAAATCAGGGCAGAAATAAATGCAAAAGAAACAAAAGAGACGATAGCAAAAATTAACAAAGCCAAAAGCTGTTTCTTTGAGAAGATAAATAAAATTGAAAAACCATTAGTCAGACTCATCAAGAAACAAAGGGAGAGAATCAAATCAATAAAATTAAACATGAAAATGGAGAGATCACAACAGGCAACACAGAAATACAAAGGATCATAAGAGACTACTATCAGCAACTATATTACAATAAAATGGACAATGTGGAAGAAATGGACAAATTCTTAGAAAAGTACAGATTTCCAAAACTGAACCAGAAAACCATAGAATATCTTAACAGACCCATCACAAGCACGGAAATTGAAACTGTAATCAGAAATCTTCCAGCAAACAAAAGCCCAGGTCAAGATGGCTTCACATCTGAATTCTATCAAAAATTTAGAGAAGGGCTAACACCTATCCTACTCAAACTCTTCCAGAAAATTGCAGACGAAGGTAAACTTCAAAACTCATTCTATGAGGCCACCATCACCCTAATACCAAAACCTGACATAGATGCCACAAAAAAAGAAAACTACAGGCCAATATCAATGATGAACATAGATACAAAAATCCTTAACATAATTCTAGAAAACAGAATCCAACAACATATTAAAAACATCATACATTATGACCAAGTGGGCTTTATCCCAGGGATGCAAGGATTCTTCAATATCCTTAAATCAATCAACATGATAAACCACATTAACAAATTGAAAGATAAAAACCATATGATTATCTCTATAGATGCAGGGAAAGCCTTTGACAAAATTCAACATGCATTTATGATAAAAAAAAAAAAAACCCTCCAGAAAGCAGGCATAGAAGGACTATACCTCAACATAATAAAAGCCATATATGACAAACCCACAGCAAATATTATCCTCAATGGTGAAAAATTGAAAGCATTTCCCCTAAAGTCAAGAATAAGACAAGAGTGCCCACTCTCACCACTATTATTCAACATAGTTTTGGAAGTTTTGGCCACAGCAATCGAAGAAGGAAAAGAAATAAAAGGAATCCAGATTGGAAAAGAAGTAAAACTCTCACTGTTTGCAGATGACACGATCCTCTACATAGAAAACCCTAAAGACTCCACCAGAAAATTACTAGAGCTAATCAATGAATATAGTAAAGTTGCAGAATATAAAATTAACACAAGAAATCTCTTGCATTCTTATACACTAACAATGAGAAAACAGAAAGAGAAATTAAGGAAACAATTCCATTTACCACTGGAACGAAAGGAATAAAATATTGAGATATATATGTACCTAAAGAAACAAAAGCCCTATATACAGAAAACCATAAAACATTGATAAAAAAATCAAAGAGGGCACAAATAGATGGAGAAATATACCATGTTCATGGATTGGAATAATCAGTATAGTGAAAATGAGTATACTACCCAAAGCAATCTATAGATTCAATGCAATCTCTATCAAGCTACCAACAGTACTTTTCATAGAACTACAACAAATAATTTCACAATTTGTATGGAAATACAAAAAACCTCAAACAGCCAAAACAATCTTGAGAAAGAAGAATGGAACTGGAGGAATCAACCTGTCTGACTTCAGGCTCTACTACAAAGCCACAGTCATCAAGACAGTATGGTACTGGAACAAAGACAGAAATATAAATCAATGGAACAAAATAGAAAACCCGGAGATAAATCTACGCACCTATGGACACCTTATCTTTGACAAAGGAGGTAAGAATATACAATGGAGAGAAGACAATCTTTAAAAACAGGTGCCGGGAAAACTGGTCAACCACTTGTAAAAGAATGAAACTAGAACACTTTCTAACACCATACACAAAAATAAACTCTAAATGGATTAAATATCTAAATGTTAGACCAGAAAGATAAAACTCCTAGAGGAAAACAAAACTCCTAGAGGCAAAACACTCTCTGACATAAATCACAGCAGGATCCTCTATGACCCAATTCCCAGAGTATTGGCAATAAAAGCAAAAATAAACAAATGGGACCTAATTAAACTTAAAAGCTTTCGCACCTTGAAGGAAACTACAAGCAAGGTGAAAAGACAGCCTTCAGAATGGGAGGAAATAATAGCAAATGAAGGAACTGACAAAGAATTAATCTCAAAAATATACAAGCAACTTCTGCAGCTCAATTCCAGAGATATAAACGACCCAATCAAAAAATGGGCCAAAGAACTAAACAGACATTTCCCCAAAGAATCATGCAGATAGATAACAAAGATGAAAAGATCCTCAACACCACTCATTATCAGAGAAATGCAAATCAAAACCACAATCACATACCATTTCACGCCAGTCAGAATGGCTGCTATCCAAAAGTCTACAAGCAATAAATGCCGGAGAGCGTGCAGAGAAAAGAGAACCCTCTTATACTGTTGGTGGAAATGCAAACTAGTACAGCCACTATGGAGAACAGTATGGAGATTCCTTTAAAAACTGGGAATAGAATTGCCATATGACCCAGCAATCCCACTGCTGGGCATACACACCAAGGAAACCAGAATTGAAAGAGACACGTGTACCCCAATGCTCATTACAGCACTGTTTATAATAGCCAGGACATGGAAGCAACCTAGATGTCCATCAGCAGATGAATGGATAAGAAAGCAGTGATACATATACACAATGGAGTATTACTCAGCCATTAAAACGAATACATTTGAATCAGTTCTAATGACGTGGATGAAACTGGAGCCTATTATACAGAGTGAAGTAAGCCAGAAAGAAAAACACCAATACAGTATACTAATGCCTATATATGGAATTTAGAAAGATGGTAACGATAACCCTATATGCGAGACAGCAAAAGAGACACAGATGTATAGAACAGTCTTTTGGACTCTGTGGGAGAGGGCAAGGGTGGGATGATTTGGGAGAATGACATTGAAACATGTATATTATCATATGTGAAACGAATCGCCAGTCCAGGTTCAGTGCATGAGACAGGGTTCGGGACTGGTGCACTGGGATGACCCAGGGAGATGGGATGGGAAGGGAGGTAAGAGCGGGGTTCAGGATGGGGAGCACATGTACACCCATGGTGGATTCATATCAAAGTATAGCAAAACCAGTACAATTTTGTAAAGTAATTAGCCTCCAATCAAAATAAATAAATTTATATTTAAAAAAATACTTACTTCTTAAACTTTTATTTATTAAGTAAGTTTCTCAGCAGGCAAATTTTAAGCCTATTTAAACTTAAATAGGCTTAAAATAAATATTAAAAATATTTATTTTTAAATAAAATAAATAATGAAATATTTATTTAATATATAATATTAAAATATTATATATTAAAAATATATAATATTAAAATATTATATATTAAATATATATAATATTGAAAATTATATTTATTTAATATATAATATTAAAATATTTATTTTAAGTAAAATAAATACTAAAAAAATATTTTAAGACAGATATTAAGTTCTTATTAAATTTAAAATATGTCAAAAATATTTAGAATTATGAATCTTAGGAAATTAAGAATAAATTTGTAATGTCACTTGAATAAGTAGGCCTATACAAAAGCAAAAGTGGATACAGATAATCATTTAATATTGAAGCATATTAATTTGAAAATATAAAAATTAAAGTAATTATAAATTAAATATGAAATATGCATGAGGATTCCTTTAGATTGTTAAATGCCTATCAAAAAACCTTATCTTTAATAATATGTTCTTTGTTGTTCAGATCAGGGGAGAAAAATAGATTTTGGCCCTGAAGAAATTTGAGGTAGATATCATTAATAAAAGACATCCTGAATCAATTGTGAAACATTGATTCTTCAAGAGATGTCTTCATTATTTAGTATACTATCATTCTTCAACACAGTTGACTTAAATCAAGATAAATTTCTTGTATTTATACAGTGCTTTCCAATGAATAAAAAGGTTTCACCTACATTATTTTATTTTATTCCTATCCCAAAGAAAGGCAATGCCAAAGAATGCTCAAACTACCGCACAATTGCACTCATCTCACAAGCTAGTAAAGTAATGCTCAAAATTCTCCAAGCCACGCTTCAGGAATATGTGAAACGTGAACTTCCTGATGTGCAAGTTGGTTTTAGAAAAGGCAGAGGAACCAGAGATCAAATTGCCAACATCTGCTGGATCATGGAAAAAGCAAGAGAGTTCAGAAAAGCATCTATTTCTGCTTTATTGACTATGCCAAAGCCTTTGACTGTGTGGATCACAATAAACTGTGGAAAATTCTGAACGAGATGGGAATAGCAGACCACCTGATCTGCCTCTTGAGAAATCTGTATGCAGGTCAGGAAGCAACAGTTAGAACTGGACATGGAACAACAGACTGGTTCCAAATAGGAAAAGGAGTACGTCAAGGCTGTATATTGTCACCCTGCTTATTTAACTTATATGCAGAGTACATCATGAGAAATGCTGGACTGAAAGAAGCACAAGCTGGAATCAAGATTGCCAGGAGAAATATCAATAACTTCAGATATGCAGATTACACCATCCTTATGGCAGAAAGTGAGGAGGAACTAAAAAGCCTCTTGATGAAAGTGAAAGAGGAGAGTGAAAAAGTTGGCTTAAAGCTCAACATTCAGAAAATGAAGATCATGGCATCTGGTCCCATCACTTCATGGCAAATAGATGGGGAAACAGTGGAAACAGTGTCAGACTTTATTTTTCTGGGCTCCAAAATCACTGCAGGTAGTGACTGCAGCCATGAAATTAAAAGACGCTTACTCCTTGGAAGGAAAGTTATGACCAACCTAGATAGCATATTCAAAAGCAGAGACATTTCTTTGCCAACAAAGGTTCGTCTAGTCAAGGCTATGGTTTTTCCTGTGGTCATGTAAGGATGTGAGAGTTGGACTGTGAAGAAGGCTGAGTGCCAAAGAATTGATGCCTTTGAACTGTGGTGTTGGAGAAGACTCTTGAGAGTCCCTTGGACTGCAAGGAGATCCAACCAGTCCATTCTGAAGGAGATCAGCCCTGGGATTTCTTTGGAAGGAATGATGCTGAAGCTGAAACTCCAGTACTTTGGCCACCTCATGTGAAGAGTTGACTCATTGGAAAAGACTCTGATGCTGGGAAAGATTGAAGGCAGGAGGAGAAGGGGACAACAGAGGATGAGATGGTTGGATGGCATCACTGACTTGATGGATGTGAGTCTGAGTGAACTCCGGGAGTTGGTAATGGACAGGAAGGCCTGTCGTGCTGCATTTCATGGGGTCTCAAAGAGTCAGACACAACTGAGCGATTGAATTGAACTGAACTAAAGAGCTACTTTGCTAATTTACAGGCTTATTTAAAAATCAACATATTTCCAAGCACCAGTTTACACATTTATTCTCTCCTAGATCTGCTTTTCTATGCATACTTTTGTTTAGATAGATATAAAACTATTCATTTCATGATAAGAGATAAACCCAGGGACATCGCAATGGCTTTATCTGTCTTCTTCACGATATAAAAGTAATATATCTAGAGAACATTTTGAATCCCTTAGCCTTTTACTTAAAATACATTTATTGTCCCAATTGTCTAATAAGTAAAATTTATCACAATTTAGAGGCCATCAAACTGAATAGATACATAATTGGGACTTTGCATTCATTTCCTTCTATTCAATATTTCCTCCCCTGTTCCTTTGATCATGCTCTTCCCTCTGAACTTTACATACAATTGCTGTTCATGCCATGTGTCTTTTATGACATGAATATCATATTTTCAAGCATAACTGCCTCAGGATCATAGATAATTGCCTTTTTGCGTTTATGCCACTCTGCCAGTTATTTGTTTATTGACTTTCATCTCCTAATTCAAAATTCTTGCTTGCTCTGTAAATATGAATCTGTGCCCTTTAAGTATTTTTGCTTTGTCAGCTGGTACAGTGTTCAGCTTTATCAGTAGAGAGGGTTGGAGAGACACTGAAGGAGGTCCTAGAGGGCTCATGCAGAGTGGACACTCTCCAGCATCTGAGTTCTATAGGCTCAAAAGGCAAAGAATTTGCCTTCAGTGCAAGAGAAGTAGCATTGATCCCAGGGTTGGGAAGATCCCCTGGAGAAGGGACAGGCTACTCACACCAGTATTCTTGCCTGGAGAATTCCACGGACAAAGGAGCTTGGCAGGTTACAGTCCATGGGGTTGCAAAGAGTAGGACAGGACTCAGCAACTAACACTGCAGCTTTTCAGTTCTTAACTCCTGCAGTGCACCAAAGCCTATAGCATTCATCACCACATATCCACTTAGAGTGGTTTTGTACTAGAGTGTCTCCAGTGAGATACCTCTCAGTGAAGAACTTTCCCCAGCATCTCAGTGAGTGAAAATGTGACAAGTGCTAGAGGGTAGTTTCCCAACAAGTTTTTCCCTCTGTTGAACCAAAGTGAATTATCTTCCACCCAGTTAGTCATGGCTTTTCCTCCCACATGGTCTGTACCTCAGCCCTGTGGGGCCTTTCCTTTGGGTGTTCAATCTTAGCCATAGAGGGTGTGGCTATTTTTTATCTTTTCTCTACCTATATTCTTTAGTGTTGCTTTATTTCTTACAACCCTATACCGTGTTACACCAATTCCTTGTAACAGCTATTATTTATTCACATTTACCTTTTCTTGTTCAAGTTACTGTGTGGATTTTCTATTTTGATTGGACACAGACTACTAACATCAGCATTAATGATCAGCATTCCAAGAACATTTGCTAATTGAATAGATTTTACTTAATTCATACTACAACATCAAGTGACTCATCTCAAGGTTCTCCTTGTGGGGTTCATTTAGGTGAGAGAAAGAAAAGTAAAATTACTGGACAATTTCCACTGGTGACAGGGATTGAGAAGCCAGTTCATCAGTAATAGGATGTATATGATGTAAGCTTATCTCAAAGTTAAAATTACAAATTTAGCAATATTTGAGTAGTTCTTTCAAAGATCTTACCTTATTCTTACTGTGACTACAAGTGGGTGATTCCTGTTTTTTACATTAAGATAATATTTACTTCTCATTAAAGTTAAGTATTGTATCATTCTTGGTCACTGAAGACATTTACAAGGTGGGATTTTCATCAGCTAAAAATTTAAAATAATTTGTTTGCATATTTATTTTTAATTTAAAATCTCAAGTCAATTTTAATTCTTCAGCAAAGATTTAATTTACTTTTTCACATGCTTCTGGTACATTATTAATTCTGGTTGTATATACCATAATTCATCATGAAAGAATTACTTGGAGACATAAAAAATGCATTAAAGAACAGCTGCCATACTGCTGAAAGCATTGCATCAGGGCATGCACATGGTAGTGTGAAACACAGAACTGATTAATTGTATATCTTTTTATAGTAATTCTTAACTTTATGATAATTGCCATCTATTCAAGAGCAGACTGTAGGATTTCCTTTATGCAATAAATTTACCAAACAGAATAAGAAATAATTAGGTTATTAACAGATATGTGAATCACTGCAGGTTGAAGAATCTCAAATAGTAAATATTGTATTGAAGTTACAATTACCAATAAAAAGCCAAAGTCCAAACTCTCATAAGTTAGGTAAACTATACGAAAATAATTGAAGCACCAAAGATTTTGATATTTTTAATATTTTATAATTTTATTTTATTTTGAAGTTTAATTATATCCATATCATAAGTTTATTACTTGAAGTATAATGAGCTCTCATTGTGCCAATTGCTTTCTTTCACATGTTATCAATCAAACGTGGTCACTAATGCTAAAACAGTGATGAGCCATGTGAATCATTGAATGAAGTTGGAGGTAATTCTATAGAATGTACCTGATTATTATATATTTGATGAATGTTCAGATGGTAAAGAGTCCACCGGCAATGCAGGAGACCTGGGTTCGATCCCTGGGTGGGAAGGTCCCCTGGAGGAGGGCATGGCAACCTACTCCAGTATTCTTGCCTGGAGAATCCCCATGGACAGAGAAGCCTGGCAGGCTACAGTCCATGGGGTCACAAAGATTCAGACACAATTGAGTGACAAAGAACAGCACAAATAAGAAACTGTGAAAAATTAAAGAAGATGTGAAAAAAATAATAAAATGTGAACGGTACATAAATTTTCTTACTATTACTCAATATTCAACAAACATGTTTGCTTTGTGTTTTTTCCAGAAAACTTGCTAAGATTTATGTGGCAAATTCAGACTTAAATTGAAGAAAGTAGGGAAAACCACTAGACCATTCAGGGATGACCTAAATCAAATCCCTTATGATTATACAGTGTAAGTGAGAAATAGATTTAAGGGCCTAGATCTGATAGATAGAGTGCCTGATGAACAATGGAATGAGGTTCGTGACATTGTACAGGAGACAGGGATCAAGACCATCCCCATGGAAAAGAAATTCAAAAAAGCAAAATGGCTGTCTGGGGAGGCCTTACAAATAGCTGTGAAAAGAAGAGAAGCGAAAAGCAAAGGAGAAAAGGAAAGACATAAACATCTGAATGCAGAGTTCCAAAGAATAGCAAGAAGAGATAAGAAAGCCTTCTTCAGCGATCAATGCAAAGAAATAGAGGAAAACAACAGAATGGCAAAGACTAGAGAAAATCAGAGATACAAAGGGAACATTTCATGCAAAGATGGGCTCGATAAAGGACAGAAATGGTATGGACCTAACAGAAGCAGACGATATTAAGAAGAGATGGCAAGAATACACAGAAGAACTGTACAAAAAAGATCTTCATGACCCAGATAATCACGATGGTGTGATCACTGACCTAGAGCCAGACATTATGGAATGTGAAGTCAAGTGGGCCTTAGAAAGCGTCACTATGAACAAAGCTAGTGGAGGTGATAGAATTCCAGTTGAGCTATTCCAAATCCTGAAAGATGATGCTGTGAAAGTGCTGCACTCAATATGCCAGCAAATTTGGAAATCTCAGCAGTGGCCACAGGACTGGAAAAGGTCAGTTTTCATTCCAATCCCAAAGAAAAGCAATGCCAAAGAATGCTCAAACTACCACACAATTGCACTCATCTCACACGCTAGTAAAGTAATGCTCAAAATTCTCCAAGCCACGCTTCAGCAATATGTGAACTGTGAACTTCCAGGTGTTCAAGCTGGTTTTAGAAAAGGCAGAGGAATCAGAGATCAAATTGCCAACATCTGCTGGATCATGGAAAAAGCAAGAGAGTTCCAGAAAAACATCTATTTCTGCTTTATTGACTATGCCAAAGCCTTTGACTGTGTGGATCACAATAAACTGTGGAAAATTGTGAAGAGATGGGAATAGCAGACCACCTGATCTGCCTCTTGAGAAATTTGTATGCAGGTCAGGAAGCAACAGTTAGAACTGGACATGGAACAACAGACTGGTTCCAAATAGGAAAAGGAGTACGTCAAGGCTGTATATTGTCACCCTGCTTATTTAACTTATATGCAGAATACATCATGAGAAACGCTGGGCTGGAAGAAGCACAAGCTGGAATCAAGATTGCCAGGAGAAATATCAATAACCTCAGATATGCAGATGACACCACCCTTATGGCAGAAAGTGAAGAGGAACTAAAAAGCCTCTTGATGAAAGTGAAAGAGGAGAGTGAAAAAGTTGGCTTAAAGCTCAACATTCAGAAAACGAAGATCATGGCATCTGGTCCCATCACTTCATGGCAAATAGATGGGGAAACAGTGGAAACAGTGTCAGACTTTATTTTTCTGGGCTCCAAAATCACTGCAGGTAGTGACTGCAGCCATGAAATTAAAAGACGCTTACTCCTTGGAAGGAAAGTTATGACCAACCTAGATAGCATATTCAAAAGCAGAGACATTACTTTGCCAACAAAGGTCCGTCTAGTCAAGGCTATGGTTTTACTAGTGGTCATGTATGCATGTGAGAGTTGGACTATGAAGAAGGCTGAGTGCCAAAAAATTGCTTCTTTTGAACTGTGGTGTTGGAGAAGACTCTTGAGAGTCCCTTGGACTGCATGGAGATCCAGCCAGTCCATTCTGAAGGAGATCAGCCCTGGAATTTCTTTGGAAGGAATGATGCTGAAGCTGAAACTCCAGTACTTTGGCCACCTCATGTGAAGAGTTGACTCATTGGAAAAGACCCTGATGTTGGGAGGGATTGGGGGCAAGAGGAGAAGGGGACGACAGAGGATGAGATGGCTGGATGACATCACTGACTTGATGGACGTGAGTCTCAGTGAACTCGGGGAGTTGGTGATGGACAGGGAGGCCTGGCGTGCTGCGATTCATGGGGTCACAAAGAGTCGGACACGACTGAGCGACTGATCCAATCTGATCTGATCTGAAATATCTATTGATTTCATTTTCAAATAACTTTAAGTCAAACAGGTTAATACATAAAAACAGGTCATCCATGACATTCTTCTCATTAAAGTCTTTCATTTGATTATTAAATTACCTGCACAATTTATATTTAGTTTCACTATGTTCAGTTCAGTTCAGTTCAGTCGCTCAGTCCTGTCTGACTTTTTGGGACCCCATGAATTGCAGCACGTCAGGCCTCCCCGTCCATCACCAACTCCCGGAGTTCACTCAAACTTACATCCATTGAGTCGGTGATGCCATCCAGCCATCTCATCCTCTGTCGTCCCCTTTTCCTCCTGCCCCCAATCCCTCTCAGCATCAGAGTCTTTTCCAATGAGTCAACTCTTCACATAAGGTGGCCAAAGTATTGAAGTTTTAGCTTTAGCATCATTCCCTCCAAAGAACAATCAGGGCTGATCTCCTTTAGAATGGACTGGTTGGATCTCCTTGCAGTCCAAGGGACTCTCAAGAGTCTTCTCCAACATCACAATTCAAAAATATCAATTCTTCAGCACTCAGCTTTCTTCATAGTCCAACTCTCACATCCACACATGACCAGTAGAAAAACCATAGCCTTGACTAGACGGACCTTTGTTGGTTAAATAATGTCTCTGCTTTTGAATATGCTATCTAGCTTGGTCATAACTTTCCTTCCAAGGAGTAAGCGTCTTTTAATTTCATGGCTGCAGTCACCATCTGCAGTGATTTTGGAGCCCCCCAAAATAAAGTCTGACACTGTTTCCACTGTTTCCCCATCTATTTCCCATGAGGTGATGGGACCAGATGCCATAATCTTCGTTTTCTGAATGTTGAGTTTTAAGCCAATTTTTTTACTCTCCTCTTTCACTTTCATCAAGAGGCTTTTTAGTTCCTCTTCACTTTCTGTCATAAGGGTGGTGTCATCTGCATATCTGAGGTTATTGATATTTCTCCCAGCAATCTCAAAATATAGTTTCACTTAACAAGCCAGACTATGATGTAAAGAGAGATTCATTTTTCTTACCCCCCCAAGAAAATAAAATTAAAAAAAAAAAAAAAAACATTTTGAGTTTATTTTTGTGTATGGTGTTAGGAAGTGCTCTAATTTCATTATTTTACAAAGATTCTCAATATCACTCATTATTAGAGAAATACAAATCAAACTACAATGAGGTATCACTTCACACTGATCAAAATGATCATCATTAAAAAATCTGCAAGAAATAAATGCTGGAGAGGGAATGGAGAGAAAAATGAACCCTCTTGAATTGGTGAGAATTTAAATTGATAAAATCACAATGGAAAAAGAGCATGAAATTCCTTAAAAACTAAGAACAAAACTACCATATAACTCACAATCCCAGTACTGGGTATAAGTTCAGTTCAGTCTCTCAGTCGGGTCTGACTCTTTGTGACCCCATGGATTACAGCATGCCAGGCTTTCCAGTCAATCGCCAACTCCCAGAGCCTAATCAAACTCATGTCAATCTCATTGGTGATGTCATCAAACCATCTCATCCTCTATCATCCCCTTCTCTTCCTGCCTTCAATTTTTCCCAGCATCAGGGCCTTTTCCAATGAGTCAGTTCTTCACATCATGTGGCCAACATATAGGAGTTTCAGCTTCAGCATCAGTCCTTCCAATGAACATTCAGGACTGATTTCCTTTAGGATGGACTGGTTGGATCTCCTTGCAGTCTAAGGGATTCTCAAGAGTCTTCTCCAGCACCACCATTCAAAAGCATCAATTCTTCAGTGCTCAACTTTCTTCATAGTCCAAATTTCACATCCATATATGACTACTGGAAAAACTACAGCTTTGACTAGAAGGACCTTTGTTGGCAAAGTAATGTCTCTGCTTTTTAATATGCTGTCTAGGTTGATCATAACTTTTATTTCAAGGAGCAAGTGTCTTTTAATTTCATCTCCGCAGTCACCATCTGCGGTGATTTTGGAGCCCCCAAGAATAAAGTCTGTCACTGCTTCCATTGTTTCCCCGTCTATTTATCATGAAGTGATGGGACTGGACACTATGATCTTTGTTTTCTGAATGTTGAGCTTTAAGCCAACTTTTTCACTCTCCACTTTCACTTTCATCAAGAGGCTTTTTAGTTCTTCACTTTCTACCATAAGGGTGGGTATCATCTGCGTATCTGAGGTTATTGATATTTCTCCCAGAAATCTTGATTCTAGCTTCTGCTTCTTCCAGCCTGGCATTTTGCATCATGTACTCTGCATATAAGTTAAACAAGCAGGGTATCAATATACAGCCTTGATTTACTCCTTTTCCTATTTGAAACCAGTCTGTTGTTCCATGTCCAGTTCTAACTGTTTCTTACTGACCTGCATACAGATTTCTCAGGAGGCAGGTCAGGTGGTCTGGTATTCCCTTCTCTTTAAGAATTTTCCACAGTTTGTTGTGATCCACACAGTCAAGGCTTTGGCGTAGTCGATAAAGAAAAAATAGATGTTTTTCTGGCACTCTCTTGCTTTTTCAATGATCCAGCAGATGTTGGCAATCTAATCTCTGGTTCCTCTGCCTTTTCTAAAACCAGCTTGACCATCTGGAAGTTCACGGTTCACGTATTGCTGAAGCCTGGCTAGGGGAATTTTGAGCATTACCTTACTAGCATGTGAGATGAGTGCAATTGTGTGGTAGTTTGAGCATTCTTTGGCATTGCCATTCTTTGGGATTGGAATGAAAACTGACCTTTTCCAGTCCTGTGGCCAATGCTGAGTTTTCCAGGTTTGCTGGCATATAGAGTGCAGCACTTTCACAGCATCATCTTTTAGGATTTGAAATAGCTCAGCTGGAATTCTATCACCTCCACTACCTTTGTTTGCAATGATGCTTCCTAAGGCCCACTTGACCCACATTCCAGGATGACTGGCTCTAGGTGAATGATCACACCATTGTGGTTATCTGGGTCATGAAGATCTTTTTTTGTATAGTTCTATGTATTCTTGCCACCTCTTCTTAATATCTTCTGTTTCTGTTAGGTACTGTTTCTGTCCTTTAATGAGCTCATCTTTGCATGAAATATTCCCTTGGTATCTCTAATTTTCTTGAACAGATTTCTAGTCTTTCCCATTTTATTGTTTTCCTCTACTTCTTTGTTTTGATCACTGAGGAAGGCTTTCTTAGCTCTCCTTGCTATTCTTTGAAAGTCTGCATTCAAATGGGTATATCTTTCATTTTTTCCTTTGCCTTTAGCTTCTCTTCTTTTCTCAGCTATTTGTAAGGCCCCCTAGACATTTTGCCTTTTTGCATTTCTTTTTCTCATGGGTATATACCCTGATAAAACCATAATATCTAAAAGACACATGGACAGCAATGTTTGTTGTAGCACTATTTACAATAACCACGACATGGAAGCAACCTAGTTATCTATCAACAGATAAATGGATAAAGAACATGTGGTACTACAAATACAATAGAATATTACTCAGCCATAAAGACAGACAAAATTGAGTCAATTGTGTGATGGATGAATCTAGAGTCTGTCATACAGAGTGATATAAGTCCAAAAGAAAAACATATATCATATATTAATACATATAAAAGAAATCTAGAAAGTGATATCAATGAACCTATTTTCAGGATAGGAAGAGAGATGAAGACAGAGAGACTGAACTTGTGGACACAGTGGGGGAAGGAGAGGGTGGGACAACTAAGAGAAAACACTGATGTATACTCAATGCCATGTATTAAATACGTAGTCTGTCAGAAGCTGCTATATAACACAGGGAGCTCATCTTCCTGCTCTGTGATGACCTAGATGGGTTGGATGAGGAGGTGGGAGGGATATTCAAGAGGGTATAAATATTTGTATACTCATAACTGATTCACATTGTTGCACAGAAGAGACCAACACAACATTGTAAAGCAATTATCTTATAATTAATTTTTTTTAATTTTCATGTGGGTCAAAATAAATAATAGCTGAAAGATAACTCATAAGTTAAATTTAAAAGCTATGGAATATATTTAGTTCTTATTGCAAACCAATAATCTGTTTTTACCATATTACAACTGCTCATATTAGAATTTTAACAAAATGTTTATTTAAATTGAATTTGTAATTCCTAGGTGTCATGCTGCTGCTGCTGCTGCTGCTAAGTCACTTCAGTCGTGTCCGACTCTGTGCTACGCCAGAGATGGCAGCCCACCAGGCTCCCCCGTCCCTGGGATTCTCCAAGCAAGAACACTAGAGTGGATTGCCATTTCCTTCTCCAGTGCATGAAAGTGAAAAGTGAAAGTGAAGTCTTTCAGTCGTGTCCGACTCCTAGCGACCCCATGGACTGCAGCCTACCAGGCTCCTCTGTCCATAGGATTTTCCAGGCAAGAGTACTGGAATGGGTTGCCATTGCCTTCTCCACCTAGGTGTCATAGGAATGTAGTATTAGATTTTCTCCACATAGATTTTCATTTCTGTAAATAATCTCCAACTTTTAAACATAGTCTTGACACTAATCCTCTTTAAATTTTCTAAGAGACTTTATTTTTTAGAGAAATCTTTCGTTCATAGCAAAATTAGCCATGAAGTAACTTGCTAGGATTTTGATAAGGATATGATGAAACTATAGATCGAGTTAGGAAGAATTTGTGCATACTAAGTCAATTCAGCTGTGTCTGACTGTGTGATCCTATGGACTGTAGCCCACCAGGGTCCTCTGTCTAGGGTCCTCTTGCCTGATTCTCCAGGCAGGAATACTTAAGTGGGTTGCTGTGCCCTCCTCCAGGGGACCTTCCTGACCCAGATAACAGACCCACATCTCTTACATCTCCTGCATTGGCAGGTATGTTATTTACCACTAGCTCCACCCAGGAAGAATTTATATCTTGACAATATTGAGTCTTCCTGTCCATGACTATGTATCCATTTATTGACTTAGTTCTTTGATTTGTTCATCAGAATTGTGTAGTATTCTTCCTATAGACTTATACCTAAGTATATAAATTAAAGGACACTAAAGTAAATAATATTGTGTTTTTAATTTCAACTCCATTTGTTCATAATGGTAAATAGGAAAGCAATTGACTTTTATATATTAACCTTGTATCCTTCAATCTTCATATAATGCATATTGCTTGCAAGAGGTTGCTTGTTATTACTTTTGGATTTTCTACAAGGACAATTGTTTCATCTGTGAACAAAGACATTTTTAGTTCTTCTTTCCCAATATGTATACCTTTTATTCCTTTTTTCCTCACTGATTGCTTTAGCTAGATTTTTCAGTATTTTATTTTTATTCTTAGTTTATTGAGAGTTTTTATCATGGATCAGTGTTGAATTTTACTATATATTTTTCTGTGTCTATTGTTATGATTATGTGGTGTTTTTTTTTAACTTTTCAGTTTGTTAATGCAGTTAATTGATTTTCAAATGTTGAACTAGTCTTGCTTACCTAGGATAAATCCCACTTGGTCGTGATGCACAAATATTTTTATATTTTGTTTGGATTAGATAAAGTTTTGTTGAGAATTTTTGCATCTATGTTTATGAAAGATATTGGTTTTCTTTACTTGTGATGAAAAGATATAGTTTTCTTATAATGTCTTTGGCTGGTTTGGTATTAGGGTAATCTGGCCTCATTATGAGTTAAGATTCTATTTGTTTCTTCTGAGAAAGTTTATAAAGAATTGGTACAATTTCTTCCTAAATGTTTGGACTGGGTGTTTTTTGTTTTGGAAGCTTATTAACTATTGATTAAATTTCTTTGATAGCTATAGGCCTATTCAGATTATCTCTTTATTCTTGGGTGAGACTGACAGATTGTGTCTTTCAAGAAACTGGTCCATTTCACTTATCTAATTTGTGAAATAGGGTTGTTCATAGCATTCTTTGATTATCTTGTTTAATATCCAAGTGATCTATAGTAAAGCCCTTCCTTCCGTTTCTGATATTACTAATTTGTATCTTTTTTCTAAGTTAGCTTTGCTAGGGGGTATTGATTATATATGTTTTTCAATAACCAATTTTTCTCATTTGTTTAAATTTTCTCTTTTGGTTTTCTATTTTCAATTTCATTGATTCTGCTTAATTTTTATTATTTATCTTTTTGCTTTCTTTCAACTTAGTTTGCTTTCCTTTTTTCAGTTCTCCAAAGTAAAACTTAAATCATTGATTTCTCTGTGCTTTTAGGCATTATTTTTGTGATCATTGTCCTTAGGGTCATATAATTGCTGTATGCTGTGCTTAGTCACTCAGTCTAAGCACTCAGTTTTCCTAAGTCTAAGTGCTCAGGTTTCCTGCACTGCAGGTGGATTCTTTATTGTCTGAGCCACCTCGGAAGCTAGTAAGGTATGAAATGATAAGTAAAATGTTTTTGAGTTTATCCTAAAACAAGTACCTAAGAGAGTAAATTTGTTGTTATTGTGGTTGAAGAGTTAGGGAAAGTTTCAAATATTAATAAATAATTATGGAAGAGAAAACTAAAAGAAAGAAGAAGAAGTGAACAAAAACAAGACAATTCAGGAATAAATGACTACACTATGAACTGAGTAGCTGTATATTCCTTGAGCATTTAAATTTCTGTATAAGCAAGTTTATATTTACTTTATATTTACTATTCACAACCAGTTCTAACAAAAGCTATGTTCTCTTATCTTCCCAGGAAAAATAAAAATGAAAGATTGTTAAGGTAAAATGATAAATTAATTAATGTAAAATTTAGATTATTTCATTTCAATTAAAAAACCTCTTGAATAACAAGGAACAGAAAAATTGAAAATATGCACTTATAATTGCTTTGATTTTGCATCACATATAAATAACATCTTTTATAGTTAGACAAAATTCCTGTTAAGGCTTTTTATCAAACATAAAATTTGAATTCACTTGTCTTTTAATTTTAAAATATTTTGTGATATTAAATTCTTAAATAACTTATTCAGAGAGATGAGTGCTGTTTTAGCTCTATTTTTTCTGTGAAGAAAAGAAATATATATATATATATATATATATATATATATATATATATATATATCTTATAAATTGCCACTATTGCATTCTTAAAGCTTCTTTTATAACTTTGTTTCTTTAAAACATAAGCAGTTTTGGTCCAGGTGACCAAAAAACCAGTAGTGTTTTATCCATTCTGGTTCATAGTGTTGAAAAAATGTTAACTATGCACTTAAAAATGAAAGAAAGAAGAGATTGTAAAGACCTAAGTAGAAAGAGAAATACCAAAGAAGCAAGAGTAACAAAAATTTGAATCCATTAGCAGCTTGGAACTGATAGACAACTCCTTACATATACAGGGGTTGGGTTCCCTTGTAGCTCAGTTGGTAAGGAGTCTGCCTGCAGTGCAGGAGACCTGGGTTCAATCCCTGGGTCAGGAAGATCCCCTGGAGAAGGAAAAGGCAACCCACTCCATTATCCTTGCCTGGAAAATCTCATGGACAGAGGAGCCTGGTTGGCTGCAGTCCATAGGGTCACAAAGAGTCAGGCACGACTGAGAGACTAACAATTACTTACTTACACATACAGGGGTGAGGTGAAGTGAGGAGACCAGGCTTCCTATATGATCTCTGGAACCTAGGGAAATACCAATGTCTGATAATTACATTTGCTCTCAACTCGGGATGAAGCCATCATTTGCCACTTTGAATATTCAGAGGAAAAAGTAAATGCTGTCACAAATGATAAGAATTTGGTCTGTGTTACCTGTGAGTGCAAGGTCAAGACTGCTAATCCGCAGAGGGTAAAGTCCACCAAACAGCCTAACAGTATGATGCATGCTTCTTATATTATCAGAGCTCTTATTGAGACTGATGATAAAGTATTCCTCTAGTAAAGAATGTGAGATGCAGTCTGTAGAGAATTTTTGATATTTGAAAGATCCAACAGGAAGGAAACTTTACATCACAGGAAATAGAGATCAAATAATTGATAAACAGTACTTTGTAATCAGATCAGATCAGTCGCTCAGTCGCTCAGTCATGTCCGACTCTTTGCGACCCCATGAATGGCAGCACGCCAGGCCTCCCTGTCCATCACCAACTCCCGGAGTTCACTCAGACTCACATCCATCGAGTCAGTGATGCCATCCAGCCATCTCATCCTCTGTCGTCCCCTTCTCCTCTTGCCCCCAATCCCTCCCAGCATCAGAGTCTTTTCCAATGAGTCAACTCCTCACATGAGGTGGCCAAAGTACTGGAGTTTCAGCTTTAGCATCATTCCTTCCAAAGAAATCCCAGGGCTGATCTCCTTCAGAATGGACTGGTTGGATCTCCATGCAGTCCAAGGGACTCTCAAGAGTCTTCTCCAACACCACAGTTCAAAAGCATCAATTCTTCCACGCTCAGCCTTCTTCACAGTCCAACTCTCACATCCATACATGACCACAGGAAAAACCATAGCCTTGACTAGACGAACCTTTTTTGGCAAAGTAATGTCTCTGCTTTTGAATATGCTATCTAGGTTGGTCATAACTGTCCTTCCAAGGAGTAAGCGTCTTTTAATTTCATGGCTGCAGTCACCATCTGTAGTGAATAAGCTTAAACACTCAAAAGATAAAGGTTTAATTGGGGCTTCCTGGTGGCTCAGATGGTAAAGAATCTGCCTGCAGTGCAGGAGACCCAGGTTTGATCACTGAGTCAGGAAGATTCCTTGGAGAAGGGAATGGCAACCCACACCATATTCCTGTCTGTAGAGTTTCATGTACAAAGGAGCCTGGAAAGTGACAGTCCATGGGGTTGCACAGAGTCAGACAGAACTAAGCAACTTTCACAACACAAGCTTAAACCCTCAAAATGTAGATGTTTAATTAAGTTTCAAAAAACAAGTAGGGTGTTTTGTGTACAGAGAGATTAGAAAGATCACATGAAAATCTTGGAATTGATGAATATCACCTTTGAAACTAAATTTTTAAAAATTTAGATAGGAATGATAAAGAGTATGCTAAATCTTGCTAAGGAAAAAATGAATGAACAGAAACCAGCAATAAAGGCAGAAGCTGACACTGCAGGTCCTGTGGTCAAACCGAATTGGTTTGATTCTTTAACCTCCCTATTATTCTTGGACTATCTGTCAAATGGAAATTATAACAATTTTTGCATCTTAAGTGTTGTTGTGAATGTAAATAGGTAAAATGTCAACTACAGTACATGGTATCAAAATACGTAGTAAATCAATTTCAATGTATCTGTTATATCACTATAATCTCCTAGAAGGCAATGTAATGAGACAGACTGCATAGTAAAAGAAATCAAGGCACAGAAAAATCAAAGGTGGGTCTCCAACATATATTTAGTAAGATTTCTAGAAGAATAAAAAAGGGAAAGAAAAAGAAGTAACCTCAAAGAGATTTTTGAGAATGGATTGTTTTGAGAATAGAAAAAGACATGAAGATGCAATAGTTTTAATTTGTTTATTATGTTTGTCAAGCCAGTGAAATTGAGTCAAGGAATTGTAAAAACAAATATTTTTTGAGGAAGTAGGTTAATTCTTTAACTATCTATGATTTATCCTTCTAGCTTTGAAACAGTTTGAAGTGAACTTTGAATTTATGTTTTGAACTTTTTGTGCTTTTTTCCATGATCAGGAAATTTGGCACAAAAACTCCAGTGTTCAACTTTGTGTTCAAATCATAGCTCTGGTACTTAACAATTTTGAGCTGTGCACAGTATTTAAATTTGCTGTGTATCAATCGTCTTGTTTTACCAAGGCCATTAAGGTAGTTTTGATAATTTGATTAATGTTGCATGTAAAATATTTAGAACACTGTCCTATTCATAGTAAGTGCTCAATAAATTAATTATTTCCCTGCACAGACATGAGTTTAATGGCTCATCTGAAGAGCATTTGAATAAATTTTTAAATTTTTTGTGGCTGCTTTAGTGGGATACTCCTGAACATAAAATTACATGTATTAGATATATAGATATTGACATAAACAATGTAATATGAGATTAGTTTGCCCAATGAATTGAAAATCATTAAAGTACAAGTAGAAAACATTTCTATTGTTTCTAATACTTGCTACAAACTTTGATATCTCCCTTCCCACTGTGTAGTTGATTACTATAATTGCTTCTCATTTGAGTCCATGAATTTCAATCATTTAAAATGTTTGCAATCAACTATTTGATTCAAAATCCTGTTCCTTCTCAGATTTAGTCTAGCCTCATAGCTCCTTTCATGAGTTTGGGTTGGAGAGAGACAAGGTCTGTTCTTTTCCCTGGACCTCTTCTTGGGCTTACTTCTCTAGTTGAGAAGATGCACAGAGAAGAAAGTTGAAAACAGCAACTCCATGTTAGTGGTACAGAATCTGTTGGCCCCATAGTGTGGGGGGCTATAATTCTTCAGCTAATACTGATTTTCCTTTGTTTCTCTTTGGCTCCTTTAGAAAAAACATGTGTGATTGTACAGATGGTATTATAGGACCCTCCTCCTGTACAAGAGACCTACTAGATCTAGACTAGTCCTGTTTCTACTCCTCACCCCAAACTAGTAAACTTATGAGAAGAAGAACAGTTTGTTTGTTTGTTTTTAAGTTTAAATGCTATTCAGTTGAGTTGTTCAACTGATGTCTGTGCAGAGTAATTATGCTTAATATTTATTGAGTGCATGCTATGGTGGTCTACTTCACTCTATTCTGTCACATTGACCCTTTGCTATGGAAATGCCTCATTTTGAAATAATAATAAGACAGCTTAAGTCTATTAATGGAAAACTCCTCTGTTCTTATCGTGTCAAACGTGAGACACAAACTGTTCCTATGGTATTTTTACACCTGGCCAAACTATCTTCTAGTTTTTGCTTTTTTTTTTTCCCCCCCTTCAAGATCTGATGATCTCAGGTTATTTTTGCATGTTCAGTAACTTTAGACATTTCATTTCCCTAGAATTGGCTCTACTTTGTAGTCAAAATTTTGTTTTATTGACATTAGGCAGAGCCCTAAATTTTTTTGAGGCTCAGTTTCTTTATAGTTCACACATAAGGATTCATGATGTTTTACTGAGGTTCGAGTGAAAGAATAGTGAATATATTGTCAGGGGAGTTTGTAATTTCCTCAGTTCTGTCTTGCTGCAGCAAAAATTTGAAGCAATGGATGAGTTGGTGTTACAGCTCAGTTTTATTAGGAAAAACAAAGGATAGTGCACCCTGGAGAAGTGAGGACGGGCGAGCCCAAAAGATAAAGGGAAGAGAGGCCTCAATCCTTCTAGGTCTCCTCCCCCCTGAGCCTGCCCTATGTAAATTGGGCTAGCCAGGAGGGCTGTTTGTCCTCAAACCTTCCTTTGTTCTATTTCACTGGCTTTTCCCTTCTTTATCTTTTAGCCACTGCCATTTTGGACTCCCTTTTCCTATTCAAACTACCTAACATTCCCCCCTCAAGAGATGGTAGGCCCAATTCTTTGGGAATAGGGGCATCAAAGTCTCTCTGGCTACTTTCCCCTGAATTGAGACAGTGAGGGGCATTGGGCCTTCCCCACTTGCTAGTCTCAAGCCTCAGAGTCCTTATAGAGGTGTCCATCGAAGGGTGAGTGATATTTTCTGTGGTTGGCTGTAGTTTTATATATCCTTGTTAAACTGGCACTGCATGTTGTAGCTTGTTGACCTGAGCAGAGACAAAATGGGTTAGACAATAGATAACACATGGAACAATCATAAGCAGCATCAATATGGTGATAACAAGGATTAGTAGGGGCATTAGCCAACTCCAAATTCCCACCAGCCAAGAAAAGGATCCCCCAAAGAAAGATTATAGCCACCCTGAGAACTCTCCAGCTTGTTCTTTGAGATCCAGTAGGATCTAAATGTTTTCCTTGAGATCATGAGACTTTCTTTAACTTATCTAGAGGTATTTACCCAGAAACAACACCTCTCATTTAGGATGGCTCAAGGCCCTCCTTGTTTAGGGATCAGGAGATCTATTTTGAAGTACAAACTGTCTTTTTTGAAGTACAACCCCTGGCAAGCTGTGGTGGCTCTTTAGAGCTGTCCTGAGAAATCTTTTCCTCAGAAATTTAATTTTGGGGGTGTTCATTAGAATGACACTCATTTGTAGTCCTGAATAGGTATCTGAGATCTCCTAGGGGCTCACTGGTATACTGAGTGTCCTCTTCTGTTTTCTTCCACGATTTGACTAGTGAGTAGTGAATCCAGGAGTTGCATCCTGGTACCTTGACTTCTGTGGGGGTAGAAAGTATTACAGGGTAGGGCCCTTCCATGTGGGCTGGAGTTGAGTGTTTGAGGACCCATCTTTCAGACTTTAATTAGGACTTGAGTCTCTGAAGCATATAGTGGTGGCTCTTTACAATCGTCTGGGTCCTGGTTGACACCCTACAAGCGTATATCCTGTTGGAATTGCCCAATGGCCATGGCATAAGACCAGAGGGACTGAGCTTATGGATCAAGGAAGAGGTAATTGACATAAACAAAAGGTCTCATAAGGACTAAGACCAACCTGTTTCTTAGGGACAATATGGTGTGGATGAGAGCTATTGGTAAAGCCTCCTTCCATCCCATAGAGGTCCCCTGGGTTATCTTTTTCATTGCTTATTTTAACAATTTGTTGGCTCTTTCTATCCTGAAGACTGAGGCCTCCAGGCACAATGGAAGTAATAAGTAATGCCCAATGCTTTCGAGACCCCTTGGGTGACCTTAGAAGTAAATGATGTCCCATTGTCACTTTGTAATGACCTGGGCAGACCAAGTCTCAGAATGATTTCATGGTGTAGTTTTTTACCACCTCCTCAGCCTTCTCAGTCTGGGTGGGAAAGCCTTCAATTCATACTGTGAATGTATCTATCATGACTAATAGGTACTTATACCCTTGAGAAACTGGCATCTTGGTGAAGTCCATCTGCCAGTCCTCTCCTGGATTGGTCCCACGTCTTTGGATGGGCTGGGCCAGCTGGGGTCTTTGAGCACCTTGGGGTTGTTTAACTGGCAAGTAGGACATGAGGAGACAACTTACATTATAGTCGTTGGAGACCTGTTCCTCTGAAGAACCTTTCTAGTAATCTTTGGAGGGCCTTTTCCCCTAAATGAGTGGTGGCAAGTAAAGAGTTAGCCAACTTCCATTGGAGGTTCCCAGGCAGAAAAAGGAGTCCCTCCTTGTGGAACCACCCCATATGATCTTCTTGAAAGCCCTCACTCTTAGCTTTAAGAGTCTCACCTTCAGTATATGAAGGAGTTTCTGGCAAATTCATCTGTGGAACAAAGGTGGCAATCCCTATTAGGTCATTGCTCTGTAATGCTGCTCTCTTAGCTGCCTGATCAACTGCTTTCTTCCCTCGTGCTACTTCCGTGGTCCCTTTTTGGTGTCCTTTACAGTGGGAGACTGAAACCTCAATGGGCAGATGGATTGCCTCCAAGAGCCTAAGTATTTGATCACCATATTTGCTTTGGGACCCTTGGGTGATCAAGTGGCCTCTTTCTTTCCAAATAGCAGCATGTCCATGTAGCACCAGAAAAGCATACTTGGAGTCAGTGTAAATGGATACTCTTTTTCCTTTTCCCAACTCTAAAGCTCGAGTCAGGGCTATGAGCTCAGCTAATTGGGCTGAAGTACCTGGTGGCAAACGTTTAGCCTCTATGGTCTCAAAATTGCGTACTAGTGCATATCCGGCTCTTCTGTTCCATCCAAGACAAAGCTGCTTCCATCAGTGTACCAGATTGACTCAGGATTGGTCAGAGGATCTTCTGACAATCCCTCTCGGGATTTTGTCCAGTGGTCCAAGGTTTATAGGCAAGAGTGAAAGGGAGAGAGTCCTCGGGAGTAGGCAGGAGGTGGCTGGGTTAAGAAACTCACAAGGGGACATAGTCAAGCCTGGATTTTCCATCAGCACTACTTGATATCTGAGGATTCTTTGATCACACATCCATAAATGCCTTTCCCATTCAGGAGTTGTTTCATTTGGTGGCTGGTAAAAATAGTTAATTTGCCCCCAAGAGAGAGTTTTAAGGCATCTTCTATCAGGACAGCAATAGCTGCAAGATTTTGAAGGCAGGAAAGATCGTTTCCCAATTAGGGAGTTGCAGGTGCCACCAGAAACTGGTGGGAAAATATTTGCCCATGCCAGCAATGAAGAAGTGCTTTGGTGAATCTTTTGTAATTATTTTTTCCTGTAGCACCCAAAAATGTTACAAGATTTTAAGAAGAAGGCTCTGGAATAGGAGGTCAGGACAGAGTAAGTAGCACCTGTGTCAGCCAAGAAATTCTCGGATCTTCCTGCCACATCCAGTTGCACCCTTGGCTCCAGCTCCATGATGGTTATCTGTGACAGGTGGGCTGGATGGAGTGGGCCACCTCAGTCCTGTTGAACCATCATGAGGAAAGGCTTGGTGCTTGACCTTGAGGCTCTTGGGACCCAAGGGCAGGGTGCCACCCAATGTCCCAATTGATGGCATTTGTAGCAAGCCATTTTAAGAGACTTGCCACGGTTTGGACACTCTGGCCCAATGCCCCCACTGTCTACAGATTAGGCATTTATCTCATGCCTTGTCCTTCAAGGACTTGGGGTTTACCATAGGGCTTCCCTGGAGGGCAGCCAGCACCTGGTCATGCCTTATCTCTTTCCTTTTCTCCCTTTCTTGGCCTTGGCCTCCCTCTCCTGTTCTGTTATAAAAGGTATTGGTGGCTGTCTGGACCATCTTATCTAAACAGGCAACAGGGTCCTGCTGCAGTAGCTGTTGTAACTTTATCCTGATGTCTGATGCACATTGGGACAGGACATTGTCCTTTAAAGCCACCAGTCCCTCATAAGAGTCTAAGTCCAGATTGGTAAACTTTTAGAGGGACTTTTAGCCTTTCCAGAAAGGCAATGGGGTTCTAGTTGGACTCCTGAGTTATTGCTGAGACCAGGCATTGTTCCACAGCTAATAGGCTTCCTTCTATTTTCATGGGTAGACTTGCTTAGGGGTGAATCTTTTTGAAGCTTATCCTACCCAGTACTGTTGCAACCTCAGAGCAAGGCTCCCCCAGGCCAGGTGCAGATCCCCAGGCAGGCTCAGGCATGACAGCCTCCTGGAGATCAATTCCCTGAGCAGGTTGAGGCATGTCGACCTCCTGGGACCCCTGGACTGGTGGATCTCCAAGCAGGTTGAGGCATGACAACCTTCAAAGAAGAAAATCCCTAGGCAGGTTGAGGCATGTTGACCACCTGGGACCCCAGGCTGGAGTTGGGCATCCCCAAGGTCTCCACCATGACCAGTGCTGGATAAGATTAAGATATTGTCATCTTAACTCATTGCAGGTTTGTCCACTGCGGATGGGAATGGATACCCTGATGTAAAGCAATCCAAGCCTGTGCCCTGAGACCAGGAACCTGGTGAAACAGCCATAAGCATTATTCTCTTATTGCTCTGAGGGAATTTAAGTCGTTGATTTCCTCCACTAGTCTTTGATAAGAACAGCTTAGGATGTCTCCAATGCTAAACATCTCATTGTCATAGACCCACTTTAGGTAATAACAGAAGCAATGACAAAGGAGCAGATTATCTGGTCCTGCTAGGGGCTTTAGGAGTATTTTAATAATAATAAGTGGGGTGGAGTGACATTGCCTACAATGGGGTAGGGTCCTGTTTGCAGAATTTAGTAAGTGGCTTAAGAACAAATTGATAAGAAACAACAGACCAGATGTTCCATAAAAGTGGAGTGGAGATTTGATCTAGGGGTATGTTTGCAACTTTAGGAGAGGGGTGGCAAGGGTTTGGGCCCAAACAGCCTACAGGGCTAACTCTGAAAGTGATAAACATTATCCCTGGTAGCCCAACTGCCCTGAAGGGATGCCACCAGATGGACTTCTAGCAGGCATTGTGTGTCTCTCACCTGCCCTAGTGGGTTCACTGAGAGATGTTCTTTTGCACATGTTGTAGAAAATGTGGAAGATGAAGGCCTGAATATCTAGAGAGATTGAATATTACACAATATTTCTCTCCCAAGGGCCAGCTATTTTCTGGTTGTCCCTCCAGAATATTGTAGAGGCAACATTGTGGGCCTGGATGGGGCTTAGGAAAAGAGTGTGAAACAGGAAGGAAGGGGGCAGGGCACAACTTTTGAAAGAATGACATAGCCCAAGGGCATAACACAAACCTATTAAAATCAAATGGGTCAAAAAAAAAAAAAATCAAATGGGTCCAAGAGGACAAGTCAAATATTGTTGGAATGATCCTCACATTCATTAGCATATGAAGTCACCACACCACATTCCATGGCCACTGCTCTGCAATGGCCCACACCCTATGGAATGTCAGTTCAGTTCAGTCACTCAGTTGTGTCCGACTCTTTGCGACCCCATGAATTTCAGCATGCCAGGCCTCCCTGTCCATCACCGTCTGCCAGAGTTCATTCAAACTCACGTCCATCGAGTCGGTGATGCCATCCAGCCATCTCATCCTCTGTCATGCCCTTCTCCTCCTGCCCTCAATCCCTCCCAGCACCAGTCTTTTCCAACAAATCAACTCGTCACATGAGGTTGCCAAAGTACTGGAGTTTCAGCTTTAGCATCATTCTTTCCAAAGAACACCCAGGACCGATTTCCTTTAGAATGGAATGGTTGGATCTAGAGATTGCTTCTCTCCAAATCTGAACAAATCCACCTCTTACCTATCACTGTGTCTCACTGAATTTTTTGCAATGAGACATCAAGAGCTTGAGCTTTGTTATGTCCTAAAACCAAGCACTGTGGGTTTTGACCAGGCTCAGGTGCCAGTTGGATATGACTGAGTGACTAGGTGTAGCACAGAGTCCCTGACACAAAGGTTTGAGTCCTAATCTTAGGTAAACGGTTTCAAACACAACTTTCAGAAATGCAAAGATGGTGACCTGCTCAATACTTTGTAAGCAGTGGCATAGATGGAGAGAGGAGCTGAAGGACAGAAGGAAAAAGCAGTGGGAAAAATGTGCCAAGGATTCCCCCTCATATCCTGCTGGAAAAAACTGCTAAATGCCTGAACTGTACCCACAATTTTCATTGGCCTGATGCTTGGCACAAAGAAGATTAAGGGCAGAAGAACCCCCCACCCACTTGGGCAATGGCTACTAAGACACAGCAGATAGTAGAGCCTTCGGGCCACCCTGGGACACCCACCACCGCTCGCCTGTTTGCAGAGTGTTTGAGGAAACAAGAAATGAGAGATTGTAAAGGAGTTAAGATTTTGTTAGCTATATGTCCTTCCAGCCATATAAGCAAGGATCTCCTACCTTAACCAAAGGTTTTCTGGAATCTGAGATTGTGCTTTGTGAGCTTTCTGATGAGTCTGTTTTTTGCTGTCCCAGTTTCCAGCACAGTGGGCCTCTTTTCACTTCCCCTGCGCTGGGTTTTCTTCATGTTCAGCTTCTACCGTGGAAGCTGTCACCAAGTTGGGTTTCTGCTGTGCTTGGCTTCTGTCTTGCAGGGGCCAAGCCGCGGTTGTTTCAGCCAGGTTAAATCTAAGAAATGGCACTATAGATGTCAGAGGAGATTGTAACTTCCTCAGTTCTGTTTTGCCGCAGCAAAAATTTGAAGCAATGGATGAGTCGGTGTCACAGCTCAGTTTTATTAGGAAAAACAAAGAATAGTACACCCTCGAAGAATGAGTCTGACCCAAAAGATGAATAGAAGAGAGGCCTCAATCCTTCTAGGTTTCCTCCTTTTATGCATTTGTCTCCTCACCCCGGGGCCTGCCCTATGTAAATTGGGCTATCCAGGAGGGCTGTTTGTTTTACCTGAGGTCCTCACTCCTCAGGTCCTCAGATAGTCCTTTGTTCTGTTTTCACTGGCTTTTCCCTTCTTTGTCTTTCAGTCACCACCATTTTGGACTCCTTTTTCCTATTCTAACATTATGAAGTTCAATTCATTTCAAAAATGAATATGAATATATGAAGAAGTATTAATCCAAATATTTCTCTCTTATACACACACATCTATTTTAGATATTACATTGTGTATAAGGTAAGGCAAAGCCTTTATAATCTAATTATAGAATATCACACCAATATCAAGTTAAAAATATAAAATGAATAATATTTTGATGCCCATCAATCTGTTTGCTCCTTTCGCTGACTGAGCTGCCTACATTCCTTCTGTAGTTTTCCCTCTGGGACAGGAAGGCAAATGTACCTTACAGTAGGAGGAGGAAATGACTATATTTGTTTTCTACTGTTGTCACAACAGATTACTCAAAATTTAACAGTTTAAAACAACACAGATTTATTATCTCACAGTTTTTGTAGGTCCATCTATATGGATCTTATAGGACTAAAATCAAAATATTGGCAAGGCTCATTCTTTACTGGAGGCTTTGGCTATAATCCAATTCCAGACTTATTTGGGCAGAGTCCATGTCTATGTAGCTGTATACCTGAGATCCCCATTTCCTTGCTGGTTGTCAGCAAGTGGTCTTTTCTCATAGACAGTCCCCTTTCTTCCCCGTGCTTCCACATGACCTCTTTCCAGCAGCAGTGAGTCTGGACCATTTCAAGTTTCAAAACTCTCTTCCCTTCTGTTCTGCTTCATCTCTCTGGCTCACCCCTGTTCCTTTCTCTTCTGCAGCTAAGAGCTAATGTGATAGTATGGCTCCACTTGAATAATGCAGAGTAATCTCCCTGGAGAGTAGACTGAACATTTAGAATTCTGCCTGCAATAATGACAGTCATTGTGCTATATACAAAAAGAGCTAGTTGAACTCTAAAGAGGAAGAAGATATTTTATTTCTGGGCTGAAGTGCAGAGAGGGATAGCATGTACAGTCAGACCAGTTATTTTCACTTATCTAAAAATTGTTTTAGTGCCTGAAAGAGATTGGCAGGAGATAGAAGCACAAGTTGCTTCCTGACCTTTTTCATCCCCAGATTTGTTCCTGAATCTGAGTAGTGGGTGTGACACTAGTTCATTGAGGGTGGTTTGGGGAATCTGGGAGTTATCTGTAACATATCTTAGGGAAGGTGGGAGAACAAGAGCCAAGAAGTGAGCTTGCCTTAGCATCACAGAATTCTGTACATTGCTGTCTACTATAGAAAAGCAGTCCAGAGCCTACAGCATCCCCAAGGAAATGAAGGCTGAAAGAGATTTGAAAGGGATAAGGAGCAGTTGATCTTTCAGGAATAGAGTGCTTTCCCAGGATTTGAATTCCTTTTCCTGTAAAATTGATTAATTGGCATTCTCTCTTTCTTCTTTGTACCTCTTAACTTGGAAAGTACATCTGGAAGTTCTCTGAACTTGGAATGCAAGTAGAAATCTCCATTAGATAAAGCTTTTGATGCCAATTCTGAGGCAGCAGGAAAGTTTTGCTAAGAAACCATCCATTTATTCTAATACTGTTGATAGAGAGAACAAGTAATTGTTCACAGGTGAGAACCCTTAAACATAAAGAGCTTGGCACAGCACTTGGTATTCTAATCAATCACAACCCCTAGTGTTTCACTCTTCATTTCTCAGTAATCTCTATGAGGTTAGAGATGCTGATTTTGTTCAGTATTTCATTCACCGCCTTCATAGGGCTGGATAAGAAGTAAGCACTCAACAGATTGATTCTACCACTACTCTGGGTGGTGAGCATTTTACTTGGAATTTTTTTGTTCTACCTGTTATTAGGATAGGGGCCTCTTTTGGGAACCGGTAATTTCAGATGAGCTTGTTTATTTTTACTGTGACTAAAACCTGGATTTACAAAGAAACTCATATATTAATACAAGCCTCACTTTAGGTGGGTAAATATTATTATCACTGCATTTTACCAAGGAGGCAACTGAGGCCCAATGTGAGAGCATGATCAGCCAACAAGAGACAGGTGAAAGAACATTGCGCAAATTTTCTGACTCCTAGTATAGTGCTTCCTTCATTTCACAATGTTGCTCAAGCATAAACAAGCTGAAATCACTCCCTCTGCTTCTAGGCACACCAGAGAACTTAATCAAAAAAGCAGATGAAAATTAAACTGTTGTCCCTTTTGATACAGAGTGGCCTGACCTTTTCTGAGACAGAGGAACACTTGGCACTGGACAACATCCTATTCTATAAAGAGAGTCTCACTAGGCCACCTGGGAACTGTCAAGAGAATATCTTCCTGATGTCTTGTGGGAAGTGAATGACTACCCAACACAGATTACATAGTCAGGTGGCAATTGTGCTTAAGGCTATACACCTTGAGCTAGAATAAAAACAAGACCCATGGAACCCAGATAGGACAACTTTCAGTTGAAAGAACAGACCATTAAAGAGTAAAGGGGATAAAACAAACAAACAAAAAATAAAAACCTTCTTGAAGTCTGTTTTTCAATATGGACACTGAAATCTGGCCAGTTCTAAAGGACAGTCTGTTTACTTACCTCCTCTCCACTGAAGCTTACCAGCAGCTTGAAGGAGTGCTTCCAGTTCCTCAGAGAGAAGAATCAGCATCAGGCTGTGATGAGGCATATACCAGTCATCAGCTGGGGCAGGGCTTCCCCTTGGCTGACCGGCTTTCTTCTCAAGATGGGAAGAGCGGGAGTGCAGCCAAGTGGAGAAACAAAAGTGGTGTCAGCGGATTTTGCTGTAATGGTTGCAAATTTGAAGTGTTTAGGCATATTAAAAGTCATATATAATTATAGAATTCTGAGGTCTGTGTTTTAAAATTAGATCATCTTTAAATTTGATATGCAACAGTTTCTTTTCATCAAAGCCAAATTTCTTTCAGAATTTTAATGTAGAAAATTGATATAATTATTTGGATAAATAAAAATGAAGACAAGCATGCTAGTTTCCATATAAATATCCTCAGGAAGAGAACGACTTAGTATCTTTTGCTAAAGCAGTCATGCAACATCTCTACTTGATTTTGGAACCTAGGCTCTGAAATTTAATAATGCATGCTTTTAAGTGAAGAACAATTCCTATTCACTTCTGTGAATCTAAAATATATTAAGATATAGGGTTTTGATTTGATTCAATGTAATAAAACTGCATTCATATACTTTCTATTTAACTCTCAATAGGGGATTTATTGTTTACAAGAAATCATATTAGGTTATTTCATATCTTTGTAGAATATATTTAATGTGCCCGTATATATTTTTACTGAAGCATAGTTGATTTAAAATATTATTTTAGTTTCATGTGTATAACATGGTGACTCATTTTTAGATTATACTCCATTTAATTACAGGATGATGGCTGTAATTCTCAGTACTATATAACATATGTTTGTTGCTGATTTATTCACAATAGTGTCTCTTAATCCCATACCCCTAGCTTGTCCCTACCCACTTTTCTCTCCCCAGGGGCAACCATTGGTTTTCTATGTCTATGAGACTGCTTCTGTTTTGTTTTATACATTTACTTATTTTATTTATTAGATTTCACATATAAGTGATAAAATATAGTAGTTCCTCTATATGATTTATTTCACTAAGCATTGTATCCTCTAGATCCATCTGCATCATTGCAAATGACAGAATGCCATTTGTTATGGCTGAATAATATTTCATTGTATATATCTTTATATTTATATATACATAATCCATACTATTTATCCATTCATCACTTGATATACACTTAAGATTTCTTCCATATATTGGCCATTATAAAAAATGTTGCTATGAATATTGGATGTATTTATTTTTTCAAATTAGTGCTTTCATTTTCTTCATGTATATACCCATTGGTAGAACTGCTGAATCAGATGCTAGTTCATACACTAGTTCTGGGAGTGGAGGGCAGGGGTGGGTTCCTGGTGGCTTTGTAGTAAAGAATCTGCCCACAGTGTAAGAGACACAGATTTGATCCCTGAATGGGAAGATCCCATGGGGGAGGAAATTGCAACCCATTCCAGCTTCCCTGATAGCTCAGTTGGTAAAGAATCCGCCTGCAATGCAGGAGACCCCGGTTCGATTCCTGGGTTGGGAAGATCCCATGGAGAAGGGATAGGCTACCCACTCCAGTATTCCTGGGCTTCTTGTGGGATAATATGGTAGTTCATGGCTTCTCTGGTAGCTCAGCTAGTAAAGAATCCATCTGCAATTCAGGAGACCCCGGTTCAATTCCTGGGTCAGGAAGATTCACTGGAGAAGGGATAGGCTTCCCACTCCAGTATTCTTGGGCTTCCCTTGTGGCTCAGCTGGTAAAGAATTTGCCTGCAATGCAGGAGACCTAGGTTTGATTCCTGGGTTGGGAAGATTCCTTAGAGAAGGGAAAGGCTACCCACTCCAGTATTCTGGCTTGGAGAATTTCATAGACTGTACAGTCCATGAAGCCACTAAAGAGTCAGAAATGGCTGAGCAATTTTCAAGTTCACTTTCCAGTATTCTTGCCTGGAAAATTCCATAGACAAGGAGCCTGGTGGGCTCATAGAGTCAACAAAGAGTCAGGCTAAGTGACTGAGCACCCATGAGCATGCTAGTTCTATTTTTTTTACTTTTTGAGGAACCTCCGTATTGTTTTACAGAGTAGGTTCACCAACTCACATTCCCACCAACAGTGTACCAGGGCTTCGTTTCTCTACATCCTCACCAACATTTTTTATTTGTAGACTTTTTGATGATAGCTATTTTGACAGGTGTGAGGTGGTATCTTACTATGGATTCAATTTGCATTTCTCTGATTATTAATGGTACTGAACATCTCGTCATTAACCTGTTAGCCATGTCTGCTTTGGAAAAAATGTCTGTTTAGGCATTCTCCCATTTATTAATTGAATTGTTTGGGTGTTTTTGATATTGAGTTATATGAACTGTTTATTTATTTTGGATATTACCCCCTTATCTGTAGTATCATTTGCAAATATTTTCTTCCATTCAATAGGTCATCTTTTTGTCTTCCTTACATTTTATTTCATTGCAAAGATCATAGTTAACTTAATGCTTCTCTCCCCCATTAATGGGCTCCTGTTTTAATTCTAATACATTTTTATTACAAAAGTGTTGCAATGTACATGTTATTTATGTCTTGTGATAAATGTTCAAATAAATCTATAGGACAGACCTCTTATGTAAAACTTCTGGAAATACTGATAAATACCTTGGTCATTCTGATCAATATTTCCAATTGTGTTCTACAGTTTACTGCTGTTATACCATTTCTACCAAACAATGTTCATGCATGACTGAGGGAAGTATACTACCAACATTGCATAGGGGGTCTTGCTTCTTTGTATTTGTTTTCCATGTGGGAAGGTATTTTTTTCACCTCTCTACCCCGAACAAGGAATGTGGAAAGAGTATTCCAGGAAAAGCTGCCATTGTTCTCTCTCATTTCACTATGTTAAGAGCAGGAAAATGGGCTAGCTAACAAAAGCTCACATAACAGGGACTGCTTTATTTTATAGATAAGATAAAATGAAATGCTGATATCTCAAATTTGAGAAAATAAGCAGACATCTAAATAATCCAGTGAGACTATAAAAGCAAATGATTGGAAAATTCATCTTGGTAAAATGCAAAACTATGAATTTTTAAAGTTCTTTTTCAGGTAGTCTTTGTGTATTTAATAGCTATTTCTTTTGCTTTTCTCTCTTTCACTTCTTCCTTCTCTGGCTTGCTTTCTTCCTTTTCTCTCTCTTTTCCTTACTTCTTTCTTGTCTTTTTTTCTTTCTTTCTTTCTCTCCTTCTAACTTTTTCTTTTATACACCTAGGGAAACTAAGGATAAGGATGACATAAGCTGAAATGCAAGTATACACCTAATTTTAAAATTAACTGTTATACTAGCATTAATCAGTTAACATTTAACATGTACAAAATGTTGTGTCTCTAGCTTAATCTTATCTATAATCTTTTTTTATAAATTGAAAGCTCCTAATCTAACTGTATTTTATTTTTCAGTAGTTACCCAATGATCAAAAACAGTACAGAAATGAAAGCAACTCAAAGTATTCTTTCAAGATTTTCAATATATCTCAGTTCAGTTCAGTCACTCAGTCATGTCCAACTCTTTGTGAGCCCATGGACTGCAGCATGGCAGGCTTCCCTGTCCATCACTAACTCCCAGAGCTTGCTCAAACTCATCTCCATCAAGTCAGTGATGTAATCCAACCATTCCTCTCCTGTCCCCTTCTCCTGTCCTCAACCTTTTTCACAGCATCAGTCCTTTCATAGAATATTCAAGGTATTCATATATATATGAATATAATATATATATATATGAGTATATATATGATATATATTATATATATTATATAATGATACATATTATATAATATATATACTAATTATATATTATTATATAAGATATATTATATATGATATTATATTATTATATATTGATATTAATATATATCAATATAAATAATATATATTAATATTCATATATTTGTATATGCATATACATTCATATATTTATATGTGCATATATTTCATATGAACATATATGAATATATTATATTAATATATTCATATATGTTATATATAATACATATGAATATATGAATATATAATATATATACTATATTATATGAGTATGTATGAATATATATTCATACATATATAAATATATATTTATATGAATATACATTATATATTATATAATATACAATTATTATATATTCATTACATGTATAATTAATTATATATAATTAATATATAATATATATAATATTATATATATGAATATCATATACATATATATGTGTTATATATCATATATATAATGGCAGAAATAGAAATAAATATGTGTAATAAAATAGATGTTTGAGTCAAAGTATTAATAAACTATAATGGAAAATAGATAAGAAAAGTGTTCAGGGTGGGGAATTATGGTTAGATGGGTCAGGGAAAAACCTACAGATGAGGTCATATATGAATTGGCTTTTAAAAGCTAAGCAAATTTAATATTTTACATGTAAAAGAGAGAAATACTTCTCCAAGAGGTCAGTAGTTTTATTAGGTGAGAGTTTTACAAAGATTACATTGAAGTAGTGTGTAGTATGGACTGAATTGTGAAGAGAATTGTGACAAGGAATGCATTAGACATTGTAAAGCTTCAGGGAAGGGAATTATGGTTAAGGGAAAAATCAGGTGGCAGTAGAAAAAAGAAAAAAATTGCTTGTGAAGAGTGAAGGTTTTCTAGGCAGGGGGCCAATTTGTTAGATTGACAAGAAGACATCAGTAAGTGGAGAGGGTTCAGCAAATTAGGCAAGCTAGAAAGGAGAGGAAACGAGAAAAAATGATTCTGCTATGTTGGAGTCAACAATAAAAAGAAATAAGTGAATGTCTCTCTCGTAGCTTCTCCTTTTTTCTTTTAACCGCACTAATCCATCCTCCTGCTGTGATCTACTTCAGTAAAGGATTCTTGTTCAGAAAACAAGAAAAAGACACATCTCATTATTTGGAAACTTGAAGCTACTTAAATTTGAACAGAAAGTTGCTTTTTATAACAAAAGTTTTCTCTTCAAACAAATATTGTTTACATAATTAACATTAAAGTATTTCATTAGTGACTAAGCTAGTGCCATAATTTTATGGATAACATTAACTGAAACAAGATATGTCAGAACATCACATTTATTCTGTTTTAAATAAACTCAACGCACCATCCTCAATGATTCATTTATTCTTTCACTTAACAAGTGACTTTTGAGTGCTGATTATGTGCCAGGGGATCTTTTAGGGACTGTGAATACCATGGGGTCACAAGAGTCGGACATGACTTAGTGAATAAACCACAACCACAACTGCACTGCAAGCCTTACGGAGCTTTCCTCCTAATCAATAAAAAGACGAATACAGTAATATAAAATATTTTGGAAAATGATAAAGTTATGAAAAGGAAAATTATTAGAAATAAAAGAATTAATTTTTTTGTAGAGGGTTTGCTAGAAACGATCCACTGAGAGGCTGACATTAGAGTAAAGAAATGAAGCTGGTAAATCAGTAAACCATGATACATCTGAGGAGCAACATCCTAGAGCAAAGAGCAAAGACCATAATGTGTTCAAGGAGACTCTCCTGTATACTCTAGAAACAGTCAGAAGTCCCAGTGACAAAAGCAAAGTGAACAGAAAAGAGAGCCAGAAATTAGCACCAAGGGATAATAGGGTCCAGGTGATGAAAGGCTTTGCAAATCATACAGCCTTTGCTGTTCGTCTAATTTAGATGAGAAGCCCCTAAAATAAACAGAAAAGCAACAGGATTAAACTTATATTTAACAGTGTCATCCTAAGAGATATCAAGAATATACTGAATGTAGGCAAACAAGAAGTAGGAAAACCAGTTAGGGAACTATTGCAAAAATCAAGATGTGGCTCTGTAGTCCCCTGGAGAAGTCCAGATTGAAGATTTAAATTTGGAATTCATTAGCAATTACATATTTGTCCCAATTATGTCTTTTAAATGTAACAGATGATATTGGAAAAACAGCAATAGCCTTGCCTTCAATGAGTTACAGCTAAATTGAAAGGCATAATGTATATTAGTAAAATAGCAAGCAATCAATTTCGAATTGTATAGATCAGTGCTAAAGTATTTTTATGTCAAGGAGGGAATTGTTTATAGCTAGAGTTAACAGAACAGATTAATCTTCAGAACCTAGAAATATTTTAATAAGAAGAATAAAAGAAATAGAATTTTCAGAAGTGGAAATAAATTTGAGAGAGGTTTGAAAGTAAATTTATTTTCTTTAATCTACTTGGTTTCCTTTCATTTTGTCTTTCTACCTTCTGCCATTGTTACCCTTGTAAATGTCATCTTTCAAAAACAAATACCTCTACTCTACAATTTCTATGGGATAAAACCAAACTGCTCATAAGATATATAGCACCCTTCACGTTTTGTTTGCTATGTCTACACTGCCCATCTTTTTCATTCTCTCTACAAGAATCTAGTGGTCTTCTCTTGAACTCTTTTGTACATTTTTCTGTGATGTGCAAAGTTTCACGTGGTCTAACAATCAGCTACATCACTAAGCTGATAAACTCTTATAAATTATCATTTATAAATGATAAGTATGCAATTCTCAATGACTTACTTGCATCTGTCTTACTCCTGGAACTGGCGAGAGTAGCTCCTATTTTACAATTTTGTATTTTCCTGTTTATTTTGCCTGGGATTCTCTTCTTCAAAATCATTTCAAGGCTAATTTCTCCTGATCATGTACACTTGTCCCAATTATGTCTTTTAAATGTAACAGACAACATGGAAAGACAAAAATATGTTGAGATGTCATGTCTCCTTAGGCTATCCTGGCTATGACAGTTACCCAGACTTTCTTTTTGTGTCCTTGACAGTTTTAAGGAGTAATGGACACGTATTGTAGAATGCCCTTCTATTGAAATTCACTTGATGCTTTTCCTAATGATTACATGGGGTTTATGTACTTGGGAGAACATTACAGAACTATCATTTTCATCACCTCATAATATCAACATGACTTATGACTGTTGGCCTTGATAACGCTATTGATCAGGACTATTGACTCATGATATCGACCTTGGTTACCTGGCTGATGGTATCTTTTGCAAGTTTCTCTGATGTAAGTTATATTTCTCTCCCCTCTCCCATTTCCATGCTTTACTCTTTGGAAGTCACTCTCTCCCGCCCATACTTAAGGAGTTGGGATTTGTGTTCTCTGTCTTTTAGGGTGTAATATCTACATAAATTATTTTAAGTTCTACTCCTCAGGAGATACTTCTACTTCTCACCTATTTGTTAATTTTTTCAACCATTGATTTATCAGTATGGACTCAGAAATACTCAATATCTTTAGTTTTAGTTTGTCTTTTATGAAATATCATATAACTGAAGTCCTATAATATGTAGCTTTTTTGGATTAGGCTCTTTTAGATAGCAATATGCATTTCACATTTTCCATGTGTTTTATGGCTTGTTAGCTCATTTCTTTCTTTGCTGAATAATAGTTCATTGTCCATAGATAACACAGTTTATCTATTTAAATACTGAAAGACATCCTGGATGCTAACAGTGTTTGGCAATTATGAATACCATTGCTATAAATATTCATGTGCACATTTTTTGTGTGGACACATGCTTTTAACTCATTTAGGTAAATACATAGGTGTGTGATTGTTGATCATATGGTATGACTATGTTTAGCTTTGTAAGAGTCCTATGAATGAATCAAATTTGCTTTCTCTATATCAGTTGTCTGAGTTGATTATTTCTTCATTGTAACATAAGTTGCAATATCTCACTAGTGCACCAATTTTAAACTCAATTTAAGCACATTTTTTAGCCATTTAAGGCTTGCCTGCTTGGCATACTCTGAAAAACTTAGTTAATCTGCCTACCATAACAAAACACCACAGACTGGGTAATGTAAATAATAGAAATTTATTTTCTCACAGTTCTGGAAGCTGACAAGTCTAAAGTTAAGACGTGAGCTATTCAGTTTCCTTGCTTGCAGGAAAGGTCTCTATTCCTTTGAGGAACAGAGGTTGAAATATATTTTCCTTGCTTGCGGATGGCTGCCCTCACTCTTAGTTCTCAAATGTTTGAGCTCCCTTTCAGCTAATCTCTCCGGTATCTTTTCTTCAGTTCAGTTCAGTTCAGTCACTCAATCATTTCTGACTCTTTGCGCCCCCCATGAATCACAGCACGCCAGGCCTCCCTGTCCATCACCAACTCCTGGAGTTCACCCAAACTCATGTCCATTGAGTCGGTGATGCCATCCAGCCTTCTCATCCTCTGTCATCCCCTTCTCCTCCTGCCCCTAATCCCTCCCAGCATCAGGGTCTTTTCCAATCAGTCAACTCTTTGCATGAGGTGGCCAAAGTATTGGAGTTTCAGCTTCAGCATCAGTCCTTCCAATGAACACCCAGGACCGGTCTCCTTTAGGATGGACTGGTTGGATCTCCTTGCAGTCCAAGGGACTCTCAAGAGTCTTCTCCAACACCAGAGTTCAAAAGCATCAATTCCTCAGCACTCAGCTTTCTTCACAGTCCAACTCTCACATCCATACATGACTACTGGAAAAACCATAGCCTTGACTAGGCAGACCTTTGTTGGCAAAGTAATATGTATGCTTTTTAATATGCTATTTGGTTGGTCATAACTTTCCTTCCAAGGAGTAAGCGTCTTTTAATTTCATGGTGGCAGTCACCATCTGCAGTGATTTTGGAGCCCAAAAAAATAAAGTCTGACACTGTTTCCACTGTTTCCCCATCTATTTCCCATGAAGTGGTGGGACCAGGTGCCATAATCTTAGGTTTCTGAATGTTGAGCTTTAAGCCAACTTTTTCACTCTCTTCTTTCACTTTCATCAAGGGGCTCTTTAGTTCTTTTTCACCTTCTGCCATAAGGGTGGTGTCATCTGCATATCTGAGGTTATTGATATTTCTCCCAGCAATCTTGATTCCAGCTTATGCTTCTTCTAGCCCAGCATTTCTCATGATGTACTCTGCATATAAGTCTTTTTTACAAAGGCAATAATCCCATCAAGAAAAGCCCCAGCCTAGTGCTAAACTTAATCTCCTTCCAAAGGCTGTATCTCCAAATACCATCATGTTAGGTGTTAGGGTTACAACTTAATTCTGGGGGAGGATACAGTTTATTTCATAGTGCTGTGAAAATTGATCCAGTGGTCTCTGGCCATTGATGAGATAGAGCATTCCATTATAAGACCCTAAGCCACTAATGCCCATCAAAGTTTCTGACTGAGATGGATAGTCTATGATGCTGCAGGGAGTTATCACCTAGACACACAAATTTCCTCTCCAGTCCCCTTTCCCCCAATAATTCCTTTGTCCTGCTTATTTCTGGGTGATAATCTCCTCACACGCAAAGCTTGTGGTGTGTTACTGCTTCTCATGGCCACATTCTTTTTTGTATGCAGTCACAAATCCCCTGAATCCTCCACACAGTAAATAATAGCCAAACTGTCTGTCAAAAAAAGCTGAGGCATTTTGCATTCTCACCAAAAATGAAGGGACACACTTGCTTTTCCACATTCTGTTCAGCATTTGGCATTTTTAGTGTATTGCATATTAGGTACTTGCATAGATGGGTTCAGTTCAGTTCAGTTCAGTTGCTCAGTCATGTCTGACTCTTTGCAACCCCATGAATCGCAGCACGCCAGGCCTCCCTGTCCATCACCAACTCCTGGAGTTGACCCAAACTCATGTCCATCGAGTCGGTGATGCCATCCAGCCATCTCATCCTCTGCCGTCCCCTTCTCCTCCTGCCCCCAATCCCTCCCAGCATCAGGGTCTTTTCCAATGAGTCAACTCTTCACATGAGGCCAAAGTACTGGAGTTTCAGCTTTAGCATCATTCCTTCCAAAGAAATCCCAGGACTGATCTCCTTTAGAATGGACTTGTTGGATCTCCTTGCAGTCCAAGAGACTCTCAACAGTCTTCTCCAAAACCCCAGTTCAAAAGCATCAATTCCTTGGCACTCAGCTTTCTTCACAGTCCAACTCTCACATCCATACATGACCACTGGAAAAACCATAGCCTTGACTAGACAGACCTTTGTTGGCAAAGTAATATCTCTGTTTTTTAATATGCTGTCTAGGTTGGTCACAACTTTCCTCCCAAGCAGTAAGTGTCTTTTAATTTCATGGCTGCAATCACCATCTGCAGTGATTTTGGAGCCCCCAAAAATAAAGTCTGACACTATTTCCACTGTTTTGTCATCTATTTCCCATGAAGTATTGGGACCAGATGCCATGATCTTCGTTTTCTGAATGTTGAGCTTTAAGCCAACTTTTTCACTCTCCTCTTTCACTTTCATCAAGAGGTTTTTTAGTTCCTCTTCACTTTCTGCCACAAGAGTGGTGTCATCTGCCTAGATGGGTAGTGATATCTTATTTTAATTAGTAATTTCCTAGGGAAAAATGATGTTGTGCATCTTTTTATATGCTTATTTTCTATCTGAATATTTTCTTTGGTGAGATGTCAAGATTTTTGCTAGTTTATAGTTTGCATTGTTGTTTTCTAACTGCTTAGTTTTATGAGTTTTTAAAATAGACACAAAGTGTTTGTCAGATATGTGATATGACAGATAAGGGGGGTGATATCCAAAATATATAAGTAGTTTATATAACTCTATATCAAAAAGAAAAACCCAACAACCCAATTAAAACATTTTCTTTCAGTCTGTGGATCACTCTTTTAGTCTTTTACAGTGTCTTTTGTAGAGCAGATGGTTTTAATTTTGATAAAATCCAGGTTATGATAATTTTTTAAACAAATTTCATGGATTGTGATTTTCTGTAATTTTGTATCAAAATGTTCATTGCCAAATCCAAAATCACCTAGCTTTTTCCCTATATTCTTCTTTTTTTAAGATTATTTTTTTGATATGGACCATTTTTAAAGTCTTTGTCGAATTTATTATAATATTGCTTCCATTATTTATGTTTTGGTTTGTGGAATCTTAGGCATGTGGACGGAGAAGGCAATGGCAACCCACTCCAGTACTCTTGCCTGGAAAATCCCGTGGACGGAGGGGCCTGGTGGGCTGCAGTCCATGGGGTCTCTAGGAGTTCGACACAACTGAGAGACTTCACTTTATTTTTTCACTTTCACGCATTGGAGAAGGAAATGGCAACCCACTCCAGTGTTCATGCCTGGAGAATCCCAGGGATGGGGTAGCCTGGTGGGCTGCCATCTATGAGGTCGCACCGAGTCGGACACAACTGAAGCAACTTAGCAGCAGCAGCACCAGCAGCAGTAGGCAGGTGGAATCCTAGCCTTCCAACCAGGGATTGAACATACACACCCTCCTTTGGAAAGCGAAGTCTTAACTACTGGCAGGCCAGGGTATATATATATATATATTTTTTTTTTTTTTTTTTTGCCAGGTAGTTTTTATAGTTCTGCATTTAACCTGTGGTTCGATGACACATTTTGAGATTAAATTGTGGGAAAATAGTAAGGTCTGTGTCTAGACTCTGAGTGTGTGTGTGTGTGTGCATGTGTGTGTGTGGCATATGAATGTCAGATTGTTCCAACATCATTTATTATATATTGTAAAGATTGTCCTTTTTTCCATTTAATTGCCTTTGTTTCTTAAGCAAAGACTCACTGGCTGTATTTATGTATCTTCTTGTGAACTTTTTCTTTATGGCATCATTTATTTGTAGGTAACCTACTACGCCACTTGGCTGTGTTTTTCGTTTTTAATTTATCTTTAATTGGAGGATAATTGCTTTACAGTGTTGTGTTGGTTTCTGCCGTACCACAGCATGAATCAGAACCTCCCTCCCAGCGCCCCCATCCCACCCCTCCTGGTTGTCACCGAGCACTGAGCTGAGCTCTCGTGTTATACAGCAGCTTTACCCTAGCTATCTATTTTATTCATGGTAGTGTGTATATGTCAATGCTATTCTTTCAATGTGTACCCCCCTCCCCTTACCCTGCTGTTACCCTTTATTCTGTTCCAATGATCACCATGTGTCTATTCTTTCACTAATACTATTCTGTCTGGGTTACTATAGCTTTATAGTAAGTGCCTATTAAAGTTGGGTAATGAAAACCATCAAATTTTTACTTTCTCAATGTTGTGTTGAATATTTTACATCTCTGAATTTCCATATAAACTTTTAAATAGGTTTTGTAGAACTCTACAAAATAGTTTCATTTGATTGAGATGACATTGATCAAGTTAGAATAATTGACATCTTAAAATGTTGAGTCTTTCAGTTCATGAATATTAAATATTATATCTCCATTTAACTTTTCTTTCAGTTCATCAGAATTTTGCATTTTTCTCTAAATATAGATCCTGCATATGTCTTGTTAGATTTTTACTTAAATATTTAACTTGTGGAGGCTAATGTAAAAGGCCCTGTGTTTTTAATTTCAAATTTTAATGCTTGTTTGCTATTGTTAAGGAAAGTAATTGACATGTTTGTTTACCTGGTATCCTGTGACCTGACTATAATTGCATATTAGTTCCAGAAGTTTTTGTTTGTCAATTACTACAATTTTATACATAGGCTATCAACCTGTTTATAAATGAAGATCATTTTATTTCACCTTTTCCAAATTGTGTATAATATTTCTTTGCATTATTGCATTAGCTAAGTCTTTCAGTGTGATGTTGAATATGAGTGGTAAAAAAGAATATTTTTACATTGTTCACAGTGTTAAGACAAAAGCAGCCAGCTTCACACCATTAACTATTATGTTAGTTAAAAGATTTTTTTTAACGTTGTTTATCAAGTTGAGGAAGTTTTTCTCTATTCTTAGTTTGCTGCTGCTGCTGCTGCTAAGTCGCTTCAGTCGTGTCCGACTCTGTGCGACCCCATAGATGGTAGCCCACCAGGCTCCTCAGCCCATGGGATTCTCCAGGCAAGAACACTGGAGTGGGTTGCCATTGCCTTCTCCGTTTGCTAAGTCTTTTTTTCATCACTGAGTATTGGACTTTGTCACATGTAAATTTTTTCTGTATCAGTTGATATGCTTATATGACTTTTCACCGTTACCCTGCCTATTTATTGGTGAATTATATTGTTTGTTTTTTTAATAGTCAACTAGCTTTGTACAATTAGTATAACTCTTCTCCCTTAGTCTTGGAGTATAATTTGTTGGCTATGACTTCCTAATATTTTGTTGAGAATTTTTGCATCTTTGTTCATAAGAGATATTAGTTTGTTTTCAGTGTCAAGTGTTTATAACTCTTATTTATATTTTTTCCTTTCTTCTGCTTGGTTTATGCTTAAATTACTCTTCTTTCTCTAAATTCCTAAGGTGAAGGTTAAATTAGCTTCAGCTATTCTTTTTAATATATGCATTCAGTATTATAAAATTTTCTCTATTCCTTTGGATAGTTTTCATTTTCATTTAGTTTTAGTTTAAATATTTATAATACTTCTCCTGATATTTCTTTATCACATGTATTATTAAATATGTGTGATTTTATCTCCAAATAGTTTTGCATTTTCTATCTTTCTGGTATTGATTTCTATTTAATTTCATTGTAGTTTAAGAACACACTTTGAGTACTATTTCTTATTTTAAGTTTGTTGAGATGTGATTTATGACCCATAATGTGATTTTTCTTGGTAAATGATCCATGTGAATTCAAGACTAATATGTATTTTACTGTTGTTGGATGAAGCATTTTCTAAATGTCAGTTAGGTATGGTTGATTAATAATGCTGCTCAAGTCACATCCTTACTGATTTTCTGTCTACCTTATAGCCTTTACTGAAAGATGGATAGGTCTTGAAATCTTCAACTATAATAATAGATTAATTTAATTTTCCTGGTAGTTCTATCAGTTTTGTCTCATGCAATTTGATCTCCCGCTGTTGAGTGCCCACATGTTAAGGACTGATATTATCTTCTTGGAAAACTGGCCAAATTATCACTATAGAATGACTCTCCTTATCTGTTAATTTTCCTTGCTCTAAAGTCTGCTCTGTCTGAAATTAATATAATTGTTTCCTTTCTTTTGATTAGTATCATGTTATTTTTTTTCATATCTTTACTTTCAATCTAGCTTGGTTTTTATATTTAAAGTAGATATCTTATAGACAATGTATTGCTGGGTCTTTTTTAATCTGCTCTGATATTTTCTGTCCTTTAATAATTTTAATTAGGCCATTTATGTTTAAAGTGACTAAACAGTATGATGAATATCTACCATGTTTCTGTTTTCTATTTATTGTACATGTTTTCCATTTATTTATTAATTTTTTTAATTTTCCCTCTTTCATGTCTGCCCTTTATGGTTAGGACTGAGCATTAAAAGATTCAATTTTCTTTTCTCCCTTAGCATATCAATTATATTTCTTTTAAATTGTTTTCAGTGGTTGTCCTAGAGTTTGTGGCATACCTAATGCCTCGGTACAACTAATCTAAGTCCATTTTCAAATAACACTTCATGGGAAGTGGAGCTACATTATACATTTCTGTCTCTAACTCTCTCCCTCTCTTCATGTTCACCTGAAGCTAAGTGTATGGAACAGTGATGATCAGAAGTGTTTCTTACATTTTTTTTTCCCTCCTCTTAGGAAAGCTAGAAGGATTGAAAGTGAAAAGTGAAAGGCACTAAGGTGTGCCCCACTCTTTGCAACCCCATAAACTATACAGTTCATGGAATTCTCCAGGCCAGAATACTGGAGTGGGTAGCCTTTCCCTTCTCTAGAGGATTTTCCCCACCCAGGGATCAAACCCAGGTCTCCCACATTGAAGGCAAACTCTTTACCAGCTGAGTCACAAGGGAAGCCCAAGAACACTGCAGTGGGTAGCCTATCCTTCTCCAGGGGATCTTCTCGGCCCAGGAATACAAGTGGTGGCTCCTGCATTGTAGGTGGATTCTTTACCGACTGAGCTACCAGGGAAGCCAGAGGATTGAAATTGGCTAATATGTCTTTTCCCAGTTATAGAAGGCTCTGGTAAATTAGTTTTCCTTTTAGAATAGGGATTAGACCAAGGGATACATGTGTTATTCAATTACAATTGACCCTTAAACAATGGCAGGGATTGGGGTGCCAACCGCCACACAATCAAAAATCTGCATCTAATTTTACAATCAGCCCTCTGTATCCATGAATTAACTGTAAAATTTATTTTTATATATTTTTAGAAAATTATTTGGTTATAGTTTCTTCACAGGGTTGTACTAGTTTCTGCTGTACAGCAAAGTGAATGAGCCAAAAGTGTATTCAATCCACTTCCATCTGGATTCCCCTCCAATCCAGGTCACCACAGAGCATCGAACAGAGTTCCCCTTTTATAACAGGGGTAGATTAGTTCTAGTTTATATCCTGCTCTCACTTGTTCAAAAGAGAAAACATGAGAGGACTTCCCTAGGATCATCAGTATGATGATCCTAGAGAAGAGTGGGGGGTTGCAAAGAGTGGGGCACATCTTAGTGCCTTCCACTTTTCCCTTTCAATCCTTCTAGCTTTCCTAAGAGGAGGGGGGAAAAAAATGTAAGCAACACTTCTGATCATCACTGTTCCACACACTTAGCATCAGATGAACATGAAGAAAGGGAGAGAGTTAGAGACAGAAATGTATAATATAGCTCCACTTCCCATGAAGTGTTATTAGAAAATGGACTTAGATTAGTTGTACAGATTCATTAGGTATGCCGCAAACTCTAGGACAACCACTGAAAACAATTTAAAAGAGAACTGTACCCAATGAGTCTTACAGGTAAACCCAAAAAAGTATAGAGGTCCTTTAAGACAGTCCACCAGAGTTTCTCACAAGTGCATCCAGCAATTGGTGAAAGTGAAAGTCGCTCAGTCGTGTCTGACTCTTTACGACCCCATGGACTATATAGTCCATGAAATTCTCCAGGCCAGAATACTAGAGTGGATAGCCTTTCCCTTCTCCAGGGGATCTTCCCAACCCAGGGATCGAACCCAGGTTTCCCTCTTTGCAGGCAGATTCTTTACCAGCTGAGTCCCCAGGGAAGCCCAAGAATACTGGAATGAGCAGCCTATCACTTTTCCAACGAATCTTCCCAACCCAGGAATCACACCAAGATTTCCTGCATTGCAGGTGGGTTCTTTACCAACTGAGCTATGAAGGAAACCAAATTTGTCAAAATGACCATGTAAATATTCCTCCAGGTGAGCTGATCTGGACTATGATTTTCACTATTCTCCTGTATTCCAGATTTCTAAGTGGCAATTTGCCCCATGATCTCAGTTATTTGACGGATCCTAGGAAAAGTCATTGATTCCCAGTGCATTCACCTTTTATCTCATAAAATGCAAATTTCTTGTAAATTTTTAGAAAATGTAAGATATGAATGAAATTTAACATTTGTAGTAGGCTGCTTCATATTGCAATCAGATGCTATGAGCCAATTTATTTTCCCATGTCTCATATTGCATAAAACCTTTCCAAAAATTCCACTTCTGGCTCCTTCTTTTTCACTTTTCCTTGGTACCTCTTTCTTTCTTCCATTTAGGCTTTCTCTCTCTCCCCTTTCCTTTCTCAATTAACATCAACTCTCCTCTCCAACAACCTGCTTTTTCTTCTCTCCTATTCTGAACTCCTTCTCTCTTCCAGGATCAATAGAATATTTTCTCCATATTTACTTTTTCTGTTCATCTTAATTATTTCCTTATTGCATTTGAAGTGGCCAAAGGAAAGAAAAAAGAAAATAAATTGAAGTCAGATTTATTTTAATGAGTAGTATAATCTTCCTCTAAGCTTCTTAAATGCTATAAAGTGACCCTTTTAGAATTTCTACAGAAATCTCACTTGATCATTCTCTTTTAATCAAATGTTTTTAGTCAACCCAAGAATCAATAAAAGAACTAATTTTTATTCTATTTTTTCTCTGTTTTGTTTAATTGGTAGTCTTGCAACAGTATTATTTTCCTACTATTTTCCATTGCAAGTACACATTATTTCAACTACATTATGGACTAAATAGAGTTCTGTGAGCTTGTCTGAAATTTAACTACCATTTATAGCATTGTTTCCATGGGAAAATTACTCCCCAGGTCTAAGGAATTAACTATATAAAACTTTTTGAATAAAAACTATTTATAAATGTGATAAAGCAGATTTCCCCTTCCCACTTTGATCACCCTTCCCCATTAATCAAAGATAAGACTAGATGGTAATTTGCCCCAGAAAGCCAGCATTAATTCTGTTGCTAATAATGTGAAATATACTTTCTTACTCAATACCTACTCTAGATCATGTGGAACCCTATGTTAAGCACAGTGAAATTTTAATTTTCAAAATAATTATGTTAAGTAAGTATTACTATCACATTTCATGTGTATAGAAATTGATTTATGGTTGATTAAGGAAATTTCTCAAAATCACAACATTTCTAAATCACAAAACTGAAATTCCAACCTGGAATCCTTTGAACACAGGCAACACTTGGCTATAGCTTCAAGATGATGCTAATTAAATGCAAGAGCAACGCTGCAATTTCTCTTTTCTCCATTGTTTTGCATATATTTAGTTTCTAACATGTTATATAATGTGATCTCACCAGCACCAGGACTGCTCCAGGCATTCTTATTGTCTGTTTAAGCACCAATATAAAGGCATTATCTAGCTGTATGTCACTTTTAGAATAGACTTCATGGTAAAATATGTAGGGCATTAATGCAGAGAGGAGCATTTTAGCATTCCAAAGTGCTAAATATTGTGAAGTCTGAAGGAAAATATAAATATTTTAAAAAACAAAAATAACACAGGAATTTATGTTCCTTAGGTAGTGTACAAAATGGTCCTAATATGTCTTTTTGCATTTATCCATCCTTTTTTCAAGTATTCTTGAGACATCCCAGTGTAATGCAAGTTTTCTTTAACTTACATTTATATGCTATCACCCCCCCAAAAAAATCACAAAAAATCATATTCTATTATCTTTAATTATGATGACAATCCAAAAGAAAATGTTTTAGCATATTTAATTACAGTGCACTCTCTGTGCTTGCACAAATTACAATATAATGTACTGCATTAACAACGTTTTTCAGAAGTTCAAATACAGAAGAGATTTGAGTCATTATATTACACATGACATCCAGGCATTTTTGCCTTAAAAGAACCCATGAAACAAAGTGCAGAATAGTATTAAAGTTTTAAGTAAGTGGATTGTAGATACTCTATTTTCAAGTCCAAACTTTCAAACCTTTAATATTTTTCCATGTCTACTAATATTTAGATATAAAGTGGCCTTGGCACATTTTCATAATGTACCACCTTAGTACCATAGCATTATGAAAATGTGGAGACAATGCAGGAGACATAAGAGATGTAGGTTCAATCCCTGGGTCAGGAAGATTCCCTGGAGGAGGGCTTGGCAATGTATTCCAATATTTTGCCTGAAGAATCCCATGGACAGAGGAGCCTGGAGGGCTACAGTGCACAGGGTTGCAAAGAGTCATACATGGCTGAAGCAACTTAACATGTATGGTACTAAACTTAGTTTTACCTTGACAAGAGTGTTAATAACAAAAATCAAGGACACATAATGAAAATTGATATTTGTGGTTGTTCATTGATTGTGTATGTGGCTAATTAGCTACACACGCAGGAGGGCCAAGAGGAGCTACTCCACGTTTAAGATCAGGAGAGGTGGCTGTGAGGAGATACCCCTCGTCCAAGGTAAGGAGCAGCATTTGTGTGTTGCTGGAGCAGCCATGAAGGGATACCCCACGTCCAAGGTAAGAGAAACCCAAGTAGGATGGTAGGTGTTGTGAGAGGCATCAGAGGGCAGACACACAAACCATAATCACAGAAAACTAGTCAGTCTAATCACATGGATGACAGCCTTGTCTAACTCAGTGAAAATAAGCCATGCCATGTGGAGCCAACCAAAACTGGTGGGTTATGGTGGAGAGGTCTGACAGAATGTGGTCCACTGGAGAAGGGAATGGCAAACCACTTCAGTATTCTTCCCTTGAGAACCCCATGAACAGTATGAAAAGGCAAAATGATAGGATACTGAAAGAGGAACTCCCCAGGTCAGTAGGTGCCCAATATGCTACTGGAGATCAGTGGAGAAATAACTCCAGAAAGAATGAAAGAATGGAGCCAAAGCAAAAACAATACCCAGTTGTGGATGTTACTGGTGATAGAAGCAAGGTCCAATGCTGTAAAGAGCAATATTGCATAGGAACCTGGAATGTCAGGTCCATGAATCAAGGCAAATTGGAAGTAGTCAAACAGGAGATGGCAAGAGTGAACATTAACATTCTAGGAATCAGCGAACTAAAATGGACTGGAATGGGTGAATTTAACTCAGATGACCATTATATCTACTACTGTGGGCAGGAAGCCCTTAGAAGAAATGGATGAGCCATCATAGACAACAAAAGAGTCTGAAATGCAGTACTTGGATGCTACCTCAAAAAAGACAGAATGTCTCTGTTCATTTCCAAGGCAAACCATTCAATATCACAGTAATCCAAGTCTATGCCCCAACCAGTAACGCTAAAGAAGCTGAAGTAGAATGGTTCTATGAAGACCTACAAGAACTTTTAGAATTAACACTCAAAAAAGAAGTCCTTTTAATTATAGGGGACTGGAATGCAAAAAGTAGGAAGTCAAGAAACACTTGGAGTAACAGGCGAATTTGGCCTTGGAATATGGAATGAAGCAGGGCAAAGGCTAACAGAGTTTTGCCAAGAGAACACACTGGTCATAGCAAGCACCCTCTTCCAACAACACAAGAGAAGACTCTACACATGGACATCACCAGGTGGTCAACACGGAAATCAGATAGATTATATTCTTTGCAGCCAAAGATGGAGAAGCTCTATACAGTCAGCAAAAAACAAGACTGGGAGCTGACTATGGCTTAGACATGAACTCCTTATTGCCAAATTCAGACTTAAATTGAAGAAAGTAGGGAAAACCACTAGACCATTCAGGTATGACCTAAATCAAATCCCTTACGATTATACAGTGGAAGTGATAAATAGATTTAAGGGCCTAGATCTGATAGATAGAGTGTCAGATGAACTATGGATGGAGTTTCATGACATTGTACAGGAGACAGGGATCAAGACCATCCCCATGGAAAAGAAATGCAAAAAAGCAAAATGGCTGTCTGAGGAGGCCTTACAAATAGCTGTGAAAAGAAAAGAAGTGAAAAGCAAAGGAGAAAAGAAAAGATCTAAGCATCTGAATGCAGAGTTCCAAAGAATAGCAAGGAGAGATAAGAAAGCATTCCTCAGCAATCAATGCAAAGAAATAGAGGAAAACAAAAGAATGGGAAAGACTAGAGATCTCTTCAGGAAAATTAGAGATACCAAGGGAACATTTCATGCAAAAATGAGTTCGATAAAGGACAGAAATGGTATGGACCTAACAGAAGAAGATATTAAGAAGAGGTGGCAAGAATACACAGAAGAACTGTACAAAAAAGATCTTCATGACCAAGATAATCACAATGGTGTGATCACTCACCTAGAGCCAGACATCCTGGAATGTGAAGTCAAGTGGGCCTTAAAAAGCATCACTATGAACAAAGCTAGTGGAGGTGATGGAATTCCAGTGGAGCTCTTTCAAATCCTGAAAGATGATGCTGTGAAAGTGCTGCACTCAATATGCCAGCAAATTTGGAAAACTCTGCAGTGGCCACAGGACTGGAAAAGGTCACTTTTCATTCCAATCCCAAAGAAAGGCAATGCCAAAGAATGCTCAAACTACCGCAAAATTGCACTCATCTCACACGCTAGTAAAGTAATGCTCAAAATTCTCCAAGCCAGGCTTCAGCAGTACATGAACTGTGAACTTCCAGATGTTCAAGCTGGTTTTAGAAAAGGCAGAGGAACCAGAGATCAAATTGCCAACATCTGCTAGATCATCAATAAAGCAACAGAGTTCCAGGAAAACATCTATTTCTGCTTTATTGACTATGCCAAAGCCTTTGACTGTGTGGATCACAATAAACTGTGGAAAATTCTGAAAGAGATGGGAATACCAGACCACCTGACCTGCCTCTTGAGAAATTTGTATGCAGGTCAGGAAGCAACAGTTAGAACTGGACATGGAACAACAGACTGGTTCCAAATAGGAAAAGGAGTATGTCAAGGCTGTATATTGTCACCCTGCTTATTTAACTTATATGCAGAGTACATCATGAGAAATGCTGGGCTGGAAGAAGCATAAGCTGGAATCAAGATTGCCGGGAGAAATATCAATAACCTCAGATATGCAGATGACACCAAAAGTGAAGAGGAACTAAAAAGCTGCTTGATGAAAGTAAAGAGGAGAGTGAAAAAAATGGCTTAAAGCTCAACATTCAGAAAACTAAGATCATGGCATCTGGTCTCATCACTTCATGGGAAATAGATGGGGAAACAGTGGAAACAGTGTCAGACTTTATCTTTTTGGGCTCCAAAATCACTGCAGATGGTGACTGCAGCCATGAAATTAAAAGACACTTACTCCTAGGAAGAAACGTTATGACCAACTTAGATAGCTTATTGAAAAGCAGAGACATTACTTTGCCAACAAAGGTTTGTCTACTCAAGGCTATGGTTTTTCCAGTGGTCGTGTATGGATGTGAGAGTTGGACTGTGAAGAAAGCTGAGCGCTGAAGAATTGATGCTTTTGAACTGTGGTGTTGGAGAAGACTCTTGATAGTCCCTTGGACTGCAAGGAGATCCAACCAGTCCATTCTAAAGGAGATCAGCCCTGGGTGTTCCTTGGAAGGAATGATGTTAAAGCTGAAACTCCAGTATTTTGGCCACCTCATGGGAAGAGTTAACTCATTGGAAAAGATTCTGATGCTGGGAGGGGTTGGGGGCAGGAGGAAAAGGGGACAACAGATGAGATGGCTGGTTGGCATCACCAACTCAATGGACGTGAGTTTTAGTGAACTCCGGGAGATGGTGATGCAAAGGGAGGCCTGGTGTGCTGTGATTCATGGGGTCGCAAAGAGTCAGACACGACTGAGCAACTGAACTGAACTGAACTGAACTGAACAGCTTTTCATTTCAGCAGAGTAAAGCTGCAAAAAAGTATGGCTTGTCGTTGCTAGACCTCAGTGTACTCCTCTGAACCGCCAGGGTTGTGCCTCTTTCCTCCTAGAAAAGGCTGAGCTAGCCATCCTGAACAATCTCAAAAGAGTCCTTTAGCCACAGTTACATTTCGAGACTATTAGATTTGGACTTTCATTATCTTTCCCACCCAGTCAGGTCTTGAACTACATATTTTTGCCTCCTTTGACCTTGATTTCCCTCATGTTCAGTCCAGTTCACTCCTGATTTGTGACTCTATCCTTGGACTCTATGTTTTCACAGAAATTGATTTAATCTTCCTTTTTTTAATCTGAAAAAGAGATACTCCATCAGTACACTACGGTTATTAGATGAGTCTTTCCAGTAGTCTACACATATAACATACAGATCTGTTGAGGGTAGCAACTCCATCATTTCACCTAAAAAATGTGATTGCAAAGTGACTATGAAAACAGAGATTCACAATCAGATTTTAGCATTTTTCACTGACTTTGTTTTGCCCACTACTACTCATCGCTCTCCTACTGAATCAAAAAAAAAAAAAAGGAGAAGAGAGCTTGTAGACTTGTTGGAGATCATATGCACTAGAGTTTGTGTATCCAGTTTTCGTTGCTGCAGTAAAAAAAAAAAAAAAAAAATGATTATCATAAACTTTGTGACTTAAAGCAGCATAAGTTTACTGTGTTACATTTCCATAGGTCAGGATTCTAAAACAGCCTCAATGACTAAAATCAAGCTGCTGGTAAGACTGTGATCCTTTCTACAGGTTCAAAGGCTAATTAATTTTCTTGCAATTTCCAACTATATAGTCTATAATCTAAGTTTATGTTTCAATCTGTGGCATATGTTGCTAGTTAAGGACAGAAGTCGATGTAGTTTACATAAGATTATCTATTTTTTCCAGCATTATTTCTTTACTATATTGTTTCTATTGTGGTTTTTTTTTTCTCTTTTTTTTGCTTCACTGTCAAATTTAGTGTTAGTCATTCAGTTGTGTCCGACTCTGCAACACCATGGGCTGTAGCCCTGTCGGGTTCCTCTGGCCATGGAAAGTTCCAGGCAAGAATACTAAAGTGGGTTGCCATTTCTTTCTCCAGGGGATCTTCCTGACCTAAGGGTTGAACCCAGGTCTCCCACACTGCAGGCAGACTGTCAAATTTAATTAAACATATATGTGTAAGACTATGTGTGGACTTTCTTTTCTGTATCTTTGATCAATTTTCTTCTCTTCACACCAAGGCTTCTACGTTTTGATAATGAAGCTTTATGTAGTTACGTGTTGCAATCTGATAGTGGACATTCTCCAAGTTTGTTTTATTTTTCAGAGATGTTTTGTACATTCTAGGTTCTTTGAATTCTTCTGAATTTTAGAACCACCTTGTCAATTTCCACACACATACCAAAAAAAAAAAAAAAGCCTATTAGGATGTTGATTGATATTTCATAGAACCGACAGATCAACTTGGATAAAATTAGAATGATGATATTGAATATTCAAATCCATGACAATGTATATTGCTTCATTATTTAACTCTGATCTGTCTTTCGGAGAAGGCGATGTCACCCCAATCCAGTACTCTTGCCTGGAAAATCCCATGGATGGAGGAGCCTGGTAGGCTGCAGTCCATGGGGTCGTGAAGAGTCGGACACGACTGAGCGACTTCACTTTCACTTTTCACTTTCATGCATTGGAGAAGGAAATGGCAACCCACTCCAGCATTTTTGCCTGGAGAATCCCAGGGACGGGGGAGCCTGGTGGGCTGCTGTCTGTGGGGTCGCACAGAGTCGGACACGACTGAAGGGACTTAGCAGCAGCAATCTGTCTTTGTATGTATCTTTGAACATAGTTAAAATAACTATTCTAAAACCCTGTCTGCTAATTCCAACATCTGGATCACTTTGAGATTAGACTGTGCTGATAGCCTTTCCTCTTAAATCTTGGTCACATTTTCCTATTTCTTCCTGCACATAGTGATTCTAAAATGTATCCTAGATATTATGAATGACACATAGCTATAAGCTCTAAAGTCCATTATGTTTGTGATAGGGGAAGCACACTGACTGGAACTGCCCACCATGGCCAGGCACCATAGTAACCATTTGCATGATTTGTTTCACAACAGGAGGTCCTGGTAAGGAACACGGAACTAATAAGCCACCCCCAACCGGAAGAGGTCAGGAGAGGTCAAAAGGAGACACCATATGTCTGACCACCTCCCAGAATCCTTCTCACTGGCATCCATATTGGCTGAACAAAGTGTGCACCACCAAGAAGGATTCTGAGTCAGAATGATTGGCTAAAGACAATCTGGAAACTAACCCCATCACCATAAAACCTGAGATTGCAAACTGAGCCATGTGGCAGAGCTGTTCTCCTGGGTTCCCTTGCCCTACTGCTCTCCCCCCGGGTGCCCTTTCCCAATAAAATCTCTTGCTTTGTTAGTACATGTCTCTCCTCAGACAATTCATTGCTGAGTGTTAGACAAGAGACCAGTTTTGGGCCCTGGAAGAGGTCCCCCTTCCTGCAATATTTCTTTGGAAAATTTTGATTTCTCTTTTTAGGAAAGCTGGTAAAATTGTTTAGACTCAAACTCTAAATTTTGTCTTCCCTGTCCTAGGTTACAACAGAATTTCTCTGTTTATTTATTTGATTCTTAGCTTATCATGTTGAAATCTTCCCCACACACATAACTTAGGAGTCAGTTTGAGATTTGGGAAGGTATCTGTTAGAAAGTTTGAGGTTAATACATATGGCTCTCTCTTTCTGATTTAATTTTCTTCCTTTCCGGTTGCTGTTTTACCCCAATTTCTGTCTTATTGTTATTCCAGTCAGTAAGATTGAGCTTACTCTCTTGAAAAAAAAAAAAAAAAAAATGAGTCTAATAGCCAATATTTGTCAATGTTGTTGCCTTATCCCAAGTGTAGATTGCCATCCAGTGTCTGCTTACTTTTGAAGACCTTCCAATACTTTCAAGAAGCTTTTTGCATTTTTTCCAAAGATTATAGTTGTTAACTGAAAGACTTGGTACAAGAAAAGTCGTTTCTACACTAGTAGACTGAGCACTTCACCTTGAAACTGATAATGAAATGAATTGCATTGGTAACATTTACAAAGTAAAAGCATCTTTGAAAAGATAAGCAAGTAATTCTTGGTCAAGAGGCACTACTATTTAAATAACTATGAAATATGTTTTGCCTTTGTGTTACTTTCTTGAATTTTCTAGTGATTTTGGTCTCTAGCATTGTTTTGTTGTTCTGTCCTTTCTTGGTTCTAGTTTCAGGGTTATGTTCAATTCGTTATCTGTAATTTTCCAACTTTTTCCCCTGTGCTTTGGAACTCGATTAGTAATATCTAACAGTTCTTTGGTGGTCCACTGGTTGAGATTTTGGCTTCTAATGGAAGGGGTGCAGGTTTGATCCCTGGCCAGATAGTTAATATCCCACATACCTTGTGGCCAAAAGGCACACATCAAAAAAAAAAGTAATATTGTTTAACTAATCTTTAAATAACTAATAAGGAAGGATTTACTTTTGCTATTTGTTTCTGTAGGTCTTATATTACAATTTGTGTTATAAAAAGTCAATGAAAATAGGCATATTTCTTTTAAAGAAACAAAGATAATACAGTAATGACAGCAGACAATTGTTACAAATATGGGAGTGTGATATCAATAGAACACTGCTGCTGCTGCTAAGTCACTTCAGTCATGTCCGACTCTGTGCGACCCAAGAGACGGCAGCCCACCAGGCTCCCCCGTCCCTGGGATTCTGCAGGCAAGAACACTGGAGTGGGTTGCCATTTCCTTCTCCAATGCATGAAAGTGAAAAGTGAAAGTGAAGTCGCTCAGTCGTGTCGGACTCTTCACGACCCCATGGACTGCAGCCCACCAGGCTCCTCCATCCATGGGATTTTCCAGGCAAGAGTACTGGAGTGGGGTGCCATCGCCTTCTCCACAATAGAACTCTATCAATACTCAAAAAAATATCCTTCAACAAAATATAAAATAAAGACTATTTGAGACAAATAGTAATTGAGAGACAATAGATCAGCATTGTAAACAAATTTTAAATCAATTCTTCAAGAGATAGAAAAATGACCCAAGTTAAAAACCTGGATGTACATAAAAGAATAAAGAACACAGGAAATAATAAATGTGGAGGTAAATATATTATTTTTCTCATTTCTGTATTTTAAAAATACAACTTATTCTTTAAAACAGAAGTAGTAAGTCATAAGTGGATTATGTCGAATTGGTTTTCAGGTTTTTTTTTTTTTTTTTAAAGAACAAAACAAGGCTTCTAAAAGGATAAATTAAACAACAATCTTCCAAGAAACAGTCTCATTAGAAATAGACTCTAATCTGACATGTTGAAACTATCTGAAAACTCAAAACATGATAGATTTAAACTGGCTATTAATAATAAGAATACTATTAAAATAGGAGCAGTTAAAACATATAAGTTAAAAAATATGTTCTATCTTTTAAATAAGATCCAGCTATATACTATATGTAGTAAACCAATTATAAAGACATGTATAGCTTACAATAAAAGGATAGAAAACATATACCATAAATACACACAAATACACCAAAATTAAAGGCCATTCTACAAAATAATTGGCCAGTATTTTTCAAAAGAATTGAAGAGAACAACTTTAAAACATTATGGCACATTCTGAATTGGCTAACACTAAGGGACTTAATGGAGAAGGCAATGGCACCCCACTCCAGTACTCTTGCCTGGAAAATCCCATGGACGGAGAAGCCTGGTGGGCTGCAGTCCATGGGGTCACTAAGAGTCAGACACGACTGAACGACTTCACTTTCACTTTTCACTTTCATGCATTGGAGAAGGAAATGGCAACCCACTCCAGTGTTCTTGCCTGGAGAATCCCAGGGATGGGGGAGCCTTGTGGGCTGCCCTCTATGGGGTCGCACAGAGTCGGACACGACTGAAGCGACTTAGCAGCAGGAAGGGACTTAATGAAATGTGTGATCTAGGTTTGATTCTGGAAAAAACTAACAATTGAAAAGCTACTGTAATTCAAATTAAGTTGTAACTTAATTAATAATACTGGACTGACACTAAATTTTTAGTTTTGGCGTTTTTACTCTGGTTACATGTTATTTGAATTGGAGAAAGTTGGGTGAAGGGTATATGGAAATTCTTTGTACCTTTTCTGTAATATTTTAGTAAATCTAAAATTATTTCAAGGAAGCAGTGAGAAAAAAAGAAAGAAAAAAGGTTTAAAATAACATGCAAGTCTACTGAAAGGAAAAAGACATTTGTACTCATCTCACTTGCTAGTAAAGTAATACTCAAAATTCTCCAAACCAGGCTTTAGCAATAAATGAACTGTGAACTTCCAGATGTTCAAGCTGGTTTTAGAAAAGGCAGAGGAACCAGAGATCAAATTGCCAATATCCGCTGGATCATTGAAAAAGCAAGAGACTTCCAGAAAAACATCTATTTCTGCTTTATTGACTCTGCCAAAGACTTTGACTGTGTGGATCACAATAAACGGTGGAAAATTTTGAAAGAGATGGGGATACCAGACCACCTGACCTGCCTCTTGAAAAATCTGTATGTAAGTTAGGAAGCAACAAGTAGAACTGGACATGGAACAACAGACTGGTTCCAAATAGGAAAAGGAGTACGTCAAGGCTGTATATTGTCACCCTGCTTATTTAATTTATATGCAGAGTATATCATGAGAAATGCTGGGCTGGATGAAGCACAAGCTGGAATCAAGATTGCTGGGAGAAATATCAATAACCTCAGATATGCAGATGACACCACCCTTATGGCAGAAAGTGAAGAAGAACCTCTTGATGAAAGTGAGAGAGGAGAGTGGAAAAGTTGGCTTAAAGCTCAACATTCAGAAAACAAAGATCATGACATCTGATCCCATCACTTCATGGCAAATAGATGGGGAAACAGTGGATGCAGTAGCAGACTTTATTTTGGGGGGGCTCCAAAATCACTGCAGATGGTGACTGCAGCCATGAAATTAAAAGATGCTTACCCCTTGGAAGGAAAGTTATGACCAATCTAGACAGCATATTGAAAAGCTGATACATTACTTTGTCAACAAAGGTCTGTCTATTCAAGTCTATGGTTTTTCCAGTAGTCATGTATGGATGTGAGAGTTGGACTATAAAGAAAGCTGAGCACCAAAGAATTGATGCTTTTGAACTGTGGTGTTGGAGAAGACTCTTGAGAGTCCCTTGGACTGCAAGGACATCCAACCAGTCCATCCTAAAGGAGATCAGTCCTGAGTGTGCATTGATAGGACTGATTTTGAAGCTGAAACTCCAATAAAATTGGCCACCTGATGTGAAGAGCTGACTCATTTGAGAAGACCCTGATGCTGGGAAAGATTGATGGCAGGAGGAGAAGGGGACGACAGAGAAAGAGATGGTTGGATGGCATCATCGACTCAGTGAACATGGGTTTGGGTGGACTCCGGGAGTTGGTGATAAATAGGGAGGACTGGCGTGTTACAGTTCATGGGTTCACAAAGAGTCGGACACAACTGAGGGACTGACTGAACTGAACACATATTTCTTCCAGTAGTACCTTAGGAATTTTCTAGACTTCCTAAAATTCATTTTTCTTATCTCAAAAGAAAAAAAAATCAAGTTAGTAATATGTACCATTTAGTGTTATGGGATTATCAGAAGAGTATAACTATGTCATGTTCCTAACACATAGAAAATGCTCCGTAAATGACAAAATCCCAGTATTTCATTCAAACACAGTTACTGATGTAATTATAATAATTTTTACCACCTACTATGTGCCATCACCCTCAAAAACAAGGTAATTACAGAATGTGTGCATGCCTGCTAAGACGTTTCAGTCCTGTCTGACTCTGCGACCCTAAGGTCACCTGCTAGGCTCCTCTGTCCATGGATTCTCCAGGCAAGGATACTGGAAAGTGTTGCCATGCCCTCTTCAGGGGGATCCTCCCAATCCAGGGTTCAAACACTCATCTCTTACTTCTCCCGCATTGGCAGACGATTTTTTTTTTTTTAACCACTAGAGGGCCACGTGTGAAGTCCAAGTACAGAATGTCTGATTTGTCTGCAGTCATTCAATCATGGCTAACTCTTTGCCACCCCATGGATTGTAGCCCTCCAGGTTCTTTTCTCCATGGATTTCTCAAGGTAAGAATACTGGAGTGGGTTTCCATTCCCTTCTCCAGAGGATCTTCCAATCCCAGGGATCGAACCTGTGTGTCCTGCATTGCAGACAGATTCTTTACTGTCTGAGCCATTGGCATACAGAATAACCCTACATAAATGAGGTTCTTCAAAACTTTTTAGAGAATGATCATTTAAGAAGGTGATTTTCAGCTGATAGAATAGCAAAATAACAAAATAATGTGATACAGAAAAAAGAGAATAGGAAAGAGAAGGCCTAGCTTCTATAATTTTTCTCCCTGTTGGGAGGTACTGGTATTTTATAAAGGCTAGAAGTGTGCTTTTTTTTTTTTTTTTTAAGATGGGGGGAGGGGTTGATGTTATCATGCAATTTATATTATGAATGGAAAGCATTAGTTTATATTTCAAACAATAAAGAATTAAGACATGGAGTACAAAATCTAGATGGTAGGGATAAATTCTAGACTGTAGAAAAGACATTATCATCTCAAAAAAACAAACAAACAAACAAACAAATTGAGATACTGTGGTGGAAGAAATGCATCAGAATGTAGAAGATGAGGATAAGATTTTCTATTTATCAAAAGAAACAATGACCTTAAAAGTTTAAGAATCAGTAATGGATTCATATTTTATGGTTTGGGGAATCTAACTAACTGCATACTTTTGAGAGAAAACTTTGATTTTCTTTGAGCCTCAGTTATATGCTTACTAAAATTTGTGGATTAGAGATGTATCTCATGATATTGATCTGCTATTAATGATATCTATTATACATTTGCTTTAATTATATCCAACTCTTTGCAACTCTTATGGACTGTAGCCAGCCAGGCTCTTCTGTCCATGGGATTCTCTAGGCAAGAATACTGTAGTGGATTGCCATGCTCTCCTCCAGGGAATCTTCATGACCCAAGGATAGAACCTGTGTCTCTCATGTCTCTTGCACTGGCAGGTGTGTTCTAGCACACCCTGAGAAGCCTATTAAAATATTTAAAGCTCAAATATTTTATATATTTCAAAAATAAGTAAAACTTTATTTGGGGGGCTTCAAAGTCACTGCAGATGGTAACTGCAGCCATGAAATTAAAAGATGCTTACTCCTTGGAAGGAAAGTTATGACCAACCTAGACAGCATATTAAAAAGCAGAGACATTACTTCACCAGCAAAGATCCATCTAGTCAAGGCTATGGTTTTTACTGTGGTCATGTATGGATGTGAGAGTTGGACTATAAAGAAAGCTGAGTGCAGAAGAATTGATGCTTTGAACTTGGTGTTGGAAAAGACTCTTGAGAGTCCCTTGGACTGCAAGGAGATCCAACCAGTCCATTATAAAGGAAATAAGTCCTGAATATTCCTTCCAAGGACTGATGTTGAAGCTGAAACTCCAATACTTTGGCCACTTGGTGCAAAGAACTGACTCACTGGAAAAGACTCTGATGCTGGGAAAGATTGAAGGATGGAGGAGAAGGGGCTGACAGAGGATGAGATGGTTGGATGGCACCACTGACTCAATGGACATGAGTTTGAGTAAACTCCAGAAGTTGGTGATAGACAGGGAGGCCTGCCATGCTGTAGTGCATGAGGTCGCAGTAGAACATGAGTGACTGAACTGAACTGAAGTAAACGTATCCAGAATAAATACTTTAAATATAGGATAAATATATTTAAGTGTAGTATATATATATAGAATATCATATACATATATATAGTATGAAAGGTCTTTTTATATGTGTATTTACTTTAATAGTTAATGAAATATTTCAAACAGATGTTTTTGAAAACATGAGTTTTCTTTTTCTTTTATTTGTCTCTGTTACTGTAGTTGGATGAATAGATAGAAGAGGACATGAATTATCAACATTATAACAGTGTAATTATTTATACTTATGTATTAACACTTTACTTTTTCAAGTACTGTCTCAATTATTTAATCAAATTCTATGTTTTATAGCACCATTGGTAACATTACTAGCATCTGCTCCCATCCCCAAAGGCATACATATAAAATACCAGAAACTTCCAAGAATAGTCAAAAATAGGTATTTACACATGTATGTTCTTTGTCTAAAGAGTTTTTATGGAGAAAAAGTGAGAATTCTTTAAAACTTGATGGCATTATAAGCACAAAAGGAATAAAACTTTTTTTTTCCTGAATGCTGTTATTATTTCCTTTAAACCTGGTGACAAACTTAAAAAGAGGTAATACATCATCTTTTAAATAATGGAAATATTAATTTATACATGCTTTTAGCAGAGGGAGGGCAGAAAACTTGAAATTTCTAAGGATCAGAAAAAAAGGATAGACTCTTTTATTAGTATCAATGTCTGTAAAAAACATATTATTAAAACTTTAAATTATTTATCAAAGTAATTTCTTTTTTCTTAGCATTTCTCAATGTAGTTTTTCACTGTATTGCTAAATTTTACTTATTTTTTTTTTTAACTAAGACTTACGGTGATCTAGTTTCAAAAATTTCTCTATTCTGTATATTTCCTGGATGTGAAGCATTTAGTGATCAGAAAATGCCCTACTTGTTGTAATAGAAGTATAATATGAATGCATTCTCACCTTTATTGTTGAAATAGTAAAGGTTAGTGATAGTTTGAGGACTCAGGGAGGTCCCATTAGATCATGGGAATTGTGCACAGGAAACTAATCCTCCCTCTTAAAACAGCAAAATTAAATATTAAATCTTTACAATTTCACTTTCTTCTATATACAGTCTGTAAGTAAAAATAAAACAGAAAGCAGTATAAGTGCATTTTACTCTTGACAGGTAAAGAATTGCACAGTTATTTTATTTGTGTTAGTGATAGCTTACAGGAAATGCTGTCGGATTCTTGACCTCCGAAGAAAAGCAAGCCTTTGGACCAGGGACCAGGCTTATTCACTCAAGAACTTTTGTGTCAGGGTTTTATTAAAGTATAAAAAGGGACAGATGTATAGAACAGTCTTTTGGACTCTGTGGGAGAGGGAAGGGGGGATGATTTGGGAGAATGGCATTAAAACATGTATAATATTATATAAGAAACGAATCGCCAGTCCAGGTTCGATGCAGGATACAGGAAGCTTGGGGCTGGTGCACTGGGATGACCCAGAGGGATGGTATGGGGAGGGAGGTGGGAGGGGGGTTCAGGATGGGGAACACGTGTACACCCGTGGCGGATGCATGTTGATGTACGGCAAAACCAATACAATATTGTAAAGTAAAAATAAATAAATAAAATAATAAACTCCATTTTTGTCTTGTTAAAAAAAAAAAGGGACAGAGAAACTTCTGATGCAGACAACAGAAGGGGGATGGAGAGTGCCCCTGTCGCTAGCCTTAGCAAGGTAATTATATACATTTTAAAATTGGTTATTACAATAAATCAAGAGAATGTCTCAAGGTTCTAAAGATCTTACAAAACCCAGTCCCATAATTTACATTTTAAGATGACAGGATTAGAACTAACAATAGAAATATCTTACCAGACCACTTCAATAAGATACATTTTAAAATAACAAGATTAGTCACAGGGTTTTCAGGATGGAGAAACTAGCCTCAAACAGGATACACAGTTGTTATATAATCCATAGTACAGAGCTTGAACTGAGTTGTTTGTTGTGTAATCATTCAGAGTTCACTTCAGTCACTCAGTGGACTCCCAGTCTTTGCACGCCAGGCCTCCCTGTCCATCGCCAATTCCTGGACTTTCTTCAAACTGATGTCCATTGAGTCTGTGATGCCATCCCACCGTCTCATCATATGTCATCCAGCCTCTTCTCCTCCTGCCTTCAAACTTTCGCAGCATCAGTGTTTTTTCCAGTGAGTCAGTTCTTTCCATCAGGTGGCCAAAGTATTGGCATTTCAGCTTCAACATGAGTCTTTTCAATGAACACTCAGGACTGATCTCCTTTAGGATGGACTGGTTGGATCTCCTTGCAGTCCAAGGAATTCTCAAGACTCTTGTCCAACACCACAGTTCAAAAGCATTAATTCCTCACTGCTCAGCTTTCATTATAGTCCAACTCTCACATCCATACGTGAATACTGGAAAAGCCATAGCCTTGACTAGATGGACCTTTGTCTTCAAAGTAATCTTTCTGCTTTTTAATAAGCTGTTTAGGTTGGTAATTACTTTTCTTTCAAGAAGAAAGCATCTTTTAATTCCATGGCTGCAGTCACCATCTGCAAAAATAAAGTCTGTCACTGTTTCCACTGTTTCACCATCTATTTGCCATTGAGTGATGGGACTGGATACCATGATCTTAGTTTTCTGAATGTTGAACTTTAAGCCAACTTTTTCACTCTCCTCTTTCACTTTCATCAACAGGTTGTTTAGTTCTTCTTCGCTTTCTGCCATAAGGATGGTGTTATCTGCATATCTGAGGCTATTGATATTTTTCCCTACAATCTTGATACCAGCTTGTGCTTCAACCAGCCCAGCATTTCTCATGATGTACTTGCATATAAGTTAAATAAGCAGGGTGACAATATACAGCCTTCATGTACTCCTTTCTCTATTTGGAACCAGTCTGCTGTTCCATGTCCAGTTTTAACTGCTGCTTCCTGACCTGCATACAGATGTCTCAAGAGGCAGGTCGGGTGGTCTGGTATTCCCATCTCTTTAAGAACTTCCCACAGTTTTGACTGTTATCCAGACACTTTGGCATAGTCAATAAAGCAGAAATAGATTTTTTTTTTTGGAAGTCTCTTGCTTTTTTGATGATCCAATGGATGTTGGCAATTTGATTTCTGATTCCTCTGCCTTTTCTAAATCCAGTTTGAGTATCTGGAAGTTCATGGTTCATGTACTGTTGAAGCCTGGCTTGGAGAACTTTGAGCATTACTTTGCTAGTGTGTGAGATGAGTGTAATTGTGTGGTAGTCTGAGCATTCTTTGGCATTGTCTTTCTTTGGGACTGGAATGAAAACTGACATTTTCCAGTCCAGTGGCCACAGCTGAGTTTTCCAAATCTACTGGCATACTGAGTGCAGCACTTTCAGAGCATCATCTTTTAGGATTTGAAAGAGCTCAGCTGGAATTTGATCACCTCTGCTAACTTTGTAGTGATGCTTCTTAAGGCCCACTTGACTTTGCATTCCATGCTGTCTGGCTCTAGGTGAGCGATCACACCATCGTCATTACCTGGGTCATGAAGATCACTTTTGTACAGTTCTTCTGTGTATTCTTGCTACCTCTTCTTAATATCTTTTGCTTCTGTTAGATCCATGCCATTTCTGTCTTTTATTGTGCCCATCTTTACATTAAAAGTTCCCTTGGTATCTCTAATATTCTTGAAGAGATCTCTAGTCTTTCCCATTCTATTACTTTCCTCTATTTCTTTGCAATGATCACTGAGGAAGGTTTTCTCATCTCTCCTTGCTACTCTTTGGAACTCTGCATTCAAATGGATATGTTTTTCCTTTTCTTCTTGGCCTTTCACTTCTCTTCTTTTCATAGCTGTTTGTAAGGCCTCCTCAGACAACCATTTTGCCTTTTTGCCTTTCTTTTTCTTGGGGAAGATGTTGATCACTGCCTCCTGTACAATGTCATGAACATCCATCCATAGTTCTTCAGGCACTCTGTCTATCAGATCTAACCCCTTGAATCCATTTGTCACTTCCACTGTATAGTTGTAAGGGATTTGATTTAGGTCATACCTGAATGGTCTAGTGGTTTTCCTGACTTTCTTCAATTTAAATCTGAATTTGGAAATAAACAGTTCATGATCTGAGCCAGTTAGCTCCTGGTCTTGCTTTTGCTGACTTCTCCATCTTTGGCTGGAAATAATATAATCACTCTGATTTTGGTATTGACCATCTGGTGATGTCCATGTGTAGAATCTTCTCTTGTGTTATTGAAAGAGGTTATTTGCTATAACCAGTGCATTCTCTCAGCAAAACTCTATTAGCCTTTCCCCTGCTTCATTCCATATACCAAGGCCATATTTGCCTATTACTCCAGGTGTTTCTTGACTTCCTACTTTTGCATTTCAGTCCCCTATAATGAAAAGGACATCTTTTTGGGGTATTACTTCTAAAAGGTCTTGTAAGTCTTCATAGAACCGTTCTACTTCAGCTTCTTCGGCGTTACTGGTTGGGGCATAGACTTGGATTACTGTGATATTGAATGGTTTGCCTTGGAAACAAACAGAGATCGTTCTGTCATTTTTGAGATTGCATCCAAGTACTGCATTTCAGACTCTTTTGTTGACCATGATGGCTCCTCCATTTCTTCTAAGGTATTCCTGCCCACAGTAGTAGATATAACAGTCATCTGAGTTAAATTCAACCATTCAAGTCCATTTTACTTTGCTGATTCCTAAAATGTCGAAGTTCACTCTTGCCATCTCCTGTTTGACCACTTCCAATTTGCCTTGATTCATGGGCCTAACATTCCAGGCTCCTATGCAATATTGCTGTTTACAGCATCAAACTTTACTTCCATCACCAGTCACATCCATAACTGAGTGTTGTTTTAGATTTGATTCCATCTCTTCATTCTTTCTGGAGTTGTTCCTCCACCTTCTCCAGTAGCATATTGGGCACCTCCCAACCTGGGAAGTTCATTATTCAGTGTCCTACATTTTTGCCTTTGCATACTGTTCATGGGGTTCTCAAAGCAAGAATACTGAAGTGGTTTGCCATTACCTTCTCCAGTGGATCACGTTTTGTCAGAACTCTCCATAATGACCCGTCCATCTTGGGTGGCCCTAAATGGCATGGCTCATAGTTTCATTGAGTTAGACAAACCTGTGTTCCATGTGATCAGATTGGTTAGTTTTCTGTGATTGTTGTTTTAAGACTGTCTCCCCTCTGATGGAGAAGGATAAGAGGCTTATGGAAGCTTCCAAATGGAAGAGACTGAATGGGGGTCGGGGTGGTCTTGCGATGGGTGGTGCACACAAAGCACGTTTGAGTCCTCTGAGCATCTCTGGCGTGTATGGGGTTTGATTCTAAATGTGATTTTCCCCTTCCTAACATCTTGCTGGGCTTGCTGTGTGATCATTAGTTCCCAGCTTAAAGGAAAAAAAAAAAATGTTTTATGTGACTAAGACTAAGAAATGTAGAGATTTAAAAAAAAAAAAAAAAAGATGTTTGTCCTCTCCTGCTTGAGAATTCCAGACCCCTATCTCTTCCTCAAGAGCCACAAGCCCCTCTCTCCTCCTTGGGAACACTGGACTTCTCATCAACCTGCTTAGGAACTGACTCTCTCTCCTTTTCTTTTTGGAGAATTATGTGGCCAAGGGAAAGGGGCATCATTTTCATTCAATAACTACTTCCTGCTCTTGAGGGGCATCACCTCTAAATTGCTGAGGCAACATTTTCTCCTAACCCTCATATTGAGGGTCTCTGATCCATGGGCCCTAAGTGATAGTTGGAGGAGGCTGTGACACTTGTAGGAGCCTTGACAACCATTTGTAACTTAAAAGCTTTCAGACAGAAACAAATCCAGTTACACAGTTATAGATGCAGGGACAAACAGAAGAACAGAACAATTAGAATTATTACAATTAAGATAGTTTTCCACCATGGGAAGCTTGTTGTTGCTGCTGCTGCTGCTAAGTCGCTTCAGTCGTGTCCGACTCTGTGCAACCCCACAGATGGCAGCCCACCAGGCTTCTCCGTCCATGGGATTTTCCAGGCAAGAGTACTGGAGTGGGGTGCCATTGCCTTCTCCATAGGGAGCTTGTTAGCATTTCCCAAAGTGAGGTGACTAGCGCTTTAAGAGAATCCATAGCCTGAATCATCTTGTTCATGAGTTTAGTAAAGTGAGTGACATTAGTACTCATATCTGATACACATGTACAACATTGGGTATGAATATGGCACAAGTTCATCCTCGTGCAGCCATTAGAATATCTAAGTAGCAGTGTTATTCACTCGGTCAGGTCTGACTCTTTGTGACCACATGAACTATAGCCTGTCAGTGTCCTCTATACGTGGAATTCTCCAGGCAAGAATACTGGAGTAGGTTGACATTCCCTTCACCAGGGGACTCTTCCTAACCCAGGGATTGAACCCGGGTCTCCTGCATTGCAGGCAGATTCTTTACCATATGAGATACCAGGGAAGCCCATTTTGTAAAACCACTTTTCTAATTTGTATTTGTTCAGCGTTAAGGGCTGAAGGTAGTCAGAGCATCAATTTGTAGCATAACATATGTAGTTCCCAGAGAGGGAACAAATATTGCAGCCAGATAATCATACAGTGAAATACATATCTTGCCCAAAGAGTTTCAAGGTATGGCAGGTTAGTAAGCTTCTTGGAAGCTGTCCAGACGAGGTTGGACAAACACCTGAGAAAAGAAAAGATACAAAAGGAAAATGAGAAAATGAAAGAAATACCCATTTGAATGCAGAGTTCCAAGGATTGCAAGGATAGATAAGAAAGCCTTATTCAATGATCAATGCAAAGAAATAGAGGAAAACAATAGAGTGGGGACAAGAGATCTCTTCAAGAAAATTAGAGATACGAAGGGAACATTTCATGCAAAGATTGGCACAATAAAGGACAGAAATGGTTTGGACCTAATAGAAGCAGAAGATATTAAGAAGAGGTGGCAAAGGGTACACAGAAGAACTATACAAAAAAGATCATTACCCAGATAATGACGATGGTGTGATCACTCACCTAAAGCCAGACAGAATGGAATGCAAAGTCAAGTGGGCCTTAGGAAGCATTACTATGAACAAAGCTGGTAGAGGTGATGGAATTCCAGTTGAGCTATTTCAAATCGTAAAAAAAGATACTGTCAAAGTGCTGCATTCAATATGCCAGCAAATTTGGAAAACTCATCAGTGGCCACAAGACTGGAAAAGTCGGTTTTCATTCCAGTCCCAAAGAAATGCTCAAACTACCACACAGTTACACTCATCTCACGCGCTAGCAAAGTAATGCTCAAAATGCTCCAAGCCAGGCTTCAACAGTACATGAACTTCCAGATGTTCAAACTGGATTTAGAAAAGGCAGAGGAACCAGAGACCAAATTAAACATCCGTTGGATCATCGGAACAGCAAGAAAGTTCCAAAAAAACATCTATTTCTGCTTTATTGACTATGTCAAAGCCACCTTTTGTGTGGATCACAACAAACCGTGGAATATTCTTAAAGAGATGGGAATACCAGACCACCTGACTGCCTCCTGAAAAATTTGTATGCAAGTCAAGAAGCATCAGTTAGAACTGGACATGGAACAACAGACTGGTTCCAAATAGGAAAAGGAGTACGTCAAGGCTGTATATTGTCACTCTACTTATTTAACTTATATGCTTATTTAACTTATATGCATCATGCAAAATGCCAGGCTGGAGGAAGCACAATCTGGAATCAAGATTGTCAGGAGAAATATCAATAACTTCAGATATGGAGATGACACCACCCTTATGGCAGATAGCAAAGAAGATGTAAAGAGCTTCTTGATGAAAGTGAAAGAGGAGAGTAAAAAAGTTGGCTTAAAATTCAATATTCAAAAAACTTATATCATTGCATCTGGTCCCATCACTTCATGGAAAATAGATGGGGAATTAATGGAAACAGTGAGAGACTTTATTTTTCTGGGCTCCAAAATCACTGCAGATGGTGACTGCAGCCATGAAATTAGAAGTTGCTTGCTCCTTGGAAGAAAAGTTATGACCAATGTATACAGCATATTAAAAAGAAGAGACATTATTTTGGCAGCAAATGTCCATCTAATCAAAGCTATGGTTTTTCCAGTAGTCACTTATGGATGTGAGAGTTAGACTGTAAAGAAAGCTGAGTGCCGAAGAATTGATGCTTTGGAACTGTGGTGTTGAAGCAGACTCTTGCAAGTCCCTTGGACTACAAGGAGATCCAACCAGTCCATCCTGAAGGAAATCAGTCCTAAATAGTCATTGGAAGGACTGATGTTGAAGCTGAAACTCCAATACTTTGGCCACATGATGTGAAGAATCGACTCATTGGTAAAGACCCTGATGCTGAGAAAGATCAAAGACAGGAGGAGAAGGGGATGACAGAGAAGGAGATGGCTGGATGGCACCACTGACTCAATGGACATGCGTCTGAGTAAGCTCCGGGAGTTGGTGATAGACAAGGAAGCCTGGTGTGCTGCAGTCCATGGGATTGCAAAAAATCAGACACAAATGAGTGACCGAACTGAACTGACTGGAAGCTGTGAATATATGAAGCCATGAGTAAAAGCTAGACCTAGGTTGCATCTCCCTATCCAGCCAGGGGAAGACACACCCATAGGTAAGAACCACATATATAGTAGGTCTCATTTGGAGCAAACCAGCGTCACTGACAGAGAAGGCAATGGCACCCCATTCCAGTACTCTTGCCTGGAAAATCTCATAGATGGAGGACCCTGGTAGGCAACAGTCCATGGGGTTGCTAAGAGTCGGACACGACTGAGTGACTTCACATTCACTTTTCACTTTCATGCATTGGAGAAGGAAATGGCAACCCACTCCAGTATTCTTGCCTGGAGAATCCCAGGGACGGGGGAGCCTGGTGGGCTGCCGTCTATGGGGTCACACAGAGTCGGACAGGACTGAAGGGACTTAGCAGCAGCATCACTGAGGGATCCAGTCCCAGTGATTTCCTGGCCAGGGAAAAGGAGACCCTGAACTGGGACTGGAAAACATAGGAATGATTACATTGCATATTTCTTGGGGAAAAATCCCAATTGTTTCCAATCATTATAATTAAGTTGTTGGCTAACTTCTGGGGATGGCCCTATTTGTTTCTAGACTGTGTGAGTATTAGATAGTAGGCAACACTTTTCATGAGTTAGCCATATTACCTCATCCCATATTTGATAAGCATCAGGTAGGAAACCACTAGATCTAGACCCATTTATCTTCTTATGTGTAGCAAAAGTCATTAAACCAAGTCAAAACATTATCAAAATTGAAAGTTACATTATGTCCATAGTTACATCAGTCCATCTTAGGATTGCTAGATGTCATCAGATCAAGAAGATGCATCACATATGATTGTCATTGGTGAAGGTATTTGCAGAGCTGAAGAAAGTCTTTGCCTTGAAGCAGAGAAATCCACCATGCAAAGCCTTCAAATTGCTAAGGAGGTTGAAAAGCTGAAAGCTGAGTCACATAGTTAGTTCTAAGACTTTAGGATCAATGACAATATCTGTCCACAAAAATGGTCTGTCAACTGATATAATTCCATTTCAGGGAGGGCAGTTCAGGCCCTCATTAAAGTATGGGTAAGACTTTAAACCAACTGAATTGTGTTTCCTGAGTTAACCTAAGCAGATGCCTCTTAATAATGTCATTAGCTTTTTCAACTTTTTCTGAAGATAGGGGTCTCCAGGAACAGTGTAAGTGGTATTCTATTCCTAGAGTTTTTGACACAGCTTGAGTTACCGCAGTTTTAAAGATGGAGCCATTGTCACTCTGAACTTCAGAGTTTAAGATGCCACTTGCATCATGAGAAGTCAGTACAGTAAGATCTTTCCCATCAGTAAATTTATGAGCTTTCAGTTCAGTTCAATTCAGTTCAGTCGCTCAGTCGTGTCCGACTCTTTGCGACCCCATGAATCACAGCACACCAGGCCTCCCTGTCCATTACCAACTCCCGGAGTTCACTCAGACTCATGTCCATCGAGTCAGTGATGCCATCTAGCCATCTCATCCTCTGTCATCCCCTTCTCCTCCTGCCCCCAATCCCTCCCAGCATCAGAGTCTTTTCCAATGAGTCAACTCTTCGCATGAGGTGGCCAAAGTACTGGAGTTTCAGCTTTAGCATCATTCCCTCCAAAGAAATCCCAGGGCTGATCTTCAGAATGGACTGGTTGGATCTCCTTGCAGTCCAAAGGACTCTCAAGAGTCTTCTCCAACACCACAGTTCAAAAGCATCAATTCTTCTGCACTCAGCCTTCTTCATAGTCCAACTCTCACATCCATATATGACCACTGGAAAAACCATAGCCTTGACTAGACAGATCTTTGTTGGCAAAGTAATGTCTCTGCTTTTCAATATGCTATCTAGGTTGCTCATGCCTATGAGTTTTAGGCATTAGTAAAACAATAGTAGCAATTACCCTCAAGCAATGTAGCCATAGCCTTTATTTTCAGTTACAAAGAAACTAAACTCTGATCCTATGGGCAAGCTCAAAGCAGGAGCCTGTTTAAGAGAGCAGTTTGAAGAGTCTTAAAAGCCTTTTGAGTCTCTGGGATCCAAAAAAGCTTGTCGGTTTGGGCCTGCTGAGTTTCACTTATAAGTTTATATAAAGGCCGGACAAATTCCCTATAACCCAGAATCCAAATGTGGCAGTAGCCTGTGATTCCCAAAAATCTTCTCAGTTGTCTTAAGGTCATTGGTAGAGGATGATTTAATATAGGTTTAACTCTAAAAAGCAACCTTGAAATCAATGACAGAAAAAATATTTGGCTCGTTCAGGAATTTCAAACAATAAAGTATAAGGATCAGGCACTTATTTGTATATCTTGAACTAGTCCCCATTTATTATTTGACATTTTTTTACACCCAAAATAGGAGTGTTGCATGGATTGTTATAGGGAATTAATAGCCCTTGTTTCTTTAAATTTTCGATGATAGGTTTTAACCCTTCCTTAACCTCAGGCTTTAATGGCTACCACTTTGGTTGTGAAAATAGGTGAGGGTCATTGAACTTGATAACGACAGAAACATCATTTTGTGCTCTACCCACAGTTTTTTTCACCAACCCACACTCTAGGATTTACATTTTGTTCCTTTAAAATGAGCAGGCTCCATATTCATGAAAACAGAGGCAGGGACCTTGTTCAGTATATCCCTCCCTAGAAGGGGTGAGGGAGACTCTGGCAGGATCAAAAACTCGTGAGCAAACAGCACAGAGTCCCGCTTTAGCTTAAAGGATGACAGAAATAATACCATTTGGCTCATCCAGACAGTCCCATTACGGTAGTGGATTGGGAGGAAAGCGGACCAGGGGCTTCAGTGAGCACAGAGAAAATTGCCCCAGTGTCCAAAGACATCGACTGATTGCCGCCCCCCCCCCCCCCTCCCCCCCCCCCCCGCCACAGTTATTAATACCTTGGGTTCCTCAGGTGTAATTGGGATGGGAGCTTGTGTGGGGACCCCCAGACACTTTCAGTCTCGATTGTCCTGAGAGTCTGACCCCTGGGGCCTACACCTCAGAGGATAGTCTCTTCTCCAGTGTGGTCCTTTGCAGACCATATCTGGAGCCAGGGACAGCTTAGATGCCTGAAGGCAAACCCACTTGAGATGTTCCTCCTTTCCACAGTAGTAACAAGTCCATCCCTTTTCATCTGGGTCCCTCTGGGCTTTTTTCTCAGGCTGTTTCAGAGCAAATCTAACAGCCATTGTTGGGGCTTCAGTCTTTCGCCTGGTTCTTTCTTCCTCCTGTTTTCCTCCTTGTATTCTCTACCATAATATACCATCTGAGCCAGCTGCAACAGTTTTTCTAAAGACTGATTCGGTCCAAACTCCTGTTTTTGTAACTTGTGTCAGATATCTGGAGCCAACTGAGTGAGAAATTTATCATTTAAGATCATTTCTCCCTCTGAACTTTGGGAATCAATGTCAGTAAGCTTGCAGAGAGCCTCCTAAGGTCTACCTAGAAATTTACCAGGAGTTTCCTTCTCTCCCTGTTCTATGTCAGCCAACTTAGCATAGTTTAAAGTCTTAGTGTGTGTTTGCTTGAGTCCTTCAAGAATACATCTTGCAAATTGGTTCTGATCCCACCCTCTTTTAGCCATTTTATATTTCTCATCTGGCTCTGTCATGGGAACTCCTTGACTCTCAGTAGGGAGAAGGGCTATTTCATGTTCCCTCTTTCCCCTTGTCTCACATTCAAGCCATTCATCTTCAAAAATAGTAGCTTCTCCCAAAACTCGAGTTCTTGAGTCAGGAGTCAGCGTCTGTCACAAGACATACATTACATCTCTGCAAGTAATGTCATAAAGTAAAGTTAGTCCTGTAAAGGTTTCTATGTACTTTTTGGATCCTCTGGGTAATCTTGACTGTAATTGGTACTATTTAAATTTCTACTGAGACTGAGGCAACCCCTCCTCGAAGGGTGTCCTGATCCTCAGTATGTTCATTTGGAAGCCCCATACAGGGGAAAGTACAAGAGGGAGCTGTAGTTTTCACACCCAAATCTGCACCCTTAGGATATAAGACTGGCATGTCTCTCAGACAGATAAAGAGCAACACATATGAAACATCAACCCATTTCCCTTGTTTTCTACTGAGCTGATCTAATTAATTGTAGAACAGTATTATAATTAAGAGACCTTTCAACTGGCCAGTATTTTTGGCCTTCCAAAGGATACTGTGGCCATTCATTATCACAGAGAAAGATCAGGCATGTCTTTTTTTAAATTCTGGGGATCAAATTTGTCCCAGTTTTTAAAAAATACTATTTAAAGGAGTGGTTCTGGAAACTGCTAGCTCCCATCTGTAAGACAGAAAAAAGCGTCATCCACAGCCATGGCTTCTTCCCACCAGAGGCGTCCCTCCCTGCTGGGGTGTAGACAGACTTTCCACAGAAGCTTTCCTTCTCTGGTTGGACTTAGTCTGTCCCTTACTGACACAGGGGCCTTACTCATCCTTCCCAGTTCTATCACCGAGGTGGGGTGGAGATGCACCAGGGTAGACCTGATGGCATCCCAGAATGATTTTTCGTTCCTTACCATCAAGACCTTTGTTTGATTTGTCTTTTTCTCTGATGCTGCCCTGGGTGGAGCAGAGTAGCTTTCCTGGAATGTTTCCCAAGGCAGGACTACTCTGAGAAGCATCCATTTTCTGTGTGCCTGAGCACATTTCTGAGTACAGTCCTGACTGCAGTAGACATGGTGAGTCATAAAGGGATGAACAACCACCAAGGTGTCCCTCCTGAGTGTCACCACTCCAGCATATGTGACAGCAAGAGAGATCGTGGAAGGTTGCCCAGCGAAGAAAAAGTGAGTTTTGTCCTCGAGCTACTAGGGCCAATCCTTCAAGTTCATTTCCACAGATTCCACAAAAAGAATATCTGAGGAGTTGAGGCAAAAGCCACTGGAGAGCTTTCTCTGGTCTGCTAAGAACTGGCACTATCAGAGGAGGAAGCCCCCTGTACTTCCAATCTGACCAGATCCTGCAATTCCTGGTCTGTGTCCTCAAAAGCCTCACAGTCACCAGCAATGCTTCTATCTACACAGATCAGAGGTATAGCCGTGACAAAGACCCACTATCAGGTCTCTGGCCCCTGAGGCAGGCAGCCAAGAGAGTGACCCCTGGCCTGAGAGATGTTCTTGAAGTTAGAGCTCTGCCTTGCTTCCACAGTACTCACATAACTTTCGGCTCCTACCATGGCTAGGCACTTCAATACATGGGGTCTAAGTAAAAGTTCATAGTAACGCCATGAATCACAAGTCCACTGAAACTCTATGCAGATTAGGATAGTAGTTCTAATTCATAATACAATTACAAAATGGTCAAAGAGACCAGGAAAAGCTGACCGAAAAATGAAAGTTCAGTCCACACGCTTTGCCCATTTCCGGCCACTCCTGTCACAGGGATGTTGGCTGTCTCTTGGCATTGGCAGGTCGGTATAAACCCCCCAAAAGTCTCCCCTTTTGGGGCCTGCCTTCAGCCACTATGAGGCCTGGTGAAACTGCAGAGCAGGGCTCATCACTTGCTTCGTGCAGGGCATGTCATTCATTCACACAAGCACACCTTATAGCTAGTAAAGTAAAGCAGAAAATGTGTATATTGAGAAAGCAGAGAGGCTAGAGCTCTGAATGTTCTTACCTTGTCCTGAAGATCCCAGACGACCCCCAAGAAGATCGCTTATGGTGAAACTGGATTCTTGATCTCCAAAGAAGATTTAGCTTCAGGACCAGGGACCAGGCTTGATCACTCAAGAATTTTGTGTAGCAGAGCTTTATTAAAGTATGAAAAGGGACAGAGGAACTTCTGCCACAGACATCAGAAGGGGATAGAGAGCGGCCCCCTCTCTAGTCTTAGCAAGGAAATTATATACTTTTTTAAATTGGTTATTACAATAAATCAAAAGAATATCTCAAGGTTGTAAAGATCTTACTAGACCCACTCCCATAATTTACATTTTAAGATGACAGAATTAGAACTAACAGTAGAAAGATCTTACCAGACTCACTCCCATAAGATACATTTTAAGATAACAGGATTCAGTTCAGTTCAGTCACTCAGTTGTGTCCAATTCTTTGCAACCCCATGAACCATAGCATGCCAGGCCTCCCTGTCCATCACCAACTCCCAAAGATAACAGGATTAGTCAGAAGGTTTTCAGGAAGGAGAAACTGTCCTCAAGCAGGACATATTGTTGTTGTATAATTCTTAGTACAGAGTTTGAATTGAGTTGTTGCTGTGTAATCATTAGTTCTGGACTTAAAGAAAAAAAGCCCAGATTTTGTGACTAAGATTAAGGAATGTCGAGAAAAAAAAAAAAAAAGATGTTTGTTCTTTCCTCCTCTTTGAGAGCCCCACATTTCTCTCTCCTCCTTGGGGATCCCAGACTTCTTATCAACTTGCCTAGGAATTGACTCTCTCATTAGTTAATCCTGATTTGTTTCTATAAAACAATAACTTTCAACCTTATATTGGGCAAAGCTCTTTTAAATATCAAGACATTAATCTTGAGCTTGGGTTTTGAAAACTATTTTCTGTTTCAAATGAGCTGTTTTATTCTGTGTGAAATAATTTTCTTTCTAGAAAACTGTGAACAATTTTCCTGTCTTCATAAGTAAAACAAAATAATGCAGAGGAAAAGAACTGATTTTACTTTTAACCTACGACAGTCCTATTTTTTTCTTAAAATGATTAAACTCTTTTATATTTCATGTCTACTATTTATGTTAAACACATATTTCATAGTCCCAGTGTCCATTTAATGTTTGCTGATATGCATTTACTACCAATTAAAAATAGTTATTTCATTACATGCATCTATACCACACTTAAAAGAGACATCTATGGTCTCAAATTTCTGAAATCCAAGGTCTAACCTTTAACCACAATGAAATACATCAAATTTACAAATGCACTGGCATAATAGATAAAAGTGGCTTAGATATATCAAAAGATTACCCAGTAGTGCCACATGGTAAACCACTGATTTATTATAACCTGTTCCCAGGAGAGGATTTGGGTTTTGAAATAATCATGATTCTAGGAAACATTTATTGGGGAGTTAATATGTTTTAAGTACTGTATTCTGTACTTTATTATCACACTTAAGCTCCAAACAACTCTATAATAAAGAAAAAATTATCTCTGTTTTACAAAAGAAGACAATTATTCTGCCTACAGTTCAGTTCAGTTGCTCAGTTGCCCGACTCTGCGACCCCATGGACTGCAGCACACCAGGCTTCCCTGTCCATCACCAACTCCCAGAGATTACTCAAATTCATGTCCATTGAGTCGATTCTGTCTACAGTGTCATAATTAATAACTGAGCTAGTTGCAAACCAGATCACTGGATTCTAAGGCATATGGCCTTAAAAAGGCTGTATAGAGAAAATAGCCTTGGAAGAATGGTCACTGAGGGAGATAATTGCTTATGATGACTGCACTCTAAAATGGTTTTAAACATCCCACCATTGAGAAGTTCTTTGTCTTCTTTGTATACGCCACAAGGAATATAACACTATAAACTTCTCTTTGCTTTTTTAAAAATGATTGCCCAGCACGTGGAAAGTTTTCAGAAGTCATGAGGAGGAAATGAACTAGCTCAAAATCCCTCATCAGCTTCTCACAGAAGGCAGATTCTTTTGTACAAATGCATTTTGCTGTAAACAGTTCCATTATTAGCTGCTATCCCTTCCCAGCAGGTAGAATGTGACACAACAATAAATGTCTATTCCCCATGTAACTTCTGATGAAACAATGAATAACATTGTTCAAAAGGCCAATTATTTTCTACTTCTTAACTGTTTGGATGGAAATAGGTGACATGATGTCTATTATATCTAGGGATATAATAATCATTTAAATCTTGATTGGAAAGGTTCTATTCTAAATTTTAGACCTCTGTGGAACTACAGAGATTAAATTGCCCAATTTTGCTTAACTTGTAGGTGAAAAAAATCAGGCTCAGAAAACTTCTGTCTTTTTAGGGTCACACAAGTAATTATTGACAATTCTGAGAATAAAACACAGTTGTCTTGAGTACATTTCTGAGGCTGAACTGAGGTACCAGTTTAGATATTTATTTTTGGGACATATGTTGTTGCTGTTGTTCAGTCACCAAGTCATGTCCAGCTCTTTGAGACCCTATGGACTACAGCATACCAGGCTTCCCTGTCCCTCACCATCTCTTGGAGTTTGCCCAAGCTCGTGTCCATTGATCAGTGATACTATCCAACCATCTCATCCTCTGTCACCCTCTTCTCCTTCTGCCTTCAATCTTTCCCAGCATCAGTCTTTTCCAATGAGTTGGCTATTTGCATAAGTTTGGACATATATTTAAAATTTAATTATTTTTTTCTCTTAATCTCAAAGTTACATTCTTTGCTACTTCTAACAAATCTTTACCATCCTGGATCCCATTCTTTTTCACTTCATTTATCACTTACATATGCTTAAATGAAAGGGTATATAATCATCTAGATTTTGTTGTTTGTTTTTCAAAACTTAAATGTAAGATCTTTAAAGACAAAAGCTTTATTTCTGGTAGGATGACCAATCACACTGGTTTCCCTGGGACTGAGTTTTCTGGATGTGGGGGTTTTAGGGCTAAAATTGGGGATATCCTGGAAAAATGGGGTTGGGTTTGTCATCCTATCAGGGCTTCTGCATATAGTTTTATAAGTCATTCGTCTTGCTCTTCCAAGGAGTATCATTAACATCAGAAATAACCAGAAATTTAATTATTACTGATGTATTCTGGATCTTAGCAATGTGGCATTATTTTCAAGGAGTTGCTGTTTGAATTGGGATGGTGATGTTTCTATCCTCATCCTTAAAGGACACTGTATATGTACCATAGACACTCAATTAACAATTGTTGCCTGATACCCCTGTTAAAATTATAGCAGAAAGGGAATAATGTTTAGTTATGGTTTGTCTATGCGTTTCTCAGTCTCAAATTTGGGGCAAAATAATTTCTTGTTAAGTGGGGAAGCTATAATATGCATTGTAAGATCACACATATATACTCAGAAATATACATGTATAACCCATACTATGCATATATATATTCATATTTTTGTATGTATAATAAGCTAGGAATTCATGATCATATTGGTACCATATATGCATGCATATTGTCTTAAATGCTATTATTTTATTTTATTATTTGACTCAAGATTGTCTAATAAAGGCAACAGGAAAAAGTAAATAGAAAACAAGGATCAACAAAAATTTTCTTGGCTTCAGGAAACAGACAGCAAATCTCTTCAGTATAAAAATAGAATCCCTTAAAAAAATGTCTTTTAGATTAATCGCAGCAAAGTGACCATCACTATAATGAGTGAGGCTTGGCAGAACTATCTTTAACTCCATTCCCCACTGTGACAGACAACAAACCATATACTTAGTACCTGCTTGCATTGTTGAGATGAAATTTGTCATGTCACTTCCTATATAGCCCGTGATTGTGTTTGTGGTTTGGGGTGGCTCTACAAAGTCTTCATAGAATTGCAGTTATCAGCTATTCACTGCTATCACCAACCACAAAATTACTATTTTTTTTTTTTGCAATCATCCACTTCCAATAGTTCTTCCCAGACCCGACAATGACTAGTTTAGGCATTTGGTAATTTTCTTTGGACCTCAACATTCACTTTGCTAACAACCAGACTTCTTTTTTCATTGTTATGAGGAATACCTTTACAAAAGCCTTTTTAATGTGTTTTTATAGAGGCTATTTTGTGGCTTTGTTAGCTGTTCCTCTTGATCTGTTGATCAAAATCACCCCGACAAGCCTGTGATAGAATATTTTGCTTCAATTTCTCCTGACTTATACTTTACCTCCTAGTCTACACACTCAAACTCTTTAGTCACTACAGTATTCTTAAACCAGTTCAGCTGCAAACATTGAAATTATGTTTGCCTCTTCTTTCAAAAATTCCTTAAAATGTATCTGGGGAAGGTACAAAACTTTATGCTTTTATGAATATTTATGTATAACTTAGAATTTGTCATAAGCCTCCATTTTTACAAGGAAGGAAATATTTTATCTGAGGACCAATAGGTTTTCCTACACAAATGAAAAATGATGAAATCATTTTTTCTTTTTACTCTCTTGTTTGCTTCAGACTTCTCTTACTAAACAGGCCAATCATATATCATATTAGCACATATTGCTTCCCTAGGAAGCAAAAGTAAACCTTCTATAGAGAAAGGTAAGATAATACAAAATATAGTATTATCTCTATAATTGTCATACATAATGTTATGACCACTTACTTATAAATTATCACTCATAAAAAAAAAAGAACAAAATGCAAAAGAAATTGTGTCCGACTCTGTGCAACCCCAGAGACTGCAGCCCACCAGGCTCCCCCATCCCTGGGATTCTCCAGGCAGGAACACTGAAGTGGGTTGCCATTTCCTTCTCCAATTCATGAAAGTGAAAAGTGAAAGTGAAGTCACTCAGTCATGTCCGACTCCTAGTGACCCCATGGACTGCAGACTACCAGGCTCCTTCATCCATGGGATTTTCCAAGCAAGAGTACTGGAGTGGGTTGCCATTGCCTTCTCCGAGAAACTGAACTTCAGATAATTATATATTGATATTAAACAAAATTTAAAAATAAATGTGACCAATGTTTTCAAGAAAACAAAGAGATAAAATGTAGAATTCTAGAAGATAAGTCAATAAAATAGAATCAAGTACAAATTCCAGTATTAAAATGTAAGTTTATTGATTTTAGCATGCTCAGTCACTCAGCTGTGTCTGCCTCTTTGCAACACCATGGACTGTAACCCTCCAGGCTCCTCTGTCCATGGAATTCTCCAGACAAGAATATTGGAGTGGGTTGCCATTTCCTACTCCAGTGGATCTTCCAGACCCAGGGATTGAACCACTGTCTCCTGCATTGCAGGGGGATTCTTTACCACTAGTGCCACCTGAGAAGTCCCATTTATATTAAGAATGCAAATAATTAAGAATGCAGGCTCAGGCTGTTCAGGTAAATCTGAGGATTCAAGGTTTTCAAATGAGCCTATCAATGTATCTCCATCCCAAGTTTAACAGCCCCACTTCCACCCTATGAGGGCCCTAAAATTCACATAATAAAATTATTTAGCTTTAGAATTCATCCTTCCTTGAATTTTTCCTGCTTGTAAAATTAAGTTCCTTGCCTGACCTTTAACTATTTGTGACCACTGGCTGTGTATAATAAGGATCTATTTAAAAGCTCCCTACAAGGCTTTTTGAATTTTTCTTCTTTACTTTAAAATATCGATTAACACACCTAAACTTGTAATTTTCTCTCTTCAGTGACTTAGTCATTTCAACTCCATTGTCTTTGTAATTAGCGTGTTTTCTATACCTCTCAATTGTCCAAGACTTGTAGCAGCTAGTGAATTTCATTCCATTTGCATCTCTAGAATTGCATCTGCACAATTTGCTTCTTAGAACAACTTCCTTTAAATCTTTAGAGGAAAGAGTTTGAGGAAGGGTTTTTTTTCACTTGTTTATTGAGGAGGAAGAAGAATGAGAAAAGTGAGACTGCATAGAGGCCAAAAGCAAAGATAGAATGTGATCGCTGGTGGAAACCAGCCTTAACCTGATCTCACTAGGACTATATGAAACATAGATGCACATCAAATTGGCCTCCCGTGAGGCAAGAGGTATAGCTACTGGTACCAGTGTGTCAGTTAATCATGGGCTAATGGTCAAAAATGGGGGGCGGGGTGGTGGACAGAACTTCCCTGGGTAGGTGACTTCAATCAGCCAAAGTGAGTTCATGGACAAGTAAAGAAGCTGTGACCCATGGAAACGCAGATTAGCTGATTGGATATATTGGTCCAGGGTGTCCAGAGAAACTGAACCAATAAGGGATATGATAGATACTAATATATCTATATTTATCTGCATATCTCTATATATATTGATACAGAGAGATTGGGATTTATTACGAGAAATTTACTCACATAATCATGCAATTGTAGAGACTAAGTCTTAAGATCCATCTACAGTCAACAAGCTGGGGACCCAGGAAAGCCAATGATGTAAGTTCCAGTCCCAAACCTGGCTGGCTTGAAACCCAAGAAGTGCTGATTTTTTGTGTTTGGTGATTTATGAAATAAATGATTTGTGTAATCCTTTGCTATGCTTCATTAAAAATACCATTTAAAAAGAATACAGCTTGACAAGTTGACAAACAATTATATTTCATTGTTTGTTGGGCTCTGGTTATTAAAATTAGTGCAAGAATCTGGGAAGTTTACATGGTATCCAAAAAATGGTTTAAGTCCTTGCCTTTGCTTCATGTTAGAGACTCAACCTTTTCTCCATCTGCTAATCTGGCAGCTTTTGAGTTTTATCCTATGTTATCTGTTGGTCAGCAACCTGTTAGAACCACTCACAAATGGCTCTCTTCTCCCTTATCATTGTTTACGGAGCCCCATCTCTTCGTATAAAATTCCCAGTGGCAAATAAGAGTCACGAATAATCTCTCTAAATACTTGTCTGTAAATAAGAGATAGGTCTCATTTTCTTTCCTGTCACTTTTTGCCATTTTGTTTCCTCTTTTCCTTCTGAGTGAAGTGACTTGTCCAGTGAAGTGACTGACTGAACACACTGTTATTATCAAGTTCTCTTCCTCCCGTCTTTCTAGAGATTCCCCAAATAAAGTATAAATAAATACAATTTCTGTAGCATTTTCTATTTTCAATCCTTCACTCCATAGCTTACTGAAATATTTTAAGTGATTAAGAGATCACTGAAGGCTAACTATATCTTAGAAAACAGAAGGACAAAATATCTTTTTTTCAAATTCTCCACAATTAATGTAAAATAAAAAAATACATATTTTAACCCACCACAATAAAAAGGTGACTTGCCATCATTTGAAATATTAAAGACTATAAGTCAATCTTTCAGTGGTTTCTGTGAAAGTGACCATTTCTCCATGAATAGTCCCAATAACCTGTCTTTTATAATGTGAGCCCACTCACCCTGTCACCATTGGTTGGACTCAAATTGGGAAAATCAGATATACTTCTGTGGTTTCATAACTAGACCCAAGCAATTTAATTTACTTGAAGAGTTGTCTTGGCTGATTTATAAAGTTGGGAGCTACAGAGTGGCCATTACTAGCCTGATACTTAAAAGAAGGAGTAGAAAAATCTATTCTTACTAAACAAAACAAACAGTGAAAGAGGTATATAGAAAAGAGAAAGTAGGCTGATGCAGATTCTAATTCCAATTTTTTCCTGAAAGCCAGCTGTGACGTGAACTGTGGTTGTCTATAGGTGCACTGGATACTTATAAATTCTATCCTTTGGTTTCAATGTGCCCACATGGTTTTTCTCTTATATGGGGCCAAAGAGTTCCAAATTATGTCAACTAATATCAAATGGTAACATCATTTATTTTAGTTAGTAAAACATATATGTATATGAAATATTGTCCATAGAAAGCTACTATAAAAATGTGGTTATGGACATGTACAGCTACTATTTAGATCTCCTAAATACTAGATATCAATTACTTGTGTGAAATAAAATGGCAAAACCCACACATCGGATAACAGAAGTTATCAAAATAAACTTTAATGAACTGGGTATGTTCCAAAATACAAATGTATGGTGATTCCACCCTGTTCAAAAAGAGCAGAGCTCATTGCAGTTGAACAAAGGTGATGTTATTTGCTCTCTGAAATGAGGGAATGAGCAAGGCATGAAATGGGGGTGGGGGCGGTATGAGAAGTCTCATTAAGAGTGTTGGGACTTTTTTACAGGATTTGAACTTTTTTTAAGTGATTTGAAGAGAGTGCAAGAAAACATAGTCTTCTTCTGGATTAGATATTGCCGGAAAAAGAAAAGGTGATTGTATGATTGATTATCTTAGTAATTTTGTCTAGAAGTTGAGAAGGAGCGAAAAGTGTTAATTCTAACAAAAGTAGCACTCACTTGTGTTAGCTGGGAGGGAGATGTTTGGTCACTGTTGTCTGACAATATTATTATTTTTATCATTATTGAGATAATTATGGATTGCTTTTCTTTTGGCTTGGCCTCATCTTGGTAGTACTGTATCAAGAGTATCAGAGTAGCATTGTCTGATATTATTTTATTGTTCCACAAGGAAACACCATACATACCTCAGCAGTCTTCAGGGTCTGTTCTGATTTTCCCTGCTCAAAGCCAAAACACGATTTGGCTGAGTGAAGGAAACCCATATCCTAATTAATAACACTAATGCACTCAGATTAAGAAAAGTTTGTTTTCTATTTCCTTCCATATAGCTGGCTAAATAAATTGACAGGACCTCTACCTCCTTACTAGCAGATACTAGATACACAATAAACACATTTTTAAAAACATACCTGATCTCACAGAAAATAAAAGGAAAGAGCAACAGCAATATAATACACACAATGGGCTTATACCAATCAGTGAGTATGGCCAAGTGGGCTTCCCTATAATATCCATTTTCTCATTTTATAGTAACAGAAACCCAAGTGTTTGGTTAGACACAGGTCAAAGTGACCATTACTCAGGTGTTTTCAAGATAAATACAGACTACATAACTAAGTTTGATTAGTGAATTATAAAAACAGTGCCTTCAGTCAAGTCTAGGAGTCTTTAAGAGATACCATATTGTGTTCCTTGATCCCTTCTACTGTTTGGCCTTCTTTTTGCTACATAGTTTGCAAAACAAAGCACCCGGGGACCTAAGCTAAAGATCAGGTGTGCAAATGGACAGAAGAAGCAGGGTCTCTGAGACACTGGAGAGCAATGTCTCCAGTACCTGGACATATACATGATAAAATATAAACTTCTATCTTATTTCTGTCACTGCTACTTCAGGATTTTTTTGTTCTGCAGCTGAACCTAATATTAATTGATACAGTGAATACACGAGTCATTGGTACAAGTGACTATACAAACACCAATACCTAGAAACTAAACCTGGGGCTTTCTCTAAGTCTGGGAAGGTGAACCTGAGCTTCTGTATTGTTAAGACTATAAGCAGAAGTCATAGATGAGTAGAAGCCTAGATCACCTAACTCTTACAACAAGCAAATATTATATTCAATAGAAAAAAGCAGCATCTGTTTAGACTCTCTGAATTATTTAGTATTATTATTGCTATTCTTTATTAGGAGGAGAAGAAGTATTTTCAAACTGTCCTAATATCAGCAAGGAAAACTTAAAGCTCATGTATTTGGAGGGGGGAACTATTATCTTACTGAAAAATCACCATAAATTAGCTATTTTCCATTCTGCTTTATAGATCAACCTCTTCCTAGAAACTGAAGAACCCAAGAAACTAAACTTGTAAATATGAAAACCTGAATTTAGAATATGAGGAATTCCCAGAATGTTCTGGATATTTTAAGAAGTAATGAGGAAAGTTATATGAGAGGAAAGGAGAGAGAATGAAAGTTGCTATTTATCAAGCACATGCTCTGTCAAGCACCCAGTTAAACAACTTCCGTATTTCGTTGTTTGTTTGTTTGTTTGTTTTATTTTATTTTTAAACTTTACATAATTGTATTAGTTTTGCCAAATATCAAAATGAATCCGCCACAGGTATACATGTGTTCCCCATCCTGAACCCTCCTCCCTCCTCCCTCCCCATACCATCCCTCTGGGTCATCCCAGTGCACTAGCCCCAAGCATCCAGTATCGTGCATCGAACCTGGACTGGCAACTCGTTTCTTACATATTTTACATGTTTCAATGTCATTCTCCCAAATCTTCCCACCCTCTCCCTCTCCCACAGAGTCCATAAGACTGTTCTATACATCAGTGTCTCTTTTGCTGTCTCATACACCGGGTTATTGTTTTTTAAGTTGTCTTTTATAAACTGTCTTCTTCCTTCATCTTAGCTAGAGTCATACATTTGCTTTTCTCTTGCCTCTACTTAATACTGACTTGGGTAATATCTGATTTCCCTTCTTAGATCTATAGCTGAACAGTGTATGGACATGCTTTGCTCTTCCTGTAGTTCTCATTTATATGACATGTTCATCCAGTGAGGACGCTTGTATTCAAGTGATGTCTTTTAATTCAAAGCCTAGTTTTCAAATATGTTTCCTTATTAAAGAATCTGGAATTTATAACTCCCCCCACCCACACATGCACTGACAATGAGAGTAGAATAAGTTATGACCCAACATACCCTGATTTCCTTATATTAAGGACACGCTCCAGCATGCCCTCCAGGGCATGGTAAGCATCTTCCTCCTTTTGTCATCATTTGCTGTTGTTGTTGTTTCTCTCTCTGAAGGGACAAAGATAAGAAAAGGTGTTTTATATGTATATCTTGCTCAGTTGCTTCAGCTATGTCCAACTTCTTTTGACCCTATGGACTGTAGCCCACCAAGCTCATCTGTCCATGGGATTCTCCAGGCAATAACACTGGAGTAGGTTGCCATTTCCTTCTCCAGGGGATTTTCCTGACCCAGGGATCAAACCTGTGCTTCCTGCAATTCCTTCATTACAGGCGGATTTGTTACCTCTGAGCCACTGGGGAAGCCTGTTTTATATGTATATTTTTTTATATTTATTTTTATGTATTTATTTGGCTGCACCTAGTCTTAGTCGTATCTAAATCTCAGATATGCAGATGACACCACCCTTATGGCAGAAAACAAAGAACTAAGGAGTTTCTTGATGAAACTACAAGAGGAAAGTGAAAAAGTTGACTTAAAACTCAGCATCATGGCATCGAGTCCCATTACTTCATGGCAAATAGATTGGGAAACAATGGAAACAGTGACAGACTTTATTTTTGGGGGGCTCCGAAGTCACTGTAGTGACTGCAGTCATGAAATTAAAAGACACTTGCTCCTTGGAAGAAAAGTTATGACCAAACTAGACAGCATATTTAAAAAGCAGAGGCATTATTTTGCCAACAAAGGTCCATCTAGTCAAACCTATGGTTTTTCCAGTAGTCGTTTATGGATGTGAGAGTTGAACTATAAAGAAAGCTGAGTGCCGAAGAATTGATGCTTTTGAACTGTGGTATTGGAGAAGACTCTTGAGAGTCCCTTGGACTACAAGGATATCCAACTAGTCAATCCTAAAGGAAATCAGTCCTGAATATTCCTTTTAAGGACTGATGCTGAAGCTGAAACTCCAATACTTTGGCCACCTGATGTGAAGAACTGACTCACTAGAAAAGATCCTGATGCTGGGAAAGATCGAAGGCAAGAGGAGAAAGGGACGACAGAGGATGAGATGTTCAGATGGTATCACCAACTCGGTGGACTTGAGTTTGAGCAATTTCTGGGGTTTGTTGATGGATAGGGAAGCCTGGAGTGCTGCAGTCCATGGGGTCGCAAAGAGTTGGTCATGACTAAGTGACTGAACTGCACTGCACTTAGTCTTACTTGTGGCAGGTGGGATTTTTGATCTTTGCTCCAGCAGGTGAGCTCTTAGTTGTGGCATGTGGGATCTAGTTTCCTGACCAGAGATAGAATCTAGGCCCCCTGCATTGGGAGTGCCGAGTCCAAGCCTTTGTGCCAGGCCACATTTGTATCTTCAAATAAGATGCATCCCTTAGATGTATCTTCAAATATAACCAGAAATAATTTTCCAGTTAAGAACATCTAAAAATTGGTGTATGAGAGTGTTGGATGAGAGAAGAAAACTTTTTTTTTTTTTTAATGCTTGACTGACTTTTCAGGAACTTAAAGGAAACTTTCAGAGTATGAGATAAAGGGATTTCAGAGAAGCCAGAGAGCGCTAAGGCCAGCTTTTATCCCAGAGTCAGGTAGCCTTGGTGATAAGGGAAGTTAGATTATAGATTTCTCAGAAAAAGCCAGCCTCCTCAGTAGGTAAATTAGGAAAAACTCACCATGTAGAGGCAGAGTGATAGAAGAGATCAATGCCTGTTTCAACCTTAGCTAGAGGGGAGACATAATAGGAAAAGCTATCGGGGACAATCTCTAATCACACACCTTCAGTTCATATGACCTATCTGTTTGAAAAATCTGCTGAAAATGTATTTTAAGGATGTCTAAGGGCTTCCCTGGTGGCTCAGACAGTAAAGAATTGCCTGCAATGCAGGAGACCTGGGTTCAATCCCTGGATTGGGAAAATCCCTGAAAGAGGGGATGATTTCCCACTCCAATATTCTTGCTTGAAGAATTCCATGGACAGAGGAGCCTGGAGGGCTACAACCCATGGGGCAAAGAGGCAGACACAACTGAGGGACTAGCAGATTTGTTCAACATTTGTAGTGCGAAATACCTGCAACAGAAGAAAAGGAAATTCCTTTCTGGAGCAATGTCTGTTATAATCATGCAATTAAAAAAAAAATCACCAGACATGGAACCTTTCCTACCTTAGAAATACTCATGAGCCAAAGATAGTGTGACCCCATGGACTATAGCCTACCAGGCCCCTCTCTCCATAGGATTCTCCAGGCAAGAACACTGAAGTGGGTTGCCATTTCCTATTCCAGGAGATCTTCCTGGCCCAGGGATCCAAACTGCATCTCCTGCACCTCCTGCTTTGACAAGCAGGTTCTTTACAACTGTGCCACCTGGGAAAACCCAAACTATCTATAGATTTCTTATAATGTCTGATACAATGTAAATGCTTATGCAAATAGTTGTGTATGTGGCAAATTCAAGTTTTGCTTTTCATAAATTTCTAAAGTATTTTTTAATATTTTTGATCTGCCATTGGTTGAATCCACAGATGTGGAACCTGCATATATAGAGGGCTGACTGTATTTTTGTCATTTGGATTATTTATTATCAGAATATATTAGACTGAGGAGTAAAATAATTGATGCATTTAAGTTTTATCATTCTATAAATTCATGTTTTCAGGGCAATTTTTCTGCAAACATAATATTCAATCACTTTCATTCATTTCTCCTCATTTAATATTTAGCTCACTAACAAAAATGTAAGTATAGAACTGTTTCTCCCACCAACATCTTCCATGAGCTGTACTAAATTCGGATGATATTCATCCCTTTATGATGCATGGAGTTTTTACTAATATCTACCAAATGTTGTACATCTGCTAGTAGAAACATAAGGCCTTGAGAGGGGTGAAATGCATGATCTCTAGCACCTGTTACCACATTATAAGATAAAATAAATTGTGGAAACATGTTTGAAACTATAAAAGAATCAGTATTATTTTGTAGTAGACTTTGATGGCTCAGACAGTAAAGCATCTGTCTACAATGTGAGAGACCTGGGTTCGATCCCTGGGTTGGGAAGATTCCCTGGAGAATGAAGTGGCAACCCACTCCAGTACTCTTGCCTTGAAAATCCCATGGATGGAGGAGCATGGTGCAGGCTACTATCCATGGGGTCCCAAAGAGTCGGGCATGACTGAGTGACTTCACTTTGTTTTATAGTTTTATAGAGTGAGTTGCTCATTGACACCATTTTTAAGGAGAAATATATAATAGGTATATTTACCTAGAATTTTTGTTAAATGAAACATAAAAGACAAAACATTTGCAAATGGTAATTTTGTATTAGAATTCTAGAATAGTCAATCCTACTGATAATGAATTGTTTTATAATAAAACTCTATGACTCTATTTTCAAAAATACTGTGTGTAGATTATATGAATGGCTTTTAAGAATATACATTATCAGGCACCTCGAAAAAAATAACCTAAATTTGGAAGTCTAAAAGAAAAATATACTATGAAACATTTTATTATCAATCCCCAATTATCTCATAGAAAAAAATTTCAGGAATATTCTATATTTTTCTACCATTTACAGTGAACTGCATTTAATATTGCTATGTGCATGTCCATTTGAAAGTATGTAGGTACATTTTTTCAAAATTCTGCTAATACTTCATTGATTAAGATCAACTTTTATTAAAGGATTTCAAGTATATGTGATTGATGTGACTTCCTCTGGTCTTACATATTTACATTTCTCTATTCTTTTTAATTTGCTTAATTTTTGGTTGAAAACACTTATTCTCACACAGTTTTTCTTCTTCCCACATTTAACAAATACAAAAATTATTTTGCTACTTTGGGAAATTGAAAGTTTCTTATGTATCTTTTGAGCAGAGACTCTTGGATTAGCTGCACTGACTTAGCCATTCAATCAGGTTGCTAGCCTTTAAATCAGTAGACTGGGTAGAGAAAAGTGCCATCTGCGGTATACTCTGTTGAGGAGCTGAGTAGAACAAAAATGCAAAGGAAGGGAAAATTACCATTTTTTCTCTCTGTTTCACCAATAAACTGGCCACTAGGCTTTCCCCTGCCCTCAAACTGGGACTTTTGCCATCAGTCAGCACTCCCAGAGGATTTTTGAATTGAACGAGAGCTTTATTAACTGCCAAAAGACTTACAGCCTTTTGTCAATTAATAATTCTCTCTTTGTTCTTAATACAGTACAAATTTCCTTCTAGAACTTATTATGATCTTTATTGAAGAAGGGAATGGCAACTCACTCCAGTACTCTTGCCTGGAGAATCCCATGGACAGAGAAGCCTAGTGGGCTACAGTCCATGAGGTTGCAAAGAGTTAGACATGACTAAGTGACTGAGCACATGATCATTATAATTAGTTACGCTTCACTTTTTCCTGATTCGTGTTCTACGACATACATATCAGAACTGACCAGTTGTATATATTAAATATATAGTTATGTGATGGTCGCTGATTGGCTGAATCACTGGATGAATTAAATGATTAGATTGTTGTTGTTCAGTTGCTAACTGAACATGTCTGACTCTGTGATCCCATGGACTGCAGCACGACAGGCTTCCTTGTCCTTCACTATCTCCTGAAGTTTGCTCAAACTCATGTCCATTGAGCTGGTGATGCCATCCAACCATTTAATCCTCTATTGCCCCCTTCTCCTCCCACCCTCAATCTTTCCCAGCATCACAGTCTTTTCCAATGAGTTGGCTCTTCTCATCAGGTGGCCAAAGTGTTGGAGCTTCAGCTTCAGGATCAGTCCTTCCAATGAATATTAAGGGTTGATTTCCTTTAGGATTGATTGGTTTGATCTCCTTGCTATCCAAGGGACTTTTAAGAGTGTTCTCCAGTGCCACAGTTCAAAAGCATCAATTCTTTGGTACTCAACCTTCTTTACGTTCCAACTCTCACATCCGTATTTGATTAATGGAAAAACCATAGCTTTTCCTATACAGATCTTTGTTGGCAAAATGATGTCCCTGCCTTTTAATATGCTATCTAATTTTGTCATAACTTTTATCTCTGTGAATGTCTGAGGGTCTCCTGCAGATGTGTAGGATGGCAGTGGCCTGCTTCAAGGACAGAGGGGCTGGAAGCAGCAGTCCTGGGAAGGGCTTGTTGGCATAAGTCCTGTTAGAGGTCTGCAGTAACCTTATCATAGAGCCTGTAGACTCGAGGACTGGGTTGCCTCAGGCCAAACGACTAACAGAGAGGAAGCACTGCACCACCCATCAGCAGAAAATTGTATTAAAGGTATACTGAGCATGGTCCTGCCCACCAGGGCAAAACCCAGTTTTCCCCAACACCAGTCCCTCCCATCAGGAAGCTTGCCTCTTATACTCATCCATCAGAGGGCAGACAGAAGAAGCAAGAACTATATCACACAGACTCCAAAGAAAGCTAACCAGTATAATCACATGAGCACAGCCTTGTATAACTCAATGAAGCTATGAGCTATGCTGTGCAGGGCCACCTGAGACAGATGGGACATGGTGGGGAGTTCTGACAACATGTGGTCCACTGTAAAAAGGAATGGCAAACCACTTTAGTATTCTTGCCTTGAGAACCCCATGAACAGCATGAATAATGTTTAGACAGCCAATAAATAAATGAAGTAAAATTTTTCCTGGGGTCATCTTCCTATCAGCTGTTACTGCTTATAACTCTTTGAAGATATGAACAGTTTATTATCTGCAAAGTGTGACAAACACATATTTGGCAGATAAAAGGTCTCGTTGCTCCAGCACCCTTAAATGCCTTTTTTCCCCAAGTTTTACTCCTATAATGTTTGTTTAGGAGAAGACATGGCATAATCATCAAGGAATCAAATTTTACACAGAGATGAGAAGACAATGCTTATGAATTTAAAAAAGCTCACTATGCTATGTGGATTAGAGAAGATAAATTTGATAATTATGTGATGAAATTTCTTAGCAAATCAAATGTGATTCTTAATTAAATTCATATATAAACTTTGTGTTTAAAAATATTTTCATACTGATACAAGTCTTGTATTTCTTTATATATTCTGCACTATACTTAATGCAATGCAAGAAACTCAATATGTAAAATATTGTGTAATTGCTGCTGCTGCTAAGTCATTTCAGTCGTGTCCGACTCTGTGCGACCCCATAGACGGCATCTCACCAGGCTCCCCCATCCCTGGGATTCTCCAGGCAAGAACACTGGAGTGGGTTGCCATTTCCTTCTCCAATGCATGAAAGTGAAAAGTGAAAGTGAAGTCACTCAGTTGTGTCCGACTCTTAGTGACCCCATGGACTGCAGCCTACCAGGCTTCTCCGTCCATAGGATTTTCCAGGCAAGAGTACTGGAGTGGGGTGCCATTGCTAATCGAGCTCTCATTTCAGAATTAATCAAACTAAAATACATTTCTGGGATTTGAGGATGTTGTTATTGTTAAATTGCTAATGAGAATTTGGTTGGAAATGAGTGAGTAGTGAGAATATCTTCTAAATCACTTATACAACCATCTTCATTATAAACTCTTAGTGTACAATTGAATAGAGTCTTTTCATAAGTTCTAAAATGTTTTGTAAATTAATTTCAATTTTTTAAATACAGAAGCAATTTTCTTTAAAATGAGTTATATTCACTTACTTAGTCACTTCAGTCGTGCCAACTATTTGCAATCCGATGGACTGTAGCCCACCAGGCTCCTCTGTCCATGGGATTCTTCAGGCAAGAATACTGGAGTGGGTTACCATTTCCTTCTTTATACTCACTTAGTTAAAAATGCTGAGGTTTATTTTCTTTATTAATTTGAAAAGAGGAGCTGAAGCCTCATATATATAAAGTAAAATTGCAATTTAAAAATATAATAATTATGATATAATAATTTACAACTTTTGTTCATGCTTCTGGATACTATGTAAAGCAGAAATGCCTTTAACCTTATGTTTTTACACATGAATGCACTTTTAATTAAGACAATATCATCCTTTTAAAACAAATTCTTTCCAGAACCATTCACTTGAATAAAATAATTATTTAAAAAAATTTAATAGCACTATCTGAAGGTCAACAGTTCCTCATAGATATGAATGCTAAGGCAAGCTTCCTGTTTATATTTTCCCTCTGGTAATGGAAGCAGGGCAAATAAGACTCGAATTTGTAAATGTCCAATTTACATTTTGAAACAAGTCAGCAATACTCATTCCATTATATAAAGGGCTTAATTACTAAATTTTAGAATTTCTTTTTTCAAATTCTGCTGAAATATATTGAGTAAAATAAAATGAAAAGCAAATGATTCGGCTGTGTTGTATAAAAATAAAATAAATATCAGATATTTGCTCTGTCTCTCTATACTAGTCAATCAATAATCAAATAAAAGAAAACCACACTTATATTCTTTATGGAAGGATTTCTAACTACGGTTTTATTTCCTTTTCAATGTAGTACCACTACATTACCTATTTAGAGAAGCAGTATTAACAAATGAAACATTTTCTTACTTTTAAAATATATTCATTAGAAAAATAGCATTTTAAGTATTAGTTTAAAATTGACTAACATGATTATTGAAAAGAAACAACTGAAATAGAAAAATCTTACAACAGTCAGTGGAAGGATTCAAAGAAAGCTAATATACATATTTTCGGCCTATTTCATTCCATTTTTTTTCTCTAACTTTGTTCTAAATATCTTGTTTCTCAAAATGCTACTAGAGAAAAATAATTACATTAAAATATCTATTAAAGTATAAATTATATCACTTTTAGAGACAGACAATTAAGACTAATGACACACGAACTGTGAATTGAAGGTGTATTAAATATGTTTCATCAAGATACATACACAGAACCAATTTGACACTTTATATGAACGGCTGATGTTAATTCAATTAAGTACACAGAAAAACTGCTTTTTGTTGTTATTTTTTTTTTGTTTGTTTTTACTGAAACTTTTATAATTAACTCTACAAGGTTTTTGAAAATTAAGCATTTCACATCTAGGTTTGATGTTAAACCAAAAATCAATATTCTTTGAATTTAACATATTATTTATATATTCAACTTTTAAAGACTATGTTTCCACAAGTGGTTAGGACATTACTTAAGTAGTAGTCTTTTATCAGTGACTATATTTCTTCAAATTTTTTTACATTGATAGAGGCCTTAATGATTATAACATTTCTTCACCACTTGCTATTAATTACTTTTTAGAATACCCAAAGTAGAATTACTATGTGAAAATGTATGAAATTTTGACAATAAACATACTAATTTTCCAAGTGCTTTTCAAAATAATGTGTTTGTTTATTCTGTTACAGCAAAGAATAATAATGCATGCCTTGTAGCATTCTTAGTTATATAAAGATTTTCATTTTATTGAATCATGCTTTTTCAAATATAATACATACATACAAGTATATATATATATATATATGTATATATATATATACAATCAACTTGACATTGTTTCTGGCTTAAATATTTTTCCAAGTTGATTAATTAGTGTTAAAGAATATTTCTATTTTTAAGATGGTTCTGAGGATTTTTTGACAAATTATTTTGGATTCCTGATTTTTAAGTTAACTGTTTACATTCTTTGTCTACTTTTTAAAGAACATATTATTTTCTTTTTAGTTAGGTTTTTAAGATGTTGTGTGTTAATGCTAATTCTATATCATGTGTATTTTTTTGCTTTTGTGTTTTTGGAATTTTATTTTATTTTTATTCTTTTTTTTTTTTAACTTTACAATATTGTATTGGTTTTGCCATATATCAACATGAATCTGCCACAGGTATACACGTGTTCCCCATCCTGAACCCTCCACCCTTCTCCCTCCCTGTACCATCCCTCTGGGTCGTCCCAGTGCACCAGCCCCAAGCATCCAGTATCGTGCGTTTAAAATGTATTTTCAAGTCTGGCTTATCTTCTTTTGGCTTATCTTCCCTTTTTCTGAGTAAAACATGCAATTATAAAATAATATTTTAATTCATTATGTGTTGTACATTCTACATCTTACTTTGTATATTCCATATTTTCTTCATAAAAGTTTAAATATTATAAATTTTGTCTATTTTACTAACTGATAGTAAGTTATTTTCTTTTTGCAAAGTAGGAATCCTTACTTATGCTTTTGTTCAAATGGATATTTGTTGGGAGAGGCAGTCAAGTAAGCACAGTCCCTGGACCCCTGCCTGGTCACATAATAATGTTTGGAACAGGATAATTTCCTTACAAAGAAATAAAGAGACCTCATAGCCTGTACTGGGTATGTCTTTAGGAATATACTTCTCTCTTATGGACTTGACGTGTGCTTTTTTGTTCTCTTAATACGTGTGTATCATATGGCACTCGGTCAGCCCCACAGCTATAACTGTTTCCAGTGCAGAGGGGTGCATGCAAACCCCTTTGCTAGGCGGTGAGAAGACTCTCTGCTCAAGGGAGATAAACACTCAGCTGTTGCTGATCTCCTAGCTCTATATGATTAAAGATGGGAAAGAGATGGGAACACCAGACCACTTGACCTGCCTCTTGAGAAACCGTGTGCAGGTCAGGAAGCAACAGTTAGAACTGGACATGGAACAACAGACTGATTCCAAATAGGAAAATGAATACGTCAGGGGTGCATATTGTCACCCTGCTTATTTAACTTATATGCAGAATACATCATGAGAAACGCTGGGCTAGAGGAAACACAAGCTGGAATCAAGATTGCTGGGAGAAATATCAATAACCTCAGATATGCAGATGACACCACCCTTATGGCAGAAAGTGAAGAGGAACTAAAAAGTCTCTTGATGAAAGTGAAAGTGGAGAGTGAAAAAGTTGGCTTAAAGCTCAACACTCAGAAAACAAAGATCATGGCATCTGGTCCCATCACTTCATGGCACATAGATGGAAAACAGTGGAAACAGTTATAGACTTTATCTTGGGGGGTTCCAAAATCGTTGCAGATGGTGATTGCAGCCATGAAATTAAAAGACGCTTACTCTTTGAAAGGAAAGTTACGACCAACCTAGACAGCATATTAAAAAGCAGAGACATTACTTTGTCAACAAAGATCTGTTTTTGCCTTAACTAAGGCTATGGTTTTTCCCGTTGTCATGTGTGGATGTGAGAGTTGGACTATAAAGAAAGCTGAGTGCTGAAGAATTGATGCTTTTGAACTGTGGTGTTGGAGAAGACTCTTGAGAGTCCCTTGGACTGCAAAGAGATCCAAGCAGCCCATCCTAAAGGAAGTCATTCCTGGGTGTTCATTGGAAGGACTGATGTTGAAGCTGAAACTCCAATACTTTGGCTACCTGATGCAAAGAGCTGACTCATTTGAAAAGACCCTGATGTTGGTAAAGATTGAAGGCAGGAGAAGGGGATGACAGAGGATGAGATGGTTGGATGGCATCATCGACTCAATGGACATGAGTTTGAGTGAATTCCAAGAGTTGGTGATGGACAGGGAGGCCTGGCGTGCTGCAGTTCATGGGGTCACAAAGATTCGGACACGACTGAATGACTGAACTGATATGATGTGAGTAAAGTGTTGTTCCAACCCGTGCCTGTGTGTTATATCTTTCTTGGAGACCTGATTCCTACACACCATGGAGTGGTTGACATATGGAACTACTCTGCCTGGTGTAGGTATTATTATGCTATTTGCTGTGCTCCATGTTATGGGACTCCCCCCATGGAGGTAATAAGTGCTGCTTGATGGATAATTTTCATTGATTCAAATTCTGTTTAGTAAGTTAGATGTCTCTTCATTTATTTGTACTATTTCCAATAATGTCTACTAGGTTTCTTTAGACTGTTTAGCTTGTATCTAGTCTTTCTATTTTGTTCCATTGCTGCTAATTGTTTATTTTTACAGCCAAAGAAAGGCAATGCCAAAGAATGCTCAAACTACCACACAATTGCACTCTCACACATTAATAAAGTAATCCTCAAAATTCTCCAAGCCAGGCTTCAGCAATACATGAACTGTGAACTTCCAGATGTTTAAGCTAGTTTTAAAAAAGGCAGAGGAACCAGAGATCAAATTGCCAACATCTGCTGGGTCATCGAAAAAGGAAGAGAGTTCCAGAAAAACATCTATTTCTGCTTTATTGACTATGCCAAAGCCTTTGACTGTGTGGATCACAATAAACTGTGGAAAATTCTGAAAGAGATGGGAATACCAGACCACCTGACCTGCCTCTTGAAAACCTATATGCAGGTCAGGAGGCAACAGTTAGAACTGGATATGGAACGACAGACTGGTTCCAAATAGGAAAAGGAGTACGTCAAGGCTGTATACTGTCACCCTGCTTATTTAACTTATATGCAGAGTACATTACAAGAAACGCTGGGCTGGAAGAAGCACAAGCTAGAATCAAGATTGCCGGGAGAAATATCAATAACCTCAGATATGCAGATGACACCACCCTTATGGCAGAAAGTGAAGAGGAACTAAAAAGCCTCTTGATGAAGGTGAAAGAGGAGAGTGAAAAAGTTGGCTTAAAGCTCAGCATTCAGAAAATGAAGATCATGGCATCTGGTCCCATCACTTCATGGGAAATAGATGGGGAAACAGTGTCAGACTTTATTTTTGGGGGCTCCAAAATTACTGCAGATGGTGACTGCAGCCGTGAAATTAAAAGACGCTTACTCCTTGGAAGGACAGTTATGACCAACCTAGATAGCATATTCAAAAGCAGAGATGTTACTTTGCCAACAAAGGTCCGTCTAGTCAAGGCTATGGTTTTTCCAGTAGTCATGTATGGATGTGAGAGTTGAACTGTGAAGAAAGCTGAGCGCTGAAGAATTGATGCTTTTGAACTGTGGTGTTGGAGAAGACTCTTGAGAGTCCCTTGGACTGTAAGGAGATCCAACCAGTCCATTCTGAAGGAGATCAGCCCTGGGATTTCTTTGGAAGGAATGATGCTAAAGCTGAAACTCCAGTACTTTGGCCACCTCATGCGAAGAGTTGACTCATTGGAAAAGACTCTGATGCTGGGAGGGATTGGGGGCCGGAGGAAAATGGGACGACAGAAAATGAGATGGTTGGATGGCATCACTGACTGGATGGACGTGAGTTTGAGTGAACTCCGGGAGTTGGTGATGGACAGGGAGGCCTGGAGTGCTGCGATTCATGGGGTCGCAAAGAGTCAGACACGACCTAGTGACTGAACTGAACTGAACTGAAAAATAAGTCTTAATTTCTATCATTTTAATAGTATTTCTACTTTAAAGGAAATATTTTATCATTTTAGGCACCAAATCTAGACTAAAGTAGGTATAAAGACATGGCAAAGAGAAGGATGTTGACTGAGTTTTTACTATCAAATAAATGAATAGCTAATTTACTATATTTGTCATTTGCTGAGGCTATGGCTATCATAAATAGAAGTTATATATAAATATTATAAATGCAATTATATAAATGCACCTATAAGTTTGAGTTTAGTCACCAAGTCATATTTGACTCTTATGACTCCATGGACTGGAGCCCACCAGGCTCATCTGTCCATATAATTCTCCAGGCAAGAGCACTAGAGTGGGTTGCCATTTCCTACTTTAGGGGATCTTTCCAACTCAGGGATGAAACCCAGGTCTCCTGCACTGCGGGCAGGTTCTTTACCAACTGAACTATCAGGAAAGCCCGTATTCATATTAATTACAGAAGTCTACCTCCCATCCTCTTTTTCACTCCTGAAAGACAAATTTTATAAATCTACTTTGTCCTCTGATGTGAGACAGTTGTGTGACGTGTTGCAAAGGCTTGGTGCACAATCTTCTTAAAGGCTTTGCTCCATGCTCTTCCGTATCGACTCTCCAATTCATCATGCTCTCTCTGGCTATCTGAAGCTTGATGTGGACAAGCAGAGAAAGAGAGGATGTCTGGCATGGAAAAATTCCTACCTGGCCAAAGTACAGGAAACTTAGTACTGGCTTCCCCTGGACTAACATGTGGTCAGATGCTACACTGTTCTTTTATTGAGGTGCAGTTTGTTTTTCAAACTCATAATAGAGGGACATTTGATTCTGCCTCAGGGGTGTGAAAGCACAGTGCATTTCTATTATAACACTCTGGAACAGCCTTCTTAGTGGCTAAAGCCAGGTTTGGGGGCAGTCTTTCTGCCTGAAAACCATCCTGCTGGTTGTCTGTATTTATTTTAAATGACCACTTACTTGGCTTGTGATGATGACTAAGAGTTTCAATATTCCAAGTTAAATGGATAATGGAAAGTGGGAGAAGGATTAAACAGCACTCCAAAAATCTCTCCAAAGAAATATTCTCTATCAAATATCTCCCCCAATCATGTCTTCCTCTTCATGCTCAGAGCAGCAACATTTTCTGTAACGTTTTCTAACCCGTAACCAGCAACGTTTTCTGCCTCACGGAAATGATCACTGTGCTGTCCAAGCACAATGCTTAGCTCCACACATAGCTCCATAGCACTTGAAATTGAAATGCATGTGTTACTGCACACAGAATTGTAAATTGTCTTTCATTCAAAATAATTAAAATTAAATTTGTTGCACTTATGGTAGCTTCCATCATAGAAAGGAAAGTCATGGAGTTCTGTTTGGGTACAGAGGACTCAAACTCCATTTGTATGGTGTGACAAAATTCTCCGATACCTTGTCTTGCTTTAGAAAGTGAGACTACTTAAAAAATATAGAACAGTCTTCTTTCTCAAGATCGCTTTGGCTATTCGAGGTTTTTTGTATTTCCATACAAATTGTGAAATTATTTGTTCTAGCTCTGGAGGAATCAACCTACCTGACTTCAGGCTCTACTACAAAGCCACAGTTATCAAGACAGTATGGTACTGGCACAAAGACAGAAATATTGACCAATGGAATAAAATAGAAAGCCCAGAGATAAATCCACGCACATATGGACACCTTATCTTTGACAAAGGAGGCAAGAATATACAATGGAGAAAAGACAATCTCTTTAACAAGTGGTGCTGGGAAATCTGGTCAACCACTTGTAAAAGAATAAAACTGGACCACTTTCTAACACCATACACAAAAATAAACTCAAAATGGATTAAAGATCTAAACGTAAGACCAGAAACTATAAAACTCCTAGAGGAGAACATAGGCAAAACACTCTCTGACATACATCACAGCAGGATCCTCTATGACCCACCTCCCAGAATATTGGAAATAAAAGCAAAAATAAACAAATGGGACCTAATTAACCTTAAAAGCTTCTGCACATCAAAGGAAACTATTAGCAAGGTGAAAAGACAGCCTTCAGAATGGGAGAAAATAATAGCAAATGAAGCAACCGACAAACAACTAATCTCAAAAATATACAAGCAACTCCTACAGCTCAACTCTAGAAAAATAAACGACCCAATCAAAAAATGGGCCAAAGAACTAAATAGACATTTCTCCAAAGAAGACACACAGATGGCTAACAAACACATGAAAAGATGCTCAACATCACTCATTATCAGAGAAATGCAAATCAAAACCACTATGAGGTACCATTTCACACCAGTCAGAATGGCTGCGATCCAAAAGTCTACAAATAATAAATGCTGGAGAGGGTGTGGAGAAAAGGGAACCCTCTTACACTGTTGGTGGGAATGCAAACTAGTACAGCCACTATGAAGAACAGTGTGGAGATTCCTTAAAAAACTGGAAATAGAACTGCCTTATGATCCAGCAATCCCACTGCTGGGCATACACACTGAGGAAACCAGAAGGGAAAGAGACACGTGTACCCCAATGTTCATCGCAGCACTGTTTATAATAGCCAGGACATGGAAGCAACCTAGATGTCCATCAGCAGATGAATGGATAAGAAAGCTGTGGTACATATACACAATGGAGTATTACTCAGCCATTAAAAAGAATACATTTGAATCAGTTCTAATGAGGTGGATGAAACTGGAGCCTATTATACAGAGTGAAGTAAGCCAGAAGGAAAAACATAAATACAGTATACTAACGCATATATATGGAATTTAGAAAGATGGTAACAATAACCCGGTGTACGAGATAGCAAAAGAGACACTGATGTATAGAACAGTCTTATGGACTCTGTGGGAGAGGGAGAGGGTGGGAAGATTTGGGAGAATGGCAATGAAACATGTAAAATATCATGTAGGAAACGAGTTGCCAGTCCAGGTTCGATGCACGATGCTGGATGCTTGGGGCTGGTGCACTGGGACGGCCCAGAGGGATGGTATGGGGAGGGAGGAGGGAGGAGGGTTCGGGATGGCGAACACATGTATACCTGTGGCGGATTCATTTTGATATTTGGCAAAACTAATACAATTATGTAAAGTTTAAAAATAAAATAAAATTGAAAAAAAAGAAATTGAAAAAAAAAATATTGTCTTCAACTTTGGGGCTCCAGATGAAAATTCAAATGGTAAAAGTTCCTACTAATATTCTTTCCCAAATAATATTAAAGAACTTACTGGATCTATTGAGATAATCATATAAATTCTTCTTTGCTTTATGCTAATGTGTTGGTAAATTTAGATAAATTTCCAAACTAAAGCAGCCTTGGATTCTAGGTAGGGATTATTGTATTTTTTCAGTCACACAGTCGTGTCTGACTCTTTGGGACCCCATGGACTGCAACATGCCAGGCTTCTCTGTCCTTCACTATCTCCCAGAGCTTGCTCAAACTCATGTTCATTGAGTTGGTGATGCCATCCAACCATTTCTTCCTCTGTTGCCCCTTCTCCTGTTGCCCTCAATCTTTCCCAGCATCAGGGTCATTTCCGATGAGTCAGCTCTTCTTATCAGGTGGCCAAACTATTGGAGTTTCAGCTTCAGCATCAGTCCTTCCAATGAATATCTGGGTTGATTTCATTTAGTGTTGACTGGTTTGATGTCCTTGCTGCCCAAGGGACTCTCAAGAGTTTTTCCAACACTACAATTCCAAAGCATTAGTTCTTTTGTGCTCAGCCTTCATTATAGTCCAATTCTCACATGTGGACATCACTCCTGGGAAAACCATAACTTTGACTGTAAGGATCTTGTTGACAAAGTGGTGTTTCTGCTTTTTAACACATTCTCTAGGTTTATCATAGCTTTTCTTCCAAGGAACAAGTGCCTTTTAATTTTGTGGCTTCAGTCACCATCCACAGTGACTTTGGAGGCCAAGAAAATAAAATCTGCCACTGTTTCTATTTTCCATTTATTTGCCATGAAGTGTTGGGACCAGAATGCCCAATACTTACATTTTTGAATGTTGAGTTTTAAGCCAGCTTTTTCACTCTTCTTTTTTACCTTCATCAAGAGGCTCTTTAGTTCCTCTTCTCTTTCTGCCATTAGGGTGGTATCACCTGCATATCTGAGGTTGTTGCTATTTCTCCTGGCAATCTTGATTCCAGAGTATAGTTCATCCAGCCTGGCATTTCACATGATGTACTCTTCATGAAAGATAATTAGCAGAGTGACAATATACAGCCTTGCCGTACTCCTTTTCCAATTTGAAACCAGTCCTTTGTTCCATGTCTGGTTCTATCTCTTGCTTCTTGTCCTGCCTAAAGGTTTCTCAGGAGGCAGGTAAGGTGGTCTGGTATTCCCATCTCTTTAAGAATTTGCCAGTTTGTTCTGATCCACAGAGTCCAAGGTTTTAGCATAATCAATGAAGGAGAAGTAGATGTTTTTTCTATAATTCCCTTGCTTTTTCTATGATACAGTGGATGTTGGCAATTTAATTTCTTGGTCCTCTGCCTTTTCTAAATCCACCTTGTACATCTGGAATTCTTGGTTCATGTACTGTTGAAGCTTAGCTTGTAGGATTTTGAGCGTTACCTTCCTAGCTTGTGAAATGAGTGCAATTGTGTTGTAGTTTGAACATTCCTTGGCATTACCCTTCTTTGCGATTGGAATGAAAAGACCTTTATCAGTCTTGTGGCCACTGCTGAATTTTCCGAATTTGCTGGCATATTGGATGCAGCACTTTAAAATCATTATCCTTTAAGATTTGAAGTAGCTCAGGTGGAATTCCATCACCTCCACTAACTTTGTTTGTAGTGATGCTTCCTAAAGCCCAGGATGTCTGGCTCTAGTTGAATGACCACATCATTGTGGCTATCCCAGTCATTAAGATCTTTTTGTATAGTTCTGTATATTCCTCCCACCTCATCTTGATCTCTTCCGCTTCTGTAAGGTCCATGCCATTTCTGTCCTTTACTGAGCCCATCTTTACATGTAATGTTCCCTTGACATCTTCAATTTTCTTGAAGAGATCTCTATGCTTTCTCATCCTATTGCTTTCCTCAATTTCTTTGCATTGTTCACTTAAGAAGGCTTTCTTATCTCTCCTTGCTATTCTCTGTACCTCTGCATTCAGTTTTATATTTTTTCCCTTCTTCTTTTGCCAGGGATAGTCCAGGGATAAGCACTACTTATTAATTATCTGGCACCCAACTCCAGCACTCTTGCCTGGAAAATCCCATGGACAGAGGAGCCTGGGGGGCCGCAGTCCATGGGGTCACTATGAGTCGGACACGACTGAGCAACTTCACTTTCACTTTTCACTTTCATGCATTGGAGAAGGAAATGGCAACCCACTCCAGTGTTCTTGCCTGGAGAATCCCAGGGATGGGAGAGCCTCGTGGGCTGCTCTCTATGGGGTCGCACAGAGTCGGACATGACTGAAGCGACTTAGCAGCAGCAGCATTAATAATGTAAATGCGGTTATTTGAAGATTTTTGCATATATGCTGATGAGCAAAAATAATTTATTGTATTTTACTGTACTCCCCTTAATCACTTTAGAAATGAGTATACTAGCCTCATTAAATTTGTTGGAAAAATATACATTATCTCTTTCTTTAAGATTTGATAAAAAGCATGTGGTCATAATTTTTATTTGTTAGGAAAAGGTTTAAAGGGTTGCTTTACTACTCTTTAAAACTTTTCCTAACAAATAAAAATTAGGACCACATGCTTTTTATCAAATCTTAAAGAAAAATGGCAGTCCACTCCAGTACTATTGGAAAATCCCACGGACAGAGGAGCCTGGTAGGCTACAGTCCATGGGGCCACAAAGAGTCGGACATGACTAAGCGACTTCACTTTCACTTTTCACTTTGCTACTCTGCTTAGTGATTTCATTTTTATACATGTGTGACAATTCCATTAAATTCTATTTTTTAAAAAAACTATTCATTGGCATTAAATTATCTATATTTTTCTCTTGATTCTTCAACTTATATGTTTTACGTGTGCCTCTACTTATAGTCACATCAGTGTTTATAATGATAATCCTTAGCAATTGCAGTGACTAATTACAGAACTTCTGTGATCTAAGATTTACTTGATACAAAATGTAATCCTTATTTCTTATACACCATCTTCTTTTGTTTAACAGTGATTGAACAACCTTTTTATTAAAACTCGGACTGAACAATAAACAAGTAACAATAGGAGGCTTTTGAGTGACAGTCTAGCATTTGTTTTAAAACTCTAAACTGTAAGCTCTGTTTAGAAAATGAACACTAACCAAAGATGGAATTTATGAAGTTTAAGTACTGCTTAGAGGCAATCACATCTCTCTTAATCCTGAATTTACTGTTTCACCCTTTAAGTTTAGATCATATCAGTACTCTCTAGAACTGTTGTATTTGTCATTCCATTAGGATTTAAACCCCATAATGTATTGTGCTCGAAATTGCATGTCCTTATGGTTGACTAGGTTGTAGTTGCCTAAAATTATTGCTTCTGTCATTTTTTCCTTTGCCTATAACATATTTAACAAAGCTAGAATTTGTTAGAAAAATTAGCATTACATGTGATAGATTTTCTACTCAGCCCTGAAAAGAAATAAAATATAAACTCTTCCCTCATTAATAATCCAACCATTATTTTAATAGTATTACTTATGAGATGAAATTGTCTAACCATTATTCTCACTCCGTCTAAATTATTTTTTTTCATTTTGAAATTTGGAGGTATTGTACTTAGTATAATTTCCTCACTTGTTATGATCCAAGTATATACTGATATTTTCATGTTTAGGTAGGCATATGTAATGAAAAGACCCTGATGCTGGGAAAGATTGAAGGCAGGAGGAGAAGGGGACAACAGAGGATGAGATGGTTGGATGGCATCACCGACATGATGGACATGAGTTTGGGTAAACTCCAGGAGTTGGTGATGGACAGGGAGGCCTGGTGTGCTGCAGTCCATGGGGTCACAAAGAGTCAGACACGACTGAACGACTGGACTGAATGACTGAACTGTACTGATGTACACATACATATATACATCATTGCAAGTTTTATAATTTAGTAATCCTTGTCAGTTTTTAATAAAATTAAAATTTGGTTATTTGCAATCAGAAAGTAAATGTTTGATATATTAAGATTCCTTCTCAACTTGTCTATACCATGAATGCAAGATAGCTGATATATTAAAACCACTGCACATTAGCAAAAAAAAAAAAATAGGTTTAAAATACTATAAATAATGATGCATATTAGATTTTAAGATTGTAAGATCCTTATGTCTGTGTGGAATCTGTATCAGATAATGCCTTTCCATCCAGAAACAGCACAAAGCATGTGTGTAGAAGGAAGTAAAAGATCACATTCCTAGTTTCTTGCTAGGAAATTGTGGTTTCAGTAATCCCCGATACCTGTACAGATCCTATGTAGGATTCTGTAAGATACCACTGTATTCTTATTATCATTGCCTTTTTATTAGAGCTAACTAGACTTAGTTTCTTTCTCTGGCACCCTAAAGCTTCCCAACTAAAACAATTTACCATCAAAATAAAAGAAGAATTAAGACTAATAGTTTCATTAGTTTAAAATATTGGTTATAGGAATTAAATGATAGGACTTCCCTGGTGGCTCAGATGGTAAAGCATCTGCCTACAATGCGGGAGACCCAGGTTTGATCCCTGGGTCAGGAAGATCCTCCAGAGAAGGAAATGGCAACCCGCTCCAGTACTGGAAAAGCCCATGGACGGAGGAGTGCGGTAGGCTACAGTCCATGGGGTCTCAAAGAGTCAGACACAACTGAGCGACTTCACTTTCACTCGTTCATTTCTAGTCCCCCATCTTTGTAAGAAAATACACAGGACTATAACTAATGAGGAAAGATGTGAAACTATGAAATAAATATATATATATATATGATTATAGAAATATTGAAGCAATGCATATATGAGGCCAGTATGAAGCAATATCTAAAGGGCACTATTTTAGAAATAGAAGTTCTTTTCTCTTATGAATTTGATAAAGGACAGGAATTTCCAGAAGGTAGTTTTTCATGATTCAGATTGCATAAGATCTAGTAACAGAAAATGTCATGTCTCTGAGTAAGATTTTGTGGTTTCTCAGCAAAAGGCCTTTAAAGAACCAGAAACATACATATTGCTGCACTGGGGACCCACAGAGTCTTTCATTGCAGACTCATTGGCCTAAAAAAAGTGCTGTCCTCAGGAATCTATAACTCCTCCACAATACGGGTGGGAAATGATGAGACAGGGCTCTGAATGATGAAATGCCTGCGAAGCCAAGACTCTGAACTCCCACAGGCAGAGAAATGCATGATTAATCATGGTTCAGATAATAAAAGCTAATATTTATTGATTGCTTGCTTTGTACTTACAAAATCGTTATAATCATCTCTTCATTCACATATCAGCTATATGAGACTGGAAAGTGTTATTACCTCTGAGAAACAAGATTGTAATAAGTGATGGGCTCAAAATCACCTAGTCTGACAATGGAAGACTTCGGAGTTTCATCAAATAGGTCTGGCTCCAGATGGTGGTCACCAAATGTGATTCTGCTCCTTGACAGCTATGCCAAGAATAGACAGGTGAATAATAAAAGTAAGCGTGAAGAAGAGCCTCCAAAAGATGTGTATATTTTGTTGTTCTTGTGCAGTTTTGTCCTTGGCCTCAATGAGTCACACTGACATGACAATTAAGGCAATCAAATTTGCAATTGCACATGCTATATAATTTGATATATTCCTTTCATAAATATTTGTTGAGCACCTCATCCAAAGCTAACCACCAGGCAGGCCATAAGAAGATATAAAATGGAATGTCTTCTTGAAGCTTCTAAGAAAACTAGGGTGAAATGGTTAATGGTGAGTTGTAGAACCAAGCATCCATGAAGGGCAGAGAGAACAGTTGCCAGGACGACATAAATGTGAAGGACAGTCTCTCAAGGAGACTGGTCAGCCAGGGTTTCTGCAAGGAACTGGGATTTTACTTGACATGTAAGGCAACTGCCTCTGTCTCTTACTTATAAATGGGAAGCCCTTGTGAAACAGCCATCAAATTCTTCATCCGCAACCACCCCATGACTCTCCAAACCTATGGAACAGCAAAAGTTAAAGTTCTAAAATTAAGTATTTGACTTTGTTTAATAGACCTTCATGACCTCTGACCTGAATTCTTCCCTCTCTGTTATGTGTTATCTGCTTTTTAAGGCCATAATTGAACTTGATATAGTTTACAAAACATCTGTCTAGTTTGGCACTGCTGACTTCTATGGTTCTTTTTTTGTTGTTGTTGGCTTTATTCTTAGAAATCATTATCTTAACTTCCTAAACTTGTTTTAAAATTTATACAATTATTAGAAGATGTCAAATTGCTATCCAACAATCTATGGCCCTGTTTCTTTTCCCCAACAATATATTGCTTTTTGCCTTGGGCACAAAGAGTGGTGCTATCTAAGATTTATGTATATAACACGTGGAGATTATCTTTTATTTTTAATTTTTTAAAGTATCTGGTTTCCACTGCTAACAGCTTAGTCCCAAATTATATGAGAATAGAAGTCATCTAAGCTTTCTAATTATTTTTGCTGGATAATTCTCCTCTATGGTATTTAGGTATTATTTTATATTATAAGATCAGTTATACTATAAGAAGTTAGGGATAGCATTCATAAAGGCATCAGTTGTGATCCTTTCCAGGAATACAACTGGTGGATTATCAATAAAGCAAAATCAAATATTAAGTGAGTAGAAAAATTGGGTATGGACTCCTGAAATCACTGGAAAATTCATGAAATTCCAAGACCTGATCTAAATTGACTGAAATCCTTGATATTCTATTATATAATTTGAGAGGAGGTAATCTATGAGATATTCCTTTAAGTTTTCATATTTTTTCTTATAGGATGTGAGAGCCTTTTTTTGAACAGTTGAGCTCTTTAGATGAGGCTCTGGAATAAATCAAAATGTAATCAGACAATGACTACACTTTTAAATTATGATGCAGAATCTTAACAGTTACAATAAATGGGGAGAACACTTATATGGAAAAAGTCACAGCCAGATATCAAATCCTCTGAGTTGATTATCCATACTCGCTCCTATAGATGGGAATGATATTAGAAACCCATTCAACTTTGATGCTTCCTTTGTGAAGACTCGAGTTTCCTAAAGAAGAAAATATGTTAGCAGTCTTACATTTTAACTATATTTTACCTCTATCATCTTTAATTATTTGAAATCCTCATTTCAGTGTGAGGTAGAGTCCCCTTGTCTCTTGAAACACCTAGTTAGAGTGAACATAAGCTCCTGATTCTAAGCCTAGGGCTGTGTCCCCTGGCGCTACTTGCCTTCCTACTCCTTGTTCCCTTATTCTCAGATTGCTGTGAGTCCTGTTCATTTTTTTTTTTTTTTTCTATTCAATGGAGAAAGAAAGAAAGGGAGAGACCCTGCTTGGTGCCAATCTTCGTAATTACATATTGAACATAGTAATTGACTCAATGGAATAAATGTATATTTGGAACCACATCCTTGAATGGCAGGTATGATTAAAAATTCTGCAAATCGCATGAAAATAGCAAAAGTGTAGGTTGAAGGCAATTCAAGTGCTTTTATAAAATCTTCGTGTGTTCGTAAGTACCTTTGCAAATGAGTGTGAAGTGTGCATATATGTGTGAAAATACACAGCAAAGGTCGTACCTTTAGCAGCCATAAAATCCATACGTTTTGGGGAACCAGAGGTAAAAATGTGTTAAATAGTGGTATTAAAAACTTCATGTGGTAGCAGTTCCTAACCTTCATTTTCTGAAATTACTTTTGACAGAAAGTGAACTTACTCTCTATGTTTGCTAATATATACTAGTATGGAGCCTTTAAAAATAAAGCCAGTTAGATGAAAAATTAGCAGATGGCTGCAGAGTTAATATAATTTGAGACTTCTCGGGTTGGACATAGGAATATTTTGGTGTCTTGGAGAAGTGATATTCAAAGTGCAGTGTCTACTTCCAAAAGTACACACACACACACACAAAATAGTAGAACTTGTATTATTCTTTATTCTTTATTTAGTCACATCAGTTTAGATCTACTTTTGTTTATGAGGACTTTCCTGGTGGCTCAGACAGTAAAGTGTCTGTCTACAATGTGAGAGACCTGGGTTCAATCCCTGGGTTAGGAAGATTTCCTGGAGAAGGAAATGGCAACCCACTCCAGTACTCTTGCCTTGAAAATCCATGGACGGAGGAGCTTGGTGCAGGCTACTATCCATGGGGTCGCAAAGAGTTGGGCATGACTGAGCAACTTTACTTTCTGTTTAATAACATTGATAAATAAAAAACATGCGTGTATTAGGGAAATGTGCTTAATGTTATTATTACTATCATATTAAGTAGGATGTAAGAGAAAAACATTAGTTACAGGTTGAAAGGTATTGTGTAATGCAAAGCATAAATGGATGTCCTCAACCACCTTCAAAACTCCAAAATTGCTCTTAATGTGTCTGTCAACTTGACATGAACAATAGATAGTCTACTTTGTAGGAGGGAAAGGAAAAAGCATGAGTGACTTCCTATTCCCAGTGAAAATACAAATGTATTTCTATAGATGATTCCATTTAGTACTCTCTGTCTTAAAATGCGATTCTTGCTTTCTTCATGCAAAATTTATGCTGATACGCACACACACTCATACACACACAAATGAAAGACTGTTTCACAAAAAGCAATGGCTAAGGACAAATTCTCAGTAAATATCTGTGTTGTAAACTGGCAAGTCCAGTTTCATATAGAATATATTTTATAAGCTAAACGTTTGTGAAATAGAAATTGCAGAGAAAATTCCACTATATGTTGTAATGAAAAATCGTGTCATACAGTCATATTTAATATAGCTTACTTGCTTTTTTGGAACATTTGAGTGACAAATGACTGAATTATATATGGTAGATATTATGCCACACATTTGTGGTTTTTCTTTTATACTTCTCAAGTACATTTAATACTGCATGTCAGTGTTTTAAAGATTTTTAACTACAGTCAAAAAGTTACTTTTTTAATTTTAACATTTTAAAATTAAGCTTACAAAATACTATTTATCAATAATTCATTTCCCTAAACATTACAGACGAATCATATTCGGATCTCAGGAGCGGTTAGATAAATATACTGAGATACTTAGGTTCACTGTGTATTTAAGTCAACCAGTTTTTTAAAACTTCTGTAATGAAATTGAAATTTTCCCTACTATGTTATAACATTTTAAAAGTATATTTAACTACATTTTTACAAAGCACAAAAAGGAGAGCTATGGTAGCCAAATAGATAACATTTGAATTTAAGAATGATAATCTTCAGATCAAAACCAAACACGTGTATTTACTTAATGTCCTGAGAAATTTCTAGTTATTTTTAACTTTATTGCAAAAGCAGATTTCCTTACCAGTTTTACTAGTGGCAGTGTGTTGCTAATGAAGATTTTTCCTGTATGAAAAATTCTCCCTAAGAATAATATATTTCAGAAAATTAAGTTTTTCTCCTGTGCTATTACAGTATAAGTGTGGCTCCATTTTTAAGAATTCCAAATAGATAAAAATCTTCTGAATATATTCATAATACTTAATGCAGTTAGACACAACAGATAAATGACTAATTGTGCTTATCCTTAAAAAGAATTATTCAGCTAATGACATCTTTACATTTTTATTTTTTTGTTTTTAATAAAAATTTAATTCTTACAAACTTTTTATATAGAGAGCCATTAGAAGATAGAGCCATTATTATACCTGAATCAATAATAAATTAAATTACTGTTCTAATGTCTCTAATCATATCCTAGAGGCCTAAAAGTATTGACGCTGTTTTCACAAAAATCTAATATATTCTAAAGAGAGTAGTTTCTTTGCTATAAATCTCAAATTCATTTTGTACAATTATCCCACTGATATTTGACACTGTGTTTAGAGGCATATTTATATTTAAATGTCTTTCTCTTTATTCATTATGAGCCTTTTGGAGGTAAAAAATTACACTTTCTTTATGTTGTAAAAGATAAGATTGATCTCTTTGGTATTGCTTAATTGTTGATAATAATGCTAAAAACACCCATCTACATACCTCCAAGAATGCTTGGGTGATTAATGAGGTATATTTAAATCATTTGAGATTCAGAAATGAAAGATACTATATAAATATAACATTCCATGCTATTATTATTAAAATTCAGGCAGTTCTGATTCAACCTCATAACCATTTTATAGGATTTATTGGCCAGGAAAATTACCTGGGTAAAATAAAAAATCATGTCAGTATTTCCAATGCTGAGCTTATTCATAAACTTTGAGTCTATGTACACAAAAGAAATAGACACTAAGGGATAATTACATCGTAGGAGGCCGTCAATCTAGAGATTAAGACACTAAGGCCGAAACCATACAAAACGGAACAAGAAACTGAGATATCTACTCAAGATGACAGCAGGTACATCAGTCATTCCTCCCACTTAGTAAGATCCAGCACGCAGATGACTCTGCTTCCAGGCTTTTCTTCAGTTGAAAAGATCTATTCATTACTGAAAACCTCTTGTGTTAAAACAGTCTTTGCAATTTTTTTTTTAATTTGCTGCTAGATTGATTACCTTTAATTAACCTACTGCCTTATCAGAGAGAGGTGTGAAATTGCTCTTTGCTCTTCTCAGCTTCTGGCAGGTTATCGAGCAGCGTTCTGTCTGCTTTGCTTCACAGAGCAAACTGAAAATGACTGTCACTAAAACTTTCCTTTTCTGTCTAAACATCCCAAACAGTTGACAACATTTCCCCATCATGAGATCTCCCAACTCAGAATTTTTGTTTTAATTTAATTCTACTTTTGTTTGGAGTTAACTTGTCCTTCCTCCAAATTAAACAGCAGTCTTTAAAGGGGTTCACACCCAGTGGGGAATATCAGAGTCTCATCTGTCGAAAAAAATGTTGTAATTCATGTTTATATTTAAATTTAGAAACAAACAAAACTTTACTAGTATTTTGTAAATGGGTTGGCCTTGACATCTGCACTTTGTGTATGAAATTGTCAGTTTTTATTTACAATTTGGAGCTGCTTGAAGAGGATCATTTCCTACAAGAGACCTCTCTGTCAATATTGGGAGAGGTGGTAGTTTTATCTAATGCTAAAAATCAAGCAAAGATCATAAAAGACTATAATGAACAATTGTGTGTGTATATGCTCAGTCTTGTCTGACTCTGCGATCCCATGGACTGTAGCCTGCCAGGCTGCTCTGTCCATAGAATTTTCCAGGCAAGAATACAGGAGTGTGTTGCTATTTCCTATTCTAGGGGATCTTTCTGACCCAGGGATCCAACTCACATCTCCTGTGTCTCCTGCATTGGGAGGTGAATTCTTTACAACTGAGCCACCTGGGAAGCTACACTGAACAATTATATACATGTTGCTGTGGCTGCTAAGTCGCTTCAGTCGTGTCCGACTCTGTGCGACCCCATAGATGGCAGCCCACCAGGCTCCCCTGTCCCTGGGATTCTCCAGGCAAGAACACTGGAGTGGGTTGCCATTTCCTTCTCCAATGCATCAAAGTGAAAAGTGAAAGGGAAGGCGCTCAGTCGTGTCCGACTCTAGCGACCCCATGGACTGCAGCCCACCAGGCTCCTCCATCCATGGGATTTTCCAGGCAAGAGTACTGGAGTGGGGTGCCATTGTCTTCTCCTAATTATATGCTAACAAATTGGAAAGCCCAGAAGCAAGGTATATATTCTTAGAAACATATAGCATAGGAAACTGAATCATGAAAAAATAGAATATCTGCATAGATTAATTAATAGCAAGATTGAATCAGTAATCAAAAACCTCATAACAGAGAGAAGTCTCAAACTAGATAGGCTTACTGATGCATACATGCTCAGTTGCTTTAGTCGTGTCCAACTCAGTGACTCCATGGACAAAGAAGCTTGCCAGGCTTCTCAGTCCATGGGATTCTCCAAGCAAAAATACTGGAGTGGGTTGCCATGCCCTTCTTCAGGGAATCTTCCCGACCCAAGGATTGAAATTGTGTTTCCTGCATTGCAGGCAAATTCTTTACCAACTGAGCCCATAGGGAAGCCAGTTTTACTGGTGATTTTCTACCAAACATGTAAAGAAAAATAAATGCCCACCCTTATCAAACTCATCACAAAAGTTGAAGAGGAAGAAAGCTTCCTAACTTATTTTACCAGGCCAGCATCACCCCAATACAAAAGCCAAACAAAAATATCAAAAGAAAAGAAAATTATAAGCCAATAGCCCTAATGAACATAGATGCAAAATCCTCAATAAAATGGAAAGGAAAGCTATGTTTGAAATGGGAGAAAATATTTTCAAACCACACGTTCAATAAGGAGTTAATATTCAAAATATATAAGGAATTCATATAACTCAAGAGAAATAAAAAATAACCCAATCAGAAAGTGGACAAAGAACTTTAAGAGACATTTTTCTAGAGAAGATATTCAAATAGTACACAGGTACATACACAATACATAGTTGTTTAACATCACTAATCATCAAGGCAATGCAAACAGAAACCCCAGAGGTATCCTCTCACACTGTTTGTGATATCTATTATCAATACGATAAAAGAGTAAAAAAATGCCAACAAGGAGGTTTATAAAAGGGAACTCTTGTGCACTGTTGGTGGGAATGTAAATTAGTATAGGCATGATGAATAACAGAATGGAGGTTCCACAAGAAATTAAAAATAAATTTAACACATGATCTAAAATGCCACCACTGGGTATGTGTATCCAAAGAAATCAATATCTAGAAGAGATGTCTTTTCTTTCATGATCATTGCAATGTCATTCCCAATATCCAAAGTATAGAAACAACCTAAGTGCCTGTTGAGGAATAAATAAAGAAAATGCGATATACATATATACAATGGTATATTATATAGCCTTTAGAAAAGAGGAAACACTTTCATTTGCAATGACAGGACGAAACTCAATAATATCATGCCAAGTGATATAAAAGACAGGGAAAGACAAATGCTACGTGATATCACTTTTATTTAGAATCCTTAAAAAAAAAGAGTTCCGCTTACAGAAACAGAGAGCAAAAAGCGGTTGCCAGGTGCTGGGATGGGGAAAATAGGGAGAGGCTGATAATAAGATAGAAACTTTCGGTCATAGTTGACTAAGACCGGAGGCTAATGCATCACATGTTTACTATAGTTCGTAACACTGAACTACATAACTGAAAATCTTTAAGGAAAATAGAACTAAAGTATTTTCACCAAAACAGGAAGGAGTATTAAATATGTGAAGTGATAGATGTATTAACTCAATAGGAGAAATACTTGGACAATGTATAAATATATTAAACCATTACATAGCACATTTTAATATTTTTTCAATTTTACTTATCAATTTTATCTCAATAAAGGTGAAAAAACACTATAATCCTAATATTACAAATTACTTTTATATGTAATGCTATGCCACTTTTATATGATCGAAATATCCATGGTCTACTTGAAATCAAATAAAATTATTTTTATCTGAATGTGTTTTATTTTTATATCAGACTTTTCTAGTGTACTTTTAATTTGTTATTTTTCATCACTAAAATAGTCATACATTTATTCACTTTTGTAAATATGTTTTCCAAAAGTGTTTTGTATTATACCAGTTCATGCTAATGTTACAGCCTATGAAGGGTAAGCAAAATTATGAACGATAACTTTGCAGCTGCTAAAAGGATTTTAATAACAAGAAGATATTTTTACAACTTATGATTATCCTCCAAGTAAAGTTACAAATACATATTATTTGTATTGCAAGCAATGCTTGATGTTATTTTTCTTCAAAGATAGAGTATCATTTTATGTTAATTGTATGGAAAATCAATAGAATCATACAATTTTTTACCTATTTGGAAAAAATTTGGCACTGATTATAAAGATAGAATGAGCATTAATATATAATTTTAAAAGGGCAGTAAAATTACAAAATTATTCATTTATATAATTTAATGGCTAAGAAGAAAAGGAGTAGACAGATAAGAGAACAAGAAAATGAAAAGAAGAAAACAACTTTATTTCTGTTTCTAAAATAATTAAGGATTCATTTAAGTATATAGCAAATATATCATTTGAAAGTATTTTTTGTTAATTTGTCTATTGGGGTTTTGACTTAAAATATGTTCACTTTTAACTACAATACAGAATATCACTAAATTTCTTCAATTATATGAGCATCAACTACCAATACAATTCTGAAATAAATATGAATTTTAGCTTTAAGCAATCTGCTTGCTTGTTTGATTGTACTTTTCATTATACCATTCTAAGTCAAGTCTTCCATTTAAGTTACAAAAACATTCTGGTGGTTTCCCTCACAGTTTACATGATTGGTTTTCAAGTGTTGCTTCAAGACCGATAGTTTCATGTAGTTGGTGCTAGAAATTTTCCTGCATAAGAAATGTTAATTTTAACCTGATTCATATTTCCACAATAATTGAAACACAAATATTTTAAGCATTTGCTTACATTCCTTTGTTCTATGTTGAGTGACATTGATGTGGACTAGTGCATTGATTATGGGTGGAATTGTTGTTTATTCATTCAGTCATGTCTGATTCTTTGCAACCTCATGAATAGCAGCATGCCAGGGCTCCCTGTCCATCACCAACTCCTGGAGTTCACTCAGACTCACGTCCATTGAGTCAGTGATGCCATCCAGCCATCTCATCCTCTGTCGTCCCCTTCTCTTCTTGCCCCCAATCTTTCCCAGCATCAGGGTCTTTTCAAATGAGTCAGCTCTTCACATCAGGTGGCCAAAGTATTGGAGTTTCAGCTTCAACATCAGTCCTTCCAATGAAAACCCAGGACCGATCTCCATTAGGATGGACTGGCTGGATTTCCTTGCAGTCCGAGGGACTCTCAAGAGTCTTCTCCAAAACTGCAGTTCAAAAGCATCAATTCTTCAGTACTCAGCTTTCTTTATAGTCCAACTCTTACATCCATACATGACCACTGGAAAAACCATAGCCTTGACTAGACGGACCTTTGTTGGCAAAGTAATGTCTCTGCTTTTGTTTTTGTTTTTTAATTAATTTTATTCTATTCTCAAACTTTACATAATTGTATTAGTTCTGCCAAACATCAAAATGAATATGCTATCTAGGTTGGTCATTACTTTCCTTCCAAGGAGTAAGCGTCTTTTAATTTCATGGCTGCAGTCACCATCTGCAGTGATTTTGGAGGCCCTCAAAATAAAGTTAACCACTGTTTCCACTGTTTCCCTATCTATTTCCCATGAAGTGATGGGACCAGATGCCATGATCTTAGTTTTCTGAATGTTGAGCTTTAAGCCAACTTTTTCAGTCTCCTCTTTCACTTTCATCAAGAGGTTCTTTAGTTTCTTCAGTTTTCTGCCATAAAGGTGGTGTCATCTGCATGTCTGAGGTTATTAATATTTCTCCTGGCAATCTTGATTTCAGCTTGTGCTTCCTCCAGCCCAGCATTTCTCATGATGTACTCTGCATATAAGTTAAATAAGTAGGGTGACAATATGCAGCCTTCACATACTCCTTTTCCTATTTGGAACCAGTCTGTTGTTCCATGTCCAGTTCTAACTGTTGCTTCCTGCCTGGCATACAGATTTCTCAAGAGGAAGGTCAGGTGGTCTGGTATTCCCATCTCTTCCACAGTTTATCGTGATCCATGTTATTTAGTAATATCATAACAATGTTGCAATGTTAATTGTTCTTAATAATTGTGCTATGAGCATGTAAATTATTAACATTTAGGAAAACATGATGACAAATGGAAGGGAATTTTTGGTATTGTTCTTTCAATTTTTCTGTAGGCTTGCAATTAGCCTCATATTGAAAAATAATGTACTGTTTTATATGTACTACTTTAAAGTATTCAACAATGAATGATATAAAACCACACAGACCAAAATTTTAATTTTTTAAATTCTCATGAGGCACTTAATACTGTGAGATAAGAAAGTGAAGTGTATTTACAATTTCTAAAATAACAGACAAAAAAAGAAATGAGCAAATTAAAGCAAGCAGTTAAACTCGGCTCTGAGAATCAGTAAGGGGTAGTGGCAAAGCTTTTGCCTGCCAGCTTCTTCCCCTTTACCAGAATAGCATTACCTGTGTGGGCAATTATGGCTATTTATACAGGGTTTTTTGAGTTATAGTTAATGTGTAACAGTAGATAAATTTCAGATGTACAACATAATGATTCATAATTATTAAAGGCTATATTCCACTTACAGTTGTAAAACATGGCTACATTCCCTGTGTTGTACTGTATACACTTGTAGCTTTTTTTATTTTATATATAGTAGCTTGTATCTCTTAATCTCCTAAACCGTGTTGCCCCTCCCCACGGCCCTTTCCTTCCACACTGGTAACCACTAATTTATTCTCTATGGGTTTGGATGTCTTTGCAGTTGTATTCATTAATTTGTTTAAATTTTTTTAGATTTCCCGTATAAATGACATCATATAGTATTTGTCTTTCTCTGTCAAACTTATTTCACTCAGCATAATACCCTCCAAGTCCATCCATGTTGCTGCAATGGCGAATTTTTATAGATACCACATCTTCTTTATCCTTTCTTCTGTTGATGGACACTTAGGTTTCCTCCATGTCTTGGTTATTATAAATAATGCTGCTGTGAACATTGGGGTGTATGTATCTTTTCAAATAAGTGTTTTTATTTTTCTTGGCTGAACACTCAGATGTGAAATTTCTGGGTCGTATGGTAGCTGTATTTTTATCTTTTTGAAAAACCTCCATATTGTTTTTTGGATTGTCTGCACCAATTCACATCCCCACCCCCCACAGTGTACAAAAATTCCCTTTTCTTCACACCTTTACCAAAATGTGTTATATGTGAAATTTTTGCTGATAGTCATTTTAGCATGTATGAGATGGTTTCTTATTGTAATTTTAATTTACATTTCTCTCATGATTAATGATGTAGAGCATCTTTTCATGTGCTTTATGGTCATCTGTGTGTCTTCTTTAGAAAAATGACTATTCAGGTCTTCTGTCTGTTTTTTAATCTTGTGGTTTGTTATTACTATGTTGAATTGGATGAGATGTTTCTATATTTTGGATATTAACTTCTATGGGTCATATCATTTACAAAAATTTTGTCCCATTGAGCAAGTTGTCATTTTGCTCTGTTGATGGTCTCCTTTGCTAAAAAAAGCTTTTAACTTTAATTAGTTCCTATTTCTTTATTTTTGTTTTTATTTCTTTTGCTTTAGGAGACAGATGCAAAAACATATTGCTATGATTTATGTCAGAGTGTTCCACCTATGTTTTTATTCTAGGAATTTCATGTTTCCTAGTGTTACATTTAGATCTTTAATCCATTTTCAGTTTATTTTATGGTATGAGAAATGTTCTAATTTTATTATTTGACATGTAGCTGTCCAGATTTTCCAGCACCATTTATTGAAAAGACTATGATTTACCTCCATTGCAGATTCTTGCTTCCTCAGTTGTATATTAATTGACTGTAAGTGCATGGATTTCTTTTTGGGTTCCCTATCCTCTTTCATTGATCTATGTCTGTTTTTTGTGCAATATCATATTGTTTTTTATTATTGTAGCTTTGTATTTTGGTCTAATAACAGGGAGCATTCATCCAGTTCTGTTCTTCTTTCTCAAAATTGTTTTGACTATTCAGAGTCTTTTGTGTTTTCACATAAATTTTAAAATTATTTTAGTTCTGAGAAAAATTCCCTTGGTATTTTTATGGGGACTGCACTGAATCTGTATATTGCTTTATGTAGTATGATTACTTCAACAATAGTAATTCTTCTGATCTATGAACATGGTATATCTTTCCATCTGATTGTGTCATCTTAAATTTATTTCATTAATGTCTTATAGTTTTCTGAGTACAAGTCTTTTACCTCCTTAGGTAGGTTTATGCCTAAGTATTCATTTTGATGTGATTATAAATGGGATCATTTCCTTAATTTCTGTTTCTGATAGTATTGTATACTGTTTTAATAGTGAGCACTGTTCCCTCTAAAACTATGTGAGTGGCGTCTGAAGTTGACACCTGCAAAGATACAAGTTTCTTTAAAATACATAATAGATAAACTTACTAAACACCAAACTCTACACTGAGTGTTATACATTGAACAGAAGCTTTTCTGGAGACTTGAACACTGGGCATGTCTGCCTAGCAGTGCTAGTCACCAGTAATAGTTCCAGTTTATATTATTCTAGCTGATGGATTATGTAAAGAAAAATCTATTTCTCAGAATATCTTCCCCATTGAAAGATTATACTTCATACCAAATTTAACTATATTCATGTGGTCACACAATGTTAATATTTAATATTCTCACAATAACAGCTTGGCCACTTTATCTTTCTTTCCTTTCCTAAATATTCTTTCTACCGTAGGCAGAAAACAAAATCTTTTTTATTTTATTTATTTTTTTAACAAAATCTTTTAAAAGTTGTTTTATTTTGTTGAGAATATGACAAAGTTGACAGGATATTTTATGAAATAAAGTCAAAGTAATTTACTTTTATTTACCATTTGAATTTCTCTTCCTTCTTCCTCCACCCAATCACCACCTGTTCAGGTGAAAAAATAGGACAGCAATTGATTTATTTATTCTGGGACTTTAGCTGTACAGAATCCGCTTAATACATATTGATGCACTTAGAACTACCTGGGGATTTTATAAACACCTTGACACCCAGGTTGCACCACATAATAGCTAAATGAGAATACCTGAAGGAAAGAACCAGGCATTCGTATTTTAGAGCAATATTTCAAACAAAACACTGAAAACCTTTCCACCTCAAAAGAGTTAAAAATTCTCAATAAATGAAACAAGTTTTAAAAGGTTTTGATGAGCTGACAATATATTAAGGCAAATCCCAGAAAAAAGGGACCCACAAAGTCAATAATATACAAAAGAATGCTTAAACTCATTAGCAATTAGGAAAATGTAAATTAAAATAATAATTACCTACAATTTCACACCTATTAAATTGGCAACAATTTAAAAAATAGCAAGAACTAATGGTAAGGTGTGGGGCAAAGGAAACTCTCATTCACTGCTGTGAGATTTGTAAATTGGCACAGCCCCTCTGGAGAGCAATTTCACACTATTTAGTGAAGTAGAAGATGCACATGTATTATACTCAGCAATTACATTTCCCTAAGAAATGGCCACATGTGCCTAAGGAGACATATACAAGAATGTTCCTGATAGCTTTCTTTGTAATTTTGAAAAACTGAAAATAATATGAATATTTATTCAGGAAAATAAATCAAGAAGTTGCTTTAGTCACACAACACAACTGAAGTAAATACTCACTAAAATGAAAGAACAAGAGCCTCTTGTAATAATATGGATAATTTATTTAAAAATATTGACTGAAAGAGCAAGTTTCAGAGGATCATAAAATATAATATCTTTAATATAATTTTAATGCATGCAGAATAAATTACATGCTGTTTGGATACAACTTCATACAAATAAAATATAAAAATTTGCATAAGAGTTTAAATGCCAAATGTGGAGTAGAGGTTATCTGTAAGCAGGAACATTGGAGATGAGTTCTGGGAGGAATAAATTGCAACTTCGATTCTATTTTATTTCTTAAACTTGGCAATAGGTGCACAAGTACAAATTATATTATTATACATATTTTCTCATGCTAGAAATAGTTTACTAAGCAATAAATTGCTTATTGTACACTTTAACTACTGAAAATTTTGTGCTTCAATTTTGTACTTTTAGTTTTCAGCTCAGAATCTCCTAGCCTCAGTAGACAGTAATTTCTGAATGGTTATGATTACCCAAAAGAAAGTTTTAATGTACACATTTTGGATCAGAATTGCTGACTGTTAAATCCTTTAAGCAAAGATCATTTTTCAAATGGAATAAGTAAAAATTAATGTTTTTAGTCTATTGCTGTTTGCTTTGCTCCATACCACATCTAAAAGTTTGTAGATACTGTTTCTCTTACCACTGTTAAAGAAAGAGACACCCATTTGAGAAAGAATTTCTTGGTCCTACTTACTTGCACAGGAGCAGTGAATTAGTTGTTACAAAGTTTCTGCCTGGAAAGTTGCTGCCTGACAGTCTAGAGAGCCCACAGGGGCCTCGGGGCCTCTGCAATTCTCAGTTATCAACCTAAGTGACACTTCTTTGTGTGTTAATTCTGGCTTCCAATTCCAGTTTACCTTATCAGTTGGACATCCATTATAATTATTCTCTGTTATGTTTCTGCTAATGATTTATTCACCCTCATAGTTTTAACCAAAGTTGACAACTTTAACCATAGGACTGTTAAGGGTCCTGTTTGTAGTAAAAGTACCATCTGCCATACTGTACTGGTGGTGTGCTGGGTAGGGATTTCTCTTATTTCAAACTCCAAAAACATTTAATTATTAAGGATCATCTGCAAAAGCACTCTAGAAGAAAAGTTATGACCAACCTAGATAGCATATTCAAAAGCAGAGACATTACTTTGCCAACAAAGGTCCGTCTAGTCAAGGCTATGGTTTTTCCTGTGGTCATGTATGGATGTGAGAGTTGGACTGTGAAGAAAGCTGAGTGCCGAAGAATTGATGCTTTTGAACTGTGGTGTTGGAGAAGACTCTTGAGACTCCCTTGGACTGCAAGGAGATCCAACCAGTCCATTCTGAAGGAGATCAGCCCTGGGATTTCTTTGGAAGGACTGATGCTAAAGCTGAAACTCCAGTACTTTGGCCACCTCATGCGAAGAGTTGACTCTTTGGAAAAGACTCTGATGCTGGGAGGGATTGGGGGCAGGAGGAGAAGGGGACGCCAGATGATAAGATGGCTGGATGGCATCACTGACTCGATGGACGTGAGTCTGAGTGAACTCCGGGAGTTGGTGATGGACAGGGAGGCCTGGTGTGCTGCAGTTCATAGGGTCACAAAGAGTCGGACATGACTGAGCGACTGAACTGAACTGAACTGAACTGAATCTAGTGTAATTGTTTCCCCGTGATATTCTAATGTCATCAACAAAACCCTCTAGACTGTTGGCTGTCAGTGCCATGTCTGCTGTGAATATAGGCAGCCATTTAGTGGTAATGGAGTTTGAAACATATCACCAAGTGGCACAGTAAGAAACCCCCAGTACCTTCTACTATTGCTGCAGAGAAAAGGCTACAAGGAGCAAGAGAAGAAAAGCAATCTAACGGAATAGGCATATTTCCCTATCATTCAGGCTCCTGGAACTTGCTACTATTAGTACCATGTTCTAGAGTAAGAATTCTGTATGGTCCTTCCAGACACTTTCTTTGTTATACTTCTAAGGTTTCTAATGGAGAAGGCAATGGCACCCCACTCCAGTACTCTTGCCTGGAAAATCCCATGGACAGGGGAGCCTGGTAGGCTGCAGTCCAGGGGGTCACGAAGAGCTGGACACGACTGAGCAACTTCACTTTCACTTTTCACTTCATGCATTGGAGAAGGAAATGGCAACCCACTCCAGTGTTCTTGCCTGGAGAATCCCATGGAGGGGGGAGCCTGGTGGGCTGCTGTCTATGGGGTTGCAGAGTCGGACACGACTAAAGCGACTTAGCAGCAGCAAGGTTTCTAACCTTTGATTAAGTCCTGATTGCTCCAGAAAGTCTTCTGATATAACCAGTATAAGTGAGAAGTCTAGCATATTCATGAATCTTTATTAAAAGATACAGTAAAACAAATTTTGAAAGTTAGGTTTTTAGCTGAATTATTTTTTTTGTGGTCCTATATTTTAGGCCTACTTGATCATACTTTGCAAGTTATCGGTTTTACATAAAATTATTCTCTGGACTTTCTCAAAAGTAGGAAAGAAAATGAAAAATTGACAACTTGAAATGGACATATATGGCTCTTATGGGTCAGAATTCTTCTCAAAATATAAACTGTGGTAGAAAGAAGTTGTTAAAATTACAGATATTTCACAGAAATTTTCAGTCTGAGAAAATAAATTTTAGACAGAGATTCTAGAATTGACTTTCTACCCCACACCATAGAAATGGCTTCTTAGAAAAGCTATTTCCTCTGCCATGAACATAAAGCTACAAATCATTTCATTCCTGCAGTTTCAGGTCTTTGTAAAACTGGACATCAGCATCAGCACAGTGGTACTTTAGTTATTTCTCCATTTATCCAATCAAAATTTCCCTTGGGTGCATAAAATTGGTGGAATCTAAATTTCATGTCTAAGCTTTAGTAGAAAGAAAAGGAAATGATTTTTCAAGTATAAGGGAGTGGTTTGGAGAGATTCTGTATTAGGAGGGCAAGTAAAATAAGGCCAAGAGACCAAATTACGGAGGCAATTACAGTCTGTGATCAAAACAGATATCCACCAGAATTCCCACCTTGGACTGTTCAGTACCAAAACAGCAGTAACATACCCTTCAACATAATATATTGCAACTGCCTACGTATAAACAAAATTAGATTTATCCCTTCCCCAAAGGGCAAGAGCCCAGTTTTATCCATCACTGAGAATCTAGAGTTTCTAATTAATGGCCTTTCCTCTGTAATTTCTTCACAGACATATCTCAATAATGTCTTAACTGTATACATAATAAAATTAACACCACAGTATATTAAATGAAAAGTAAAAGAGTGTTTTGAAAAAATTAACTAACATAACTAATTTCTATGACTTTTGTTTCTTCAACTTTTCACAAGGTCAAAATTACTATTTTTTTTTATTTTATTTTTAAACTTTACAAAATTGTATTAGTTTTGCCAAATATCAAAATGAATCCACCACAGGTATACATGTGTTCCTTACTAGCTTTTCTTTTTTTCTGGTTTAACATTTCCTTTACATTCAATGAGCACTTCACTTGACCAGGACTACCTAATTGGTTGGATATCTAAATTTTCCTGAAGATTAAGAAACTCTAAATACTACTATATGCATATTGCATTAACTTTAATCAAAACATAGAATTTTGTGCAAGTGCCTTAGATCTGCTAAGCTTACACCTTATTATACCAAGAGTATTGTTCTTTGTTAAGCAGGAACAATTATTCAAGACTTAATCTCTCTGTTCCTATTTTCTCAATGACCTGCGAAGTCCCAAATGATAATTTTGATGGTTACTTGTATGTGTCCACTTGATTGAGTTACAAGATGCCCAGGTATCAGGTGACACTTTGTTTCTGAGTGTGCCAATGAAAGTTTTTCTGGAAGAGATTGTAGATAGCAGATTGTTAGATTGTAGGATTTCTCGGTTTCCATATCACATGGGCTAATTCCTGTAATAAATTTCTCTGTGTGTGTGTGTGTGCATGTGTGTGCAGATAAATAGATAAAGATATGGCAGTGGCTTAGTCTCTAAGTTGTGTCTGACTCTGTGACCCCAAGGACGGTAGATGGCCAGGATCCTCCGTCCATGGAACTTCCCAAAAAGAATATGAAATGGGTTGCCATTTTCTTCTCCAGGGGATCTTCCTGCCCCAGAGATCAAAAGTGGATCTTCTGCATTGCATATGATCTCTGGCTTCTTTTGCCAAAGAAGCCCAGATAAAGATACAGATGGATTGACTATATATATGTACATAGATCTGATGGATTCTGTATACCTGAAAAAAAAAAAGCTGGCTAATACAGCCATTTAGCAATCATAGCTTATAAATTCAATAAAAATATATTTGGAATCGTCTTTTGGAATGTTTTCAGTCTTTCCCTACTAGTATAAGACCTCTGTAAGAGTGGAACTTTAATGTAATATTACATGTTAGAAAATCAACACTTTGAAAGGAATCCTGATTGGAAGTTGCTACTTTAGCTTGTAATCCTTGTTCCCTTGGATTCATATTTCCAAACTCTGGGAGAAATAGCAGTACATATTGATCTTATGTACTAAGCTAATACACCATATTCCGAATCCAAAATATTATCTCCTTTTTAACATTTTAACTGAGTATTCTATAGAACCTTCCATTATTCTTCCAGGCTAGCCATTTTTGAATGATAAGAAACATGGTAAAGCCAATAACTTGATAAGCAAGAGCTTATTTTCTCCCTTTTCTTTCTATAAAGACAGTTTCTTTATCAAAGAAAAATTCTGTGGGATATATGAGCAAATGAGGATTAGTATCATGGCATCCAGTCCCATCACTTCATGGGAAATAGATGGGGAAACAGTGGAAACAGTGTCTGACTTCATTTTTTTGGGCTCCAAAATCACTGCAGATGGTGACTGCAGCCATGAAATTAAAAGACGCTTACTCCTTGGAAGGAAAGTTATGACCAACCTAGATAGCATATTCAAAAGCAGAGACATTACTTTGTCAACAAAAGTCCATCTAGTCAAGGCTATGGTTTTTCCTGTAGTCTTGTATGGATGTAAGAGTTGGACTGTGAAGAAAGCTGAGCGTCGAAGAATTGATGCTTTTGAACTGTGGTGTTGGAGAAGACTCTTGAGAGTCCCTTGGACTGCAAGGAGATCCAACCAGTCCATTCTGAAGGAGATCAGCCCTGGGATTTCTTTGGAAGGAATGATGCTAAAGCTGAAACTCCAGTACTTTGGCCACCTCATGTGAAGAGTTGACTCATTGGAAAAGACTCTGACGCTGGGAGGGATTGGGGGCAGGAGGAGAAGGGGACGACAGAGGATGAGATGGCTGGATGGCATCACTGACTCAATGGATGTGAGTCTGAGTGAACTCTGGGAGTTGGTGATGGACAGGGAGGCCTGGCGTTCTGTGATTCATGGGGTCGCAAAGGTTCAGACACGACTGAGCGACTGAACTGAACTGAACTGAAGGATGCAAATGCAGGCAGAACTGTGGACAAGGAAGGAAAATCCACCTCCATAATCAAACCCTATAACAGTAAGGGAAAATAGGACTCCTTCCATGGTGGAATATATTCAATATTATTAACTTGCTATTGGTAAGCAGGCTGTTCTCTCCAAGGTATGGTAACATGTGAAAGGCTCTGGATTGCTGATACCTAACTTCAAGCAAATATCGAGTCACAGTGGTAGCCCATTCAGCCTTGGTTAAGGAAAAAGAACATATTAGTGAACCCATGTATTGCTTCCATTCTTGCTACATCCAGTTTGTCTGTTAAGCTGGTAGTTGAAGAAAAGTCTTGCTAACATCTACAGAACAGATCATTCTGTCATTTGATTATTGGGAAATTTTTGCAGTGGGTATTATTTGATGAGCATTCACTTGAAACAAGCATATTTTCAATCTGGGTCTGCAATGAAAGGACTTCCCAGGTGGCTCAGCAGTAAAGAATCTGCCTTCAATGCAGGAGACTCGAGTTCCATCCCTGGGGCAGTCACAAGGGTCAGACATGACTTAAACCACCACCACCACTACAATGAAAAGTTCTTCATCCACATACAGGCTTTTCCCAACTTCGGCCAAACTTCCTTGGTATCAATATCACAGTCTTGATTCTTCCAAGTTCCCAGATGGCTGTGAACCCAGTGATTAAATGCACATGGAATAAAGTAATTACATAATAAAGGCTGAATCAATAACAGAAGGGTTAAATGAACAATTGAATAAATAGAGCAATAAATTCTCCCAAATCTTTTACAAAATAGGAAGCATGTAATTCTAAATGCAACTGGTGGACCTGCCACAACTTACCATTTAAGTTTAAATTTGTCTTTTCATAGTAACTTGGGCTCTTTATATTAAGTACACTTATATAACAGTATCCAGCATATATAGGTACAGTAAAAATAATTTGGGTAGAAAAGAAAATATAAACTAAATTTACACATTTATAATATTATATTACTAGCAAAAAGTGGGCTTACCAGTATTAGGATTTATAATTTTAGAGACAAAAATATTTGCCATGTTACAAAGGAAAATAATTGCTCTTAAGTTGTATCAACAGTCTTAAAACCATAACATAATCAGAGACTAACTTTTCAAATGACACCCTTTTTGAAGTGGTTAATTTGTATCACTGTCTTCTATTGAAGCAGTGTATTTTAAATACAGTTTAAATATACTCATGATTCAATGCAATATGCCATCTTTGCTTTAAAACAACTTTTTTTTTTTTCCTGAAGAGTATGATTCAGAGAATGGTACTCAGTGCCAGAAATCATTTGAGGGGATATTTATTATTAATATTGGCAGGTACTATTGCCCAGTTAAAAAAATTTCTTACAAACTACTCATTAATTAAAACTTATACAGAATTTCCTTTTCATAAAAAGTTTCAATAGCTCTTTGTATCTCTAGAATATTACTCATGTTGCAATATCTAGAATTAATTGAGTTGGACACTAATTAAAATAGATGAAATGCTACTGTAAATAATGATTGATCTTATTTATCAAGATTGTCTTCACATTCAGCATCACCATAATTCACTCCTTTTAAGTTCACAAAGGCAAATTATGTCTTTTTAAATACATTTTTTATTTTGCTATTTTTTGTTGTAAAAATGACTTAGCTGTGTTTTTAAGTGTGTATTACTTGTTAGAGAAACAGTATTTGTGTGATTTTTCTGCTAATGTTAGTGATTTGTGGTAAGGATTTAGCTATCTGCAGTAATTGAGCATAAATAAGCCAATATATCAAGAAAACATTAGATCAAATTAATCAATACTGGAACACAGGGAGACTATAGCATGAAATGATTTTGACTGACATCTAAGATAATTCATCTAAATTTGTTAGGCAAGTAAAATTTGCAGTAAACAATTTTCTCCCATAAATGGAAAGATTAATTTCAGTGTTAACCAAATCTCTTTCATATCCAGGATGAATCACTTTTTCTTTTGTGAAGAGTGCATTAATCACTGCAGTGAGGCTGTGCTAGAGTCTAATTAGTAACTAGATAATGCTTATAATATGTTTTCTTCAGACTCATGCAGCTTAATTTTCTACCTTGATCCTTCCATGTGTCTGTCTCATTGTGGAAAGGTAAATGGGCAAACTAGATAAAAAAAGAAGCTGACAACAAGAGTTAGCTATGACTATCGATGCTCAGCTAACGACATATAACAAACTTATACACTTTATGCATATCATATCCTATGTAAGTCTGCCACACCAGATGGAAATCACTGTTTCGACAAAAATGATTAAGGTTAATACTATAAGGAACCTTTTCAGGAGTAATATTCTAACTCTTTAATTCCAGACATAAAGACACTATTATCTGTGAAAGTCAATGTGAATGTCTCTGGAATTCGGTTTTTAATTATATTGGGAAAGAATAAACCCTGTACGGTTTTCACTATAGAATTTCTTACTTATTAACCACTTTGATGAGTCAGTCTTCTGTTTTGCATTAGTGATATATTCTGTAAGTAAAATCTATGCTAACTCTGCATTCATTCTTATTTTGCACCTCAGTTTAGTTCAGTTGCTCAGTCGTGTCCGACTCTTTGCGACCCCATGAATCGCAGCACACCAGGCCTCCCTGTCCATCACCAACTCCCTAGCATACATTAATAAATAAAGTAGCAAGTGTCGTGCCTTCTTCAGGGGGATAAAACATGATAATCACCATAATTCATAAGGAACTAGGACTCTTAATCTCTTCTTTATCCTGAGATGAGTATTATATTCATTACAAATTTAACCAGGAATAATAGCAGAGGGCAAGAGTTCTATTTTACAGACTTTCAATCTATTTTGACACTGACAGGCATTACATTTCAAAACTCATGGATCCATCATTAGGTTGCAGAGTAGCATTACCTGTAATTCTGGGGAGTCATGCAATGTACTGTTTCTTATTCTTTAAGACTCCAAATCTTGTTCTTCCCATTTTTTACTTACTGAGTTAATTTCTCTACAGTTAATTTCTTCCCTTTTTTATATGCATGAAAGACTCAGAAAGAGCCAGAATATCATGAATTACTTTATCCTCTTTCATGATAATTTCAGAACTCATGTTTGTAATGCATTCTTCATGATAAAATATAATAGTTTTGAAGACATTATTTTAATTTGCTCTCACACTTGTTATATGACAAGGAAGGACAAGTATTACTAGTTTGATTTTAATAGTACATGAGGCTTATAGGGCAAAATTAATGTTTTTCTTCTGAAGCTGAATAGCTGGTAAATATGACAGTCAAAATTTCAACCTAATTCTCTAAGCTTTCCACCTAGCTCTCTTTCTTTCATAAAATACAGAGTTTTATTTGTTTGCTTTTGTTTTGGATGATCATCACAAAATAGTCTCATCAAATTGTCACAGTCTTTGAGGTAGCCCTCATCATTTAAAATTAAGCAATGTTTAAAATTTGGTAACCATTGGTAACCATTCATGTTACTCAAATGATTAATAGCTTTTACACACATGCTCATAATAGGCATATGTATGCAAGCCCAGTTAGGCATATCTATACAACCTATTCCCACTGAATATATGTATAAAAATGTAAACCTATGTCTGCCGTTCAGTCATGTCTGAGTCTTTTCAACTCCATGGACTACAACACTTTGTAGCCCACCAGTCTCCTCTGCCTATAGGATTTTTCCAGTGGGTTGTCATTTCCTTCTCCAGGGCATCTTCCCAACCTAGGGATCAATCCCTAGTCTCTTTCGTCTAATGCATTGGCAGGTGGGTTCTTAACCACACTGGCATCACCTGGGAAGCCGCAAAATATGATAAATACAAAAAGCAAGAGCAAAATAATGAATTTTAGTACTAATTATTTTCAAATTCCTTGCTAGAGAAGGATCTACGAAGACAAAGGTAAAATTAAACAAACAAACAAATATAACTGCGTGACTGTGTCTGTGTGTATGTACTCAGTCATGTCCGACTCTTTGCAACTGGAAATTTAACTGTAGCCCAGCAGGTTCCTCTGTCCATGGGATTCTACAGGCAAGAATACTGGAGTGGGTTGCCATTTCCTTCTCCCAGGAATCCTCCCAATCCAGGGATCAAATCCACGTCTCCTGAGTCTCCTGCATTGCAGGCAGATTGTTTACCACTGAACCACCGGGGAAACCCAACTACATGACTACATGGCTTCAATGAAGATATCATGAAATAGCATTATCTATGCAACTAAAATAAAACTCTGAACAACTTTTTAACATTAGTGCATATAAATATATTTTGTTACTCGATATTTTCTTAAAAGTCATCTCAGAAAAATGAGAGTTATACCTAGTGTGTTAGTTAGTGTATATAACTGAGAACATTTTAGGATTTGTCTAATAAGTGAACATCTGAATGAATATCTCACCCATATTGGCAGCTAAACATGTGGCTTACAGGGAATCTCAGCACCCATACTGTCATAATTCTTTCAATTAATTTTAGCATTGATAGATCCTTCATGTCTGCGTGATGTTAAATTTTCATGAGCTGAGTGCTCTGTAGGTACTGGAAATATTGCATACAGCACAAATACACTTGCTTCCCATTTTTCAGATACAGAAACTGAGGCTTAGAAAAGTAAAGCAATGACCTACAGTTCTACAACTGGGAATGTAGATGAACACAGATTTCTCTAGCTCTAGAACTCTTGGGCTTGTCTTGTGTCTTATCATGCCATCACCAAAGTAATTTATTCTCTCTCCAGCTTCTTATTGTCTGACTGACTTTGGGAAAATGTCTGAAGTTGGAAAAGTAAAATGTTACAAAACGACCTCTCTTTTGCAATTTTTTTTTTTCTTTTCATTCATGCTCCACTCTGATCCCTAAAAAGACATTACGATTTAAAGGGAAAATTAATTGCAAGATGTTCTGGAAAGTGCAGAGCTGAAATTATGAGATGTTAATGTGGTTATTTAAGCAACAATTCTGCCCTTTTCCTCAGCTGCAAGTTTTCATACCACAGAAGCTGTATATTATTGACACATTTCCTAAGTCGTCGAGAATATTCATGAAAAATCTCTTATGTTATAGAATACTCTAGAATACCAAACAATGTAGCTACTAAGATATTTTTCACATGATTTGTGACTCCTTTAGGAAATTGTTAAACTTGTCCACAACCTAAAGCAAAAGTATTAATAATCTTACTTTACAGATGGAAAAAGCTAAGGCCCAGGGAAGTTAAAAAATTGCTTAAAATTACAGTTACTGTTGACAGAACCAGAATTCAAATACTAGTCTGCTTGATTTAGATACATATATTTTAACCACTTTGTTTCATTGCCAATGATTTAATTGTAGAATGTCAAGCCTGATTTGATATTGTTTGCATTTGAAAATTTAATTTTCAGTAAAATAACTTGCTAACACATATATTTTCTTGGGCTCCAAAATCAATATTGATGGTGACTGCAGCCAAGAACTTAAAAGACACTTGCACCTTGGAAGAAAAGCTACGACAAACCTAGACAGCATACTAAGAAGCAGAGACATCACTTTGCCAACAAAGGTCTGTATAGTCAAAGCTATGGTTTTTCCAGTAGTCATGGACAAATGTGAGAGTTGGACCATAAACAAGGCTGAAAATTGAAGAACACTGATGCTTTTAAAATTGTGGTGCTGGAGAAGACCCTTGAGAGTCCCTTGTACAGCAAGGAGATCATATCAGTCAATCTTAAAGAAAACCAACTCTGAATATTCTTTGGAAGGACTGATGCTGAAGCTGAAGCTCTAATACTTTGGCCATCTGATGCATAGGGTAGACTCACTGGAAAAAAACACGATGCTGGGAAAGATTGAAGGTAGAGAAGGGGGCGACGGAGGATAAGATGATTGGATGGCATCACTGACTCAACGAACATGAGTCTGAGCAAACTCAGGCAGATAGTGAAGGACATGGAAGCCTGGCATGCTGCAGTCCATGGGATCCCCCAAAATCGGACACAACTGAACAACAACAAACTACATATATACTTTCGACAACTTTTGTACAACATATCTACAGATCAATACATCTTTCTACGACATATCTATACCATTTGTAGATATGCTATAACATTTTACAGCATTGATAACAAAAGTCTGTTCCATTCTTAAAGTTCATTTTAAGCTCATAAACAAGTAAACCATTTCAGGAATGCTCTCGGTAAATGATCAAATCCTAGCAAACAATTTAAAATATTTCAATAAAAATGTTTGTGGGCAAAAGAACAAGAAACAAGACAAATCAATTATTTAAATTCTTTAGCAGAAACAAGTTAGATAATTAAAAGCAAGTTTTAAGAAAGCTTCCTAAATGAGTGCACCCTCCCTCCCATATGAGACAGGAGATCAAAGACTTGTCTTTTAGAAGATGTCAAAGCAATTGAAGGTAAGTTTAACAACAAAGAAATAAAATGTCAAAGCTGGTAGAAGTAAAGTAAATCCTTTAGATGTGAAATGTCACTAAAGAACACCATGTGCTGTGCTTAGTTGCTCAGTAGTGTCCAGCTTTCTGCACCCACATGGGCTGGAGCCCGCCAGGCTCCCCTGTCCATAGAGATTCTCCAGGAAAGAATACTGGAGTGGGTTGTCATTCCCTTCTCCAGGGGATCTTCCTAACCCAGGGATGGAACCCAGGTCTCCTGAATTGCAGGCAGATCTTTGCCATTTGAGCCACTCCCTGCTAATATCACCTTGCCTAGAAACTGTGATCAGAACATCCCTCATTTACTTATGAGCTCAGATTCTGGTCTTCTCAACCTTCTGCCAGTTACTTCACAAAGTTTTTCTCTCATGCCACATTAAGCAACTGACAAGTCTTTTATCTTTCATTAACCACCTAACCAGAGAGCCAAACCTTGAAACCTCTTTAAGTGCATTATGTGTGATAAAGAAACTTAGGTTTCTAGAAGAATTCTAGAAGAATTTCTTCTTGCATCAAATCCATTGCCTATACTATTTTTTCCAGTATTTTTAAAATTATTATTCTAGTTGGTGCTCAATATTTAGTGTGCTATTCAGATGAGGAAAATATAAAGCTCTATTTTCTACAACAAATACTGTCTTCTTCTAAAGTCAACATTCCTGCTCAATAGTCGGGGAATAAGCAAAATTACAGGTAGAGATAAAAATCTCTTATATTCACTTAAAACCATCTCTTCCATATAATTAGTATCTCTCTCTTTCTCTTTTTGAGCACTGTATGGCTCATATAGTAAATGCAATGAATTAAATATTGCTTGATTTATAGAATACATCATGAGAAATGCTGGGCTGGAAGAAACACAAGCTGGAATCAAGATTGCTGGGAGAAATATCAATAACCTTAGATATGCAGATGACACACCCTTACGGCAGAAAGTGAAGAGGAACTAAAAAGCCTCTTGATGAAAGTGAAAGAAGAGAGTGAAAAAGTTGGCTTAAAGCTCAACATTCAGAAAATGAAGATCATGGCATCTGGTCCCAACACTTCATGGCAAATAGATGGGAAAACACTGGAAGCAGTATCAGACTTTATTTTTTGGGGCTCCAAAATCACTGCAGATGGTGATTGCAGCCATGAAAATAAAAGACACTTACTCCTTGGAAGGAAAGTTATGACCAAACTAGATAGCATATTCAAAAGCAGAGATGTTACTTTGCCAACAAAGGATCGTCTAGTCAAGGCTATGGTTTTTCCAGTAGTCATGTATGAATGTGAGAGTTGGACTGTGAAGAAAGCTTAGTGCCAAAGAATTGATGCTTTTGAACTGTGGTGTTGGAGAAGACTCTTGAGAGTCCCTTGGACTGCAAGGAGATCCAACCAGTCCATTATGAAGGAGATCAGCCCTGGGATTTCTTTGGAAGGAATGATGCTGAAGCTGAAACTCCAGTACTTGGGCCACCTGATGCGAAGAGTTGACTCATTGGAAAAGACTCTGATGCTGGGAGGGATTGGGGGCAGGAGGAGAAGGGGACGACAGAGGATGAGATGGCTGGATGGCATCACCGACTCGATGGATATGAGTTTGAGTGAACTCCGGGAGTTGGTGATGGACAGGGAGGCCTGGCGTGCTGCAGTTCATGGGGTCGCACAGATTCGGACATGACTGAGCAACTGAACTGAACTTAAGTGAATGCAAGTTATTCTATAATAATATCACCATTTTCCAAATCAAAGCTTCTCTAGGGGCAACAAAAGATGATTTTCAGAGCCAGAATAAGGAGAACCAAATAAGGATTTAGTGTCACAGAAAAAGTTTTCATTTCTCAGATTGTTTTTATTTTTTCCCCTACTTTGTATTATGGGTAAAAACTTGACTCTCTCAAAAATTTGTGTATGTCTTCCTGTATTCTAAGTGGTATAATCCCATCAAAAGCTCAGTTTGTGCAACTACTTTTCAGTTGTTTTGTTTTAATATATTTTAATAGCATGGCATATTATTCAACTTGTCTCTTTTCTAATCTCCACATAACATATGAGCCGTTATTCATCTATGAATAAACATATGCATATGAATTAAATTTTGAAGATACTTGAAGAGCTCTTTAATACACTTGTATTATAAATCTGTGCTTAAGAAACTGGTATGTTAGAGTCTATTTAATAGGTAAAAAAATGACAATTGAAAAATACTTTCCCAAACTGCATCTTTTAATAAAGTATATCAAATGTTATACCTGTGAATATCAATACTCATGCAGTTTATTTACAGAAAGAATTTAATTTCTCTGACCCCTTTAATTATCTGCAAAATGAAAAAGGATTTGACTTTCATGGGTGTTTTTAAGTTAAACTAAAGTTGGTAAAGAATTTTTAGATTTATTTTGTTTTATAGATTTTAAAAACTGAGGATCACTGTAAGTGGGAGAGAAAAGAGTGCATGCCAGTAGTGAAACTATCAAGAAATGGATCATTCCTTTTATGCATAACATCATCAGCTACTTTTGTGTCAAAATAATGTGGTTTCAACTCCCATTTTTTCCATAATTCTCATTTTTTAAGTTCTCTGATGTTTGTCCTACTCACTTGAGAAGAAATAGTTAAATGATCAGAAGGTAGAAAATTTAGAAAATAACAATATTTTCATACATTAGAAATAATTTTAAGGTTCAGAAGATTGATATAAATATGTAGACAATGAGAGAAACCTGAAATTTTCAAATAACTATATTTTTGTTCATTTAAAGGTGTTTGTCAATTTTACTTCTGTTGGTGTTTTCTCTATTCAGTGAAGAAATTGAAAAAGTATGTGGGTTTCTGTATACATGAGCACAATAACCGTTTTGCTTGAAGGAATATGCAGTGTTCATGATATGATTAAATCTTTAAAGAAACAAATGCCTTGTTAGGATGAAGAAACGGGCCATATAAACACTTTTGTTGCTCAGTTATTTAGTCCTGTCCAACTCTTTGTGACCCCATGGACTGCAGCATGTTAGGCTTCCCTGTTCTTCACCATCTCCTGGAGCTTGCTCAAACTCATGCCCATTGAGTCGGTGATGCCATCCAACCATCTCATCCTCTATCATCCCCTTCTCCTCCCACCTTCAATCCCTCCCAGCATCAGAGTCTTTTCCAATGAGTCAGTTCTTCGCATGAGGTAGCCAAATTATTTGAGTTTCAGCTCCAGCATCAGTCCTTCCAATGAACAGCCAGGACTGATCTCCTTTAGGATAGACTGGTTGGATCTTCTTGCAGGCCAAGGGACTCTCAAGAATCTTCTCCAACACCACAGTTCAAAAGCATCAATTCTTTGGTGCTCAGCTTTCTTTATGGTCTAACTCTCAGGTCCATACATGGCCACTGGAAAAACCATGGCTTCGACTATATGAACCTTTGTTGACAAAGTAAGGTCTCTGATTTTTAATACACTGTATAGGTGTGGTATAGCTTTACTTCCAAGGAGAGGTTCAATTCAGTTCAGTTCAGTCGCTCAGTCGTGTCCAACTCTGCAACCCCATGGACTGCAGCATGCCAGGTCTCCCTGTCCATCACCAACTCCCAGCGTTTACTCAAACTCATGTCCATCAAGTCAGTGATGCCATTCAACCACGTTATCCTCTGTTGTCCCCTTCTCCTCCCACCTTCAATCTTTCCCAGCTTCAGATTCTTTTCCAACTAGTCAGTTCTTTGCATCACATGGCCAAAGTATTGGAGTTTTAGCTTTAGTTGAAATATTCCAATGAATATTCATGACTGATTTCCTTTAGTATGAACTGGTTAGATCTCCTTGTTGTCCAAGGGACTCTCAAGAGTCTTCTCCAACACCACTCACTGTTCAAAAGCATCAATTCTTTGATGCTCAGCTTTCTTTATAGTCCAACTCTCACATCCATACATGACTACTGGAAAAACCAGAGCTTTGACTACACGGACCTTTGTTGACAAAGTAATGTCTCTGCTTTTCAATATGCTATCTAGGTTGGTCATAACTTTTCTTCCAAGGAGCAAGTGTCTTTTAATTTCATGGCTGCAGTCAGCATCTGCAGTGATTTTGGATCCCAAAGGAATAGTCTGTCACTGGTTCCACTGTTTCCCCACCTATTTGTGATCCAACAGGATGCCATGATCTTAGTTTTCTAAATGCTGAACTTTAAGCCAATTTTTTCACTCTCCTCTTTCATTTTCATCGAGAAGCTCTTTAGTTCTTCTTTCAATTTCTGCCATAAGAGTGGTGTCATCTGCATATCTGAGGTTATTGATATTTCTCCCAGCAATCTTAATTCCAGTTTATGCTTCATCCAGCACAGCATTTCTCATGATGCACTCTGCATATAAGTTAAATAAGCAGAGTGACAATATACAGCCTTTCCCTATTTGGAACCAGTCTGTTGTTCCACATCCAGTTCTAACTGTTGCTTCCTGACCTGCATACAGATTTCTCAAGAGGCAGATCAGGTGGTCTGGTATTCCCATCTCTTTCAGAATTTTCCAGAGTCTGTTGTCTGTTGTCTTCTACACAGTCAAAGGCTTTGGCAAATTCAATAAGGCAGAAATAGATGTTTTTTCTGGAACTCTCTTGCTTTTTTGATGATCCAGCGGATGTTGGCAATTTGATCTCGGGTTCCTCTGCCTTTTCTAAATACAACTTGAACACCTGGAAGTTCACAGTTCATGTACTATTGAAGCCTGGCTTGGAGAATTATGAGCATTACTTTACTAGCATGTGAGATGAGTGCAATTGTGTCGTAGTTTGCATTGCCTTTCTTTGGTATTGGAATGAAAATAGACCTTTTCCAGTCCTGTGGCCACTGCTGAATTTTCTAAATTTGCTGGCATATTGAGTGCAGTACTTTCACAGTATCTTATTTTAAGATTTGAAATAGCTCAGCTGGAATTCCATCACCTCCACTGGCTTTGTTTGTAGTGATGCTTCCTAAGGCCCAATTGACTTCACATTCCACGTGTCTGGCTCTAGGTGAGAGATCACACCATTGTGATTATCTGGGACATTAAGATCCCTTTTGTATAGTTCTTCTGTGTATTCTTGCCTCCTCTTCTTAATATCTACTGCTTCTGTTAGGTCCATACCATTTCTGTCTTTTATTGTGCCCATCTTTGCATGAAATGTTCCTTTGGTATCTCTAATTTTCTTGAAGAGATCTCTAGTCTTTCCCATTCTACTGTTTTCCTCTATTTCTTTGCACTGATCACTGAAGAAGGCGTTCTTATCTCTCCTTGCTATTCTTTGGAACTCTGCATCCAAATTAGACTATCTTTCCTTTTTCCTTTGCCTTTTGCTTCTCTTCTATTCACAGGTATTTGTAAGGCCTCCTCAGACAACCATGTTTTCCTCTTTGCATTTCTTTTCCTTGGGGATGGTCTTGAACCCTGTCTCCTGTACAATGTCATGAACATCCATCCGTAGTTCTTCAGGCACTCTATCAGATCTAATTCTTTGAATCTATTCACTTCCACTGTATAATTGTAAGGGTTTTGATTTAGGTCATACCTGAATGGTATAGTGTTTTTCTCTACTTTGTTCAATTTGATTCTGAATTTGGCAATAAGGAGTTCATGATCTGAGCCACAGTCAGCTCCTGGTCTTGTTTTTGCTGACTGTATAGAAACGTCTCCTTCTTTGGCTGCAAAGAATATAATCACTCTGATTTCAGCATTGACCATCTAGTAATGTCCATGTGTAGAGTCTTTTCTTGTGTTGTTGGAAAAGGGTATTTGCTATGACCAGTACATTCTCTTGGCAAAACTCTGTTAGCTTTGCCTGCCTCATTCTGTACTCCAAGGCCAAATTTGACCATTACTCCAGGTATCTCTTGACTTCCTACTTTTGCATTCCAGTCCCCTATAATGAAAAGGACATCGTTTTGGGGTGTTAGTTCTAGAAGGTCTTGTAGGGCTTCGTGAAAGTATTCAACTTCAGTTTCTTCAGCATTACGGGTTGGGGCATAGACTTGGATTACTGTGATATTGAATGGTTTGCCTTGGAAACAGAGATCATTCTACTGCTTTAAAGATTGCATCCAAGTACTGCATTTCAGGCTCTTTTTTTGACCTGATGGCTTCTCCATATCTTCTAAGGGATTATTATTCACAGTAGTAGATATTATGGTCATCTGAATTAAATTCACCCATTCCAGTCCATTTTAGTTCACTGATTCCTAGAATGTCAATGTTCACTCTTGCCATCTTCTGTTTGACCACTTCCAATTTGCCTTGATTCATGGACCTAACTTTACAGGTTTCTATGTAATATTGTTCTTTGCAGCATTGAACTTTACTTGCACCACCAGACACATCCACACACCTGGGACATTTCCATTTGCCTCAGCCTCTTCATTTCTCCTGTATTATTTCTCTGCTCCTCTCCAGTGGCATATTGGGCACCTACCAACCTGGGGGTCTCATCTTCCTGTGTCATATCTTTTTTTTCTTTTCATACTGTTCATGGGGTTCTCAAGGCAAGAATGCTGAAGTCATTTCAGTGGTGTCCTTCTCCAGTGGACCACGTTTTTGTAACTCTTCATCATGACCCATCCATCTTGGGTGGGCCTACCCAGCATGGCTCATATTTTCACTGAGTTTGACAAGCTTGTGATGGATGTGCTCTGTTTGGTTAGTTTTCTGTGATTATGGTTTTCATTCTGTCTGCCTTCTGATGGATGAGGATAAGAGGCTTGTGGAAGCTTCCTGGTGGGAGGGACTGGCTGTGGGATAAGCTAGGCCCTGCTCTGGTGGGTGGGGCCTTTCTCAGTAAATCTTTAATTCCATTTTCTGCTGATAGGTGGGGCCTCACCCACCATACTCACACCACAAAAACATTAATTGTTTGGATGTGTACTTTTAATTAAATGGAATATGGACTTCATTTTTAAAATACTGCTAAATCTTGTAAGATCTGTTTGTATGAATTGTTGATTGAGTTATTTCCAATGAACACAGCAAAGATATAAGTGTTTGTCTATGTTCTTCTTTCCTTACTGACATTATATTAACACAGACCAAGAAGGTACTTTTACATCTTGATATTTATACCAGGGGGACTACAGCCCTTGGGGTCGCAATGAGTTGGACACGACTGAGCATGCAAAGCAAAAAAAAAAGCAAAAATTAATGAATATGTACTATGCCATAAATTGACTATGTAGAAACACTTAATATTCGCTCAATTGTATAGTCAATAGATTGAAGTCCTTTGGTGAATATTAGGATTAATCACCAATTTTTATATTACATTAGAGAAAATAGCTGTATGTAAGTAATTTATAAAATGAAAAAAATTCCTGCAGCCTGAAAAATAACCTTTTTGGCCTTGGAAACAAAGATTTATAACAGTGGGAAGAACTATCTCCTGCTACCCTGAATATCTTGTTTTGTTTCAACAATTGGGCCTTTACTGTAATTTTTTTTTACACTGTTGACCTACATTCAAAGAATCATTAGAACTTGACTTAATTTACAAAGAAAATATTTCTAGAAAAAAAGCTGCTTGATCCAACTGACACTAAAAATTGCAAAATTGAGAAAGGGCAATGTTATAGTGAGTAATTTGGTGACTTCTTGAAGCACAGTGGAATTTGTATTATTCTGTTAGTGAATTAGATGGCAAAGTACTGAGTTCATTATTCAGTGTCACTGTAGCTATGTCAAAAGTATACAAAACACATCTACATTACTAAACTCAGCACCCATCACAATAAAAAAGCAATGAAAAAGTAGAAATTACAGCAATTTTCTCATCCCCCTCCCCAAAAATGAGAGACTGTAACTAACATCCACTTATACTTAATTATTAGTCAACTAAGAAAAGTCATTTATCAAAAAAAAGAAAAGTCATTTATCAATAATGAGTTGATTGAATCACTTCGATCAGCAACTGAAAAAACATGTTCAGAAAAAAAAAAAATCAACTGTTTAAGACAGCTTTTGAGGAAAACAGTTAAAGATTTGAGATCACTGAGAGATATATGTATAGTCAAAAAACAAAGCAAGTTATTTGAGATACATTTTCTTAGCTCTTGATGAGTTAACAATTTATATCAATCCTTCTTAGTTGTCTATTCAGGGAAATGATGCTGAGTTTGAAGTAACTGAAGAATTAACCTCCATCAACAGCCTGCCCTGAAGAACTACAGTGGAGATAAGTTTCAAAGTTGAGAAAACACAATTTATTTTTTTTAATTTATTTTAAATGGAGGCTAATTACTTTACAATATTGTATTGGTTTTGCCATACATCAACATGAATCTGCCACGGGTATACACATATTCCCCATCCTGAACCCCCCTCCCCCCTCCCTCCCTGTACCATCGCTCTGGGTCATCCCAGTGCACCAGGCCCAAGCATCCAATATCATGCATCAAACCTGGACTGGAGATTTGTTTCATATATGATATTATGAATGTTTCAATGCCATTCTCCCAGATCATCCCACCCTCGCCCTCTCCCACAGAGTCCAAAAGACTGTTCTATAGCACAGCTTGAGGTGTGAACTACTAAGATGTGTTACAATGGATCATGGCAACAGTATGTATAGAGCAAACAGCAAGTTCCTGCTCTGTAGCATAGGGAACTATATTCAATACCCTGTGATAAACTATAATAGAAAACAATATGAAAAATGAATGTACATATATATGCATGCATGCATGCTGAGCCACTTTAGTTGTGTCTGACTCTGCAACCCTATGGACTATAGCCTGCTAGGCTGCTCTGTCCATGGGATTCTCTAGGCAAGAATACTGGAGCTGGTTGCCTTGCCTTCCTCCAGGGGATTGTCCAGACCCAGGGATTGAACTCGTGTCTCTTACATCTCCTGCATTGGCAGGCAGATTCTTTACCACTAGTGTCACTTGGGAAGCACTTAAATATGTGTGTGTGTGTATATATATATATATATATATATATATATATACATATATATGTGTGTGTGTGTGTGTGTGTGTATGTGTATAACTAAATCACTTTGCTGTACAGTGCAAATAAACACAACACTATAAATCAAGTATACTTCAAAAAAAATGTGTAGAGCAGAAAAAGGTTTATTTGGACAAAATTACAAAGCTTTTATAACAGCTCATGCGGCTCAATATAAAAAACAAACAGCCCAATCAGCAAATGGGTTGAGGGCCTAAATAGACATTTCCCCGAAGAAGACACACAGTTAGCCAACAAACAAATGAAAAGATGCTCAATGTCACTAATTATTAAAGAAATGAAATGAAAATACAGTGAAGTATCACCTCACACTTATCAGAAAGGCTATTACCAAAAAATCTACAAACAGTAAGTGCTAGAGAAGATATGGAGAAAAGGGAACCCTTTTTATACTGTTGCTGGGATTGTAAATCGATACAGCCTCTATGGAAAGTGGTATGGAGGTTCCTTATAAAACTAAAAATAGAGCTGTCACATGTCTCAGCAATCAATGAGCAATCTCAGTGTACACCCAGAGAAAACTACAATTCAAAAAGACACATGTACCCCAGTGTTCACTGCAACACTATTTACAATAGAAAGACATGGAAGCAATATAAATGTTCTTTGACAGAGGAATGAATAAAGAAGATGTGTGGTACATTAATACAATGGAATATTGCTCAGCCATAAAATGAATGAAATTGTGCCATTTGCAGAGACATAGGTGGATCTAGAAACTCTCATAGAGAGTGAAGTAAGTCAGAAAGACAAAAACAAATATCACATTAGTTCAGTTCAGTTCAGTCGCTCAGTCGTGTCCGACTCTTTGTGACCCCATGAATTGCAGCACGCCAGGCCTCTCTGTCCATCACAAACTCCCAGAGTTCAACCCCATTAGTCGGTGATGCCATCCAGCCATCTCATCCTCTGTTGTCCCCTTTTCCTCCTGCCCACAATTCCTCCCAGCATCAGAGTCTTTTCCAATGAGTCAACTCTTCGCATGAGGTGGCCAAACTACTGGAGTTTCAGCTTTAGCCTCATTCCTTCTTAAGAACACCCAGGACTGATCTCCTTTAGAATGGACTGGTTGGATCTCCTTGCAGTCCGAGGGACTCTGAAGAGTCTTCTCCAACACCACAGTTCAAAGGCATCAATTCTTCGGGGCTCAGCTCTCTTCATAGTCCAACTCTCACAACCATACATGAACACTGGAAAAACCATAGCCTTGACTAGACGAACCTTTGTTGGCAAAGTAATGTCTCTGCTTTTGAATATGCTATCTAGGTTGGTCATAACTTTCCTTCCAAGGAGTAAGCGTCTTTTAATTTCATGGCTGCAGTCACCATCTGCAGTGATTTTGGAGCCCAGAAAAATAAAGTCTGACACTGTTTCCACTCTTTCCCCATCTATTTGCCATGAAGTGATGGAACCAGATGCCATAATCTTAGTTTTCTGAATGTTGAGCTTTAAGCCAACTTTTTCACTCTCCTCTTTTACTTTCATCAAGAGGCTTTTTAGTTCCTCTTCATTTTCTGCCAGAAGGGTGGTGTCATCTGCATATCTGAGGTTATTGATATTTCTCCCGGCAATCTTGATTCCAGCTTGTGATTCTTCCAGCCCAGAGTTTCTCATATTAACACATACATGTGGAATCTAGAAAAATGGTGTAGATAATCTTACTTGAAAAGCAGTAGAGACTCACTTGTAGACAACAAATATATCGATACCAAGTGGGAAGGGGGCACAAATTGAGAGATTGGGATATACACACACACACACACACACACACACACTATTGACACTATGTATAAAGTAGGTAACTACTGAGAACCTGCTGCATAGCACCTACTGAATGCTCTGTGGTGACCTAAATGGGAAGGAAAGTCAAAAAAGAAGGGATATATGTAAACATATAGCTGTTTCACTTTGCTATCCAGTAAAAACTAACACATTGTAAAGCAATTATATTCTAAAAAATTTTAATTAAGAAAGAATAATGTGAGCAATAAAGAGAGTAATCCTAGAAAAAAAGAAAAAAATTATAAAGCTTTTGCAAATAAATAGTTATTAATTATATTTTTTCATCAACAGAGACTTTGATGATAATATTTAAATCTATTACATTTCTGTGGAAGCAGTAATGTAAAAGTGAATTTCATTTGCTTTCAGAATTAAGCATTATCTTAATTTTTTGAATGGTATGCTAACATGCCTTACTAGACAGAAATCCTATCCTGGCTGAAAATCCTTGAGCTAAGAAAAAAGTCACAATTTTTAGAAAATAAATTCAGTTCAGTTCAGTTGCTCAGTCATGTCCGACTCTTTGCGACCCCATGAACCACAGCACGCCAGGCTTCCCTGTCCATCACCAACTCCCGGAATTTACTCAAACCCATGTCCATTGAGTCAGTGATGCCATCCACCCATCTCATCCTCTGTCATCCCCTTCTCCTCCTGCCCTCAATCTTTCCCAGCACAGGGTCTTTTCCAATGAGTCAGTTCTTCTCATCAGGTGGCCAAAGTATTGAAGTTTCAGCTTCAAAATCAGTCCTTTCAATGAATATTCAGGACTGATTTCCTTTAGGATGGACTGCTTGAATCTCCTTGTTGTCCAAGGGACTCTGAAGAGTCTTCTCCAATACCACAGTTCAAAAGCATCAATTCTGTGCTTAGCTTTCTTTATAGTCCAACTCTCACATCCATACGTGACTACTGGAAAAAATCATAGCTTTGACTAGACTGACCTTTGTTGGCAAAGTAATGTCTCTGCTTTTTAATATGCTGTCTAGGTTGGTCATAGCTTTTCTTCCAAGGAACAAGTGTCTTTTAGTTTCATGCTTCCAGTCACCATCTGCAGTGATTTTGGAGCCCCCAAAAATAAAGTCTCTCACTGTTCCCATTGTCTCCCCATCTATTTGCCATGAAGTGATGGGACCAGATGTCACAAGTCTCTTGGACAGCAAGGAGATCCAACCAGAAAATAGACTGAAAAAAAAAACAAAAAACTGGAAACCAGTTTTTATTGGATGCTTCATATTGAGTCAACCTAAAACTACAAAATAAAACAATGCCTACATGCAGAACTTATAATCAGAAAAGTAATTGCAATGACAACTCATTTTCTTCTATATCTCAAATAATGTCAAATTATTTTATTTATTTCTAATGTATCAAGTATTAAAACAAGAAATGACATCTCTATTGCCCCACCAATTTGCAGGAGATATATTTGCAGGAGATATATTTGCTGTGTTCAAGCTATAATTTTAATACTTTTTTCACATTATGATGCAAGTACAAAGGAAATTTCCATATTTCAAAATCCATTTAACTGTGCAATTGAAGAACTTCTCCCTGTTCTTCATTTGGAAGTGATTCATCTGCAGTGTAATGACATGATAAAAAGAAAGCATGAAAAGAAGAGTCTAATGAAGGTATATGAATGTTTTGACATGAATATGCTTAATTAAAATATATGCTAAAATAGATGATAATAGATTGATATCAGTATATGGCAATGCTCTTCTATGTGAAAGACATTGTCTGAGGTGAAATACATAAAGTCCCATTAAAGTCTGATACTAACGCATAGATATTTGCAATTGTTTTTGATAAGTGAGAACAATAATTTTAAAAGCCAATTAAATGAAATGTTTTCCCTCAAAAAAATTTCGTTCTTCTCCTTAAAAGGCTCAAAGTACAGAAACATTGTACTCCACCATCATTATAATTTGAATTTATTAAAATATTTTGAAAAATTATTTTCTGTCTTACATAAGTACTTACAAAACCATGGCCTGCATAGTTAAATAATGTACCAGCTTACCTGTTACAAAAAAAGTTTTTCAACTACTGTTCTGTATCATAATTGTGGTGGTGGTTATATTACTATTTGTCAAGCTTGTTGAATTTTACACATGTAATTCATGGAATTTTTGTGTGTACATTATTTCCCCAAAAAGTTGATTACAATGTAGGAGATGTTTTACATGTAGATCCTGATGTTTCCTCTGTAGAAAGCCTTTAAAATACAAATCAACTTATTTTATTGACCTCCTAATATTTGCTATGTCTCTATATGTCAAGGCACATAGGAGTGTATTAACACAAAGAATGAACTATAATGTAGACTATGAAATTTAGTTACTAATAATATATCTATTTCTATTAAATGCAATGAAAAGTTCCACCCTAACAGGAAAATATTAATAGTGGGGGAAACTATGGAGGCACGAAGAAAGTTTAAGAAGTTTAAGGAAATTCTCTAATATCTGCTCAAATTTCTTAATCTAAAATTATTCTACAATAATTCATATTAGCCAAAGATTATATACTAATGAATTAGCTCATTTGTTAAACATGTTAAAAAATCTTGTTTTTCCATAGATATTCTTGAGATTTGTTTTGCAAGCAAGTTAAATGGAATTCATTTAATCTGTTTGAGTCTTAAGATTCATTAGTGTGACTGAGCATTTGGGCTTCCACTAGGGCTCAGCAGGGAAAGAATCCACCTGGATGCAGGAGGCGCAGGTTCGATCCCTGGGTCGGGAAGATCCCCTGGAGGAAAAAATGGCTACCCACTCCAATATTCTTGCCTGGAGAATCCCATGGACAGAGGAGCCTAGTGAGCTACAGTCCACAGAGTCTCAAAGAGTCAGATACAACTGAGTGACTAAGCAAGGAAGCCAGAGCAGCATTTATTCTATGGCTAAATATTCCTTACTATTAAGGTGAAAGTTTGCATACATGCTCAGTCACTCAGTCTTGCGACCCCATGGACTGTAACCCACCAGCCTCCTCTGTCCATGGAATTTTCCAGGCAAGAATACTGGAGTGGATTGCCGTTTCCCCCTCTAGGGGATCTTCCCAACCCAGGGATCAAACTCACTCCTCTTTCAACTCCTGCATTGGCAGGCAGATTCTTTACCACTGAGCCATCTGGGAAGCCTCAAGGCAAGACATTACTGAATAGTTTATTCAGTAACCTACGAATTATCTGATAGTCCAATCTGGCTAGTGGTAACCCGCACTATTCCTAGCTCTGTATAAATTAGTGCTGTTCAGTTGCCAAGTCTTGTCTGACTCTGTGCAACCCCGTGGAGTGCAGCACAACAGGCTTCCTTGTACTTCACAATCTCCCAAATATTGCTCAAACTCATGTCCACTGAGTCGATGATGCCATCCAACCATCTCATCCTCTGCTGTCCCCTTCTCCTCCTGCCCTCAATCTTTCCCAGCATCAGAGTCTTTTCCAATGAGTCAGCTCTTCATATCAGGTAGCCAAATTATTGTAACTTCAGCTTCAGCACCTGTCCTTCAAAAGAATATTAGGGTTAATTTCCTTTAGGATGGACTGGTTTCATCTCCTTGTAGTCCAAGAGACTCTTAAGAGTCTTCTCCAACACCACAGTTCAAAAGCATCAATTCTGCAGGGCTCAACCTTCTTTATGGTCTAACTCTAACATCCTTACATGACTACTGGAAAGATTATAGCCTTGACTATACAGCCCTTTACCAGGTCCTATACCTTTTAATATTTTTATATGTTCTTTTCTTGGGTTCTCATGTGCACTTGGATCAATTCTTTGATGACTACTCAAAGAGCCTCCAAATAGGTCTCATCTCTGTTTCAGATGTATATCAGTCTTCAGCTTCATTCTCTGTTCTCTTTGCAGCAGCCTGAAAATTTTCTCAGAACAAAAAACTGGTGTCATTTTCAGGGTTGCCTCATTGGTTTTCCATCTTCAGCAATCATCATCTGTAACTGCCTGATGTCCATTATCTTTAAAACCATTTCTTATTTTACCTCAGATGTATTAGGTAGAAGGTTAAATCCAGTGTTGTTTCCATTATATTCAGATGTGGAGGTGTGATTTTTATTTTTGTGATTTTTTTATTAAGTGTCTGGAATTGTGTATAAATGTTGTAACAGCTGAGAGTTTAACTCCTTTTGCAGACAGTCTATACTTTTCTTTTGGAAGGTACTAGGTGTAAAGGCAGCTCAAGCTGGTCAAATCAAGAAATGAGTGAATGAGTGACTTCAACGTTAGACCTTTCTGGCCTATTTTTTATTAGTGCTTACTCTTAGATTATATCCTGCCATAATTTTTAACTGAAACCCAAGGTGTTCACCAGGGCTCTTCTTTACAGATCCACAAATAGCCAAGATCTGTTTCTCCGATCCCCCCGGCATGCTCAAAGTTCAGCTGTTTGATCTGTTTTCTGCTTCTTTTTCTTCTCTTCTCAGCATTTAGCTCTTGTAGCATAATAATCCAATACCTTAGAAAGAAATGGCATGAAGAATAGTGATCTCATGTGTAGGCCCTGCCCACCTCTTTATGATATTGGACCTTCTAGTCAGTGTTCCTTGATTCTTTCCAAATGCTAATTTTATCTAGCTGTCATATCTCTTCCCAGAGAGATCTGTCTCATTTAAAACTACGCTATCACAACCAGAAGTATGTCTCTCTCTCTCTCTCTCTTTTTTTTTTTAACATCTGTTGCTGTCATCTTCTGATTTTAATCCTAACGCTATACTTTTGTCCAAACCTTTATTAACGGTTATGTAGACACTTAATACAGTTCAATGACTCATGACTTTCTCATTTTATAACTTTTTATCTTATCATTCATACTCATTAGCTTTAAATCTTTCCAAATTTTTTTCAACTAAAATAACATTATAAAATATATTCCATGATTGGTTCCTTGTCCATGTCTCTAACTACTTGCTTACTCCATTCAGAACATCATTTTGTGCTACATTCCACTAGGATGAATACTTTTCAGTTACTTAAAGAAGCCACAATCTTTTATCCTAACTTTGTTCATACTGCCACCTTAGCCTAGAGTTTCCTTTGCCTTCCACCCTCCGTTATTTAACTTTACTCATATTTATACTGAAATTAATTTCCACCTTCTGTATGTATTTCCATCACTGACAACATTTTCATCACCTGTGCCAGTTAACAACCAATAGGTTTACTCTAGATATGTTAAATGCTAAATATATTTATTTTATTATATGTAATTTTATATTTAATTCAATAATATTCAATATTGTTGATAATATTTTATACAGATTTTAATATGAACACGTGATTTATATTTAACATTATAAATTATATATTACATATGTATAAATAATTTGATTCATTTTCTCCCTTTCTCCTTTCTTTTAGTGCATTCTTAAGTACAAGCAGAAGTAAAGTTTTAAGTTGGTGTCAACTTGTGACTGTGTATCAAACAGAAAAGATAACGATACCTTATTTGTGGGAGGCAGTCTCCAAGGTCTCCAAGATGACTCCCAGTGATCTTTCCTCCAAATATTCACTTCCTTGTTTAACCCTGTCCCATTAAATTTAGGTTGGACCAAGTGGCCGGTTTCTAAAGAATAGGATGAAACAGAACTGATTAATGTGTGACTTGGAAACTAAGTCACAAAGGGCAGTTTGATGTTGTACTGTCTCTCACATCACTTTCTCTGGCATAAGCTAGCTCCATATTATGATCAACTCTCTGGAGAAACCCATTTGATGAACTGAAGCCATGTGTGTGAACTTGGATGTGGATTCTCCAGTTCAGTAAAGCTTGCAAATGGCAAGAGTCCATCTTGTTGACATTTTGACTGCAACCTCAATCAAATGGACTTATAAATGGACTGACAAGTCCACTGTCATCTTGACTGCAACCTCAGGAAAAATACTAAATCAGGGCTCACCAGTTAAGATGCTGAGGTCAGATTATTGACCTCATGAAATTATGTGAGATAATAAATGTTTTTGTTGTTGTTTTAAATAACTACGTTGGGGATAATTTATTACATAGCAATAGATAGCAAATGTATTAGTCATATAAAAGCATAACTAACATTTACAACATATCAACTCTTTAATACTTTCAGTAACCTCTGAGAAATTGTCATGCCTATGGGGGCTTCCCTGGTGGCTCAGACGGAAAAGCGTCTGCCTGCAATACTGGAGACCCAGGTTCGATTCCTGGGTCGGGAAGATCCCCTGGAGAAGGAAATGGCAACCCACTCCAGCAGTCTTGCCTGAAAAGTCCCATGGACGGAGGAGCCTGATAGGCTACAGTACATGGGGCTGCAAAGAATCGGACACGACTGAGCGACTTCACTTTCACTTATACTTTTGTGGAAGAGTCTGAAGCTTATAGTAGAGGTTAAGTATGCCCATCCTAGAATGTTTTCACTTTATTATAGTTGCTTCTACCAGTTGTTAAAAGAAACTATTGCATTAGAAGAGCTCTGGCAATTGAAGAAGGGAGGAGTTCAGAGGTATGTCACTGAACATGGAAGATACCACCCTTTTAAAGTAATGGATTACAGCTTTTTTTATTTACTACATTTATAATTTATTACAGAAAATCCTAGAATTTGCTTTTAAAATTCTTATATGATATACAGAAACTTAATTTTATGGAATATGAATATCAAAAATATCAGGTTACAACAGAATATTCTGATTTACTATAGAATTAAAGGTGTATGATGAGTTCTGTCTGCATACAGAATACACTTTATTTTCATAAATACATGAAAATTTAAAAAAGCATATTAATCTCTCTAAACTTTATAAATTTTAAGCATTTCATGTAAATTTGAGCTAGCTTGAGTCATTCATTCATTTTTGGATGACCATTCGCTTGCAAATTGAAAGACTGTCATGTAAATACATATAAAAGCGTTATAAATCAGAGGGAAGCAGGATGTGAATGAATATGCAAATTGCATAGGATCTTGAAACTCTTAGTATTCTACTAATCCAATTACCAGGAAGCTGATTGCCAATCTGATTCAAGTGTGTGAAGATGGCTGCCTCATTAAAGCTAATGGCTCCCTCTGGCTAGAAATGATTGGGATTACCAACTGTTAAATTTTGGTAGCCCAGTAAAAAATGTGTCAGAAGCCATTTGAACATAATAACTATATAGAATTCCAAGTATGAAGAAAAATCCTTTCTTATAACTAAGATTCTGAGAGGAAAGCAAGAAGGGGAAGAACACCTGACTCTCTCTGGGACAATATACAGCATCAAAAGATATTTTGGCAAAAGAAGGTAACAGATGTGGTATAACAAAAGCTTCAGTTCATTAGATTATATAAAACTAATAAAATTAAAACTGAATGAGAAAGCAGAGGTCCTTTTCTCTATTTTTTAATAATTAACCTCTATTTTTCATGTTCCTGTAGTGGTACATTGAAAATTTTAAAAGTACATACAAGAGTAAAAGAATAAAAATATGTCAAATAAAATTTGCATTTATGACTTTGCCAAATATTGTTTTAAAATCCATAAAGCATTCATTTAAATCCTTAGAAAACATTAACAAAATACATATGTTTTATGAAGTGTCATTTCCTTAGATAATTCTGCTTATAGAGAAGTTCCTGAGTTTGGTGAATTAATAAAATCTGTGTCCATCAATCTTATTTCAGAAAGTGATTTGTTTCACTGAGAGTTAGTCTTTCCCTTAATTAACAGTGTCACATGAAGTCTAGGATCCAAGCTTTAATTAATGTGATGGGAATCACATATTTTAAAAACTCATGGATAAAAACTGTTCTACTCCTGATACTGGCACCACTTTACTTCCTCCATTAGGTGCATAAAAAATAGCAGAGAAACATATAAGCTCCCAGGGCAATAGCTCAGAGTTTAGTGTCTCCCATAGGATATGCAAAGCCAGGACCAAGATGTAAAGCAGTCTTGGGATGCTTCTTTTTGGTAGCTGCTTTAGAGTCTTAGCTTCAAAACCTGTAAAAGAATAGCATGGCAGAAGATGAAGAATCAGTTTTAATCGTATAGAATGTAATGTATTTGTGAAACATTTTTTAAAATTTCTTTTAAAATTAGCATTTGTTGACGAACAATCAAGATGAAAAAAATGATAATTTTATACTCTAGTGAGCAAAGAACTTAGAGGCTCCACTAGTTTCAGTGACAAGAAAATTGCTATGCCACTGACAAACATATTACCAGAAAAAGAGTTAAACTAAATTTTACATCAAGGCTCAAGTCAACAAACAAGTTTTCATGTTAGGCTTTGACTGAGAGATGAAACCATGAAAAATCAATAACCTTTTGAAAGACTAGAAGATATGATATTAAAGTGATGCTTGGTATAGAAATGAATCCTGAGAAGCTCATCTCACAAAGAAAAGATGTTGTGACAATTTTCACTGATATATTTTTCAAATTTGTGTGCAATCATTAAAAATAAGGCATCTGCAAGGAAGACTGAGGTTTGAAACTTTCTAATTTGAAATAACTACTTTGAATTTAATGTTGAATAGACTTTCTAGCAGGAATTTGCATGCCAACTTATATTCCTGTTCTCTAAAGCAGGAATATAGAATTTATTTCTTTTAAACTGTGGTAAGCATCTTGATAACAAAATAAAATATATAATTATTCTGTAAGCAAAGACTTAAGAAAAATAAATGGTAATAAAATTGCCACTGAAATAAAGAAATATGGCACAGACATTTTTGTTCATTTCTCTTCTGGCCAGGTAGAGATTGTTTTTCAATTACTTGTTCAAAATGAAAGCTTGTGACCCAAACACCTGTGCCAGATTGGTATTTGAGATCACTAATTTGCTGTGCATGACATCCCTTGGAACAGATGCAAGCGGACAGAAGTGACTAAAATGCACTGTTCCAATGGTTGATCAGAGGCTGATGTAGCCAAGAAACAGAGAAAGAGTGGCTTATATGAGAATTACTCACTGCATCAGCAGTCCATGACAGAACCATTCCCAGCAAATGCACGAAGAGTGAAAGTGAAAGTGTTCATCACTTGGTTGTGTCCAACTCCTTGGGACTCTAACGGAAGTAGCCTGCCAGGCTCCTCTGTCCATGGAATTCTCCAGGCAAAAATACTGGAGTGGGTGGCAATGCCCTTCTCCAGGGCCAGCAAATGCATACATTGAGAATTTTATCAGTACTTGGGAATGCTAAATGTCTCTGTTACAACTACGGAAGGCACTTTCTCATGTATTATTGAGAGTTCATGAGGCAGTATACATTAAACCTGTCAAATAATATAAGTTGGTATTACTTTATGAGTTGCCATTTGTTCCTGATTTGCCTAAATGATATTAGTGTTAATAACTTGCTTTAAGTATCTTGGGATTTATTCCACTAAACATTTTGATTTTATATTCCAAAAAAAGGTGAAATATAAATTAGGTTAATCCCACTCCAGTACTCTTGCCTGGAAAATCCCATGGACAGAGGATCCTGATAGGCTGCAGTCCATGGGGTCGGTAAGAGTCAGACACGACCGAGTGACTACACTTTGACTTTTCACTGTCATGCATTGGAGGAGGAAATGGCAACCCACTCCAGTGTTCTTGCCTGGAGAATCCCATGGACAGAGGAGCCTGGTGGGCTGCTGTCTATGGGGTCGCACAGAATCGGACACGACTGAAGCGATTTAGCAGCAGCAGCAGTAGAGAGTTAGATGTAGATTACACATTCTATCCTTTAAAAGTCAGAGGTTCGGTATAACTATTATACCTTACGTTGAGGTTCTTAATACTTAGAATATTCAATCACATAGAGTCTCATGCAAATCTGAATGCTTAAAAAACAGGCACCAACTTTTGCTTAGAGCAGTGGTTTCCAAAGAAGTTTGCATGCAACCAGAATGAAAATATTAGCACTTTTATTCATATTAATTTTTATAACTAAAAACTGTAAGATAATAAGAAAAATACCAGAATGTGATAATATTATACAAATTACAAGGTTCCTTTACTTATTTCAAACATCCTGTATTTAAGCAATTCAGTTTCCTAAGAGAAAAGTGAGAATTTCACAACAGGCAAGACTGACAGTGCTGCCCTCAAAGTTTATTCGTATATGGTTAAGTTGATTTAATTTTAAACTATATTAATTCTAATGATTGACAGGTAAAAATCATACCACTAATACAAGCACAAACAGAGTATATGGTATATAATTTAAAGATACCAAATAAGTCTCGTATTTCTTACCTGAATTAATTTACAGCTATATCACATGGCTTTAAAAAGAAAAAAAAGGAAAATTCAAATCGGAGCTTACAACTAGTAACTCAAAATGCTTTTTAAATTTAAATTTGAATGGCAACCTTGACTTCAATACTTGGGATAAAGGTGAAGTGTTTCTTGTCCAGAGAGAACTACATTGGGACAATGGTTAAGAAAATTTAAGAAAGCTGTGAGTTTTGAGGTTTGTTTAATATTTATGATACAGGTTGAGAAAAAGTGGGACTTTTGGGGGAATCCATACATTAATGAAGTACATTGGTGACTAGGAGAGCAAGGGATAACTGCCAGAAAGTTGGGGTTCTTCCTCTTGCTCTTCATGGAACTGGCTTTGGAGAGAATAAACATACATGGCTGTCAGCCCTCTGGTTTATATTCCCGCTTACTAGGGAGAGATTCTTTTTTTCATCATTAACAAGAAAATTACATGAAGTAGAGATTTCATATGCGACTGTGGGACTTCCCAGATGGCACTAATTGTAAAGAATCAGTTTGCCAATGCAGAAGATTTAAGAGATTCAGGCTCAATCCCTGAGTCGGGAAGATCCCCTGGAAGAGGGCATAGCAACCCACTCCAGTATCCTTGCCTGGAGAATCCCATGAACAGAGGAGCCTGAGGAGCAACAGTCCATAGGGTCGCAAAGAGTTGGACACGACTGAGTGACTTCACACTCACACACGCATGCAACTTTGTGACACTACTGCGAATGTTGAACTTTACCCTGAATAATATTCAACTTGAAATGTATACTTTCTTTTGTTATGACTTTCATGTTATCAGTAAGATAACAGAATATGAATATAAATATACAGGATATGAATATAAATATATAGAATATGAATATAAACTTTATCATTGGAGAGCAAAAATCTTTTTTACCTTTGAAGTGTTTCTTTCTCCTTAGTTTTTCACAATCTATTTCATATATACTTTATAATGCACATAATATGCCTACATAGTCTATACTAAGTACATATATTTGGGTTATATGTTCAGTAATTTTTATTGATATATCAATCCATGCAATAAAATGTTTTGGAGACTTCTCATCGCCCAACTACAGTTTGGCAGTTTGAAGGTACATGATTGTGTTTAGAGTCTTTAACCACAAGGCTTTACCCACATTTTCAGCCTCATCTCCTTTTTTCCCTCATCCTTGCATTAGCATTGCAATCATGAAAAGTCTTTCAGCAAAGTTTACTCTCACAATCCTATGCTTTTACAATGATGGATAACACTAAGATGCATCAATGTGAATTTCACTAATTTTTTTTTTTTTTTTTGAAACTGGTCTATGGACTAAAAGTCTATTTTATAAGGACTGAAAATTTATGGGAAATAATAGCATATTTGAAATAATGTTTTATTACCCTGTTGTCAAAAACTGTAAACAAATGTGAAATTGCCTAGAAACTAAACATTCAAAGAAAAAGATTTTTAAAGTAATATACATTGAAAACTAATGAACATGAAAAAAAAATATCTTCATGCTTTATAAAGCAAAACAACAACAAAAATAACACAAATTTCACAATATATTTAGCATCACAATGAAGTTCACATGTGACATGGATTGTTAGTTGCCTGCAAATTTTACTTTCATCATTTGAGCAATAGATTCCCTTCTTTTTTAGTACAAAGCAGAGCTAGAGAGAACATGTCCCAGCCCTTTTGCAGCTAGTTATGACCAGCATAAAGTTCTACCTAATAATTAAACAATTTATGCAATTTCTGAGTAATATCCTTAGAAGTAACCTGATGGTACCTACTGAATGTCTCTCTGACTTCATGTGGGCAGTAACGTGAAGGTGGGTGTTTTGTGCAAAGTTGAACTTGGGAGGTAAGTAAAAAATCTAAGCAAGGAAGCCTGAGTCATCTCAAGAATGAATCCTTCTGTCCCCTTAAACCACATATCAACTTGGACTGGGAAAGAAATAAATGTTCTGTCCTTTTAGTGTAATTTATATCAAGATTCTTAATAACTAAAATATTCTATTTAAAAGAATCTTATGCACAAATATGGATAAGTTTTTCATTTCTTTACAAACAGTTCATTAGACATTCAATGGTTTATTTATAGCCCAGAAAGATAATAAACCTGTTCTAGCTTGCTCTATAATTTTTTTTCCTCATCTGACTTTGGGAAATGGAAAAGACAATATATATATATATGTGTGTGTGTGGGGGGGGGTCAGCATTTTATATGTATGCATACAGCTGATCCAAACTGGATTCTGAATATTTCTTCTATACAGTTGTCTTTTCACTATATATTTTTTTAAAAGGCCCAAATGCCTCAACATGTAAACAACACACTATAAATTTCAAGGATTATACAAAAAGATTTTGTTATGTTTTAAGAGGAAATGAAAAATCACCAGCTGCTTTCTAGCAGTGAGATGTTGGGCACATCATATAATCTGTTTTCCATGTTTAAAGTGAGGGAAATTTTCTCTAAAAAGCTATGCTTCTGTTGGTTTCTAATACAATCAGTATATAAAAATTATATCTATTGTTTTGACTAGTTATTGCAGTAAAAATTCTTGGATCTTAAAAAAAATGACCCTCTTAAAATGATAGAAATCTTAGAATAATGAAACTTGAATCAACTCCTAGCCTTTAAAATATTATCATATATTATTTGATTATTTGATAATAAATGAAATTAAATATTATAGTTTTCCAATATACAAATGCAGATTTAGAGTAAAAGTATTCTGCTAAACCAGTAAATGCACTTTTATATGAAAGGTATTTTTTTTTAAAGCAGTGAAGTATGATTATCTTGATTTTCTTTAACCTTCCTTATATTCTAAGAGAGATTTTTTAGCAAATCTTTAGATACTAAAAAAAAAGATGTTGGCATCTCATTAATTTGTCAATACTAATGAATTACTTGAAGACTGAGAGGATACCTTTCACTTTCACTGCAAAGTCTTTAATTTCATGTATTAATTGAAAAGGAAGGACTAGCACTCTTCTGTTTTCATCCACTACCTGACGTATGCTGATTTGCTCTTTCTAAGTTGTAGACAGGTAGCAGACTCTGTGGGCTCATTGCTACCATGTGAACTTGAACAAGCGGGTGTCCAAGCCCCAGCTGGGAACATTATATATGAATCCTGAGTAAGAAAGCGTGGTGTCAAGTAAGACAAAACTCGTTAAAGCAATTTGGGGTGAGAAGAGCAAATGCTAACCTGTAAACAAACATCTGTTTTGCAAATACATAGGCATGTGCTGCTTTATATTGTATTGTGTTCTTCTGCATTTTTTATCAATTCCTTAATCCAGGAGTTTATGCAGTATCATGTGAGGGTGTGCATGTGTGTGTGTGTTCATGCACAAAATATGAGCTAGGTATAGTAGAGTTTCATACAAGACACATGAGATTTCTTCTTTATTATGAGATACTGATATACTGTAAAGATATGTATTAGACTGTTCACAGCAACTTTATTCATAAAAATAAAATACTGGAATCAATACAAATGTTCATGAATGGACACATTGTTGCATAGGCACTCAGTGGTGTATCATCAGAAAGAAACACATTTTGTTTATATATTGTATATGCTTTATTATTCATCTGTTGATTGATATATCTCGGCTATTGCAAATAGTTCTTCCATAAACCTTGACAAGTGTATCTTTTCAAATTAGAGTCTTAGTTCTTTTTCTTTTTCAGATTATATCTGGGAGTGGAATTCTTGGACCATATGGTAGTTCTATTTTTATTTTTTGAGAAAACTCAATGCTGTTTTCCATAGTGGCTGCACAAATTTGCATTTCCACCAGCAGTGGAGGAGGGTTCCCTTTTCCCCACATTGTCACCTGCATTTGTTATTTGTGTTCTTTTTCATGCTAGCCATTCCATCAGGTGTGAGGAGATAGTGCACAGTGGTTTTTTTCTTTTTTTCTTTTTAAATTTTATTTTATTTTTAAACTTTACATAATTGTATTAGTTTTGCCAAATATCAAAATGAATCCACCACCGGTATACATGTGTTCCCCATCCTGAACCCTCCTCCCTCCTCCCTCCTCCCCATACCACCCCTCTGGGTCATCCCAGTGCACTAGCCCCAAGCATCCAGTATCATGCATCGAACCTGGACTGGCATCTCATTTCATACATGATATTTTACATGTTTCAATGCCATTCTCCCAAATCTTCCCACCTCTCCCTCTCCCACAGAGTCCATAAGACTGTTCTATACATCAGTGTCTCTTTTGCTGTCTCGTACGCAGGGTTATTGTTACCATCTTTCTAAATTCCATATATATGTGTTAGTATACTATATTGGTGTTTTTCCTTCTGGCTTACTTCACTCTGTATAATAGGCTCCAGTTTCATCCACCTCATTAGAACTGATTCATATGTATTCTTTTTAATGGCTGAGTAATACTCCATTGTGTATATGTACCACAGCTTTCTTATCCATTCATCTGCTGATGGACATCTAGGTTGATTTGCTTTTCTCTGATGATTAGTAGAGTTGAGCATCTTTTCATGTACCTATAGGCCATCTGAATGTCTTCTTTGGAAAAATTCCTAATCAGATCCTCTGCCCATTTTTTAATCAGATACTTTTGTGGTTTGTTTGTTTGTTTTTGATGTTCTGTTGTACCAGCTATTTGTGAAGTTGATAATGAAGTAGGCTATTCATGTGTAAGTTGTCGCTGCTGTTGTTCAGTCACTAAGTCACGTCTGACTCCTCTTTGTGACCCCACTGACTACAATACACCAGGCTTCCCTGTCCTTCACTATCTTCCGGAGTTTGCTCAAACTCATGTCCACTGAGTTGGTGATTGTATCAAACCATCTCACCCTATGCCATATTCTTCTCTTTTTGCCTTCAGTTTTTCTCAGCATCAGGGTCTTTTTGACAGTGGGTCAGCTCTTTGCATCAGGTGACCAAAATATTGGCACCTCAACTTCTGCATCAGTCTTTTCAATGAATATTCAGTGTTGATTTCCTTTAGGATTGACTGATTTGATCTCCTTTCAGTCCAAGAGACTCTCAAGAATCTTTTCAAACATTATAGCTTGAAAGCATCAATTCTTTGGTGCTTAGCCCTCTTTACAGCCCAACTCTCATATCCATGCATGATACTAGAAAAACCATAGCTTTGGATATATAGACCTTTGTTGGCAAAGTGATGTCTACTTTTTAATATGCTGTCTAGTTTTGTCATAGCTTTCCTTCCAAGGAGCAAGTGTGTTTCAATTTTATGGCTAAAGTCACAGTCCACAATGAATTTTGAGCCCAAGAAGATAAAATCTGTCACTGCTTCTACTTTTCCCCCTTTTATTTGCCATGAAGTGATGGACCAGATGCCATGATCTTCCTGTTTTGAATTTTGAGTTTTAAGCAGCATTTTCACTCTCCTCTTTTACCCTCATCAAGAGGCTCTTTAGTTCTTCATGAGTAAGGTCAGGGGATATATAGGAAATTTCATTACCTTCCTCAACTGTGTTTGAAGTGAAGTGAAGTGAAGTCTCTCAGTCGTGTCCGACTCTTTGCAGCCCCATGGAATGTAGCCTATTAGGCTCCTCCGTCTATGGGATTTTCCAGGCAAGAATACTGGAGTAGGTTGCCATTTCCTTCTCCAGGGATCTTCCCTACCCAGGGATCGAACCCGGGTCTCCGGCACTGTAGGCAGACGCTTTTACAGTCTGAGCCACCAGGGAAGCCAGCCAACTGTGTTTCTTATAAATAAAAAACTGCTCTGAAGTGTTAGTCGCTCAGTTGTGTTACACCCCATGATCCCACGGACTATAGCCCACCAGGCTCCTCGGTCCTTGGAATTCCCCCGGCAAGTATCTTCCTGACCCAGGGATTGAACCTGGGTCTCCTGCACTGCACGCAGATTCTTTGCTGTCTGAGCCACCATGAAAGCTTTAAAATGTAATATATTTAAAAAAAAAAAAACAACTTACAAATAAAGTGTGAGATCTTCAAGAATAGTGTAATTTTTTTTTTAATTTTATTTTTAAACTTCAATATTAAAACATCAAAATGAATCCATCACAGGTTTAACCCTCCTCCCTCCTCCCTCCCAAATCCCTCCAGGTCGTCCCAGTGCACCAGCCCCAAGCATCCAGTATCGCGTAATTTTTATTTATAACTTCAATATTAAATGACATTTTACCTTAAATATGTAAGGTAAAATACTCATATTTTGTGGAATAGATTGTCATGAACAAAATAATTATTGACCAATTTTAAATAAAATGAGGTACTTACAGCTCATATCTTATTACACAGACTAGTTTTCAATAAATATTTTTATTTACGACTATATAATTGAATAAGTAAGCCTTCTATTTTATTCTCACTTTACAGTACCTCAGTCAAAATAACTATTGTATGATTTCTTAGCTCAAAACAGTTATTCTTCAGACATTTTCCTTAGTACTAAAAAAATGTGTATTCTAAGATCCAGAAAAAGATCTTTCTAAGGGAAATACTGCTGAAATCAGTTTGTTGTTGTTGTTATATAGTTGCTAAGTCATGCAAGACCCTTTTATGACCTCATTTACTGATATCAAGGGAATATTTCATGCAAAGATGGGCACAATAAAGGACAGAAACTGTATGGACCTAGCAGAAACAGAAGATATTAAGAAGAGGTGGCAAGAATACACAAAGATCTATGCAAAAAAGATCTTAATGACCCAGATAACCACTATGGTGTAATCACTCACCTAAAGCCAGACATCCTGGAATATGAAGTCAAGTGGGCCCTAGAAAGCATCACTATGAACAAAGCTAGTGGAGGTGATGGAATTCCAGTTGAGCTATTTCAAATTCTAAAAGATGATTCTGTGGAAGTGCTACACTCAATATGTCAGCAAATTTAGAAAACTCAGTAGTTGCCACAGTACTGGAAAAGGTCGATTTTCATTCCAATCCCAAAGAAAGACAATGCCAAAGAATGCTCAAACTCCCACACAATTGCACTCATCTCACATGCTAGCAAAGTAATGCACAAAATTCTCCAAGTCAGACTTCACAGCACATGAACTTCCAGATGTTCAAGCTGGATTTAGAAAAGGCAGAGGATCCAGAGATCAAATTGCCAACAACCGCTGGATCATAAAAAAAGCAACAGAATTCCAGAAAAACATCTACTTCTGCTTTATTGATTATGCCAAGCCTTTGTGTAGATTACAACAAACTGTGGAAAATTCTTAAAGACATGTGAATACCAGACCACCTTACCTGCCTCCCGAGAAATTTGTATGCAGGTCAAGAGGCAACAGTTAGAACTGGACATGGAACAACAGACTGGTTCCAAATCGGAAAGGAGTACGTCAAGGCTCTGTATCATCGCCCTGATTATTTGACTTATGGGCTGCCATCTATGGGGTTGCACAGAGATGGACACGACTGAAGCAACTTAGCAGCAGCATGCAGACTACATCATGCAAAATGCCAGGCTGAATGAAGCACAAGCTGGGATCAAGGTTGCCAGGAGAAATATCAATAACCTCAGATACACATGTGATACCACACTTATGTCAGAAAGTGAAGAGGAACTAAAGAGCCTCTTGATGAAATGGAAAGAGGAGAGAGAAATGCTGACTTAAAGCTGAACATTCAAAAAACTAAGATCATGGCAAACTGGTTCCATCACTCCATGCCAAATAGATGGGGAAACAGTGGAAACAGTGACAGACTTTATTTTTTAGGCTCCAAAATCACTGCAGATGGTGATTGCAGCCATGAAATTAAAAGATTTACTCCTTGGAAGAAAAGTTATGGCCAAGCTAGACAGCATATTAAAAGCAGAGACATCACTTTGCCAGCAAAGGTCCGTCTAGTCAAAGCTATGGTTTTTCCAGTAGTCATGTATGGATGTGAGAGTCGGACTATAAAGAAAGCTGAGCGCTGAAGAATCAATGCTCTTGAACTGTGGTGTTGGAGAAGACTCTTGAGAATCCCTTGGACAGCAAGGAGATCCAACCAGTCCATCCTAAAGGAAATCAGTCCTGAGTGTTCATTGGAAGGACTGATGCTGAAGCTGAAACTCCAATACTCTGGCCACCTGATGTGAAGAACTGACTCATTGGAAAAGACTCTGATGCTGGGAAAGATTGAAGGCAGGAGAAGAAGGGGACAACAAAGGATAAGGTGGTTGGACGGCATCACTGACTCGATGGACATGAGTTTGAGTAAACTCCAGGAGTTGGTGATGGACAGTGAAGCCTGGTGTGCTGCAGTCCATGGGGTCGCAAAGAGTTGAACACAACTGAGCAACTGAACTGAACTGAACAGGGTCCTCTGGCCATTGGATTTTCCATGCAAAAATACTGGAGTTGGCTGTCATTTCTTTATCCAGGGGATATTTCCAACCCAGGGATTGACCACACAGCTCCTGCGTTGGCAGGAAGACTCTTTGCTGCTGAATCAGTGGAGAAGCCCTGAAATTAGTTTAGGTTTATACTCATTACATCCCTAACTTCCCTTATTTCATATTGGAAGTGAGAAGCCCAGCGTTTCCCAATTCTTTCCAAACATTTTAATGAAAAAAAAGTTATGAAAATGTTATATGGTATATTCTTTTTCATTTAAGAAACTTGTTTGTACTCACAAGGTAAATCATATGGTCTTCCATTGAGGAAAGATTAAATAGAATAGAAAATACTTTCCCAAGGGATTTATATTCAAAACTAGTCACTAATATCAACATTATTTTTCTATATTGTTTTTCCATTTCCTCCTTTCCTATGTAAGAAATTTAGTTAAAAGATATTTGAATTTATATTGTGGTATAATTGTCTTGAAGTAACTACTTTCTACCAATAAGAATGTTGATACAAACAAGACCCAGTGGGTTGCTGTGATATTTTCCTTAATAAAACAACAAAAATGGATGTTCTCACAAAAGCATAACTGCAATTTCTATGGTTGAAATAACAATTTGTTAGAGAAAAGGATTTTCAAATTGTGTTTGACTAGACCAATACTTGTGAAAACAGAGGGCCTGCTCCTAAAGAAATTACTAAAAGGAGAAACATTTCATTTTGTTTCTAGCTTTTTCTTATAGCCACCATATTCTTTCTGCCTATAATTTTGTTTTCTTATAACACTTTTATTAAATACCATAGGCTGCATATACATTTAATCATCAGCTTTGGGAAATATAAATTATAATTCTTATTTTACTTAAACAATTGGCTTTATGAGGAAGGGATCAAGTTGATAGAGTTTATAGAGTATAAAAACCCTGAGCTCATCCTCCCTATGGGCATACCAAAGTTAAAGCTACTTACAGAGCAACTACCTATGAGAATGACCTGAAGATAAGCAGAAAAGATTTTCCATGATTAAAGATATATAAAAGGAACCATAATGAGGTGGGTAAGAGTGACAAAGATGTGATCTTGTTGAGAGGCCTGCCTCAGATTGGTGACTTATAAGTGGGAAGGATGCCGTGACCACAGAGGTCCTCCCCCAGGAACAAGGAGAGAGAGTTCCACATCAGCCTGAATATCTTGCAACAGGAAGAAGAGCCCCCAGAAAGTGAGACTTTGAAAGCCATTGGGGCTTACATTTGGAAGAAATAGAGATCTATAGGAAATAGAGACTGCGCTTAAATATTGCATGCAAAGTCTCACATGCTCTGAGTCCTGGCACAAAAGAAGTCCTTTGAAAGACATCTGTGTCAGACCCACTTACTGATCTTGGAGCTTCTCCCACAAAGGCCAGGGGCAGCTGGAATTCTCCTTGGGAACTAAGATGCTAGAGGCAAACATTTTGGAAATCTCATTCTTTCATGCTGACATGGCTCTGGCAAGTGCCATTTTGGAATCCTCCTTCTTACCCTATTAGTGCCTGGGCCAGCCCCACCCACCAAAGGGCCCACAAAAACTGCAAGAAGCAGCTTGCACAGCCAGCTAGGCCAGGGTCAGCCCTGTCTACCCTCACGCCAACAGTAGCTGACCCCATCAAAACACAAAGACACAGCCCACACAGGGTTCACTCTTGGAGCGCGTAACTCTGGTGGCAGAGGGAAGTATGCTGCTGGGATCCAAAGGACATCTCTTACATAAAGTCACTGCTCCAAGGTCAGGAGATGTAACTAACCTAATATCTATTAAAAAAAAAAAAAAAAACACACAGAGATCAGGCAAAATGAGGAGACAGAAAAATACATTTCAAATGAAGGAAAAGACAAAACATAAGAAAAACGACTAAGTTAAATAGAGATAAGCAATCTATCTAATGAAGTCAAGGTACTGATGATAAAGATGCTTACCAATCTTGTGAGAATAATAGACGAACTCAGTGAGAACCTCTGCAAAGAGTTAGAAAAAATAAAAAAAGAACAAATCAGAGCTGAAGAATACAATAACTGAAATAAAAACACAAAATCAGGAGTAGATTAGATGATATAGAAAGTGGGTCAGCAAAACTGAAGACAGAGCAGTGGAAATCACTTAAGCTAAACAGAGGGGAAAAAATTAAATAAGGACAGCTTAAGAAATTTCTAGGACAACAGTGTATTAACATTCACATTATAGAAGTTCAAAGAAAGAGATTGGCCCATTTTTTGATTGGGTCCGTTTATTTTTCTGGTATTGAGCTGCATGAGCTGCTTGTATATTTTTGAGATTAATTCTTTGTCACTTGCTTCATTTGCTATTATTTCCTCCCATTCTGAAGGCTGTCTTTTCACCTTGCTTGCAGTTTCCTTCGTTGTGCAAAAGCTTTTAAGTTTAATTAGGTCCCATTTGTTTATTTTTGCTTTTATATCCATTACTCTGGGAGGTGGGTCATAGAGGATCCTGCTGTGATTTATGTGAGAGAGTGTTTTGCCTATGTTTTCCTCTAGGAGTTTTATAGTTTCTGGTCTTACATTTAGATCTTTAATCCATAAGAGACTACTATCAGCAACTATGTGACAATAAAATGGACAACTTGGAAGAAATCGATGAATTCTTCGAAAAATATAACCTTCCAAAACTGAACCAGGAAGAAATAGAAAATTTTAGCAGACCCATCACAAACATGGAAATCAAAACTGTAATCAAAAATCTTCCAACAAACAAAAGCCCAGGACCAGATGACTTCCAGGTGAACTCTACCAAAAATTTAGAGAAGAGCTAACACCTATCCTGGAGAAGGAAATGGAAACCCACTCCAATACTCTTGCCTGGAGAATCCCATGGATGCAAGAGCCTGGTAGGCTGCAGTCCATGGGGTTGCTAAGGGTCAGACATGACTAACTGACTTCACTTTCACTTTTCACTTTCATGCATTGGAGAAGGAAATGGCAACCCACTCCAGTGTTCTTGCCTGGAGAATCCCAGGGATGGGGGAGCCTGGTGGGCTGCTGTCTGTGGGGTTGCTACCAAAAATTTAGAGAAGAGCTAACACCTATCCTGGAGAAGGAAATGGAAACCCACTCCCATACTCTTGCCTGGAAAATCCCATGGATGCAAGAGCCTGGTAGGCTGCAGTCCATGGGGTTGCTAAGGGTCAGACATGACTGACTGACTTCACTTTCACTTTTCACTTTCATGCATTGGAGAGGGAAATGGCAACCCACTCCAGTGTTCTTGCCTGGAGAATCCCAGGGATGGGGGAGCCTGGTGGGCTGCTGTCTGTGGGGTTGCACAGAATTGGACATGACTGGAGCGACTTGGCAGCAGCAGCAGCAGCAGCAGCAACACCTATCCTAATCCTCCTAGAAAATTGCAGAGGAAGGTAGACTTCCAAACTCACTCTATGAGGCCACAATCACCCTAATACCAAAACCAGACAAAGATGCTACAAAAAGAGAAAACTACAGGTCAATATAACTGATGAACATAGATGCAAAAAATCCTCAACAAAATTCTAGCAAACAGAATCCAACAACATATTAAAAAGACTATACATCATCACCACATGGGCTTTATCCCAGGGTTGCAAGGATTCTTCAATATTTGCAAATCAATCAAAGTGATACACCACATTAACAAATTGAAAGATAAAAACCATATGATTATCTCAATAGATGCAGAGAAAGTCTTTGACAAAATTCAACATCCATTTATGATAAAAAACCCTCCTGAAACCAGGCATAGAATGAACATACCTCAACATAATAAAAGCTATATATGACAAACCCACAGCAAACATTATCCTCAATGGTGAAAAATTGAAAGCATTTCCCCTAAAGTCAGGAACAAGACAAGGGTGTCCACTCTCACCACTACTATTCAACATAGTTTTGGAAGTTTTAGCCACAGCAATCAGAGAAGGAAAAGAAATAAAAGGAATCCAGATTGGAAAAGAAGTAAAATTCTCACTGTTTGCAGATGACATGATCCTCTACCTAAAAAACCCTAAAGACACCACCAGAAAATTACTAGAGCTAATCAATGAGTATAGTAAAGTTGCAGGATATAAAATTAACACAGAGAAGTCCCTTTCATTCCTATACACTAACAATGAGAAAACAGAAAGAGAAATTAAGGAAACAATTCCATTCTACATTGCTTTTTCATTCATTTTTGTTTGTTTTTGTTTTGTTTGCTTGTCTTTGTTTAACTTTACCCTACTTGCTTTCCAAGCATTGTAGAACTGTGGTTTGGTGTTTGTTATTAATTTTAGAGATTTCTCAGGTATTATATTTTCAAATATTTAATTTATTTTGTTTTCTCATATTTTTTGCTCTGGTTTTAAATTCATATGTATATTACACTCTTCGAAATTATCTCATAGCTCTTCATATGTGTGTTGTTTTCATTCTTTTTCTTTTGAATGTTAATTTCCGAAGTTTCTTTTGACCTATCTTCCACAACACTGATTCTTCTTCTGCCATGTCAAGTCTAGTGGTAGAATTATAGAAGATATTCTATACTTATGTCATACTGGATTTTTTCCCACATCACTTTCTTTATTCTTTCTGAGATTTTTCATCTCTCTTCTCATGTTTGTTCTTGTATGTTATCTACTTTTTTCCCATTAAAGTCCTTAACAAATTAACCATAGTTATTTTAAATTATTTGCTTGATGATTTCAAAATATGTGTCACATCTTTGTTTGGCCGCAATGGTTGTTTTACCTTTTTGGAATGCATCTTCCTTGCCTACAGGACTTTTTGTAACTTTTGTTGTTGAAAGGCAACAGTGGGGGCTAATGTCATTAAAGGAAATAAGCCTTTAGTGAGAGATTCTACATTAGGACTTCCCTGGTGGCTCAGATGCTAAAGAATCTGCCTGTAATGCAGGAAACCTGGGGTTCAGTCCATGGGTTGGGAAGATACCCTGGAAAAGGGAATGGCAACCCACTCCAGTATTCTTGCTGGGAGAATCCCATGGACAAAAGACCCTGGTGGGATACAGTCCATGGGATTGCAAAGAGTCATACACGACTGAATGACTACTGCTAACGCTACATTAGTTTAGCTAGGAATCAAGTGCTTCTTAAAGTTTTCTGTAGCTATAGGTGCCAGATGCTTCAAATTACTCTAGTGTCTTTGTTTTTGTCTCACCTTCACTTTGGGCTTTTCTAAGAACTCATCCTTGTGTCTCCTTCAGCAATAATCTTTGGTATTATATTGGAGTCATGCTAGACATGTATGGATAAAGATATTTCTAAAATCTAATGAATTCTCATTTTTTAATAGCATTTGTAAGAGGATTGTGACTTTCCCAACATTTTTCCCCAACATTATTACTTTTTTCCCCTTCTCTCCTATACCTCGACCTCTCATGGACATGATTCTTCTCAATCCATTTCAGTGATGTTCTGACTCCTATTGATTATTTCCCAGCTTAGTTGACACAGAAAGACTACAGAAGGCTGAAGTGAAAGGAATGCCCTTCCCCCACAATCTTTTCCCCTGCAGAGTAAGATTGTGTTATGGAGATGGCTCAGGGAATTATTTCCACTGATTACTCTTCCCCTCCCCTGGCATGTGTGTGTGAGTCCCTCAGTCCTGTCTGACTCTTTGCAATCCCATTGACTGTAGCCTGCCAGACTCCTCTATCCATGGATTTCACCAAGCAAGAATACTGGAAGGGGTAACCATTCCCATCTCCAGGGGATCTTCTTGACCCAGAGATTGAACCCAGGTCTCCTGCAGTGCAGGCAGATTTTTCACTAAATCATCAGGGAAGCCTTCCCAAGTGGTGCTATTGGTAAAGAACCCACTTGCCACTGCAGAAAACATAAGAAATGTGGGTTCAATTCCAGGATTTGGACGATCCCTAGAGGAGGGAATGGTACCCACTTCAGTGTTCTTGCCTAGAAAATCCCATGAACAGAGGAGCAAAGATTCTGATGTGACTTAGCACACATGCACACATGCATACCCTGACATAGTTACAGGGTATCTTTCTTATATGTTTATTATGAGAAGCTGGTGTTATTTCCTGGAGGTCAAACACACAAAAAGCTTAACCTTGGCTTTGCCTCTAAGAGTTCTTTACTTTCAAGTTGAAATCCACACTCAGACTAAAGTGATTTGTCAAAACAGCTTCTGCTCCAGGTAACCAAATCTTGGCTGTGTCTTTTTTTTTTTTTTTTTTTTTTTTTTAAAATTAAAAAAAAAATTTCAGGTATACACGTGCTCCCCATCCTGAGTCTTTTTGAATGAGCACATCTCTACAGATTTTGATGTAGTGGTTTGCCCTCTGGTTCAAGTAGAATCCTTGATTTTTAGGTTTTTTTTGTCTTTTTCTTGTTGTAAGGACAGATGTGATGACTGCCAAGTTCTTTACACATCAGCTCTGATCCTGGAAGTCCTCTTTAAAGAGTTTTAATTGTTCCCATTTTGGGGGTCAGAATGTGGCTGTAGATCAAACTGAACTCATTCAATGGTGACCAAATACTCTTCACTGAAAATACTTTGAGTATTTTCAAAGAGTTAAATATCTTCTTTTTGAAAGAAAATCATTTTGCAAAACTATTTTCCTAATTTAACTGTTGTCTATCGATCAGTGAATACTGATTCTCTAATTGTAGTTTTAAGTGAAATGGACATACATTGCTTATCTTCAATGAGTAGGTCTAATTGTTGAAAAACATTTAGACTTATGTAGTTTATTTTTGTTTCCAGATCCACAGCCCAAATCCTGGCCACAGAAGATTGATACAGATGATTGTGTTGTGATTTTTGCCAGATTGCTAAAGGTACTACAGACTCAGGTATTTTCCTTTTCTGCTCCAGACAAATCTTATAAAATCTTACATTAATGAAATGCTACTTAGAAGCTAAAGAAAGGAAGGCAGATTTCATAACTATAAAAGCACTATTTTTAAATGCTAATGATGATATATACTTCTCTCCTACAGACATATTTAGTGATAAATATAAATGCTTTTGTATTTTGGGTTTCTTGGGGCAAAAAAAAACATAATGTTATCCATTTTATTTTGTTTAGTCATGAATCAGAATTCAATTTAGCCTAAGGTTCAGGAAATTTTCCTGGAGGTGAATAGCTGAGCAAAATTTGGAATTAGCTAAATAAGAAAGAATAACAGATTTCTGTGTAGAAAGGATGGTTTGTAAACAGAGAAGAAAAAAAAATAGTATACTAAGGAAGCTAAAAAGGCTTGATGTTTCCTAAGAACAACAGGAGAGCTTTTGCTAAAACATGCAAGAGATAAGCAAGAAAGGATTATAGTTGGACATCTGTCATGAAAGTTCTAAAAAGCAATGTTAAGGAATCTGGATTCAATTCTATTGGCAACGAGGAGCTTGTGTCAAGGTGATATAACAGATGATGAGGGTTGAAAGGGTCATAGTGGAAATAGGAAAAGAGAGAAAGAACAAAGAGTCAAGAAAATACTGAGACAAAATTGGAATGATTTCCTGTTTCAATGTGAAAGTTTAGGGAAAGGTAGAAATCAAGATTCCTGCTTGGATTTCTAGGTGTGGTGATTGAATGGTTGGTACTGATATTTCCAGAGAGAGGGAAAAAAATTGAGAAGAAAGCCACACTTGAAATGGGGTGAAAATGAGAAAGAAGGAATAGGCTCAAGTTGATATTCTATAATATGAATTGGGAATGTGTTACTTGTAGCATATTTACAGTCAATAACATAGCATTTATAGGTAAACTTCTGTGAGTGATTCTTGAGAGGAAAGAGCTAAGGTAGGCACTCCAGAAAATACCAGAATTTAATTAATAGATAAAGAGGAAACAAGGTAAATGAAGGAATAAAAGTGAAAGTGTTAGTAGCTCAGTCCTGTCTGACTCTTTGTAACCCCGTGGACTGTAGCCCGCCAGGCTCCTCTGTCCACGGAATTTTCCAGGCAAGAATACTGGAGTGGGTTGCTATTCCCTTCTCCACGGGATCCCTTCTGCAGGGATTGCAGGCATATTCTTTACTGTCTGAGCCACCAGGGAATACTAGTGTCTAAATGGAAGATGAAGCAGGTAAATGACATCACAGAATTCAACAGGCAAATTATTTTAAGGAGAAATATATGGTCAATGATATTAAAAATATTAAAAATCAGTGAATCAGTAACAAAGTACAGAATGTCTGTTGTTCTTAGACAAACAGAATTTGTTGGTTGAATTGTTCTTTCAGAGTAATTTTAGTAGACACATATAGATGTTAGTGCAACAATAAATGAATGGAAAATCATGAAAATACCATACCAATAGACTGAAGAAATTTAGCTGCAAAATTAAAAGAGCTAGGGGAAGATATCTGAACCTGAAGAGCGAAATGTGAGTGAGAATGTGTGTGCTGTTATGAGAAAGACTTGGGCACGTTTGCAGTCTAGGGGTAAAGAGTTACTATCCTAAGTAAGAATGCAGATGCAGAAGGGATAGCAGAATCCTAGGTGTAAAAATGGGCTAGAAGGGCACTTTCATTCCTATGATTTCGGATAATTGGTTAGTTCTGTGTGCAGATACGGAGAAGGCAATGGCACCCCACTCCAGTACTCTTGCCTGGAAAATCTCATGGATGGAGGAGCCTGGTGGGCTGCAGTCCATGGGGTCGCTAACAGTCGGACACGACTGAGTGACTTCACTTTCACTTTTCACTTTCATGCATTGGAGAAGGAAATGGCAACCCACTCCAGTGTTCTTGCCCGGAGAGTCCCAGGGATGGGGGAGCCTGGTGGGCTGCCGTCTATGGGGTCACACAGAGTCGGACACAACTGAAGTGACTTAGCAGCAGTGTGCAGATAACTGTGAGACAACTGCAGAAACCATCAGTTCAGTTCAGTCGTTCAGTTGTGTCCCTTTTCGACCCCATGGACTGTAGCGCCAGGCTCCCCTGTCCATCATCAACTCGTGGAGCTTACTCAAACTCATGTCCATTGAGTCAGTGAGGACATCCAACCATCTCATACTCTGTCATAGCCTTCCCATTCCCCGCATCAGAGTCTTTCCAAATAAGTCAGTTCTTTGCATCAGGTGGCCAAAGTATTGGAGTTTCAGCTTCAGCATCAGTCCTTCCAATCAATATTCAGGACTGATTTCCTTTAGGATGGACTGATTGGATCTCCTTGCTGTCCAAGGGACTCTCAAGAGTCTTCGCTAACACCACAGTTCAAAAGCATCAATTCTTCGGCACTCAGCTTTCTTTATAGTCCAACTCTCACATCCATACATGACTACTGGAAAAACTATAGCTTTGACTAGAAGGACCTTTGTTGGCAAAGTAATGTCTCTGCTTTTTAATATGCTATCTAGGTTGGTCCTAACTTTTCTTTCAAGGAGCAAGCATCTTTTAATTTCATGGCTTCAGTAACCATCTACTCACTGTAGATGGTTTTTGGAGCCCCCAAAAAATAAATTCTGCCACTGTTTCCCCATCTATTTGCCATGAAGTGATGAGACCAAAACCATACTGCATGATTTTATTATTCTTCTTGTTCTAAGTGACACTGCCACATTAGACATTTAGTTTGGCCAGTTTATTAAAGTGCATGCACTGAAGTAAATGTTTATCTACAATCATAATGAAGAGTCCAGGTTTGCCAGTGGTCTAATATTCTAAAAACAAGCACATATATAAAAAAATAATAATAAACATCCCCGAATAGAAACAAACCTGTACCCTCTTGTGCAGCATACTAAAAATAAAGCCTGTATCATTTGGAGTTTTATAAACCATTTGGCAATTGTATTAGGTAAAACTATGACCACATGCTCATCTTTTAATGAGAAAATACAGTAAGTTCTAAGATAGAAAATAAATAGAAAAGACAGAAAATAAGTCAGGTTGGCACATTTGCCTCCCTGTTTCTTATCTGCTCCATCTTTCTTTCTGCATCTTCACTGAGCTCAGGAAAAAGGCAGCAGCTGCTCTGGAAGTGCTGTAGCAGCTTGTGCACAGGCACTTCTTACCCATTGTGAGTGAAACTGACTAGAATCACACATTCTTCATCAATTTCCCACTCAGTACAAATCAGTTCTTCCACTCAAGGGGACTGCACTACATTTGCTCTGCAGCTGGCAGTCCCATGGAGCTAAGTTGGAGGAAAGAAAGACGGCCTGCTGCTAGTGAGTAAATGCACTCTGGGTGGGTGTGCTCACCTGATTCTGTGATTGGAATCAGCCTCTTCTGCACAGAGAGCGGAGGAGGCTCAGGTTGAGCTGAAGGAAATGAAGAGTTTCTGGTTTTAATGCTCAAGTTCCGCTCTAACTCATAACTAATGAACTAGCATCCTGCACAGCGGTACCATGTTCCACAGGCAGCAATTATATAAGAATAGCATTCCAAACTTCGTCGTCCTGTGACTGGCTGGCATACAGGCTGCTAGTGTGGGAAGAAGCTTTCACACAGATGTTAGCTAGCAAATAGACGGATGGAAGTGGTGGTGGCTTACTGGGTTCACAACCAGAGAGGACAAAGATTTAAATTTAAAATCCTTAAACTAAGGCGCAAGATGATTCATGCTGAAAATATATTTCTTTGTGCGACCTATGAAATTTCTAAATGGGTGTATTTCAACTGAAAGCACAAAATGGGTTATTTTAGTAACCAGCCTCATGTAATCTCCCAATAATTTGAATTGGAATTTCTTATGAAACTTATTATAAAGCAGATTCCTAGACCATACCATGTGAGTCTAATCAGTAATTATGGATGAGGCACAAGAATTAGTCATTTATAACAACTTCCCAGGTAATTAATGTGTACAATAAAGCTTAAGAACTACCAGCATGTACTGACCTTGATAAATGACACAAAAACATAATTATGAAAAAAAGACTCCAAAGGCACTTTCAATTTAAATGGTATCATTTTTAAACTAGTAGCAGTTAAATAATCCCAGTGTGAGCAAAAAGAAAATGAAAGCTATATGGATAGAGTAAGTAGTTATCATTTGGATAGCAGAATTCATGTTTCTTTTCATACAGATGGGACAACTGAGTTAAGTATTTGAAGACTTTTAGTAATTGCTATTAGAGCTAGAGAGCAAACAACTCTACTGTAAAAGAAGGCTCAGAGGACTTGCTGAAATCATGATAATCCAACCTATTACAGAATTTTAGTTGTATTTAATTTCAGCTGCTGCTGCTAAGTCACTTCAGTCATGTCCGACTCTGTGCGACCCCAGAGATGACAGCCCACCAGGCTCCCCCGTCCCTGGGATTCTCCAGGCAAGAACACTGGAGCGGGTTGCCATTTCCTTCTCCAATGCATGAAAGTGAAAAGTGAAAGTGAAGTCGCTCAGTCGTATCCGACTCTTAGCGATCCCATGGACTGCAGCCCGCCAGGCTCCTCCGTCCATGGGATTTTCCAGGCAAGAGTACTGGAGTGGGGTGCCATTGCCTTCTCCATTAACTTCAACAAACAAATGCAAATATACGGCACAATAAATAGGTGCTTCTGTTCTTTCTTGAGTCAGTGGTTCAGTTCAGTTCAGTTGCTCAGTTGTGTCCAACTCTTTGCGATCCCATGGACTGGAGCATGCCAGCTTCCCTGTCCATCACCAGCTCCTGAAGTTTACTCAAACTCATGTCCATTAAGTCGGTGATGCCATCCAACCATCTCATCCTCTGTCGTTTCCTTCTCCTCCCGCCTTCGATCATTCCCAGCATCAGAGTCTTTTCAAATGAGTCAGTTCTTGGCATCAGGTGGCCAAAGTATTTTCTTCCAAGAGCAAGCTGCAGTCTCCATCTGCAGTGATTTTGGAGCCCCCCCAAATAAAATCTGTCAATGTTTCCGTTGTTTTCCTATCTATTTGCTATGAAGTGATGGGACCGGAATACACGATCTTAGTTTTCTGAATGTTGAGTTTTAAGCCAACTTTTTCACTCTCCTCTTTCACTTTCATCAAGAGGCTCTTTAGTAAGTGGCATTGCTTATTAATTACAGCAATCCCACTTCTGTCCCCACTCCCAAATCAGGTTCTGATGGTGCCTGAGAATCTATGTCAACAAGGCTTTCCATTTTTCTAATCTCCAAATTACAGGTAACCACACTGAATAAATAATCTCATGAAAAACAGTTTTCTTTTAGTTTAGGAACATTTATTAGATAAAAGACACTAGTTAATCTTCAAAGGCTGAATTCTACACAATGTACAGACATACACTAATTAATAGGCCTTTATTGACTTAGTTTGAAAAAGTCCAATATAGATTAATATCTTACTTTATCTAACGGTAAAAATTACTTTTGTTTTTATTATGGTCTTGGAAATAGAAATTCATGGTTTTCATAGGCAATTTACTCATATAAAAATATGTAATCAGGGAAATAATGATATTATCCAAAATATCTTCATTCCTTTAATTAGTTCTTAGAAAATTAGTTCTTTGAAAAAAAATTATTCAGCAAAACCAAGCATAAATTTATAGTCTAATCAGTTTAAAAAACAGTCTTTGAAATTTAATTAACCTAGCTAGAACAAAAAATAGTATGCATGATTAGAATCTACCTTTAAAATGTTCAGATGTCTGTTGCCTCATTAATCAAACATTCTTGGTGAGTGTACTCCCGCCTCTGTTATGTACACTGCCAAAGGAAGAGTTTACACCCTGAAATAAGTGTTGTTTTTTCTGAACTTTCTGTATCCATGAAGAGGAAGTGTAGCCAATCAATTAGTAATACCCCTTTGTTTTTTGAGGGGCATTTTATTGATATCTGGCTTTACAAATATCAGCATGTCATATACTGAACAGTTTCACTGTGGAAAAGAAAGGATAGGGGTGATTTTTAGAAACTGCTTTTGTGTTTTGTGTAACCACTGGTATTAGGGAGGGCTTGCCAGGAGGTGCAGTGGAAACTGCCTGCCAATGCAGGATACACAGGAGGCTTGGGTTCAATCCCTGGGTCAGAAAGATCCCCTGGAGGAGGAAACGGCCACCTACTCCAGTGTTCTTGCCTGGAGAATCCCATGGACAGAGGAGCCTGAAGCTAAAGTTCATAGGGTCACAAGAGTAGAACAAGACTGACCACACATGCAACATGCAAAGGCATTAGGAACAGAAAACAGACTCAAGTGAAAAGAAGTGACAAAGACATTATCTTAAATCTGTTTTAACCCTTAAATAAGTAATCCAAAAACAATTGTACTTCATGATACTATTCTATATCTCAGGCTCTGTAATTATCTCTGATAACATTTTCACTAATGCAACTATACCCAGGTCAACTTGGTAACTTTTTGCCCCACCCCTATCTTGCATTCACAATCTTTCAGCATTTACTAAATCACATTGTGATTACTCATTTTCTACTAGTCTTTTAGTTTTTTGAGACTATGGACAAACTTTGTCTGTTTCTTATCCTCAGAATTGAGGTTGCATTTTGTATAAATCAGGCAGTCAATAAAATTTCATTGAAGGAATAATGAAAGTTATTGAAAAACGTCTTAATGATATCTTTGGAAAAATATAGATCATCTCCCATAAATCTTTCTTTCCTCTTGAAGCTTTAGAAAGCAGAACACTATTCAGGGATTAGGAGTAGCGAGTTGTTAACTCATACTGCTTATTGCTTCAATCATGAGACAAGTAATCTTTTGAAACTATGCTCAAAGTGAATTGTGTTGAATTTATTTAAATCTGGATCAGCTACATTTAACATTAGATTTTCAAAGCTTGCTCTTCACTGTCAAACTGGAAGGAATTAAGGATGAATCTTTTTAATTAAAAACAAATACCAACTAAAATAATGTAGTTTATTTACTTCATTGATGTATCTTGAGGTTTTTTTAATTTACTTTCATCAATAAGAGACAAGAATGAAATTAAAATAAAATCATACACTTATAGAAATCTTGGATGTGTGCATGCGTGCAAAGTCACTTCAGTCATGTCCAGCTCTGTGTGACCCTATGGACTGTAGGCCCACCAGGCTCCTCTCTTCATGGACCTCTCCAGGCAAGGATACTGGACTCGTTTGCCATGCCCTTCTTATGACCCAGGGATCAGTCAGCTGTTTCTCATGTCTCCTGCCTTGGCAGGCAGGTTCTTTAAAACTAGCACCTCCTGAGAAGCCCGAAATCTTGGATACATAATATATATTTTACTATATGTAATGTAGTCCAGTTCACTAGTGTTATCTGTGCCTCGGAACAAAGTACTCACTATGAGCTGAAAGATTATCTTGAGTTCTTGTAACTGAATGCATATGTACTATGTGCTCACTCTTATCCGATTCTTTGCAGCCCAGGAACTGCAGCCCTCCAGGGTCTTCTGTCCATGAGATTTTACAGGCAAGAATTTTGGCGTGAGTTGCCATGCCCTCCTCCAGGGGATCCTCCTGACCCAGGGACTGAACTTGAGTCTTTTGTGTCTCCTGCATTGGCAGGTGAATTCTTTATCACTGTGCTACATGGGAAGGCATGCAAAATAGAAATGATAAAAATACATTTAAATTGATGGCAACTGACTTGAGCTTTGCAGTTTATTCCATGTTAGTTTACAAAATGCATTTCTTTTCCACTCTAGTGCTATGTTTACCTCCCATTAATACTGATAGCCAACAATCACCACACTTAAAAATAATTGTTATGTCAAATTTTCTAATCTGTATTTTTTCTTTTTAGCCCCAACTCATCTCTGTGTCACTTAAAATTTTTATAATGCTTTTGTCTTTCTAAGGTGTATAGCCATTCCTCAGACTGGTATTTTCATTTTTCCAATCTTACCTGCTATACATTAAATTTATAGGAAAGAATAGAAAAGCTAAAGTGATAAAAGAAATCAGCCATTCATTTCCCAAGATAATCTAGAGCAGAAGAGGAATGTGGTGTGTCTTAGGGGAGAATATTCTATTTTAGAAAATTCACTTGCAATACAACACTACTTTCAGATACTCTAAGATCTTCCTCTTTCATAGATTATGATCAAAGGCTGAAAACAGGAAGAATTAAGTGTATATACATGTATTCTACTGAAAGAATAATTTATAAAGAGACAGTTTACCTTCAAAGAGAAACATGTATCAAGGTCTAAGATGACCACTTCATCATGAGAGGGTGAAAATAAATGATATGGCAAACATTGAGATGAGAGATACAAGTCTCTATCTTATCATTATTTGGGGATATACATTTATTTGGGCAGAGACTTTGAAAACAGAAACACAAAAACTTTTGCTGTATCTCTGTAATAGGCATAAAATGGCAAGTAAAGGCTAGGTGGTTATGGATTGGAAATGGAAAGAGATCCTATTTTTTAAAAAAATCAAGAAGAAATGTTTCTCAATTACACTGTATTTTGAAGCAGTGGCTGTAACATACAAAATAAATTCTAATTAGAATTCTAATTGAACATCTCTTTATACATGTAGAAACAGTCATAGGAGGACTTAAAGTTATCTATTGAGTACTGGAGTGGGTTGCCATTGCCTTCTCTGATTATTAGATAACATAGGATAGCAGTGAATATAATATATAATATCTTAACAAATACTGCTTCAGTAATCCCTGGGGCTTGAAAATACCAAAATTTATTCCCTCATTTTTTTTTTAATTTTCTCTCCAATTTGCAAAGAAATTTATATTCCTTGAGGAATTCTAAAATTTGAAGCTATCAAAGGTAAAGGAGTATCAAAGATATGAGGTGAATAATTGAATTTTTTATGGGTGCCAAGAGATTTGTGTACTGTGATATGACTAACAACATATTAGAACATTGTTAGATCAAAATATATGAGTTATATTTTCTGATATTCATTAAAATTACATAAAATTTAATTAAAAGTGTGCATGTATATTTATTAGAAGTGCATATATGCATAATATACACAATAAAATCTACACAGTGGTAATGTGTGTATACATTATATGCATTTACATATAACACATATTAAAATAATGACTATATTTTTATACATTAAAAGAACATAACTCTTAGATCTGATAGACAATTGAAATCACTGCCCCCAATATTGGAGAGAAAGGTGAATACAGGGAATCACAATGTGCTGGAGCACAAACTCATGAGCAGAAACCTCGGAGGGAACCAGGGCTGGTGTAGGAAAACCTACACTGTACCTAACAAGTGACAGGAGGCTCTGTGTGGAAGAATGTGAGGGTGAAACTCCCCAGAGGAAGCTGCTCAGAGAGGCCCCCATGATTTCGCATTTTGTCTCTAAGAGCTAGACCTGGTTCTCAATGTAAACATCAGACAAAAATCCCTTCATGATTCCAGCAAGGGGAGGGAAGAGTAACTATTTTGAAATATTTTACTAGAGACTGTGTTAGTCACTCAGTCATGTCCGACTCTGCGGCCCTATGGACTATAGCCCACCAGGCTCCTCTGTCCATGGAATTCTCTAGGTAAGACTACTGGAGTGGATTGTTATTTCCTTCTCCAGGGGATCTTCCCAAGCCAGGGATTGAACCCAGGGTCTCCTGTGTTGCCGGCAGATACTTTGCTGTCTGAGCCGCCAGAGATTAGCCCAGTGGTTTTATTTGTTTTAAATAGTCTAACTGACCTAGAGTCAGGGAAATAGCCAGTTCCAGCCAATTCTGGCATCCATGCAGAGAAGGTAAATACCCAGCTCCAGACTCTTCCAGCCATCCCATCCCACCCAAGTTTGGCCAGGTGAGGAGAGTTCTATGAAGTTCCACCACATCTTACCACCATCAATAAAGTCCAATTTATGATACTTCCTTTTATCAGTACTCAATGTCTAGCTATCTAGAACTAAGTTTCAAGACATAGCAAAAGGCAAAAGCACAATTTGAAAAATCACAGCAAGCCTCAGAACCAGATATAGCAAGGATTTTGGAATCATCAGGCTGGGAGTTTAAAACAGCTATGATTCACTGCTGAAGGCTATAATGAGTAAAAGAAATACTGTGTAAGAACAGATGGGCAATGAGAGGAGAGATAGAATTTAAAAAAACAAAAATTAAAAAGAAATGCTGAGGATTAAAAAAAAAGAACCTATTACATAAATGAAGAATGCTTTTAAATGGGCTCAATAGTAGATTGGACCTGGCTAAGAAAAAAATCTCTGAGCTTGAAGATGTGTTATTTCAAATGTTCAAAACAAATGTTCAAAACAAAAAGAAAAAAAATGGTAGAGAATAGCCAAGAATACGGGGACAGTTACAAAAGGTGTAGCATATATATAATGGGAATATCGAAGGGAAAGAAAGATATGAATATAAGAAATAATTGAGGCAACAATGATTAAACATTTCCCCAAATTCAAATCACAGTTCCAGAAAGCTCAGAAAACAACTACCAGAATAAACACCAAAATAGCTATTTTATATGGAAATTAGGCACATTGTATTTAACTTATGGAAAAAGACAAAAAATGTTTGAAAGAAGCTAAAGAAAGAAAACATGGTATACTCTCACCTGCAGAAAAGCAAAGAGGATAATTACATCTGACCTTTCCTCAGAAACCATGCGAGCATGAAGAAAGTGGAGTGAAATATTTGAGTGTTGAGACAAAAAGACCACCAGCTTAACATTTTGTACCCTTCAGAAGTGAAGGAGGGGCTTCGCTAGTGGTGCAGAGGGAGCCCCTCTCCTTCATGCTTCCTGAAGCTCCTGAATCTTTTTTACCACAGAATTGTCTTTAACTGCAAAAACAAAAAAATTTGCTCTTCAACTTACCTTACCTATGAATAAACCTCAAGATCACTTGGTTCTTGGTTTTGCCCTGAATTAAAGATTCTACTAACCAAGTGTTCGTGGGAATATTTATGCTATTCATATTGAAAATACTGCTTCAAAATGAAATTTAGCTCACTCGTCTTCAGAAGACCCACCCTCCCACTCAACCACTTCCCCTCCTGCTTCTCTCACTTCTTTCCTTCTTACTTTCCTTCAGTTATCTTGTCCGTAAAATGTACCGTGTCAGACGCTGTGCTCAATGCTGTAAATACAAAGATGAGTAAAAATATCACTCCTTTAAGGGTAAAGTTCACAGTCCAGTATAAGGGATTTCTTCAGGGAAAAGATATAAATATATTTATATGCATTAGTGCACTACCACTTCATAAACAAATGACAACCCACCTTTCTTCACAGAGATGATATCTGATCTGAGAGATTTTGATATTTTCAATTGATACTCATAATTAATTATAAATGCACACATAATTAAATGGGGAAAATAGCATTCATTAACTGATTAATCATATTCCTTCAACAAAGTGTATTTTCCTCCTTTGAGATCACGGTAAAGACAATCAACCTGTGGTTAGAATCAAGTATAGAATTGTGGGAGGTTTTCAGGTTTGATAACATTTTATGAAAATTTGAAGTCATAATTACAATGCTATTTGTAGGCTCACAAGATTCCAGGGAATACATGAATTATACCAATTATCTCTAATAGGAATGGCAGAGGAAGAAGCATGGAGTGGCTCAGAAATAATTTATGTTGCATGAATAAAGTGTTCCTTTGGCTCACATCACCAGGTTTTATTATTATATAATCACTTACAAAATGAGATGAAAATAGAAATTGTCACTTATAGAAACTTCCCTTTGTGCAAACTTTCTTTAAATTTTCAGAAGTTTGAAACTTATTTTTGCCTAAAAATCACTCTTATTACTTGGCCTTTGACAGTATATAAAGCTCAAGTTATATAAAGTAAATGTGGTAATATAATTTAAAGTTTACCTTTAAGCTTTTACTCATTGTGTGCTTATGGACTAGGTAAATTAATCTCATTCTTGCTGAATGTAGACATAGAAACATATTTTGCTCAAATATGAAGGTTTACCTTTTGGTAGTGCCTCTTGTTATGCAGAGTGACCTGTGCTCAGTTGCTCATCCAGCTCTTTGAGACCCTATGGACCACCAGGCTCCTCTGTCCATGGAATTTTCCAGGCAAGAATACTAGAGTGGGTTGCCACTTCCTACTTCAGGAGATCTTCCCAATTAATGGATCGAACCCAAATCTCTTGCATTGCCTGCACTGGCAGGTGGATTCCTGACCACTAGCACCACCTGCAAAGCCCACTGAGTGACCTAGTGCTCAGAGAAGCTGTCCATGCTGCCATGCTAACACCTCGTATTTTCCTCCCTTTTTCCTTTTGTCAGAATAGAATCCGGCTTACCTGGGAGACATTGTTGGTTCAGTTCCATACCATGACAATAAAGTGAACATAATAAAATGGGTCACACAAGATTTTGGTCTTTCTGTGCATATAAATTGTATGTTTGAACTACTCTGTAGCCTATTAAGAGTGGAAGAACATTACGTCTAAAAGAACAATATAAATCAGTCAGTCAGTTCAGTCACTCAGTCGTGTCTGACTCTTTGCGATCCCATGGACTGCAGCACACCAGGCTTCCCTGCCCATCACCAACTCCCGGAGATTACTCAAACTCATATCCATTGATTCAGTGATGCCATCAAACCATCTCATTATCTATCATCCCCTTCTCCTCCTGCCTTCAGTCTTTCCCAGCATCAGGGTCTTTTTGAGTGAGTCAGTTCTTCACATCAGGTGGTCAAAGTATTGGAGTCTCAGCTTCAACATCAGTCCTTCCAATGAACACTCAGGACTGATTTCCTTTAGGATGGACTGGTTAGGTCTCCTTGCAATCCCAGGGACTCTCAAGAGCCTTCTCCAACACCACAGTTCAAAAGCATCAATTCTTCAGCTCCCAGCTTTCTTTGTAGTCCAACTCTCACATCCTTACATGACTGTAGGAAAAACCATAGTTTTGACAAGACAGACCTTTGTCTTCAAAGTAATGTCTCTGCTTTTTTGATATGCTGTCTAGGTTGGTCATAGCTTTTCTTCCAAGGAGCAAGCATCTTTTAATTCCATGGCTGCAGTCATCATCTGCAGTGATTTTGGAGCCCAAAAAAATAAAGTACGTCACTGTTTCCACTGTCTCCCCATATGTTTGTCATGAAGTGATGGGACCAGATGCCATGATCTTAGTTTTCTGAATGATGAGTTTTAAGCCAACTTTTTCACTCTTCTCTTTCACTTTCATCAAGAGGCTTTTTAGTACTTCTTCACTTTCTGCCTTAAGAGTGGTGTCATCTGCTTATTTGAGATTATTGATATTTCTTCTAGCAATCTTTATTCTAGCTTATGCTTCATCCAGCCTGGCATTTCGCATGATAACCTGCACATAAGTTAAATAAGCAGGCTGACAATATACAGCCTTGACATAGTCCTTTCCCTGTTTGGAACCAGTCTATTGTTTTATCCAGTTCTAACTGTTGCTTCCTGACCTGCATACAGATTTCTCAGGAGACAGGTCAGGTTGTCTGGTGTTCCCATCTCTTTCAGAATTTTCAACAGATTGTTGTGATTCACACAGTCAAAGGCTTTGGTATAGTCAATAAAGCAGAAATAGATGTTTTCTTCTGGAACTCTCTTGCTTTTTCAATGATCTAATGGATGTTAACAGTTTGATCTCTGGTTCCTCTGCCTTGTCCAAATCCAACTTGAACATCTGGAACTTCACAATTCACAAACTGTTTAAGCCTGGCTTGGAGGATTATAAGCATTACTTTGGTAGTGTGTGATGAGTGCTGTTGAGCAGTAGTTTGAACATTCTTTGGCATTACCTTTCTTTGGGATTGGAATGAAAACCTACCTTTTCCAGTCCTGTGGCCACTGCTGAGTTTTCCAAATTTGCAGGCATATTGAGTGCAGCACTATAACAGTATCATCTTTTAGGATTTGAAATATCTCAACTGGAATTCCATCACATCTACTAACTTTGTTTGTAGTGATGCTTCCTAAGGCCCACTTGACTTCTTATTCCAGGATGTCTGGCTCTAGGTGAGTGATCACACCATCATGTTATCTGGGTCATGAAGATCTTTCTTCATAGTTCTTCTGTGTATTCTTGGCACCTCCTCTTAGTATGTTCTGCTTCTGTTAAGTCCATACCATGTCTGTCCTTCATTGTGCCTATCTTTGCATGAAATGGTCACTTGGTATCTCTAATTTTCTTCAAGCAATCTCTAGTCTTTCCCATTCTATTGTCTACCATGTAAATACCTTAATTTAAAAATATTTTATTGCCAAAAACTGTTAACATACAGCTAGTTGTAGTAATAACAGCAAAGACCACTGACCACAGATCACCATGTAATAATAATGAAAAACTTTGAAATATTGCACAAATTACTAAAATTGACACAAAGACACAAATTGGAAAAATGCTGTTGGAAGAATGAGGACTGCCACAAACCTTCAATTTGTTAAAAGTGCAGTATCTTTGAATCACAATGAAGTGAGCTGTGCCTATATCTGAATTTAAAAGGAGCATCACTTTTCTTTTGTTCTTAGAGTCTTCTGGGGTATATCCAGAATATCAGATGTATTGGTGGCAAGAAAAAGATAGGTACAATTGTCAAACAAACACCCAAATTAAACCTCTTTTCCACCTTGCCATCAGTTCAGTTCAGTTCAGTCACTCAGTCGTGTCCGACTCTTTGCAACCCCATGAAGCGCAGCACACCAGGCCTCCCTGTCCATCACCAACTCCCGGAGTTCACTCAGACTCATATCCACTGAATCAGTGATGTCATCCAGCCATCTCATCCTCTGTCGTCCCCTTTCCTCCTGCCACCAATCCCTCCCAGCATCAGAGTCTTTTCCAGTGAGTCAACCCTTCACATGAGGTGGCCAAAGTACTGGAGTTTCAGCTTTAGCATCATTCCTTCCAAAGAAATCCCAGGGCTGATCTCCTTCAGAATGGACTGGTTAGATCTCCTTGCAGTCCAAGGGACTCTCAAGAGTCTTCTCCAATACCACAGTTCAAAAGCATCAATTCTTTGGTGCTCAACTTTCTTCACAGCCCAACACTCACATCCATTCATGACCACTGGAAAAACCATAACCTTGACTAGACAGACCTTTTATTGGCAAAGTAATGTCTCTGCTTTTGAATATACTATCTAGGTTGGTCATAACTTTTCTTCCAAGGAGTAAGTGTCTTTTAATTTCATGGCTGCAATCACCATCTGCAGTGATTTTGGAGCCCAAAAAGATAAAGTCTGACACTGTTTCCCCATCTATTTCCCATGAAGGGATGGGGCCAGATGCCATGATCTTCCTTTTCTGAATGTTGAGCTTTAAGCCAACTTTTTCACTCTCCTCTTTCACTTTCATCAAGAGGCTTTTAGTTCCTCTTCACTTTCTGCCATAACGGTATTGTCATCTTCATATCTGAGGTTATTGATATTTCTCCCTGCAATCTTGATTCCAGCTTGTGCTTCCTCCAGCCTAGCGTTTCTCATGATGTACTCTGCATATAAGTTAAATAAGCAGGGTGACAATATACAGCCTTGACGTACTCCTTTTCTTATTTGGAACCAATCTATTGTTCCATGTCCAGTTCTAACTGTTGCTTCCTGACCTGCATACAAATTTCTCAAGAGGTAGGTCAGGTGGTCTGGTATTCCCATCTCTTTCAGAATGTTCCACAGTTTATTGTGATCCACACAGTCAAAGGCTTTGGCATAGTCAATAAAGCAGAAATAGATGTTTTTCTGGAACTCTCTTGCTTTTTCCATGATCCAGCAGATGTTGGCAATTTCTTTTCTGGTTCTTCTGCCTTTTCTAAAACCAGCTTGAACATCTCGAAGTTCACGGTTCGCGTATTGCTGAAGCCTGGCTTGGAGAATTGTGAGCATTACTTTACTAGCGTGTGAGATGAGTGCAATTGTGCGGTAGTTTGAGCATTCGTTGGCATTGCCTTGCTTTGGGATTGGAATGAAAACACCTTTTCCAGTCCTGTGGCCACTGCTGACTTTTCCAAATTTGCTGGCATATTGAGTGCAGCACTTTCACAGCATCATCTTTCAGGATTTGAAATAGCTCAACTGGAGTTCCATCACCTCCACTAGCTTTGTTTGTAGTGATGCTTTCTAAGGCCCACTTGACTTCACATTCCAGGATGTCTGGCTCTAGGTCAGTGATCACACCATCATGATTATCTAGGTTGTGAAGATCTTTTTTGTACAGTTCTTCTGTGTATTCTTGCCACCTCTTGTTAATATCTTCTGCTTCTGTTAGCTCCATACCATTTCTGTCCCATCTTTGGGATTACCATTATAGAGCCCATCTTTGCATGAAATGTTCCCTTGGTATCTAATTTTCTTGAAGAGATCTCTAGTCTTTCCCATTCTGTTGTTTTCCTCTATAGTTCTAGCTGAAGTACTTCTCACCTCCTCAGTGACTTACCCGTGTACCATTATTTAACATATGTGGTCATATTCTTTTCTTTGGGGAAATCTTCCCCCAAAATTGAATTCTCTATATTTCTTTTTGTCTTATCCTATGGGGTCATGAGTTGGAAAGATGGATTTTTTTGGAGGTTGCTTTTTAAATTGATTTAGTTTTAAACTCTTTGATATAATTTTAAACTTACAAAAGATACACAAATAAGGAGGAATTCCCACACACATTTTATTCTGACTCTCCAGTTTTTTAATATTTTTCCATTTGTTTGTATGTATATTTAATAGTAGATAAAATATTTTATTTGTATTTATTTTTTATCAACCACAAAATATTTCACTCTATTCTCTTCTTGCTTGTCTACTATCATTTTTATCTGTCTTCCTCTGTATGTAAATTTCTCCCATTTCTCACTTCATGTAATATTTTCTCTGTCTTCATTTTTCTTCCATGTGAATAAGATAAGCCTAGATTTTTTTTTTTTAATTAAGCTGGGGAGGTATTTGGGGGCTAATATTTTCCTCTCTGGTGTTCTCCAAGCCTCCTGGATTTGTAGCTTGGTATCTGTTCTTGTCCATTTTATTTTTCTTTCATCCTGGTAGTCCTATTACAAATATGTCACAAAGTGTGAAACTAACCCCATTCTTGGATTTTAATTTTCTTTTTTTCTGTTATGCTTTATCCTTGCATTTCTGTTTGGAGAGTTTTCACTGACCTATACTCATGCTTACCCAATCTGCCACATCAAGTTTAATAGAGTAGAGTACATCATAATGGTATAAGCACTTTTTATTTTATTTATTTTTAGAAAAATTTTTGACTTGTAGTATTTTAGGTGAATTCTTTTTTTTTTTTTTTTTTTTTTTTTGTCCATTGCTCTGCTTACTTTACTCAGTTGTTCTTACATGTCTACTTTTTTATTAGAACTCTTAATAAATTATCTATCTAGCAGTTCCAAAGTCTGTGTCACATTTTATTTTGCTTCTGATGAATTCTTTGTCATCTCAGATTGCTTTTGTTTATTGTGTTTTGGTATGACTTGTAATTTTCTCTTGAAAGGCAAATAAGTATCAATTAATGTGATTGCAGCCATGAAATTAAAAGACGCTTACTCCTTGGAAGGAAAGTTATGACCAACCTAGATAGCATATTCAAAAGCAAAGACATTACTTTGCCAACAAAAGTCCATCTAGTCAAGGCTATGGTTTTTCCAGTGGTCATGTATGGATGTGAGAGTTGGACTGTGAAGAAGGCTGAACACCGAAGAATTGATGCTTTTGAACTGTGGTGTTGGAGAAGACTCTTGAGAGTCCCTTGGACTGCAAGGAGATCCAACCAGTCCATTCTAAAGATCAGTTCTGGGTGTTCATTGGAAGGACTGATGCTAAAGTTGAAACTCCAGTACTTTGGCCACCTCGTGTGAAGAGCTGACTCATTGGAAAAGACTCTGATGCTGGGAGGGATTGGGGGCAGAAGAAGGGGACGACAGAGGATGAGAAGGCTGGATGGCATCACCGACTCAATGGACGTGAGTCTGAGTGAACTCCGGGAGTTGGTGATGGACAGGGAGGCCTGGCGTGTTGTCATTCATGGGGTCGCAAAGAGTCGGACACAACTGAGTGACTGAACTGAACTGAACTGAAGGTAAATTGGTCTGTTATGTGAGGATTTATGTTAATTTCATTAGTAGTGGGCTCCATTAATATTTGTTCTGCCTATAGATGCCAGAGGTTTCAGATTATGTTTTTGTCCATGTTATGTCTCTTCTCTTGATTTGGGACTTCCCTAAGTACTCTCAGAGAGAATTAACACCTTGCTGCATTTCTACCTGTAATCCACTGCTGTGCTAGTAGTAAGGATAGGAAAGAGGGCAATCTATAGTTTTTAAGCAAATTTCCACCTTTTAGACAGTAGACCTTATGGAGAAGATTCTGAATTTATTTCAGTAATCACTCTCCCCCTCCTCCTGCCACAGTCAGGAGGGGTTTTTCTTGGATACTCCATGAGAATCTAGGGTGGTTCCTATCGTTCAGTAGCTAAGTCGTGTCTAACTCTTTGTGAAGGTTCTCGCAGCAAGAATATTGGAGTGATTTGTCTTTCTCTCCTCCAGTGTACCACGCTTTGTCAGAACTCTCCACTGTGACCTATCCATTTGGGTGGCTGGCCCTGCACAACCTGGCTCATAGCTTCATTGAGTTATGTAAGCCATAGTTCCTGTATGTAAATCTAACTAATATGATGGGTCTCTCTTAAAATTCCAGCCTCCAGGAATTTTTCACTCTAAAGTTGATTTCTACCAATTTATGGCTTCTGATACAATTAAACAAATCTTAGCTGTATCTCTTTGAACTTGACCGTTTCTCCAGATTTGGGAGTAGTAGCATGTCCAATGGAGAAGGCAATGGCAACCCACTCCAGTACTCTTGCCTGGAAAATCCCATGGATGGAGGAGCCTGGTAGGCTGCAGTCCATGGGGTCACTAAGAGTCAGACACGACTGAGTGACTTCACTTTCACTTTTCACTTTCATACACTGGAGAAGGAAATGGCAACCCACTCCAGTATTCTTGCCTGAAGAATCCCAGGAACGGGGGATCCTAGTGGGCTGCCGTCTATGGGGTCGCACAGAGTCGGACATGACTAAAGTGACTTAGCAGCAGCATGTCCAAGTCGTGTCACTTTTCTCTAGGTCTAAGAAAAGCTGATGTTCACTTTATCCAACATTTGCTGTCACAAAGATGAAAATGACAACTTCTGAACTTTCTAGTCAATGATAAAACTAGAAGTATTTTTTTTTTTTTAATTCTTAATACCTATTGATAATTTTCTAAGTCCTTTATTCTTTCTATATGAACCTTTTGTCATTATTTTGGGAGAAAATGCTGCTTCTCTGCATCTATTCATTTGTGTATATATATATATTTTTTTTTTTTAAGTCAGTCTGATGGATTTTTCTTGCATTTAGTAAGATGAAATTCAATAAATATTTATTTTGATATGCAAGTTGTTCCAGATTTATCCATTGCAAACCTCATCACAATAATTTATGAAAAGTCTCCATGATACTTGAAATTTCATTTGTTTTTGACACAACGTGAGGTCCCTATCTCAACTTTTATTCCTCTGCCTTACTGTAGAAATCAGGCATCCTCTAAAATGTAATTACTTTAAGTATAGATTGCTATTTAGAAGCTGAGATCTGGACTTCTAGAGCTAAAATCTGGTCATTTTCCTTGTGGCCATTTTCATCTTTACAACAAAAAGCTGGATAGTGTAAAAGCATGGAGCACTCATACATAGTACAATATGTACTTTGAAACGTTTGCAAAGTGAAAGAATGCATTTACAAATAACCACCTGTTGTTGACTGCACTTACAGGAAATGTCCAGAATAAGCAAATACATAGGTACAGAAAGTAGGTTATGAATTGTCAGGGGCATGTGAGTGGGAGATTATGGCTGCTGTTGGGTATAGGGCTTCCTTCTGAGGTGAAAATGATGTTCTAAAATTACATTTTGTGTATGGATGCCAACTCCATGGATAGAGTAAGAATCTCAAAATTTTGTACTTTGAACTATGGATTTAACTGTATGTCAGTTATATCTCAGTAAATCACAATTCTTTGGCAATGCCAAAGAATGTTCAAACTACCACACAATTCTATTCATTTCACGTGCTAGCAAAGTAATGCTCAAAATTCTCCAAGCCAGGCTTCAACAGTTCTTGAACCATGAACTTCCAGATGTTCAAGCTGGATTTAGAAAAGGCAGAGGGACCAGAGATCAAATTGCCAACATCTGCTGAATCATCGAAAAAGCAAAAGAGTTCTAGAAAAACATCTATTTCTGCTTTATTGACTATGTCAAAGCCTTTGACTGTGTGGATCACAACAAACTGGAAAATTCTTAAAGAAATGGGAATACCAGACCACCGGACCTGTCTCCTGAGAAATCTGTATGCAGGTCAAGAAGCATCAGTTAGAACTGGACATGGAACAACAGACTGGTTCCAAATCAGGAAAGGAGCATGTCAAGGCCGTATATTCACGCTGCTTATTTAACTTATATGCAGAGTACATCATGTGAAATGCCAGGCTGGATGAAGTACAAGCTAGAATCAAGATTGCCAGAAGAAATATCAATAACCTCAGATATGCAGATGACAACACCCTTATGGCAAGAAAGCAAAGAGGAACTAAAGAGCCTCTTGATGAAGGTGAAAGAGGAGAGTGAAAAAGCTGGCTTGAAACTCAACATTCAAAAAACTTACCATTCAGAAAAATAAGATCATGGCATCTGGTCCCATCACTTCATGGCAAATATATGGGGAAACAATGGAAGCAGTGACAGAATTTATTTTGGGGGGCTCCAAACTCACTGTGGATAGTGACTGCAGCCATGAAATTAAAAGATGCTTGTTCCTTCAAAGAAAAGCTATGACCAACCTAGACAGCATATTAAAAAACAGAGATATTACTTTGAAGACAAAGGTCCATCTAGTCAAAACTATGGTTTTTCCAGTCGTCATGTAAGGATGTGAAAGTTGGACTACAAAGAAAGCTGGGAGCTGAACAATTGATGCTTTTGAACTGTGGTGTTGGAGAAGACTCTTGAGAGTCTCTTGGACTGGACAGAGATCCAGCCAGTCCATCCTAAAGGAAATCAATCCTGAATATTCATTGGAATGACTGATGCTGAAGCTGAAACTCCAATACTCTGGCCATCTGATGCGAAGAACTGACTCATTGGAAAAGACCCTGATGCTGGAAAAGATTGAAGGCAGGAGAAGGGGACGACAGAGGATGAAATGGTTGGATGGGGTCACTGAGTTGATGAACATGAGTTTGAGAAAGCTCCAGGAGTTGGTGATGGACAGAGAAGCCTGACATGCTGCAGTCCATGGGTTAGCAAAGAGTCAGACATGACTGAGCGACTGATCTGAATTTAAAGTCACTATGGGAAAAGATTGAACTGTCTATAAACTGTTTTATAGAGAATTGATATCTTTATAGTATCTTTTTAAATTAAATTTATTTATTTTAATTAGAGGCTAATTACTTTACAATATTGTATTGGTTTTGCCATACATCATCATGAATCCACCACGGGTGTACACATGTTCCCAATCCTGAACCCCCCTCCCACCTCCTTCCCCATACCATCCCTCTGGGTCATCCCAGTGCACCAGCCACAAGCTTCCTGTATCCTGCATCAAACCTGGACTGGCAACTCGTTTCATACATGATATTATACATGTTTCAATGCCATTCTCCCAAATCATCCTCCCCCTCCCTCTCCCACAGAGTCCAAAAGACTGTTCTGTATATCTGTGTCCCTTTTGCTGTCTCCCATACAGGGTTATCATTACCATCTTTCTAAATTCCATATACATGCATTAGTATACTGTATTGGTGTTTTTCTTTCTGGCTTACTTCACTCTGTATAATCGGCTCCAGTTTCATCCACCTCATTAGAACTGATTCAAATGTATTCTTTTTAATGGCTGAGTAATATTCCATTGTGTATATGTACCACTGCTTTCTTATCCATTCATCTGCTGATGGACATCTAGGTTGCTTCCATGTCCTGGCTATTATAAACAGTGCTGCGATGAACACTGGGGTACACGTGTCTCTTTCAATTCTGGTTTCCTCGGTCTTTCCATCCTTGAACATGTGTATTACTTTATTTAGTGCTCATTCATTTATTTCAATAGTTTCCTTGTGTTTGGTGTAGAGGACATGCAATCTGTTGTTTCTTCCTAAATAGTTTCTTATTTAGATGCTTTTTAAATAGCCCCTTTAAAAATTCTAATTTTCTCTTTGTTTGAAGCTAGTGTATAGAATTGGAATTGATGGTTGTTTATTTTCTATCATTCAACCATGTTAATTTGCATTAAGTATTAGTAGTACTTTTATGAATTTTGTAGAACTTCGCACAATAATTTTATTTCTGAAATTAAGGACAATTTTGTTACTTCTGTTCCAGAGTTATCTTTTTTTTTTCTTTCTTCAATGCAGACAAGGACATATATTACAATGTAATAAAGACACTTTTACTTTGTTTCAAATTTAAGGGAGAAATATCTGATGTCACCAATAAGTATGAGGGGCTTCCCTGGTAGCTCAGTCGGTAGAGAATCAGCCTGTAGTGCAGGAGACCAGGGTTCGATTCCTGGGTGGGGAGGATCCCCTGGAGAAGGAAATGGAAACCCCCTCCAGTATTCTTGCCTGGAAATTCTCATGGACAGAAGAGCCTGGAGGGCTACAGAGCATGGCGTTGCATGAGTTGGACATGACTTACTAACTAAACCACAGTAAGTATGATGTTAGCTGTAAGTTTGTTACAGATGCTCTTTATCAGACGAAGAATATTTTTCCCTCTATTGACAATTTGTATTATAAATTAATGTTGAATATGTCAAATGCTTTTCTGTATCTATTTAAATTTTCATTTTCTCTTCTTTATTTTGGTGAATTACTTTGCTTGATTTGTATATATATATTGGAGAAGGCAATGGCACCCCACTCCAGTACTCTTGCCTGGAAAATCCCATGGACAGAGGAGCCTGGTAGGCTGCAGACCATGGGGTCTCGAAGAGTCGGACACGACTGAGCGACTTCACTTTCACTTTTCCCTTTCATGCATTGGAGAAGGAAATGGCAACCACTCCAGTGTTCTTGCCTGGAGAATCCCAGCGATGGGGGAGCCTGGTGGGCTGCCGTCTATGGGGTCGCACAGAGTCGGACACAACTGAAGCGACTTAGCAGTAGCAGCATGTATATATACATACATATATGTACAGATATACATATATCTGGAGAAGGACATGGCAACCCACTGCAGTATTCTTGCCTGGAGAATCCCATGGACGGAGGAGCCTGGTAGACTACAGTAGTTTAATTATATATATATTAAATTACTTTTCCTTGGGAAAACCCACTTAGTCATGATGTATATTTTATATGTTACTGATTTGATATGCTAATATTCTCCTTAGGATTTTTGTATTTATATTTATGAGGTTCCTTTGCTCATCATAATTCTTATTTCTTTTACTATCTTGATAAATTTTAACACCATTATATTGACCTCAGAAAAGGAGCTGGAAAATGTTTCCTCTTCCATTTTCTGAAGGAATTCTTATATGATTTTATTTCTTTTATAATGTTGTTTCAAAATGTTTAGAGTTAATTTACTTGAGCTGGTGTTATCTTGGTTGGAGAAATTTTAATTACAGCATCCTTAAGTAAAATAGGAATTTGCAGATGTTTACTTTGATTTTGGTTAAAATTATTAATATATTTTGATTTATTTTTATTATTTTTACAATTTCCTTTTTTTTCCAGATTTTCCTCATCTTTTCCCCACCTTTCCTTCTTTCTCTTGGGTTTTTTCCTAGGTAATCTAGGGATTATAATATGTGTTTTAAACTTATCATTGACAAGTAGAGTTTATATTTTACTACTTCCAATAAGTGACAAAGACTGCAAATGAATCATATAGTTCCTTTTACACCCATTCCATTGTGTTATTTTTATTATATATACCTTCTGTATGCATTGTGAAACCCACAGTGCATTGTTATAATAATCATTATATATTTGAAAGACTGAATTAGAAAAACATTGAAAAGAATAGTATAAAGTATAATGCATTCTATGTTTACCATATAATGATCATTTCCTGTGCTTTTTATTCCTTCCTGAAATTCAATTCTTCAACCTAAACAACTTTCTTTACTATCTTATATAATATGTATTTGTTTATGATGCTGTCTAGCGTTTTTTATAGCATGGAAAGGAAAACAAATGTCAAACCACAATTGTATATTCAGTGAAACATTCTTCAAACATGAGTTCCATGCAAAGATATACAAAAATTGTAGGTATTAACCTTCAGAGGACTAATATTTCAGTACTATTTATACCATTAGGGCCAAAAGCAGGAAAATGACTCTTTATCTATATTTGCTTTTCCTTTTGTATATAGTAATAAAAATTCCTGGCTCTAAAGAGCTTCATTCAAAGAAACAGAGAAATCTATTAAGATGGTAGGTGGAAAAAATTGTAATGCAGATGCAAAATATACATACATACCAGGTGGCTTAGTGGTAAAGTATCCATCTGCCAATGCAGGAGATGCAGGAGACGCAGGTTTAATTCCTGGGTCTGGATGATTTCCTGGGGGAGGAAATGGCAACCCACTCCAGTGTTCTTGCCTGGAAAACCCCATGGACAAAGGAGCCTTGTGGGTGATAGTCCATGGGGTTATAAAGAGTCAGACATGACTGAGCAACTGAAGTGAGCGAATTATGCTTCTAAAAATATTTTCTTTGATTTAAACAATTGATGTTTTAAAACATCAATTGTTTATTAAATTTAATTTTAACAAAATGTTTCTAATTGCATATTTTATTTAAAAATTCAGCCTTCCTATTTCTATTGAGAAATCTGAAAATCTTACAACATTGCTGCTGCTGCTAAGTCGCTTCAGTCGTGTCTTACTCTGTGTGACCCTATAGACAGCGGCCCAACAGGCTCCTTTCCCTGGGATTCTCCAGGCAAGAATTCTGGAGTGGGTTGCCATTTCCTTCTCCAATGCATGCATGCATGCTAAGTCGCTTCAGTTATGTCTAACTCTGTGCGACCCTATGGACAGCAGCCCACCAGGCTTCTCCGTCCATGGGATTCTCTAGGCAAGAGTACTGGAGTGGGTTGCCATTCCCTTCTCCAGCTTACAACACCAGACCCTTATATATAATCTTAACACTTAGTTGGATCTTGAAAAACCCAGTTCTTGACAAGGCTATCTCATCTATCAGTGAAACTGGGTCTTATAAGTTAACAGGTCTCTGAAACCATTCCCAAAATGGAAAATTCTGAACACAAAAATCCTGAGGTAGGTGGAAGAATAGAAAAAGTAACTAAAATGATAGAGAATTGTTTAGCAAACAATATGTATTTCTAGATAGTTATAGCACTAAATGAGTGAACACTATGCTTCTCACCACCTTTCACTCCCTTTGCATTCTTGCTCTCTTGAAATTTAAACCCTAGTTATGAGCAATGAATCCATAGACAAAGAGGAGGCAACAAGTACATGATAAAATTGTAATTCTGTACATATTATTATGTAAACTATGTTATATAAGAGCTGAGACTTTGGAGAATTTTTAAGATAATATTTAATCTGGCATGTTATAGTTCAAGATAGTCTGTGGCTGGTTATTTTATAAAAACAATCTCATTCTTCTAGATAAAATAATTTCAAATAAAGAGAAAAAATTGCATGTATGCTTTTAAAGAAATTTATAAAATTTGTGGGCATGGCATATTATTTATTTATGTAGATAGTTAGACACAGATAGACACAGATAGATGGATGGATGGGTCAATAGATAGATAGATAGACTTGATTTACCCAAACCATGTTCCTTTATCTAGTTATTAGACCAAATGACAGCTCATGTTTTTTCTGATATTTTGGTAAGTTCTGTTTCACTTTGATAATGGAAAAGAAGATTTTAGGGTCTATACCATGCCTGTGTAACTGTAAAGCTTTATGAACTTCCTCCCTGTAGAATGGAACTTTACAATCTACCTTTTGATTACATTCTTAAGTAATATGACTCACATATTTAAATATAAAAAATATTTAAAATATTTAAATATAGAAATATTTAAAAATAGAAACATTCCAACTGATGATAACATTTTCATAACTAAAAATGAGTTGTTGATAGCCTATGATAGAAAATAGGCTATCATGTAATATGAATGAATATTTCAAATTTCAAGTAAAAAATTTGAGTATGGAACTCACCCAACACAGTATGTTTGAATACTGCAAAGTTTAACATGTGCAGAGAAATTGATAACAAAATTTTATGCAATACCAAAAAACATATACAATAACTAGATATTTTAGCTTATTAGAATTCCATCCAAGAATGAGGGAAAATATTAAAATTCTAGTGCAGTTACTTAAAATAAGTGTACAATTTTGCTGTTTTCATACTGGATTTTTCAATTTGTTTTGACATTGGATTCACACAGCCTTAGGCTGTTTTCTTACATTTTCTTATAAAATAGACAACACTGCAATAAAAAAAAAAATAGCTAGTATTTTAGTTTTATATACAAAGATAAAGAACTTGTTATATATTTGGGTGCATTTTCTTCCTCCCATTCCTACAATCTTTTGATAACTTTATTATAATCTGTGAAGTTTAAATATAATTGAGACCTGGGCATTCATATGATTTGCCTGCAGAAAACTTGATGAAAATTTTATTTGGTAAGAATGACTCACTTAGACACTTTGTAATCTAAGACACATTTCAAATCTATATCCTATACACAACCCCATCATTCAGCAAATCTTTACTCCTAAAAGGTGCAATTGGCTAAAAATATAGGACATTACTTCATTTTAGAAATCTGCCCTATTTTTTTTTTCATCTAGCCTTTCAGGAGCCTTACCTCATTTTATATTATCATTATTGATGTCTCTAAAAATAACCTCATATTTATACGTATAGTCTGAAGCTCTTACTTGTATATGCACAAAGCTTTGTTGCCACCTCAAACTCACTATGTGCAAAATTTAACGCCTCCATTTTGTTCGCCAAGATTCATTCGCATTCCAGCTAACCCAATTCTGTCAATGAGCTTATTTCATATGACTTTCTGGATTCCCTATCTAGAAAACTTGGCCATATTTGATATATTCTTCTTTTTAAAGCTATGTTTATGTTCTGTGTGGCCCTGAATCCTGCTAATAATTTCTTTAAAATAATTTGATCTTTCTCCATATCTATCAGAGTTTCCAGGAACACTGACACCATTATCTTCTACATAAATAATTGTAACAGACTAAATTTCAACTTCCTTCTATATTAACCATGTTAAATTATTTAATCTACTGCCCCAGGCTCTTATGAACAATGATTTTCAAGAAAAAAAATCACATGATTAAATATTTATTAAATAAATATCTACTCTCTTGCACATTTTAGGAAGACAGCTAATATTTTTATAAACTTTAAATAGTTGCAAATAACATGTTTATTTCATTGTGAAGTTCTGTCTTAAAGCACTATTTAAATGTATCAAGAAATGCAAATACCATAATAATTTTGCTTGCTTCTTGGAAGAAAATGTATGACAAACCTAGACAGCATATTAAAAAACAGAGACATATACTTTGCCAACAAAAGTCCATATAGTCAAAGCTGTGGTTTTCCCAGTAGCCATGTATGGATGTGAGAGTTAGACCATAAAGGAGGCTGAGCACCAAAGAATTGATGCTTTTGTACTGTGGTGCTGTGGAAGACTCTTGAGAGTCCCTTGGACTGCAAGGATATCCAATCAGTCCATCCTAAAGGAAATCAGTCCTGAATATTCATTGGAAGAGCTGATGCTGAAGCTGAAGCTCCAATATTTTGGCCACCTAATGCCAAGAGCTGACTCATTGGAAAAGACCCTGATGCTGGGAAAGATTAAGGACAGGAGGAGAAGGGGGCGACAGAAGATGAGATGGTTGGATGACATCATTGACTCAATGAGCATTGAGTTTGAGCAAACTCGAGGAGATTATCCTCTAAATCTAATGATTTTTCTCAAATCCATTGTATTTATTTTTATATTATTTAAAAATGTTAAATGTCCATTTTCAGCATTTTGTATTTCTTATGGCATTATTCATGATTATTTCAGTTCCAATTCAGGCTTCATTTCTGAGATGACTTTCTAAATTTTTTCTATGTATTTTCTGTCATATACCTTTCATATATTTGTTCAAGTATATTTCTTTATTTTATTTATGACTTAATTGTTAAGAGTTTATATTATTTTTGTATTAATTTTAACACCAGTTGAAATATTAAGATATGTTAAAAACTGTTTATTGAGCAGGACACTTTGTTAGACCTTCAATTTTTTTAGGGATATTATTCTGATTTTTATTATTCTTTATTTCTCTGTACTAATGGGGGCTTCCCTGATGGCTTGGTGGTAAAGAATCTGCCTGACAATACAGTAGACACAGATTTGATGTCTGGGTCGGGAAGATCCCTGGGAGACAGAAATGGCAACCCACTCTGGTATTCTTGCCTGGGAAATCTTATGGACAGAGGAGCCTGGGGGGCTACAGTCCTCTGGTTTGCAAAAGAGTTGGACACAACTTAGCGACTAAGCAACAGCAATCTCTATAGAAATCAACCAAAAGTATTTATCCGTTGCTCATTTTAAAGTGAGATTAGTGTTCCTGTGGTTTTTAGACACTATTTGTGAATATTCATGTGGATATTACCTCTATCACTCTAGAGATTTTTTTTCTTCTGTTATTTTCATAAAATACTCAAACATGTTCACATGCATTTTGGAGGTACCTCTCACTTTTTTCTCTGCACCTCCTTTGTCTTCATTTTGATCATACGTCAACACTTTTTCTTCAGTGTAGGGTCTTATCCTGATGTAAGCTTTGGTTTTTTACAATTTTTTTGTTTGTTTGTTTGTTTCTTAAATATCACAGGGCTCAGACAGCTTCAGTCCTTTCTTCCAACAGCCTCCTTTCAAACACTCATAAACTTAGGCCTGAAAACTCCCTCTCAGTTTTGGGTGCTCTTCTCAGTTTGAACTGGGACACTTGGCGGTGAATACCTTTTGTGGTTTGTGGTATGTGGTTTGTGGATTCCCCAGAGCTGTAAGGGTTTTCTCTTTAGTTTCCTTTCTGCAGTTTCTGATTTCATGTGAGTCTTATAGATTTGACTCCACACATATATTTTTGAGTTCCTAAAACCATACCGTCACTAGATTTTTAGATAGATATTTTCCTTGGGGTTTCCAGTTTTTCTGTATTAATGTTTGGTAGGATTGGGGTGGGGTTTTTTGGTTGTTTTTGTTTTGGTTGTTTGGCCGGTTAGTTTCTTTTAAATTAGGAGATTGGAGGAGATTCACCAACCGTTTAATTATTGCATCAGTCTTTCCAGGATCCCAACCTGGCCTATTTTTGGTAGTAAGTTCTCAGAGATAGTGGGCTGTTTGTATACAATCACCTGTTTATTGCTTTTGAAAGTAATAAATTCTTCCAGTTTTATCTGAAGAATCACTTACTGTAATTAACTCTGAACATTTTTATCACTTTACAATAATAGAATTTCAATATCCAATGCATATTAAATTTCCAAAAAATTTAAAGGATGAATTATTTGTGTTTTTGGCATTTTACCATTTGACCTTCTGTAAATCTAAATTTTGTATATGTATCCAGAATGGATGCATATACACAAAAGTTCTTAGTTTAACTGTGAAGCTAGCATAATCAAATTGTTATTACAAATGTATCTTTCATAATGCATGAAGCAGAGACTAAGGCAAGTGTTAATGCTCAGCAATACCTTTAAGAGTCACACACACACACACACACACACACACTTTCATAGGATGTAATCTCCAAAAATCTTTTCAACTATAATTATCTCGTTTACAATTACTTTCAGTGACAATGCATATGCTCTCATTTATTTTATATTTTTAAATTGGAAAAGACACTGATGCTGGGAAAGATTGAGGGCAAGAGAAGGAGACCACAGAGAATGAGGTGGTTGGATGGCATCACTGACTCAATGGACATGAGGTTGAGCAAACTCTGGGAGACAGTGAAAGACGGGAAGCCTGGTGTGCTACAGTTTGTGGGTCACAAAGAGCCAGACACAACTTAGCAACTCAACAACAACAAATGTGTATTCATATTACAGACAAAACTAAAATTTAATATGAGATTTCCATATCTGAAAGTTTACACTAAATATAATGCCATCCCATCAGATAGTTAACCTTCTTCCATAACCAACTTTATTTTTGTCTCTTGCAATCAATTTACATAAAACCAAACATTTCTCTTTTAATCTGAACCAGTCCTATTAATATACATTAATACCACTATATATACATTTACACTTATATATATGTTAGAGCTATTAAGTTTATCACAAACAAATATCTAGTTTCTTAAATTATTATCCAACCCAAACAATTATTAGTTGTTAATGCAACTTTTTCCTGCCTCTACTCTGGCTGATCTACATTCTACTCTCAAAACAGCAGTGGCAGAAGTCTTTTTAAAACTTTAAATCAAACCATATTTCTCTTTTACTCAAACCATCCAGTAGCTCCACACTTCACTCAGAGTAAAAGCAAACACTGTCTTTATGATCCCAATAGTATTCATACTACAAGATCTGGCCTTCCTTCATCTTTCTAATCCTGTCTCCCAGTCACTCACATGGCCAACAATGGCCAGCTTCATGGACATATAATTTATGTCATTATACAGGACTGTTTGCTCAAAGGGACCCCACACTGTAATTCTCCCTTGTAACCACCTTTAAATTCTTAACAGTTTAATTTTACATAGATTATATAACTGGCCCTGCTGGTCATTTTGGTATTTCTTGAATATGCCAGTCATTACCACTGTTTTTAATAAGTTGTTCCCATTTTCTCAAGCGTTGCTCCCCTAGAAAACTGCACGACTGCCTTTACCACAGCTGCCAAACCTAATCTTAATACCCTGGTAAAAACTACAGCTATTCCATTATCATCAACCACGTTGAATTTCAGATTCCTTATTACCATACTTGACATTTTTCTTTTTTCTATAATCCATACTGCCTTGCAATTTTCTTATTTACTATGGTTTTGTTTTATTTTGCTTTATTATATCCCTCCATTTTCTTGTCTGTAGACTTACACAAAGGCAGGATCTTTTGTTCACTAACATAGTGCAACCTCAAAGAAGCATGCTTGGTATAAGTAGGACTTCGGTAAATCTTTGTTAAAAAATGAATCAATTTAGTTCTCTTAACTAGGATTTGGCCTGTGTACTTTTACTCCGTTAGCCTTTGTAGTTTACTTTAGAACATATTATGCCCAAATACATATTCTATCATTGCAAAAATTTTGCTGTTTGGGTCCCAGTTTCCTAAATATCATTTCCTTGATCAAAAGAACGGCATCCATCTAGAAATTAAAACACTTCTTTTGACTTTAGAAAAACAGACAGATATTTTATTAAGAACTTTGCAATATGCTTTTTAAACTTTGTAATCTCTCCTAATAAGAATCAGAAGATAAGAACTCTAGACTAGACACATGATATTACTGCTTATATAGCAATGCAAAAAAAAAAAAATCACACTTTCATGAGGCCCTAGTTTCTTTACTTGTTATGTGAAAGTCAGTACCATGCAAGGGTTAAAATGAACATCTGTGGAGTCAGTTTACTTGGGTTGTTTCCCAATTCTACCATTCTAGCTGTGGGATGGTGAGAAGTTATCTACTTTCTGTGGCTTGGTTTCCTCATTAAATGTAAAGGGGGTGACAATAGAATGTAAAGGGGGTAACAATATTTGTTATTGACATTAAATGTAAAGGGGGTAATAATAGAATAATAGAATGTAAAGGGGGTAATAATATTAATAGGGGGGTAATAATAATAGAATGTAAAAGGGCATAATAGAATAATAGAATGTAAAGGGGGTAATAGTATTTGTTATTGACATTAAATGTAAAGAGGGTAATAATAGAACTTTTTCAGAGTTGAAGTTTTAAGGACTAAATGGATTCATCAGCATAGCACACTCCAAACAGGCAAATACTAAACACATACTAAACAGGAATGTATGAGATGCTGTATAAATGTATTAATATTATATGTAAAATGGGAATATCATTACTTACGTGCTGTGAACATCTTTGGTTCTTGTGAAACTCAAAAATAATACAGTGAAAAATAAAGAGTTTAAAATTTATGAAGAATCATAAAACATATTATATTGATTCAGTTTAATGACTATCATAAAATGATATTTCCTTAAAAAATTGGCTTTAAAATTAAATCTTTACTGTGGTTTATCTCCTCTCTCTATGTCCAACATGCTTACCTCTAAGATGATAGGTGCATTTTGTGGATTGTTATCTGGACAATAGAAATTTGAGAATTTATCAAGCCTCTATGATTCATGTGAAGTAGAGGGTAATATAGATATGGTCTCTAAATGTGACAGAGGAGAAGGAGACTATTGTTTGGGATTTAGATTTGTATATAAGCACAGTGTTATAGATAACCATTGGCTCCAGGTTTATTGAACAATGCCATTTCTTAGAGTACATTGGACTAGCATACAGAAGGACAGGGGAGTATTTGTTAGAACTGTTAGTAAAAAGGATCATTTTAGTTATCCTTATACAGCAATGTTGATTCAGACAATTTGATTTTTTAAGATATTGCAGAAAAATATTACACTGAGATCCCCCAGTTCTTCCTGTGCATTTCTAGTTTGCATTATCAAGCATTTGATTACAATTCAGTCACATCTTTCTTTGGCTCTAGAAACTAATAATTTTTTTCACTAGATCAGAGTCCTGTGAGAACACTGACTAATAATTGAGCAGAGAATTAAGAGAAAAAGCATCACTTACTCTATTCAGCAAGGAATTTATTCTGTAACTCTGCAGGACTATGCAATTGACATGTAAAGTAATAGAACAAAGAGCCAAAATGAAATTTTATCAAGAGCTCACATTTCCAAAGTAGATTTGATAAGAGAAACATTCTTTATCTCCTAGGGACCCAGCTATGTTCCAGTTTGCCAAATAACCATCTGGAAAGCATGAGTACTGGAGAAATCAGATGCTAACTCTAAGGCCAGCTTAAGTCACAGTTGTGGGATAGTTAATATGTGATTGGTTCTGAGCAGATAATTTATTTGATAAATTACTAAGCTATGAATATGTTCAGATGCATGTTAATAAATCCAGTTTTCACAAATGAAGACCAAATCAAGCAGAGATTTAAACCATAAATAAAACCAGAAAAAAAATTATACAGTTCTTTTGGTGTACCAGGATTTGGCATCCCCCTAAAGACCAAGGAGCATACACTTGCCTTAAATATGTCTTCATTCAATGTTATGGCTAACATGTAGCTTAGTTTTAAGATACTTTTGTCCTTACCATTAGCTAGGTAAATGTCATTGGAAAACTTAATTTTTTAAAATTTCAGTTATCTAATCTGTAAAATAATAGTGATTTTTTTTTTTGTCTATATAAAGTGGACTAGAACTCTCATTCTAAATCTGTCATAAGAAATTTATTTTGGAAAAATTAATCACTTACTTGGAAATAAAGAAGAAAGAAAAATTTTGAAGTAATTTTGTGAAACTTTATTGACATAAAATTAAATGTACATGCTCGCGTTCCGTCGCTTAGTTGTGTCCAACTTTTTGTGACACCATGGGCTGTGATGCACCAGGCTCCTCTGTCCATGAAACTTTCCAGGCAAATATATTGAAGTGAGTTTTATATTATATTGTACAATATAAGATATTCAATATTATGTCAATATAATTGGATATTTTTAAATTAATGTTTTTATAAAAAAAAAAGTATGTAATTACCTGATAACAATTATCAATAAACAAATAAAGTGAGTCTCTCCCCTACAAAAAAAAAAAGAAAAAAATTGAGTAAAGTAAAACAAAAACCAATATGCTAAAGGTTTTGGAGGCAACAGAAAAAATGTGAAAAGATGCAAACATAAAGCATAAATAAATAAAGAGAGCAAGGAGTAGTTAAGACTTTGGGCCATAGCACCAAAGGAATAATGCTGACTCAAAAGTTATCCCACCCAAGTCACCATAACTATATGTTCCACATGTGAGTCTGAGGTCAAAGCCTTGCATAATTGTCTGTCCTGTACCTTCTGCATATCCTAACATAGAGCTAGTTAAGGATTCAGAATCCTCATAAGTCTCAGAAGATATATAAAATATATCACATACTGTGATTTAGCTTGATTTACAGTAATAGAAGTTTAGAGAGGAAAAGGTCATTGTAGGATACTGTGGTTTAGCTTAAATAATTAACCTACTTATGGGAAGTTGTTTCATATCAGAACAATCTCATTTATTATAAATACTGAATCTTGAAAATGTCACTTATAAATTCTATGATATAAATGAGTCATATGGAATACCAGGCTGAATATTTAAACAAATCATTTCAGGATAATTATCCATTACGACTTACCAGTGAACTTTCTTATTATGAAATGAAGCTAACTGAAGACATAATCACTGAATTATTAATCTCACATAATAATTATTCAATAAGTGAGTAGAAGGATATTGATGAAAGAAAGTCCATTTGCTGCTAACTATAGTGATGTTTCATGGAACTTTTAGCCTCTTTTGTGATTTTTTTAAAAAAGATATTATATTTTACTTAAACTCAAGTATGTGGATAATGACAGTTTAGAGGCTTATGAAATCCCTGAGTAGTTTATGTGGCTACCCAAAAGTGCTTTGGGGCCAAGATGTACTTTAGGTTGACATTCTATGTAATCATTTATATTATAATGAAGTGGGTCTACAAGGTATGTAGTAGATCAGAAAAAATTGATTTTTTTTAAAGAATAACATCTTTTTATCCCTTCTTATGCCCTTACCCTCTCAGGTTACACAGTCTGTCAAAGCAATATATAGTTTCTACCTCCTGCTATGCTATTCTCAGTGGGTGCTTAGTAAGGTCAGAAAACTGAACAAACAAGAACAAAAGAATGGAAGAACATTTTTATTTAAAAAAAAAAAAAAAGGAAAGCATTTGGAAGAAATGGAAAAATAAGTATGGTTCATTTATGGAAGTACTTTGCAAGGCATGGCTCATGTGACATTAATTCTATGAAATACCTTTATCTGGCCACAATCAATTAAAAAAAAAAGTGCTATGTTCAAATATGTGTGGAAAATCTGCATATTATAACAGATTCTAAGACATATTTGCACATCCAGTCTTCTAAGACATGAAGAGAAGAGATTCATTTAAATTTGGTTAGCTATATGATACTTAAATGTGTTTGATCACAGAAGTCTTTCTAGCATTTGATTCCTTTTAATCAGGAATTCTGAGTATCAGGGTTCTGAGTATCATACTTTGGGAAAGTATGATAAATTAATTGGGGTATGATAATTAAAAGGGTCAAATTAATCATACTTTAAAGTTAAAGTTAATCATACTTTAATCAGGGTTCTGAGTATCATACTTTGGGAAAGCATGGTTTGGATGATATAACCAAGTGCTGATTATTCCCTTCCAAAAAGCATTAAAAGGGCAAAATATATTCTGAAGATAAACATTGTATATTTGGCTTTCTCATGGATATTTATTCTATTTACAAAATTAAAAATGAGCAGCTATCTATGAGTTCCTCCCACTAAAACTCAGACTCTTGTCACTCTAGATGGCTAGATGCTACTTTTATCCCTTGAATCTACATTAAAAATTAATGGCAGGACACTGAAAGACATGATATCCTTTTTCTCTACTAAATACACAGACAAGCAGAGTGTAACTACTACCTCACTGCTCTCAGCTTTTGTAAATGTTGCACTGGCCTTGTGACCGAGAGAAAGAAGCATGGCTCACTTAGAGAAGGAGTCCAACAGAATTCCACTGCGAAAGCCAAATATCTGTGAATTTAACCAGTCAAACTTACCAACAGTGGAGGGAAGTGTTTTGACACTCATTAATTTTTCAGAGCAGAAGTATGTCCTCAACTCATAAATTTCAGATCTCATTGGAAAAGAATAAAAAGGTTTTTCTCAATTCCTTACATAGAAATAAAAAAGCAATCTAACATGATTTCTAAACAAAGAAAGTGTCTGTTTTTACAGATGTTGTGTGCTCTCTCTTCATTCAGATATGGTGTCTGTTTTCAGAAAGGGGTGCATTGATCCTGGTGTATAATCCATAGCATTGAAAACCTTTAACACCATTGTCTTCAGATGTATATGTGCAGGCAGCTGCATTTTCTTTTAACTTCAGTATAAAAAGTATGCCCATTTTACCATTTCTCTTTTTCAGCAAGTATTCAGTTGTAACCAGAGTGGCCCTATATATTAACACTGAAATATAATCATTATGTTTGATGACAAAATAATTTTTTAAATTTTATTTTATTTTTAAACTTTACAATATTGTATTAGTTTTGCCAAATATCGAAATGAATCCACCACAGGTATACCCGCGTTCCCCATCCTGAACCCTCCTCCCTCCTCCCTCCCCTATCCTCCTTCTGGGTCTTCCCAGTGCACCAGCCCCAAGCATCCAGTACCGTGCATCGAACCTGGACTGGCGACTCGTTTCATACATGATATTATACATGTTTCAATGCTATTCTCCCAAATCTCCCCACCCTCTCCCTCTCCCACAGAGTCCATAAGACTGATCTATACATCGGTGTCTCTTTTGCAGTCTCGTACACAGGGTTATTGTTACCATCTACCTAAATTCCATATATATGTATTAGTATACTGTATTGGTGTTTTTCTTTCTGGCTTACTTCACTCTGTATAATAGGTTCCAGTTTCATCCATCTCATTAGAACTGATTCAAATGTATTCTTTTTAATGGCTGAGTAATACTCCATTGTGTATATGTACCACAGCTTTCTTATCCATTCATCTGCTGATGGGCATCGAGGTTGCTTCCATGTCCTGGCTAACATCTATTTATGATAAGAACTCTCCAGAAAGCAGGAATAGAAGGAACATACCTCAACATAATAAAAGCTATATATGACAAACCCACAGCAAACATTATCCTCAATGGTGAAAAATTGAAAGCATTTCCTCTAAAGTCAGGAACAAGACAAGGGTGCCCACTTTCACCATTACTATTCAACATAGTTTTGGAAGTTCTGGCCACAGCAATCAGAGCAGAAAAAGAAATAAAAGGAATCCAAAGTGGAAAAGAAGAAGTAAAACTCTTACTGTTTGCAGATGACATGATCCTTTACATAAAAAACCCTAAAGACTCCACCAGAAAATTACTAGAACTAATCAATGATTATAGTAAAGTAGCAGGATATAAAATCAACACACAAAAATCCCTTGCATTCCTATACACTAATAATGAGAAAACTGAAAGAGAAATTAAGGAAACAATTCCATTCACCATTGCAACGTAAAGAATAAAATACTTAGGAATATATCTACCTAAAGAAACTAAAGACCTATATATAGAAAAAAAAAACTAAAACACTGGTGAAAGAAATCAAAGAGGACATGAATAGATGGAGAAATATACCATGTTCATGGATTGGAAAAATCAATATAGTGAAAATGAGTATACTACCCAAAGCAATTTATACATTCAATGCAATCCCTATCAAGCTACCAACGGTATTCTTCACAGAGCTAGAACAAATAATTTCACAATTTTTATGGAAATACAAAAAACCTCGAATAGCCAAAGCTATCTTGAGAAAGAAGAATGGAACTGGAGGAATCAACCTACCTGACTTCAGGCTCTATTACAAAGCCACAGTTATCAAGACAGTATGGTACTGGCACAAAGACAGAAATATTGATCAATGGAACAAAATAGAAAGCCCAGAGATAAATCCACGCACATATGGACACCTTATCTTTGACAAAGGAGGCAAGAACATACAATGGATTAAAGACAATCTCTTTAACAAGTGGTGCTGGGGAAACTGGTCAACTGCTTGTAAAAGAATGAAACTAGAACACTTTCTAACACCTTACACAAAAATAAACTCAAAATGGATTAAAGATCTAAACATTAAGACCAGAAACTATAAAACTCCTAGAGGAGAACATAGGCAAAACACTCTCTGACATACATCACAGCAGGATCCTCTATGACCCACCTCCCAGAATATTGGAAATAAAAGCAAAAATAAACAAATGGGACCTAATTAAACTTAAAAGCTTCTGCACAACAAAGGAAACTATTAGCAAGGTGAAAAGGCAGCCTTCAGAATGGGAGAAAATAATAGCAAATGAAGCAATGGACAAACAACTAATCTCAAAAATATACAAGCAACTCCTACAGCTCAACTCCAGAAAATAAATGACCCAATCAAAAAATGGGCCAAAGAACTAAATAGACATTTCTCCAAAGAAGACATACAGATGGCTAACAAACACATGAAAAGATGCTCAACATCACTCATTATCAGAGAAATGCAAATCAAAACCACTATGAGGTACCATTTCACGCCAGTCAGAATGGCTGCAATCCAAAAGTCTACAAGCAATAAATGCTGGAGAGGGTGTGGAGAAAAGGGAACTCTCTTACACTGTTGGTGGGAATGCAAACTAGTACAGCCACTATGGAGAACAGTGTGGAGATTTCTTAAAAAACTGGAAATAGAACTGCCTTATGATCCAGCAATCCCACTGCTGGGCATACACACTGAGAAACCAGAAGGGAAAGAGACACGTGTACCCCAATGTTCATTGCAAAATAATTTTTTTGATTTCTCATTTGATCATATTTGTTGTTGTTGTTTAGTCACCTAGTTGTGTCTGACTCTTTTGCAGCCCTATAGACTGTAGCCACCAGGCTCCACTGTCCATGGGATTTCCCAGGCAAATTTACTGAAATGGGCTGCTATTGCCTACTCCAGGGAACTCCCCAACCCAGGGATTGAACCCGTGTCTCTCAGTCTCCTGCACTGTGGGCAGATTCTTTACCACTGAGCCATGGGGAAAGTCCCTAATCATATTACATAAACTCAACCCCTCAGTCCCTCGTAGGCATCATTAAGGCAACCTCCAAGACTCTAGACACCAGTCCCTGATTCTGACTATCCTTCTTTCCTGACTTATTCAACTTTATGGTCACCTCTACCCTGACTTTCCAAAATTTGAGGTATATTTGTATCATACATTAAAATTAACTAAGGACTGTATGATCAGAAGGCATTTTGAATATCAGCTTTCTATTCCTGAAAAATCTACACAACAAGACTCATAATAAAATTTGTGGTAAGGAAAAACCTCTATGTCAGTTTATTCCACCATCCTCTCATGTCCTTTCTTGGTTGCACTGAAGAGGCTCAAAGTTAATCCTGGAATTGTAATTCAGAGGTCAGAGATCAGAGATGTCCGAAACAGGAACAGACTGGGAGGTCCATTTGGTCAACCTCTCAGCAGCTAGAAACTTACCTTGACAAGTAGGTAAACAAATCAAAACAAAAACAAAATACTTCTCTACAAAGTATATTTTTGATGAGCTGTCATAAATCTTTTTTAGGAGAAAAAGATAGCTGATTTGGGTTGCTTATTGTCATTGTTTTGAAAATTTCAGCCTCTAGGTCTCATTAAAAGATCTCCAAATTGACTCAGGCTAGGATTATTTGTTTGGTTTTGCCTTCTTCAGTGTGAGCTGAAATTTTCCTAGTTCTTTAGTGATTTAGCTTATGGGGACAGACTATTCTGGGGTGTTCAAAGAGTTTACACAAACTCTGTGAGTTAGAATGCCACTCTGCTTCCAAGAAATGTGGATACTGCCTTTGAAATTCCATATCAGAATGATCCATGCCTGGAAGGAATCCATTCTCAAGGTTAATGTTACAGCTCCTGCCACACTACTTTGCTTAATGAGTGGTGAAGGACCTTTCATCTCTGATGAGTTTTTTAGAGTCTAATTCCCACCCAGTGTTCTGCTTTACCCTGTAGCATCAACATATTTCCATGACTCTCATCTTTTAACTGACAGAGAAGTTGCTTCCAACACATTTTCCTCAATTGTTCTCAGTCACATTTGCCTGGTCAACTCCAGCTAATCCTTCCTCTCAGTTAGAAGTTTGAAATTCAAAGGAATAGTATCCTGACCCAAAGTCATGTGAAATGAGAATACAGTTGGTCTCTTATCTTTACTACTCAAATTATTGTTAGATGAAAGTTCAGCCTAGATAGATAGAATGTTATAATTAACTTTAAGAACTGCCTATATTTAAATAACATAGTTGTTGGTCTTTAAAAAATTACCCAGAACACAGAAGTAGTTTTTAGACAAAAGATAATAGTGATGTTTTTCTGTAGAATGTTAAATGTTCTTAGTATGCACTAAATGACCAAGTGCCACATTGCAGCTGCTTTGAATGAAAAATAATAAACCCTGTGACTTTCTGGGCTTATGACAGTCACGTGTCCCAACATTCTTTCAGAAAAGTGTTACTGGAGGATCAGGGAACTCTCCTAGTTTGGTTGCTGCTTATCTGAATATACACACAACAGAAGGTAGTTTCAACCACAATGTCTCCCCCCATGTTCCCCCTGAGAATTGTCTTGAAGTTGTTTAGTTAAAAGCTTAAACAGTAAAGGAACTAGGAATGGTATTGAGGATTCTGTAAGGGAATAAAGAATTGAGGCAGGCCCCTGTGAATAGTCTGTTGTGACATATGAACACAATTATGGTCTCAAACTAACCGCTGAGAATCCATGAACCAGGAGTAGACTGTGAAAAGAGTTGGTGCCCTTTCGCTGAGAGAGCCTTGGTTTCTCTGCTACATTCATAGACAGTTCAGATTGAACAAAGAAAGACAAACATGCACACTGAATGTGTAACCAGTTCAGAGGAAGAAAGGTTAATTAATAGCAGAGATGGTAAGGTCACACTGAAATCCAAGAAAAGATATTCTAAGGACACCATGGAAAGGCAGAGCATAAAAATATCATAAAGGGCAACAGGCAAACAGAGTGGAGAAAAAGTCAGATTTCGTTAGAGTGTAGAGTTTAAATTTTTAAAGGGCTACTAGGATATGACCACAAAATTGTGAACCCCAGAGTTCACATCTTTCCCAAAGGGTTATATTAGTGAATTGGGAACAAATTTTTTTATAATATTTTCATTTCTTCAGCTGTTTCATGTTCAAATGGACTCTAAAAATTGGTGGCTAATAGTATTATAATTGTTCTCTTCTTTTGTAAATTGTTGATTCACAGTGTGTTCATTTACCTATTATTATATTAATATTTTCTTACTTATTCCTCTGATGCATTTAAACTTTAATGACATAAATAATGTTTATCTTAAATATTCTGAATCATAGCTATTTTGTTTTTAATTGTGGCTTTCATACATTTGAAGTTGTGAAATTTTATGCTGGAAATCTATGAAACATTCTCCTTTGGAACACCTTCCATTGCTTTCAAATTCAGAAAATTCCTCTACCTTAAATATTTTATTTATACCTTTACAGTATATAACACAGTTAGTATTATACAGAATCTAATTATTATGGAATCAAGATTGCTGGAAGAAATACCAATAACCTCAGATATGCAGATGACACCACTCTTATGGCAGAAAGCAAACAAGAACTATAGAGCCTCGATAAAAGTAAAAGAGGAGAATGAAAAAGTTGGCATTCAGAAAATGAAGATCATGGCATCTGGTCCCATCACTTCATGGCAAATAGATGGGGAAACAGTGGAAACAGTGAGAGACTTTATTTTGGGGGCCCCCAAAATCACTGCAGATGGTGACTGCAGCCATGAAATTAAAAGACACTTGCTTATTGGAAGAAAAGTTGTGGCAAAACTAGATAGGTTATTAAAAATCAGAAACATTACTTTGGCAGCAAAGGTCTGTCTAGTCAAGGCTATGGTTTTTCCAGTCATGTATGGATGTGAGAGTTGGACTATAAAGAAAGCTGAGCACTGAAGAATTGATGCTTTTGAACTGTGGTGTTGGAGAAGACTCTTGAGAGTCCCTTGGACTGCAAGGAGATCCAACCAGTCCATCCTAAAGGAAATCAGTCCTGAATATTCATTGGAAGGACTGATGCTGAAGCTGAAACTCCAATACTTTGGCCACCTGATGCAAAGAACTGATTCATTTGAAAAGACTCTGATGCTTGGAGTGATTGAAGGTAGGGGGAGAAGGGAACGACAGAGGATGAGATGGTTGGATGGCATCACTGACTCAAAGGACATGAGTTTGAGTAAACTCCAGGACTTGGTGATGGACAGGGGATCACAAGGAGTTGGACCTGGACTGAGTGACTGTATGCTGTCTTAACTGGAAAGTGGATTTGTTAACAAATGTCTTAACTGGAAAGTGGATAGTTAACAAATAAAACAATTTACTTATCCCCTTATATATTTTTTTTATTTTTATCACATAATGGAAAAAAATTATAGAGGAAATGATAGTGCCTATTTTAGTAAGCTTGTTTTAAAAGTACCTTTTGAATAACATGTTAATAATACAGTAGAATTCTTCAGGGCAATAATTTCTTCAAAGCCATTACAGGCACTGTATCTTTTAACATTACACTTGACAAAAAGAACAGAAGAAATGATGGCATCTGCTCTACTAAGCAAGAACTTGAGGAGAATAAGAAATTACCAAAATGATATAATTTCTCTTTTCCACATAACATATATACTAAAGCATTTTAGGACATACAAAGTCAAAGGAAATCTATACATCTATATATTTAGCATTATTACATACCTATTAATTATGTATTTGAATATTGTGTTTTTTAATATAAAATGTCTAACATTTATAATATACAAATATTATCTGTGGAATCACATTTATAATAATAAGAGATTCTGTTCCCTTCCTCACAAAAATAAAGTGATGAACTGTAAGTTATTGAAACTTTTTAAAGAGTGTTGAAAGGTTGAGTATAAGCACGTTTCACTTAATATAGACACTGGAGCAGGAGGTGGTTTGTTTGGACAGGAACAGTCTGTTCTGAGGCAGTTTTCCTTGGCATTCTGTTTAATTTGACCACCTATAGGAGCATGAGGGTACAGACTATGAGTTAATGTAGAATTATGTTTTTCATAATTATCTGCTTAATAAGCATTGAAAAAACAATTTAATTAAAAAAGTAACATGTATAACAGCAAAAATATTATCTGAGAACTCAGTCAAGGCTTTGGATTGAAACATGTCAGTTGATTAAACAACTATTAAATTAAAAACAAGAATCACACATATACAGCAACAGAAAATAATGATAATAATAGTAATAATAATAATGATAGTGATAAGTACATCTAGAATGTGCCAAACATTGCTTTGAGCACTTTGAAAGTGAAAGTGTTATTTGCTCAGTTGTGTCTGACCCTGCGACCCCATGGACTGTAGCCCCCAGGCTCCTCTGTCCATGGGATTCTCCAGTCAAGAATACTGCAGTGGGTTGCCATTTCCTTCTCCAGGGGATCTTCCTGGCCCAGGGATGGAACCTGGGTCTTCTGCATTGCAGGCAGATTCTTTACTGTCTGAGCCACCAGGGAAGCCATTGAGCACTGTAGCTACATTTTAACCTTCTCAGTTTCATTTAATATTCATGAAAACTTCACAAGGAAGGTATTAACAATATCTTCCACACCTTTTTATTTAGTTGTTTTTAAGAAAAAAATGTTTAAGATAAAGAGATAATATGAAGCAAAATAACCATAACAGAAACTAAAGTGAAAACAAATAAAAAAAAATATGAATCCAACTCTATTGGATTTTACTATTGCTATACAGGTATTTAGCAAGGGCTTCCTAGATGACTCAGTGGTAAAAAATCACCTGCCAATGCAGAAGTTACAGGTTCGATTCCTGGGTCAGGAAAATCGTCTGGAGAAGGAAATGGCAACCCAACCCACTCCAGTATTCTTGCCTAGGAAATCCCATGGACAGAGGAGCCTGGGGGGCTATAGTATATGGAATTGCAGAAGAGTTGGACATGACTTAGTGACTAAACAACAACAAAAACAGGTATTTAAACCTTTAAAAAACATTTTATTTTCTCATAATATGTGGTAAAATTACATTTTTAAAAAACAAGAGAATAATCTCATAATTTACAACAGTGGTTTCCAATAGTTGGAAGGAAGTACATAGAGAGTAACTAATTTGCAGTGTTGGCTTTTGAAGTTGGGTGGTAGATTCATGAGTGTCTGTTCTATGTCTATTACCAATATGTGACATCTATTATATACATATATAGAGAAAGAGAGAGTGTGTGCAAATAATAAATAATAAAACAATCTCAAAAGTTTCTACAAAATTTTGTTAATTTAAAAAGGCCATTTAGCTAATATAAGTGAGTGAAGTCGCTCAGTCATGTCCGACTCTATAAGGGATATTCTTAAAGAGGTGGGAATACCAGACTACCTTACCTGCCTTTTGAGAAATCTGTATGCAAGTCAAGAAGCAGCAGTAAGAACTGGAAATAGAAAAGCAGACTGGTTTCAAATCAGGAAAGGAGTACGTCAAGGCTGTATATTGTCACCCTGCTTATTTAACTTATATACATAGTACATCATGTGAAACGCCAGGCTGTTTGAAGCACAAGCTGGAATCAAGATTGCTGGGAGAAATATCAATAACCTCAGATGTCCAGATGACACCACCCTTATGGCAAAAGCAAAGAACTAAAGAGCATATTGATGAAAGTGAAAGAGGAAAGTGAAAAAGTTGGGTTAAAATTCAACATTCAGAAAACTAAGATCATGGCATCGGTCCCACCACTTCATGGCAAACAGATGGGGAAACAATGGAAATAGGGAGAGAATTTACTTTTTTGGGCTCCAAAATCACTGCAGAGGATGACTGTAGCCATGAAATTAAAAGATGCTTACTCCTTGGAAGAAAAGCTATAACCAACCTAGACATCATATTAAAAAGCAGAGAAATTACTTTGCCAACAAAGGTCCATCTAGTCAAAGCTACGGTTTGTTCAGTAGTTATGTATAAATGTGAGAGTTGGACTATAAAGAAAGCTGAGCACTGAAGAATTGATGCTTTTGAACTGTGGTGTTGAAGAAGACTCTTGAGAGTCCCTTGGATTGCAAGGAGATCCAACCAGTCCATCCTAAAAGAAATCAGTCCTGAATATTCATTGGAAGGACTGATATGAAACTGAAACTCCAATATTTTGGCCACCTTATGCGAAGAACTGACTCATTGGAAAAGACCCTGATGCTGGGAAAGTTTGAAGGTTGCCGGGGACCAGCCCCGGCTGATTGGAAAGACCCTGATGCTGGGAAAGTTTGAAGGTGGGAGGAGTAATAGGGATACAAGTAGGAGGATGAGATGATAAGAAGTTTGAATGGCATCACTCGAAGGAGAGGAGACACTGATGGATATGAGTTTGAGCAAGCTCCAGGAGTTAGTGATGGACAGGGAAGCCTTGCATGCTGCAGTCCATGATGTTGCAAAGAGTCCAACTGAACTGATCTGAACTGAAGGGTATATGTTATGTACACCAGTTGGGTCTTTCTGGAATTTGTATTCAAAACTCTGGGCTTTTAGAGAGCAAATGAGATAAGTATTATTCTTTCCAGAAAGTTACTTTAGTCAGGCTTATTTATGACCTTATTGAAAAATACCATGACTAACAAATTCTGGAAAAGTATATGATTTAACACAGAATTTTTTAGTTTTCTTGTGCTTCTTCACGGTTGGGAGGCTGTGACCATCAGTTCAGTTCAGTTCAGTTGCTGGTCAGAGGTTTATAGGTTTAAAACACCTTATCACGCCAGGAATTGGGTCCAACTCTTCTCAAAAGAGACACCATGGACTAAAGTAGCTCATCAATGCTCGAGGAGTTCAGGCTCTTTCATTCTTCACTTTCTGCCATAAGGGCGGATTGTATATTTGAGATTATTGATATTTCTCCTGGCAATCTTGATTCCAGCCATGATGTTGCAAAGAGTCCAACCAGCCTGAACTGAGGGTAATGTTTCTTGGGTGATGTACTCTGGGCTTTTAGTGATAAGTTAAATAAGCAGGGTGACAATTGAAAAATACAGACCAAATTCTGAAAAGTATATGATTTAACACAGAATTTAGTTTTTCTTCTTACCATTCTTTGCTCAGTTGGGTCCAACTTGGAACCATGGACTACAGCTCATCAAGTTTTCATTCCATGTCCAGTTCTCCTGGCAACTGCCTGTTTCTCATGATGTACTCTGCTGACCTGACAATACAGATTTCTCAAGAGGAAGGTCAGGTTGTCTGGTATTCCCATCTCTTTCAGAATGTTCCATAGATTGTTGTGATCCACACAGTCAAAGGCTTTGGCATAGTCAATAAAGCAGAAATCGAAGTTTTTTCTGGAACTCTTGCTTTTTCAATGATCTTCTTAACATCAGTTCAGTTCAGTTCAGTTCAGTCACTCAGTCCTGTCCGACTCTTTGAGACCCCATGAATCGCAGCACGCCAGGCCTCCCTGTCCATCACCAACTCCCGGAGTTTATTGAGACTCACGTCCATCGAGTCAGTGATGCCATCCAGCCATCTCATCCTCTGTCGTCCCCTTCTCCTCTTGCCCCCAATGCCTCCCAGCATCAGAGTCTTTTCCAATGAGTCAACTCTTCGCATGAGATGGCCAAAGTACTGGAGTTTCAGCTTTAGCATCATTTCCTCCAAAGAAATCCCATGGCTGCTCTCCTTCAGAATGGAGACTGGTTGGATCTCCAAGGGACTCTCAAGAGTCTTCTCCAACACCACAGTTCAAAAGCATTAATTCTTCGGCACTCAGCCTTCTTCACAGTCCAACTCTCACATCCACACATGACCACAGGAAAAACCATAGCCTTGACCACATGGACCTTTGTTGGCAAAGTAATATCTCTGCTTTTGAATATGCTATTTAGGTTGGTCATAACTTTCCTTCCAAGGAGTAAACGTCTTTTAATTTCATGGCTGCAGTCACCATCTGCAGTGATTTTGGAGCCCAAAAAGATAAAGTCTGACACTGTTTCCACTGTTTCCCCATCTATTTTCCATGAAGTGATGGGACCGGATGCCATGATCTTTGTTTTCTGAATGTTGAGCTTTAAGCCAACTTTTTCACTCTCCACTTTCACTTTCTGCCATAAGGGTGGTGTCATCTGCATATATGAGGTTATTGATATTTCTCCCGGGAATCTTGATTCCAGCTTGTGCTTCTTCCAGCCCAGCATTTCTCATGATGTACTCTGCATATAAATTAAATAAGCAGGGTGATCATATACAGCCTTGGCATACTCCTTTTCCTATTCGGAACCAGTGTGTTGTTCCATGTCCAGTTCTAACTGCTGCTTCCTGACCTGCATACAGATTTCTCAAGAGGCAGATCAGGTGGTCTGGTATTCCCATCTCTTTCAGAATTTTCCACAGTTTATTTTGATCCACACAGTCAAAGGCTTTGGCATAGTCAATAAAGCAGAAATAGATGTTTTTCTGGAACTCTCTTGCTTTTTCGATGATCCAGCGGATGTTGGCAATTTGATCTCTGGTTCCTCTGCCTTTTCTACAACCAGCTTGAACATCAGGAAGTTCACGGTTCATGTAGTGCTGAAGCCTGGCTTGGAGAATTTTGAGCATTGCTTTACTAGCGTGTGCTGCTCCTACTGCTGAGTCACTTCAGTCATGTCCCACTCTGTGTGACCCCATAGACGGCAGCCCACCAGGCTCCCCCGTCCCTGGGATTCTCCAGGCAAGAACACTGGATTTGGTTGCCATGTCCTTCTCCATATTAGCGTGTGAGATGAGTGCAATTGTGCGGTAGTTTGAGCATTCTTTGGCATTGCCTTTCTTTGGGATTGGAATGAAAACTGACCTTTTCCAGTCCTGTGGCCACTGCTGAGTTTTCCAAATGTGCTGGCATATTGAGTGCAGCACTTTCACAGCATCATCTTTCAGGATTTGAAATAGCTCAATTGGAACTCCATCACCTCCACTAGCTTTGTTTGTAGTGGTGCTTTCTAAGGCCCATTGGACTTCACATTCCAGGATGTCTGGCTCTAGGTCAGTGATCACACCATTGTGATCCAGATAACTGGGTCATGAAGATTTTTTTGTACAGTTCCTCTGTGTATTCTTGCCACCTGTTCTTAATATCTTCTTCTTCTGTTAGGTCCATACCATTTCTGTCCTTTATTGTGCCCATCTTTGCATGAAATGTTCCCTTGGTATCTCTAATTTTCTTGAAAACATCTCTAGTCTTTCCCATTCTGTTGTCTTCCTCTATTTCTTTGCATTGATCACTGAGGAAGGCTTTCTTATCTCTTCTTGCTATTATTTGGAACTCTGCATTCAGATGTTCATCTTTCCTTTTCTCCTTTGCTTTTCACTTCTCTTCTTTTCACAGCTATTTGTAAGGCCTCCCCAGACAGCCATTTTGCTTTTTTTGCATTTCTTTTCCATGGGGATGGTCTTGATCCTGTAGGGCTTTGCCTGTAATCCCAGTGGCTCAGTGCTAAAGATCCGCCAGCAATGGTGGAGACACAGGAGACGTGCTTTCAATCCCTGGGTCAGGCAGATCTCCTAGAGGAGAGTAAGACAACCCTATCCAGTATTCTTGCCTGCAGAATCCCATGGACAGTGGAGCCTGGTGGTCTACAGTCCATAGGATCGCAGATATTCAGACATGACTGAAATGACTGAGCACTCATAACATCTTACTCACTTTTTCCATGAGTTCTTAGTTTTGAAATGTTCACTGAATTGACATAACATACAATACAACTAATAGTCCCTTCCCTAGACTTCAAGTGGACTGTTTTGTCATTTAGGCACAAAGACACCCACACATTCATAAATGGCAGTACAGTAACACAGGACAAAAGCAGACACTGGTGTGTAAGGAAAAAGTATTTGATACATTACATCATAGTGGGTTTACTCCATAAACTTGCTAGTGGTTATGGAGACAAATATGGTATATAGTGAAATACCCAACATTACATTGAATAGTTATATAAACAAATATGAGAGAATATTTAGCTCTTAATCTTCACTATCTTTTAGCAAACTTTACAGTCTCATGAATAGAGATTTTTATTGGCTTATAATTCATATAAATGTATAACATTTATATTGTAAAACATTATAATATAAATGTATAATATTTTCATCTAGAAGATAAAAAGTCCTTAGATTTCACTATTAGCTATATTCATCTCACATATTTATGTATTAAATCTAAATATAAAACAAGCTTTTTTTTTTAGAGATCCTAAAACAAGCTAATTGGTAGTTGCTTAAATGTGAAATGAAGCCAAAATAAATGATAAATATAACTTTACGTTAAAGAAGTTTAAATTTCCCACTAGTTAGATTAAAAACTTAAGTTGTTTTCTATACACCATTTTAGGAGAAGGCAGAGACATTACTTTGCCAACAAAGGTCCATTTGGTCAAGGCTATGGTTTTTCCTGTGGTCATGTATGGATGTGAGAGTTGGACTGTGAAGAAGGCTGAGCACCAAAGAATTGATGCTTTTGAACTGTGATGTTGGAGAAGACTCTTGAGAGTCCCTTGGACTGCAAGGAGATCCAACCAGTCCATTCTGAAGGAGATCAGCCCTGGGATTTCTTTGGAAGGAATGATGCTAAAGCTGAAACTCCAGTACTTTGGCCACCTCATGCGAAGAGTTGACTCATTGGGAAAGACTCTGATGCTGGGAGGGATTGGGGGCAGGAGGAGAAGGGGACAACAGAGGATGAGATGGCTGGATGGCATCACTGACTCGATGGACGTGAGTTTCAATAAACTCCGGGAGTTGGTGCTGGACAGGGAGGCCTGGCGTGCTGCAGTTCATGGGGTCGCAAAGAGTTGGACACGACTGAGCGACTGATCTGATCTGATCTGAATGGCACCCCACTCCAGTACTCTTGCCTGGAAAATCCCATGGACGGAGGAACCTGGTAGGCTACAGTCCATGGCGTCGCTAAGAGTCGGGCATGACTGAGCGACTTCACTGTCACTTTTCACTTTCATGCATTGGAAAAGGAAATTGCAACCCACTCCAGTATTCCTGTCTGGAGAATCCCCGGGACAAAGGAGCCTAGTGGGCTGCCATCTATGGGGTCGCATAGAGTCGGACATGACTGAAGTGACTTAGCAGTAGCAGTAGCAATACACATTTTGGAATATTTAAAAAATATTATATGCATTTATACCAACTTAATTTTCCAGGAATTCCTCAAGAAAGCAAAATAATTGGATAGATATAGTTTTATTACTATAAATCGTTTGCTAAATTTACGATGTTGAAAGCAAACAAAATTGTCATCTCAATAAAAGTACTGAACTCTGTTAGCCTCAGATTTATGTACTAACTGAGAAACAGCATTCCCCTTTCCATGACTTGCACTTTCAATCTGACTTTTTATAAAAAGCAAGGTTTTAATAGACAACCCAAAGACAGAATACATTGCCTTGTGTTTTGTAAGTAATTCAGATTTTAACACTTTTCATATTTGCATCTTGTGAACTTTCAGATTCCAAGTATAAGCCCCTTCATAATGTTTTATAACATCCCTAAAACTACTGACAATGTAAAAGCATTAATCATTTACATGTTATGAAATTTATTACCTTTTTTTAGCCTCTTTGCATCAGGAAATTTTGTGGCCCACTGTTTCTAATTTTCTAAGTAATCAATATATGTTTTTAGTTTTAACCACTGCTGCCCTGTTCTCATTTTTAATTTGTTCTTATGACCAATAAAACAAAGCAGAGTTTTCCACATCTCTTTAACTGCCTTGAAAATGTGCTTGAAAAATGCAATGCATATGTCTTTTTCTTCCCTAAGATGTTTCCTCAGAATAACACATCATATAATGAAGTTGACTTTTCCTATAGAACTACACCATCCAATAGGGTAAGCTACATTTACTATATTTATTTAAAGTTAATTAAAATTAAATAAAAGTTAAAATTTAGTTCCTCAGGGCTCTTAGGCATATTTTAAGGGCTCAATAGCCACATATGGCTCATGGTTACCATATTATGCAGGAAGATTTTAACTATATTAAAATGACAAAAAAGAGAACCATGTAAATATATATTTTTATTATTAAATATACATAAAATATTATACATATGTATTTCTTTTTTTTTCCTAAGGGAATTGATATTCTGTGTGCCATATGAAATTTTGAGACTGTGCCACCAAGAGAAAATGAGGGAAAGCCTAGAAAGCTTGAAATTATCATAATCAACAAAAGCCACCAATAGGGAGACTAAAGAATCAAAAGGTTCTTCAAAAACTGCAGACTTCTGAGCATCAGAGCACCAGATGCTTCAGTCTGTGTCATCCACAGAAGCTAAGTATATTCCAAAAGTGGAATGGTTGAAGAGAAACATAGGAGATTTTACTTTTGAAAACATTTGTTGTTGTTCAGTCACTAAGTCTTGTCTGAAACTTTGGGACCCCATGGACTGCAGCTCACCAGGCTTCCCTGTCCTTCGCTATCTTCTGGAGTTCACTACGATTCATGTCCATTGAGTTGGTGATGCCATCCAACCATCTCACCCTCTGCTCCCTTCTTTCCTTTTTGCCTTTGATCTTTCCCAGCATCAGGGTCTTTTCCAATCAGTCGGCTCCTTCACATCAGGTGGCCAAAGTACTAGAGCTTCAGTTTCAGCATCAGTCCTTCCAATGAATATTCAGTGTTGATTTCCTTTAGAATTGAGTGGTTTGATCTTCCTGCTGCCCAAGGGACTCTCAAGAGTCTTCTCCAGCACCACAATTTGAAAGCATCAATTCTTTGGCACTCAGCCTTTTTATGCTCCAACTCTCACATCCATACATGACTACTGGAAAAACCATAGCTTTGACTATATGGACCTTCGTTGGCAAAGTAATGTTTCTGCTTTTTAATATGCTGTCTAGGTTTGTTATAGCTTTCTCTCCGAGGAGTAACCATCTTTTAATTTCATGACTGCAGTCACCGCCCACAATGCTTTTGGAATCCAAAAAAATAAAATCTGTCACTGCTTCTACTTTTTCTGCTGCTTTTTCCCATGAAGTGATGGGACTGAATGCCATGATCTTAGTTTTCTGAATGGTGAGTTTTAAACCAGCTTTTTTACTCTCCTTTTGCACCCTCACCAAGAGACTTTTTATATCCTCTTCACTTTCTGCCATTAGAGTGGTATCATCTTCATATCTGAGGTCGTCAATATTTCTCTTGGCAATCTTGATTCCAGCTTGTGATTCAAGCAGCCTGGCATTTCTCATGATGTACTCTACATATAAGTTAAATAAACAGGTTGACAATATGCAGCCTTATTGTACTCCTTTTCCAATTTAGAACCACTTTCTAAAGCATATTATTTTTATATCCTGCCTGTCAACTACTCCATCACCCACAAACACCCAAAAGACTTTCCTTTGCCACCTTACCCAGAAAATAAAAAAATCTGGACTTAAAGACACAAAGGCAGAGTTTCCTACTACAAATGGAGGGTAAAACAGAATAACATTTTAACCATTTTGTTTTGCTATGGAAGAAGAAAACTAGACCTTTAATTTCTTAATAGGTTATTCTGTACATATTAAATTCTTAAAAAATTACTCTGCCACCTTATATAATAATTTTTAACTCTACACTGAAACCACACAGGTGTTTGCTTGGTGAAGGTCAGTGAAAATGAAGGGGAAATTGTATACTGTTCAGTGAAATATATATTAGTAGACATTCACATAGGTACCACAAAATAAAGTGAGGCATTCATAAAAGCCTAGGAGCAGTGAGTTTTTATTTACAGCTAATATGATGACTATCAAAGCTTAGACTTTATCCACACAGTCACACAAAATTGATCCTCAATTTTATATTTATATTAGCACACCACTTTGTGGCTGTATATTCATAGGATAGAAACTTGCACACACCTTTGAGGAAATTTTTTGTTTGTTTTTGACTGCATTACACAGCTTGCAGGATTTTAATTCCCAGGCTCCTGGCAGTGGAAGCACAGAATCCTAACCACTGGATCCCCAGGGAGTTCCCTAGAGGAATGGTTTTGTTCTTTTGTAATTTCTGTAGTGTTTTTTCTTCGTAGCTCCCACCCTTTTTCACTTGTATTATAGGAAAGTTCTAATTGTGTGAGTAGACTAGCTGAGATCCATTAAGTACATAAAAGGGCCCTTATTTCTTTTTTTTTCTTATTTTTTTAATTTTGAGAAGTATATACAAGGCTATCTACATTATATAACAATTATAAAGCTGCCAGAGTTCCACCCCACCCCCCTCCTATGTTGGACTTCACATATTTGTTAAATGGTGTGTGCTTAGTCATGTCCAACTCTTTGCAACCCCAAGGACTGTAACCCACTAGGCTCCTCTGTCCATGGGATTCTCCAGGCAAGAATACTGGAGTCGGTTGCCATGCTCTTTTCCAGGCGATCTTCCCAACTCCAGTACTAAATTCGTGTCTCCTGGGTCTCTTGAATTGGCAGGCAGATTCTTTACCACTGAGCCACTGGAGAATCCCTGTTAAAAGTTAAAGGCAGCCAAACTAGCATTTCACTATTACTCGCACTAGCCAAGCCATATAAGCAGAAAAGGGGAGCTTTGGAGGGAGAAAATGAGTTTGTTAGTGTTTAGTGTGGCTCACTAGACTAACTGAGGGGAGCTGAGCCTCAGAGAGCTTGGGGTATTTACCAAAGGGGGAGTTGACATTGATCATTTACGATTGACTATTTCAAAAGCTGCAGAGACCCTTAGACTCATCCCAAAACAGCCACTGGAGGGTGTGCAGTTCTTGCAAAATCAATGTTTGTCCTCAGTAGTTCAGGAATATATATATATATGCTCTCAGATGTTGGTGCCTGTTTCATTTCTCATGAACTTTGAAGACTGGTGGTTTAAGGGATGGGCCATAACTAGTATGGTAAGGAGAGAGGAAAATGGAGAAGTGGGCCTGGGTGCATAAATTCCACTAGGTTAAACAGATACCATATTAAGTGGCTCTATCAAGTCAGGATATGTATTGTCAACATGTGTATCTTGAGGACAGTGGTTTCAAAAAGAGGTCCCCCACATACCCCATGAGAAAACCTACATTCTGATGCCAGTTGAAATAGAATGCTGATGGGCAAATATTAGCATTTTCCTTTTGCCTACACCAAAAGGATCTCATCTGAGTAGCCATGCCTCCCATGAAATTGTTTTACAGTAAGTGCAGTGTAATTTCTAAGGCACAATAAAGTACCAAGAAAACCATGACATTCCAAACATTCTCAGAAATCTAACTTCAAAGTTTGTGGTTGTTGTTTAGTCATTTAGTCATGGCCGACTCTGCGATCCCATGAACTGCATCATGCCAGGGTTCCCTGTCCTTCACTATCTCCCAGAGCTTGCTCAAACTCCTGTCCATTGAGCCAACGATGCCATTCAACTGTTTAATCCTCTATGGCCCCCTTTTTTTTCCTGCCTTCAATCTTTCCCAGCATCAAGGTCTTTTCCAGTGAGTTGTCTCTTTGCATCAAGTGGCCAAAGTACCACAGCTTCAGGTTCAGCATCAGTCCTTCTAATGAATATTCAGGACTGATTTCCTTTAGGATTGGCTAGTTGGATCTCCTTGCAGTCCAAGAGACTCTCAAGAGTCTTCTCCAGCACCACAGTTCAAAAGCTTCAGTTCTTTGGTGCTCTATCTTCTTTATGGTTCAGCTGTTACATCCATACATGACTACTGAAACACTATAGCTTTGACTAGATGGAGCTTTACCAGCCAAATGATGTGTCTGCTTTTTAATATGCTGTCCAGGTTTGTCATAGCTTTCTTTCCAAAGAGCAAGCATCTTTTAATATCATAGCAGCAGTCACTGTCTGCAGTGATTTTGGAGCCCAAGAGAATACAGTTTTTTAGCCTTTATAATATTTTTGTAGTTTTGCATTTTAGTGAGGTTTTCATTAAATACCTATTTAAAAATAAATTATTTATTTTAGGTAGTACTTAGGATCTGCGCATGCTTTAAGCATCTTGAAAAATAGAAAGACTTTTAAGTTGTTCAATACCAAGGCAATGGCACCCCACTCCAGGACTCTTGCCTGGAAAAGCCCATGGATGGAGGAGCCTGGTAGGCTGCAGTCCATGGGGTCGCTGAGAGTCGGACACGACTGAGCGACTTCACTTTCACTTTTCACTTTCATGCATTGGAGAAGGAAATGGCAGCCCACTCCAGTGTTCTTGCCTGGAGAATCCCAGGGATGGGGCAGCCTGGTGGGCTGCCAGACGTCTATGGGGTTGCACAGAGTCGGACACGACTGAAGCGACTTAGCAGCAGCAGCAGCATCTACTAAATACCATATATTCATATGTACTACATAAACTCCTTGAATTAAACACAATTTTTAGTGGCTATTTAAGAGTGTTACCAGAGATAATATCATACAACACAAGAAGAAATAAAATATAAAGCCAGAGAATATGAGCTTCTTGAAAGTTAAAGTTTTTCAGGAAACATAAATGTCAGTCCAACTTAAAATATTTTTACAGGTCTTTGTAGAGTCTGTGTAACGATGAAGGTTTTGTCTGACATTTCGGAGTGTTTCCAGGTTCAGCAGTCACGCGTTTTGACAAGGCTTCCTGGTGTAACTAATAACACAGAGGCCATGGTGGGTCTCTGGCATCTGCAGGGAATCATTCCTATATTCAGATTTAGTGCAAGGTCTGTTGAGTTCTGAAGTATTATTTAGGAGTAACTCATGTATATCTACTATTACTTGAAATTTTATTTTTAGTGTTTATTGAGTTAAACCACAGGAGTGAAGGGAAAAGTCTTCCGAGCAGAAAACTTTACATTGGTTACTACTATTGAATAAATTGTTTAAATTAAATATTCTTGGAGAACAATAAATAGACTAAAGCTACTTGTTAAACTAGATGAGTTTAAAATGGTTTTCCTAGATAGAGCTTTTTGCTGTCTTTAAGATAAACGTGCAAACATGGTGATTATTTATTTATGCCTGAGTCGGGGGATATCTCTTTCTGATACATGGCTTGAAGAAATATTTGCTGACAAAATTAAAATAAATTAGATTTACATAGAATTTTTATCAAAGGAACTTAAAAACTTTATCTCTTAACATGTCTCCCAAATAATATGATTGTTTTGGAAGTTTTGCTTTGAGAATCCTCTAATTTAGAACAAAAGTTGAAATCTATATCTTTGGATTACTTTCTATGGAAGCTGGCTAAGTCATCACTTTTTGATTGGGTGCTAAGCTTTTATTCTACTATACTTCTGTAGCTTGAGTCTTTCATTTTTTTGGTTAATTACATCATTTATGTTTTTTTTTTTTTTTTTTCCTATCTTATTTCACTTTATTGATTGGGAAACACCACTTTTAAGTGTACATAGTACATGTGAGCATATCATCCCCATTTTATAAGTGAGAATATCAAATTCTAGGACTGACTTAACCCCAGAATCCACTGTAACACTGTGAATCGCCACCTCTTCTTAATCTCTTCTGCTTCTGTTAGGTCCTTACTGTTTCTGTCCTTTCTCATGCCCATCCCTGCAGGAAATGTTCCCTTGATATCTCCAATTTTTTGAAGAGATCTCTAGTCTTTCCCATTCTATTGTTTTTCTCTATTTCTTGGCCTTGTTCATTTAAAAAGGCCTTTTTATCTCCCCTTGCTCTTCTCTGGAACTCTGCATTCAGTTGGATATAGCTTTCCTTTTCTCCCTTGCTTTTCACTTCTCTTCTTTCCTCTGCTATTTGTAATGCCTCCTCCGACAAGCACTTTGCCTTCTTGCACACTTTACACACTTGAAATCTAATGTCACATAAATCTCATTTGTGTCCAAGTCATGCACTCCTTACTTTGTAAATTTAAAGTTACTCCTCTGTCCTTAGTGGAGAAGGATATGTCCCTGCCTCAGGAATTCTATGAGGATCTAATGTGGTAAGATATGTAAACAGTTTAGAATTCTTATGTGGTCTACTATAATATTTTCACATTGTAGTATAAGTGCTGCTACTCTTCAATCTTTATCCTCTGATTTTTTTTTTTTCCTTAAAGCAACTCCAATGACATTATTCTACATCCCAAACACAGAAACTCTCCTTGTCAAGGCCACCAATGACCACTGTGGGATTAAACCCAATATTTCTCAATTCTTAACAAATTGCAGCACTATTGAACATGAATGATCTCCTGTATGTGAGTCAAGAAGCAACAGTTAGAACTGGACATGGAACAACAGTCTGGTTTAACATTAGAACAGAGTATAACAAGGCTGCATATTGTCACCCTGCTTATTAACTAATGCACAGACTATATCATGTGAAAGGTGAGGCTGATGAATCACAAGCTGGAATCAATATTGCTGGGAGAAATATCAACAACCTTAGATGTTCAGAATATGAAGAGGAACTAAAGAGCCTGTTAATAAGGGTGAAAGAGAAGAATGATAAATCTGGCTTAAAATTCAACATTCAAAAAACTAAGATCATGGCATCCAGCCCCATAATTTCATGGCAAGTAGAAGGGGGAAAACTAGAAGCAGTGATAGATTTTATTTTCTTGGGCTCCAAAATCACTGAGGATGATGGCTGCATCCATGGAATTAAAAGACGCTTGCTGCTTGAAAGGAAAACTATAACAAACTGAGACAGCATATTAAAAAGCAGAGACATCACTTTGCCAACAAAGGTCCGTATAGTCAAAGCTTTGGTTTTTCCAGTTGTCAATTACAGGTTTGAGAGCTGGACCATAAAGAAGGCTGAGGGCCAAAGAATTGAAGTTTTTGAATTGTGGTGCTGGAAAAGACACTTGAGAAGTGCCTTGGACTACAAGGAGATCAAACCAGTTATTCCTAAAGGAAATCAACCCTGAATATTCATTGGAAGAATTGATGCTGAAGCGAAAACTCCAATACTTTGGTTCCCTGATGGGAAGATCTGACTCATTGGAAAAGATCCTGATGCTGGGAAATATTGAAGGAAGAAGGAGAAGATGAGGACAGAGGATGAGATGGTTAGGTAAGCATCACTGACTCAATGGACATAAATTTGAGGAAATTCTAGGAGATAATGGAGGACAGAGGAACCTGGCATGCTATAGTCCATGAGTTTGCAAAGAGTCAGACACAACTTAGCAACTGAGTGAAAATAACAACAACTTGACTTTATCTCACATTTTGGAAGAAAAAAAAAAGAGACAGATATCTGAGTTCAATTTTAAAGAACAAAAAGTAGATTATATTAACTATAGATAGTGATGATATAGAAAGACCAATGCAAGCCACTCTTTAAAAGCATCATCTTGCTTGCTATCTTTATCATCTTTTCTGCTTACTTTTCATTAGCTTTGTTAAATTTCCTACAGATTTGTAACTATGTGCTTATAATAATTTATACAGCCTGTGCTGCCATTCTATGACATGTAAGACAAGAACAGAAGGTCAAAGAGGAAGTATTTGATACACTGAGAAAAAAAAAAGAACTGTGGAAAATATGCTGAACATAAACCTACTTTTTTAAAAATTATGATGACTTAAAGACAAATAATTTTAACTCATATTAGGTATTGAATTGTTTTACTTGTGTCTTTGGGAATGTAATATTAACATTAGTTGCAAGCATGAGACTGAAATAAGTAAAAGATTTCTAAAATCATACTTATTCTCAGATTTCATATTCACATGCAGCATACATCACACTGTAAATATGTCAAAAGCCTTTGTGTCTGTTAATTACTGACTGTGAGTGCAAGCATGCTCAGTCCTGTCCGACTCCTTGTGACCCCTATGGACTGTAGCCCCACAGACTGCTTTCTCCATGAAATGTTCCAGGCAAGAATACTGGAGTGGGTTGCCATTTCCTATTCCAAATAATGTACTAACCAAACCTTTCTGAAGAAGAAAAATATTTAAAGCTAATCTAGTGTTAAAGCTAGTGGAGGTGATGGAATTCCAGTTGAGCTATTTCAAATCCTAAAAGATGATTATATGCAAGTGCTGCACTCAACATGCCAGCAAGTTTGAAAACCTCACTTGTGGCCAGCCACATGACTGGAAAAGGTCAGTTTTCATTCCAATCCCAAAGAAAAGCAATACCAAAGAATGCTCAAACTCCCTCACAATTGCACTCATCTCACATGCTAGTAAAGTAATGCTCAAAATTCTCCAAGCCAGGCTTCAACAGTACATGAACCATGAACCTCCAGATGTTCAAGCTGGTTTTGGAAAAGGCAGAGGAACCAGAGATCAAACTGCCAACATCTGCTGGATCATCAAAAAAGCAAGAACGTTCCAGAATAACAACTATTTCTGCTTTATTGACTATGCCAAAGCCTTTGACTGTGTTGGTCACCACAAACTGTGGAAAATTCTTCAAGAGATGAGAATACCAGACCACCTGACCTGCCTCTTGAGAAACCTGTATGCAGGTCAGGAAGCAACAGTTAGAACTGGACATGGAACCATAGACTGGTTCCAAATAGGAAAAGGAGTACATCAAGGCTGCATATTGTCACCCTACTTGTTTAACTTCTATGCAGATTACATCATGAGAAATGCTGGGCTGGAAGAAGCACAAGCTGGAATCAAGATTGCCAGGAGAAATATCGATAACCTCATATATGCAGATGACATCACCCTTATGGCAGAAAGTGAAGAGGAACTAAAAAGCCTCTTGATGAAGTTGAAAGAGGAGAGTGAAAAAGTTGGCTTAAAACTCAACATTCAGAAAACGAAGATCATGGCATCCGGTCCCATCACTTCATGGGAAATAGATGGGGAAACAGTGGAAACAGTGTCAGACTTTATTTTTCTGGGCTCCAAAATCACTGCAGATGGTGACTGCAGCCATGAAATTAAAAGACGCTTACTCCTTGGAAGGAAAGTTATGATGAAACTAGACAGCTTATTTTAAAGCAGAGACATTACTTTGCCAACAAAAGTTCATCTAGTCAAGGTGTGGTTTTTCCAGTAGTCATGTATGGATGTAAGAGTTGGACTACAAAGAAAGCTGAGCACAGAATTGATGCTTTTGAACTGTGGTGTTGGAGAAGACTCTTGAGAGTCCCTTGGACTGCAAGGAGAGCCAACCAGTCCATCCTAAAGGAAATCAGTCCTGAATATTCATTTGAAAAATTTATGTTTAAGCTGAAACTCTGATACTTTGACCACCTGATGTGAAGAGCTGACTCATTAGAAAAGATTTGATGCTGGGAAAGTTTGAAGGCGGAAGGAGAAGAGCATGACAGAGGATGAGATATTTGGATGGCGTCACTGACTCGATGGACATGGGTTTGAGTAAGCTCTGGGAGTTGGTGATGGACCAGGAGGCCTGGTGTGCTGCAGTCCATGGGGTCACAAAGAGTCAGACACAACTGAGAGACTGAACTAACTGAACTAATGTGTTAAATCTATTATATGTTGACCAAACGGAAGCTAGCTTGGTAAATTTTCACATCTTGTAGGTAAAAGAACATTTTAAGAATTCACCTTGATTAAATATAATTACTCTACAGTTAACTGCCATAGACTTGCACCCATGCCTTAAATCATATTTTAAAGTAATCACTGTTTATGGAGAAAATTAAGTGTAAACGTTTTCAGTTTACTTCTTGTGTTGCTGATTTTCCCACTTGTCTCTATCTTTCCTTATGGGATATTGCATAACCATCAGATCTAGTGCTGAAGCAATCTTACTTTAAAATGAACAATTTATTTTAAATATCAGACAGTTATAACTGAATTCTTAAAGATAAGCTAAGTGAGAGTTCATTATTTTTTTTTCCATTTGAATAATTTGAAATTATTGAGTTGTACTTGTAAAGACTGATTCCCATTAGTGGCAGTGAAATGATATATAAATCTGGAGGCCTTTGGTCTGATGTAGGGGTCCTGCTGAGTCACCCAATGCCCCACTTGATACACCTGGTCCTCTCAGGTACAAGATGCAAATACCTCACTTATTCCAGTTAGTGTACCTGTCTTGCTCGTGAACCACCTAATCATTTCTCTCCCATGTTTCCTTGTTAAAATCCCAGTTACCATATAAGGCTGAATTCTATAGTCACTCCCTCCTCAAGTATGCCTGATCTTTTGCTATGAAAAGAGTTTTCAATACCATATTCCAAATTGAACTTACATATTTGAACATCATTTCTCAGGGGACACTTACTACTTTGTGTATTTTATTTTAATCACTTCTGTGCATGCTTTATTTGTCTTAACTTCATGTTTTACTGGCTTCATTTTTCACCTTCAGTTCTCTAACTCCATAGCTTCCAAATCTGGATTTACTGCAACCTACCTCCTGATCACTTGATTACATTTTCAGTGAGGGATCATGGATTTTTTTTCTTCCCAAAACACTTCAATAACTGAAAACATCTTTTCTGTTGATATCACCTATGACAAGAGCACCATAGAAAAGCTAATGATAACCAGTCCTTAATATATATTTTAGTGAAAATGCATAACTAATTAATCATTGTATCCATTACATACCAAGCAACATAATGACTGCCTTTTACTTTGCACACTCTCAGCTTTTAAAAATGATCATTCATAAATATATTTCTCATCCTAAGATATATTTCTGAGCTCTGAACTTTTAGGTACAAATGCCTATTCAATAGCTTTTCATGTAACAACTGTCACAAGAAACTTCCCACCAATACTCCTTCTTAGTCATTCCATCTTGGGTAGTGGCACCATCTCCATGCAGCTTCTCTGGGTTTACACGTGGAAGTCATTTTTTGACACTCTCCCACATCTTTCATAGGTCAAAAATATATTTAAAATAGAATGATATATCACTTCCATGGTCAAATATTACATTTATATTTTATGTTTTTACCACAACAGCCTCTTAATGAACCTCCTTCTAATTCTTAATGATCCCCTTCTAATTCTTTTCATGACTTAAAATATTCTTAAATTATCTTTCAAAAATAGTATCATATTACATACTCACCTGAATAAACTGTATAATTTTTCACTGCATTTTAAATAAATGTTTTAACAGTTATCTTGATGTATGAATATTATTATACTGGTGGTGGTGGTTTAATCATGTCCGACTCTTGCAAACCAATGGACTGCTAGGCTCCTCTGTCCATGGGATTTCCCAGGCAAGAATGTGGGAGAGATTGCTATTTCTTTCTCCAGGGAATCTTCCTGACCCAGGGATCGAACCCTCATCTCCTGTTTTCAGGTGGTCTCCTACATTGCAGGCAGATTCTTTACCACTGAGCCACCAGGCATGCTTAACCAATAAATATAAAAATCAGCAACCTCATATCTAAATTTCTGTTCTATAACTTACAAATACAGAAACAAAATTTACAGAAATTCTTAATAATCTCTGGCTCTTTCACTGAACCCAATCTGAGAAACTACTCAATGAATAACTTTATATTTGTCCAAATAGTTTCTACTTAACCATAATTCATAAACATGTCTTAAATTTAGAATTAACAGTATCATTTGGATATCTTGATGATATTATTTAGAATCACTTTATATAAAAAAGTTTTTGCATTGTATCATTTAGTCAATAACTTTAAAGCTCTGGACAAAGTATTGATGTGAAGTAAGAGAATGTCTGTGGCCAAAAAGAGGCATATTTTCATCACTGGGACTTTTTTTCATGGAGACAGCTCAAAGGAGAACATGTTCCATTGCTGAGACTAAATCACAGAACACTTGCCAAGAAGGGCTACCTCGATATTTGCTCCAGTTTCAAAGATATCAATAACCATTGTTAGGTAGATAAACAGAGACGGCAATGGCACCCTACTCAGTACTTCTGCTTGGAAAATCCCATGGACGGAGGAGCCTGGTGGGCTGCAGTCCATGGAGTCGCTGAGGGTCGGATACGACTGAGCGACTTCACTTTCACTTTTCACTTTCATGCATTGGAGAAGGAAATGGCAACCCACTCCAGTGTTCTTGCCTGGAGAATCCCAGGGACGGGAGAGCCTGGTGGGCTGCCGTCTATGGGGTCACACAGAGTCGGACACTACTGAAGTGACTTAGCAGAAGCAGCAGCAGCAGGTAAAGAATGGCAAAGCTCTAAGATCTGGTAGCAAGCCCACCAGAGTCTGTAAACAGAAAATGAAGACGACACTGAGGCTTAGTCCTTAAATGATGTCCTAATATTTACATAAATCAAATCATTGACACCAACACTAAATGCACCCTTTTTCCTCTTCTCTTAGTACACTCTGACCTTTGTAAGGAAAATGCTAGAAGGTGATGTTTCGTGGAGGCAAAGTTTCCTTTAGGCCCTAAAATATAAACATTAACTGAAACAAAGAAGACTGCAACCTAACCATCTTTTTAGATATTGTAGTAGTGCCTTAGAGAAGGAAATGGCAACCCACTCCAGTGTTCTTGCCTGGAAAATCCCAGGGAAGGGGGAGCCTCGTGGGTTGCCATCTGTGGGATTGCACACAGTCGGACACGACTGAAGCGACTTAGCAGCAGCAGCAGCAGACCTAAAACTAAAAGCAGTGAGGAAATGTCAATGTAAAAAATAACTTGTATCCTTTCTGATTATATTGCAACAATTAAAACTAACACACACATGTAAACTTTAGCATATGGAGAAATATATGTACAAACAGTACATAAGACTCTGTGGATTGCAAACATTTCTTCATTACCCACTATTCTCCTCTTACTTTCTATATTTCAAGGACTTTGGCCTTTTAAATTACACCAAAGTGGTTACAGTAGGTGGGATTTTGACTCTTCTACCTGTTCTGAAAATTGAAATTTTCTCAAGTTAGTGCTTCCAAACTTCTATTTGGAAAGGTATATCTAAACAACCATTATTATTATTAAAGTAAATAGATTCAGTCTGCTAATTTAAGTAAAAATTGCAATTATTTTCAACAAGTAATGGAATACATCAAACACAAAGAAATCTTTCCTGCTGCTGCTAAGTCGCTTCAGTCGTGTCTGACTCTGTGCGACCTCATAGATGGCAGCCCACGAGGCTCCCCCGTCCCTGGGATTCTCCAGGCAAGAACACTGGAGTGGGTTGCCATTTCCTTCTCCAAAGCATGAAAGTGAAAAGTAAAAGTGAAGTCGCTCAGTCGTGCCCAACTCAGCGACCCCATGGACTGCAGCCCACCAGGCTCCTCCGTCCATGGGATTTTCCAGGCAAGAGTACTGGAGCGGGGTGCCATTGCCTTCTCCAATCTTTCCTGCACTTATGTTTTATTCATTAGAAAAAGCTGAACAAGTTGATATTTTTGTTCCAAAGATAATAGGGAGTTTGGTAAAATGGCTATTTTCAAATGTTAATAAAATATTAATCTACAAATGAGTACATCCTTATATAAAAGAAAACAGAATATTTGAAGATAATATAGTTTGTTATTATAAAATGAGTCTGCAATATAAATTCAGACATCCATTTTTAAGATTGCCAGGAGGAGAAGGGGACGACAGAGGATGAGATGGCTGGATGGCATCACCGACTCGATGGACGTTGAGTTTGAGTGAACTCGGGAGTTGGTGATGGACAGGGAGGCCTGGCGTGCTTCGATTCATGGGGTCGCAAAGAGTCAGACACGACTGAGCTACTGAACTGAACTGAGCCTTTAAAAATAATTAGATTAAGTAATTGGATACACAGTATTCTTTTTTGTACCTAAGTTTGTTTAAAGCCACTATTGAGTACTGAAGAATGAGCTTTTTCTACTATGGCACCATTAATAAAGGAACTTCATCCTAAACATATATTCACATCATTTTCAAACAAAGAAGTGAGGGAAGACAAGGAGTGAATCATATGAAGAGCTATGGGAAATATTTGGATATTGGAGAAAAAAATGATCTATTTTGGATAAGTGAAATTTGTAATGCTTTTAATGTTTAAACTTTTATGACTACATACCAAGCAGAGTAAAAGTTGGTTTGTGTTTATTGTATCATTCAATTATCATAGTAACCTCATAAATTTAGGATTATTGTTATTATTCTCACTCTTGTGAAAAGAAGCTGAGGCGTATATGGGATAAGTAATTCTTCAGGGTCAGCTATCTAGTATACAGCAAAAGGAAATTGAAGATTTAGGTCTGTAGGCCTCAAAACACATGTGTTCTCCTATGCAGTACAATATTTCTAAACTACATTATGTTCAAATAATAAAATCTAGTAGACAATAATACATTTTTAGGTATGTGTAAAAACTGATGAAAATCTTATTCTAACTAGGATTTCCTAGAAAGTTTATCAAATCCAAATAGGAACAGTTTTGCATTCTATGCTAAATTTTTTAAAAATTGATCAAGAGTTGAAATTTTCAAACTAGAGGATTGTTATATACAGTTTCTTCTTATGCAATAGCCTGAAGTTAAATAAATCTAGGGGCTTCCTAGATGGCTCAGTGGTAAAGAATCTGCCAGCCAATGCAGAAGACACAGATTCGATCCCTGGGTCAAGAAGATCCCCTGGAGGAGGAAATGGCCTAGCGGGCTACTGTCCATGGGATCACAAAGGGTCAGACACAACTGTGTGACTGAGCACAAGCACAAAATAAGTGTAACCATAGTTAATACAATATGATTTTATAAGCAATGGAATAAGTTTGTGCAAAATACTCCATATGTTTATATCCCCAAAGACAAACTCTTTGATAGAAGCAGTGAAGCCAAAGGGCATGGATGTCAGGAATAATTGCAGACTGATTTCTCAGCTAATGTTTAGTAATTTTAAAAAAATGATACAAAACTGCATTAGACAAAAAGGATTTGACTATCACAACTAATTTTGTTGCTGAAAAGAAATCACAGGCTTTGGCTCTCCGAATGAAGCTAAACAGACCAACACTGAATAACTGTAAATCTTGTTTGTAGCCATTTGCCTACAGGGCAGACTTTTGTGGAAAGAGTCAAAAGATACTTGCCTGGCATTACAATTTTTGGTGCACTGTGTTTAGCTCTGGTTTATGATTTTACTTTAATTGGTTGGCATAGGTTCTGCTAAATTGTATTGCATTTTATACATAAAATACAGTTATAGTATATTTCTAATAACTTGAAACATGAACATCAAAAGGAGAAGAAGTTATTTGTATTTAAGGACACATTCCTCCATTATTAAAAACTAGTTTCAAAGTAATAACAAGGGACTCTGGGGAAATGACAGAAGCATAATATTTAATCTCCTCAAATACCTTTATAAAAGCAGATAAAACAATTAAATAGTTAGCTAAAACCAATGAACCCCATTTACAGCAAAGTTAAATTACAAGGTATCTCCAGCAATCCCAAAGACAAGGGGTTGGGAGAAAACTTGATGGCTACAAGCCTTGTGCTGCCTTAGCCTTTCTACAGATAGAAGGGTCAACTTTAAAAAAGCACACAGTGTGAGAGATGGGGGTTAAGTTTTATTGGGGGTAAAATGAGAACTGCAGCCTGGGAGATAGCACCTCAGATAGTTCTTAAAAACTGCTCCAAAGAGGTAGCAGGAAAGGAGAGTGTACATGTGATTTTGGTAAAGGGGGAGTGCATGCAATCAAGCACATATATTTTTCTTGTTTTTGTAGAAAGTTTCTGCTGGCCTTGTGAAGCTATTGCTAGTCACAAGAAGCAGTCATCACCATGAAGGGTTTTAGTACTTTCCTAGATATGAGGAGATACAAGAATTGAGCTCATAAAAGGAGCTTCTGAGAATACCTTTCTGAAGACCTGTCCTGCCAGTTTTCCCGAAGCACAGAGTGCCTCGTTTCAACTCACCACCTTGATCCCCTTCCAGGGGGTTGTGGGTCAGCAGCAGCAGCAACACATGACTTAATCCTCCTGGTGGCAGCTGGCATGAACCCATGGCAAGTAGTCAGCTTCTAGTTGACAGAAGCATGGAGAGACCATCAGGCATTTTAAGATCTGAAAGCAGGATATTCACCAGGAACCATTTTGGAATCAGCAACTAAAATCAGGATAGATTTTGCTTAATCCACAGTTGGTCAGTGTAACTGTTTGTAGGAAGGTCTGACAGTGCTGGAACCATTTAGCTCCTTTAAATTTTTAAATTGATTAAGCATGACCAACACCCAGAACTAAGTTCCACACTGCTGCTGCTGCTGCTAAGTCACTTCAGTCGTGTCCAACTCTGTGCGACCCCATAGACAGCAGCCCACCAGGCTCTGCCGTCCCTGGGATCCTCCAGGCAAGAACACTGGAGTGGGTTGCCGTTTCCTTCTCCATTTCGTGAAAGTGAAAAGTGAAAGTGAAGTCGCTCAGTCGTGACCGACTCCTGGCAACCCCATGGACTGTAGCCCACCAACCTCCTCCATCCATGGGATTTTCTAGACAAGAGTACTGGAGTGGGGTGCCATTGCCTTCTCCACAAGTTCCACACTAAGGGGAAACAAAGAAACAAACAAAACCTGAGAACTGAACTACCGACCTCAAATTTATCAGGACAAGTCCAACACAAAAGAAAAAGTCAGATAAAAGTGGGGGAGTGAAACTAAACCAGAAGAAACTTGTATTTTTAAATACTAATATCAATAAAAAAAAAAAAAAACAGTTGTGAGAGCTCTGTGAAGTTACAAAAGACATTCTGAAAAAAAACTGCCTTTTAAAATTTCAAATTTTCATATGAAAATAAGCCTTGGATTATAGCTAACTGTAAGGAACTAAGATTAAATGAGGAGGGGAGATAGAATATAATTACTTTTTGCCTAGAAAAAATAGATTCAGTAATATTAAAAATAACTGAGGACAAAAAGAACGTATTTGCAAATCTTTTAAATGTGTTCAACAATCATATTATTTTTGGAAATATTTATATTGTTACATGGAAACTGATGTGAATATGATGTGGAATAAGGCAAATGGATAGTTATTGAAAACTGTAACTTTATCACTCCGTATTTACTTTTTTTAATATAAATTTATTTATTTTAATTGGAGGTTAATTACTTTACGATATTGTATTGGTTTTGCCATTTATCAACATGAACCCTCCACAGGTGTACACGTGTTTCCCATCCTGAACCCCCTTCCTCCTCCCTCCCCGTACTGTCCCTCTGGGTCCTCTCAGTGCACCAGCCCCAAGCATCCTGTATCATGCATCGAACCTGGACTGGCGACTCATTTTATATATGATATTCTTAAGGTGAAAGAGGAGTAGATGTAAAGTAGAAGAGGCTGAGTGATCCTACACTCTTAAGTTGGAAAATTAGTATAAACTCATTAGGCATTTTATTCATCCATTGGTCAAGTCATTGTTCTAACAATGTTTATTTCCTATAAATTCACCTACAAAACCATGTAGAAAGAAATCAGGAAATCAGGTAAAAATGACCATCCCTAACATCCAGATTGTAGATTTAAAATACCTTTTCCACTAAAGACAAGGAGGACCTCTTGGAAGAGTGACTGATTCCAGTTCTGAGACTGAAAATGACATGAAATAAGTTCAGAATATCTCGTAGTAGATCACATTAAAAGGAGACAGGATTCAATGTCAAGAGGAGCTATAACTAAAAATTAGATAATTTGAGCTTCAAAATGAGTTGAATTTATATGAAAGAAGTGGAATCCATCAAGTATGTTTACCTACATGAGTTCCTAATGATACTTAATCTAATAGTATCTAGAGGATGAGAAGAAACAAATTAGGTGTAAATCTATAAAATAAAGGGAAAAATCAGGGATTTATCTTGTTTTTTCTGTTACTTTTAAAATATTTTAATATAGTAATAAGTAGAAAAAGAGAACTAATACTTTATTAATGTAACAAGTAGCAAACAATAATAATTTACAGATGAGGGAAAATGAAACTTAGTAGAACTATGCTTGGTAATAACTAAAAAAGAAATGCTAATTCAACTGTCAATGGATTAATGGACAGAGGAATTAAGCAAAAAGAGAAAGACAAGCTAGAAAATCCAAATCATGTGTAATCTTGCTAAAAAAAAAAAAAAAAAACCTAAGCTAAGTCTATTTTCTTCCAAGTTGCAGAAAATTCCAGAGGGCAGTGAAAAATATGAATTGCAAAATGAGCATGTAATCAGCAAATCCAGACAAGGAAAATTTGCAATTTAAATGGATGGTGATTTTCAATTTCATATGGTATAAAGGGGGAAAAAAAAAGAGTTTGCACCTGTAAATTAAAAAGCTTAAAAGACACACCAAATTTTAAGAAAATGCGTAATACTAAATTACAATGTATAGAGATACATATTTAGATAATGAAAAAATAAAAATACACAAGAAAATAACCACACAAAAGGCAGGATTGTGGGGGGAATTTTGAAGGTTGTGATTGAGATATGGCAAATGGAAGGATTGCTGGGCTTTCAAGCTATAGAATTTCTATAATTCTATACATATCATACTCAAGATAGCTATATATATTGTATTATAAATAGATATTTATATCTAATATAGATATATGCAAATCAATACTTTTATGAAATAAAATAGAGTTTTATTTTTAATGTGTAGCATGGTTTCTATTGGGACTTCCCTGGTGGCTCAGTGGTAAATAATTTGCCTGCAACACAGGAGATACAGGTTTGATCCTTGATGCAGGTCGGGAAGATACCTTGAGAAAGAAAATGGCAATCCAGTCCAGTACTCTTGCCTGGGAAGTCCCATAGACAGAGGAGACTGGCAGGCTACAGTCAACGGGTATGCAAGGGTCAGACACGACTTAGTGACTAAACCACCACCACCATGGCTTTTACTTAAATATTGTATTAAATACCTTTTACATTAATAAATATGTAGTTAAAAGATATTTAAAATACATGTAGCAATATTTTAAGCTGCAACAGTTATCTCAAATTATATTCATTTATTTCTTTTCAGTTCAGTTCAGTCACTCAGTCATGTCCAACTCTTTGCAACCCCATAAATCGCAGCAAGCCAGGCCTCCCTGTCCATCACCAACTCCTGGAGTTCACTCAGACTCACGTCCATCGAGTCAGTGATGCCATCCAGCCATCTCATCCTCTGTCGTCCCCTTCTCCTCCTGCCTCCAATCCCTCCCAGCATCAGAGTCTTTTCCAATAAGTCAACTCTTTGCATGAGGTGGCCAAAGTACTGGAGTTTCAGCTTTAGCATCATTCCTTCCAAAGAAATCCCAGGGCTGATCTCCTTTAGAATGGACTGGTTGGATCTCCTTGCAGTCCAAGGGACTCTCAAGAGTCTTTTCCACACCACAGTTCAAAGGCATCAATTCTTTGGTGCTCAGCCTTCTTCACAGTCCAACTCTCACATCCATACATGACGACTGGAAAAACCATAGCCTTGACTAGATGGATCTTTGTTGGCAAAGTAATGTCTCTGCTTTTGAATATGCTATCTAGGTTGGTCATAACTTTCCTTCCAAGGAGTAAGCGTCTTTTAATTTCATGGCTTTAGTCACCATCTGCAGTGATTTTGGAGCCCAGAAGAATAAAGTCTGACACTGTTTCCACTGTTTCCCCATCTATTTCCCATGAAGTGGTGGGACCGGATGCCATGATCTTTGTTTTCTGAATGTTGAACTTTAAGCCAACTTTTTCACTCTCCACTTTCACTTTCATCAAGAGGCTTTTTAGTTCCTCTTCACTTTCTACCATAAGGGTGGTGTCATCTGCATATCTGAGGTTATTGATATTTCTCCCGGGAATCTTGATTCCAGCTTGTGTTTCTTCCAGTCCAACGTTTCTCATGATGTACTCTGCATATAAGTTAAATAAGCAGGGTGACAATATACAGCCTTGACGTACTCCTTTTCCTATTTGGAACCAGTCTGTTGTTCCATGTCCAGTTTTAACTGTTGCTTCCTGACCTGCATACAGATTTCTCGAGAGACAGGTCAGGTGGTCTGGTATTCCCATCTCTTTCAGAATTTTCCACAGTTTATTGTGATCCACACAGTCAAAGGCTTTGGCATAGTCAATAAAGCAGAAATAGATGTTTTTCTGGAACTCTCTTGCTTTTTTGATGATCCAACAGATGTTGGCAATTTGATCTCTGGTTCCTCTGCCTTTTCTAAAACCAGCTTGAACATCAAGAAGTTCATGGTTCACATATTGCTGAAGCCTGGCTTGGGGAATTTTGAGCATTACTTTACTAGCATGTGAGATGAGTGAAATTGTGTGGTAGTTTGAGCATTCTTTGGCATTGCCTTTCTTTGGGATTGGAATGAAAACTGACCTTTTCCAGTCCTGTGGCCACTGCTGCAATTTCCAATTTGCTGGCATATTGAGTGCAGCACTTTCACAACATCATCTTTCAGGATTTGAAATAGCTCAACTGGAATTCTTTCACCTCCACTAGCTTTGTTTGTAGTGATGCTTTCTAAGGCCCACTTGACTTCACATTCCAGGATGTCTGGCTCTAGATGAGTGGTCACACCATTGTGATTATCTGGGTCGTGAAGATCTTTTTTGTACAGTTCTTCTGTGTATTCTTGTATTATTTCTTTTAGACATTCATTTTTAACATTATAAACCATGCTATAATTACTGTAGCTAAAACTTGAAAAATAGTTAAATATATGTATATATATGGGCTTCCCTGGTGGCATTAGTGGTAAAGAATCCTTCTGCCAGTGCAGGAGATGTAGGAGACAAGGGTTAATCCCTGGGTCAGGAAGATACCCTGGAGGAGGACACAGCAACTCACTCCAGTATTCTTGCCAGGAGAATCCCATAGATAGAGAATCGTCGCAGGTATAGTCCATAGGGTCACAAAGAGTTGGACATGGCTAAAGTGACTTAGCATGCACATACACACACACACACACACATACATATATATACACACACACACAGATATATGTGTGTGTGTGTGTGTGTGATTGTTGGCCTGAATAATGTGAAAAAGACCTGGTATGCACTGATAAATTGTTTCTCTAGAAATGTTGTACCAATTTATACTTTATGCTATTTTCTATTTTTTGCAGTTTTCCAACTGCTTATAATCTTTAAATTTTTCATAAGTATTTTTAATCTTAAAAATTTTCACAGACCTTTCAGTCTTTTTAAATTTTATCTTTAATATAGTCCCATTGCTAAAAAACTTAAAGAAAATTTTACAATTAAGTTTTAAAATCAAATGTGTGCCATGGGTTGCTGAGACATATTCTGAACCTTTATCATCATATAACATTATGATTCATGTCACATTTTGGTTATCTGATGTCCTAAACTCTGTGTGTGTGCTCAGTGTGTTCAACTCTTTGTGACCCTATGAACTGTACCTACCAGGCTCCCTTGTCCATGTAATTTTCCAGGCGAAAATACTGGAGTGGGTTGCCAGTTCCTACTCCAGGGAATCTTACCAACCAAGGGATTGAAAGGGTGTCTCTTGAGTCTCCTTCCTTTGGAAGGAAGTCTCCAATCCTTTATTGGCAGGTGGATTCTTTACTACTGCGCCACTTGGGAAGGCAGTCCTAAATATCTTCCTGTTATCTGATTATTCATGTAAAGCTTGATGTTTTTCAAAACAATTGTCAAACAGTTATCGTGGAAAAACACTTAACATAAGGTCTTCCCTTGTACCAAATTTTTATGTGCACCATATATTTTTTATTGACTAGAGATACAATGTGGTATAGCAGATATCTAGAGTTTATTCAGACTTGACTGAAACTTCATGCCTGTTTATTAGTATCTCCTCATTTCCTCTTCCCTCAGTAGCTGGCCACCACCTTATTACTCTGAGTTTGACTGTAGTAGATACTACATATAAGTGGAATCATGCTGTATTTCTGCAGTTTCTCTGGGACTGGCTCATTTCACTAAGTATAATGCTCTCAAATTTAATCCATCTGTCACATAGTACAGATTTTCCTTCTTAAAGGATCAATAAAATTTCATTTTATATATATACACACATATATATACATATACCACATTTTCTTTATCCATTTATCTGTCAATGGAAATATAGATTGTTTCCATATTGAAGCTTGATTTTCAATATTCTATATTGTTTAATTTTTTTTCTTGTTTAGCTTATTCTTCTATTAAGCATCTCATCTGTATCTTATTTATTTTAAAAATTCCTTATCTATTTAATTTAGTGTAAAGATCCTTGTAGAACTTCCGAATGGTTAACCTTTCACTTTAAAAACTTTGTTTTCCCCATGTGGTCTATGCACATGGAGTCAGTGTTGTTTCACACCATAGCTTCATGTTTCTTTTGCTGGGTACTGTGCTTTTCTCTTGTATTTACTACTGGGAATTTAATTGTACTTATTTTTATATTTAAACTTTAAGGCCTCTGGGAATTTGCTTTTATGCATGGTATAAGGTGGGAAAATCATATAAGCATAACTAAAATTCTTCCAAATTTCAAGTTTTTTAATAAACAGGTATATTTAGATATCAACAGTGAAATATAAAGTATTTAATGACAGATGGAAGCATGTTAATTATAGGGTGTCTAAAATTCAGTGAGGAAGTTTTCTAGGACATATAATGTTTCTATACTATGATGTTAATAACTTGGTATCTTGTCAATTAATTGATGGTATGCTAATTTGAATAAAATTTTTGTGCTAATTGATAGAACAATTTTGTAATTTTGCAAGTATATCTTTGATATGTATATAAGCAACTTGACCATATTTATTTTATCAGTTCTCCCAATAACCTAGCTAATATATTTTCTGTTGATTCATCTATCATTTTACTGGATGATTAAGCTAACAACTTTTTTTTTTTGTACAGACACAATCTAGGCATATGTTGATACAACCATTTGAGATTTATTTCTTATAGAAAGCCTAATGTTTAAATTAATGAACAGAGGTCTATAGAATGTAAAGCATGACATTTGAATTAGTCATTACATGTCTAATTCTAACTGTGAAACCTAAATATATTTTCAAGTTGAATAAAAGGGTGGCATTGCATCAATTGTGCTCTCCTGCAGAGCTCTTAAAGTACAATATATACTAGCATCCTACATGTGTCCTTAAATTTTATTATTTTGTGCATTACAGTTCACACAGAGACAGTCAGATAAATCTGATGATATTGAACTGAAAGTAAAGAGTTGCTTCATTCCACATTCTTAATAAATTCCATCTTTGTCACAATTGAATTATGTTTATGAGACATCTCTGTAGGACTGGTATTAGCAATTTAACTTTTCATTTACTAGTAATTTATATAAATTAAGAGAAAATTTTTAAAAATTATTAATTGCACAAACACTACTTTATAAAGAAAGAAGACATTGCAATAACTGAAATTTTGCTCACTGACAGCATGGTCAAAGAATAAAAGTCCACATTTTCAAACAAAACATGGTTTAGGAGTCATTCAGTCATGTCTGACTCTTTGTGACCCCATGGACTGTAGCCCACCAGGCTCTTCTGTTCATGGAATTTTTTTTTAATTTAATTTAATTTTTTTTTACTTTATTTATTTATTTATTTTTTAATTTGATTTTATTTTTTAAACTTTACAATATTGTATTAGTTTTGCCAAATATCGAAATGAATCCGCCACAGGTATACATGTGTTCCCCATCCTGAACCCTCCTCCCTCCTCCCTCCCCATACCATCCCTCTGGGTCATCCCAGTGCACCAGCCCCAAGCATGCAGTATCGTGCATCAAACCTGGACTGGCAACTCATTTCATACATGATATTATACATGTTTCAATGCCATTCTCTCAAATCTTCCCACCCTCTCCTTCTCCAACAGAGTCCATAAGACTGTTCTATACTCCAGGAAAGAAAACTGGAGTGCATTGCCATTTCCTTCTCCAGGATATAGACAGATAGACAGATACTATAAAAATCAAACATATAAAAGGCAAGAGTTAGAAATAAAAATTTTATTCCAAGGGTGATGGCATATTAATTTTAAGAATCTAGTAGAAAATACAAAACAAGTCTTTCATTGAATGCTATATAGTTGTCTATGGATTATTAAACTGTAATTGAAGAGAAAGATAAAATCCATCATCCTTTCTATCTTAATGTACCTCTCCTGACCCTCTCTATCTTAAGAAATTACAGGGAAATTCCTAGTGGTCCAGTAGTTAGGCCTTGGTGCTTTCACTGTGGTGGCTCTGGGTTCAACTGCTGGATGGGGAACAAAGATCCTGCAAGCCACCTTGTATGGACAAAAAATGCATAATTAAAAAATACAATGAATTACATCATTATTCTTTCAGATGCTCAAGAGAAGCTTTTACTTTTGATTCCTCACTTTTTCACACTCCACAGCCAGTATAACTGTAAATTTTATCATTTTTACTTTGAAAAGGTACCCAGAATCTGGCCACATTCCACTGTTTGCTGTTACCCTCCTTGTCTTTTATTTCTTCATCGACTATGTCTATTGACCACCCAAATGGTTCCCAGACTTTGTTCTTGCTTTTATACCACAGAGATCCAATGTTAACATAGCAACTAAATTGATCCTTTTAAAACATAATGCATATCTTTTTACTTCTATGCCTAAAATTTTCCAATGGACTGCTATTTTATTTAGAGTAATATACAAATTAGTTACAATGGCCTACAGTGTTGTATAGAGCCTTCCTTCAGATGTGTTTCTGACCTGATCTATTACCTGTATCTTTGCTGACTCTGCTCTGTCCACACTGTCACTCCCTTCTAATCCCTGAACATGTTAACTATGCTTCCACATACATGCTGTGCTGTGCTATGCTTAGTTCTCAGTCATGTCTGACTCTTTGCAACCCAGTGGACCATAGCCCGCCAGCCCCCTCTGTTGATGGGAATTCTCCAGGCAAGAATACTAGAGTGGGTTGCCATGCCCTCCTCCAGGAGATCTTCCCAGCTCAGGGATTGAGGTCTCCCACACTGCAGGCGGATTCTTTACCAGCTGAGCTACCAGGGAAGCCCTTCCACATACATAGTTATTGTTTATTCAGCTTGGAACTATCTTTCTTCAGATATGTGAATGGCTTGCTTTCTATCTTCAGGCTTTTATTAAAATGTCTACCTTTTAATGATGTCTCCCAAAGCAACCTATTTGAAATAACAATACCACCTTTCTTGACCCTCCTTCTCACATAATATTGCCACTGTCTGACATACTTATTTTGCTTACTTATTTGTGCTATTTCCACAACAAGAATCTAAGCTCCACGAAAAACAGGTATTTTCCTATTTTGTTCACTGTTGTAGCAGCCCAAGACCTAAATTAGTGTTTGTGACATACTATATTCCCCATAGATATTTATGGACTAAATTGAGGAGTGTAAATTTGTATTACAGCTAATTCCTTTGGCAACTGTTCATTGAGTAATGCCTGTCAGGACCTCCTGACAGTGCTATATCACGCGATTTCCCACTTCCCATACAGGTGCATACTCCCACCCTTGCAGTTCACATGCACCCTTAAGAGTTGCTTCCTGCTTACCTGCTGACACTGAACTGCCTACAGTCCAGGAAAATCAGCAAACTTCTCTTCTTTCCAGTTGGATGGCTGCAAGTACACATTATCCTTGGAAGTGTTAACAGAAATTTCTAGGCTCAAGATGGAGTCGCTCCTGCCCAGGGTACCACATTAGCTGACAGAAACTTAGATAACTCTCATGTCCTTATAGATGCTCTGCTGGACATGAAACTCAGGGTATCCTTAAGCCAATCTGCAATCACCAAGCCACCTTTGGGCTCTATACTAATCTCTTTGTCCCTTCTTCCCCCAAACAAGGTGGATTATATGGCTCCAGCCAGTCAGATATTTTTCTGTTTTTCTCTTCTAGATAATTTATTCCATAAAAGCTACCTTCCTTCTGCCCTAATTTGCAGTTTTCTAAACAGAGATTGTTCAGGAGGTATTAAAATTTTTTCTTTGTATCACTCAAATTGTCTTATTTAACCCCTGGTGGCTCAGACAGTAAAGAATCCACCTGCAAAGTGGGAGACCCCAGTTCAATCCCTGGGTTGGGAAGCTTCCCTGGAGGAGAACATGGCAACCCACTCCAGTATCTTGCCTGGAAAATCCCATGGACAGAGGAGCCTGGCGGGCTACAGTCCACGGGCTTGCAAAGAGTTGGGACATGACTGAGCGACTAAGCACACAATCACTTTTTAACAGGTTTTGTGATGAGGAATGGGCTCCTAAATTGACTGCTGATGGCCTACGGGACAATGAAATGCCCAGGTGAGATACCCACTGAACACTCTGAACTCACTGCTCCTCTCATCACCACTGAGCGCATTGGGTAAGTCACTCTCGGATTAAGCTCCACCCCCTTGTGTATAGCTCTCCAACCCAAATAATCTTTAAAGAATATACATATCTTTTTCCGAGAAAGTTTCTAGAACCCCAGAACAATTTAAGGGATTATTAAAATCCCCAGAAAGGTTCTGGGTCCCAGAAAGTTTCCAAGTTTGTTGGAACATTAAATATATGAAATGATAGTGATAATTAAATATATATATATATGAAATATCAGTACATTTAAAATGGCAAAATATTGATGAGAAAAACTAATAAAAATGCTCTTTTTAGGTTGAGGAAGTATTCTTCTATTCTTAGTTAGACAGGGTTTTTATCAGGATATATCTTTGTTATTATCAAAAGATTTTTTGTTTATTAAGATAATCATATTTATTTTCATTTGTTAATGTACTGAATTACATCAGTTGACTTTTAAGTGTTAAATCAACCTCACATTCCTGGGGTAAAACTTACTTGATTATAAAACATTGTCTTTATTTGTGGGGATTGATTTGCCAAAATTTTGCTTGTTATTTTTGCATTTGTATTCTTATGGTATTTGGTCTGTAGTTTAACTGAAATATATTTGACTGGTTTTGGTGTCATGATAATTCTGGTCCCATAATATAAATGGAAACTTGTTCCCTCCTCTCAAATTATCTCTGGGTTTCTTTAGAATTGTTATTAATTCTTCTGTAAAATATTTGATAGAAATTACGAGGTTGGGAGTTTCTTTGAGGGTCAATATTTTCAATACATAGTCAATTTTATTAATAGATACAGGGCTATTCAGATTTCCTATTACTTCTTTAGTGAGCTGTGGTAGTTGTGTCTTTAAAGATACTTGTTTGTTTAATTCAAGCTGTCACATGTGTTGGTCAAAACATTAGTATCTCCTTTGTGAAAAGCGAAAGTTGCTCAGGCATGTCTGACTCTTTGCAACCCTAAGGACTGTAACCTGCCAGGTTCCTCTGTCCAGGTAGTTCTCCAGGCAAAAATAATGGAGTGGGTAGCCCTTTGCTTCTCCAGGGGATCTTCCAAACCCAGGGATCAAACCCCGGTCTCCCACATTGCAGACGAATTCTTTACGAGCTGAGCCACCAGGGAAGCCCAAGGATACTGGAGCGAGTAACCTATCCATTCTCCAGGGGATCTTCTTCACCCAGGAATTGAACCAGGGTCTCCTGCATTGCAGGTAGATTCTTTACCAGCTGAGCTATCAGGGAAGCCCAATATCTACTTTACATCCTTTTAATATTTGTAGAATCAAGAGTGATATAACCCTTCTTACACCAGAAGCTGTTAATCTGTGTCATTTTTAAAAATTCCTTGTCTAGAATATTATTAATTTTATTGGTCTTCTCAAAGAGCCACCTTTGGATTTCACAGATTTTATCTATTGCTTTCATTTTATATTTTCATTGGCTTTCAGCCTGGGCTTTATTTTAAAAATATTCTAATTATTAATACTATGACTCTAATCTTTTCCTTGTTTCTTAAGGTGGAACCTGAAGCCATTTGTTTTGAGATCTTCCTTCTTTTCTTATTTAGGTATTGAATGCCATAAAAATAGCAAGTACTGCTTTAGCTCTTACTAGTAAACTGAGGCACATTAAAATTTTCAAAATGGAGCAAACATCTGTTCTCAATGGGCAGCATCCAGCCGAAAGTGCTTAGGAGCTTTGCTCCTACAGGAGCTGGCAAAGGCTTTTATAGAGGAGATGCAGAAGTAATGCAGAGACATCATTTTATTCCAAACAACTTAAGTAGTTGAGTTATTTGGGAAAGTCTGATTGTCTGTACATGACTGGTTGTCCCTGAATTTTATTGAGCATATTTATAAGACTTCACTTTGCCTTAGGTTTTGGTTCCCTTATACAGGCTCAGAGCCCTCAATCTAATGACCTCCTTGTCTAACTAGTCTAACAGGTATATGAACAGCTTTTGATGTATATTTTTGCTTTCCTTCAGTTCAAAGTATTTTATAAGGTCACTTTTGATTTCTTCTCTTGATCTGTAGATTACTTATAATTGTCTTATTTAGGCTATAAATGTTTGGGGAATTTCCATACAGTCATATATTTGGAAACATTTTTTTCATCGTTATGAAATTTGAAATATCTTCTATGTTTGCTAGAGATTTTTTTTCACTCTTATATTATCTAGGAGTTAGTGCAGTCCTTTGAAATGTGTAGAGACTCATTTTATGGATAAGTGTATGGTCTATATCGGCTAATGCACTATGTGGGATTTGCAAATTTTAATGCTGTAGATGTAGTAATTAGTGTTCTATAAATATCAATTGGGTCAATATGTTGGTAGTGTTCTTCAGATAAGTTATGTTGTTTCCAATTTTTAAATATATTTGTTCTATTATATTTTGAAAGATAGATATAAATGCCTAAAACTATGATCTTAAAGTTGATTTTTCATTAATTCAATCAAGTTGTGCTTCATGCATGAGTATACACACACATTTACAATTGTTATGTCTTCCTGATGTATTGTCTCTAATCACTACCTTTTCTCTCTCTCTCTTTATTTTCGCCCTTCCTTCCTATCTTCTCCTTCTTGGCTTCTCTCTCTCCTGGTGACCAGAGTTACTCCTGTTATCATCTCTCTTCAGCCGCGGGAATCTCCTTTCATATCTCTTGTAGTACAGGTTTGCTGATGACCCCTTCTGCCATCATTATTTTATGTGAAAATGTCTTAAGTTTGTCTTTATTATTGAGGACTATTTTTACAGGTGGAGAAGGAGATGGCAACTCACTCCGATGCTCTTTCCTAGAAATTTCCATGGATAAAGGAGCCTGGTGGGCTACAGTCCATGGGGTCACAAAGAGTCAGACATGACTGAAATGACTTAGCATGCATTTTCACAGGATATAGATAATTGGTTGACTTTTCCTCTAGCATTTTAGAAAATTCTGGTCTTCATATTTCCTGATTATATGTCAACAGTCAAACAAGTTATTGTTCCTCTATATGTTTTCTGTCATTTTTGTCTGTCTGGTTGAAGATTTTCCCTTTATATTAAATATTTAGTTTTTGCCACTTTATTTTGTACATACCACAAATTTTTTCATATGCATCCTGTTTAGAAGAAGCTTCTTGAACCAACACATTTGTTTAATCTTTAGAAAAATTATAACTTTTACATTTTTATACTCTAAAATATATTTTCTACCTATTTTGTCTCTCTACCTTCCACTACTCCTCTTTAAAATGGTATAATTTGTGTTGTATTCCCTGGAGTTTCTTAGGTTTGAATAATTTCTGTCAATTTCTTTTTGCTCTCTTTTTTTTATATTAGTTTATTGGTATTGATTTACCTTTAATGTCTTATCTGATAGCTCAGTCAGTAAAGAATCTGCCTACAATGCGGGAAACCCCAGTTCAATTCCTGGGTAGGGAAGATCTGCTGGAGAAAGGATAGGTTATCCACTCCAGTATTTTTGGGCTTCCCTTGTGGCTCAGCTGATAAAGAATCCACCAGCAATGCGGGAGACCTGGGTTTGTTCCCTGGGTTGGGAAGATCCCCTGGAGAAGGAAAAGGCTACCCACTCCATTATTCTGGTCTGGAGAACTCCATGGACTGTATAGTCCATGGGGTCATAAAAAGTTGGACACAACTGAGTGACATTCAGGTCCCTCACTACTTTTTCTGTCTTAAACCCATTTTTCTGCTAAGAGCATCCAGGTTGCTTTTTGTTTTTTGTTTTTTAGAAATTGTGGTTTATTTTTGGTTCCTGAATTTCCATTTTATACTTTTCTTTGTTGATATTTCAAATATTTTCATTCTTTGTGGGTCACATCTTTACTTCACTGAGTTTAATTATAATAACTATATTAAAATCTTTGTATGCTAATTTCTGTATGATCTCAAATCAATATTGGTCACAATTGATGCACTTTTCTATTGAGAACTGGGTACATTTTCATGACTTATAGTGTGTTAAGTAATGTTTTACTTTACTCTGAACATTGTTTATATTTTCTAGTGGAGAATCTGGGATTCCTCCAAGGAGTGTTATATTTAAGGGCTGTTTGTTTGTTAATGTAGCTGGACTAAAATTTCAACTCTGGTCTTTGGTGGCAACTCGCATTTTTAGATTTTATTTTATTTTTTGTTCTAGCTGTAATATATCATACCCATATGTGATTCAAGGGGCAACCAAAGCCTTCTTTAGAGTTTAGATATAAAACTTGGGGTTCTGTTTTCATGCTCTCCCACTTTGACTTTACTTTCTATATGGCTGTATTTGGCCCAAATCTTTCTATTTTTTTCTTAATGTCAGATAGGCTTTGCTGCTGCTGCTGCTAAGTCGCTTCAGTCATGTCCTACTTTGTGCGACCCCACAGACGGCAGCCCACCCAGCTCCCCTGTCCCTGGGATTCTCCAGGCAAGAACACTGGAGTGGGTTGCCATTTCCTTCTCCAATGCATGAAAGAGGAAAGATAGGCTTTAGGTTTTTATCAAAGTTTCAGTTACCCTACATGGAAGTCAGTTCAATCTACCATCTTGCTAACAGCTTGTTTAAATTTCCTTGTTAAAAAGGAAATTCATGTTTTAACTCTCCTCTCAGAATCTTATTTGGATTCACTTACCCATGCCTACAGGTTATAATTTTCTCCAAAAATTATAGCTATAATCTGTGGGAAAGCAAGAAATGGTGGAAGCTTACTTAGTTTTACTGAAAATAGAAATTTTGTAAATCAATTTTTAAAATTTGTGCTAATGTAATTCCTGTGGAGAAATTATACTTTCACTTGAACCACTAGAAATTCATAAGAAATTAATGATACTTCAACTCCTATCACACTATACAAAAAATAGCTTGAAATGAGTAATTATCCTGAATGCTGCTGCTAAGTCACTTCAGTCGTGTCCGACTCTGTGTGACCCCATAGACGGCAGCCCACCAGGCTCCACCATCCCTGGGATTCTCCAGGCAAGAACACTGGAGTAGGTTGCCATTTCCTTCTCCAATGCAGGAAAGTGAAAAGTGAAAGTGAAGTCATTCAGTCGTGTCCGACTCTTTGTGACCCCATGGACTGCAGCCCACCAGGCTCCTCTGTCCATGGGATTTTCCAGGCAGAAGTACTGGAGTGGAGTGCCATTGCCTTCTCCTAATTATCCTGAATAGAAATGCCAAAAGCTTAAAACTTATGCAAGGAGACAAAGGAGGGAATCCTTATGACATTAGGTTAGATAAAGTTAAAGTAGGTAGGATACAAGAAGGAGTACCATAAAATAAGTGCTTATAAATATGTGTGAGAACTAGTTTCCAAGCTGGGTCCTGGTCATCCCCCTAGTACTTCCTGGCATTCACACCCTGTGTTATTCCTCTCACACTGTATAGAGTTGGTGTGTGTGAACAATGGGCTATGTCAGAAGTGATCACGTGTCATTCTCTGAAATAACTGTATCAGATGCTGTGGCTTCCATCTTGGTCTCTTACTCTTGCTCTGGCTCTGCTTCTCTCCCCTCTTTGGATGACACCTGTTAAAGAAATTGAACTGTCTTACCATAAGCAACCCTATGGAGACGTCTAGGTTGGAGGAACTGGGGACTAGATAATAACCATGTGAATGAGAATAAAAACAGATCTCAAGCTCCAGTCCAACCTACTGCAAACTCATGAGAGATTCTGAGCCAGAAATATCTATCTAGCTGCTCCTAGACTACTGACCCACACATTATGTAAGATAATAAGTGTTGTGGACTTAAGCTGCTAAATTTGGAAGAAATCTAGTTCGCAGCAATAGATAACTAACAAAGTGGGTTTTAAAAACAATGAAAAATTATATTCTTTAAAGATACTGCTAAAAGTAAAAAGTTAAGACACACGTTATAAGAAATGTTATAAAAATTGTCACGTATGTGACAAAAATCTTATAACTGAAATATTAAAAAGTCTCTTATGACAAAAGCCAAATTTTTTAAATGGCTCAAAAAGGTTAAGACACTTTAACACAAAGATATTCAAATAGTCAGTAAGGACATGAAGAGATACTGGTTATTAATCTTCAGAAAAAGAAAAACAAAATCACCATGAGATACCTACTATACATCCACCCACTAGAATAGCTAAGTTTAAGGCTCAGGACCTGGGTTTGATCCCTGAGTTGGGAAGATCCCTTGGAGAAGGGAAAGGTGACCCACTCCAGTATTCTGGCCTGGAGAATTCCATTGGCTTATACAGTCTTACATAGTCTATAGTCTATGGGGTCGCAAAGAATCGGACACGACTGAGCGACTTTCACTTTCACTTTCAAGTGGCTGCCAATACCATTTATTGGGTAAGATATGGAGCAGTTAGAACTCTTCTTTACTGCCAATGGGATTAAGATGGAAAATTATTTGGCAGTCTCTTAAAAAATTAAATATACACTTATCATAGCTGTTGTTCAGTCGCCCAGCCGTGTCCAACTCTTTGTGACCTTATGGACTGCAGCACCTCAGGTCTCAAAATACTGGAGGTTCAACTTCCACATCAGTCCTGAGTATTCAATCTGAGTATTCAGGTTTGATTTCCCTTAAATCAAACTGGTTTAAGTTTAATTTAATTTAAGTTTGATTGACTGGTTTGATCTCCTTGCTGTCCCAGGGACCCCCAGGAGTCCTGCAGATGGCTTCTTCAATGCCATCTTTCTAGGTTCCATATATATGCACTAACATACAATATTTGTTTTTCCCTTTCTGACTCTCCAGCACCATAGTTTGAAAGCAGCAATTCTTCAGCACTCCACCTTCTTTATGGTCCAGCTCTCACGACCATACATGACCACTTGGAAGACCATAGCCTTGACTGTATGGACCTTTGTTGGCAGAGCAATGTCTCTGTTTTTTAGCATACTGTCTAGTTTGTCATAGCTTTCCTGCCAAGAAGCAAATGTCTGATTTCATGGCTGCAGTCACCATCTGCAGTGATTTTAGAGCCCAAGAAGAGGAAATCTGTCACTACTTCCACCTTTTTCCCATCTATTTGCCATGAAGTAAGGGGGCCGGATGCTATAATCTTAGTCTTGTTCAGTATTTAAACACGTATCATATGGCCCAGCAATTTATCTACCAGATATTTACATGAAGTAATTGAAAACATTTGTCTAAAAAGGATGTATATGTGAATGTGTTCACTAGTTCTCCCCATAAAAGTATACATATAATAGAACGCTACTCGTTAAAAGAAACATATAACATGATAAATTTTAAAACCTTGTTGAACAAAATAAATCAGATGCAGAAGACTAAATGCTGTATGATTTCATTTATATGCAATTCTAGAATATGTAAAACAGTTGAATAATGACAGAAAGAGATCAGTGGGTGCTGGGCAGGGGAGGGAGGGATATACTGAAAAGAAATATGATGGAACTGTTTTAAGATAATAAGATCATTGAGGTGCTATTCCATGACTACATGAATTTGTGAAAATTAATTAAACTGTTCATTTTATATCTGTGGTTTTATTACACATAAATTTATCTGCAGTTGATTTCAGAGAATAAATTTTTGTAGAGTACATGAAGCTACACATCATTATTTTTATCTTTTAAATTGAACTTAAATACCAGAGATAAACACCAAGTACATACCTAAATACTTGTTCTAAGACTAATACTGATTATTAAGCTTAGGTCTAGAATCTTTTTTATAGGTTTTAGATTTGATATCTAAAAATATTTTCCATATTTAAATAAGTCATAAAATAAATCCACCATGCTTTGCTTTTTGTAAAGGGGTTCTGTGTATATGTGTGTGTGAGTGTGTTAAATGTATATGTGTTTGTGTGCCTGTGTGCTCAGTCACATCTGACTCTGTGACACCATGGACTATAATCCTCCAGGCTCGTCTGTCCATGGAATTTTCCAGGTGAGAACATTGAAGTGGGTTGCCATTTCCCCCTCCAGGGGATCTTCCCAACCCAGGAATCTTGCAAACCCACATTCCTGTGGCTACTGCATTGGCAGGTGGATTCTTTACCACTGAGCCACCTTGGAAGCCTGTATATTTGTGTATATATCGATATGGGAGCAAGGAATAGAAGAGGTGATCAAAGGAGACTAATAATTTAAGAAAAACAAAAAATAATTGTTCTATACTAAATTAGAACTGAAATTTATCCACCTTCATTTCAATACAAAAAATAACCAAAACTTGAGTTTTTTAAATACTTAAATACGTAAATTCTTCCACATAATGGTGTGACCCTAAGCTACAAAGTTAAATAGCACAATACTACTGTTGAATTAACTATTTATATATCTTCCATTTTATTATTATCTTGTCAACTTTTTCCAGCACTGCCTCTGATGTTGTTTCTTTCATATTTGGAGAAAGAACACTAAGCTTGGGTACTGGAGCTTAAAATCTCTGCCACTTGCTAGTTATACATTGACTTTGGCTCCAGAGCCTATTATGCAGAGTGAAGTAAGTCAGAAAGAGAAAACAAATATTGTATGTTAGTGCATATATATGGAACCTAGAAAGATGGCACTGAAGAAGCCATCTGCAGGGCAGCCACAGAGACACAGACATAAGCAACGGACTGTGGACAGAGGAGGAGAAGGAGAGGCTGGGACGAATTGAGAGAGTAGCATTGGCACACGCACACACCACATGTAAAATCAGACAGCAGTGGGAATGTGCTGTATAGAGCAGGGACCCCTGTGACTAGCAGAGTGGGACAGAGTCAGGGTGCGGGGAGGCTCAGGAGGGAGGGGACATACTCATACCCATGGCTGATTCATGTTGATAGATGGCAAAAACCAACACAACATTGTAAGGCAATTATTGTCCAATTAAAAATAAATACATTTAAAAATTAAAAAACGACTTTGGGCAAACAACTTAGAGTCTGTGAGTCTTACTTTAATTATCTGTAAAATGAGGATTCACTTAGGAAGGTGACTGAATGATCACAAACGTGACTCTACTTCCTAAGTTTCAAATTTATGTTAAAGTTCAAAAGTCATATTTTATATAAACACATGCATACAAATGTATATATAATGCAGACAGATATCATTTATATTGAATTTGATTTTGATTTGTATTTTATGTATAAAAATGTGAAAGAATTGATTTTGACTATTTACATAGCTAATTGAATAAATGTTTCATTCCACTTAATTCCGGTTGCATGTTAAGTGTTATGATGATCAATTTTCTCCCTCCATGAATCTTTCAGTGTAGGTTATAAAATATGAAGGAAAAAAATCTTTTTATAATCCCTCAAAAATTATGCAACTAGGTTCTTAAAAAGATGATTTATCCAACTTTTGTTATTAGTATTATAATGTTGTTACAGATATACCCACTGCATATAGTCTTTCATATTTTATTTAAAAATGGCATTAAACAAAGGTTTGAATTACAGATCACTAGCTAAGGCAATGGCACCCCACTCCAGTACTCTTTCCTGGAAAATCCCATGGGTGGAGGAGCCTGGTGGGCTCCAGTCCATGGGGTCGCTAAGAGTCAGACCCGATTGAGCGACTTCACTTTCACTTTTCACTTTCATGCATTGGCATGAAACCCACTCCAGTGTTCTTGCCTGGAGAATCCTAGGGACAGGGGAGCCTGGTGGGCTGCCGTCTATGGGGTCACACAGAGTCGGACACGACTGAAGTGACTTTGCAGCAGCAGCAGCAGCTAAGTATTGGATTTCAGGCATAACAGATGTAGTTCCTATACATTTATAACGATGTATTCTTTAGCTTGCTATCCTCAAGTCACTGACAAATAAAGGTGCCAACTGGCAAAGGCAGCTTTCAAAACATACAGCTGTTTATTTTTTCTTTATTTGAGTTTTACATGGGATTTTGTGAACTCATCACATTTTTGTGAATTATTTTTCTATTCAAAGAGCAAGAAAGCAAACATGAAATTGAGGGCTTCCAGACTCTAAAGTCACTGTTGCCATTCAAGATTAGGAGAAGCTAAGCTACCTGGTGTTTATAAAAGCATCAATGAAAGGAGCTTTTTGAAAGTCCATAGGTCAAATTTTCCATTTGAAGTCAAAGAGTCAGAATTGTCATATTAGTCAGAATTACTGTAACTTCTTTAAAAGATATAGGGTCTTAAAGGATATCGAATGAGATACTGTGAAAAAATGTCTGAAAAAGAAAAAGATTCTTAAAAGATACAGACCCTACACACAGCTTTTCCCTCTATTTCTAGGATTTCTTTCCTTCTGCTTTTTTTTTTTTGTCGTTGTTGTGGAAGTTCATGTAGCCACTGTTGTAAATTAAAACTCACATTTTTCATTGATATGAAAGATGAAAGTGACTCATGATAAACAACCTTTAATACACCGTGTTTCCCAGATGATTTACTAATACAGTTCTCACAAACTACTGATAGGAATAGTCATGCATTTTAGATATAGGTCTTCCTTTGAAGTTGTCATGTCACACAGATGTCAACTAGGAGAGGCCTGAGGAAGTAAAACAAAACAAAATCCACACAATATTGATCAGCATTCTTATGTAAATTTTTATTTCATGTGTAAAAGCTCTTTGTCATAGTAGTTATGAACTGAATTATATCATCAGCCTTCACGAGCTTAAATTCCAGCTTTAACACCTTGACTGTATGCAACATACATAACCACTGTATACCTTATTTTCCCTTTCTGTAGGATAAGAAAATATTAGGGCATATCTCATATATTTGCTAGGAGGTAGGAAGTAAATCAGAGAAGGAAATGGCACCCCACTCCAGTACTCTTGCCTGGAAACTCCCATGGACGGAGGAGCCTGGTAGGCTGCAGTCCATGGGGTCGCTAGGAGTTGGATATGACTGAGCGACTTCACTTTCACTTTTCACTTTCATGCATTGGAGAAGGAAATGGTAACCCACTCCAGTGTTCTTGCCTGGAGAATCCCAGGGACGGGGGAGCCTGGTAGGCTGCCGTCTATGGGGTCACACAGAGTTGGACATGACTGAAGTGACTTAGCAGCAGCAGCAGCAGGAAGTAAATGCTATTACCTTCAGTGCCAGGTATACCTGGAATAAATTGAGGATTAAAAATGTTAACTTTCCCTAGTTTGTTCTGGCTGCTATAACAAAATACCATAGACTGGGTGACTTATAAACAGAACACTTATTTCCCATATTTCTGGAGGTTAGAAGTCCCAGATCAGAGTGCCAACATGATTTGGATAAGTGCCCTCATCTCCATTTCACTCTGGTACACTCACATGATGGAAGAGGCCAAGAAGCTCTGTGGAATTTCTTTTCTCAGGGCACTAATCCCATTGATGAGAGACCCACACTCATGACCTAATTGTTTCCGAAAGGCTCTACCTCTTAAAATGACCACACTGGGTGTTAGGATTCCAAAATGTGAACTGGGGTTGAGGGAAAACACAAACACTCATGTCATAACACTTATATTGCTATTTTTACTCTTGTTATGTCATTGTTATGAGAAATACATTATTCACCAACTACACTGCTAAGTACAGAGATAGATTTATGTCACTTTATTAAGTAAGCAATAGTAGTAGTATTTAACAGGCATTAATAGTAGTAGTAGTATTTAACAGGCATTGTATTTCCAAAACATTCAACACTAACAATTTGCATAATTTGTTTGTAAGTTTGTGATGTAATCCTCAACAAAACATTCTTAAGTCAATATACATACTTTTATGAAGTTAAATAAAAGTTTCTTTCTTTTTTTTCTTAAAGACTTCATTGAATTTATTACAATATTGCTTTTGTTTTAGGTTTTGGTTTTCTGGTGGCCAGGTATGTGGGATCTTGGCCCCTCAACCAGGCATCAAACCTGCACCCCTTGCCCTGGAAGGCAAAGTCTCAACCACTGGACAACTAGGGAAGCCCCCTCAATGAAAATTTCCCTTAAATGAAAATTATCCAGTTAAATCTCAAATATCCTTACTCATAACACAGTAGCTTTTAGGAACAGGAGAACTATTGTTCTAATCTTAACAGAAGAAAAGTGAGGAAAGGTAATTGAGGACACACTAGAATGAAGTCCTAGAATCAAGCCAGAATAAGGCATCCTTAAGAGCAGTTTAGTCACAGTGGAGTCAAGTTACTGATTGCAAAGTCAGCAGAATTCATGAAAGACTTTTAGAATCAGCTGGAATCAAAGTCAAGACAAGGTCATTCTGTGCTCCTCTCTTTAAATGTTAAGTTTAGGTGAAAAATAAAATAATTGTCTTGCTAATTTTGCATGAAAAATTCAATGTGAATAGCACAGAATGCCAAGATTAACTTATAAACACAATTACCAAATTTACCAGCTATTTTATTGTCCTGTGTTTATGGATTTGTCGAGGCAGTTTTTATATATTCACTCTAAGTACAACAGTTGTTCTGAAGTGATTCTCAAGATGGTCTTCCCAATTAAATTGAAAATCCTTTAAAACTAGAAGTTATGTTAGAGAAGAGACGCCTTGGTGAATTATAAAACATAAACTTCAAAGGGAGGTAGAAGAGTCATCCTTGTATCTGACTATTTTCATCCCCTGAAATCACTGATGGAACCCGAGCAATATCTAAAGGTGGGGACTGGGTGAGCCATAGGACCATTCCTTTGATGGGATGGAAATTTCATAAGGGTGCTTTCCTTTGATACCTCAAAGAGGCAGGTACAGGGACATTAGACACTGACTACAGTGGATACATGAGATTGGATCTATCAGAGGATAAATTGCTGTTTAAGAGTCACTGATCAAATTGTCCAGGAGAATTGTTTTCTAGTTTTGGCATTGCAGTATGTGTCAATATCTTTCATATCCCCCATGCTTTTTAAGACCCAATAGATTATTAAAACCAATGAAGGTCTATGGTTAATAAACAAACCATTTCTTTTGCACACTCTCTCAATTCTCTTCCCTTCTTTGCCTCAGTTTTACTTTCTAAATCCTTACCAATTTCTGCAGTGCTTTCAGCTTTCTGGCACTTATGCTAAATTCCTAACACTTCACTTGAAGTGAGATTTCAGTGCTCCCTAACAGTGTTGTCTTTCAACTCATGCGTCACTCTCCAAAAGGGCTATTTTACACTTTTTTCACATTTCTCAATATATCAGCCGTTTCTCCTGCTCCCATTACTCTCTGCTTATGACTGTACTATCTACTCATTTCACTTGAAAAATAGAAGGACTTAGAAGAGAATTCTGTATTAGTCCACCATGATGTCCATAAAGTATCCTGCCTCGGTAACTACGTGGAGAATCTTTCCTCTTGTTGTTATGGATGGGTGATCACTGTGCCTCACAATGGCCAACTCTTTTCCCTCTGCACTGGATCTCATAACATCTGCACTACTTGAATTTTGCTTTTGTAATGATCTTCGTTCTTCTGAATTGTAATTATTCTCTCTGTACTAGATTAAACACACTAAATATTTCTCATCTTAAAGAAATGTAATATACACAATCATAGACAAAACTCCCTAGACTCTAGTTTGTGCTTTCAAAGCAACTTTAAAGAAATGTATTACTCTAGCTCTTCTTTCCTCATCCTCTTGAACTTATTTCAAACCTTGAGTGTGCTGAAATCCTTCCACTCAACAAAACCAAAACATGTTAAGGTCAGCAATGGTCACAGTATCACATCCAGTGATCAATTACAAATCCTCATTTTACTCAAACTATAGGCTGAAATCTTAATGCAATTGAACACTGCTTCTTAAAATATACTGTTTATATGAAATCCTCTATGTGTGAACTGTACATACAGTTTTCTTGATTATTTTAATAACTATTTTTGGACTAATACTCTTATTGTTCCTAAACTCACCAATGTTGCAATATTGGTATTTCTTAGGGATCAGTGTTTGGGCCTTCAGTATCTACAGTAAATCCAAGCTTGTCTCATTTCATCCATGGTTTTCAATGTCATTTACATGTTATCTAACCCCACCAATGATTTTAAATTATCTTTCCTACCTCTAGAGTGAAAGTTCTATGAAAACACGGGGTTTATTTATTGCCATATCTTCACTACTTAGAACAATGTATGCAAGTTGTTGTTGAATGATATGAATAAATGAATAAAAAAGCAAACAAGCTCATAGTCAAACTCTCAGCACTTGGAAGGATTTAATCTAATGTTCTCTTTTATTCAGAAGACATTTTCTGAATGTTGAGACTTGCTCCTTATTCCTCTTGACAGAATACTAACAAGTGCAGAAAAACATATATTAACAATCTTCCTCTCTACCACTTAGGATGAAAGAATGTATTTCTATGTTACCAATGTATTCCTCCAGCTACTGGACACTCTTTTGAGGACCCCTGTGGTTCCAGGTAGACGATAGGCCATAGTGATACAACTGTGTTAGCAACAATTTTAAGTCGATGACACTGTGTTTTAGGGTTCATTCCCTTACTGTCTGCCCAAGCATTTTCTGAGTAACAGAGACTGTATAAATGTTAAAGGAGGGAGGAGTGATGAAAATAGAGTGTAGAATTCTAGAAACCTTAAATAGTACCTCCACACTGACCTATGGAACGAGAAAAGATAAAGAAATAGGTGACACACAACAGGAAAAGAGAGGGAAGCTCTTTTTCTTTGATAGATTATGTGATTATGTACTTAAAAAAAAAAGATGGAAAATAGGTGTGAAAAAATAATCAGGTAGTAAAGTTAGTAACATGTTTGATTATAAACTACTTAGACAAATAAGTAAAAATGGAAATTATGCTAGTATTAAGTAGGAAGGAAATTAAAATATTGTCTTCACAATTGGCAATATAAAAATATGAAATGCCCAAAAATGAACTTTTCTAGAATATAAACAATGCAAAAAATGCAGAAATAACTCACTGACTAGAAAGAAATGCATACTCTACTCTGTCCTTAGATAAGAAGATTACATATTTTCAAAATGCCATTTTCCTAAATTAATATTTTAGACAATAACCTCAGATATGCAGATGACACCACCCTTAGGGCAGAAAGTGAAGAGGAACTAAAAAGCCTCTTGATGAAGGTGAAAGTGAAGAGTGAAAATGTTGGCTTAAAACTCAACATTCAGAAAACGAAGATCATGGCATCCGGTCCCATCATTTCATGGGGAATAGATGGGGAAACAGTGGAAACAGTGTCAGACTTTATTTTTCTGGGCTCCAAAATCACTGCAGATGGTGACTGCAGCCATGAAATTAAAAGACGCTTACTCCTTGGAAGGAAAGTTACGACCAACCTAGACAGCATATTGAAAAGCAGAGACATTACTTTGCCAACAAAGGTATGGCTAGTCAAGGCTATGGCTTTTCCTGTGGTCGTGTATGGATGTGAGAGTTGGACTGTGAAGAAAGCTGAGCACCAAAGAATTGATGCTTTTGAACTGTGGTGTTGGAGAAGACTCTTGAGAGTCCCTTGGACTGCAAGGAGATCCAACCAGTCCATTCTGAAGGAGATCAGCCCTGGGATTTCTTTGGAAGGAATGATGCTAAAGCTGAAACTCCAGTACTTTGGCCACCTCATGCGAAGAGTTGACTCATTGGAAAAGACTCTGATGCTGGGAGGGATTGGGGGCAGGAGGAGAAGGGGACGACAGAGGATGAGATGGCTGGATGGCATCATTGACTCAATGGACATGAGTCTGAGTGAACTCCGGGAGTTGGTGATGGACAGGGAAGCCTGGCGTGCTGCAATTCATGGGGTTGCAAAGAGTCGGACACGACTGAGTGACTGAACTGAACTGAAGAACAGCTTTCATTTTGAATTAGAGAAACCGCTTCTAAAGTTGATCTTAAAAGAGGAATATCTTAGAATAATCAGAAAATTTATGTAAAAAAAGGAGGTTAGGATGGTGGCAAAGGAAGTATTTCAGTTAGATATCAAAGGATAAAGCTCCAGTTAATAAAATAAATTATTTGGAACATAATAGAAAATACAGAAATAGCCCCCAAAACATAAGCTAATTTAGTCTATGAAAATTGGTGGAGAAAACAGCATTAGTAAAGAGACTATAGCAGGGAACTATTGGAATAAATCAGGATTTGTACTATACGCCCTATTACAAAATTAATCCCAGAAGTGTCCAATTTAAAAACATAAAAATGAGTTGAAAAAGGACTAGAATAAGCATAAATTTTTCATGTCTTCAACTGGATGCCTAAGGATGACATAGAATCTATAAGCCATGAAAGCAAAGGTTGAGAAAAACAAAAGAAAACCTTTACAAATCCATAAAATAATACCATCTTGAAACATATTTGTAATGCATAACAGATAATTTACTTCATATATAAATAGTCATGTCAAATCTGTAGGAAATGAAAATACCTTGTTGGAGAAAATAGACAAAGATATAAGTTTACTGGTTTTGAAAAAAATTGACATAGCCACTCATATATGAAAATATATTTATCACTGATTAATTTAAAAAAAATTAGAAAACACCTTTCTAAAATGAGACATAGTAGTTCCCTGGTATTTGAGTGGTTAGAATGTGTGGCTTGGGTTCAATCCTTGGTCAGAGAACTGAGATCCTGCAAGAGGTGCTAGACAGCCAAAAATAAAAAATAAGAGAAAATTGAAAAACCTTAAGAAAAAAAAAGTGAGCTAAAACTGTATTGATGAGAATGAGGGGAAATGTGTATCCTAATAGAACAGCAGTTGTTGATGACCTTAATAGCATTAAAATTGGGCTGTACTCTGCTTAGTTACTCAGTCGTGTTTGACTCTTTGCAACCCCATGATGCAGTCCACCAGGATTCCCTGTTTATGGGGATTCTCCAGGCAGGAATGCTGGAATGGGTTGCTATCCCTTTCTTCAGGGGAACTTCCCAACTTAGATATCAAACCGGGGTCTCCTGCACTGCAGGCAGATTCTTTACTGGCTGAGCTACCCAAGAAGCCCAGCATTAAAGTTACACATAACTAAAATATTTTAGAATTTTAGTAAAACTAAAATCTTGCATATTTTGAAGACCTTGGAATATGACGTAAGGGACAGGAAAACGGGGAATCAAAAGCAAGTGCTGTGCTAAGTCACTTTAGTCGTGTCCAACACTTTTGACCCTATGGAATGTAGCCCATCAAGCTCCTCTGTCCATAGGATTCTCCAGGCGAGAATACTGGAGTGGGTTGCCATGCCCTTCTTCAGGAGATCTTGCTGACTCAGGGATCAAACCTGTGGTTCTTAAGTATCTCCTGCATTGGCAGGTAGGTTATTTACCACTCGGTTCAGTTTAGTCACTCAGTCATGTCCAACTCTTTGCAACTCCATGGATTGCAGCATGCTGGGCATCCCTGTCCATCACCAACTCCTGAAGCTTACTGAAGCTCATGTCCATCAAGTCAGTGATGCCATCCAACCATCTCATCCTCTATTGTCCCCTGTTCCTCCTGCCTTCAATCTTTCCCAGCATCAGGGTCTTTTCCAATGACTCAGTTCTTCACATCAGGTGGACAAAGTATTGGAGTTTCAGCTTCAGCATCAGCCTTTCCAATGAATAATCAGGACGGATTACCAACAGGATTCACTGATTTGAGGTCCTTGCAGGCCAAGGGACTCTCAAGAGTCTTCTCCAACACCACACTTCAAAAGTATCAATTCTTCTGTGCTCAACTTTCTTTATAGTCCAACTCTCACATCCATACATGACTACTGGAAAAACCGTAGTTTTGACTAGACAGACCTTTGTTGGCAAACTAATGTCTCTGCTCTTTAATATGCTGTCTAGATTGATAATAGCTTTTCTTGCAAGGAGAAAGCATCTTTTAACTTCATGGCTGCAGTCACCATCTGCAGTGATTGTGGAACCCAAAAAGTAAAGTCTGCCACTGTTATAGAGAAAATGGAGAGCTAGTGGTACTGAAGACAGAGAATGAAGATGAATTCAAATTTATAGGAATTGGGATGAAAAAGTCTTGGTTGAATGATTGAAATGTGGAATGGGAAAGAGACTTTTTAAAGACTCTTAAGGATACATGGCAATCCACTCCAGTACTATTGCCTGGAAAATCCCACGGGCAGAGGAGCCTAGTAGGCTACAGTCCATGGGGTCGCAAAGGGTCGGACAAGACTGAGCAACTTCACGTTCACGTTCGTTCAGGGATATCCAGAGACTTCCTAAGGATGTCCTAAACACTGAAACAATCACAGATATAGAAAATTCAAGATAAAGACCATTTTGGCAGAGACAGAATGAAGCTGGGGAAATTGTATAAATTATGGATCTAATGATACTCAAGTTCTTGTGAAATACTCTGGTGCAGGTGTCCACTCAGCAGATGAAACTAAGAATCTTTAGCTCGGAAACTGATTTTAGACTTGTGAGAAAGATATGGAAGCCTCCAATCTACAATACTATCTGAAAACATGGGAAAGAAATCAGTGAAGGAAAGTGTGCCGAGTGAGAAGAGCAGATGGCAGTAGACAGGAACTTGGTTCCACTGCCAGTTAAGGGATTGTGCAATGGAAAGGAGCTGGTAACTACGGGCAGGGCATAATAGGCAAATGCTTGGGGTGAGTCAGTCACATTTTCTGGACTTAATTTGCATCTTCCTTTCTCACTAACGTTGTTTTGTGGCAGGTTAGTTTCCTCTCTGCAAAAAAAAAAAAATACTTACCCAATAACGTTATTCAGAAAATTAAAGAAGAAAATGCATTTGGAGTACACATTAGTGAATACTAAAATCATTAGTACCTAATGGTTAGTAACTATGATGATATAAAGTGAAAAACTGGAAAAGATTAGAGAGTAGGATAGTGTAGTGTTAAGGAAATCAAGAAATCAGTATTTTTAAAATGTAGTTTTCCAATTTCTTAAAAATGTGAACACGAGGTCTATGGTGGAAAGAAAAAAATGGAATGCATTTTATTTAGCCACTGTCTCTTAGGAACAGCCTATTGTTCCTCTCCAAAGACAGATTATTGCAAAGAAAATAAGACAGCTTCTAATAACAGTGATTATTGCACTATTAGCAAATATTCTGCTATAGGATAAAATTCTTTCTTTCCTTGTGCAGGCAGATAGCCTGATTTTTTTCTGATGTATTTTTTTTTAAACAACCAAGTGAACATTTGTGAAATTATGGGCATTCATCCAGAAAATATTTACGGACATTTGTCATAACTATGCATTGTAAAATCATGATTAACTCTTAAAATAAAGACATAGTTATTGTTGTTAACAAATACATTAACAATAGACGAACCCACACTGGAGGAGATGAACTTTATGGTCAAATTAGTAATGCAAAGGAGACTTTCATTTCTAGAGACAGGTGGGAATATTATCTTGCCAGATTTGCCACTAGTTATTATGATAGAAAATGCAATTGCTATACAAAGAAATTATCCATATGTTTTAATTGTGAAATGTAACAAGTGACACAATCAAAATGGAAATTGACAATCAGTGAAGTGCAAAAACTACATATATTATCTCATTGTAATGTGTTTAAAGTTTCATGATGAAATATATAATTGTAAACATCAGGTACAAAAGATGAGCAAATAGTTAAATAATCTAAAAAACTATTGTAATTACTATAATTTAAATGCCTAAAGAAAGCATTTTTATAAGAAAATCTCAATGTTCATTTTAACAAAGATATAGATGAAGAAAAGTCATGATTCTCTAGTATTTAATAGAGCTTACCATGGGGTTGCTAAGAGTTGGACACAACTGAGCGACTTCACCTTCACTTTCATGCATTGGAGAAGGAAGTGGCAACCCACTCCAGTGTTCTTGCCTGGAGAATCCGAGGGATGGCGGAGCCTGGTGGGCTGCCGTCTATGGGGTCGCACAGAGTCGGACACGACTGACGCGACTTAACAGCAGCAGCAGCAGCAGCAGCATGGATTTAGAAAGAAAAAAAGAAATGAATGATGGATACATATTGCTGAAATTTTTAATTGTAATAAATTTTTAATGCTCTGTAGCATTTAACCATTTAATGAACTTCCTGAAATTGTATTAACTGTTAAGATAATATTTTAAAAGAACAAAGTTTGAATTTAATTTTTAGGACTATTTTTTCTTTACTACTCAAAAACAGAATATTAAGAATGCTGGTAATTACTAATTCATTATTTCACTTCTAGTAGTTTATTCTGCAGAAATTATCTAAATGGTCATATGTTTCTGTTTGAAGATGTCCACCATAGCATTATACAAAGTAAACAAAAGCAACAGAAAACCTCTTTTTGAAGTTAGAAGCTTTCTGAATATGCAGTTGGTTTTCCTGAATGTCTACTGAGGGAAAATGAAAAAGTTACCCACATTTTCTTGCACTCTATATGCTGGAATATTATGAAATAATAAAATAATATTTGTAAAGAAAATTAAATAAGAGAGTCTTAACATTAGAACTTATACCCAGGTGACACTAATGGTAAAGAACCTGCCTGCCAATGCAGGGGACCTAAGAGGCCTGGGCTTGATTCCTGGCTTGGGAGATCCCTGGAGAAGGGCATGGCAACCCACTCCAATATTCCTGCCTGGAAAATCCCAGGGACGGTGGAGCCTGGCGGGCTATAGTCCATGGAGTTGCAAAAAGTTGGACACAGCTGAAGTAACTTAGCACACAATTTTAGAATGCTAACCAAAAAAAGAATTTTAAAATGTATATTCTTTAGGCACCCAAACGTTTATTTAGGTAATAACAGAGCACTTACCAAGAACTCACAGTGTCCAACATGAATTCCAGATATTAAATTATTTAATCTTGACGGTGACCTATGAATGGATACCATTGTTATTTTATTTTTCAGTGATCCTATGAGTCTAGTTTTTGTACTGACATTTTAAAAAGAAGAATCTGAGACAAAGAGATTCTTGCTCTTTTTTCACACAACTATTAAGAAGTAGGGTCGAGATTTAAAGCTGATCTGTCCTGGTATGCGCTGTGAACCACTAAATTCCATCAGGAATAAATAGCAAAAGAAAGACCAAAAAGAAACAATGTGGACCTCAAGCATTAATAGCAACTCATCTTACTTTCTCAAGGGTTTCATTAGTTCTGTTCTTTTTCTCTCTCTCATTCATTAATCTCTCCATTTTTGCTGAGACATTCTCCATTATCTACCACATTGTAGAACTAAATTTCTCCGTTATCAACCATCTTATAAAAAAGAAGTAAATCAAAAACCAAAAGCTAAATAAAAATTGACACTTTACTTCTGTCTGTTTCAGCAAAACCCTTGAAAGAAAAGAGTGGTAGGTATTTACTCACCTCCCATTCACTCTTCCACTCTCAGGAGAATTTGTACTGTGCCAGTTAGCCACACAGGAATTAGTTTCCCTGAATTCCCTTCCCCGCATACTTCTATTTTGCGTGGGTCACAAGAGACACCACCATGAGCAAGATTTAGACAGTGTAGAAGTGATGCTTGTTTTCACTGTGGAAAGGATAGAGAATGGGATAAGGTGCTGCTACAGCTCAGGGAGGTTGGTTCACCAGATTGGCATGGGTTACAGCTGAATCCCCTGCAACTTCAGTGCTGCCTCATCTCCTCCTGCCTCATCTCCTCTGTAAGGATCTTGGACTCCTCAGTCTTCTGCATTCTTAGCTTATTGAAAAAAGCCACCAGCTGCTCCTGTAGGACATCCATGTTACTGAAGCTAGAGGCTTGGAAATGATAGAGGATCCATGTCAGTTCTATTCTTTGCTCCTAGAGCCCATGTTTCCCAACTTCACATCAATGTCAGTCTTCCCTTGGCAGCTTACACACTGACTTCTGGCTACAGCTCCACCAAGCATAGCATAAAGAGCTCCCACAGTTGTTAAGGTTGCATCTTCACAATAAACTGCTTGTTTATAAATGATTCTGTTTCTCTGATAAAATTCTGACTGATAGGAATCCCTCCAAAAGTGAATTTTATTTCACTCAGGCCAGGGAAAGTACCACTTATTTCATACCATTTCTTTCCAGAAATTCAGCATGCTTGAAACACATTTTTTCTGTTGTTCATAGTCACACTCAGGAGTTTCCTCGTACCACCCAACTTTTTCTTATTCTCCTTTGCTGACTTCTCTTTCCCACCCAGTTTCTAAATGTTGGAGTGTTTCAAGGCCAAACTGCCCTTCCTATTGAAACCATGTCTAAGTGGACTCATATATCTACTTCTATATGCTCATGACTTCCACGTATACAGCTTCTACCAGATCCCTTGAGATCTATACTTGTGTAACCAAACTGCTTGAACATCCATCTTGAGTTGTATTCTCAAATACAATATGTGAGAACTAGAATTCTTGACTCCCTCACTTCTCCAAAGACTATCTTGATCATGTCTCTGTCTCACTGAATGGTACAGATCACCCAGGTGCTTAAGCCACTTACCTGAGAGTTATTCTCAATCATGTTTTATTTATATATATATATATATAACTTTCGTTGTAATTCCATTAGATATGGAATGCCTTTGGGTGAAAACAGAGTAGATGCCTGAAAGGTATTACTTGAAGTCAGTAAACCTGAGTAAATATGCCACTAAAGTTGATTTGCTAAGAAAGATATTTGATATAATAAACAGATTGACAAGTTGCTAGAATTTTGTTTATAATTGTTTATTTTATCAGTTAATATGTAAAGCTGAAATACATAAACCTTAAGAAATTTTGTTTAGAGGGAAAAGATATGACCTCTTGCTTTAAATCTGCTGCTTACATATGGATGAAATCTAGTACGTCATCTTACCTCTAAAAACCAGTCGTGTCATCTGTAAAATGGAGAAAAGACTATTTTCTCCAGTTAGGTCACTGATAGGTTGTGAAGATTATATGGGCATACTTCCTGATCTCAACACCGCTTTCTCTCCCAGTTGCAAACAAATGTGCCAGCACGAAACTACTTTAGATCTGACGTTCTGATGGCCTGCTGATAGCCGTAACAATCATAATATCGATGAGCACACTCCCTCCGCACTTGCTCTGTGTCAGGACATCTTACAAGTTGTCTAATTTCATGTCTACAGAACCTTTTGGGGCAGGGGCCCTCCCCCAAATTGAGGAGGGGGCCCTCCTCAATCTCACCATTCAGGAGACAAAATGGAGGCAGACGAAATAACTATAAACATGAAAGTGGAGGGCCTACATCTTTTTTCAAGTTACATGATTTTATCTATCTATCTAGCTAGCTATATATATAAATATATAACATATAGATGTCATTTTCTAGTCAGTTTTTATCAGTCATTAGAATCACTGAGCTTAAATTATATGGTTTTATTATGGATTTTTCTAATACAGAGAGGGAAAAAAAACAGAACAAGGACACCATGTTAGATTTATAAAGAAATAATGTGCAAACGGTTAATGTCGTTCACCACTTCAATAAACTGGATTGCATTTTAGTAGGACAAAAGATCAGCAAAAGCCTATTTATATTCATTGACTGAAGGCTGAAACAGCAACCAGGTAAGGCTCTTCCTATCTTTAGGTTCATTAGCTGTGGCTATCATATTTGTTGGGTACCATAACATCCAGATGTTTCTAGACAGCTCAGCTGATTTTTTTCTCTTATGTGCAGATTAAATAGTAACAGAGAGCAGGTGAGAAATTCAATCACCAAAGTTTGAGGTTTTTTTTATTCATTGCTACCTTTGTCTCTCTAATTTTCAAAAATTGACGTCTTCATAAGACAAACCTTGAAGACACAGGACACCTCTCTCATGGATAAATATGGTACAAGGATTAGAATGCTATATATTTTTTATTTGCATAATGTCCTCATTCACTCTACAGACTTGAGTGTAGTTTTATGCTCTCTCCCTCTGATTATTCCTTAAGCAAATCCAAAAGTAAGGAATCTAACAATATTATTTTCTCACTAACTTGCCTTTTCTTGGTTCTACAATAGTCAGTATCACTTTCCTGAAGAGAATATTGTAGGTGTTCTACAGAGGATGTAAGCAATTCATTTCTGGCAGAAGATTGAGTTATGATATTATATTTTATATGTCATATAATTGAATAATAGATGCAATATTTGTTTTCCTTTTTTTAGGAAAAAATCACACATGTTACATATATGTACATATACACTATTAATAAAAGTACATATAAAAGAAATAAAACTAGATATATTTCCAAAATATTATTATATCATCATACCACTATAATGGATATTCAACAGGATGGCATTCCTTTTTGATGGTGGTAGTAATTTACAGTGTTATATTCTTTTTTTAATTATTAAAAGCATAATGGTAGTCTTGATAGATCTTGGAGGTATGATAAAATGTGTTATTAAATACTCTTTTTATTGTGTGTGCATGTATGTGTATTTGAAATGGATGACTTTGTCTATTTTCTTTTTACATTTATACTTCAACCAAAATGTGGATTTGTCATAGTTATCCTTATCCTGACATTAAGTACTGATTAACTGGCTGATTGTAAATGCCACTCTGGTGGCTACTGAACAATGACAATTGATTGTAAATAGCTTACCCCTAGGAGTTTGCAGGTTATGACAGACACCTCTCTCTGGAAATATATATCAAAGTAACATGGAGAGTTAGAACAAAAACATCATATCATGGACAGCTTGTGAAGTTCCTCCAGAATGGAGCAGTCAACAGCACATGAATGTCAGTACATTTTACAGTCAAGGATCAAGACAAGCACATAATTAAGGCGAGGATCAAGGAGAGTAGCTGTGGGAGCCCGATGTCCTGACTAGGTGATGATTTACTAACTTAATTATTTCAGAATGTTCCCAGATACGCGGGAGTGTCTGCTCTGTAATGGATATTACTCTCAGATGTGCCATTGGGTATTTGCTGACATACACAAATAACTATATCTTATTCAGTTTAGAAACATGTCAGAATACTTGATGGTACGTTCCAGTAAATGCCTTTGGATTTCCTTTGCTTAATTAGAAAATTTGCATGAATTGCCATTTTTTTGGTTTTTCACAGCTCTGGCAGTCAGAGAGGCAAATTTGCTAGACTGAGGAATACTGACTTTCTCTAAGATATTTAATGTCAGGAGAATGGAAAAATATAGGCTTGAAAAATTTTGTTACTTTTCATGGGCTTCTACCTAGGTTTTAAAGACAAAGAGTAGCAGGAACTAAATAAAAATGATTAAATATTTTATGTTTGATTAGAAAAAGATAATATAATTGTAAGCTTTTATAAGTATATATACATATGTATAAGCATCTCTGTTCTGCAACCTTTAGCACACTGAAGATTGCTGTTTTCCATCTCAGATTTGTGCTTTTTGGAAATCATATTTTTGTTTTATAAATAAATGGATGGGGAAAGTAAAATATTCAAAGCTTCTTAAGAAAAATTAGTTTTGTCTAAAAGAGATTAATGATTTCTTACCATTCTCATTTTACTCTCTAATTCTACTTTTACCTCCTTTCAGAGCCTGTAATGCTAGTTATTGATTTGGGGCTGTTCTGGGATTTTGTTGCTGTGTGCAGTTCTTCTCTAGTTGCAGCAAGCAAAGGCTACTCTCTCAGCATGGTGCACCGGCTCCACGGCACACAGGCCTCAGTAGTCTGGCTCGTGGGTTCTGGAGTGCAGGCTCAGCAGTGGCAGTGCATGGGCTTAATTGCTCTCCTACATGTGGAATCTTTGCAGACCAGGGAGAGAAGCCATTCCCTGCACTGGCAGGCAGTTTCTTAACCACTGGACCACCAGGGAAGCCCATGTGATGCTATCCTTTTCTTGTCCCTCACTGCCTCTGTCTCCCTTTCTTAGAAAAAAAAAAAATGCTGTCAAAATAGAGAGGTTTTATTTCAGAACTGCTATTGCAACATGAAAATAATATTATTTCCATGTTTAGTTAAATAAATCCATGTTGTTTTAAATACTAGTTGACTTCATCTGTACTATTTCAGTGATCACCTCAATAATATCTCTCAATAATAATTGAGAGAATAGTTCTATCAAAACACTGTCCCCTTTAAAATAGCAGACTGCTTTTCTTCTCTCAAATTCTTGTTTTTTAATAATTTTTATCAGGAATCTAGAACTGCAACCCTAGATTAAAGTACACAGGAAACTAAATTGGTGTGTTCACGTAAAACGTTTTATTAATTTCTTTGTTTCTACTAAAGAACACAGCCTTAGCATCGGGATAACTTTACTGATGGACAGGGTGACTTTATGAGGCCAGCTGGCAGTTCTGGCTTCGTTTCTTACTCCTTTTATAGTCGTGAGCTATCTCTGTAACACGTCCCGTCTGGTAACAGTAGGAACAGTGTCCACTGTGGGCTTCTTGGAATGGAAGAACAGTTAGTGCCTAAAGACATCTGTGAGGAAATATATGGACATAATTACATCCTAATTATTATATATGATATCTCACATTGTATATTAGATGTTAATGTCCTCTGTGCCTGAATGAAGAATTAGATCTGTGACCTTTCCTCCACAAGATGATTCTGATGGATGATATTGAAAGCAAATTCTCAAGATTTGGGGAGAAAGAAAACTAATGAAGCCAATAAAGCCTTTTAATATTATATTCATGATGGAACTTGTGAGTTTAAAACTTTCTTTAAAAATTCTGTCTTACTTCTGCTCCTTCTAATACATCTATTGGTGGAAGGAAACTCACCTAGAGACTTTTGCTTCTGTAAACTGGGACTGCATTTTGGAACACTTTTACTATTCCCTGTGCCGTTATAAGGAACAGTAGATATCTTGAGACTACTGTATTAGACAAATTAGATTATAAGTATTCTGCCTATTATGTAATTTATTAATATTTAAGTTAAATTTTAATAATTTACCATTTTTCTCCTATGTATTTATTCTATATATTAAATGGCATTCTCTTTTACAAAAATATTAAGTGATAATTAACTTTGTAGCTTTAAAGAAATTTGTATTTAATAGAGTTTTATGATAGTAAATTCTTAACTATGTCATGACTTAGTCAAGTTTTATAAATTAATGTGACCATCAAGGTATCTACCTTCAGAATCTGGAAGTAAATTTTCTTGCTTATCATATAGTTTTCATAGCATTATTTAATGGATATAGTATAAATTAACAATCTCTATTGGAGAAGGCAATGGCACCTCACTCCAGTACTCTTGCCTGGAAAATCCCTGGATGGAGGAGCCTGGTAGGCTGCAGTCCATGGGGTTGCTAACAGTCGGAAACGACTGAGCGACTTCACTTTCACTTTTCACTTTCATGCATTGGAGAAGGAAATGGCAACCCACTCCAGTGTTCTTGCCTGGAGAATCCCAGGGACGGGGGAGCCTGGTGGGCTGCTGTCTCTGGGGTCACACAGAGTTGGACACGACCGAAGTGAGTTAGCAGCAGCAGCAGCAACAATCTCTATATTTTAAAAATATAAAATAATGGGATGAGCATTAAGTGATATGTTATAAGCTTTTACTGATTAGCCCAACAATGTAAATGTCACAATCTTTACAAATTCTCAAATATTATTTTAACTAAAAATTCAAAAAAGTATTTTCTCTAGAAAATAAAAAATATTCATGTGAGTTATTATATCTAATTGATCAGAATATTATAAAGTTTGTGAAATAGGGTTTCCTGCTTTGGTAGAATGATGAAGTCCTGTTCCTGGTATTCCAACTCTGTTCTTCACAGAGTAGATGGTCAGGAATTGCATTACCTTTCTGACACTGCTGTCTTTCCTCCTGATATAACCTTGATATAGTTCTGTTGCCTATTGTTAAAAGAGTAAATGCATATTTCTGTTTAAATACAGAGATTTAGATGTCCCTAAGGAGGCTGTAAATCATCAAGGAGGCTCTAAAATTGTCAGCAGAATCTTCTTACTCCAAAAGAAGCTGCTTGCTTACAATGATGAAAAAATCAGGGAGAGGTAAAATAGTGGACCCTCCTCTCCATAGAGCAGGTGGTGGGGTTGGGAGTCAGGCTAATGACTAAAGCTCCTGTTCCCAAGCAGGACTTTGTCTCCTGAACTTTGATGAATAGCATATAAGGATATCATCAACCAGTAACACCATCCAGGCAAGTTGATTATTGGATATACTTTAATAACAATATTAAAGGGGTTTTTGTATTAACACCTATGCACTTCTAGAATGCAAACCTGCCTGGTCAAGTGCACACTGTCCATCTGAAAAACGTATCCATCTTTTAAATTTAACAAGATTTTTTAGTTATAATAACCTAAACATACCCAAAAAGTGTAGAGCCAACTTATTCTACCCAGTTTTTCTACATATAGGTTGCCCTTATTCCTTCTTTCCCTGTAGACCTTAATTAGAATCTTATTGATCATTACAAAAACTTTGAAACTCTGTTAGAACTGGTTGAGATATGGTTCTATAGGGTAAATAGAAAACCATGCCTCTCTCCACAAGAAAATCCAGAAAAAACTTCGCATCAATAAAGAAGAGGGAGACAATAATTGTGTATGTACTAATATGTCAGATCACACTCAGGAAGACACTCCATGGAAGACTGCAAAGTATCGACAAAAATAAAGGATAGTTAGAACTTCCATGGGATAATTATTTCCATGAGAGATGAATGGTTATACCTTGTGATAGTTTCCTGGACCCTTCAGAAGAATCTCCTGGGTGAATTTTGGAGCTATACATTTCAATTCCCAAGAGTCAGAAAGCCTTCAATTTTATGTTGTAAAATCAAAGGGTTGGATGTATTGTTTTTAAGGAAACAACCTGATGTGAGGAAAGAGAGAAGTTGAAACCTTTATTCCCTTAAGTAAAGAAAATCTCATCTTTTTACTCTTGCAATTCTTCCCCCAACAGAATACTTTACACCTCACATGCAGATGTCTTCCTCTGACAATCTGCAGCTTATTACATATCAATACATAAATGAAGACAAATAATAATGAACTGCAATTCACTAGATTCCTTAAAAGTAATATCAGTAAAAGTGATACTGAGAATCTTGGAGTCTGGGTTATTGTACATGAAGGCTAGATTCTTCAAGGGTAAGAAATGAGGATATAGTTCAGTTCAGTTCAGTCGCTCAGTTGTGTCTGACTCTTTGCAACCCCATGAATCGCAGCACGCCAGGCCTCCCTGTCCATCACCAACTCCCGGAGTTCACTCAGACTCACGTCCATCGAGTCAGTGATGCCATCCAGCCATCTCATCCTCTGTTGTCCCCTTCTCCTCCTGCCCCCAATGCCTCCCAGCATCAGAGTCTTTTCCAATGAGTCAACTCTTCGCATGAGGTGGCCAAAGTACTGGAGTTTCAGTTTTAGCATCATTCCTTCCAAAGAAATCCCAGGGCTGATCTCTTTCAGAATGGACTGGCTGGATCTCCTTGCAGTCCAAGGGACTCTCAAGAGTCTTCTCCAACACCACAGTTCAAAAGCATCAATTCTTTGGTGCTCAGCTTTCTTCACAGTCCAACTCTCACATCCATACACGACCACAGGAAAAAACCATAGCCTTGACTAGACGGACCTTTGTTGGCAAAGTAATGTTTCTGCTTTTCAATATGCTATCTAGGTTGGACATAACTTTCCTTCCAAGGAGTAAGCGTTTTTTAATTTCATGGCTGCAGTCACTATCTGTAGTGATTTTGGAGCTCAAAAAAGCAAAGTCTGACACTGTTTCCACTGTTTCCCCATCTATTTCCCATGAAGTGATGGGACCAGATGCCATGATCTTCGTTTTCTGAATGTTGAGCTTTAAGCCAACTTTTTCACTCTCCACTTTCACTTTCATCAAGAGACTTTTTAGGTCTTCACTTTCTGCCATAAGGGTGGTGTCATCTTCATATCTGAGGTTATTGATATTTCTCCCGGCAATCTTGATTCCAGGTTTGTGTTTCTTCCAGTCCAGCGTTTCTCATGATGTACTCTGCATATAAGTTAAATAAGCAGGGTGACAATATACAGCCTTGACGTACTCCTTTTCCTATTTGGAACCAGTCTGTTGTTCCATGTCCAGTTTTAACTGTTGCTTCCTGACCTGCGTACAGATTTCTCGAGAGACAGGTCAGGTGGTCTGGTATTCCCATCTCTTTCAGAATTTTCCACAGTTTATTGTGATCCACACAGTCAAAAAGGCTTTGGCATAGTCAATAAAGCAGAAATAGATGTTTTTCTGGAACTCTCTTGCTTTTTCCATGATCCAGCGGACGTTGACAATTTGATCTCTGGTTCCTCTGCCTTGTCTAAAACCAGCTTGAACATCAGGAAGTTCATGGTTCACGTGTTGCTGAAGCCTGGCTTAGAGAATTTTGAGCATTACTTTACTAGTATGTGAGATGAGTGCAATTGTGCGGTAGTTTGAGCATTCTTTGGCATTGCCTTTCTTTGGGATTGGAATGAAAACTTCCCTTTTCCAGTCCTGTGGCTACTGCTGAGTTTTCCAAATTTGCTGGCATATTGAGTGCAGCACTTTCACAGCATCATCTTTCAGGATTTGAAAGAGCTCAACTGGTTCCATCACCTCCACTAGCTTTGTTCATAGTGATGCTTTCTAAGGCCCACTTGACTTCACATTCCAGGATGTCTGGCTCTAGATGAGTGATCATATCATCCTGATTATCTGGGTCATGAAGATCTTTTTTGTACAGTTCTTCTGTGTATTCTTGCCACCTCTTCTTAATATCTTCTGCTTCTATTAGGTCTATGCCATTTCTGTCCTTTATCAAGCCCATCTTTGCATGAAATGTCCCCTTGGTATCTCTAATTTTCTTGAAGAGATCTCTAGTCTTTCCCATTCTGTTGTTTTATACCTGGTTAAATGTGGCATCCTGGTTTGACATCTGTTCTTAAGTGGGAAATAGTAAACTGCCAAAGAAGGGAAGCAGTCATAGAACATGCTCAATAAGAAAGGTGATGACTGATACAGAATGGATTTTTTTTAAATTTAGAATTGGAAAATGATCAAGGTGGGTTATATTTACTAGAATGTGCTATATCTGTTTCTCAGAATTCCTTATATCCATTCTTAAGTAAGCCATCTCAAGGATGAGAACTCTTTGGTCCATTTAGACATAGCTTTTGTTACAGCAACCATTTTTTCTAGTACTTTTATGGTTTTGGTAATATTTGCATACAGTATTTCCTCTTATTTCTGAAACCTATGAATTAAATCAAACCTTTGTCATTTATTTGCTACATGACCTTGGGCTAGTCAACTCATATTTCTAAACCTTATTTTCTCTGTGTAGTAGATCCACTACAAAATAAACTAATAAACAATACACAATGAAGTAAATGATAAAGCCAAATATCTGATATTAAAGTTGCAACTCAAAGGATAGTGCCTGTCATGTATACAATTATACTAATACACAAGCATATAAAGGTGAAGCTAGAATCACAGCCTTAAAACTATCAGAAGGTATAATATTTAGAAGGGTTGAGTGAAGGAAATATAAATGCGTTCAGTCTTAAAACATGGTTTAATTATTATGAAGTACTGTATAATACCAAATTATGCAATGCAAGAAAAAGATACCTTATGGATTTGGAGAAATTGATCATATATGTTGAAATATTATTGATCACATATCTTGAGATACACACATCTCACATACTAGCAAAGTTATGCTCAAAATTCTCTAAGCCAGGCTTCTACAGTACATGAACTGTGAACTTCCAGATGTTCAAGCCGGGTTTAGAAAAGGCAGAGGAACCAGAGATCAAATTGCCAACATTTGTTGGATCATCAAAAAAGCAAGAGTTCCAGAAAAAAAAAATCTACTTCTGCTTTATTGACTATGCCAAAGCCTTTATGTGGATCACAACAAACTGTGGAAAATTCTGAAAGAGATGGGAATACCAGACCACCTGACCTGCCTCTGAGAAATCTGTATGCAGGTCAAGAAGCAACAGTTAGAACTAGACATGGAACAACAGACTGGTTCCAAACTGGAAAAGTAGTACATCAAAGCTGCATATTGTCACCCTGCTTATTTAACTTATATACAGAGTACATCATGCAAAATGTCAGTCTAGATGAAGCACAAGCTGGAATCAAGATTGCCGGGAGAAATAGCAAAGACCTTAGATATGCAAATGACATCATCCTTATGGCAGAAATGGAAGAACTCAAAATCCTCTTGATGAAAGTGAAAGAGGAGAGTGAAAAAGGTGGCTTAAAGCTCAACATTCAGAAAACTAAGATCATGGCATCTGGTCCCATCACCTCATGGCAAATAGATGGAGAAACATTGGAAATAGTGAGAGACATTATTTGGGGGGGTGGGGAGGGCTCCAAATTCACTGCAGAAGGTGACTGAAGCCATGAAATTAAAAGGCACTTGCTCCTTGGAAGAAATCTATGACCAACCTAGCCAGCATACTAAAAAGCAGAGACATTACTTTGCCAACAAAGTTCCATTTAGTATGGCTGTGAGAGTTGGACTATAAAGAAAGCTGAGTGCTGAAAAATTGATGCTTTTGAGCTGTGGTGTTGGAGAAGACTCTTGAGAGTCCCTTGGACAGCAAGGAGATCAGTCAGTGCTAAAAGAAATCACTCCTGAATATTCATTGGAAGGACTGATGCTGAAGCTGAAACTCCAATACTTTGGCCACCTGATGAGAAGAACTGACTCACTGGAAAAGACCCTGATTCTGGGAATGATTGAAGGCAGAAGGATAAGGGGATGACAGAGGATGAGATGACTGGATGACATCTCTGACTCCATGGACATGAGTTTGAGCAAGCTCTGGGAGCTGGTGATGGACAGGGAAGCCTGGCCTGCTGCAGTCCATGGAGTTGCAAAGAGTCAGACATGACTGAGTGACTAAATACAACAGCAACACCTTATTATTACAAAAGTAAATATTTTTGTCTTAATACAGAGAACATATATATTCTATCAGGTTACATCATAAGACTTATTGTTCCAGTTTAGTAGTTATTTTTTACAAGCCACTGGACTGTAGCCCACCAGGCTCCTCTGCCCACGAGATTCTCCAAGCAAGAATACTGGAGTGGGTTGCCATTTCCTTCTCCAGGGGGTCTTCCTGACCCAGTGATCTAACCCATGTCTCCTATATTGACAGGCAGATTCTTTATCACTGAGCCACCAGGGAAGTCCCAAGCCTTACCTTGGGAGACAGGTAATGCCAAATTATAGGTAACCATTATAATGACTGGAAGTACATTTGATATAGGACAGCAGCAGCATCACTCCCACTGCCATTATTGGGGTGAACTTTATGCTTGAAATATTCATAATTCATGTCTTGCCTATTTTCATATTTTATTTCCAAATTTTAAAAACTTGTTTGACAGCACATATTTTTTAAATGGTGAAATTTTGATTTATTCGTCGTCATCAAGTATTTAGTCTCTGTGGTCTTTACTCGAAACCCACTTAGAAATAAACTGTATGACTATGAGTTTCAACTCTTCATTTATTCTGATTTCAACTGTGAACTAGTCAGACTTCATGAAGTTTTGAAGTTGTTCACCTTCTCTATCTCCTCATACCTGCATACTAGCTCCTTTTCCCTCTGGTGAAGCTGGCGAAAAGATAAGGGTGCATCCGTATTTGCAGGTGTTTGTGGCAGCAACATCAATTACAGCATCAGACAAGTGCACCTTCCATAGTCCTGAGAAATTAAAGGTTCCCTGAGGAAGTGTGGACAGGGGCAAGAGGAGTGGGAGTGGTGGTGAATAGAGAATGTTTTTCTGCTTTTTGTCATTTGGTATGTGTTGAAGGCTAGTAATGACCCTTGGACAAAATCTAATGTTTGTTTTATGTTGTTGTTATTGTTGTTGTTTTTTGAATTTGAAATTTGATACAAGTCTAATCTACTTTTGACTTCCCTGGTGGCTCGGACGGTAAAGTGTCTGTCTACAATGCAGGAGACCTGGGTTCAATCCCTGGCTTGGAAAGTTCCCTGGAGAAGGAAAAGGTAACCCACTCCAGTACTCTTACCTAGAAAATCCCATGGATGGAGAAGCCTGGTGTCCATGGTGATTGCCTCAACTTTTTCTTCATCATTTCTCAGAATTACTTATAGTTTCACTGTTTCATTTTTATATGTTCAAAAAGGCATATTAATGCTAATCATTAATGCTTATTAATGCTATTATATTAATAAAAAAGCAATTCTATTTCTTTTGCATGGTACTTCATAGAGTTAAATCTTTTTCATTTGAATTATTTTTAAATTATCCAATTCTCAGAACAATTCTTTGAAATAGAGATAAATTATTATCACTATTTTTATATGGGGAAAAATTAGGCAAGACCCCATCATCAAAGGGAAGGAAGAATAACAATCTTCTTTCTCTTTTTTCTGTCTCTATTGATCGGCTGAATATTGATAAAACATCAACAAATTTACAAATAACACATGAGCATAAAGTAAGTGAACTGTTTTTGATGTTGATGCATAGACAACTCATGCAAAACCATTAAAATCAAAGATAAATTAATCACAATTCTTGAAAAGTTTATTTTTCAGAATGCTTAAACTGTGTTTCAATTACTATGAGGTCATCATTTTAATAATGTGACATTATTAGAGAAAAAGATAACATAAAGATCAATGAAGACCAATGGTTTAGCCACAAGGGCTTAATAGCTAGCTTTGTATTTCTTCTCTCTGTGACACTTTCCTAAAACAGATTTTTCAGAAGTTCTGAGAACAAAGCTTTGCCTTTATCATTACCTTGTCATTTCTTCCCTTCTGACTACCTTTGTTCATAAACTTCAAGTATTATTGAATTTGTTTATTTTGTTGTGTGGTTGAATTACTTTTAACTAGGTACTGGGGATTTCTAATCTTCTTAAGCCAAATTATTTTCCTTCTCCACCATGCACTAATGCACTCCTGATTTCTTGTTGGTAATACAACATGTCTTTAATTGACACTTTCCCTAATACAGTAGGGCTTATCTGGTTTCAGACTTCCTCAGCTTTGTTTGTTCTTTCCCCTAGGTGAGAATTATGAGGGCCATCAATGTGTGGCAGAGTGGAAAGTTAGACTAGCTTTCATCCCCTTATTTCAGATTCTTATTTTTCTCCCTGCTGAGCAAAAAGTTTCACCTTACATATATTATAGAATTCACCAGTGACATATTTGCATCTGGATTAGAGATACTTGCAGCATCAGATGTACTTCTTAGTCCATTTCAAACCCATGTTCACTTACGATTTATTTTACACATTAGCCTAAATTTTTATTTTGCACAAAAAAGTGGAGGGGAAAGATTATGACATTTAACAAATGCTTAGTTGGATTCACAAAAGAATAATTTTTAGTAAATAAATGGCTTTCTAAAATGTTTGAGCCAGAATAGCCTAATTTTTTTTCCGTATATACATATTTTTCTATATTTTCATGATCTTGGTCTTATTATATATGATATGTTGGCATTTTATCATGTATGAAGTTACACCATACTTTACTGCATTGATATACATGTGAATTTAATACAGTTATCTATCTGTATATATTATTTTAAATATTCATAAAAATTAAGGCAACAAAGCTCTACTCTGTATGAACAAATAAATATAGTTGTTTTCATCAAGGGGTCTTTTTTATAGCCAAGATAATCATGCTTTGGCTTTGGCAAAAAAAAAAAACAAGGAAGTGTTCACCTTTGAGCAAAGCAACTTCCTGGTGAATCTGTTAAAATTGTATGTTCTAATTGAACATGATAATTAAATGAGTTAACTTGCTTTGATGGATTGTTGTTTACAGTTCTTAGAACAAGTAATACAAATAAAAGGCTTTGGCTTTAGAATAGTTAATCATTGGCCTTCAGACTTGTACCTGAGTCAGTAATCACAAGCCAGGTAGGATACAGATATAGAATTCCAACTTACTAGCTCTAAATCATATCAATCCAAGTAGAATATGCATTCCATGAGGATGGGAGGCATTGTCTGCTCATCCGAGAACACATGATAATAATACCTTGCCACATGGGAGGTGATCAATGGATATTTGGTAAAGGAAGAAAGAGAGGTAACAGCTCAGAAGATACGCAACAGAGACTACTTTCCTACCCGCTGAGAGGACTTTGCCTCTTAACATTACACTAATCCTGGTTAACAGTCAAAGATACAGAGGCAGGTCTGGCATAAGAGCATTCCTTTTTCTCTCCTTTATTATTGATTCAATTTCAGACTCTTTCCACCCTTTCATACCAATGACACTCTGGCCATCCCTTCCTTGTTGTTCTTATCACAATCTCCACATTTTTCTGCAACTATTGTTTCAATTCTTCTCTACCTATGATACAGAAAGAAATGTCATGCATCATAGAAATACTATCTAGACGTCTTAAAAGAAACAGGGAACCCTAAAACAACTAACTAACCTCTCTACTGACACTGGATAATCTAACATGAAAATCAGTATCTACAGCATCATAGGCTGTGCTGAATATTTGTGCAATAAATTTATAATTATATAGTAAACATTTCCTCTTATGAAAATGTTTAAGTTAGAGTTAATACAGTTATACCATCTTTTATTGAAGTATACCTGACATATTGTATCAGTTTCAAGTACACAATATAGTGCATTGAAATATTCTTTGTCTTTTATATTCTAGAGCATACTAGCATGTATCTACTTGACCTAGGATTTTGCTATTCAGTCACTAAGTTATGTCTGACCTTTTGTGACCCCATGGACTGCAGCACACCAGACTTTCCTGTCCTTCACTATTTCTGGAATTTGCTCAAATTCATGTACATTATAATGCTGTCTAACCATCTGACCCTCTGTTGCACTCTTCTCCTTTTTCCTTCATCTTTTCCCCCAGCATCAGAGTCTTTTCCAATGCGTTGGCTCTCCACATCAGGCAGCCAGAGCACTGGAGCTTCATCTTCAGCATCAGTCATTCCAATAAATATTCAGAGTTGATTTCTTTTAGGATTGATTGGTTTGATCTCCTTGCAGTCCAAGGGACTCTCAAGAGTCTTCTCCAGCACTACAATTCAAAAGCATCAATTCTTTGGTGCCCAACCTTCTTTATGGTCTACCTCTCACATCCAAACATGACTACTAGAAAAGCTATAGCTTTGACAAGACAGATCTTGGCCTGCAAAGTAGTGTCCTTGCTTTTTATATGCTGTCTAGGTTTGCCATAGCTTTCCTTCCTATGAGCAAGTGTATTTTAATTTCAAGGCTGCAGTTACTATCTGCAGTGATTTTTATAGCCCAAGAAAATAAAGTTTATCATGGTTTCCATTGTTTCCCCATTTATTTGCCATGAAGTGATGAGACCAGATGCCATGATCTTAGTTTTTGAATACTGAGTTTTAAACCAGCTTTTTCAATCTCCTCTTTCACCCTCATCAAGAGGCTCTTTAGTTTCTTCTCACTTTCTGCCATTAGAGTGGTTTCATTTGCATATCTTAAGTAGTTGATACTTCTCCTGGCAATATGATTCAGGCTTGTGATTCATCCAGCCCTACATTTGGCATGATGTATTCTGCATAAAAATTAAATAAGCAGAGTGACAATATACAGCTCCTATTGTACTCATTTCCCAATTTTGAACCAGTCAGTTATTTCATATAAGGCTCTATTACTTCTTGACCCACATATAAATTTCTCAGGAGACAGGAGAGGTAGTCTGGTATTCTCATCTCTTTAAGTATTTTCCACAGTTTGTTGTGATCCACACAGTCAAAGGCATTCACGTAGTCAGTGAAGCAGAAGTATACATTTTTCTGGAATTCTCTTGCTTTCTCTATGATTCAGTAAATGTTGGCAATTTGATCTCTGGTTCCTCTGCCTTTTCTAAAACCCAGCTTGTACATCTGGAAGTTCTTGGTTCACATACTGCTAAAGGCTAGCTTGAAGGATTTTGAGCATAACATTACTAGAATGCAAAATGAATGCAAATGTTCAGTAGTTTGAACATTGTTTGGCATTGCCCTTCACTGGGATTGAAATGAAAACTAACCTTGTAATTGAAATTAAAATAATTCTATGGCCACTGTTGAGTTTTCCAAATTTGTTGACATATTGAATGCAGCACTTTAACAGCATCATCTTTGAGGATTTGAAATAGCTCAGATGGAATTCCATCACTTCCGCTAGCTTTGTTTACAGTTATGCTTCCTAAGACCCACTTGCCTTCAGACTCCAGGATGTCTGACTCTGGGTGAGTGACCACACCATCGTGGTTATATGGGTCATTCCATTTTTGTATAGTTCTTCTGTGTATTCTTTCCACCTCTTCTTAAGCTCTTCTGCCTTTGTTAGGTCCCTACCATTTCTTTTCTTTATTGTGCACATCTTTGCATGAAATGTTCCCTTGGTATCTCTAATTTTCTTGAAGAGATCTCTAGTCTTTACCATTCTATTGTTTTCCTCTACTTTTACATGGTTCATTGAAGAAGGCCTTCTTATCTCTCCTTGCTATTCTCTGGAATGTTGCATTCAGTTGGGTATAGCTTTCCCTTTTTTCCCTTGCTTTTCACTGCTCCTTTTTCCTCAACTATTTGTAAAGCCTCCTCGGCCAACCACTTTGCTTTCTTTCATTTATTTTTCTTTGGGATGGTTTTGTTCACTTCCTCCTGTACAATGTTATGAACCTTTGTCCATAGTTCTTCAGGCACTCTATCTACCAGATCTAATCCCTGAATCTATTCATCCCCTCCACTGTGTAATCAAAATGAATTAACTTTAGGTCATACCTGAATGGTCTAGTGGTTTCCCCCACTTTCTTCAATTTAAGTCTGAATTTTGCAATAAAGAGAGCTCATGATCTGAGCCACAGTCATCTCCAGGTCTTGTTTTTTTTTGCTGACTATACACAGCTTCTCCATCCTAAGCTGCAAAGAATATAATCAGTCTGATTTCAGTATTGATGATTTGGTGATGTCGTTGTTGCTTATGTTGCTGGAAAAGACTGCTTGCTGTTACCATTGTGTTCTCTTGACAAGACTCTGCTAGCCGCTGCCTCGCTTCATTTAGTACTCCACAGCCAAAGCTGCCTGTCACTCCAGTTATCTCTTGACTTCCTACATAGAGCATTCCAATCCTCTATGGTGAAAAGGGCATCTTTTTTGGTGTTAGTTCTAGAAGGTCATGTAAGTCTCCATAGAACTGGTCGGTTACAGCATCTTCAGCATCAGTTCCTGGGTCAGTGTTGTTGGGTCATGTCTGACTCTTTGTGACCCCATGGACTGCAGCACTCCAGTTTTCTCTGTCCATCACTATCTCCCCAAGTTTGCACAAACTCATGTCCACTGAGTCAGTGATTCCATCCAACCATCTCATCCTCTGTCACTCCCTTCTCTTGTCCTCAATTTTTCCCAGAATCAGGGTCTTTTCCAGTGAGTTAGCTCTTCACATCAGGTGGCCAAAATATCGGAGCTTCAGCTTTAGCATCACTCCTTCCAATGAATAGTCAGGTTTTTATTTCATTTAGGATTGACTGATTTGATCTCCTTGTTGTCCAAGGGACTCTCAGGAGTCTTCTCCAGCACTACAGTTTGAAAGCATCAATTCTTCGGCACTCAGCCTTCATTATGGCCCAACTCCCACATTCATACATGACTACTGGAAAAACCATAACTTTGACTATACGTACCTTTGTTGACAAAGTGATGGCTCTGCTCTTTAGAACACTATCTAGGTCTGACATAGCTATTCTTCCAAGGAGCAAGCTGTGTGTGTGTGTGTGTGTGTGGCTGCAATCACCATCAGCATTGATTTTGAAGTTCAAGAAAATGAAATTTGACACTGTTTCCACATTTTCCCCATCTGTTTGTCATGAAGTGATATGACTGTGAGGTGATACGTTGGGGTATAAACTTGGATTACTGTTATGTTCAATGGTTTGCCTTGGAAATGAACTGAGATCATTCTGTTATCTTTGAGATTGCACCCAAGTATTTCATTTTGGACTCTTGTTGACTATGAAGGCTACTCCATTTCTTCTGACAGATTCTTTCCCATAGTAGTAAATATAACAGTCATCTTAATTAACTTGCCCATTCCCATCCATTTTAATTCACTCATTCCTAAGATGTTGATGTTCACTCTTGCCTTCTCCTGCCTGATCACGTCCAATTTACCTTGATTCATGGACCTAACATTCCAGGTTCCTATGCATTATTGTTCTTTACAGCATCTGACTTTACTGTCACCACCAGACACATCCATAGCTGGGTTTTGCTTCTACTTTTACTCAGCTTCATTCTTTCTGGAGCTCTTAGTAATCGCCCTCCACTCTTCCCCAGTAACATATTGGACACCTTCCAAACTGGGGGTTCATCTTGTCTTTTCATATTGTTCATGGGTTTCTCACCACAGTAATACTAGATTGGTTTGGCATTCTTTCCTCCAGTACTAGAGTACTATTAGATTAATAACAATAGAGATTTTTTTAAGGGAATAAAGAATATATTCCTGTATTGACTTCAAAAATGTTTGACTGCTTCATCAGGAAACTAATCCTCATAATTTTAATTCCCTCTAAAATTTTGTGTCATGGATTCTTCAGAAAAATTACTATATGAAGCATTAAGAGAGTTCATGCTATCTAGATCAAATTGATTCATATCAAGATTAAAAAGACAAGAAAAGGAAAATATAAGCTGAATATTTTCTAGAATAACTTTCCTGAGCCTCGCAATGGTGCCTACCACTGGATGAATCCATGACACCAATGAAAAGAGCATTGTTTCTAAAGACAGTTTCAGAAGAAGCATTCCATCACTTTTTCCTCAATAGCAATGTCTTCAGAATAAATATTTTCATAATATACCAAAATATTAATAGAACAAGATCTGTGTAATGAAATGCTCCAATGTATTTTTTAAAATAACAATCATCTTAGTAATTCTTCAAGCTCATTAATCACTACTGCATTTCCAAGAATGGTTGGCATTCAATATTCTTTATTCAACTCAAGAATAGTTCTTAGTTGTGTGTTGTTTATGTCAGTCCTGAGAATCATCTCCATTTATTGAAAATATACTTTTTTATTTGTTAAGAAGAGATGGAAAAGCATGACTTCAGTTGAATCTTTGGTGTTAATACATCAACAGGAATTTAGAGACATTTTGGTATCCAGTTAAGTAGCAAGTAAGTCATTTTGTAACTAAAGAATTAGGAAAACAAAGCCAAATAAATTAGGTTATGTGCATATGCATGTGTAAGGAGGGGGCAGGTATACAATTAAGTCAACATGGATAAAATTTCAGCACTTAGATAGAATGGGACAAGGATATTGAAATGTGTAGAATAATCTATATCTTATCCTAAAGAAACTTGCATTATTTTTTTAATCAAATTATAAAAGTTAAATTGTGGTGAAATATTTCTCACAAGAAAGCAATGATTATAATGTGTTCATGATATTTATTCTCTGACTCTCTGGGCAGTATCTTTTTTACTTTACCCTTTAGAGAACCACAGAATTAATTTGAAAATGCATGAAAAATAAACTGTTATTTATTTAGAACTTTTTCCAATGTCCTTAGGAAGAACTAGTTGGAGAAATACATTCTTAACCAATATGTGTACTTCCACCAGCTGATGCGAAGAACTGACTCATTAGAAAGACCCTGATGCTTGAAAAAAATTGAAGGCAGGAAGAGAGGGGACGACAAAGGATGAAATGGTTGGATGGCATCACTGAATGAATAGACTTGAGTTTAAGCAAGCTCCAGGAGATGATGAAGGACAGGCTGCAGTCCATGGGGTCACAGAGAGTCAGACACGACTGAGCAACTAAACAACAACAACTTGAATTTTACACAATATTTAATCTTAGAAATCTCTGCTCATAAGGAGAAAGATAATAAATAAACACAGATGGAGTTTAGAAACATCAGAGCACGGCTGAGGACCTACGGAATGCCCCCTGAAGTGGGAGATAGGGCTGAGGGCACCCTGGCACTGGCTGCTAACTGGCTCAGCAGCTGAGTTTGGTGGATGTGTTATAATAGCAAAAATTCCTCTGAAACCAAATGAAACCAGGTCACAGCATGTGATTGTGGACTATCCTGTCTGCAAGGTTTACTAAGAAAAAAAAAAGAACAACTTTAATTGTTTTCTGTTGTTCAGTTCAGTCGCTTCTGACTCTTTGCCACCCCATGGACTGCAGCACACCAGGCCTCCCTGTCCATACCAACTCTTGGAGTTTACTCAAACTCATGTCCATCAAGTCAGCGATGCCATCCAACCATCTCATCCTCTGATGTCCCCTTCTCCTACCACCTTCAATCTTTCCCAACATCAGGGTCTATTCCAGTGAGTCAGTTCTTCACATCAAGTGGCCAAAGTATTGGAGTTTCAGCTTCAGCATCAGTCCTCCCAATGAATATTCAGGACTGATTTTCTTTAGCACTGACTGATTTTCTTCTTGCAGTCCAAAGGACTCTCAAACATCTTCTCCAACATCACAGTTCACAATTGATGAAAAGCACCAATTCTTCAGCACTCAGCCTTCTTTATAGTCCAACTTTTACATCCATACATGACTACTGGAAAAACTATACCTTTGACTAGATGGAACTTTGTTGGCAAAGTAATGTTTCTGCTTTTAGTATGCTGTCTAGGTTGGTCATAGCTTTTCTTCCAGGGAGCAAGCATCGTTTAATTTCATGGCTGCAGTCATCACCTGCAGTGACTTTGGAGCCCCCAAAAATAAAGTCTCTCACGGTTTCCATTGTTTCCCCATCTGTTTGCCATGAAGTGATGGGACCAGATGCCATGATCTTAGTTTTCTGAATGCTGAGTTTGAAGCCAGCTTTTTTACTCTCCTCTTTCATCAAGCAGTTCTTTAATTCTTCTTCCATTTCTGTTGTAAGGGTTGTGTCATCTGCATATCTGAGACAATTGAAATTTCTCCCAGCAATCTGATTCCAGCTTGTGCTTCATCCAGCCCAGCATTTTGCATGATGTACTCTGCATATAGTTAAATAAGCAGGGTGACAATATACAGCCTTGATGTACTCCTTTCCAAATTTGGAACCAGTCTGTTGTTCCATGTCCAGTTGTTTCTTGACCTGCATACAGGTTTCTTAGGAGGCAGGTCAGGTGGTCTTGTATTCCCATCTCTTGAAGAGTTTTCTAGTTTGCTGTGATCCACACAGTCAAAGGCTTTGGCATAGTCAATAAAGCAATAGATGTTTTTCTGGAACTCTCTTGTTTTTCAATGATCCAACGGATGCTGGCAATTTGATCTCTGGTTCCTCTGCCTTTTATAAGGAAGTTCACAGTTCACTTACTGTTGAAGTCTGGCTTGGAGAATTTTGAGCGTTACTTTACTAGTGTGTGAGATGAGTCCAACTGTGTGGTAGTTTAAACATTCTTTGGCATTGCCTTCCTTGAGGATTGAAATGAAAACTGACTTTTTCCTATCCTGTGGCCACTGCTGAGTTTCCCAAATTTGCTGGCATCTTGAGTGCAGCACTTTCACAGCATCATCTTTTAGGATTTGAAATAGCTCAACTGAAATTCCATAACCTCTACTAGCTTTATTTGTTGTGATGCTTCCTAAGGCCCACTTGACTTCACATTCCAGAATATCTGGCTCTAGGTGAGTGACCACAGCATCATGGTTATCTGGGTCATGAAGACCTTTTTTTTTGTATAATTTTTCTGTGTGTTCTTGCTATGACTTCATAATGCCTTCTGCTTCTGTTAGGTCCATACCATTTCTGTCCTTTATTGAGCTCATCTTTGCATGAAATGTTCCCTTGTTATCTCTAATTTTCTTGACTAGATCTCTAGTGTTTCCCATTCTATTGTATTCCCATTCTGGGAAGAGAACCAGAAGGCACTCACGTGCAGACCATCCACGAGTTCCCGGCCACTGGACAGCAGACTCTGGTGGCCCCACAACAGGACATGTCTGTTTGAGCAAAGAAGATGCTGGGAGCTGCATGGGTAACGAAGAACAGAAGGGGTTTGCCAGGGGCCAGTGGGGAGTGAGCAGAGTCTACATGGAGCTACAACCCCAGTGCCTTTCCCTACCCCTCACCTCTCCCACCACTGCTACACACCATTTGCTGAAAGACATTGCAGCCACAATACTTGATACACAAATGCTGCCTTCTCTGGCCACCTGTCCAGAGAAGCAATGATCAGTGAGGGATCACCTGAGGGTGGCTCAGGCTACTAAGATTGTTTTATGTTTGAAATCCACACCCTGCATGGAACCAACCCCTGCCCATGGCTCTGATCATGGGACTGGTGAACAACAAGTCTTGGACTGGATGAAAAGACGTGTGCTCATCTTCTCCTGTGAGACCTCCAAAATTACAACTGGCTGCTGTACAACCATGGATAGGAGAATGTTGGATCCTACAAAAAGAAGATACCTCAAATCCAAGGGCAAAGGAGAAACACCAGCAAGATGGTCAGTCAGTCAGTCACTCAGCCGTGTCCAACTCTTTGCAGCCCCATGAATCGCAGCAGGCCAGGCTTCCCTGCCCATCACCAACTCCCGGAGTTCACTCAGACTCACATCCATTGAGTCAGTGATGCCATCCAGCCATCTCATCCTCTGTCGTCCCCTTCTCCTCCTGCCCCCAATCCCTCCCAGTAGCAGAGTCTTTTCCAATGAGTCAACTCTTCGCATGAGGTGGCCAAAGTACTGGAGTTTCAGCTTTAGCATCATTCCTTCCAAAGAAATCCCAGGGCTGATCTCTTTCAGAATGGACTGGTTGGATCTCCTTGCAGTCCAAGGGACTCTCAGGAATCTTCTACAACACCACAGTTCAAAGCATCAATTCTTCAGTGCTCAGCCTTCTTCACAGTCCAACTCTCACATCCATATATGACTACTGGAAAAACCATAGCCTTGACTAGATGGACCTTTGTAGGCAAAGTAATGTCTCTGCTTTTCAATATGCTATCTAGGTTGATTATAACTTTCCTTCCAAGGAGTAAGCGTCTTTTAATTTCATGGCTGCAGTCACCATCTGCAGTGATTTTGGAGCCCCAAAAAATAAAGTCTGCCACTTTTTCCACTGTTTCCCATCTATTTCCCATGAAGTGATGGGACCAGATGCCATGATCTTTGTTTTCTGAATGTTGAGCTTTAAGCCAACTTTTTCACTCTCCACTTTCATCAAGAGGCTTTTTAGTTCCTCTTCCCTTTCTGCAAGATGGTAGGAGGGGAGAAATCAGCTTTGGAATCAAACCTCATAATTGTCAGAGATGCTCAGAGGGCTCAAAAAGACCTTGTGCGCAACAGTAGACCCCACAGAGACTGAGCCAGACCTGCCTTTGAGTGTTTGAGTGTATCCTTCAGAGGTATGGGTCAACAGTGGCCTGCTGCAAGGGCAGGGGCACTGACTTTTTGAAGGAGTTCACCATTACCTTCATTACCTCCGCCATAGTTTGACCTCAGGTCAAACAACAGGGAGGCAGCAAAGCCCCACCCATTATCACAAAATTGGATTAAAGGTTTATTGACCATGGTCCTGTCCATCAGAACAAGACCCAGTTTCCCCCTCAGTCCATCTCTCCCATCAGGAAGCTTCCATAAGCCTCTTATCCTCATCCATCAGAGGGCAGACATAATGAAAACCACAGTCACAGACAACTAGCCAGTCTGATCACATGAACCACAGCCTTGTCTCAATGAAACTCAGTGAAACTAAGCCATGCCTTGTGGGGCCACCCAAGACAGGCAGGTCATGGTGGAGAGTTCTGACAAAATGTGGTCCCCTGGAGAAGGGAATGGCAAACCACTTCAGTATTCTTGCCTTGAGAACCCCATGAACAGTCTGAAAAAGCAAAAAGATAGGACACTGAAAGATGAACTCCACAGATTGGTAGGTGCCCAATATGGTACTGGAGAACAGTGGAGAAATAACTCCAGAAAGAATGAAGGGCTGAAGCCAAAGCAAAAACAATACCCAGTTGTGTATGTGACTGGTGATGGAAGTTAAGTCCAATGCTGTAAAGAGCACTATTGCATAGGAACCTGAAATGTTAGGTCCATGAATTAAGGTAAATTGGAAGTGGTCAAATAGGAGATGGCAAGAGTGAATGTTGACATTTTAGGAATCAGCGAACTCAAATTGACTGGAATGGGTGAATTTAACACAGATGACCATTATATCTACTACTGTGGGCAAGAATCCCTTAGAAGAAATGGAGTCTCAGCCTTCATAGGCAACAAAAGAGTCAAAAATGCAGTACTTGGATACAGTCTCTAAAACAATAGAATGACCTGTTTATTTCCAAGGCAAACAATTCAATATGACAGTAATCCAAGTCTATGCCCCAACCAGTAATGTTGAAGAAGCTGAAGTTGAATGGTTCTATGAAGACCTTCTAGAATGAACACCCCAAAGAGATGTCCTTACCATTATAGGGAACTGAAATGCAAAAATAGGAAGTCAAGAGATGCCTGGAGTAACAGGTAAACTTGGCCTTGGAGTACAAAATGAAGCAGGGCAAAGCTAACAGACTTCTGCCAAGAGAACACACTGGTCATAGCAAATACCCTCTTCCAACAACACAAGAGAAGACTCTACACACGGACATCACCAGATGGTCAACACCGAAATCAGATTGATATACTCTTTTCAGCAGAAAATGGAGAAGCTCCATACAGTCAGCAAAAACAAGACAAGGAGCTGACTGTGGCTCACATCATGAACTCCTTATTACCAAATATAGACTTAAATTGAAAAAATTGGGAAAACCACTACACCATTCAAGTATGACCTAAATAAAATCCCTTATGATTATACAGTGGAAGTAAGAAATAGACTTAAGGGGCTAGATCTGATAGATAGAGTGCCTGATGAACTATGGATTGAGGTTCCTGACATTGTACAGGAGACAGGGATCAAGACCATCCCCATGCAAAAGAAATGCAAAAAAGCAAAATGGCTGTCTGGGGAGGCCTTACAAATAGTTGTGAAAAGAAGAGAAGTGAAAAGCAAAGGAGAAAAGGAAAGATATAAGCATCTGAATGCAGAGTTCCAAAGAATAGCAAGAAGAGATAAGAAAGCCTTCCTCAGCGATCAATGCAAACAAATAGAGGAAAACAACAGAATGGGAAAGACTAGAGATCTCTTCAAGAAAATTAGAGATACCAAGGGAACATTTCATGCAAAGATGGGCTCGATAAAGGACAGAAATGGTATGGACCTAACAGAAGCAGAAGATATTAAGAAGAGGTGGCAAGAATACACAGAAGAACTGTACAAAAAAGATCTTCATGACCCAGATAATCACGATGGTGTGATCACTGACCTGGAGCCAGACATCCTGGAATGTGAAGTCGAGTGGGCCTTAGAAAGCATCACTACGAACAAAGCTAGTGGAGGTGATGGAATTCCAGTTGAGCTATTTCAAATCCTGAAAGATGATGCTGTGAAAGTGCTGCACTCAATATGCCAGCACATTTGGAAAACTCAACAGTGGCCACAGGACTGGAAAAGGTCCGTTTTTCATTCCAATCCCAAAGAAAGGAGTCTTGAGTAGAGACATTGATATAGTTATGCTCATTTTCACTGCTGATCGCCAGCCTTGGAGAGTCTGTTTTCAGAACTTTAGATCCCAATTGGTGAGATTCAGCCAATGACTATGTGTAAAAACAAGTTCAGTGAAAATAGCGAAACTGCATATTAATTGCTGGTGAACTGATAGAGTTGCTTTTTGTACTTGATGGAAAGTTTAGTCGTATATCTTAAATTCCTTCTCAACCTTCCAGGACTCAGAAAGTTTCTCCCAGAGAGTGCTTATCCTAGGGGAAAAAAAAAAAAAAGTGAACTATAGCTCTAAATGCCCAGTCCCTGTTACATCTTTGCTATTACTTTAAGACTTCAGGAAGAACATTTATTTTCAAATTTTCTTTTCCAGGAATTTTAATACTCATAAAAGAACTTTTTTTTTTTTAATTGAAGAGTGGTCCACTGGCTTAGGAAATTAATTCAAAGACCTCCAAGCATACAGTATTACCAGTGAAAACATATGAGCTTTAATTTCAAGCATCTACTGAATACTCAACTGACCAGCAAGTAAGAAGAAATAGTTTATGTGGGAATTCACTACATAACTGAGGTCTTCTTGATGTTAATGTCCTGAAATATACTTAAAGGGTAAGGAATATAAGCAAACTATTAACCAGTTTAGCCAAAACAGTCTATCTTTAGTGCAATCAATCTGTGTTAAGAAAGCAGCAGCTTGCAAGGCATGGAAGGCAGGAAACTCACTGTACTCTGTGAGGGTCAGACAACTTGCTTCTGTGGGAACCACCATATTTTATGAGTGACATGCATGCATATATGTGAGTTATCAGAAGTGTTCTACATGTCATACATTATGGATAAATAATTAATCTAATAATGTTTAGTCCAAAAAAAAATGTCTTAGAGGATACATGACAACATTTCTCAAGTATGTGAAGATTTGTAACTTGAACGTAAGATAAGACACTGTGAAAGTAAATTTGTAGAGCAAAGCAAGTGAGTAAATATTACAGTGAGGATGGTTTTGCTTAATATAAGAAACAGCAATTAGACCTGTCCAACTAGGGATATATCTCAGGAGGAAATGAACCTTTTCATTTTTCTTTCTACTTAAAATTTTTGTTAATAAGAACAAAGACTCTCACCATATCACCATTTCATCAACTCTGCATATTTTAGCAAAGAGTTTAAGAGGGTCATTTTTGGTGCAATAAGGAACAGACTCATAAAGTTCTTTTTAAAAATTAAGTTATTTGTAAGTAGAACCATATCATTATTTCTCTATGATTGAAAATATTGAAAATGGATATTAATTGCTACTGAACTGATAGAGGATCTTTTGGTACTTGATGGAATGCTGAGTTATGTGTTCTTAGGAACCCTAATGAAATGCAAAGATTCTTATATCCTTAATAAAGTTCACTAAAGTAGATTCAAGAGAGCTGGGCTTTACTATTGCATTTTCTTCATTTTCTCATGGAAATTACTTAGCATCTCTGGTTTTCAGGCTTCCCAAATGAGACGATCACACCACATGATAGTTATGGTTTCTTTTAATTTCCTCCCACCCCCAGGTTGACTGAGATATTATTTACATATAACTAAGGTGTGAAATATGTTGTTGCTGTTCAGTTACTCAGTCATGTCCAACTCTTTGCAACCTCATGGACTACAGCACACCAGACTTCCCTGTCCTTCACTATCTCCTAGAGTTTGCTCAAACTCATGTCCATTGAATCAGTAATGCCATCCAACCATCTCATCCTCTGTCATCCCCTTCTCCTCCTGCCTTCAATCTTTCCCAGCATCAATGTATCTTCCAATGAGACAGCTCTGTGCATCAGGTGGCCAAAGTACTGAAGCTTCAGCTGCAGCATCACTCCTTCCAATGAATATTCAGGGTTTATTTCCTTTAGGAGTGACTGGTTTGAACTCCTTGTTGTCCAAGGGAATCTCAAGAATCTTATACAACTGACAGTTTGAAAGCATCAATTCTTCGGTGCTCAGCCTTCTAAGGTCCAACTCTCACATCTGTACATGACTACTGAAAAAACCGTAGTTTTGACTATATGGGCCTTTTTCAGCAAAGTGATTGCTAATACACTGTCTAAGTTTGTCATAGCTTTCCTTCCAAGGAGCAAGTGTTAATTTCACGGCTGCAGTCACCATCCACAGTGATTTTGGAGCCCAAGAAAATGAAATCTGTCACTGTTTCCATTTTTTCCCCAACTGTTTTGCCATGAAGTGATGGGACTGGATGCCATGATCTTAGCTTTTTGAATGTCAGCAGTGCAATATGATAAATAAATACATGTATATATTGCAAAATGATTGACAATAAAGTTAATTAACACTCCCATCTCCTCACATAATTATATTTTTATGTGTGTCATGATAGCATTGAAAATTTACTCTCTTAACAACTTTCAAGTATATAATACAATATTGTTAATTATAGTCATTATGCTATGCACTGGGGCTTCCCAGTTGGCACTAGTGGTAAAGAACCTGCCTGCCAATGTGGCAGATATGAGACACGGTTCAACCTCTGGGTCAGGAACATCCCCTGGAGAAGGAAATGGCAACCCACTCCAGTATTCTTGCCTGGAAAATCCAATGGACAGAGGAGCCTGGCAGGTTACAGTCCATGGGGTTGCAAGGAGTCAGACATGACTAAAATGACTTAGCACATATGCTATACGTTAGCTCCTCAGATCTTTTTTATCTTACTGCTGGTTGTTTATATGCCTTGAACAACTTCTCTCCATTTCCCCCACCTTTCAGCCCCTGGTAACCACCATTCTACTATTTCTATGAGTTCACTGTTTTGTTTTTTTTTTTTTTTTATTGCTGTATTATTATTATATTAGATTATTAGAAAATATATACGCCACATCCTCTTTATCCGTTCATCCACTGACTTTGCTACTATGAATAACATTGCAATGAACACTGGAGTACAAACATCTCTTTGATATAGTAATTTTATTTACTTCAGTTATAGACATAAAAGTAGGATTACTAGATCACGTGATAGTTCTCTTTTCAGTTTTTAAAACCCTCTGTATGCTGTTTTCTCTAATGGCTGCACCAACTTACATCCCTACCAATGATGCGCAAGGATTCCCTTTTTTCCACAGCCTCATCAACACTTGCCATTTCTAGTTTTGTTTTGTTTTTGATAATGGTCATTATATTGCAAGGTGCTATCCTATTATGGTGTTGACTTGAATTTCCTAGTGATTAGCGATATTGAAGATTTTTCATGTACCCATTGATCATTTGTATTAATGTATCTTCTTTGGAAAAAATGTTTAGCAAGTTCTTTTGCTCATTTCTTAAAGTAGATGGTTTATTTCCTTTTTTTTTTTATTTAATTTTATTTTTAAACTTTACAATATTGTATTAGTTTTGCCCAATATCGAAATGAATCCGCCACAGGTATACATGTGTTCCCCATCCTGAACCCTCCTCCCTCCCCATACCATCCCTCTGGGCCGTCCCAGTGCACCAGCCCCAGGCATCCAGTATCGTGCATCGAACCTGGACTGGCAATTCGTTTCATACATGATATTATACATGTTTCAATGCCATTCTCCCAAATCTTCCCACCCTCTCCCTTTCCAACAGAGTCCATAAGACTGTTCTATACATCAGTGTCTCTTTTGCTGTCTCGTACACAGGGTTATTGTTACGATCTTGCTAAATTCCATGTATATGCGTTAGTATACTGTATTGGTGTTTTTCTTTCTGGCTTACTTCACTCTGTACAATAGGCTCCAGTTTCATCCACGTCATTAGAACTGATTCAAATGTATTCTTTTTAATGGCTGAGTAATACTCCATTGTGTATATGTACCACCGCTTTCTTATCCATTCATCTGCTGATGGACATCTAGGTTGCTTCCATGTCCTGGCTATTATAAACAGTGCTGTGATGAACATTGGGGTACACGTGTCTCTTTCCCTTCTGGTTTCTTCAGTGTGTATGCCCAGCAGTGGGATTGCTGGATCATAAGGCAGTTCTATTTCCAGTTTTTTAAGGAATCTCCACACTGTTCTCCATAGTGGCTGTACTAGTTTGCATTCCCACCAACAGTGTAAGAGGGTTCCCTTTTCTCCACACCCTCTCCAGCATTTATTGCTTATAGACTTTTGGATCGCTGCCATTCTGACTGGCGTGAAATGGTACCTCATAGTGATTTTGATTTGCATTTTCTGATAATGAGTGATGTTGAGCATCTTATCATATGTTTGTTAGCCATCTGTATGTCTTCTTTGGAGAAATGTCTATTTAGTTCTTTGGCCCATTTTTTGATTGGGTCATTTATTTTTCTGGAGTTGAGGTGCAGGAGTTGCTTGTATATTTTTGAGATTAGTTGTTTGTCAGTTGCTTCATTTGCTATTATTTTCTCCCATTCTGAAGGCTGCCTTTTCACCTTGCTAATAGTTTCCTTTGTTGTGCAGAAGCTTTTAGGTTTAATTAGGTCCCATTTGTTTATTTTATTTTTTTTTTTTTCTTTTTTTTTTTTTTATTCTTCCAATTTTATTTTATTTTTTAAACTTTACATAATTGTATTAGTTTTGCCAAATATCAAAATGAATCCGCCACAGGTATACATGTGTTCCCCATCCCGAACCCCCTCCCTCCTCCTCCCCACACCATCCCTCCGGGCCGTCCCAGTGCACCAGCCCCATTCCAGCATCATGCATCGAACCTGGACTGGCAACTCGCTTCCCACATGATACTTTACATGTTTCACTGCCATTCTCCCAAATCTTCCCACCTCTCCCTCTCCCACAGAGTCCATAAGACTGTTCTATACATCAGTGTCTCTTTTGCTGTCTCACACCGGGTTATTGTTACCATCTTTCTAAATTCCATATATGTGCGTTAGTATACTGTATTTATGTTTTTTCCTTCTGGCTTACTTCACTCTGTATAATAGGCTCCAGTTTCATCCACCTCATTAGAACTGATTCAAATGTATTCTTTTTAATGGCTGAGTAATACTCCATTGTGTATATGTACCACAGCTTTCTTATCCATTCATCTGCTGATGGACATCTAGGTTGCTTCCATGTCTTGGCTATTATAAACAGTGCTGCGATGAACATTGGGGTACACGTGTCTGTTTCCCTTCTGGTTTCCTCAGTGTGTATGCCCAGCAGTGGGTTGCTGGATCATAAGGCAGTTCTATTTCCAGTTTTTAAGGAATCTCCACACTGTTCTCCATAGTGGCTGTACTAGTTTGCATTCCCACCAACAGTGTAAGAGGGTTCCCTTTTCTCCACACCCTCTCCAGCATTTATTATTTGTAGACTTTTGGATCGCTGCCATTCTGACTGGTGTGAAATGGTACCTCATAGTGGTTTTGATTTGCATTTCTCTGATAATGAGTGATGTTGAGCATCTTTTCATGTGTTTGTTACCCATCTGTATGTCTTTTTGGAGAAATGTCTATTTAGTTCTTTGGCCCATTTTTTGATTGGGTCATTTATTTTTCTGGGAGTTGAGCTGTAGGAGTTGCTTGTATATTTTTGAGACTAGTTGTTTGTCAGTTGCTTCATTTGCTATTATTTTCTCCCATTCTGAAGGCTGTCTTTTCACCTTGCTAATAGTTTCCTTTGATGTGCAGAAGCTTTTAAGGTTAATTAGGTCCCATTTGTTTATTTTTGCTTTTATTTCAATATTCTGGGAGGTGGGTCATAGAGGATCCTGCTGTGATGTATGTCGGAGAGTGTTTTGCCTATGTTCTCCTCTAGGAGTTTATAGTTTCTGGTCTTATGTTTAGATCTTTAATCCATTTTGAGTTTATTTTTGTGTATGGTGTTAGAAAGTGGTCCATTTGTTTATTTTTGCTTTTATTTCCAATATTCTGGGAGATGGGTCATAGAGGATCCTGCTGTGATTTATATAGTTTCTGGTCTTACGTTGAGATCTTTAATCCATTTTATTTTTGTGTATGGTGTTAGAAAGTGTTCTACTTTCATTCGTTTACAAGTGGTTGACCAGATTTCCCAGCACCACTTGTTAAAGAGATTGTCTTTAATCCATTGTATATTCTTGCCTCCTTTGTCAAAGATAAGGTGTCCATATGTGCGTGGATTTATCTCTGGGCTTTATATTTTGTTCCATTGATCTATATTTCTGTCTTTGTGCCAGTACCATACCTTTTTGATAACTGTGGCTTTGTAGTAGAGCCTGAAGTCAGGTAGGTTGATTCCTCCAGTTCCATTCTTCTTTCTCAAGATAGCTTTGGCTATTCAAAGTTTTTTGTATTTCCATACAAATTGTGAAATTATTTGTTCTAGCTCTGTGAAGAATACTGTTGGTAGCTTGATAGGGATTGCATTGAATGTATAAATTGCTTTGGGTAGTATACTCATTTTCAGTATATTGATTCTTCCAATCCATGAACATGGTATATTTCTCCATCTATTAGTGTCCTCTTTGATTTCTTTCACCAATGTTTTATAGTTTTCTATATATAGGTCTTTAGTTTCTTTAGGCATTTGTTTTCTTTTAAAAAATGATTCTATGTCCAAAAATGATGGACACAGTAAGTCAACAGAGGAAAGACTGCTTAATGAATGGAATAGGTTATGATATAATAACTTAATATGCTCAAAACAGCATGTTCACTGGATTTCTTAGGTGAGGTGGCTTAAAATGGGATTTGAAGAATAACTAGAGTTTAAATATGAAGGCAGTTCTATACTAAAAGGAGAGTAAAGACAAAGGTAGATCATTATTGGCAGTGAGTAAATTTGGAAATAGTGAAAAATATATATAACCTCCAATGGGGTACTCTGGTCAAATGGATGTTATGATGAAGCTACTCCTACTCTGCATGATAAAAGTCAGACAATTTGAATCAGTGGGTCAGTTCTCAGAAACAAGAAAGTTAATTTACCATTTATTTAAATGACAGTAGTTCGATACCTGCTATATGCAGGAGACAGGAAGAATAAAAGAAAAGCAGGCCCCAGCAAGGGCCACAGATGAAATTTATAATTACTGATAAACTGGATGCTATAAGGCATGAGACTCTTGGAACAAATCCAGAGGGAACAGTTCATAGTCTTGAAAACAAGATATGATCCAGGGGTCAGAAAACCGACCCCAGACTGTTTCTCAACTGGCGTCTCAAAGTCACACGTTTTACGTACCTGGTGGAAAATCTATAGATAAGAATATTAGTCTTAGTTATGATTTGTTATTGATCACTGTTTCTTAGTTACTCAGTGGTTAACGATCACTTTGTTCTTTGGCCCTCAAGGCCACATGAGTTATAGCTTAACTCCCTGCATATTTTTTCTTTCATGGCTGAAAGTATAACAAAGCTGGCTTGGATTCAGTTTCGGCACCTTCACCTTGGAGCCCTTGGGTGTTGGTCCCCTGATCCTCGCTTTTCTCTGAATTCTTGTGTCTTGTTTCTCTTTCTTCCGCCCTATGGCGCTTTCAGAAATCCTGCCTGTCAAGCCGCTCTTGACACTATATGTGACATTTTGTGTAGCTTCAAGTATCATCTTCAACAATAAATCTTGTTATGGCTTTAAGAGTTGGGAAAGCAGTTAACTATACAAGTAACTATGTTGTACCTAGTAGACAGAAAGTATATTGGAAAGTCTTCATTTCTCCAGTACCTAATTTTTCCTTTATTCATATACTCATTTATTTCTTCTTTGCCAAAGAAAAAAAATAATCACTGAAAAAAGCTATATTGCTGAAAATTATGCTGAATGCACAACTCACCAAAATTAGGCAGTTTGAAGATAAGGCTGTTTCTAAGTCATCTCTAGTTTTCTGTTGATTTGTGCCTTTCTCCTTTTTACACAGCAAAAGTTAGGATGAGTTTTGCCATAAGTCAGGTTAACTAATCTGATGATTAGCTCCATGTGATTGGTAAAAAGTATTGTATCCATAAAACACACCTATTTTCACACCGTATCAGCCTGTAAACACAATGATGCCATTACTATATCAATGTGAGTTTAAAACAGCTTTTTAAGATTTTTATCATTTAGTGCTGAGATATAAATTTTCAAACCAGTCGGACTTTTACTGAAATTGCTTGGGAATCCTGAGTAAATCGTTTCACTAAAATGCTGAGAACCAGTTGAGGAGGCATCGAGTTTATTGCATGGAGATATGAAGCTGACACTCTTTTTTCCTCCCTCTTGTAATATTATTTGTTTGAGAGAATGTAAAGTCTTCCCATTATCCTTGAATTTGACCTGGAATCAGACAGATGAGAGCTTAATTACTAGCTGATGTTTGATAGTCAACGATTTTTCCAAGCTCTCAACCTCAGTTTTTACATCTGTCAAATGAGGTTAATAAGAACAGCTGTTAACAGCTTTAAATGGGGAGGGGGTGGTAAGAAAACATATACTGGGCAATCTTTCTCATCCTGACATTTTCTATATTGATGTTATAGAACCTGACTATTCCCTATCACACAGCCCCGCACTGAGAATTGAAATCCATCACCTTACTAAGTGTGATGAAATCCAACACCTTACTTACTGGAGTATCACATACTCCAGAACTGCTGATATGAAGGGAGTGGTGACAATTGCCACTGCTTGGAAGGTGACTAGGGATGATTAAATATCAATGTCTCTAGTTCTAGACAGGTCACTGGCCAGATTGAAATGACATAACACACTGTACAGACAAGACAGGTGAATGTAGAGTGAATTCAAAAGTATCAGTTTTTTGGTGCTCAGCCTTCTTAATGTTCTATCTCTCAGTTCCATATGTGACTACTGGAAAAACCACAGCTTTGACTATGCAGATCTTTGACAGCAAAGTGATGTCTTTGCTTTTTAATACACTGTCTAGGTTGGTCGTAGCTTTTCTTCCAAGGAGCAAGCGTCTTTTAACTTCATGGCTGCAGTCACCATCCTCAGTGACTTTGGAGCTCCCCAAAATAAAATCTGTCACTGCTCCCACTTTTTCCCCTTCTATTTGCCATGAAGTGTTGGGACCAGATGCCACAATCATGTTCTGAAGGTTGAGTTTTAAGCCAGCTTTTTCACTCTCCTCTTTCATGCTCAATAAGAGCTCTCTAGTTCCTCTTCACTTTCTGCCATTACAGTGGTATCATGTGCATATTTGAGGTAGCTGACATTCCACCTGGCAATCTTGATCAGCTTGTGATTCATCCAGCCTGGCATTTCACATGATGTACTTTGTATACAAGTTAAATAAACAAGATGATAATATACACCCTTGTTGTACCCCTTTCAAAATTTTGAACCAGTTGTTTGAACTCAGGCACCCTGCATTTCAGGCAGATTCTTTACCAACACACTTAATTTTCTGCTCTAATAATATGATCACTACCTGTTTTAGGAGCAAAAGTTTCTCTTCAGAAGCTATACAATTGACTTTAATTGCACAATTGGCAGAGGAGTTTTAAAGGACAAATGAGGAAGTAAGCTAACCATCAGAAAATCTTAACAGTGAACCCACTTAGGGATCTGTGATCCCTCCTGTTCTCTGAAAATTTCCTGAGATTTTTAAATGCTCTTAAATGAAAGGGATGGATGGACGACCCAGGCGGATGGTACGGGGAGGGAAGACGGAGGGGGGTTCGGGATGGAGAATACGTGTATACCTGTGGTGGATTCATGTTGATGTATGGCAAAACCAATACAATATTGTAAAGTAATTAACCTCCAATTAAAATAAACAAATTTATATTCAAAAGGGATGGGTGGAAGGGCATGTCACTGGAAACAATGACACTGAAAGAGATCACAATCTGGTATTTAACCAGCTGTATGGTCAGTAACTTACTGCAACAAACCTTTATGCTAGCACTTCTGAGGATACCTAAAAAAAGAAAAAAAAAAAAAAAAACCTCAATGTAAGAAGAATTTTAAAGAATTAAATGTTTACATTAAATGTTTGATTATATTTGAAAGTTAATCCAACTTGATTATAAGTGGAGTTAGTATATTTTCATTATAAAATCACCAAGTTTAAAGAGTTTTACATTGTACATTAAAAATGATTTCCTATATCACCCCCACTGCCCAAATATATCATATAAATACAAAAGAAAGAATTTAGGAATTTAATGGATGTTCATCAATGCTATAAATTATCCTATCTTGCAGATTTTATTATCCTTGGTTAATAACCAATCCAATTATACCCTCTTACTCCTGCCTAGAATGTATTTTGTAGTTTAAAATATGTTCATGATATTATTAATAGATATGCACATTGTAGCCATTTATTGCCAGCATTATAAACAGATATTACAAGAAATTCATAGCCAGGACATGGAAGCAACCTAGATGTCCATCAGCAGATGAATGGATAAGAAAGCTGTGGTACATATACACAATGGAGTATTACTCAGCCATTAAAAAGAATACATTTGAATCAGTTCTAATGAGGTGGATGAAACTGGAGCCTATTATACAGAGTGAAGTAAGCCAGAAGGAAAAACATAAATACAGTATACTAACGCATATATATGGAATTTAGAAAGATGGTAAATAATAACTCTGTATACGAGACAGCAAAAGAGACACTGATGTATAGAACAGTCTTATGGACTCTGTGGGAGAGGGAGAGGGTGGGAAGATTTGGGAGAATGGCATTGAAACGTGTAAAATATCATGTAGGAAACGAGTTGCCAGTCCAGGTTCGATGCACGATGCTGGATGCTTGGGGCTGGTGCACTGGACGGCCCAGAGGGATGGTATGGGGAGGGGAGGAGGAGGAGGGTTCGGGATGGGGAACACATGTATACCTGTGGCGGATCCATTATGATATTTGGCAAAACTAATACAATTATGTAAAGTTTAAAAAAAAAAAAAAAAAAAAAAAAAAAAAAATTCAGTCAAAATTAATTCACTTTAGTTGTCAAAAATTGGCAAAACCTTAAATGAACCAGACTTTTAGCTTTTTAGTTCATTGACAATGCAAGAATACTAAAAGATTTAAAAATATATTTTATAGATGTAAAAAATCAACCAGATTTTAGTGATAGTTTAGAAGACTATATATCTAGAAGTTGACACATTACAAAATTGTTGTATCTTGGTGGTAGTTTGTCATTAAAAGTATATGACCAATGTTTGTAGTTTCTGAACACAACACCTGCTAGCTACTGTTATGCCATTACTTTCTTCTTTTTTCTAACAGCTGAGGATTAAAAAATAAAACAAACTATTACATTTTATGGATACAATTGCAACAGTTTCCAGTAAGCCAGAAATATAGAAAGAGCTTATTGTCTTTGCAGCACGAAGGGAGAAATAGAATAGCTTTCTGTATGTCCTTGGATATGCTAAGAATTAAGATTTCAATCATATACTGGCAACTATTGCAAATGTAAGTATTGCATTGTAACTATTGCAAATGTACAACTCTTTGTGACCCCATGGATTGCAGCACGCCAGGCCTCCCTGTCCAACATCAACTCCCAGAGTTTACTCAAACTCATGTCCACTGAGTCAGTGATGCCATCCAACAATCTCATCCTGTGTCGTCCCCTTCTCCTCCCACCTTCAATCTTTCCCAGCATCAGGATCTTTTCAAATGAGTCAGCTCTTTGCATTAGGAGGCCAAATTATTGGCCAATTATTTCAGCTTCAACATCAGTCCTTCCAATGAATATTCAGGACTGATTTCCTTTAGGATTGACCAGTTGAATCTCCTTGCAGTCCAAGGGACTCTCAAGAGTCTTCTCCAACACCACAGTTCAAAAGCATCAATTCTTCGGCGCTCAGCTTTCTTCACAGTCCAACTCTCCCATCCATACATGACCACTGGAAAAACCATAGCCTTGACTAGACCGACCTTTGTTGGCAAAGTTAATGTCTCCACTTTTAATATGCTGTCTAGGTTGATCATAACTTTCCTTCCAAGGAGTAAGCGTCTTTTAACTTCATGGCTGCAGTCACCATCTGCAGTGATTTTGGAGCCCCAAAAAATAAAGTCTGACACTGTTTCCACTGTTTCTCCATCTATTTCCCATGAAGTGATGGGACCGGATGCTCTGATCTTAGTTTTCTGAATGTTGAGCTTTAAGCCAACTTTTTCACTCTCCTCTATCACTTTCATCAAGAGGCTCTTTAGTTCTTCACTTTCTGCCATAAGGGTGGTGTTATCTGCATATCTGAAGTTATTGATATTTCTCCCGGGCATCTTGATTCCAGCTTGTGTTTCCTCCAGCCCAGCGTTTCTCATGATGTGCTGTGCATATAAGTTAAATAAACAGGGTGACAATATACAGCCTTGACGTACTTCTTTTCCTGATTTGGAACCAGTCTGTTGTTCCATGTCCAGTTCTAACTGGTGCTTCATACAGATTTCTCAAGAGGCAGATCAGGTGATCTGGTATTCCCATCTCTTTCAGGATTTTCCACAGTTTATTGTGATCCACATAGTCAAAGCCTTGAAAAGGATATAGAGCTGGACAATAAAATAATTATATAGGATAATAAAATAAATAGGATTTATTGAAAAATATTTATGGATGTACTACAAATGCTTAGTACTATTCTGTACCTTGGATCTGTTGATTTAACCATCACATTCTATATGTTTGTTGTAATTTCACATAAAGAATGAATATATGATTTTTTTAATTAATTTATTTATTTTAATTGGAGGCTAGTTACTTTACAATATTGTGGTGGTTTTTGCCATACTTGCTGAAGTTTCATTTTTTATTTTGTGTGTTTAGCTCATAAAGGTGAGTTGTCCGACATGATCTTTGGGTATATTATCAGTTACCTGACTTTCTGAGTAAATGTGTCTTCTATTTTGACATCTGTGAATTGGTAAGAAAGAAAGAAATATAGAAAAGAAAGCAAATATAAAACTGGAAAATTAATGATTTCTTAGAAGAAAATTAAAAAAGAACTTTCAATTAAAGAATCACCAATTGTGTTGCTAGTAAAATTAAGAAAAGCAAAATTATAGACACTTTTAACCTTCGGATTAAACAGAATCAGTAACATTACAAATTCACCACTTAAAAGAATATATAAGTAGGAAGTTTTTGTGCTAAAAGCATTTCCTTTTTTCTGTAAAGTAAAACCCAAATATATCTTTGTGTATAGGAGTTTATCTATAATTAATTTAAAAATAAAGACAACTTTAGTGGCTGAAATCATAAGAAGGATATAATTTAAATCATTTATAGATTTCAGGACATTTAGTGAAAAATGTTTAGGTAAAAACACTAAAAAAAAAAAGATTTACTTTTTTTTTAAAGGAAATATGTAGCCAATTGAAAGAAAATGTTAATAGTTCATGGTTGGATATCTTACAAGTCAAATGTTCTAACGTATTTTAGTTGCAACTGAATCTTACAATGTATTATTTGTCTGTTCTTTGTGTTGAACTCCTTCCACACTCACTTTCCTATTCTCTCCATTAAAATATGCTTACATTAATATTCTTAAGATAAAAACTGAATAAATACAAATTAAATCTAATTTATGACACTTAAATATGTGACAGCTAATCAAATATACAACATTTAGTTTTACAAAATTTTAAAAATCTTAGACAGCATATTAGCATGAAGTAGTATTAAGGAATATCAAAGTTTTCAAGAAGATTGCAGTGAAACTCTACATGTGACTAAACATGGAAATAAAAAGAGCAAAATATAATCTTTGGCAGCCTATAATCTGCTCTGAGACATCTAACTACATAAGGGCCAGATCAAATCAAGAGTAAAATGGTGCTGTATAAAATATTAGAACAGTTTGATGGGCGATGATGTGACTTTTAAAGGTTACACATCTAGAGACTAAACCAAGTAAACCTTAAATCTCCTGAAATCATGTCAAGTGGTGTGATTACTACCCAAATATACCAGTTAGACGTGTAACTGTGTCAGATTCTAGTACTTGTGTCTTTGCAAAAGCCAACATTTGGAGGGTTGGAGGCTTAAGCACACTCCATAAATTTAAAAAGTGATATAGATGTTCTGAAATATCTAATAATAGGTGACTTATCTTTGGTTTTGTTACACATTGCAATTCTGTATTTTTCCTAAATTATCAGCCTTCATAATTAAGTTTAACTTAACTACTATTAGAATGAGTTTATATAAACAGGAGATAAAATATCTATAAGATTATTAAGAAAATTGACTATAATTAGTAAATTCCAGGCCTTTGCTCACCAGCAGCCCTTCACAAAAATTTTTTTAAAATGAGAAACTTTTCAAGCCTTCTTATGCAAAGGGGATTTGAAAACAGAAGTATTTGAAATGCCAATGCTTTGGAGGTTCTACGAGTTACGCAATCCTTCTAACTAAAGGAAAAGGGAGAAGTTTATATTTATTTAGCCAGCTGCTCTAGAGATTGCACTCCAAACCCATAGCCCCAGCATCCGGAGTCAGTCAGTAGCTTGTGGGATCAGTCATGCTCCTTCCACAACTCCAGAGGCCCCCCCCCATGCTCTTTCTATGCCCCATTCATGCTGGTGATGGCAAAGACCACGCTGGTATCATAGTACATTCTTGGGATAAGCCTAATAGCAAAGCCTCTAATCTAGAGTTAGTAGATTTCAAGGACTGTCCATGACTTCTGCTGGTGTACACTGGGATTTTTAGCAAATATTATAATGTTCACACATTTAAAATTACGTTCTTGTATCTCCCAGCACTCTTACAGTTAAGAGAGAGGCTGTGGCTAATTTGGACCAGTGGCCTATAAAGTGAAATAGCAAGTAACACTTTAGGTGGGGCGGAAATAAGCTCAAGAGTGATTATCCTGTCCCTCTTTTGCTGACTCAGCAAATAGCAGCTGTTGTAGACAGCAGAGCTCCAAGACAGTGGAGTTTGAAATGCCTGTTTCTGGAACCATATTCTGTCCACATCAAGCCACCTGGCTGCTTCACGCTTCAGCTGGGACTGGCTTCATGGGTGGGTGACCTGTGGAGCTTAGAAGCTCCTGTATTTGATTTAATATTCTATAGTTGACATCTTGAAATTCAAAAAAAGCTTAATTAGTTCTCACTAAGAGAGGATTTTTAATGGCTGACAATAAAATGTACTGTAGAATAAGAGGAAAAAATAATTTATTAAAAATATTATTATTTGGATACTAAATTTGTATGCTAAATTTCCAGAAACAATGGAAACAGGAGAACTATCTAATTATACCAACAAAATATTCTTTTGAAATCCTGCAATAGCAGTAGCTTTTTGGTCCTCTCTCTTTGGCTACTCCATCACTTGCAGCCTGTCTTCTGGGGTCCATTAAGCAGCAGGCCCCGGATCAGAGAACACTTTATAAGCCCTGGACACATCTACACGCAATTTCCAACTAACTAATAACAGGAAAGCCAGTACCCTGCCCGCCAGTGAGAGGGAGTGGCCAGCTGGTATTGGCCAAGGTTTCCATAAGCCCCACATGGAAACTCACTAGTAGCAGCATCTGAACCACAAACATTAGATTTTCGAAGATAACATTCAAGGAAACATTAGACTTTTGAAGATGCCTTCCCTTCTGCCTTCACAAGGACTCTCCCAATTCCCTCTGTGCTGTGAGTCCTGGTACCCACTCCTGGTCCGGAAATGGAAGGGAAAGTGGGAGCAGGGTTACAAGAGTGGGTCTGTAGGTGCAAGTGGGGGTTAGCCTCATTAGGCCAAGATTCTCGTCTTTTAGTGGGTTTGCCAGAGGGGTCCACAGTGGCCAAGATCCGGGGCTGAGGCTCTGTGAGCCTGCCCCAGCTCGTCTTCAAGATCCAAGATGCCAAACATGGGAGAACAGAGATCCTTATAGAGCTGCTATTAGAAAGACAGAGAGAGGAGCAATGAGGAAAGAAAAAGAAAAACACTTTCTGACTTGACTTGCTAGAGAAGCCTCATGGTCTCTGTCCTATAACCCTAATTCTGCCTTCCAAGTCTCGCATGGGGATCTGTGTGATAGAAATCTGTCACTTTTGAAAACTTAGCTTCAAGAGTGTGGAAAATGAGATTTCATCTTTCCATTCTCTAGTTTACAGAAAGTGATGCTGGTCAAACCAATCTGCAATATTTGCCATAGGCAGGGTTGCTCTGAGATTCAGAATTAGAAAGCCATCTCAAAGCCTCTTCAAAGGAAAGACTGTGAGCATTATCACAATAATATTGTTTTTCCAATTTTATTTATTTAAATTTAGCTCCATACTAGGCTTTTGTCCTTAGTGTCAGATCCTTCTATTTAAATATCCAATACAAATATCCACTGATGTCTGCTAGACATTTCAAACTCGATATGAGCAAAGCTTGTTATGGCCTCTCCTAATTCTCTCTTCCATGATGGTTTCTTACCCCAAGACTGTACTACAACACTGTTAGTTACTGCAGCCAAAATCTCTAGAATAATTCTTTTCAACCCCATACAATGACTTGCAGACAATGTCTTAAGCATATTTCCTAGTGATGTTTTTATTTCCAGTACCACTGAAACCAATTGATATCTCTACGTAAATTGACTTGTTCCCATAAATTTTTTTTTTCCATATAAAATCTCTGTAAACTTTATTGTTTAACCACTTTTATTACAAACTAAACAGTTGCTTCTAGGGTACCTTTGAATAAGCTGCACAAGGGTCTTCATCTTCTAGCTCCTATCTTCCTCTGTATCCTGATGCCTTTTCACACTCTATCTTGTACTCTAAATAAATATTTATCATATAATTATTATGTGCCAGATTCAATAACTTTATGACTTTGGACATCTAAGTTAAATAAGATCCAGGTTTCACTTTGTCCAATATCAGAATAGTAATATTTATCTCACAATATTCAGAGTTTTGCTGTAAAAATTGAGTGTTCAAAATTTTTTTTAATTTTTTAATATAAATTTATTTTAATTGGTGGTTAATTACTTTACAATAGTGTATTGGTTTTGCCATACATCAACATGAATCCGCCACAGGTATACACGATAGTGTTCAGTTCAGCCACTCAGTCGTGTCCAACTCTTTGTGACCCCATGGACTGCAGCACGCCAGGCTTCCCTGTGCATCACCAACTCCCGGAGCTTACTCAAATTCATGTCCACTGAGTCGATGATGTCATCCAACCATCTCATCCTCTGTCGTCCCTTCTCCCGCCTTCAATCTTTCCTAGCATCAGGATCTTTTGCAATGAGTCAGTTCTTTTCATGAGGTGGCCAAAGTATTGGAGTTTCAGCTTCAGTATCAGTTCTTCCAATGAATATTCAGGACTGATTTCCTTCTGGATTGACTGGTTTGATCTCTTTGCAGCCCAAGTGTTAATTTTGTTAAATAGTTGGATTTTCTTTCTAGGTGTTGTTTATCTTATTGACAGTGGATTGGGGAAGCTTATTTTTATTAAAATGGGCTTCCCCTGTGGCTCCGTGTTAAAGAATCTTCCTGCAATACAGGAGACTCGGGAGACTCTGGGTTTGATCCCTGGAAGATCCCCTGAAAGAGGGTATGGCAACCCACTCCAGTATTCTTGCCTGGGAAATTTCATGGACAGAGAAGCGTGGTGGCTATGGTCCATATGGGGTCATAAAGAGTCAAAAAGAGTCTCATAAAGAGTCGTAAAGAGTCTCTTCCCGACTGAAGAGACTGAGCACACATGCATACATTCTTATTAAGACATAAATGTGTGACATAGTAATATATTCTATGAGCAGAATATGTTGAGTCTGATAAACAATTTGCAATAAGGTTTTAAGTTAATTAAAACACTATCATTTGTCTAATTTATGGTGTCCTTCTCAGAGGTTTAAGGTATAATTACATTTTTTTTACTTTCCTTAGGATTTGTAACCTTGCAAAATATCCATATTCCAGCTCAGATTTTGGACTGAGATTCCAGCTCAGATTTTCTCAACAGCTGCATTTCTCTTATTACATCAATATTTCATGTGGAAGCACACACACACACACACACACACGGGTATACATTCACACACATATATTAATGGTACTACTGTATTTGTACAGTCTCTCCCAGAAATGATAGTTCAGTCCAGCTTAGTAGTGAAACTTTTCTCTTTTCCAATTCTCTTTCTGATATCCACTGAACTAAGTACTGAGAAGAGTAGGAATGATCAGGCAGAAGAGGGGTGTATGTGTGAACATCTGTGTCTCGCCAAATTCTAGTGTACCACTCATGCTTATATTTTATCTCTTTCAAATGTAGACCCTGGAATTCAAAAGGATGTCATCATGAATTAAATTAATCTCATTGCCCTCAAAATGTCTATTATTGGCATAATTTTCATTTTAAGAAATACTTTCACAGTTATAAAATTTCAAACACATTTTGAACATAGCTCATGGTTTCAACCTTATATAGATAACTGTGCTATTTTTTCCACATAATTTGATAAATATTTCTATAAGTTTTTCAAGTATGTAATGTTTCATCCATATCCAACTTAATACCAAACATGTTCTCTTGATTTCATATATAGTGCTCCTTTCTGCCAGAAAGCCTTTTCTTATCTTTTCCTCTTGCTTTTATGTTCTTCCTTTTCTTTTTGCCTTTGTATTTTCTCTGCCTCTTTCAATTCCCTAAATATTTCCCTGACTTCCTTGTCCTCTGCACCCTCTTGTATTACAAACTGTATCGCTTATCCATGGCGATAATTACCTTTGTAATATCACAAATTTTTGTTCAGTTGCTTAATGTCTGTCTCACTCAATTGTAATTCCAGCACTTAGCATATAAATTAATACACAAGAGGCTTTTGATACATGGTTTAGAATGAATGATTCCCAAGTTCCCAGAGTATGAAGTACGTGAATTTATAAGTCTAATTGAAACACACTTAATCAAATTAAATACATTAAAATTATCATCACTGTATATAAAACATAGAGATAGAAATATAAGAAAGCAGAAAGAAAGTTAAGGAAAGAAACTACCATTCATGGTGCTTCTTACTTTTCAGCATTCTAGTATAATTCTCACTACAAATCCACATCCTTTCTATTATTTTCCTTTTACAACTGAAAGACTTGCGATGCAGAGTTTAAGTGGTTATTTCAACTTCTTGCACCTAAAAAGCATATGTGGAATTACATCTGACCATCCTTAAAGACACTGCACTTTCCGCCAGTCCCTGACTGAGTACCATATAGTTTCATAACCTTGAGCACCCTCTTTGATCCTGTTCAGACCTGACTCCAGTCTCTCTTCTGAAGAATAAGTTATGTGGAAATTATGAGTTTAAACCTATTTTAGACTCATCTTTTTAATTGCGTTTTCTCTCCTTCGCCATAAGTACAGCTACAATTTAAATGCTTCGGCAATAGCCAATTACTGTACTAACAATGTGCCAGATGTTATCTCATTTGAATGGTGCCCACACACTGCAGGTGCAAAATGGAGGCCACAATTGAGCAAATTTGGACCTAAGCATCTCTGTGTTTTCATTTAATCTATATGCGTGGCCATGTAAATCATTTTCCTCTGATTTTTTTTCAGCTTTCTTTTTGCCCAGCAGACTTACTTTACATCATTTGAAAATCTTGAAAAGTGAGACTGTTATATTGCCTCTTTTAGAATCATTAAAAAATTCACACCTCTGACGTATCACTCGAATATCCTATCATGCCCAAACATATAAATCTTGTAACTTTGTGCAGCATCCACCAGTGGTGTTTCTATTGGTTGACAAACCTAGTGAGAAAGACAAGGAAAAACTCTAATATATTTGTAAAAATACTCATCTTATGATACATTCTATCTAGGTCACTACTTTCTAGGATCTGAGCAGCTTCTATACATCATTAACTTCAAAACACAGTCAATTGTATGGCACGCTGTTATGGTAATTACCGTTAAGAAAGAACAATAGAAGAACACTGCCAATTAAAAGTTAACACAATATGTTTTTGTTTATTTTATACTTGTGGAAAGATATCTTTCAGACTCAATAAAAACTTTTGATTCATATATGACTCTTGGTATATACATTAAAAATAAAGTACAAGAGAAATAATGTGATTGTTATTCCTAAAACCTTTCATTCAGAATCTGGCTCTTTGGAATCACAGAATTGTCATTCTCTGTATTTTACCTAAGATAATATGCCCTGTGGTGACACCAAGAATATTGATGATACAATGATGTGCAATTCCTTTAAAATATCCTCTGTTTTTGTCTCCAAATAGTTTTTGCTGTCCCTTACTTCTGTTATGCACACTAGATTTTGTTGTTCTACTGAATTTTCCAGAGAATTTCATGGCATATCTTTAAGCAATAATGAGAAACTATATTTTTTTCTCAAATTGTTTTTAAATACTCTATTGATTATAAAAATGTTGGGGAAATGGTTATCCAGTCATGTCACCAGAAAAGAAAAAAAAAAAAAAAGCTTTCTCAACCCCAGGCAAACTTTCACTGCTTGATCTATGACAGTTTTAAAGGCTATTAATATTTCAAAGAACTTAAAATGTAAATAAATATATAGAGCTGCTTCTTAAAGAAGTAAAAGTGAATAGCCAATATTGGCTAACGTTATACCACAACTAGCATAATGGTTTTATTGAGTAAATGTTGTCATGTTTGTGCTACTTTAATACAAGTTTCACTGATTCAATGAATTGGCATACCATAGGGTTCCTCTCTGGAGTTTTTAGACTTAACCACAGTGTTCCTAGTTCTTTGCCATCTATGTCACTTTGTCTCCTATATGCCCTCCTCATTATGTCTTAATTTAATCTAAACAGTTGGAGAAATACCTCTGAAGTACTTCCCTGGGGCAGAAAATGATATGTAGCTAACACTTTATGGGCACTTATCTATTATGAACAAGCCACTTCCATAGGGGATTCATATCTACTTTGGTATTTAAACCCAAGGAACAATTCAGGATTTATAATTGCTGTTTTAAAACTATAAACATAACAAGGGTTGGTTTGGTTATACAGTTTAACCTGGATAATCCAGAGTAGAGTTTGCATGCTCTAATAGACATTCTAGGTATCTTTTTTATTTATTCTCCTCTTCTTATTTTAACCTCATATAAATTAGCCAACATGCATTCTGTGTTCCTCTTTTATTTTTTAAGATATTTTCTCCATTTAGAAACCGCTTTCTTTATCATCACTATTACCTCATTTATACTTATTGAAATGCAAATCACAGGATGTTTTATTTTGGATGTTAGATATATAGCCACCTTACCATGGTCTGATTATATGCTCATTCCAAACAAGTCTTGCTTGATAAAGTCTCTTGAGAATCTGATCAAGTTTCTTGATTACAGCTGAAATTTAAAGGTTTTTTGGAAATAGGCAATAAAGATGCAGGACCAATTAGAGATTGCAAATTTGGGACACTGTCTTAATATTTTCTTAAGGAAGTAAAGTGGTACCTAAGAAGCAGCAACTAGTAAAGCAGAGGTAAGGAAGGGAGGATTTGCTTTGAAGGACAGATTCAGAAATAATGCTGAGCTTGGCCATGATAATACAAGACTCACTTTGAGCTGTTAAGTTCTCTGTTCTGAAGGGAAAATAGCATTAGAATATATGCACCCATACCTCATGTAGTTGATTTGATAGAATTTAAAATGTTGGCTTAAAGCTCAGCACTCAGAAAACTAAGATCATGGCATCCGGTCCCATCACTTCATGGCAAATAGATGGGGAAACAGTGGAAACAATTTCAGACTTTATTTTTTAGGGGCTCCAAAATCACTGCAGATGGTGATTGCAGCCATGAAACTAAAAGACGCGTACTCCTTGGAAGGAAAGCTATGACCTACCTAGACAGCATATTAAAAAGCAGAGACCTTACTTTGCCAACAAAGGTCCATCTAGTCAAGGCTATGGTTTTTCCAGTGGTCATTTATGGATGTGAGAGTTGGACTATAAAGAAAGCTGAGTGCAGAAGAATTGATGTTTTTGAACTATGGTTTTGGAGAAGACTCTTGGAGTCCCTTGGACTGCAAGGAGATCCAACCAGTCAATCCTAAAGGAGATCAGACCTCGGTGTTCATTGGAAGGACTGATGTTGAAGCTGAAACTTTATTTCTTTGGCCACCTGATGCAAACAGCTGACTCATTGGAAAAGACCCTGATGCTGGGAAAGATTGAGGGCAGGAAGAGAAGGGGATGACAGAGGATGAGATGGTTGGATGGCATCACCGACTCAATAGACATGGGTTTGGGTAGACTCCGGGAGTTGGTGATGGACAGGGAGGACTGGCGTGCTGTGGTTCATGGGGTCACAAAGAATCGGACACGACTGAATCACTGAACTGAACTGAACTGAAAATGTAGGATAAAGAAGATTATGTGCCCAAGTGTACCAGGTTTATTATATTTCCAGAAATGTGTGGAAAAGATATTTATTCAAAATCTACAATTTTATACATCAGAGATTAGTCAATTTGTTTTAAGTTAAGCAAGAAAGTTCACCTTATCTAATCAGGAAGAGATGTGACTTAGGTCTCCATAACTCTTTGTCTGAAAGATTTACTGAGTTTTCTCTCTGTGTACACACACACACACGCACACATATGCAGAGGAATGGAGGATGGAATATTACTCAGTTAGCATCCTCTCCGTAAAGCCAGCAGGTTCAATTTCCTTCAGTTTACTGTAATGTCTAGGATTGCTGCTGCTGAGTTGCTTCAGTCGTGTCTGACTCTGTGCAACCCCATAGACAGCAGCCCACCAGGCTTCCCCGTCCCTGGGATTCTCCAGGCAAGAACACTGGAGTGGGTTGTCATTTCCTTCTCCAATGCATGAAAGTGAAAAGTGAAAGTGAAGTCACTCAGTCGTGTCTGACTCTTCACGACCCCATGGAATGCAGCCTACCAGGCTCCTCCGTTCATGGGCTTTTCCAGGCAAGAGTACTGGAGTGGGGTGCCGTTGCCTTCTCCAATGTCTAGGGCATATTTTCCTAATAGAGTAGCTGGGAATGTTGTTGTACCCAAGTCTTAGATGATTTAAAACTTTGTCATTTTAGCTACCAAAGATAAATGATCTGAGCTAAAATAAAACTGAGCGAGGACTCCATAAAGTAGTTTTTAAACACAATACCTGCTAGCTACTGTTACATCATTAACTGCTTTTTCTAACAGCTGCAAGATGAAAAAAAATCTAGTTAAATGAGGGGTTTCAGTGCTTAAGGTTTTCTTGCATACAAATAATGACACAATAAGAATACACAAATTAGCCCAGCAAATAGAAAACTTCAATTATTTTCTGCCTCATTGGAAAATAGAAGTATCAAAGAAGGTCCCTGGGGATCACAATGTGCATTGATATTATTCACTATATTCATTAAGCAGTCAGTGGAAAATATAAACGAGTACACATCCAATTCTGCAATAAGAAAATGCTAGAAACCAGAGATAATAAATCAGATTGATCAAAAATACAGATGGATTTGGACAGCTGGGGAAATTATTCAGATGAGGAGATGAATTTTAATGGAAAGAATAGCTCAATAATGCATTTGAAGAAGAATACATAGTCGAAAAATACAAACTAATAAAAAGTTAAGATACATAAGACGTAATTATGGAGAAACCTATGTTATTGTATTTGTTGATTAACTGAAAAGTTTATTGTCACATCAATGAGAAATAAATGTATCCTAAATCCTCTAAGTTAAACAATTGGAAAAGAAGAGAAAAATTATAATGCCACTTAGCTAGACTATAAAATTCTGTTTGTAAGCTTAATGGAGTTTTATTTTTAAGTTAGACACTTTCACAGCAAAGTAGCAGTTGTACTAAGAGTTGGCAATTTTAACTAGCATGGAGATAGCTGTTCGGAGAGTTTTGTGTTTAAAGTACTGAATTCCCTGCATATACCCAATCTTGTAGATTCATTTCAAATCTATCCTCAAAGTTTTCCAACTTATCACAGTCTCGTGACATTTCTCCAAAGTCGCAATCTAAAATCAACGTGTCAACTCTTCCTCTGCTCTTAAGATGCAATGAAACATCAAACTAAAGATTCACGGCTGACTGTTTTGAATAAATGAAACAGAATTCCAATTTCCCAGATATATAACACACGCTTACTGTAAATTAAGCTATGTTATTTCTAATTATATAAATGTTTGCATTTGCTATCATAAGATATAAGAAACTATCATTAGAACATACTCAGTATCAATTTGTCTTCAAGGAGACAAATAATAACCAATATAATTACTAGATGGTTTACCCTGAATTGTTGCAAGAGTGTGTTTGCTATGACCAGTGCGTTCTCTTGGCAAAACTCTATTAGCCTCTGCCCTGCTTCATTCCGTATTCCAAGGCCAAATTTGCCTGTTACCCCAGGTGTTTCTTGACTTCCTACTTTTGCATTCCAGTCCCCTATAATGAAAAGGACATCTTTTTTGGGTGTTAGTTCTAAAAGGTCTTGTAGGCCTTCTGAGAACCATTCAACTTCAGCTTCTTCAGCTTTACTGGTTGGGGCATAGACTTGGATTACCATGATATTGAATGGTTTGCATTGGAAACGAACAGAGATCATTCTGTCATTTTTGAGATTGCATCCAAGTACTGCATTTCAGACTCTTTTGTTGACCGTGATGGCTGCTCCATTTCTTCTGAGAGATTCCTGCCCACAGTAGTAGATATAATGGTCATCTGAGTTAAATTCCCCCATTCCAGTCCATTTGAGTTCGCTGATTCCTAGAATGTCGACATTCACTCTTGCCATCTCCTGTTAGACCACTTCCAATTTGCCTTGATTTATGGACCTAACATTCCAGGTTCCTTTGCAATATTGCTCTTTACAGCATCGGACCTTGCTTCTACCACCAGTCACATCCACAGCTGGGTATTGTTTTTGCTTTGGCTCCATCCCTTCATTCTTTCTGGAGTTATTTCTCCACTGATCTCCAGTAGCATATTGGGCACCCACTGACGCAGGGAGTTCCTCTTTCAGTATCCTATCATTTTGCCTTTTCATACTGTTCATGGGGTTCTCAAGGCAAGAATACTGAAGAGGTTTGCCATTCCCTTCTCCAGTGGACCACATTCTGTCAGACCTCTCCACCATGACCCGTCCATCTTGGGTGGCCCCACATGGCATGGCTTAGTTTCATTGAGTTAGACAAGGCTGTGGTCCATGTGATCAAACTGGCTAGTTTTCTGTGATTATGGTTTCAGTGTGTCTGCCTCCTGATGCCCTCTCGCAACACCTACCATCTTACTAGGGTTTCTCTTACCTTAGACATGGGGTATCTCTTCACGGCTGCTCCAGCAAAGCAAAGCCATTGCTCCTTAAATTTGACGAGTTCTCCTCTCCTGACCTTGAATGTGGAGTAGCTCCTCTCGGCCCTCCTGTGCCAGGCAGCCGCTCCTTGCACGTGGGGTTGCTCCTCTGGGCCTCCGCCCCTGACCTCGGGTGTGGGGTAGCTCCTTTTGGCCATGCTTCTTCGCGGTCCATCGCAGCCAGCACGCTTCTGTGCATCCTCTTCCAACAACACAAGAGAAGACTCTACACATGGACATCACCAGATGGTCAACACCGATATCAGATTGATTATATTCTTTACAGCTAAAGATGGAGAAGCTCTATACAGTCAGCAAAAACAAGACCAGGAGCTGACTGTGGCTCAGATCATGAACTCCTTATTGCCAAATTCAGACTTAAATTGAAGAAAGTGGGGAAAACCACTAGGCCATTCAGATATGACCTAAATCAAATCCCTTATGATTATACAGTGGAAGTGAGAAATGTATTTAAGGGACTAGATCTGATAGACAGAGTTCCTGATGAACTATGGAATGAGGTTCATGACATTGTACAGGAGACAGGGATCAAGACCATCCCCATGGAAAAGAAATGCCAAAAAGTAAAATGGCTGTCTTAGGAGACCTTACAAATAGTTTTGAAAAGAAGAAGCAAAAAGCAAAGGAGAAAAGGAAAGATATAAGCATCTGAATGCAGAGTTCCAAAGAATAGCAAGCAGAGACAAGAAAGCCTTCCTCAGCAATCAGTGCAAAGAAATAGAGGAAAACAACAGAATGGGAAAGACTAGAGATCTCTTCAAGAAAATTAGAGATATCAAGGGAACATTTCATGCAAAGATGGGCTTGATAAAGGACAGAAATGGTATGGACCTAACAGAAGCAAAAGAGATTAAGAAGAAGTGGCAAGAATACACAGAAGAACTGTACAAAAAAGATTTTCATGACCCAGATAATCATGATGGTGTGATCACTGACCCAGAGCCAGACATTCTGGAACGTGAAGTCAAGTGGACCTTAGAAAGCATCACTATGAACAAAGCTAGTGGAGGTGACTGAATTCCAGTGGAGCTATTCAAATCCTGAAAGATGATGCTGTGAAAGTGCTGCACTCAGTATGCCAGCACATTTTGAAAACTCAGCAGTGGCCACGGGTGGAAAAGGTCAGTTTTCATTCCAATCTCAAAGAAAGACAATGCTCAAACTACTGCACAATTGCACTCATCTCACATGCTAGGAAAGTAATGTTCAAATTTCTCCAAGCCAGGCTTCAGCAGTACATGAACCATGAACTCCCAGATGTTCAAGCTGGTTTTAGAAAAGGCAGAGGAACCAGAGATCAAATTGCCAACATCTGCTGGATCATCAAAAAAGCAAGAGAGTTCCAGAAAAACATCCATTTCTGCTTTATTGACTATGCCAAAGCCTTTGACTGTGTGGATCACAATAAACTGTGGAACATTCTGAAAGAGATGGGAATACCAGACCATCTGACCTGCCTCTTGAGAAACTTATATGCAGGTCAGGAAGCAACAGTTAGAACTGGACATGGAAAAGACTGGTTCCAAATAGAAAAAAAGAGCACGTGAAGGCTGTATATTGTCACCCTGCTTATTTAACTTATATGCAGAGGACATCATGAGAAACACTGGGATGGAAGAAGCACAAAGTGGAATCTAGATTGCTGGGAGAAATATCAATAACCTCAGATATGCAGATGACACCATCCTTATGGCAGAAAGTGAAGAGGAACTAAAAAGCCTCTTGATGAAAGTGATAGAGGAGAGTAAAAAAGTTGGCTTAAAGCTCAACATTCAGAAAATGAAGATCATGGCATCCGGTCCCATCACTTCATGGAAAATAGATTGGGAAGCAGTGGAAACAGTAACCGGCTTTATTTTTTTGGGCTCCAAAATCACTGCAGATGGTGACTGCAGCCATGAAATTAAAAGACGCTTACTCCTTGGAAGGAAAGTTATGACCAACCTAGGTAGCATATAAAAAGCAGAGACATACTTTGCCAACAAAGGTCTGTCTAGTCAAGGCTATTGTTTTTCCAGTGGTCGTGTATGGATGTGAGAGTTGGACTATGAAGAAAGCTGAGCGCCGAAGAATTGATGCTTTTGAACTGTGGTGTTGGAGAATACTCTTGAGAGTCCCTTGGACTGCAAGGAGATCCAACCAGTCCATTCTGAAGGAAGTCGGTCCTGGGTGTTCATTGCAAGGACTGATGCTAAAGCTGAAACTCCAATACTTTGGCCACCTAGTGCGAAGAGTTGACTCATTGGAAAAGACTCTGATGCTGGGAGGGATTGGGAGCTGGAGGAGAAGGGGACAACAGAGGATGAGATGGCTGGATGGCATCACCGACTCGATGGGTATGAGTTTGAGTGAACTCCGGGAGTTGGTGATGGACAGGGAGGCCTGGTGTGCTGCGATTCATGGGGTCGTAAAGAGTCGGACATGACTGAGCAACTGAACTGAACTTACCCTGAATTTAAGAAGTTGATGAGATTATGCATATTAATAAGGCCTACTGAGATGGTAGCCTCCATGTTAAATGTTTATGAAATTAGGAAAAATGTACTGGAGAATCTTGTGATGGCAGAATCTTCAGTTGAACACTTAGAAATGATGGCAGAATCTTTAGTCGAACACATAGAAAATATAAATTCTTGTCCCAATTCTGACCCATTTGCTCTGTGGTCTTGACAAGACTCTCCTTCTTTCTGGAACTGACTAAAGTCATGGTATTAAGAGTTAATGAAAATGTAGAAGCCCCGTATAAATGCATCATATCATTGTTGTTGTCGTTGTTCAGTTGCTGAGTCATGTCTGACTCCTTGCGACCCCATGGACTGCACCATACCAGGCTTCCCCGTCCTTCATTAATAATATCATTAATATTAATTTTGTTATTATTTATTTATATATAATGTTTCAAATAAAATAGAAATTCCTGTTCTAGTGAGAATACTTAAATATAGTTTATGAGACTTAAAAAGTTTGATCTTCCAAACTCCTGAATATTAAAATTTTAATCATTTATTTCACATTGGCCTGCACATTTTTTCTTCCTTCCTCTTTTTCTTTATTTAAAACAAATAATTCTATTATTTTGAGTCTCTTTCTTTTATGGTCTTTCAGAATTTTTTTTTTTTAACCATTCCTCCTATCCTAGATAGCTCGGTTTATCATCATCACCAATGGTAATGTTTTGAAACGTTTCCAATAAGTCATAATTACTATCACTTCTCATTTTATATTCTGTCATTTGCCCAGAAAGGAGAAAAAAAATAGTATTCACTGTAGCTTCTTCACTTTTATAAATGGTGTTTCCTCCTGCACTGCTTTCTACTACAGTCTCAGAAGCGCTTGCTAATTCTTAAACCCTCTCTTGGGTGATTCTCTGAATTGGAAATTGTGACCTTGAGGCTGTACTGATAGATCATATCTGTGTGCTCTGCTTCCATGACTATGCTGAATTCCAGAAAAGAGCATCTCTGCTTTGCTCTTGGAGATTTATTTGTCTCAAGGGTCTTGGTTTCTCTTCTCTCATGGGAAACATTGCAAGTTTGTGCACACTCTGGGCACTGAATGCAAGAAGAAACATATGGCCAATAATATACTTCTGATGTATTCGCACAGGAAAACGAGTGGGAGAGGTCAAGTAGAGCATATAAATCAAGTAGCAACTTCAGGCAGATAATTTCATGATATAGCATGGTCAGAGAACATTATTTTGATTGAATCTCACATCTTAGGAATTACTATTAAAAGAAATCTTTGCCTGACAACTGGACTCATTTTAGATGATTATTGTTTATTGTACTATAATACTAACACTAATATTAATAAATCACACTTTGTGGGCTAATAAGGATTATCTAATTTAATAATAATAACTACCACCCAATGAAATACTCTGTTAAAATCATCCTAGCTCACAAGGGAAGAACACAAGTCGCAAAGACTCCCAGATAGTAAGCACGAAAGCAGGGCTTAGAATATGTGTTTATCACTATTCACAGAACTCTGAGATCTTAAATACCATCTCCATGTATTGGGAAAATACTCCAGTCTGCAAAAGTATCAGTCCCTGTGTGCATTAATGAATCCAAAGGCATAGAGGTATAAAGGATTCTTTATAGCCCTTATCCCACGCTGATCAGTTCTGAAACAAAAATCCTGGGACGCAGAGTTTGGGAAATAAGGGAAGCTCTTCTACTCCTTGGGTTCATAGGTATACACTGAAGACCTTGATAAAGTTATTTGGGAAAATCTCTACACTGCTCACTCTGCCCTGGTAGCACACATTCAAGAAGGCATGTAATAAACTAGGGACTGTTTAAAGGCTCATTGTAATACAATGAAATGACAATCATCCTGAAAAGCAAGGTCTTGCTGGACAAATACTGCACTTGGCTGCGACTCTTTCTGACTGCAGACCTCAGAGCTGTCACTGTATTCCGTTACCTCCACAGTTCATATTCAGTCTCCATTATTTGTGTTAGGGTTATACACCAGCTTCCTGTTAAAGAAAGCTGGCTTAATTAAAGAGGAAATATCACTAAGTATTAGGAAACTAAAGCAGATACATGGTACTCAGGTAAACCAAAGAGATAACCATAAATGAAAACATAGATAAAAAAGAGCAAGCACGTCTTATATGTGATGCATATCACATCAAATAACTTCCTAGTAGTAGGTGAAATGTTAGGTGTTAATGCCCATCTACCAGAGTGTTTTACCACTTTATCTTAAGATAAACCATTGACTTTATCCAAAAGTTAATTATTCTGTCATGCTTTGCTGTTTTGTTACTAACAACACCAGTGTTTTGGACTAGAGGTACTGTTTTTATTAGTGTACTTTATAATACAGTTTTGTTGTGGGTGACAGAAACCCAATTCAAATTGATGCAGCAAAAATGGAGTGTTTGGGTAGTATAACAGGAACGTCTAAGAGTGATGACAGCTTGGGATATGACTTGATATAAGTACTCAAATGAGATATGCAAGGAGAGTTCTCTAAAGGCAACTTCACCACTGCTTTGCTTTCATCTTTGTTGACTTTATTTTTAGGCAGCTATCCTCAATTACAAGTAATGCTAAGTGATAACTAGTGACACCAGAACAATATTGTATCAGTTTAGACATTTTGGGGGGAGAAAACAAATTAATTCGTTTTCCTATTGACATAAAAATCCTCACTTAAGTATCTGCCTAGTCCAGCTGAGGTAATGAGTTTAAGTGAAGAGATTGAAGTGCTCTAAATGGGTATATCTGTGTCACATGTATTGCTAAAGTTCAAGATTGAGTCAGCTCACCTCAAATCACAGGGATTGAGACTGAGAAAAGTTATCTTCCAAAAGAAAGGCAAGGTACTTTTACCAAAGGAAAGGGAAATGATTGTTGGGTAGGCCAAATAACAGATCTTCAGCATAAATGGCACCCACGGAAGACAATGAAGATTAACACAGACTCTAAGAATAATAATGCATTCTCAGAGTTTAGAGAGTCCTTGAACATGATCACTCTCTTTGTTCAATATTTGGACAGGATTTATTGGCAAGCACTGTGTCAATGATGTTTTCAATTAGCAAAATGGAGCTTAAATTATCAAGATCCTGGTCCAAAATGCATGAACTGGTATTATAGCCATGCTTACTAGGTCTGCTCTCCAATGAGGCCAATATATTTTCCAGCCAAAAGAAAGACTGGACCACAGAAACTCAGCCTGTAGAAATCTAGAAGAGCTGTTGATTGCTTAAAATAAACAGAAATAGGAATGGTCAGCTGGCAGGGAGGAATCCAACATAGGCTAATAACATTTTGAGAAAAAAAAAATCTCCACAGATCTATAATACAGAGACTAATAGACAAGAGAGAAAGCTTAACTGCAAATGCATGCCATTAAAGCTGCAACCTCATCCTCAAAGCAGAAGGCAGCTTTCTTAATTGATTGCCTCAGAACAGATACAGACCTTTTCAACCTGATTCCCCATTATCACTGCCAGTTTCAAATGTTAAAGTATATTAAGTTTGTATATTTTTATACCATATAAGTATAAATAACATACTAATACTCAACATCATTGCTTGTCAAGGGTAGCCATGAATTTATACAATATAGTGATTCTGTCTGAAAAACTGCCAAACGCACAAACAAAAATCTGTCAATGAAAATTTCATCCCTAAATCCAAATAATCAAAAGAGAGACTCTGTAATTAAATCCCAGTTAAATTTGAGGCTACTTGAAAAAAGGTTATTTAAACGTTTAGAACAAGTGCATTGCCTTGTCTGCTTGAAGATGGAAAAATGGAAAGTTCAAAAGGTATATTACTTTTATTCATATAACTTATATTAGCAAGCTCCTATGAATATGTGCTGTATCTGGTTTTGTCTCATTACAGTTTACCAAAATGTATGAATGTATGTGTGTGTGTCTGCGTGTGTTCATTTATGTATGGTAACCCCCTCAATGGCACAGGTGTTTATTTTGACTCTTAGGGACATGCTATAAAAAGAGCAATGCTTATGGTCTAATTCAAATGCAGTAAGAGGGAAAGGAGTAAGTGCATGCACTTTCATTTAGCAGGTTCAGCTAGCTTATTTGTGCATCTAACATAATCTTTTAAAAATTACCATATGCGAAATATAACAGATTGTAAATGGTTGCTCATATTAACTTAGCTAAGTACTTGTAATGTGTCTAAGAATTATTTAACAGAACAAAATTGCAAAACAGCATGATACCTCCAGAGTTTGGAGGACTGTTACTGACTAAGTCATATTTAGCAATTGAAAGGCTAAAATAGAGAATATTTAATCAGTAAATACTTTTCAAATACATGCATATATTTTTTTAATTTTATTTTATTTTTAAACATTACATAATTGTATTAGTTTTGCCAAATATCAAAATGCATATATATAAATATATACTTTTTTTTACATATTGAAAGTATGTATGAAATTGGAAAAAGAAAATCTAATTCTTCCTCCTAGCACTGGTGGCTCAGTGGTAAAGAATCCACCTACCAATGCAGGAGACATGGATTTGATCCCTGAGTCAGGAAATGGCAACCTGGAGAAGGAAATGGCAACCCATTCCAGTATCCTTGCCTGGAAAATCTCAGGGACAGAGTATCCCTGGCTACAGTCCATGGGATCGCAAAAGAGTCAGACACAACTTAGAGACTAAAAACAACAATTTCATTTTATTAATCTTAGTTTGAAACAGATCCAAAATATACTAAGGAAAAAGGAGAAAAGCACTTGACTTTTGGTGAGAGAGAAAATGTTTTTCTAGAATTCCAAAAGTTTGTCTTTAAATGTTAAGAGACAATTTTGAAAGACTGAGAAATGCAATTAAGGGAAAATTCACCGTGATGATCTTCCAGCCCAAAAGGAAATACAGATCATCCAGGTTAGTGGTTTCCCACGTATTGTTCAACAACATCAAGATAACCTGGAAACTTATTAAAAATTCAAGTTATCGGGCTCCATCCAGGACCTACTGAATCAGAAATTCTGGGAGTAGAGAGCTTTAATCTATGCATTAAAATCCCCCTAGGTGATTCTGATGCAACCTTGAATATCACTCGTTCAGGTTAAAAGAGATTTGATAGGAATTATTTGGAGATAGTTGTTTGAAAAGTAGAGGCCAAAATGCTGGATAGCTCAGAGTATGGCCAATACAACTAACAGGAGGTTACAGAAGAATCTCCAGATATGGCCGTCAGCCTCCCTTCTGAGCATAGCACACATAAAGAATGTGAACCTTTAATCCACATTCTGCCCAGCATGAAGTCAAACCTGACAGCAGCTGCACAGTCCTGGACAATGCTGAGAAGAGATGAAGTCTGTCTATTTGCAAATGGAGTCAAAAATGTTGTTGTTGTTCAGACAAAAGGACATGTCCAACTCTTTGCAGCTCCATGGACTACAGTAAGCCAGGATTCCCTGTCCATCACCATCTCCAAGAGCTTGCTGAAACTCATATCTATTGAGTTGATGATGCCATCCAGACATTCCATCCTCTGCCTCCCTCTTCTTTGCCAGCCTTCAACCTTTCCCAGCATCAGGATCTTTTCCAATGAGTCAGCCCTTCCCATCAGGTGGCCAAAGTATTAGAGCTTCAGCTTTAGCATCAGTCCTTTCAATGAATATTCAGGACTGATTTCCTTTAGGATTGACTGGTTTGATCTCCTTTCAGTCCAAGGGACTCTCAAGAGTCTTCTCTAGCAATACAGTTTGAAAGCATCAATTCTTCAGCACTCAGCCTTCTTTATGGTCAAACTATCACATCTGTACATGACTATGGGAAAATCCATAGCTTTGACTATACAGACCTTTGTCTGTAAAGTACTGTCTCTGCTTTTTAATACACGATCCAGGAACATCATAGCTTTTCTATCAAGTAACAAATATCTTTTAATGTCATGGCTGCAGTCACTGTGGTGATTTTGGAACCCAAGAAAATAAAGTCTGTCACTGTTTCCATTGTTTTCCGATCTATTTTCCATGAACAATGGAACTGGATGCCATGATCTTAGTTTTTTTTAATGTTGACTTTCAAGCCAGCTTTTCCCACTCTCCTCTTTCACCTTCATCAAGAGAGGCTATTTAGTTCCTCTTTGCTTTCTGCCACAAGGATGGTGTCATCTGCATATTTGAGGTTATTGCTGTTTCTCCCAGCAATCTTTATTCCAGCTTGTGCTTCATCCAGCCCAGCATTTCGCATGATGGGAATACCAGACCACCTGATCTTCCTCTTGAGAAATCTGTATGCAGGTCAGGAAGCAACAGTTAGAACTGGACATGGAACAACAGACTGGTTCCAAATAGGATAAGGAGTACGTCAAGGCTGTATATTGTCACCCTGCTTACATAACTTCTATGCAGAGTACATCATGAGAAACACTGGGATGGAAGAAGCACAAGCTGGAATCAAGATTGCTGGGAGAAATATCAATAACCTCAGATACGTAGATGACACCACCCTTATGGCAGAAAGTGAAGAGGAACTAAAAAGCCTCTTGATGAAAGTGAAAAAGGAGAGTGAAAAAGTTGGCTTAAAGCTCAACATTCAGAAAACGAAGATCATGGCATCTGGTCCCATCACTTCATGGGAAATAGGAAATAGATGTGGGGCTCCAAAATCACTGCAGATGATGACTGCAGCCGTGAAATTAAAAGACACTTACTCCTTGGAAGGAAAGTTATGACCAACCTAGACAGCATATTGAAAAACAGAGACATTACTTTGCCAACAAAGGTCCGTCTAGTCAAGGCTATGATTTTTCCAGTGGTCATGTATGGATGTGAGAGTTGGACTGTGAAGAAAGCTGAGCACCGAAGAATTGATGCTTTTGAGCTGTCAAGAGTCTATCAAGAGTCCCTTGGACTGCAAGGAGATCCAACCAGTCCATTCTAAAGGAGATCAGCCCTTGGATTTCTTTGGAGGGAATGATGCTAAAGCTGAAACTCCAGTACTTTGGCCACCTCATGCGAAGAGTTGACTCATTGGAAAAGACTCTGATGCTGGCAGGGATTGGAGGCAGGAGGAGAAGGGGATGACAGAGGATGAGATGGCTGGATGGCATCACTGACTTAATGGACATGAGTCTGGGTGAACTCCGGGAGATGGTGATGGACAGGGAGGACTGGTGTGCTGCAGTTCATGGAGTCACAAAGAGTCGGACATGACTGAGTGACTGAACTGAGCTGAACTGAACTGAACTCTGCATATAAGTTAAGTAAGCAGCATGACAATATACAACCCTGAAGTACTCCTTTCCCAATTTGGAACCAGTCTGTTGTTCCATTTCTGGCTCCAGTTGTTCCTTCTTGACCTGCATAGAGGTTTCAAAGGAGGCAGGTAAGGTGAACTGGTAGTCCCATCTCTTTAAGAATTTCAACAGTTTGTTTTGATCCACTCAGTCAAAGGCTTTAGCACAATCAATGAAGCAGAAGTACATGTTTCTCTGAAATGTTATTGCTTTTTCTATGATCTAATAGATGTTGGAAATTTGATCTCTGGTTCCTCTGCCATTTCAGAATCCAGCTTGAACACCTGGAACTTCTCAGTTCATGTACTGTTGAAGCCTGGCTTGGAGAATTTTGAGCTATTTTGCTAGTCCGTGAGATGAGTGCAATTGTGTGGTAGATTGAACATTCTTTGGTATTGCCTTTCTTTGGAATTGGAATGAAAACTGACCTTTTCCAGTCCTGTTGTCACTGCTGAGTTTTCCAAATTTGCTGGCATATTGAGCATGGCACTTTCACAGCATCATCTTTTAAGATTTGAAATAGCTCAGCTGAATACCATTACCTCCTCTTTTTTTTTGTTCGTAGTGATGCTTCCTAAGGTCTACTTGACTTCACCTTGCAGGATGTCTGGCTCTAGGTGAGTGACCACACCATTGTGGTTATCTGGGTCATTAAGATTTTTTTTGTATAGTTCTTCTGTGTATTCTTGCCACCTCTTCTTAATATTTTCCGCTTCTGTTAGGTCCATACCATTTCTGTCCTTTATTGTGCCCAACTTTGCATGAAATGTTCGCTTGGTATCTCTAATCATCTTGAAAAGATCTCTAGTATTTCACATTTTATTGTTTTTTTCTATTTCTTTGCACTCTTCACTTAGGAAGGCTTTATCTCTCCTTGCTATTCTTTGGAACTCTGCATTCAGATGGGTATGTCTTTCCTATTCTCCTTTGCCTTTCCCTTCTCTTCTTTTCTCAGCTATTTTTAAGCCTTTCTCAGACAACCATGTTGCCTTTTTGCCTTTCTTTTTCTTGGGGATGGTCTTGATCACTGCCTCATGTACAATGTAATGAACCACCATCCATAGTTCTTCAGGCACTCTGTTGATCAGATCCAATCCCTTGAATCTATTTGTCACTTCCACTGTATGATTGTAAAAGACTTGATTTATGTCATACCTGAATGGTGTAGTGGTTTTCCCTACTTTCTTCAATTTAAGTCTGAATTTTGCAGTAAGCAATTCATGATCTGAGCCACAATCATCTCCTGGTCTTGTTTTTGCAGACTGTATAGTGCTTCTCCATCTTTGACTGCAAAGAATATAATCAATCTGATTTTTGTATTGACTATCTGCTGATGCCCATGTGTAGAGTTGTCTGTCGTGTTATTGGAAGAGTGTGTTTGCTATGATCAGTGCGTTCTCTTAGCAGAATTTTGTTAGCCTTTGTCCTGCTTTATTTTGTACTCCAAGGCCAAAGTTGCCTGTTAGTCCAGATATCTCTTGACTTTCTACTTTTGAATTCCAGTCCCCTATGATGAAAAGGGCATGGACTTTAACTCTGTTGAATTACCAGTCCCATACCACAAGATGATCACTTTGGGGTTTTTTTTTAATATGTTTGAAGCTGATAATGTGACATAGCAATGTAAGGTTATAAAATGGCCATTGAAGGCATTTCCAGTAAAAGTGAGAAGTGAAAGAGAAGACAAGAGGCCAGTATAGAACAGTCTTTTGGACTCTGTGGGAGAGGGAGAGGGTGGGATGATTTGGGAGAATGGCATTGAAACATGTATAATATCATATATGAAATGAGTCGCCAGTCCAGGTTCGATGCACGATACTGGATGCTTGGGGCTGGTGCACTGGGACGACCCAGAGGGATGGTATGGGGAGGGAAGAGGGAGGAGGGTTCAGGATGGGGAACACATGTATACCTGTGGTGAATTTATTTTGATATATGGCAATACCAATACAGTATTGTAAAGTTAAAAAATGAAATAAAAAATAATAATAAAAAAAGGGGGAGTTGTGCATGGGGATTGAAACATCGGTTGCCTTCCACAGATTTATGCCACCCTCTTGTAGTAATGATCATCCTAAATGCCACCAGGCTACTGTCAAATCAACCAGAGGTCCCTCATCCCACCTGCCCATCATGGTTAACCCAGTAGGGCACAGCAAGTTTCCAGGCAGGGAGCCCTTTGCAACAGAAACACAACTCAGAACGAGAGCACAAAATGAGAGGTTTTAGGACAGCAATCTAACATGCAACAATTCCCAGGAAACATTTATCTCTGCAAGCTAGAAAGAATTTTGGTTCTTATTTGTTTTCACCTAGCAAAGACATCTTGTTGGCACTAGGAGCTCCAGAAAATGTCTGCCAAGTCCCTGTCAGTCTTGGCCAGTTTTCAACAACATGCTATGCAGTGCATTAAACTTTATGCTACAAGAAAGCAACCTGTGAATACCTCAATCCCTGTGCTACAGACCCAGCTAAAATGTAAATCTTTCCTGATTGGCGAAAAGATGGGCTAGGGGTGATTTAATGCTTCAGTCCTACAAGTGATGCGATCACTGTTAAGAAGCTACTGCTTTGCTCACTTAGCTTGAAGAAAACAGGCTTAGGTATACTTTTCTCTTTCTTCCTTCTAAAAATGCATTTATTCATATATTTATTTGGGGGTTTTATTCTGGTGGCCATTGCCAAACAGGCTGAAGATTATGTTCACTTGTTAATGCTTTTTACTTTATATCAATCCTGCCTTTTCTTGAGCTTCTTTTCAGTTTACTCTTATTTTCTGGGTGCCCCAAACAAGCCAGAAAATGGAGAGAATAACAAAACAAAACAAAACAAAGCACAACATTGTTCACAAGTATGCTTCTATTGACATCAGAAACATTAAAAATAATAATAAAATATTTTTAAATGTCTAAACATAGATTTGAAAATAAGCTTTATGCTCACCCAAAGAAGTCATCATGTACTTGCATTTCTGATGCTGAGTACACATAGAAACGCTTGAGCTTCCTATCCTTTAATCATGAGTATGGAGAACAATTGAAAGAAGTGGCTTTGAACAACTATTTCTACAACACAGTAAGAAATAGGCCAGAACCTCAGAGAAAAATAGCCAAAGGTAGAAGATTTGCCACCTTCTCACTAGCTTCTTTTGTCATTTCAGAGAAAAAAATAAAACATCTTTTCATAATAAGAATATTGCCCTTTGGTGCTAAATAAATATGCTATTAATCTAAATGCATTTCACACTCTGCCTCTCCCTTTTTGAATTGAATATTCCTTTCAGAATAGGGGATTTGTACGATTATGGAGCATCAGGACTGAATTCTGGAACACAGTCAAGACTTGCGATAAACAGAAAAGGAGATGGAATGTCTAAAAATTATGACAATAGGATCCTATTGTTATATTGTCTAAAACATGATTCCAATTAACAGAAAAAAAAATAAAGATTTCCTTTGAAGAAATGAAGCCAAATTATCCCAGCTAGTACATTATCATTTCCCTGTGATCATTTTTTAAATTTTGCTTCAAATAGTAAAGAAAAAATACATCTTTTCAGGTTAGTTTATGTAATAAAAATAACATTGGCAAGTGGGCACAATCAATTTGCATTATATGCAGAGTAGCTCAGTTTTAATGAATGGCTTTATACAAATGAATAGACAAGTAGCGCATTATTTCGCATAATGTAATCAATGGATTGGAGGGTTGCTTGTTAATGAGCTTGCCTGGCCTGGATATTCCAGTGTAAGGAAATCTTTAATGGTGACCAAAGGTAGAGAACTAATTATTTCTAGATCTAAAAGATGATTAAATTTCCCTGTATCTGAAGACTGTCAGGAAGAGAAAAGGCTCATTAGTTCAGCATAACTACCTGATTATCCCCACACAGTAAAATCTTATTTTTTATGCAAAAATGGGTTGCATTTTGCAAAAGCATTGTTGCATGGAAAATGTATTAAAATAACTCTGTGATACGTGCCTAATGTTTTTGTACTGTTGAGGCATTTGAAAGGCAGTATTATGCATACAGATGTGCTACAGATCATTAAAGACCAAGAGCTTTCAGGTTGCAAAGTCAACAGATTGATACAAAAAACCAAAAGAGACTAGCAGCATCTTATTCAGAATAGGTTTCAGGAGTAGAATCAACACTCTACCATATCCAACACTCTGACTAGCATTATAGATTACAAATTTTCTTAGTGAATGCTTTATTTTAAAATTAATATGTATAAAATAATTTACCAAATATTTTTCAAGAAGAATGTTATATAAGAAAAGTTTAGCATCTATTTCTGTACCAACTTGTGAAGAGGCAATGAAAATAAGTAAAAATGTATGCTTTGGCAGACTGATTTAATAGGGGGCGGTCTCAGCAAAAGTATGTAGAAATAAGACATTGAAAATATTATTGAACTAGTTTGACAGATTTTTTTTTCCTTAAAAGGAACATTTTAGTTGTGAAGTTTGGGTAACAGAGCAACATTTAAAGTTTAAGGATATTCTGTATTTCTTGATATAGAATATGTGACCCACAATTTGAAATGTCTGAGATGAACATTTTAATAGGTAACTCCCTCTGAGGTAGATGCTGTAAACTTTGCAAAATCAAAATAGTCTTAGGCAGATGTAGAGAACCGACAGGGGACACAGATGGGGAAGCAGAGGTTGCAGTGAATTGAGAGAGTAGCATTGATATATATATACACAAACCAGGTGTAAAATAAGGGCTTCCCGGCTCAAATGGTAAAGAATCTGCCTACATTGCAGGAGACCTGGGTTTGATCCCCAACAAATGGAGTGGTTACCCACTCCAGTATTCTTGCCTGGAGAATGCCATGGACAGAGGACCCCAGTGGGCTATATAGTCCAAGGAGTCACAAAGAGTCGGACACAACAGAGCAATTAACAGTTTCACTTTTTCACATGTGTAGAGTAGATAGCCAGTGGGAAGCTACTACAAAGCACAGCGAGCAGAGCTCGGTGTTCCGTGATGACTTAGAGGAATGGGATGGGGTGGAGGGAGGGAGGCTTGAGTAGGAGGGAATATGTGTATACATAGAGCTGGTTTGGTTTGTTGTCCATCAGAAACTAGCACAAGGCAGTTCTATTTCCAGTTAATCCCATTGCTGGGCATACACACTGAGGAAACCAGAAGGGAAAGAGACACGTGTACCCCAATGTTCATCACAGCATTGTTTATAATAGCCAGGACATGGAAGCAACCTAGATGTCCATCAGCAGATGAATGGATAAGAAAGCGGTGGTACATATACACAATGGAGTATTACTCAGCCATTAAAAAGAATACATTTGAATCAGTTCTAATGAGGTGGATGAAACTGGAACCTATTATACAGAGTGAAGTAAGCCAGAAAGTAAAACACCAATACAGTATACTAACGCATATATATGGAATTCAGAAAGATGGTAACAATAACCCTGTGTACGAGACAGCAAAAGAGACACTGATGTATAGAACAGTCTTATGGACTCTATGGGAGAGGGAGAGGGTGGGAAGATTTGGGAGAATGGCATTGAAACATGTAAAATATCATGTATGAAACGAGATGCCAGTCCAGGTTCGATGCACGATACTGGATGCTTGGGGCTGGTGCACTGGGACAACCCAGAGGGATGGTATGGGGAGAGAGGAGGGAGGAGGGTTCAGGATGGGGAACACATGTATACCTGTGGCAGATTCATTTTGATATCTGGCAAAACTAATACAATTATGTAAAGTTTAAAAATAAAATAAAATTGAAAAAAAAGAAACTAGCACAATATTGTAAAGCAATTATATGCCAATAAAAATAGTGAGGTTCAATTTATTGTTAATAATGTTTAGTAAGAAAAAAAAAGAGTATTTTATGTATCATGTATTCTCAATAATAAAAGGAGGACCTACTAGTAGAAAGCTCTAAACATCCCTAATTAAATAATATAATTAATGACTACTGAAAGAAATGTATATGAAATAGGTCAAATATCCACAACATTGGATTTGGCTACTTCTCTTTTGCTAGACTTTTTGGCATTAAGTTCAACCCTGTCATTGCTTCTAGATCAAACATTCTCTTTTGCCAGCAAGAATTGAATTCATTACCAGATGATAGCAACAAGTTCTCGTTGCTACCAATCTGGCTCTAACCATAGAGGCCAAATTGAGAATTATGCTTGCTCCTGTCACAAGTGATTGTCCCTGGTCTCCTGTGCCAGTGTTCTTATGTTGCCTATCTTAGAACTTCTCAAGCCTTCCAAGTCTGAACCCCTGCTTTTCTCTGTTGTCAATCCCTGTCCTCTCACCTTCTAGAGTCTGCAGCTAATCCCCTAATATCTATCACCCTGCTACTTAAGGGTAATTTTGCATTTAACTTATCTATCTGGATCTCTGAACACTGACAGCTCTTAAATTGTTCATTGTCCTGCTCTGCTGGCCTAACAAGCAGTGGTATGCTCATCTTCCTCTTGGAAAGTCCCTGACATAACACCACTTACCATACCTGTCTTTCGTCACATTGTCCCTAGATAACTTATTCTGCCTTTCAAACCAACCCAACCTTTTTATAGGAAAAAAAAAGGAATAGGCTTTGTTTTAAAATAGCATTTGGATAACAATTTAAAGGCAGATTCATTCAACTCTGGAAAATTAAAATAAACAAACCAATAAAACAGTGAAAATATGAAAATATCTCTAAGACAATGTAGAATAAAATAGAATAGAAAGCTGCGGAAAATTGAAGACAATGATCTTGAAGTTTTATCCGACTGCAAAACTTTTCTGTAAGTCACAGATGACCTAATTTCTTGAAAGTCTGGGAAAACTCACGTGAATCTGATGCAATGGAGGGAGATGGGGAATTTGGTCATGAGTCCACTTCAGAATGTTTTCAAAATGCTATGAAAACTATTAATCATTTGCTTCTTGAAAAAAAAATACACAAATACATATTTACTCCAGTTTTTCTATACAACTTCAGGTCTCTTTTAAGAGTTAATTGAATCAAGTGTATAAACCAGTGATTTTTAGCTGTTTGTCAGAATGCTACCACTCCTTATAGAGAATATCCTTTGACTCTTCTGTTGCACGTTCTTCTTTTGCTCTAATTTTGTTTAAAAAAATATAATCAAAGGTCATGTAAAGATTCTAATACCTTTTTTTTTTTTCTATCAAGCCTCTTTTAATGTGGAGAAATATATTAAGAGATCTTTCAAGTGTCCATTGACAGATGAATGGATAAAGAAGTTGTGGTACATACAAACAATGAAATATTACTCAGCCATAAAAAGGAACAAATTTAAGTCAGTTCTAACGAGGTGGATGAACCTAGAACCTGTTGTACAGAGTGAAGTGAGTCAGAAAGAGGAAAACATATATATTAGTGCATATATATGGAATCTAGAAAAATGATACTGATTAACCTATAGGCAGGGAAAGAATAGAGATGCAGACAGAGAACAGACTTGTGGACAAAGTGGGGAAAGGAGAGGCTGGACAAACAGAGAGTAGCATTGAAACATGTATATTACTATATGTAAAATAAATGGCTATGGGAAGTTGCTATACAGGGAGTCAACTGGTGCTCTGTGAAAATCTAGAGGTGTGGGATGGCATGAGGGGTGGAAAGGAAGTTCAAAAGGGAGAGGACATATGCATACTTATGGCTTATTCATGTATGTATGATGAATAATACATGTTCATGTATGTATGATGTATGACAGAAGCCAACACAACATTGTAAAGCAATTGTCCTCCGATTAAAAGCAAAAATAATAAAAAAAGAAATTGGAAGAAACTGAAACATCATCATCATTAGAAGGAGTACTAAGTTACAAATAAATTTACTGACAATATGAATTTAAAATAATAAGGTATAATAACTAAAACAAAAAGTCCTATTAAAAATTAGCCAGGCAAAAGTCAGCAAACCAAATTTTGACTAGAACTTCATTTTATTTATATGAATTAAGAGTAGATAAATTTAGTGGCATAAATGGTGCAAAGATTTCTTATCTACATTTTGACAGATCACCGTCATGTTTTCCCAGACTGGCCAGACACACAGTCGTGTTAACTCTTTGTAATCTCATGGACTGTAGCCCACCAGGCTCCTCTGTCCATGGGACCTTCTCCAAAGGATCTTCCCAACTCAGGGATTGAACCCAGGCCTCTTACATCTTTCCCGTTAGCGCCACCTGGGCAGCCCGCAGTACAAAAAGCACTGTATCTATTTCCTGCATTTCACTTTACCCCTCTCGCTTCACGCACACACATGCACCATAGCAGTGCATCTTACCATGAACGTCTAACCAGAGGGCTGATATACATGCCAATCATTTTCAAACTAGAAGAACAGTTGGTGAGCACATGCCATACTTCCTGGATGCCAGGGTTTTTTTGTTTTATCTTTTTCCGGCAACCTCTACTGTATAATATGTGCCAAATAGCCTGAAGAGGTAGATACCGACGCTGGGAACTGAACCCACATCTCTTCTTGCATTAAAAAAAAATGTCACTAATGAGCTGCTGTTTGGGCTCTCAAAGAAGAACTGAATTTTTAAGTTTCCCTGAACACCTGAATTAGAATTCCTCACATGTCTAGATCATGCTCCAGTCATTCGATAACACCCCTGCCACATTTACCCTTTTTGAAAATGCTCCTCAGATATGTGTTCACCTCTTTAGACAAACAGAAGAATAAGAAAACGTGCTTCTGAGTCCTATTTCCTAATGGAACTCAGGGTGAAGGATGCTTCTGTTATTTTTATCTTCATTTGTAAATGATCCCTGTAATATTACCTTTTAGTTGAAGCATGGGACCGTGCAATGAGGACTGCTGCAGTGCAAGTCACATGAAACAGAGGGCATTTTTACATGATTCTTGCAATTTTTTCATATTCACTAGAGACGTGAGAACCAATATCATTTATACATAGCCTTGAATTCCCTACACTCATTTTCTCTTTTATAGTGAAAAGCAGACCTATGTAATAAGAAACATTAAAGAGAATGCAGTTACTGCTAAATCAACTAGCTGTGGGATATTTTAGTGACTGCAGCAGACGGATGCCTGGTTTTTATTCTCCTCTTTACTAGTGATTTATTGTACAACCTTTATCCATGCAATTAACTTTTTTTTTCCTTGATTCACACCTAATTTAACTGTAATGACCATTATGAAAATCACAGCAACATGTATTTATTTTCTTCTCACTTGGCCTTTTGTGTTTCCAACAAATGTAAGGAAAATCTTTAGGGAGTTGTTTCCCTCTATGTCTTTGGGGATATTCAATCAAATGCTTTCCAGAGTTCTGAGGGATAGAAAAGACTATTTGATCTCCTCTCTGGGCACACAGTAGATTATCCCAGTCTATGAAAACTGCAAGTCATGGCACATTAGTCAACTGTATGAATTTAGTAGATTAAAAGAAATTGAAAAAAAAAGAAAACAATCTCATTTTCTCAAGTTTACATATTGCTTTTATTTATGATTATAGACTGAAGTTTCAGATAGCTAGAAAATCTGCTCTTTGAGCTCTATATTTTGATATCTTATTAACATATTACACTTTTTATTCATTTCCCCAGAAATTTACATTTGTTTACTAGGTCACAATAATTTTTCAGTGACAATTTTAAAGCTTTCTTCTTCCCTTTAATGTTCAAGTATATATTACTCTAGTCTTACCATGAGAAAACAATCAAACAAGCCTGAATTCTATAAAAATACTTGACCAGTAATCTTTAAAATGATCAGGGCTACCAAAACTAAAGAAAATGAGAAACTGTGACTATCAAGAGGAGCCTAAGTAGACAGGACACTCACTGTACTGTATCATTCTAGATAAGATCCTGAGAAATAGTAAGGAGATGAGGGGAAAACTACAGAAATCTGAAAGGATGGTTTTCAGTTATATGGACTTCAGTTAATACCACGTTGATATCTGTTTATTAATTGTGACAATGTACCATACTAAAATACAATATTAATTTAAAAAAGAAACTGAGTGTGGAGTATATAGTAATTGCACCACCTCTGCCGTTTTTCTTTTAATAAATCTAAACCTAAAATAAAAATATTCAAGTATAGATGCTTCTAAGTTTAATGAAATACAGTGTAAGTCATCTAATTCTCTATTTTAATGTTTACAGAATTCAGCAAGATTTAGATCCAAATATCTTGAGACTTTTTAAAATATCTTTTTTAAATAAGTATTTTTAAATTTATACTGTCATATAGGGGATGATTAAGCTCCATACAATAACCAGTCTCATCTCTGAAACAAAAACAGGAAACAGAAAAAATATTGTAACAAATTCATACAAATTAAAAAACGGTCCGCTTTAAGAAAATGATTTCATCGTTTACTTTGTTTCTCAAAGCCATCAACTCATTTCATCCTTCACCAAGACATTTAATACTATTTTGCTTATTTTCAAGGCTCTGAGATCTTTCCTTGTATCTGACATTGTATTCATATCTGCTCCATCTTCAATGTCCTTTTTTTATTATTATTATTTTTGTTCAGTCAGTGAGTCATGCCCAGCTTTTTGTGACCCCATGGACTGTAGCCTGCCAGGGTCCTCTGTCCGTGGGATTTTCTAGGCAAGATTACTGGAGCTGGTTTGCCATTTCCTCCTCCAGAGGATCTTCCCAACCCAGGGGTCAAACCCTGGTCTCCTGCATTACAGGCAGATCCGTAATGCTGAGCCACTAGGAAGGCCCCTTGTTGTCCATTTGAACATCATTCTCAGCCCTCACAATCTTGTAATAACTGCTGTTTCTCTTAACCTCACTTTCTCATGTCCTCCCATTCATGCAACAACATAATAATTTTAAAGACAAGTACTACATTCATGAACACTTATTAAGTCTCTACTCTCTTGTGGTTTTCTTCTTTTTTTTTTTAATACTGGTGTAAGATTCACAATCCTTCAATTAAATTTTGATTACAATAAGATATATGTATTTCTAAAATCATGAAATGAGAAAAAATATATATCTTCTAGGAAGATACTCAGTGTACAAAAAATGGTGACAAATTTTATTTTTTAAATAATATTCTAAAGAAATAACATTAAGTTATTTTAAAATATTGAAAATCACAATATGGGACATTTTATTTTCACATATTTGTTGTGTATTTCACAAATAGGTACTCTTCTCCCTATGGTAAGATTAATTGGCATAATAATCATGCCCCAATATTTTGTAAGCAAGATCATGTTTCTTTGGAAAGAGCTTTTCCATGCTGAAAAAAGTTTGGTTTTGTTTGTTTGTTTGTTTGTTTTTCTCATTCCATAGTCATTTTTATTTACTTATATCAATGATTGTTAGATGACTTGAAGATCTAGTGAGGAAAGGTTTTAAACTCCCAGTACTTAACTAGTATTATAAAGATTAGGGCCTTAGAAGTGAACAGACAGATAAGAGATTTATTACTCATATAGAAGCTGATCAGGCAGACCAACTTTCTTTCAGAGTGTGAGACAAATGTCCTATTATTAGACCTGACATACCTATCAATCACCTTACTAACTATGCCTGTGAGCCAACATGACCAATATGCTCTAAACTTCTAGGAAAAACACTGTCATTTAGTTTATTGGCAAGGTCTTTGAGCTTAGTGTGTCTTTCTGTGTATGATTGTAGGTATTGCTTATCTCAGTGATGAATGTAGTTTTTTAGATTTTACCAGAAAAGGCAATGGTCCCTTGGAGATGAAAATGTTTGCATGATCTCCTATGCTAATCTCTGGCTTCTGGGCCTGTGGTGGATTGTCAGTAGTCAACTTGGAATGCCAAGACATATTTTCCATGGAATCCCCTTCTTTGTGTTAGCACGAGTTAGAGCTTCTTATTAAGAAGAACCTGAGCAAAATCAGGAAAGTAGAAGTGAAGTGACCACCACTAAGGTAGTGTTGGTCAGACGTAATGGTTTAGCCATCCCTCTGACTTGCAGTTCTGGGAAAAGAAATCTTGTCCATGTCCCTGCAGTCTTGTGGCTTCTTTCCCATCTTCTTCAGCCTGCGATTCAGCTGACATTTTTTCCCAATGCTCCAGCTCCAGGTTCAACTACTATCACTCCTCCAGTTTCTGCCATGAATATATAAGCTCCCTTATTCCAAAAAATCTTTTTTTTAATTTTATGTCATTTATTAATTAATTAATGATACAAACACCCTTTCTTTTTACTAGTAATAATATTTTAATGAGAGCAATGAGTTTGAACCTACTTCAGTATTAAATACTGGGATAAAAACATCAAGAAGTCTGATTCTTAGTTCAGTTCATTTCATTACTTGGTTTTAATAGCTGCTTTGGTTGAAAAAAGTACTTCATAGGAATACATAGAAGCATATAGAAGAATTACATAATTGTCTATCTTCCTTGGTCACTATACTCTTCTGTCAACCTTCTCCACCAATTTTGCAAAGATTTGTACTAAAATATGGCAGCTCTCCATCTTCCTTGATGCTTTTCAGTTTTTGTTTTTTTTTTTTCAAACTAATCAGGTAAGTTGCATGTCTTTGTTTATAAAAAACTGTATGAAAATCCACAGAGAGTCTTTCCCTAACCAAATTCAGATTAAAATAAAATAATTCCTGAAATTAACAAAGGGCGAAAAAATAATATTGGGCAAAAGTAATCTATATGCATATAAGTCTAAATCCAGGGAAATTAAAATAACAGAAATATACTATACATTAAATATAAAATTAATTTATATTACTGATTGTATTCGATAATTTTTTTCTGATAAGAAATTTTCAGTATTTTGATAATATTAGTTGGAGTCATCTGAAAATACTATTTTACGTAGATCAGAATTGTTGAGTGTTGATTATTTTTCTTATGGATCAACCAAATAATTTATATCCATTGGTATCAAAAAATTATTTTAACAAGTAGAAGATTGACATTTCCTTCCAGGCAGTGCTCGGGCGGGAAATAAGCAATGTGGACAGAAGCAGGCAAGCACTGAGGAGTGTGTCTGAATGGGACACTCGTGAGCCCAGAATGTAAATGGGAAACCAAAACTAGGGGACGGTTTCAAAACTAAAGCCTTTTTCAATTTAAAAGTGTTTTCCTGTCTAGCCTAAATGATTTTCTAGAATATAAGAGCATCATATGATTCTGGAAGAAATTGCGTTCCACACTGATTTTTTTCTTTGGGGCTTGGTAAAACTGTGCTGAGTGAGACTTCACCTTTCCATTCACTAAGGAAATCATAGTGCGATGAGTTCTGAGTTTAATTAGTGTGGTTCCTACCCAGGCACACATTTCAGGAAGGATAAAGGACTTGGCTTCCAGATGACGTGCTCTCCTAGAGTTTTTATCATCTGTTTAATAAGGAATTAAAGGACACATGTTAGAGCACTTGGTTATTGTATCCGAACAAAAGAACTGAATTTAGCTTTGTATTCACTTTTTCTTTCTTCTAATTATACCCAGGAATAAGAGATATTTAAAGGGACAATTTTAGAAGAGTTTCTTCAGGTACAATCAGTGTGAGAAGCTTGGCAGGTGTTTATTTTTTAAAAGTGTTGAGATTAATGACTCTGAGAATAATGTAATGAGGTATGCTAAGAAGACTGCCTATAAGTCAAGAGAGAAAAAAAGGAAGTGCCATTAGGAGAATGTAAACCCTCTCCTATAATTAGCAAGCCATTTATAATCCAGAGTCTTGCAAAGATTCAAACCAATATAGTTAAATGTAATGCTTTATTTGGAGAATTACTACTAGATCAAAAAGCTAAACATAGGACAGAAGCAAATGCAAGTCTCTTGCCACATTGTCAGATGTAGTTTTTGAATTTTTTAAACTCTGTATTTCTAAGATGTTTCAGTTACACCATGTTCAGGATCTATATGTATGTGTGCACTTAGTTGCCTATTGCTGTCCTGTGCTTTGAGACCCCATTGACTGTAGCTTGCCAGGCTTCTCTGTTCATGGGAATTCTCCAGGCAAGAATATTGGCGTGGGTGGCCATGCCCTCCTCCAGGGGATCTTCCAACCTAGAGATCAAACACAGGTCTCCATCATTGCAGGTGGATTCTTTACCAGCTGAGCTTCCAGGGAAGCCCCAAGATCTATACTCATCCTAAGAAATACTTTTACTCAAACATTAGCTTATGGTAAACAGATGGAGAAAAAATGGAAACATTGTTTCCATTAAAATAAAGTGAGAGACTTTATTTTGGGGGGCTCCAAAATCACTGCAGATGGTGACTACAGCCATGAAGTTAAAAGATGCTTGCTCCTTGGAAGAAAAGCTATGATCAATCTAGACAGCATTTTGAAAAAGCAGAGACATTACTTTGCCAACAAAGGTCCACTGAGTCAAAACTATGGTTTTTCCAGTAGTCATGTATGGATGTGAGAGTTGGACTATAAAGAAAGCTGATTGCCGAAGAATTGATGCTTTTGAACTGTGGTTTGGAGAAGACTCTTGAGAGTCCCTTGGACTGCAAGGAAATCCAACCAGTCCATCATAAAGGAAATCAGTTCTGAATATTCATTGGAAGGACAGATGCTAAAGCTTAAACTCCAATATTTTGGCCACCTGATGTGAAGAACTGACTCACTAGAAAAGACCCTGATGCTGGCAAAGATTGGGAGGAGAAGGAAACAACAGAGGATGAAATGATTGTATGGCATCACCGACTCAATGGACATGAGTTTGAATAAACTCCGGGAGTTGGTGATGGGCAGGGAAACCTGGTGGGCTGCAATCCATGGGGTCACAAAGAGTCAGACACGACTGAGCAATTGAACTGAACTGAACTAAGCTTATACAATTGACTATTTCCTGTTTTATCCTCGGATATTTTGAATTCCATAGACTCAGTCATCCTGGTTGATTGTTTGGAATTTTCAGCTTGGAAGGAGCCCATAGTTTGCATATAAAATGATTAACTACCTAAAGATTGGAGGAGGAAATGGCAACCCACTCCAGTATTCTTGCCTAGAGAATCCCATGGACAGAGGAGGTCACAAAGAGTTGGATGTGGCTGAGCGACTAAACACACACATAAAGATGATTAAATGTAAATTCAATTAAAATATGTAAATATAACAACCTAATTTTCATTAAGTCAAAATGTTTTCTTTTGAAATATATTTATTTTTTCTCTTTACATTTTATAATGAGTATCTGAAGAATATTTCAAGATATATATTCTATAGTAGATTATTTCAGCCATAGGTAAAATGAAAATTTCAACTTAAATTGTATTTAAAATAAGAAAATAATAATAATTTTTTAAAAAGTACTTAATAAGCAGTACAAACTTAGTTAGGCTAGGCTCTTGGGATGTTTGATTTGGTTTCTTAAAAGTTTTCTGAAGAGCCAAGGTTATTTCTCTATTTCTACCACCATAAAACAGATTAATTTTGAGGATGACTTGCCTCATGAGCATTAATAGATGTCTGCTAGCAGAATCTGGAATAAAAAGCACCTTTCTTTACATTCAACAGCATAGGTTTAATTTATCTCCTTAGAAGTCCAAAGCAGATATTTAGTTTCATGTCATTGGCCTCATGACATGAGGCCACCTCTAAATTCAGCACTAGCAAATATAAAGAAATTATTGATTTATTTCATGGGGAATAAATATTGGTTAGTCAAATGTAATGGCTACAGTATACTCTTAAAACTGTTTCTAATAATAAGCAGATTCGTTTTACTAAAATTGTTTTGTCATTTTGTCTATTGAAATTATCAAAAGAATATACTTCCATAAACAGAGAGCAAGTTATGCTCTCCAACTTCAGTTGGATTCCAATTACATTTGATTGTTCTCTTCTATATTTCTATTTAGCATATTTCTTAATTTTCCAATAACAGCTATGACAAATTTTAATGATCTTAATTCTACCATCATCAGTATCCCAGGTTATCTCTTTTTTCAAATGAATTTACCTACTATAAAAGAGCAATAGAAATAACCAAAATAGCTGAATTTCTATTACCTTCCCAGTTACTAACACCATCATCCATCAGTCCACTAGTTAAAAATATGCCTGAATTAATTTTAGTCTTTGTCATGTATGTCTTACTTCAGGGATAAGTGTTTGGTTTTTTTTTTTTTCTTATTTAAGAAGATTAATCACATTCCTTTTCTCAAATGTTTATCATTTTTACTATCTTACTTTTGTATCTTCAATTTTAAGATTTACTGGCTCTTTAATTCAGCATCTGTAATAATAACTAACACATGACTACAGTATTCTTGCCTGAAGAATCTCCATGGACAGAGGAGCCTGGCGTCTATGGGGTTGCAAAAGTTGGACACGACTGAGGGACTAAGCACAGCAGAGCACAGCACGTTTACCAGGTACAACTCTAGGTATATTAACTCAGTTAATAGTTAGAACAAGTCATTAGCTTAGGTGCTATCATTTTCTCCTTTTTACAGAAGAGGAAACAGAGAGAGAGTATAAGATTAAATACAGGAATTCAGGGTGAAACAAGAGTCTGTTTCTAATCTCTACACTACCCAACTTCTCCTAGAATTGAAGATTTAATCTGCCTGCAATGCAGAAGACCTGAGTCCTATCCCTAGGTTGGGAAGATCCCCTCGAGGAGGGCATGGCAACCCACTCCAGTATTCTTGCCTAGGAAATCCCAAGGACAGAGGAGCCTGATGGGCTACAGTCCATGGAGTCTCAAGAGTCAGATATGTCTGAGTGATGAAGCCACCACCACCACCAATTTACAGGTTCATTAAGACATACTTTATATACCATAACACTTACCATATATGAGTTTGTAATTCAATGAGTTTTAGTAAACTTAAAGTTGGGAAATTATCACCATTTTTCAATTTTAGAATGTTCCCATCATTCCAAAAATACTCCTCCTATTCTTCCATTTTCAATCTTCTCTATTGCTTTAAGAATATAAAAATAGAAGTAATATTAATTTAAAGAGTGTCATTATTTTACCACAGTGGTTATCAGAATGTGGGCTGGTGACCTTGAGATTTCTCCAAAATCCAATCAAAAATCCACAATGTCAAAATGATATGTTCATAGTTGAGAGATACAAGGTAGCATGGACAATGAAGAAATACTTGATATTCCAAAGGATGAATGCAGTGGCAGATACGGGGATCCATTTGACCTATATTAAACAAGATATTAAAGGCTTTCACAAAATTGTAAAACAATGTCATTCTTTTGGAAAGTACAGTCTTTTTTCAAGTAAAATATAGTATTCATGTTAATCTGTAATAAGATCACTATGATCATTTTAAATAAATTTGTAAATATCTTTTTTCAGACACATAATAATGGTGTTTGGCTTATACTTTGAAAAGCTTAAAGTGAGGTCTAGCAAGATATAGAAGTGTCTCTATTGGATTAAACCTAATATCCAATACATTGTTGGTGCCAATAATGAATAAATATTTCCTGTGAAACAGATAAAGTCTACAAGATAAAAGAATCAACCATAGAGTCATCTGTTTCCATCATATAGGGATGAAAAGTGAAAGTGAAGTTGGTCGTATCCAACTCTTTGCTCCCCCATGGACTGTAGCCTATCAGGCTCCTCTGTCCATGGAATTTTCCAGGCAAGAGTATTGGAGTGAGTTGCCATATCCTTCTCCAGGGGATCTTCCCAACCCAGGGGAACCCATGTCACCTGCATTGCAGGCAGACACTTTACCTGAAATGCTCAGTATCAAAAGTCTTATTGACTCCTAAGTGAAGAGTGACTTGATCTGTAAGCAGTCTTCAAAAATAGAAATACATTATTTTAGAACAAGGCAAACTGCAGTAAATGTGGCCTATAAGAAAAGTAAAATTACCACAAAATTAGGTCTTGAGACTTTTATTGATGGGTGGGATGTAATGATTTATGGAAGACAAAAACTTCCTAGAGAAAAACTTAAAAAGTTGGATTAAATAAGAACAAAAAATAAAGATATCTGTTGAAAGACATCAAAGACCTGCTGAATTCTCTTGAACTAATTAGAATTCATGGACTTCCCTGGTGGCTCAGACATTGAAGAATCTGCCTGCAATGCAGGAGACCTGGGTTAGATCCAGTATTTGATCTACTACCCATTCCAGAATTCTTGCCTGGAGAATTCCATGGACAGAGGAGCCTGGTGGACTAGTCCATGGCGTGGCAAAGAGTTGGACATGACTGAGCAATGGCACCCCACTCCAGTACTCTTGCCTGGAAAATCCCATGGATGGAGGAGCCTGGTAGGCTGCAGTCCATGGGGTCGCTAAGAGTTGGACACGACAGCGACTTCACTTTCACTTTTCACTTTCATGCATTGGAGAAGGAAATGGCAACACACTCCAGTGTTCTCCCTGGGAATCCCAGGGACGGGGGAGCCTCATGGGCTGCTGTCAGTGGGATTACACAGAGTCGGACACGACTGAAGCGACGCAGCAGCAGCAGAGCAACTTACATTTATGCCCAGTGGAACAGAGGAACACATTTTAAGATTAAACGGAATTTACTCCCAACTATGTTTAATATTTTACTGTCCTTATCTGGTGTTTTTATAACCTTTTAAGTACTGTGTTTTCAAGTTACTCAGATTAAAGGAAAACGTTGAATTTTTTTTTTAACTTTTTTTTAAATTTTATTTTATTTTTAAAACTTTACAATATTGTATTAGTTTTGCCAAACATTGAAATGAATCCACCACAGGTATACCCGTGCTCCCCATCCTGAACCCTCCTCCCTCCTCCCTCCCCATACCATCCCTCTGGGTCGTCCCAGTGCACCAGCCCCAAGCATCCAGTATCGTGCATCGAACCTGGACTGGCGACTCGTTTCATACATGATATTATACATGTTTCAGTGCCATTCTCCCAAATCTTCCCACCCTCTCCCTCTCCCACAGAGTCCATAAGACTGATCTATACATCAGTGTCTCTATTTCTGTCTCGTACACAGGGTTATTGTTACCATCTTTCTAAATTCCATATATATGCATTAGTATACTGTATTGGTGTTTTTCTTTCTGGCTTACTTCACTCTGTATAATAGGCTCCAGTTTCATCCACCTCATTAGAACTGATTCAAATGTATTCTTTTTAATGGCTGAGTAATACTCCATTGTGTATATGTACCACTGCTTTCTTATCCATTCATCTGCTGATGGGCATCTAGGTTGCTTCCATGTCTTGGCTATTATAAACAGTGCTGCGATGAACATTGGGGTACACGTGTCTCTTTCCCTTCTGGTTTCTTCAGTGTGTATGCCCAGCAGTGGGATTGCTGGATCATAAGGCAGTTCTATTTCCAGTTTTTTAAGGAATCTCCACACTGTTCTCCATAGTGGCTGTACTAGTTTGCATTCCCACCAACAGTGTAAGAGGGTTCCCTTTTCTCCACACCCTCTCTAGCATTTATTGCTTGTAGACTTTTGGATCGCAGCCATTCTGACTGGCGTGAAATAGTACCTCATAGTGGTTTTGATTTGCATTTCTCTGATAATGAGTGATGTTGAGCATCTTTTCATGTGTTTGTTAGCCATCTGTATGTCTTCTTTGGAGAAATGTCTATTTAGTTCTTTGGCCCATTTTTTGATTGGGTCATTTATTTTTCTGGAATTGAGCTGTAGGAGTTGCTTGTATATTTTTGAGATTAGTTGTTTGTCAGTTGCTTCATTTGCTATTATTTTCTCCCATTCTGAAGGCTGCCTTTTCACCTTGCTAATAGTTTCCTTTGTTGTGCAGAAGCTTTTAGGTTTAATTAGGTCCCATTTGTTTATTTTTGCTTTTATTTCCAGTATTCTGGGAGGTGGGTCATAGAGGATCCTGCTGTGATGTATGTCAGAGAGTGTTTTGCCTATGTTCTCCCTAGTTTTATAGTTTCTGGTCTTATGTTGAGATCTTTAATCCATTTTGAGATTAAAGGAAAATGTTGATTTTAAAGGAGAGAGAGAAGAAGAGTTTCCAATCTGCTTGAATTATCATCTAGAGAATGGAGAAGATAGCCTCCACTGGTACATTTTAAATAAGTGATAGGAGAAAGAAAAAATTCTGTATGATCATTTTTCTAAAGTTATGTGCTTAATGAGGGTTTCTCTGGTAGCTCAGCTGGTAAAGAATCTACCTGCAATGCAGGAGACCCCGGTTCAATTCCTGGGTCAGGTAGATAGCCTGGAGAAGGGATAAGCTACGTATACCAGTATTCTTGGACTTCCCTGATGGCTCAGTCAGTAAAGAATCCACTCGCAATGTGGGAGAGATCTGGGTCCAATCCTGGGAAGATCCCCTGGAGAAGGGCATGGCAATCAATGCCAGTTTTCTTGCCTGGCGAATCCCCATGGACAGAGGAGTCTAGCAAGCTGCAGTCCATGGAGTTGCAAAGAGTCGGACATGACTGAGCAACTAAGCACAGCACAGCACAGCAAATGAGCTTAATGTATTAGATCCTTGCAAGTGTATTAAAATATTTTATCTCTTTGAAAAAAGATTATCAAAGCAGACAAATATTCAAATGAAACAGAATCAAGTGCCCAGAAATGAACCCATACATTTACAGTCAAGTTCAACTAGTACTTGACAAAAGAGCCAAGAATACTCAATGGAGAACAGGAAGTTCATTCAATAAATGATTCTGGGAAAACAGAATGCTCACATCCAAAAGAATGAAACTGGACCCCTACCTTACAGCACTCAAAACAACTAAATTAAAATGAAGTAAAGATTTAAAGGTAAGGTTTAAATGTATGGTTTATTGTTGAACCAAATTGAGTGTGTTGATATACATACTTGTTATTATTTACATGTGCAAAAGAAATAGTGGGGAAAAGGAGAAATAAAGAACTTGGGGGTACAAATTGCCATTAAACAACTTTTGGAACCCTTATATTCAGGACATTTTTCTTTAATTCAAAGGTCTGTATGTTGATCTAATTTTTTCACAATTTCTACTTGAATACAACACTAGTAATTCATCCATAAAAAGTATGATGTCTGTTTTAAACTGGTTTTTTGAACAGAGGAGATGATTCACTGAGCCATTTACACTTTTTCTGAGTCATTGGGTGGACAATAGCATAGGTCTGTAAATGATAGATGTGCTATCTTTTGTCACTAAATAGAACAGAGGAGGCAGAATTGTTCTTTATAATTAGTACACCATTAGTTACTAAGTCATCTTTCAATAATTTGTTAAATTGATTTGATGAATAATACCCTAGTTCCATAAAAGTTCTAATGAATTTCAAAAGAATATAATATTGCTGAGTCACTGATTTATTTATGCAGCACCAAATCCATCAAACAATTCTGGTAATGAAAGTTTCATTAAATTGAACAATGCTAATATATTATAAGCAAACTGTCAAAAAAAAGAATAAATTTCAAAAAGAGAGAGAAAAAAAGCTAGTTCACCATAGATCCTTCAGTTCAGTTCAGTTCAGTTCAGTCACTCAGTCGTGTCTGACTCTTTGTGACCCCGTGAATAGCAGCACGCCAGGCCTCCCTGTCCATCACCAACTCCTGGAGTTCACTCAGACTCACCTCCATCCAGTCAGTGATGCCATCCTGCCATCTCATCCTCTGTCGTCCCCTTCTCCTCCTGCCGCCAATCCCTCCCAGCATCAGAGTCTTTTCCAATGAGTCAACTCTTCGCATGAGGTGGCCAAAGTACTGCAGTTTCAGCTTTAGCATCATTCCTTCCAAAGAAATCCCAGGGCTGATCTTCTTCAGAATGGACTGGTTGGATCTCCTTGCAGTCCAAGGGACTCTCAAGAGTCTTCTCCAACACCACAGTTCAAAAGCATCAATTCTTTGGCACTCTTTAGGAAAGATCAAAATAAGTTAATCTGATGGGTTTTTTGGAAACTGTGACTGCAGCACACCAGGCTCATCTGTCTTCCAATGTCTCCCAGAATTTACTCAAATTCATGTCCATTGACTCAGTGATGCTATCTAATCATCTCATCCTCTACTGCCCCTTTTTCCTTTTGCCTTCAATTTTTCCCAGCATCAGGGTCTTTTCTAATGAGTTGGCTCTTCTCATCAGGTGGCCAAAGTATTGGAGCTTCAGATTCAGCATCAGTCCTTCCAAAGAATAATTCAGGTTGATTTCCTTTAGGATTGACTGGTTTGATCTCCTTGCAGTCCAAGGGACTTCTCAAGAGCCTTCTCCAACACCACAGTTCAAAAGCATCAGTTCTTAGGCGCTCAACTTTCTTTATGGTTCTACTCTCACATTCATACATGACTACTGGAAAAACCATAGTTTTGACTATACCATTCTTTGATGGTAAAGAGATGTCTCTGCTTTTTAATATGCTGTCTAGTTTGGTCATAGCTTTTCTTCCAAACTCTAAGCATCTTTTAATTTCTGCAGTCACCATCTGCAATGATTTTGGAGCTCAAGAAAATAAAATCTGTCATTGTTTCCATTCTTTCCCCAACTATTTGCCATGAAATGATGGGACCAGATGCCATGATCATTGTTTTTTTTTCAATGTTGAGTTATAAGCCAGCTTTTTCATTCTCTTCTTTCACCTTCATCAAGAAACTCTTTAGTTCTTCTTCTGTTTCTGCCATAAGGATGTCATCTGCAAATCTGAGGTTATTGATATTTCTCTTGACAATCTGATTCCAGCTTATGTTTCAGCCAGCCTGGCATTCTGCATGATATACTCTGCATAGAAGTTAGATAAGCAGGGTGAAAATATACAGCCTTGACAAGTTCTTTTTCCAATTTGGAACCAGTCCATTGTTCTGTGTCAAGTTCTAACTGTTGCTTCTTGACCTGCATACAAGTTTCTCAGGAGGCAGGTAAGGTGGTCTGTCTGGTTTTACCATATCTTGAAGAACTTTCCAGTTTGTTTTGACCCACACAGTCAAAGGCTTTAGCATAGTCAACGGCTTTTAGGAAACTTAATTGAAAGAAAAATGTTGTCTTATCTCATGGTTACCCCAGAGTACTGAATATTGAGTGAAATCTTAGGAGAAAGTGTCTACTGTTTGTCCATCTCTTTAGTTTTGAATTACTGCATATAATTGCATAGGTCATATGATTCAATCATTCTGTGCTTTGAAATGTGAGATTCAGGGTATTTTATTTTGTCCTTTCAGGGAATATGTCTGAAATTTAAAAATAATCCTTACTGATATGTCACAGACTCTGAGTCAGGATTCTTTTTTCCTTATGTTAGTCCTTAATGTTTCTCAACATTTTATCAAATAAAATAAATACAAAAGCACATGACTACTGCTTAAGTAGAGACAAGGGTGAAATATGGACATAGATTCCATGTAAGTTTACATTTCAAGTGCAAAGTGAAAACTGAACTTTCCAACAATATAGGGAAACCACTGAGCCACATCTAAAAGTCATATGGGATTCACAGATAAGTGAAAAATTATGACGTGTTGAATATAAATGTTATTGCATGAGGCAGGGGTAGTTTAGAGAGTAGGAAAAATCAATGGTAACTGAGAAAAAAAGAAAGACCATCAATATCTTTGAAAAAGAGGATAGAAACAATATTTTCTAGTTAAATCTATCCATTTTGTAGGAGTAATTTCCAAAATTTTTAACTAAACCTATTGTTTCACCAAAGCTGTTCCTTTGTTTTTAGAGTTGCCATCAGAAAATATATGAAATTAATATTGTGTCCTTGTTTATCCAAACTTGTAGCTTAATGAAGGGAAAGGAAGAAAACCATGTGTTATCCATGGCTTTGTATCATTATTCTCAAATAACAGTGCTGCAATTTATACACTATCCCAATAACTATTATCAGAACAGAAGTAAAAATCTAGCCTCGTTTACTAGAACTGTGGCTCAGTAGATAGTATGTTCAGTTATGGATCAATACACTGTAATCAGTCCCTTGACAGTACTTAATTAAAGCTCAGAACTCTGGCCAGGATTTATACCTCTAAATTAAAGCACATCACAAACCAACCAGAGCTAAACAAATTCAAATACCTGAGTAGGACGTGACTGAGGACATAATGACCCAGACTCTTGACTGCTTGAAATCCTCTCACTTTCAATAAGCAATTCATGACCATAAAAAGAGCTTCAAGATTGTTTAGAGAGAAAATGATGCTAGCTCTCAAATTAGCCTGTGTGTAAGTTGGTTTTATCATGTACAACTTAAATGATCCTGTGCTGCAAACAAAGCCTTAAGCTGATTCTCAAAAGAAACTCTGGTTGCTACAACATGAAAAGGAATTTATGCATAATTATATGATTAGATATAGTATTAGTTAACATAGTAGTAGATGTGTCATGAAATGATAGTTTAATCATAATTATAATAATAAATTGTCTCCCCAGTGCTTCATTAAGTTTAATTTAGCTTTCAGTTATTTAAAAACTCATTTTAAAATATATAAAATAAAATATAAATCTGCCTCAGAATTTGATATTGTTTTCTCCAGTAGCTTAATAATTTATTTCTCAAATTTGAAAGTCTTGAGATTTAGCTCCACTTGTAATGCAATAACCTAAAATATGCAGACGACATCACCCTTATGGCAGAAAGTGAAGAGGAACTAAAATGCCTCTTGATGAAAGTGAAGGAAGAGAGTGAAAAAGTTGGCTTAAAGCTCAACATACAGAAAACGAAGATCATGGCATCTGGTCCCATCACTTCATGGAAAATAGACAGGGAAACAGTGGAAACAGTGTCAGACTTTATTTTTGGGGGCTCCAAAATTACTGCAGATGGTGATTGCAGCCATGAAATTAAAAAGATGCTTACTCCTTGGAAGGAAAGTTATGACCAACCTAGACAGCATATTCAAAAGCAGAGACATTACTTTGCCAACAAAGGTCCATCTAGTCAAGGCTATGGTTTTTCCTGTGGTCATGTATGGATGTGAGAGTTGGATTGTGAAGAAGGCTGAGCACTGAAGAATTTATGCTTTTGAATTGTGGTGTTGGAGAAGACTCTTGAGATTCCCTTGGACTGCAAGGAGCTCCAACCAGTCCATCCTAGAGGAAATCAGTCCTGAATATTCGTTGGAAGGACTGATGCTACAGCTGAAACTCCAATACTTTGGCCACCTCATGCAAAGAGTTGACTCATTGGAAAAGACCCTAATGCTGGCAGGGGTTGGGGGCAGGAGGAGAAGGGGATGACAGAGGATGAGATGGCTGGATGGCATCACCGACTCAATGGACATGGGTTTGGGTAAATTCTGGGAGCTGGTGATGGACAGGGAGGCCTGGTGTGCTGTGATTCATGGGGTTGCAAAGAGTCAGACACGACTGAGCGACTGAACTGAACTGAACTGATAATGCATATGATAGTAGAATTAGAGTTGTTGATGTATATTATGATGTATTTCATGTGGGGTGATAAAGTCTTCTGTATTTTTATTATATAATCTAAATGTAGTCGTGTCCAACTCTTTGCGACCCCATGGACTACACCCCATCAGGCTCCTCTCTCTATGGAATTTTCTAGGCAAGAATTCTGGAGTGGGTTACCATTGCTTTCTCCAGGGGATCTTCCCCATCCAGGGATCAAACCCAGGTATCCCACATTGCTGGCAAATTCTTTACAATCTAGCCACCAGAGAACAGCTTATAATTTTAGTTACTTAGTCTAATTTCTACAATATAGAAAATGTTTTGGAAAATAATCTGAAATGGATGACCTGTAAATCAACCAAATATTTATGAATACTTTTCAAAATCAAAAATATTAAATAATAATTGAAATTTGTTAAATGAATACAAATAAATCTGAAACTTTTTTTTTCAGCTTGGTACAATGCTCTCCTTTTTAACATAACCCTAGTTTTAGGAAGTGGGTAATTTTTAAAAGTTAGAAATAGAGTTTAAAATGAAGAAAAAATTTAGGAGAAATTTGGAAGTTTAATAAATATTTCCTCTCAGAAATAATTCTGCTTTTCTTTTTCAACTTGATGTATACATTGTACTTCTATATTTCATAAGAACCATAACTTTTTTATAACTACATTGAAAAAATTATCACTATGCATTACCTTTGAAATCTTAGAGAACAAACTGAATCAACTTTTGTTTACATCAAACCAATTTTAGCATCAGGATGTTTTTGGCTGAAAAACATAATCAGATTCAAGACCATAATTGATTTGTTACAATAGCACAGAATTGAACTTTTTGCCCAGTGGATTTAGTATATCAACTTGGCAAGGCTAGTGTCCATCATGTATTATTTGCATTATATGCATATTTATGACTTGTGATTTTTAAACATTTTTTATTTAGAAATATAGCATAAATGGGGCTTACCTGGTGACTCAGCTGTAAAGAATTCATCTGCAATGCAAGAGACTCAGGTCTGATCCTTGGATCAGGAAGTTGCCCTGGGGAAGGAATAGCTAGCCACTCCAGTATTCTTGCCTGAGAAATCCCATGGACAGAGGAGCCTAGTGATCTACAGTCCGTGGGGTTGCAAAAGAGTTGGATACAACTTTTCAACTAAACAACAAAATAACATGTCTATAGATATAGATATGACAATATTACATAAATGTATAGTGTAATGAATAACCATAAAATAATCATCCAAATTGTATTAGAGAGCATTCTTGTAAATTCCATGTATTCCTTCATAATTACATTTCTTCCCTGTCTCTGTGAGATTAATATGATCTTGGATTTTCCGGTAATCACTTCCAAGATTTACTTTATAGTTTTACCTTCTATGTGTGCATCAAAATAGAGCAATTTGTCCTGTGTCTGTACTTTATATCAACAAATGATATTCATATCATATCAGCGTATCATCATTTTAGTGTGCTTCTTTTGCTCAGTATTTTAAGATTCACCCATGGTGTCCGATTTAGCTAAGGTCATTTAGCTTTTTTGCTAGAGAAACTTATATTTTATAAATAAAACAGAACTTATTTATTCATTCTAATGTAGATGACCAATCATTTTTAGTTTAGGGCAATGAAGAGCAATGCTGCTACAAGCATCTCTGTATGTAGGTCCTCCTGAACCTTTACTGGTAATTCATTCAAAAGTGGAATCATCTGTTCTTGGGATGTACACAAGCTTCCCTGGTAGCTCAGCTGGTAAAGAACATGCCTGCAATTCAGGAGACCCCGGTTTGATTCCTAGTTTGGGACGTTCCCCTGGAGAAGGGATAGGCTACCCACTCCAGCATTCTTGGGCTTCCTTGGGGGCTCAGAGGGTAAAGAAGCCATTTGCAGTGTAGGAGACCTGGGTTCGATCTCTGGATTGAATAGATCCCCTGAAGGAGGGCAGGGCAACCCACTCCAGTATTCTTGCCTGGAGAATCCCCATGGACAGAGGAGCCTGGTGGGCTACAGTCCATGGGGTCACAAAGTGTGGGATATAACTGAATGACTAAGCACACACAGCACAGGATATACACATCTTCAGCTTCAGCAAATAATTCTAAAGAGCTTTCCAAAATGGTTATAGAAATGAACACACAAATCAGTAGATAATGAAAATTCCCATTGTTCCACAAATTTTCCAACACATGGAATTTCCAGATTTTCTCTTTATTGAAGATGTCCTTCAATCTTCATGCAATACTGTTATCAACTACATTTTTCTCTTTTGAAGTTCTCAATCAAGAGTTTTGCCAATTTTTAAATAGGTTGTCTTTTATTTTTATCCCTATTAGTAAGTAGAGATTCTGTATATCATGTATACAAATTGTTCACTGATTACTATGGATGAAAAGAAGCTCCCGATTTGGATGTAGATAAATCTATCCATTTCTTCTCCTATCATGAATGCTCTGTCTCCTGTTTAAGAAAATGCTCGCTAGCCACATTCTTGGTCAAAGTTCTAAATACATTTTTCCTCTTCTCAATAGATTTAACATTTTAATGGCAAGGTCTTATTTTATGAAATATAGCATATTTTTAATATAATGCACAAATCTTTGGTACACAGATTTTTTTAATCTACCAAAATTTTATACTAAAATTTTGTAAAACGCTTCAAACAAGCTTATTTATTTATTCACCACCCAGATCAAAGCATATACCTTTAAAAGCACACTAGAAACTTCTGTTATCCTCCTTCCCAATCAACCGCCCTCCCCAAACATAGATATTATTCTGACTTTTAGCACATTGTATCAGTTTCAAAATTTGTATAAGTGGAATAATGTGGTGTATACCCCTTATGATTGTCTTTATTTGTGCAACATTATATATAAAAGATATCTCAGGGAGCAGTGCTGCTCTAAGTCACTTCAGTCGTGTCCGACTCTGTGCGACCCCAGAGACAGCAGCCCACCCAGCTCCGCCGTCCCCGGGACTCTTCAGGCAAGAACTCTGGAGTGGGTTGCCATTTCCTTCTCCAGTGCATGAAAGCGAAAAGTGAAAGTGAAGTCGCTCAGTCGTATCCGAGTCCTAGCGACCCCATGGTCCAAAGCCCACCAGGCTCCTCTGTCCATGGGATTTTCCAGGCAAGAGTACTGGAGTGGGGTGCCATCGCCTTCTCCGCTCAGGGAGCAGTATTTTGTTCTTTTTCATTGCTATATAGTTTTCTACTTTCAAGTCATTGAAAAATAGGCAATGGCTTACTTGTTCTGTGACAGTTATTAGGTTGTTTTCTGTTTAAGGCAAGTGTAAATTAATATATTATGAGCATTCTTGTATATATTTTTGTGTACATATGCATATATGTTTGTGATATAACCTAGGATCAGAATCACTAGCCCATACAGTATACTTATGTTCAGTTTGAGAAAATACTAGACAGTTTTCCAAGTGTATTTTATCCTACTTTTCTTGCTAAGGATATACTGAGCTTCTCAAATCTGTGGACTGTTGACTTCATTCGTTCTGGAAAACGTTCAATTGTTTTATCATCAAACATTACTTTTGAAGTATTCTATTTGCTTTCTGAGAATCCAGTGATATGTATTTTAGAATGTCTCACCGTGTTTATTATTTTCTTATCCTCTCTTCTCTAAGTTGAGTCTTCTATCTCTCAATATTGTAGTTTGAGTGCTTCTTCAGATCTGTTTTCCAATTGGCTAACTCTTTCTCCAGATATACATAATCTGCTCTTAGATCTAAAATCAGCTTCTGAGAACTAGTTGTTTCCTCTTTTTGTTGTTACTCTTGGTTAAAGTACAGACATACTTTTTCAAGAAATTTTATTTGACTTTTATATATAGAAATCTGTGTCACTTCATAAAGTTTCTAATTTCTTATAAACATTTTAAGCTGTTCTTTTATTTATATGAGCATGCTAAAATGTGTGTGTGTTTAATCTGTGTCTAATAAATTTAAAACTGAAGTCACTGTTGATCTGTTTCTGAATTCTCTCAGGTTTTGCTGTCCCAGTCCTTTCTTTGCCTTTGCCTTTGTTTTTGACTACTTGTTGTAGGTTATAACTAGATCATGGCATCTTGTCCCATCACTTCATGGCAAATAGATGGGGAAACAATGGAAACAGCAAGAGACTTTATTTTGGAGGCTTCAAAAATACTGCAGATGGTGACTGCAGCCATGAAATTAAAAGATGCTTACTCCTTGGAAGAAAAGCTATGACCAACCTAGACAGCATATTAAAAAGCAGAGACATTACTTTGCCAATAAAGGTTCATTTAGTCAAAGCTATGGTTTTTCCAGTAGTCATGTATGGATGTGAGAGTTGAACTATAAGTAAAGCTGAGTACGGAAGAATTGATGCTTTTGAACTGCGGTGTTGGAGAAGACTGTTGACAGTCCCTTGGACAGCAAGGAGATCTAACCAGTCAATCATAAAGAAAATTAGTCCTGAATATTCATTGGCAGGACTGATGCTGTAGCTGAAACTCCAATATTTTTGCCACCTGATGTGAAGAACTGACTCATTTGAAAAGATTCTGATACTGGGAAGGATTCAAGGTGAGAGGAGAAAGGGATGACAAAGGATGAGATGGTTGGATGGCATCACAACTCAATGGACATGAGTTTGAGTAAACTCCGGGAGTTGGTGATAGCCAGGGAGGTCTGGCATGCTGCAGTCCATGGGGTCACAAAGAGTTGGACACAACTGAGCAACTGAACTGACTGACTGACTAACTGATAAGTTAAAAAAAAAAAAGTCAAAATCTTTTATGCTTCATAGGAAGCATTTTTGAATTCTTGGGCTACCTCTCTGTGGACTTATATTCTTTTAGATTTTGCCTCTGCTTCTTCACTATCTTGAGAGCTTTTTGATATTTATATTTCAAAATTTTTTATTAAGCATCAAATACAAATGACACTTTTTATTGTATATTTCATTCAGTTTAAAAATTATCCCCATGGAGAGAACTGAGAATATTGTACTACATTATTTTGTCAAGGGGGATAAAAATTTAAAACTCCACAAAAAACCCATATCTATGTCAGATTGTTGAGATTGCTTAACTTTTTTGTTTCTTCTGCTTTTATATAAGAATTCCTTCTTTTTGATATGTATACTACTCCCAAATCACAACTTTGGATCTAAAATATTTATAAAAGACAAAAGAAATGGTACTACTTGACAAGAGTTTTACATCTGTAAATCTTTAGAACATCAGAGATTCTCAATGTTAAATACAGTATTGCATTACAAAATAATAGACAATTCTTTCCAAATGTTAGTAAAAAATGCTTTATGGTTTGGCTAGTAATATCCCATATTAGAATAAAGTCTCATATAATAAAAATTAAAATTGTAGAGAATAAATCATTTTTTAGGAAACTTGATTCACATTGCTGAGTTTTACTATGTTTTATTATCCTACACTTGGTTTCATTTATTGTTTATTTAGTTTCTCATTTTCTTAATTGTACAATAATTCTTTCTCTTTCCTTCACTTCTTTTCAGTCCATATGCCCCTACACATTTCATTTCACATATCACCTCATTAGTTTTCTCATATCCTTATTCATTTTATTCCAGTAATTAATTTATTATTGTTTATCATTATCTTAAACACAATAAGTATTTATTAATACTTCCTCAAAGAGCTTCTTTCCAGTAGAATTCATCTCATTAAAATAGGAGTTATGTCTCAAAAATTTGTATGCCCAATTAATGCCACACACTTTGTACAGTCTAGTTCCTCAAAAAATATTTTGTTGACTACATTAATTGACTTAGCCATTTTAATCCAACCTTTAAATATTTGCCCCAACTTAATGGCCACCTCATGTGAAGAGTTGACTCATTGGAAAAGACTCTGACGCTGGGAGGGATTGGGGGAAGGAGGAGAAGGGGATGACAGAGGATGAGATGGCTGGATGGCATCACCGACTTGATGGATGTGAGTTTGAGTCAACTCCCGGAGTTGGTGATGGACACAGAGGCCTGGCATGCTGTGATTCATGGAGTTGCAAAGAGTCGGACACGACTGAGTGACTGAACTGAACTGAACTGAACTGAATATCTAATTGAGAGTCCCTTGGACTGCAAGGAGATCCAACCAGTCCATCTTAAAGGAGATCAGTCCTGGGTGTTCACTGGAAGTACTGAGGCTGAAGCTGAAACTCCAATACTTTGGCTACCTCATGTGAAGAGTTGACTCATTGGAAAAGACCCTGATGCTGGGAGGGACTGGGGGCAGGAGGAGAAGGAGATGACAGAGAATGAGATGGCTGGATGGCATCACTGACTCAATGGACATGAGTTTGAGTGAACTCTGAGAATTGGTGATGGACAGGGAGGCTTGGCGTGCTGTGATTCATGGGGTCACAAAGAGTCAGACACGACTGAGCGACTGAACTGAACTGAACTGAACTGAACTGAAGGGAGATGTAAAGCCTTAAATTTATAAAGTTTATATACTTAAACACCACACATTTTTGAAAGTGCTAAATCTTAAAAGTTTTAGATAGAATTAATCATTTCTTTCCTGCATTCTTACTCTGTAAATTATGCCTCATGATTATTCTTGACTTTAAGTCATGCTAATTGACCAACTGTTTCAAAAGAGAATTGATATGTAGTTCACTTCAAAACCAATGCCTTAAGGTCACTTCTAAGAATCATGAAAATGCAAAAAAATAAAAAAACTCTCTTGAAAGTGAAATATATTAACAATAAAACTATCAGGCATAATTAGGTAAATTTATTTGTTAATCTATTCATTTATGGCATAATGGGAAATGGGATGAGCTCATGGCCTAACATATATACTCCTGTGTTGCAAATTGACTAAAACTTAATTGGTAGACAACTATAAGGAATATCTTATTTCTCTGATTTCTCCTCTGTTTCTTGATAGTAACAAACTTATTAGGATTGTTCTTATCGTAACTATTATGAGAAGGACAGTATTGCTTTTGATGAAAAAGATAGATGATGTATCTGGCTGACCCTGAAGGAAATAGGTTTAGAGTCTTCATTGTTTAAATGTCTATTAATTCAAGAGCTAGTTATTAAATAAGATTTCATCTAATTGACTTTATAAACAAATCTAAAATACTAAATCATAAGCAAATATGAATACATTTTTGTTTTCAATATGTGTTCTCATATTTTATCCCTTTCCATATATTTGTATGCTGTGTGAATATCATGGTGAAATCAAAGTTTTCTTTGCCAAAATACCCTGGAAAATTAATTGATGATATATACATAATTATATACATAACTAAAATTTATATATTCATTGTGGATAGGAAGATTTCCAGCTAATTGTTTGCACCTAAAGTTGTTCAAATAAATGCATAAAAAGTATATTTTTATATATAAAAATAGAAATTTGTGAACTTTACTATTTAATTGTCAGATTTAACTAAAGGATTATTCTTCATCTTTGTTCAAATAAATATAGTTAACTACTGAATAGAATAGCAATCAATAGCTTTTGATTGTTGAAAGGAGGTTGAAGGCAAGTAAATCATAGAATTGGTGGTGGAAGAATTTCAATCTGGTATAAAGGAATTACACCTAGGATTTGAACAGTGTACAAAATGCTGAAAATCAAAAACAAAATCCCTCAATACCATGTACAGATCCAAGAATCATGATATTTAGTATATCAAACAGCATTTTTTACCTGCTCACTTAGGTTTACTGCTCCAGATTATGAACAGAAAAAAAAACAAGTATCTGAAATTGTACTGGGTAGAATTTTGAGGCTACATTCACACTACCTCTGCAGAACAAGAAGCATATATAAACGGATAGTATACCTTGCCCCAAACGGATGAAATATAAGGACATGGCAGCAGTATGAAAACTGGTCCAATGGTGCAGCCCTATAATTCCTAGTACTTTTCAGAGTCCAGATTTATCCCATAGAGGACACTCAAAAAATTAAATTATAAAATTTATAACGAGACAGCAAAAGAGACACTGATGTATAGAACAGTCTTATGGACTCTGTGGGAGAGGGAGAGGGTGGGAAGATTTGGGAGAATAGCATTGAAACATGTATACTATCATGTATGAAACAAGTCACCAGTCCAGGTTTGATGCACGATACTGGATGCTTGGGGCTGGTGCACTGGGACGACCCAGAGGGATGATATGGGGAGGGAGGAGGGAGGAGGGTTCAGGATGGGGAACACATGTATACCTGTGGCGGATTCATTTCAATATTTGGCAAAATCAATACAATATTGTAAAGTTTTAAAAATAAAATAAAATTTAAAAAAAATTTATAATGAAATTCAGTGAAAGGTGACTGACTGCTGATAGATCCACAGTGAGAGAACTGTCAGTCAAGGAACTAAAGATATTGGAACAATTTAAAGAAAACTTTGGAAAAGACTCTGATGTTCGGAGGGATTGGTGGCAGGAGGACCAGGGGACGACAGAGGATGAGATGGCTGGATGGCATCACTGACTCAATGGACGTGAGTCTGAGTGAACTCTGGGAGTTGGTGATGGACAGGGAGGCCTGGTGTGCTGCAATTCATGGGGTCACAAAGAGTCCGACACGACTGAGCCACTGAACTGAACTGAACTGAACTGAAAGAAAAGTTTAATTGACTATATATTATGTTATAAATATTCAAGTAGATAAAATGAGATAATACAGAAGAGGATCAATATTTTACAACAAGAAAGGCAGGTTTTAAGAAAAAAATCAGATGGATTCTTACAAACAAAAATTAAAATTATATCACAATAAACCTCAATAGGCAAATTACCATATACATTTGATTTAATGTTTGACAGACAACATGATAGATTTAGAAGATCCAATGTAGATTTTTTGAATTAGCAGAGTAATGAATAGAGGATTATAAGAGTAATGGAATAGAAGAGTGCAAAAGAGGCAATTTTTAATGAGACAATAGCCAACAATACCCAGAATTAAAGAAATACCTAAATCCTTAGATTGAAAATATAAATCTTAAGCATATTTCTATGAAACTGTGGAATCTCAAAGTCTAAGAATAAAAGTTAAGATTAGCTTTTAAAAGAAACTGGAGCCTATTATACAGAGTGAAGTAAGCCAGAAAGAAAAACACCAATTCAGTATACTAACACACATATATGGAATTTAGAAAGATCGTAACGATAACCCTATATGTGAGACAGCAAAAGAGACACAGATGTAAAGAACGGACTTTTGGACTCTGTGGGAAAAGGCTAGGGTAGAATGATTTGAGAGAATAGCATTGAAACATGTATATTACCATATGTGAAACAGATCGCCAGTCCAGGTTTGATGCATGAGACAGGGAGCTCAGGGCTGGTGCACTGGGATGACCCTGAGGGATGGGATGGGGAGGGAGGTGGGAGAGGTGTTCAGGATAGGGAACACATGTACACCCAGGGCTGATTCATGTCAATGTATGGCAAAACCAATACAATATTGTAAAGTAATTAGCCTTCAATTAAAATGGATAAATTAAAAATTAAAAAAAAACAAAAATATAATAAATAAAAGAGATTTGAGAAACTTAAAAAAAAAAAGGCTATCAAATTAAAAATCTAAGTGCCCCAAATATACACCAATGAAAATTAAGCATATTTCTCATCCTAAAAGTTACTTGAAGGAAAAAAGAATAATATCCTTGAAGAACATAGTAAAAATATTGTCAATCAAATATTCTATACCAAACTGAACTATAATTTAAGAAATTAGGGAAAATGAAGGACTTGGCAAGAAAACAAAGTACATTGGAAAAAACACTATAAACCAAAGTATATTGATAAATAAATACATAAGTAAATCATTTTAGCCAGATGATTATACATAATTTTATTTTTCATTTAGAAACTAAAAGAGCTAAAAAAATGAATAAAAATATCACATGAAAATATGAAAGAAAACTTTCAGGGAATTTTTGAAACAATAAAGTCCTTGGGGACTTCCTTTGTAGTTAGGTAGGTAAAGAATTTGCCTGCATTGTGAGAGACCCAGGTTCAATTCCTGGGTTAGGAAGATTCTCTGGAGAAGGAAATAGCAACCTACTCCAGTATCCTTGCCATGGACAGAGGAGCCTGGCAGGCTACAGTCCATGGGGGTCACAAGAGTCGGACACAACTTAGCAACTAAACCACCACCACCAAAGTTCTTTAAGTATAAACTTAAAAAGATCAATTAATTTTCTACTATAATTAAATAGATGAATATACACATGTATAAAATACAGACTAAATATTTCATCATAGGTTCTTAATTAGAAAGTATAGAATAAATAAGCTCTTAACTTGTGAAAAATAAAATTAACTAAAGAATATCCCTTCAATAAAAAAGGGATAGGAAAAATAAAATGAAATATATTGTAAATAAAACACAGAAAAAGAAAGATTTTTTTAAATTACAAGGAATCATGTAAACTGAATAAACTCACCAATGAAAGCCTGTTAATGCAAAGCTTACATGAAATATTCTAGGTTTATTCTGTTAAATTGAGAGCCATAATACACAATATAAGAGCTATAGGCTGGAAATGTAAGAGTGAAAACTACAACCAGAAATAGGGATGAATGAGATATATCTATCTGTCTGTCTGACTGATTGCCTCCCGCAATATAGGTAAATCTCAGAAAATGTATATTTAGTAAAATAAATGAATAATAAACTCTGATAATATTTCCACAAACTGAAAAAGCAAATATTATATATTATATAAGAAATCAAAAAATTAGATTGAAAATGTACATGCAAACCTCATGGTATTTGTTGCTTTTAGGGAGATAGACAGCTTGCTGCTAAGTCACTTCAGTCATGTCCGAATCTGTGCGACCCCATAGATGGCAGGCCACAGGCTCCCCCGTCCCTGGGATTCTCCAGGCAAGAACACTGGAGTGGGTTGCCATTTCCTTCTCCATAGACAGCTTAATCGTACTTAAAATTGCATTCAATGGAGACATTACTCACATAGAGCATTAACCATGTTCAGTTTAGTTCAGTTCAGTTGCTCAGTCGTGTCGGACTCTTTGCGATCCCATGAATCGCAGCAGGCCAGGCCTCCCTGTCCCTCACCAGCTCCCAGAGTTCACTCAGACCCACGTCCATGGAGTCAGTGATGCCATCCAGCCATCTCATCCTCTGTCGTCCCCTATCCTCCTGCCACCAATCCCTCCCAGCATCAGAGTCTTTTCCAGTGAGTCAACTCTTTGCATGAGGTGGCCAAAGTACTGGAGTTTCAGCTTTAGCATCATGCCCTCCAAAGAAATCCCAGGGCTGATCTTCAGAATGGACTGGTTGGATCTCCTTGCAGTCCAAGGGATTCTCAAGAGTCTTCTCCAACACCACAGTTCAAAAGCATCAATTCTTCGGTGCTCAGCCTTCTTTACAGTCCAACTCTCACATCCATACATGACCACAGGAAAAATCATAGCCTTGACTAGACGAACCTTTGTTGGCAAAATAATGTCTCTGCTTTTGAATATGCTGTCTAGGTTGGTCATAACTTTCCTTCCAAGGAATAAGTGTCTTTTAATTTCATGGCTGCAGTCACCATCTGCAGTGATTTTGGAGCCCAGAAAAATAAAGTCTGACACTGTTTTCACTGTTTCCCCATCTATTTCCCATGAAGTGATGGGACCAGATGCCATGATCTTCCTTTTATGAATGCTGAGCTTTAAGCCAACTTTTTCACTCTCCACTTTCACTTTCATCAAGAGGCTTTTGAGTTCCTCTTCACTTTCTGCCATAAGGGTGGTGGCATCTGCATATCTGAGGTTATTGATATTTCTCCCAGCAATCTTGATTCCAGCTTGTGTTTCTTCCAGTCCAGCGTTTCTCATGATGTACTCTGCATAGAAGTTAAATAAACAGGGTGACAATATACAGCCTTGACATACTCCATTTCCTATTTGGAACCAGTCTGTTGTTCCATGTCCAGTTCTAACTGTTGCTTCCTGACCTGCATACAGATTTCTCAAGAAGCGGATCAGGTGGTCTGGTATTCCCATCTCTTTCAGAATTTTCCACAGTTTATTGTGATCCACACAGTCAAAGGCTTTGGCATAGTCAATAAAGCAGAAATAGATGTTTTTCTGGAACTCTCTTGCTTTTTCCATGATGCAGCGGATGTTGGCAGTTTGATCTCTGGTTCCTCTGCCTTTTCTAAAACCAGCTTGAACATCAGGAAGTTCACAGTTCACATATTGCTGAAGCCTGGCTTGGAGAATTGTGAGCATTACTTCACTAGCATGTGAGATGATTGCAATTGTGCAGTAGTTTGAGCATTCTTTGGCATTGCCTTTCTTTGGGATTGGAATGAAAACTGCCCTTTTCCAGTCCTGTGGCCACTGCTGAGTTTTCCAAATCTGTTGGCATATTGAGTGCAGCACTTTCACAGCATTATCTTTCAGGATTGAAATAGCTCAACTGGAATTCCATCACCTCCACTAGCTTTGTTTGTCGTGATGCTTTCTAAGGCCCACTTGACTTCACATTCCAGGATGTCTGGTTCTAGGTGAGTGATCACACCATCATGATTATCTGGGTTGTGAAGATCTTTTTTGTACAGTTCTTCGGTGTATTCTTGCCACCTCTTCTTAATATCTTCTGCTTCTGTTAGGTCCATACCATTTCTGTCCTTTATCGAGCCCATCTTTGCATGAAATGTTCCCTGGTATCTCTAATTTTCTCTAGTCTTTCCCATTCTGTTGTTTTCCCTCTATTTCTTTGCATTGATCACTGAGGAAGGCTTTCTTATCTCTCCTTGCTATTCTTTGGAACTCTGCATTCAGATGCTTATATCTTTCCTTTTCTCCCTTGCTTTTCACTTCTCTTCTTTTCACAGCTATTTGTAAGGCCTCCCCAGGCAGCCATTTTTCATTTCTTTTCCATGGGGATGGTCTTGATCCCTGTCTCCTGTACAATGTCAGGAACCTCAATCCATAGTTCATCAGGCACTCTATCTATCAGATCTAGGCCCTTAAATCCATTTCTCACTTCCACTGTATAATCATAAGGGATCTGATTTAGATCATACCTGAATGATCTAGTGGTTTTCCTTACTTTCTTCAATTTAATTCTGAATTTGGCAATAAGGAGTTCTTGATCTGAGCCACAGTCAGCTCCTGGTCTTGTTTTTGTTGACTGTATAGAGCTTCTCCATCTTTGACTGCAAAGAATATAATCAATCTGATTTCAGTGTTGACCATCTGGTGATGTCCATGTGTAGAGTCTTCTCTTGTGTTCTTGGAAGAGGGTGTTTGCTATGACCAGTGCGTTCTCTTGGCAAAACTCTATTGGTCTTTGCCCTGCTTCATTCCAAATTCCAAGGCCAAATTTGCCTGTTACCCCAGGTGTTTCTTGACTTCCTACTTTTGCATTCCAGTCCCCTGTAATGAAAAGGACATCTTTTTTGAGTGTTTGTTCTAAAAGGTCTTGTAGGTCTTCATAGAACCGTTCAGCTTCAGCGTCTTCAGCATTACTGGTTGGGGCATAAACTTGGATTACTCTGATACTGAATGGTTTGCCTTGGAAACGAACAGAGATCATTCTGTCTTTTTTGAGATTGCATCCAAGTACTGCATTTCAGACTCTTTTGTTGACCATGATGGCTATTCCATTTCTTCTGAGGGATTCCTGCCTGCAGTAGTAGATATAATGGTCATCTGAGTTAAATTCACCCATTCCAGTCCAATTTATTTCACTGATTCCTAGAATGTAGACATTCACTCTTGCCATCTCTTGTTTGACCACTTCCAATTTGCCTTGATTCATGGACCTGACATTCCAGGTTCCTATGCAATATTGCTCTTTAGAGCATCGGACCTTGCTTCTATCACCAGTCACATCCACAACTGGGTATTGTTTTTGCTTTGGCTCCATCCCTTCATTCTTTCTGTAGTTATTTCTCCACTGATCTCCAGTAGCATATTGGGCACCTACTGACTGGGGAGTTCCCCTTTCAGTATCCTATCATTTTGCCTTTTCATACTGTTCATGGGGTTCTCAAGGCAAGAATACTGAAGTGGTTTGCCATTCCCTTCTCCAGTGGATCACATTCTGTCAGATCTCTCCACCATGACCCACCTGTCTTGGGTTGCATAATTACTATGATATGCATATAGTAATTTTTATTTCTATGACTAATAATATAAATAAAATGACTTTTTGCTTGTTTGTTTCTCAGAATTCAAACTTTTCATTTTGTTTTGGGGTATAGCTGAAATTAACAATGTTGTGATAGTTTCAGATGAACAGCAAAGGGACTCAGCCATACATATACATGTATCCATTCTCCCCCAAACCTCTTTCCCATCCAGGCTGGCACATAACATTGATTAGAGTTCCATGTGCTATACAATAGGTCCTTTTTGGTTATCCTTTTGGAGTATTGCAGTGTGTACTTGACCTTCTCAAACTCCCTAAGTATCCCTAGGCAATCGTAAATTCATTTCCTAAGTCTGTGGGTCTTTTGTTTTGTTTTGTAAGTAGGTTCATTTGTTTCATTTCTTCTTAGATTCCACATATAAGGGATATCATACTATATCTATCCTTCTCTGTCTGACTTATTTCACTCAGTATGACACTCTCTAGGTCCATCCATGTTACTGCAAATGCCATTATTTCATTCTTTTTAATGGCTGAATAGTATTCCATTGCACATCATTTTTATCCATTCCTCTGTTGATGGGCATTTAGATTGTTTCCATGTCTCGGCTATTCTAAGCAGTGCTGCAGTGAACATTGGGGTACATGTGTCCTTTTGGATCATGTTTTTCTCCAGATATATGCCCAGCAGTGGGATTTCAAGGTCATGTGGTACTCTATTTTTAGTTTTTTTAAGGAACCTCCATACAGTTCTCCATAGTGGCTGTACCAATTTACATTCCCATCAACAGTGTAAGAGGCTTCCCTTCTCTCCAAACCCTCTCCATCATTTTTTGTTTGTGGATTTTTGATGATAACCATTCTGACCTGTGATATCTCATTGAACTTTTGATGTGCATTTCTCTAATAACTAGCAATGCCGAACATCTTTTCATATGCCTGTTGGCTATCTGTATGTCATCTTTGGAAAAATGTCTATTCAGATCTTCTGCCCATTTTTTTGAGTGGGTTGTTTGTTTTGGTTCTGTTAAGTATCTTAAGCTGTTTGTAAATTTTGAAGACTAATCTCCTATCGGTCACATCATTTGCAAATATTTTCTCCCAATCAGTGGGTTGTCTTTTTGTTTTATTTATTGTTTCCTTTGCTGTGCAATAGTTTTTAAATAAGTCTCATTTTTTAATTTTTGTTTATATTTCCATTATTTTGGGAGATGGATCAAAAAAGATGTTGCTGTGATTTATGTAAGAGTGTATTCTGTCTATGTTTTCCTCTAGGAGTTCTTTAAAGTAATATACTAAAAAGATCCCATGTGACTCTAATATGGAAGAGAGAAGGGAAATTATTGTCAGATATTTTCAGAATTTTCTCTGTAAGTACTGTCTATTATCCAAGGAGGAAAAACTAACAAATCCTTATCCCAATTTGGGAACATGATTTATTCAGACTCCAGCCTCCTCTAATTTCCTATCTCATCTAAGGGAGAATTTTTTTAAAAAGCTATACTACTGCAGAAACATTTATGAAGATTACAACCCAGAGAAACAAGATCACAAAAATACAGAGATTTAATCAAAAGATTATAGAATACATCCGTTTCTTGTACCTTTCCACCACACCTACAGGGCTCCATTGTAACAATGGATTATAGCTGAAAGACAAGACTCAGAATCCCTCCTAGGAGCAGTTTTTTAAGGAAACCCAAAGTCAAAGGGGACATGGAAGCAAATACACTTAAATTAATTTGAAGCCTCTAGCACATGTAGCTATGAAAACATTACACACAGTCAAACTCTTAGCCAGATAAATGCAAATCCTCACCATTCACTGTAAGGATTATAAGGTTTCCATTGAATTGCTTTTGCTCCGTTGTCAAAATAAATTGACTATACTTGTTTGCATGGAAATGAAGGGAAAAGATTAAATTTACAATGGAGGAACCTGATAAACTCTACCTTAGCCAGATGCCAAGGTTAACACAGATAGTGCTAAGTCATATTGGTAGTATGTAATTATGGCATAATGTGATGAGAATGGCATTTAACTCTGTGGTCTTATTTCAAAAAACATACAACCTTTGTCTTATTGTAAGAAAAATATCATATACATCTCAGTGAAGAAACATATCAGAAAATATCTGACAAGCACACCTCAAAACTGTAAAGATCATCAAAATAAAATAAGGCTGAGAAACTGTCACATTCAGGAGTAATTTAAGACGACGCATGACTGAATGTAATGTGCTATCATGATTGAGAGCTTGTGATAGTAAAAGGACATTAGGGAAAAATCAGAGGCCACAATAAACTCTTAGCTTTAGCTAATAATAATTTATAAATATTGATTCATTAATGATAACAAAATTAGACGCTAATTTTGTTACCACACTAAATTTTGTATCACACTAAATTAGACACTAGTAAAAGGGTAAACTAAGCCTAAAAAGTATGGAAACTCTCAAAACCATCTGTCTAATTTCTTTGTAAATCTGAAACAGTTCTAAAATAAAATGTTTATTAAAATAATACAATAGCTGAAAAAAAGTATCTATTAGTTGTATCTGACCTGCAACTACTCTCCTCCTTTCCCCCATTGGTGCTTCTTGAAACACATATTGACCACAGAGGTAATGCTTTAGAATAAGAGAGTCACATGTGTATTCTTGTGGTTATTGAATAAGATGCTGAGCAATGCTTTGCATGTCAAGACCAGGACAAAAAGTTCTGGAAGGAAGTTCCATCCCCAGAACACTAGCACTGAAACCAACCACCCAGCAATCTGTTCTACAATTTCCCCTACAAGATCAGAGACAAACTGTCATAGAATTATATGACAGGTGAAAACAGGATAAAGTCTTTTAAAATAAAATATTAGTGAAGTGGAACTACAGTTGATTAACAGCTGGACTGGGAAAGCTCAGTCTTTATATCCTAGGACTCCTGGACATCTGGTTTTCAACTCAAGGAAAGATTAAAGTAGTGGGATTTATGATGTGATGTTTGAATCTGAAACCTCCCTGGTGACCCACGGGATCAGTTTCTTTACAGCTGATTTGCAGCAGGTCCAACCCATTTGACAAGTGTGGCTTCATTATTTAAAGGGAGTCTAAGAGCTTTTTTTGAGGAACACTCCTTAAAAACATTTCTTGGCTAGACTAACCAAAAAATAAAATAAGGTATGACTAATCTCAAGGGAAAAATAGATCCAAAGAATCATGTCCCTTTCATTTTTTCAGACTTACTTTCCCTTAGAGTCTAGCATATCAACTCTAGATATGCAGACTTACCTGTCAGATACTTATCAGTCAGTCTCAGCTGAAAGTCCTAGAAAATGAGCCTGATCAATCTGGCTCATAATGGAAACATTGTTATGGGTGGGGCCTGAAATTCTGTGACTGGCCTAACTGGGTAATATTGTCAAGAAGAAAGAGCATTGTTATCAATAGTCTCTACCAGAATCCCATGATTTAAATGAGCAGAGAAGTATCTCTCCAAATGAAATGGTAGAAAGAGGACTCTGATAAAAGTCAATGACATTCTCTTCTACTGATAACTTTCCTACATATATCTCACTTTGGAAAATGTAGATCAAGTTGATACGTTCTCAAGTGTCTTTCTGTCTACAATCATTTAGCAGAAATAATTAGTTTAAATTTCTTGATTCCACCTTTACATAATTTTTTACTCTAAGGCACATTTCCCTGTTTTTTCATATACTGTTTGTGAAGCCAAATGATGTAGCAGAGGGAATGTATTTGGACTTTTATTGAAACTATTATTTTTCATAAAATCTCCCCAAATTGCTGCCACAGAAAGTGTTATTTTCCTCCAATATTCACTATACAAAATGCGCCCTACTCTAGGATGCAATGCCCCTTAATGAAGCAATTTTCCTGCCAAAGAGTTCCAAATATGGATCAGTAAGAGGGTCATTTAGTCCCTGTGAGGCAGTGAGACATAATTCCAGCTTGAAATAAGCTAAAGAGAGATGTGTTATTTCCTGGCACTAGGAATATCCTGTGTATAATAATTTGATACAGTCCTGGAAATGATAATTCAAGAACATTTCTGTTTAATCACTTTATCTGCAAATTTGTGTGGACCCCAGTGTGGGTGGACATCAGTGTAGACATCAGTGTAACATGAGTCTTTCTGACACCAGAGAAATCAAACACATGGGGCTAAGGTCAATCCCCTCTCTAAGTATCTGGGAATAACACTGCTCAAAAGGCTGCTTTTTCAAAATTGCTCCAAGCTTCTTCCCAGCCACACCACACAATGGATTAGGCCCCTGGCCATTCTACATTGCTGTGATGAAGCAAAACAGCATGATCTTACTGCTGCAAAGTGAGAAGTCCACCTAGGGCCACTTATTTTCAGTTACACAATGTAAAGCATTAGTCATTTCAGCCATTATACAGAGCTAGAAGCATCAAGCCCATCACCAAGGATAAACATTTGGGAAACAAATATATACCCTCCTCTGTGATTGAAAAGGGACTTTTTCTTTAAAAGTTACTAAAATATACTCCCCCCAAAATATATGAATCTATTATTGTTTGAAATACTTTACAAGAGTGCCTTTATATTTTACTTTTGAAACTTGTAAAAAGATAAACCATCTTGACAAAAGAAAAATAAATAAAGTAGAAAGAATCACTCTGATAGGAAGGTTTACTATATAGGTAAAACAATCAAGACAGTACACCAGAGCAGAGGATAGATTCATGTCAGCAGATCAGAATAGAGAACCCAGAAATAGAAAATTTCTGAAGGCCAGGACTAGGCAAAGAGTTCTTAGAACTGACACTGAAAACACATTCCATTGGAGGAAAATTGAAAAATTAGAGTTTCTCAAAATTAAAAGCTTTTGCGTTGCAAAGACCCTGGCAAGAGCATAAAAAGATAAGCTATAGATTGTGAGACCTGTAAACACGTATCCAACAAGGAACTAATATCTACAATACATAAAGAATTCTCAAAGTCGACTTTAAAAAAACAAACGGTACAATTACCAAATGAGCTAAAGACATAAAGAGGCATTTCACTGAAGAGGATATACAGATAACAAATAAACACACAAAAAGATGTTACTATTATTAGCCACAAGGAAATGTAAATCAAAACCACAGTATGATATCACTAAATACCTAACAGAATGGTTGTAAAAAATAGTGAAAACATCAAGTCCTGATGAGAACATGGAGAAACTGGATCGCTCACACACTGCAGGTGAGGATGTAAAATGGCAAAATGGCAAAGACATTTTTGAAAATAATTTGTAATTGTTGTCGTTAATAAGAAATATGCAACTGCTGCAAGACCCAGTAATTGCACTCCTTGGTATTTATCTGAGAAAAGTGAAGATTTACAGTCACACAAAAATGTACGCATAAATGTCTGTAGGTTTATTTATGATAGCCAAAAGCTAGAAACAGCCCATGTGCTCTCCAATAGAAGAATGGTTAAACTAAATAGTACTTTAATAAAAATGGAGCTTGGACATCATTACCCTCATTCTCACAACAAGGAAAAAAACCAAACAAACTGAACAAGGTGAAAATCAACAACTCTTCTTAGTTCCATTAGAGGATTCAGGTCATGGTGAAAACTGCTAGCTGTCCCCAAAACTGAAGAGACAAACAGGCAGATACAAAGAATCATAAAGAACCCTTTCCTAAAATTCTACCTTAACAAATGTACAAAGAAACATGGGGAACTTCAAGTGTTGGTAAACAAAGAGGATAACTGAAATTTCTTGATAATTGTAACAAAATCATTAGGTGTATAGATGACAAGTTATATTCCAAAAATAAAGAATGCCTTCATCAGTTAAAAGAGATGGAAAAACTCTGCAACTCCAAGATCAGAAAGCTTTGACAGTGAAAAGGGCAGGCAAAGAGGAATGCATGGTGCCCTCCTAGCAAATGGTACATCTGCCGGTGCAATAATCGAATGGAGGAGGAGCATCCAGATTTTCCACCACCTTACCCACTCCAGTGTTCTTGCCTGGAGAATCCCAGGGAGGGGGGAGCCTGGTGGGCTGGCATCTATGGGGTCACACAGAGTCGGACAAGACTGAAGTGACTTAGCAGTTGAAAGACTTAAATGAATAGATAAGCAAGCTCAATAGCAGTTTTAGAAAATGATATTTTGGGACACTTTAAATAAATTATGTGGAGTAATGATGTCATTGCACTCTGTCAGTTCAGTTCAGTAACTCAGTCGTGTCTGACTCTTTTTGACCCCATGAACCGCAGCACACCAGGCCTCCCTGTCCATCGCCAACTACCAGAGTCCACCCAAACTCATGTCCATTGAGTCGGTGATGCCATCCAACCATCTCATCCTCTGTCATCCCCTTCTCCTCCTGCCCTCAATCTTTCCCAGCATCAGGGTCTTTTCAAATGAGTCAGATCTTCATATCAGGTGGCCAAAGTATTGGAGTTTCAGCTTCAACATCAGTCCTGCCAATGAACACTTCTTTAGGATGGACTAGTTAGATCTCCTTGCAGTCTAAGGGACTCTCAAGAGTCTTCTCCAACACCACAGTTCAAAAGCATGAATTCTTTGATGCTCAGCTTTCTTTATAGTCCAACTCTCACATCCATACATGACTACTGAAAAAACCATAGCCTTGACTAGATGGACCTTTGTTAGCAAAGTAACGTCTCTGCTTTTTAATATGCTGTCTAAGTTGGTCATAACTTTCCTTCCAAGGAGTAAGAGTCTTTTAATTTCATGGCTGCAATCACCATCTGCAGTGATTTTGGAGCCCAGAAAATAAAGTCAGCCACTGTTTCCACTGTTTCCCTATCTATTTGTCAGTACTGTGCAAGTTAAAACTAAGATAAAATACATATTATTTTAAAAAACATATATTTAAAATTGGCACACATACATGCAAACAAAAGAAAAATGCAGACCCCCTCAAAAGTGGGTTAAATCATAATCCTAAAGAGAATTTTTAAAGCAGGGGTGTATAATCAGAAAGAACAAAATATTGGGTTGGCCAAAAAGTTCATTTGGGTTTTTCATAGCATCTTACCGAAGAACCTGAACAAATTTTTTGGCCAAACTAAAGGCAAGAATCTTGTAAAAAGATCAGTCCAGTTCAATCATTCCAAAGTTGGAAAAGAGAGAACTATAATTTGGCTAAAATAATCCAAGCTCTAGGGCCTAAGAGATAAAAAAGAATTGAGAAAATTAAGCAAACATAAAAAGGAAGCCAAAAATCTTGTCATGGGTTACTGAACCCTGGGGCAATGAGGGAAAGTATTAGGGAACTCACATTTACTGAGGAATTAATATATGTCTCCTGTCATATATAAACCATCTTACAAATATCTAGAATACCTTAATGTATGAGACGAGCAATTTTTATTTGTTTTACAGGTAATGAATTTGATAGGATAACTAATGGTCACAAAGTTATAAGTTATGTTTCAAAGCAGGAATTCAGTTAGTTCTTATTGTTCACTATAATGGCAAGATGCTAACGCAAATGAGTTATATACAATATTACTTACATTTATAGAGTGACTTACAGAAAGTTTTATATTAACTATCTCATTCTTTCTTTAAGATAAAGCTGCGGGCTATGTAGATTTGATGCTACTATTTCCTCTTGTCAGATGGGAAGACTAGGACTCAGAAAAGCCCATGGCACCCTGAAGGCGCAGGAGTGAGGATGGATTTATTCTTTCCATTTAGGTCTGTCGGATTCCAAGTCATGTGCTCTTCCCATTGCACACAGCACAGCTGTTGCTGCAGCTCCATCAGGACTGACTGTGGAAGCAGGACTGGCACAGATGATAGCAGAGCTGGGACTACAGTGCCTGAGAACTATAAAATGGTGCCGAACAGCGTGGGCTCTGCAGCCACTTTCCTGAGTTTGTAAAGCAGCTCTGCTTCTACTGGCAGTAAGGTCTGGTCAAGCCACATAATCTCCCCTGTTTTTCATTTTCCTCATATGAAAATGGAGGAAATGATAGTATTTCAAGACCTACCTGCTAGTTTCTGTGAAAATGCCCTAGGATGTAAGTGCACAATAATTATACCATATATATATAATTATTTGGAGTACCAAAGAATTGAACTTTTTAAAAGTGTCTTTAAACTACGGTGCTAAGAGAAGACTCCTGAGAGTCCCTTGGACAGCAAGGAGATCAAACCAGTCAATCTTAAGGGAGATAAACCATGAATACTTGTGGAAGGACTGATGCTGAAGATGAAACTCCAGTATTTTGGTCATCGAATGTGAACAGTTGACTCATTGGAAAAGTCCCTGATGCTGAGAGAGATTGAGAGCAGGAGGAAAAGAGGGCGTCAGAGGGTGAAATGGCTGGATGGCATCACTGATGCAATGGACGTGAACTTGGGCAAACTTTGGGAGTTGGTGAGGGACTGAAAGGCCTGGAGTGCTACAGTCCATGGGGTTGCAAAGAGTCGGACATGACTGGGTGACTGTACAACAACAATGTATATATAATGTATATACAATAATATATATATATATACATTGTACAGTAGCAGTGTATAAATATATGCATGCATGCTAAGTTACTTCAGTCATGCCTGACTCTGTGTGACCCTATGGGCTGTAGTCTACCAGGTTCCTCTAAATTAGTAACAGTAGTAATAGCAATACTACTACTAATAGTAATTATTTATGGATAATAATTAGGAACACCCAAGAAGAGACAAATAAATTTAAAATGAGGTAGATAGTCAAAACTTTAACCTGTTTGTTTTAAGATGTTCTTCCTGAATTAATTAACAAAGAAAAGCAAAATACCTTTCACAATAGTGATATGATATGTATCAATCAATCTTTTATATATTGACAATAAAAATTAAGGCAGAAATCAATATTTACATTAAAACTACAAGTGCTCCAAAAATAAATAAAAAATAATGTATTAATTTGTATTTAGTTCTTCCTTAGAGCTCAAATATTTTTCAGATCCAACAACAAATATTCACCTTTAAATAACTGACTTAAGAGTTATTCTATTAAGTCAAAAATAGAACTTCAGATCATGGTTTTATTATGTAGTTGGATAGTATACTGTCATTTATATTCAATTTCATAATTACAGTAGTCTGAAAAGAAAGAAACATCGTAACTGTACATCATTTAAATATTCCAATAGTCACAAAATTTCTATTTTATGCTATCTCAACCCCATTGATATTCATACTTACTCTCTTACTTATATTTGACCAGATGCAAAGTAACCATCCCTAGTTCCATATTTTCCTTGCCTTCTTTGTGTCATAATTTTCTGGGAAATTCCTACTTCTTTGTTGGCTATTAATTTATTAAGCAAATACCTACTGAACTCAATATGTTGGAGAGTCCATCGTGGCCATGAGAAAAGATAGCCCCTGCCTTTATAGGTTTATAGTCTGGCAAGGAAGACAACACTATGCAGATCATTATAAATAGTTAACTTAGAGTTAGAATTTCCATTACATGCTGTAAAATACAGAGCGCAATACAGAGCATACGGTGGTTTACCTATTCTATTTCAGCAATCAATAAACAACTTTCATGAGAATCCCCCTGGAGAAGGGAACAGCTACCCACTCCAGTACTGGCCTGGAGAATTCCCCAGACTATATAGTCTATGGGGTCACAAAGAGTAGGACACGACTGAGTGACTTTCACTCACTTCATGAGAATTAGCTGTTAACTGAGAACTAAAATCTGAAAGAATAATAGATATTATCTAAGTGAATAGGTTCAAATAGAGAAGGTTGAGATTGTTTCAGGGAAAAGGAATAGGGTGCATAAAAATTCTGAGTTGGTAAAAATATACAGCATGCTGAAGAATTCTGAGAAGACTACTGCTAATTCTTAAAGAACAAGCTGGTGGATAGTGAGTAAGAAAGGGAAGTACAAGGATCCAATTGTACACCAATTTTTAGACAGATTAAAAGCTTGGATTTTTTCCTATAGATAACTACAAATACTTAAAAATATTTTTAAGTAATATGGTGACATTAATAGCTATATATTTTAAAGGATATTTTGGAGCTGTATGCAATACAAGAAGTGAGGAGAGAATGCCGCTGGAGTAATCAGGAGAGAGAGAGAAGGTAGAAACGGCACAGTAATAGTAAGAGTTTGGAGAAGGACAAGGTCAGTTGGATGTGTAGGGGTGAAGAGCATGAGGGAAAAGAAGATGAAATCCACTTCTATCTCCTATCTTTCTAACTGAATCAATTGAGTACACCATAAGATTAAAGAAAAGGCAGCATACTGATGGAGTAGTTATGATATGGGGGAGCGGGAACTGAGCTAAGCATGCTCTGCTCTTTTTTTCAAAAGTCAATCAGATAACTTCTTTAATCAGAGAGTGATTGCGAGGTTAGAGAGGGGACAAGACTGCTATTCTATAAGAAATTCACACATCTGGCAGCCTGTAGGGAATGGGCAGTTGGTCCAGATTGACAGATATTTTGCTTTTGAGTTTAAATTGCGGTCTAAAGAGATGGTAGATGATAGATAAAGGAATAGATAGATAGATAAACAGATAATAAATATGCACACATATTTAAAGCTTAAAAAGGGTATTAGAAATACATATTTATAGGCTTTGATGAGCTCTGGTAATATATAAGAGGAAGAGTAAATTGAAAATAGAATTGAAGAAGAGGAAAGTCATGAGGAAATTCAACATTCAAAGATGGTATAGACCACTAGAAAGAATTGAGAAAGTAGGAAAAATACTTGGAGAAAGTACAATAAAATTTGAAGAGAAAATAGTGTTTAAAAAGAGAGTGTTACTTATTCCGAAGTGTAGTGAGAGGTTAAGCAAGAAGACTAAGGAATGGCCACTGACTGCAGTGTCTTGGAAATCACTGATGCCATTTGCCAAGGTGGTTTCACATAAACTGTTAGGTGTACTGCATTTAGGACTCTTTTGTTGACTATGATGGCTACTCCATTTCTTCGAAGGGATTCCTGCCCACAGTAGTAGATATAATGGTCATCTGTGTTAAATTCGCCCATTCCTGTCCATTTTAGTTCACTGTTTCCTAAAATGTCGATGTTCACTCTTGCCATCTCCTGTTTGACCACCTCCAATTTGCCTTAATCCATGGCTTCCCTGTTGGCTCAGAGGTTAAAGTGTCTGCCTGCAATGTGGGAGACCCAGGTTTGATCCCTGGGTCGGGAAGATCCCCTGGAGAAGGAAATGGCAACCCACTCCAGTACTCTTGCCTGGAGAATCCCATAGAGGGAGGAGCCTGGTAGGCTACAGTCCATGGGGTTGCAAAGAGTCAGACATGACTGAGCGACTTCACTCATGACTTCACTCACTCATGTATCTAATATTCCATGTTCCTATGCCATATTGCACTTTATAGCATCGGACATTACTTCCATCACCAGTCACATCCACAACTGGGTGTTGTTTTTGCTTTGGCTCCATCTCTTCATTCTTTCTGGAGTTATTTCTCCACTGATCTCCAATAGCATTCTGGGCAAGAGTCCCTTGGACAGCAAGGAGATCCAGCCAGTCCATCTTAAAGGAAATTGGTCCTGAATATTCATTGGAAAGACTGAGGCTGAAGCTGAAACTCCAATACTTTGGCCACCTGATGCAAAGAACTGACTCAATGGAAAAGACCCTGATGCTGGGAAAGATTGAAGGTGGGAAGAGAAGGGGATGACAGAGGACGAGAAGGCTGGACGGTATCACTGACTTGATGGACATGAGATTGAGTAAACTCCAGAAGTTGGTGATGGACAGGGAGGCCCAGCATGCTGCAGTCCATGGGGTCGCAAAGAGTCGGACACGACTGAGTGATTGAACTGAACTCTTAGTTTTATAAATGAAAGACGATGAAATAGGAACAAAGATTTTAAAAACTTATTTACACAGTTAGACTGCAAAAGGCAAAAAAATAGAATTATAGCTAATTCTTTAAATGTCCTTTAAGAAAGGACATTTCCTGTTCATACTGGAGTGTTTCTAAGATGTATAAATACATATGGACAAAGATAATACAGTTGAAAAATCTGGAGATACTGACTATAATGGGAAATAGAATGAAATTGCTTAAAGGCCAACTTTAAGATTGATTTAAGAAGAGAAGAATGACAACTGCAGTACTGTGGCAGAAAGAATAGGGAGAGGGTGGGAATTTATACTAGTTTGTAGATTGGTAGTTAAGGGCTTCCCAGGTGACTCAGCAGCAAAGAACTCACTTGACAGTACAGGAGACTTAAGAGACATAGTTGAATCCCTGTTTTGGAAAGATCCCCTGGAGGAGGGCATGGCAACCCACACCAGTATTCTTGCTGGAGAATTCCATGGACAGAGGAGCCAGGCAGGCTACAGTCCATGGCGTCACAAGCAGGTAGATACAACTGAAGCAACCTAGCATGCACACACAGATTAGTAGTTGGAATTTGAGATATTGATCAATTCTTATCTGTCTGAACAGAAAATTTAAATTTCTGCTGATGGGAGAAATGGGAAGTTTCACAAAACTGAAAAATATTGACATAAGTAATTGATTGCCCAAGCGGTCAAAAGCATCACTGATGCACAGGACTATAAATGATTAGTACCGTCACTGTCTAGTACTGAGGTGCCAATCCAAGGCTCAGCAACCCAAGAGCAGGCATGAAGAAAGCCACCATGACATTTTTCCAGGTTTTGGGTTTCACTGGAGAATTTAGGCCTATAAATGGGAGGCGAGAATTTCCAATGAAATACTGTGTTAGGAACCAAAATATAAGAAGAACAGTTGCTGGAGTAATAAATGAGAAGGAAAATGAAAAACTGGAGATTGCATTGAGATGTTTGTTATTTTGGGGGCTAGAGCAGTATCCAAGATTGGAGTTTTATGATGTGACTTTGGCCATAGTAAAAGTTGATGAAACTTAAGATAAAGCTATCAGAATAAAATTTCCCAGAGAACTAAAAGGCCAGGATTTTGAGCAATGTCTTTCACAGAGAATAGATTATGAACAAACTTGGGGTAGAGAGGAAATGTAATCACAGATAATTTATATAATAACCATGACCCAGTGTGGAAGCTTAGTGTAATTATTTCTAGTTAATACCACTAAGCTCCATTTCTCATGGAGAAAGCAAGGGAATTGCTGAAAAGCCTTTATTTTTGCTTCGTTGACTACCCTAAAGCCTTTGACTGTGTGAATCACAACAAACTGGAAAATTCTTAAAGAAATGTGAGTACCAGACCACCTTACCTGTCTCCTGAGAAATTTGTATGCAGGTCAGAAAGGAACAGTTAGAACCAGACATGAAACAGCTGACTAGTTCAAAATTGGGAAAGGCTATATATTGTCACCCTGCTTATTTAACTTATATGCAGAGTACGTCATGTGAAATGCTGGGCTGGATGAATCACAAGCTGGAATCAAGATTGCAGGGGAAAATATCAACAACCTCAGATATGCAGGTGATACCACTCTGATGGCAAAAAAAAGAAGAGTAACTAAAGAGCCTCTTGATGAGGGTAAAAGAGAAGAATGAAAAAGCTGGCTTGAAACTCAACATTACAAATCTAAGATCAGGGCATCTGGTCCCAACAGTTCACAGCACATATAAGGGGAAAAAGTGGAAATGATGACAGATTTTATTTTCTTGGGCTCCCAAATCACTGTAGACAGTAACTACAGCCATGAAGTTAAAAGACACTTGGTCATTGGAAGGAAAGCCATGATAAACCATATTAAAAAGCAGAGACATCACTTTGCTTACAAAGATCTGTATAGTCAAAGCTATGTTTTTTCTGTAGCCATGTACTGATGTGAGAATTGGGCCATGAAAAAGGCGAGTGCTAAAGAATAGATGCTTCTGAACTGTGGTATTTGAGAATACTCTTGAGAGTCCCTTGGACAGCAAGATCAAACCAGTCAATTCTAAAGGAAATCAACCCTGAATATTCATTGAAAGGACTTTGGTTGCCTGATGAGACTAGCCAAACCATTGGAAAAGACCCTGATGCTGGGAAAGACTGAAGGGAAAAGGAGACAAAGGTGGCAGAGGATGGGATGGCTGGACACCATCACCAACCTAATCGACATGAGCTTGAGCAAACTCTGGGAGATAGTAGAGGACACAGGAGTCTGGCACGTTGCAGTCCATGGGGTCACAAAGAGTCAGACACTAGTTGTCCAGATTTAGCAACTGAACAACAGCAACAAGCTCCATTTTAACCTTCTGCCAGTAATCACCTGCTTAACCAAAATGAATCCTTTCTCATCTGGCCAAAATTGCTTTTATGTAACTTCTAATTAACTGTATATGTGACATGAAAGCTGGACTGTTAGAAATTTAAGGCTGAAAATCTTTGAGACAATCTAGTCCAATAATTCATTTTATCAAAGAAAGAGACCAGAAATGTTTAAATGCTTATTAGATTTCCAAGAAGAGTAGTGGTTAGGGTAGGCCAGATTTTTTTTTTTTTTTTTTACTGTGCCTGTTGTGTTTCCATCCCAAAGGATTTAGCAAGAGAAAAAAATTATTTAACATAAAAAGATATTGCTTCTAAATAAAGTAATGCAATATCTATAAAAAGGTACAATTTCCCCATAAGCATCTTTAGAGATTTGGCATGCAATTAACTGCAGTGCTTTATTTTCAATCTCTAAAATTAAGATCAGTATTTGTACTTAAGTAAATAACATCAGAGAAAGGTAAGTCAGAAATCAAGTGTTAAAAAAGCCTGCAAAAAGACATAATGACCTTAGATATCTGACCATAAAAGTAGTCATATAAGAGACTTCCTTGGTGGCCCTGTGGTTAAGACTCCATATTTGCAAAGCAGGGTACGTGAGTTTGAGCCCTGGTCAGGGAACTAATATCTCTCACGCTGCATGGTGTGGCCAAAAGATAAAAAAATAGAAATAATCATATAAAAATTATACCACTTAAAGGTCTATAGATGTCTGCCATGTTATTGATATTTAGTAAGTACAATTTATAGGAGCTTATGGGAGTTGCAGATGAGAAAACAGATGTGAAATAACATGCATTTCAAAAGGCTGATGGAGGTGCCATATTTTTGTGTATTTATATCAAAAATGTTTTTGTGTATTTCAATTTAAGGAATATTATGTGCAAATTTCTCTTAAAATTTGTACTAATAAAACAATATCTTAGATATTTTATCTTTTCAGGTTATTTTTCCTTATCTACCTCTCCTATGATCATCTTTGGGAAACAAAAAAGGAATATGGGAAAAATTGCTTATAAAATCAGCATTAAGAACAAAATCTGAATTTTGACTGTGTAACAATAAATATTTTCAGATAATATCATGAAAAATATAAAAAATCAATTATTTATTTTCCATATACTTTAAAATATTTTTAAAATTATACAATGATTGTAAGATGTAAAACAAAAATATCCAAATCATTGTTATAGATAGAATTGAAGGTAGGAAGTACTAGAGAAGATTGCATTTTATAAAAGGGACAATTTTATCTTAAATTAGCTCTAATGGGTATTCTGTACTTAAAAATTGGTAGTATTGATCCTCATGATTTCATAGTTTTTACTTAAGCTTAATAATTTAGATCAGATATTGAAAAATGAAAAATACTATTGCTTTCCTCTATGGCCAGTGACTACCTAATCAAAATGAATTCATCTACAAAAGTGAGGTATTTGTTTTAAACAATATATATACAAGTCCTGAATTTAATGTTGACACAGTTTCAGAGAGAAATACTTTCAGATTTTGTATTAAAAGGAATAACAGCCAAGTGAAATGCTGTATGGTAAAGAAAAAAAAATTGACTGGCACAATTCTAGCTATAAAATATTTATTACTTAGTGTGATGATATGTTAAATTCACAGCAAACTATTTTCAACATACTATTAACTACTTTAAATGATCTCATTGATTGCAAATACTACTTATTGAGTAGTTTCTATCTTTCACTCTCCTTGGTGCTGAGGAAACACAATGAAGTAAACGTTTTTTGAGTAACGTCCTTTGAAAGTCCTCAGTTAATTATTTTTTTCTAATAAGATAACCACAACATTTAAAAGAAAGCAATACACTAGATAATGATGACATCTAAACTCACATTAACTTATTTATGCTTTAATAAGTTCAATTTAATTTGCAAAGTTATTAATATCATATAAATCAGAGTCATACAATAAACATATTCTTCAAGATTCATAAATGTTACTCAAAATACAACTACTTCAGTCTTGACTGAGAGAAAATACATCTAGTTAACACGTACACACTAAAGTTTTAACCTAGGATTTAAATAGAGTACAAGGTACATAGGATAATATTGCAGAAAGAAAAAAAAATAGCATTGGAGAATGCAAACGAAATAGCCTTTACAGCCATCTCATTACAGAGGTGACTTCAAAAATGTGGAATAAAGAAAATGCGAGAAACCAAATGACTTTGTTGCAATTTTTCTGCTTGCCAGGAGCAAGTAATGATGACTCCCACCAGGGAAAGCTAAATTGAGAGTTGAGAAATAGCATCAAATAGCCATAAAAATGGAAGATACTGTGTTTTTTAAACAAGGAAAAGTGCTTCCATTAGGCCATTTTATATAAAACATTTTCTATTTGTCCATTATATGCACCTCAATCATTATTACAGGAAAGGAAACTAAGACTTATATCTATCATATAGTTACTGAGATGGAAAAAACAATACAAAAATTTAATGCTGTGAAAGGAGTAATTTTCCAGTTATACTAGATCTGAAATGAATCAATAAAAGAAAAGAAGTAGCAGTTTGTGAACACAGGAGGAAAAGTTATGAATAAACTCATTAGCCCAGAAAAATAGTAAGAAGGGGAGGGAATGGGAATTATACTATTAGACTCAGAGAGGATTCCTTTTTTTTCAATCTTATGGCCAGTTGATGTCCCAAAGCAATAAGAGAAATCTATAAAAGTATTAGCTGACCAGTCCTATCACAGTGCAGAGATGAGAGGTCTATTATTTATATTTGTCAAGAAAGCCCTAAAATCATGGTTCTGAGAAAATATAAAATAATAAATTAAACAAATAACTGATCATGACCTTTCAATGCACCTGTAATTTATTCCAACTCCCTACCAAGACAGTATACGAACAGAGAAAAGATTGATTATACACTAGCTGAGATCAAATGGAAGACAATCTCCGTGTGAAAATAAATTGCAATGTAAACTTGCAAGGAGAGTGCCTATATATGAAATTTTTCTATTTCTAGTTTACTGAAAACAGAACTATAAATGTCTATGAAATATAACTTTTTCCAATATGATTTTTAAATAGAGGTTCTTAATTGATTGAATTTTTGCCTGGCTAATGTTGAAGATGGAGAGACAAGCTTCCAGTCAACATGGGATAAGAAGGACTGACATTCAGAGTATTGAGAAGAGTTCCCTGTGCCAGATAGTAGGTCCTTGTTGGCAACCTATTTTAAATATAGCATGTGTACAACCTAAATTGGAAAAGAATTTGAAAAGCAATATATACATGTATATATATAACAGAATCACTTTGCTAGACACTTAAAACTAACATGACATTAATAATCAACTATACTTCAATATGATATAATTTTTTTAATAAATAAAAATTTTTTATTGGCGGGACTGAATTTAACTTCCTATTATAAACAGAAAAAAGACAAAATGTATAAGACATCTTTTGGTTACAACTGGCAGTGCAAGGCCATGATCACTGGAAGAGAAGAAGTAAGTGAAGTGGATCTGACAACTGCCTCAGAATTCTGTCTTGACAAACCAGTGAGTAAGGAGAGGCTAAGCAGAGCATACTGTCTTGTTTAATAGAGGAAACAGAGGCTGATTTCATGGATGCTGAATCAGCTGGAAGTTGTAGCACAGAATTCCAGAGAGAACAGAATTGCAAAGAAAAAGTTTCAGAAATTCCCATATGCCAGCCCCTTTAACATTTATTTATAGGTTATTCTATCAGTCAGATGTGTCCAGAAAATCAGAACCAATAGGAAATAGATGATAGGTAGAAGGATGATAGATAGATAGATGACATTTTTAAGGAATTAAGAAATTGGCTCATGTGATTCTGGGGGCAGGCAAGTCTGAAGTCTCGCAGTCTGATAGGCTGGAAACTAAAGCAGGAGTTGATGCTACAACTTTAAAGCAGAATTTATTCATCTCCAGAAAAACTTTTTTGCTCTTACGACTTCCAATTAATTGGATGAGGTCCACCTACATTATCAATCTCTTTTACCTAAAGTCAACTAATTGTAAACATTAGCTGTGTGTGCTGCATGTGCTCAGTCGCTCAACTGTGTCCGACTCTTGTGACCCCATGGACTGTAGCCTGCAGGCTCCTCTCTCCATGGGATTCTCCAGGCAAGAACACTGGAGTGGGTTGCCACTTCCTACTCCAGGGGATTAGAGGAGGACTACAGTCCGCAGGGTGGTAAAGAGTCGGGCAGGACTGAAGCAACTTTAGCAACCACCCACACACAGCTTAACCAAGTTGACATAAAATTAACCATCACACCTACTAACACACACATGCATTGAGTGAACGTCCACAAGGTTGAGCAGCCAGAAGTGATGTGAGTTGATCCGGAGAGCACAGAAGAAAACACTAAAACTACAGTCTACCAGAGACAGAGACAGGTATCCCTACTAACCATACGTATTTAGTAGAGACCACAGAAAAACCACCTAAGTAGTGGGACTAAATTGCTTACATAATAAAGACTACCTGAGATCTACCAGATAGATAAGACTACCTGGAAAAGACTCTGATGCTGGGAGGGATTGGGGGCAGGAGGAGAAGGGGACGACAGAGGATGAGATGGCTGGATGGCATCACTGACTCGATGGACGTGAGTCTGAGTGAACTCCGGGAGTTGGTGATGGACAGGGAGGCCGGGCGTGCTGTGATTCATGGGGTCGCAAAGAGTCAGACACAACTGAGCGGCTGAACTGAAATGAACTGAACTGAGATCTACCAAATAAATATTAACAGCAAATCTCAAAAGAAACAAACAGTACCACTAGTAATTTAACTGCCTACTGTTAAAATTCAAAGCCCAGAAACAGAGTTACACTGTTAAAATTGAAAAGAATGCTGGCTTGGGACTTCCCTGGCATTCCATGGGTTAAGACCTTGTCTTCCAGTGCAGGGGATGTGGTTTAGATCCCATGGGTCTTGCAGCCAAAAAACTAAAACATAAAAAGAAACAGAAGCAACCGTCTAACAAATTCAATAAAGACTTTAAAAATGGCCCACATCAAAACATCTTTTTATTTTTTTTAAATAAAGCAATGCTAAACATAGCAAGAAACAAGAAAATGATATGACAAGGAAAACCTGTCAATAAAACAGACCTAGAAAGAGGGATAATAGCATTGACAGGCAAGAGAATTAAAATATGTCTGTGTAAAAGTATTTAAAAGAAACATGAATATACTACTGAAAAGGAAAATGGAAGGTATAAAAAGGACTAAATGCAAAGTGAAAATTCACTGAGTGAGCTTGAGGGAAGATTAGATAATGCAGAATGGAAGCTTGCTATACATTAAGATATAGAAATAGAAAATACCCATGATGAAGCAGAGTGGGGAAAAGATGAACAGGGCCTCAGTGACCACTGTAACAGTAATGTGTATTAGAAGTAATGTGTATTTCCTAGAAGAAATGTTAGGATACTAGAATATTAGAAGGCAAGAAGAGGTATAATCATATTTTAAGTTTTCAAATCTCTTCTCTTTGTTTTACATTGAATAAGCACATAGAAAATCAGCAAAACTGTAGAATATTTAAAGGACATTAAAATGATAATCAACCAAACTGATATTTCCAGAACATGTCACCTGAACACAGCTGTTTCAAATGTTCAATTAAAAAAAAAAAAACTCAAATTATTCAAAGCATGTTCTTTGACAACAAAATTTAAACTAGAAAACAATACCTAAAAGTTATCCAGAAGTTACCAAACATATAGAAATTAAGTAAACATTCTATATGAAATTCTGAGATATTTTTAATTAATTCCAAGTAAAAGGAACAAAGATATACATATGAAACAAAAACTAAATTAACAGGAAAGTGGTAGATTAAATCTTGATCACATCAGTAATTATTTTAAATATAAATAGAGCTAACTATAATTAAAAGACAAAAAGTGTCAAGTGTCAGACTCATAAAAAATAACAAGTTTCAAACATATACTGTCAACTTTGTGTGCTTTAAATATAAAAACACAGATAGGTTAAAGTGAAATGTTGAAAAAGATATACCTAGTGATATACCTGATTACTAGGAACAGAAAAATATATCTTATCCCTTCCTCCTCCCATTAATTGCTTCTATTTGCAAAATCTGAGCAGAATCTCCTTGCAGTAGAAAGAAATGTTCCTAATGGTGGAGCAAAGAACCACCTAGTCACAACAAAGACCCAGAATCCCTTCACGTTGTAAAATGAATGACATGGCAAGTTTGAGTGTAGAGAATTAGAAGCAGCAAAGGACAGTAGTAAGGATGCTAATTTCCTCATTTTATGAAGCAAAGATGAGAAAAAATAATTCTATTTAAATTGTAGAGTAAAAATATATTAAAAATATTTGAATAAAAACAGAGATTTAAGAATAAACAGAGATTGGGATTGGAGATTGTCATTAAGTGGCTAAATCTTGTCCGACTCTTTTCGTGACCCTGTGGACTGTAATCTTCCAGGCTCCTCCGTCCATGGGATTTCCCAGGCAGGAATACTGGAGTGAGTTGCCATTTCCTTCTCGAGGGTATATTCCCAACCCAGGGATCGAACCCACATCTCCTGCCAAAGCAGGAGGTTTTTATGACAGAGCCACCAAGGCATTGTGCTAAATGTCAGACAGAAAAAGACACGTAGTGTATGATATCACTTTCTATGTGGAATCTAAAAATACAGCAAGCCAGAGACTATAACGAGAAAGAAGCAGGCTCATTGATACAGAGAACAAATTAGTGGTTACCATTGGGGAGAGGGGAGGTGGCAGGAGCAATACAGGGGTAGTGGTTAAAAGGTACAAACTGTAGAGTATAAAATAAGCCACAGCACATATTGTACAACACAGGTAAGATAGCCAGCAGTTTATAATACTATAAACGGAGTATAACCTTCCAAATTTGTGAATCATTATATCATATACCTGTAACATTTAAAAAAAAAGAATAAATAGAGATAAACATCAGAAAAAGTTTTGAATTTAATATCATCAGAAATAAAACTTTGGGAAGTATATAGATGTACAATCTCCTATAGGGAAACCACTTTCCAAATCTTAGAGAGTGATGACCTAAAATACAGGTAAATGCATTTTAATTAGATTTGTTGCAACAGTCATAGAAACTAAAAACAAACAAAACATTAAAGGAGACAGTTTCTGAAGATTAGGACTTAAAGTGGAGGAGGGGTAATGAGAAATACTAAAAGTCATCTGATAACTTTATTATGTGCGTTGTACTTTCACCATGGGCCTTGTGCCAAAGGTATTACTGAAACTGTATGGGGCGAACTACTATGTTCAGGAAGCCAAACTGGCTAACATTCTAGGAGGAAGACATGGCTAAATACAGACCTCCCTGTGGAGCCTGTGGCGACAGAATCCCTAAGAATCCCCGACAAAAATCAGGAAGACTAAGGAAACCTACGGCTTCCCTGGTGGCTCAGCTGGTAAAGACTCTGCCTGCAATGTGGAAGATGTGGGTTTGATCCCTGGGTTGGAAGGATCCCCTGGAGGAGGGCACGGCAACCCACTGCATATTCTTGGCTGGAAAATCCCCATGGACAGAGGAGCCTGGTGGGTTGCAGTCCATAGGCTCACAAAGTCGAATACAACTGAGGCAGCATAGTACACACATGCGGAAGGAAGCCTACATGGGAGAGCCACTCACCATACACACACATGAAGTTCAAGTGACCAAATCCTCAACTACCAGCTCCTAGAAAAACAGAGCGTAGTTCTTAAAAAGAACCTAGGAAACTATTGCATCAATTTTGCAGATCTGGAAAATGAGACCCTAACCTAAAAAATTAAACGGATAGTCAACTGGTTATTCTGAAACTTCAGTCAAAAATCCATCGGCCTCACAGACTTATTCTGTTTTCATCCTTCCATGGTATATAGTACAACCTCTAAAGCATTGAAGTATCCCTTTTCATTATATTTACCATAAATATGCCCAACAAATGACTAAGCAGAAGGTAAAGTCAATAAATACAGCGACATAAATAACTTGGATTCAAAATTGTAAGATCTATTCTTGGCTTCTTTACCAGCATGTTTGATGTTCATTGGCAAGTCACTTAACCTCCTTGTACTTCAGTAAAAGTGGAAACAAAAAGCAAATCCACGGACACATTGTGAGATTCTATGATGAACAGTGCTGATTTTCTCAGAATGAATTAATATCCATGTGCAACTACCAAATAATGGCATTATAAAAGAGTCCCCACACAAGGCCACAAATATCCTTCATATACTAACAATTTGAAATGATTCTTATTATGTGTTTAAATATTAATATATAGGTTTTCCTTTCCAGTAAAGTGTATCCAGACACAAGCTAGCCTGTTGCCAAGTCATTTTCAACAGAGTTGCAAGATGTAAAATTTCTCCTATTGGGCATATATAGAGAGCCCTTGAGGGTGCCTCCATCCATACAAAAATGCTTCTTCTTCTACCTTGCTTAATGTTCTCAGTGACTAAATGGAGTTACCAATTGAATGATAATTATTTAGGACTTCTGAAAGAAAATTTCATTTTATAACAGTGGTTGAATAAATTCATAAGTTATGAGTCCATAGACTATGTCCAACTCTGCTTTAAAATCTTATTATCATTATTATTATTATTATTATATCATGCCCTGGGGGTGACCCTTAAATAATGGGATATGAGAATCAGAAGATTAAAGTGGAATAAGATCAGTAACTAGAAAATTTTGGACAGATTCTATATTATTTTGTGGAGAGCATAATAATGCTCAATAATGCAAACTTTATTGGCGTTTTCTTTTTCCCATATCCGTCTCATGACTTATTTCTGCTTACAGGAAACATCTTCTAAATAAACTATACACAACCAAGATTTTCACTCATGCTGTAGTTTAGGAGAAATTAAATTAAAAGAACCATACCCATTGAATAGCTGCCTCTCACCTACCTTAGGCTTTCACTCCGACTATTCTCCATTCCTACCCTTTTAGATCATCAAAATTTTTTTCTCATTGATTTCTGAAAAATTATCATATATAAATACTGTAATATCTCCTATCATAGCAATGAACTTTCTTTTGATACTTTTTCTCCAACTAATATGATCTTTTCCTCTATTCCGCTTCTCTACAAAAAGGCTAAAATGATTTACCATTGTTTTATATTACCACTGCTTAATTTTCACTCTCAGTCTACTGTAAATAGGTTTTCTTCTCCACTGCTCTATCCAAATTTCTTTCTACCACCAAAGAGCTCTACAATGGTCAATAGTTATTCATTATCTCATGGGACCAGCATTTGACAGAACTGACCAATCCTATTTTAAATATTTCTCCCTTTTGACCTATGAGACAACACATATTCTTGTTTTTTTCTCTATTTGAGCTCTTTCCTAGATGGCTATTTTTATATATTTTTTAAAATTTTTAATTAATTTATTTTAATTGGAGGCTAATTACTTTACAATATTGTAGTGGGTTTTGCCATATATTGACATGAATCAGCCATGGGTGTACACGTGTCTCCCATCCTGAACCCCCCTCCCACCTCCCTCCCCATCCCATCCCTCTGGGTCATCCCAGTGCACCAGCCCTGAGCACCCTGTCTCATGCATTGAACCTAGACTGGTGATCTGTTTCACATATGATAATATACATGTTTCAATGCTATTCTTTCAAATCATCCCACCCTTGCCTTCTCCCACAGAGTCCAAAAGTCTGTTCTTTACATCTGTGTCTCTTTTTCTGTCTCACATATAGGGTTATCGTTATCATCTTTCTAAATTCCATATATATGCGTTAGTATACTGTATTGGTATTTTTCTTTCTGACTTACTTCACTCCGTATAGTAGGCTCCAGTTTCATCCACCTCATTAGAACTGATTCAAATGTATTCTTTTTAATGGCTGAGTAATACTCCATTGTGTATATGTACCACCGCTTTCTTATCCATTCATCTGCTGATGGACATCTAGGTTGCTTCCATGTCCTGGCTACTATAAACAGTGCTGCAATGAACATTGGGGTACACGTGTCTCTTTCAATTCTGGTTTCCTCAGTGTGTATGCCCAGCAGTGGGATTGCTGGGTAATATGGCAGTTCTATTTCCAGTTTTTTAAGGAATCTCCACACTGTTCTCCATAGTGGCTGTACTAGTTTGTATTCCCACCAACAATGTAAGAGTGTTCCCTTTTCTCCACACCCTCTCTAGCATTTATTGTTTGTAGAATTTTTGATAGCAGCCATTCTGATATATTTTTTTACTTTTGAAGTTTGGAGAGCTCCAAAGTTCAATCTTTAGACCTCATCATTTGTAATTGCCATATTCTATTGGTGACCTAATCCTGTTCTATGCCTCTATCTATCATTAATAAATTGATGTCTTGCAATATTTTACCAGCCCCAACCATCCTCTAAACTAACTATCACTTGGTTTTTGAATAAGCATTAATACTGAGTGTCTGAACTCCAGCCACACTGACTTCTCTACAAGTAGCTGAGCATGTCAGCTCTGCACATCTGTATTTCTTCTCTCTGCCTGGAATGCTCTCCTCCTACCCTCCTTATATCCTGGGAAGTTTTGCTTACCTTGCTTAGATTGCTCTACAATTTCACTTCATTTAAGAGAGCTCTCCCTAGTCATCCTAAAATATGACACACAACAACATCACTTCTATTTGCCCTATTCTCACATTTATCAATAAATGTGGTGTGTATTTTTCAGGTGAAGCTTTCCTCCCTGACTGAATGCCAGGAGACTTTTGTGAGTAAAAAGAGCACTGGCTTTAGAATCATAGAATCCTTAGTCTTTGACCTACAACTTATCTGAGATGCTATCTTACACCAGATCCTTTGTTCTATCTCAAATTTAAATGAAGATGGCAAAATGTCTGTTCAAACAGTAGTCTGTTCAAACAGTATTCGGACTGATAGTTTAGTCTTTATAGAAAGTACCAAAAAAGTAAAAAATCCAAATCATCTAATTATATTTTTGGAGGGTACATTTATAACTTAACAATATGATTATTCAATATCTTATACCATACATAAAAATTAGAGCCAAATGATGTAATTATAATTATTTTAGTAAACTTATATCTGCCTGCAATGCCAGAGACTGGGTTGAGTTCCAGGGTTGGGAAGGTCCCCTGGTGAAGGGAATGGCTACCTACTCCAGTATTCTGGCCTGGAGAATTCCATGGACTGTATAGTCCATGAAGTTGCAAAGAGCTGGACACAACTGAGCGACTTTCACTTCACTTCACTTCAGTAAACTTGTAACTTAATTTCATTACTTAGCATTTTGCCCCGAGGTGAAAATTGGAGCGGCTTCTTCTGTCAATTGACAGCATTAAAAAATATATCGTGGGCTTTACATTGTCCTTTTTATTATGGTATAATTGACATATGATGGGCTTCCCTGTGGCTCAGCTGTAAAGAATCCACCTGCCAACACAGGAGGCATGGGTTCAATCCCTATTCAGGAAGATTCCCTGGAGAAGGAAATGTCTGCTCCAGTATTCTTGGCTGTAAAATCCCATGGACAGTGGAGCCTGGCTGGCTACAGTTCATGGGGTGGCAAAAGAGTCAGACAAAACTTAGTAATTAAACAACAACAAACTGGCATATGGCATATTAGTTTCAGAAATACAACATAGTGATTCTCTGTCTCTCTCTCTATATATATGAATATATATATTCAAATATATATATTGTGAAACGATCACTGTAGTAAGTCTGGTTAATATTGTTACCATACTATTACAGAATTTTTTTCCTGTGATTAGAACTTTTAAGATTTATTTTCTTTGCAGCTTTCAAATATGTGTGCATTATTAACTATAATTGTCATGCTGCACATTACAAACTCTTGACATTTATTTTATAACTAGAATTTTGTACCTTCTGACTCCTTTCACCCCCTTTGCCCACCCTCAGCCCCCACTTCTGTTAGCCACCAACTTCTGTTCTCTGTATTTATGAGCTTGGTTTTGAGGGTTTTTTCTTTTTCTTTTTATATTCCACATATAAGTGAGATTATACAGTTCTGTCTTTGTTACCCTTAAGATCCATCCTTGTCACTGCCAATGGATATATTTCATTCTTTTCATGGCTTTTCATAATACTCTATTGTATAGGTAGCACATCTTCTTTATTCATTCATCTGTCAATGGACACTTGATTATTTTCAGGGCTGCATGTATCTTTTTGAGTTACTTTTTTTGTTTGTTTGTTTTCTTCAGATAAATCCCCTGAAGTGGAACTGCTGGGACATATGGTAATTCTGTTTTTAATTTTTCGAGGAAACTTCATATTATTTTCCATAGTGATTGTACCAGTTTACATTTTTACCAACAAGGCACAAGGGTTTCATTCTCTCCATGTCCTTGCCAATAGACTATGTCTTATCCTTTTGGTGAAAGCCTCTGTGACACATGTGAGAAGATAGCTCATTGTGGTTTTCTCTTGCACTTCCCTGATAATTGACCGTCCTTTTGTGCCTGTTGGCCCATCTGTTTTTCTTCTTTGGAAAAATGTCCATTCAAGTCTTTGAGCCATTTTTTCATGGAGTAGTTTGGTCTTTTAGATGTTAAGTTTTATGAGTTTTTTTTTTTAAATATATGTTTTACGTTTTAACCCCTTATCTGATATATGATTTGCAAGTGTTTTCTTCCCTTCAGTAGTGACTTTTCATTTTGTTATGTTTCCTTTGACAGGCAGAAGCTTTTAAGTTTGATGAAGTCCCTCTTGTTGACTTTTGCCTTGGGTGTTAAATTCAAAAAATCATCACCAAGACCAACGTCAAGGAGCTTACCATGCATGTTTTCATTTAGGAGTCTTAAACAATTTCATCCACTGAGTTGTTTTATGGTTGATTTGCTCACTTTCAACTCCTCCAGCCTCTCTGACAAAACAAATTTTTAAAACTCTAAGCCAATTTTTGCTTATTTCACTGGCTTCAAAATGTATCTCTTAAGAAAAGTCCATCAGATTCTCTTAAGTCATTAGTACATATATATTTGCTTCTATATACATTTGTCTCTTTTTTTCTCACAACATAATATAACCTCACGATACATGAGTTCCTAACATTTCTTGAATTCTAATTCTTCAGAATCCATTATGCCTCCTTACTTTTTACTCATTCATTGATTCTTTCACTTAGTCACTTCTATTAAGGGCCTGCCACGGGAAAGAAATTAAGCATTTTATTTCACATGTAAAAACATTTTTCATTCATAAATATGATACTCTTTGAATCAAAACTTACAAAATTCCCAATTTGTATGTTTCTCTTCAGCTTATATAAGCTTCAGAGATGACTAGAATGATTCACAATTACCTGATAGTAAAGTGTACAGACTATCAGAAGCTTTGGAACAGAATGGCGATTTTACATTTTTTTTGCTTTTAACCCTAGCACAGATGTTTAAAATTGGCTGCATAGAATTCAGGATTGGTGATCTCACTTACAGTATTATGCAGATTTAAAAGTACAAACAACCAGAAAAGTAAAAATAAAATTAGCCAAGAAGGTGAGAACTCATTCTTTTCTGGAGGAATACTGTATGAAGCAATCTGAATTATATCTTGAACCCCACATATATTTAGTACCCATTAGTTTTTTAGAAAGGAAAGCAGAGATAATGGCTTTAGGATATTAAAAATCCTATACCAGCACTTTTCTTTCCACATGAGCCAAATGTTCCATTGCTCTGTTTCAATCCCACTATTTATCCTCTTTCTCATTTCCACTTATCCCAGGACCTTCTAAACATGCCTCATTCAAAATCCTCTTTCCAAATCTGGATTTAACTGTGGCTATTTCAGGCCATGGTCCTTTTCCTATATCCAACAAAATTTTTTTCCAGTAGTCATTTAGTACAAAAAAGTATGCTCTCAGTCATGACAGCCTCGGACCAGAGTTCTTGTTTTTGTAAGAAGATAAACTAGCCTAGATAAACTCAACAACAGAAATTTAAATTGTTCTTAGCAAATTTCTAATAAAATTTCCATTTAATTAATGTCTCATTTCTGAACTTAATTTTTAAAATAGATAATTTCAAATTAAAAAAAAAAAAGCAATTAAAATAACTACAGGTGGGCCTTATTACTCAAATAGTTGAAGCTTAATAGTTCTTTCAAGTCCAAAGATAAATAGCGTATTCTAACACATGCCTGGAAAATCCCATGGATGGAGGAGCCTGGTAGGCTGCAGTCCATGGGGTCCCGAAGAGTCGGACACGACTGAGCGACTTCACTTTCACTTTTCGCTTTCAAGCATTGGAGAAGGAAATGGCAACCCACTCCAGTGTTCTTGCCTGGAGAACCCCAGGGACAGGGGAGCCTGGTGGGCAGCCGTCTCTGGGATTGCACAGAGTCGGACACCACTGAAGCGACTTAGCAGCAGCAGCAGCAACACATATATACAGAATCTAGAAAAATGGTCCTGAAGAATTTACTTAAAGAGCAACAGTGGAGAAACAGACATAGAGAATAGACTTATGAACATGGGGAGAGGGGAAGAGAGGGTGAGATGTATGGAAAGAGTAACATGAAAACTTACATTACTATATGTAAAAAAGATACCTAACAAGAATTTGTTGTATGGCTCAGGAAACTCAAACAGAGGCTCTGTCTCAACCTAGAGGGGTGGGATGGGGAGAGAAATGGGAGGGAGGTTCAAAATGGAGGGGAATATGTATACCTATGGCTGACTCATGTTGAGCTTTGACAGAAAACAGCAAAATTCTATAAAGCAATTATCCTTCAATAAAAAATTAATTAACTAAAAAAAAATAGTTTTTTCAAGTCCATATATACTTCAGACTATTTCTGTAACCCGAGAGTCAGGTCTCGAATGACAGTTAAAAGCCCAGCTTAAAAAATGTCATTATATAAAAACATCAGAAATGTAGATATTATATTTCCCTCTTAACTTGTTAAATGAGGCAAATATAGCCAAGGTGCATCATGCCTACTAAGTCACTTCAGTTGTGTCCAGTTCTTTGTGACCCTATGGACTGTAGCCCCACAGGTTTCTCTGTCCATGGGATTCTCCAGGCAAGACCACTGGAGTGGATTGCCATACACTTGTCCAGGGGATCTTCCCTACCCAGGGATAGAACCCCAGTCTCCTGGCAGGCAGATTCTTTACCACTAGCGCCACCTGGGAAGCCCATAGCCAAGATACATTACAGCATATTGCTAGCTACCAAAAGCTTTCCAAGAAATATTCTGCTGCTGTTAGCAAAATCACAAAGTTTTATAGAAAACAAAGATAATTAGACTAGGAAAAATCTTGTAATTTTAATCACCTTAAACTTTCTCATTTCTATTTGAGTGAAAATAGTATTATTTCCAAAATGATTTTGGTGATAAAAAGCATTTTCTTCAGTCAAATTAGCATCACCATTAAATAGTTCCATTCATTCTGAGGAATATATCTGACTAGATTTAATTTTAGATCTCAATTTTTTGTTGATTAAAGTTTCTAACTTAAGTCTCCCATGACTATTTAAAATGTATCAAAAATTGTGTATATTCTAACCAACAGTTTCTAAGAGCACACTGAATCTAAGAGCTATTTTCTTTTAACTTTAATGCATCACTTCAACTCATGAAAGTTTTGTACCCTTAAGGTTAAACTTTGACCAAATCTGGATAAGGAGCATATTTATAAATTTATTAAGAATATTTTCAACTCAATAAACATATCTTCTCATCTAAACAGTATCTCAATTCCCACTGGTCTATCCCATATAAAAATACATAAGAGATCAGTCAATTTGAAACTAACTGATTTTCTCTATTTCACCAGCCCCCTGGATTTCCTGCTCAGCTTCCATTTTGTGGCTAGAAGATTTATTACTTGTCCCTTCTCCAGAAATTGTGTGTGAGTGGAGGGGCAGGAGGTGATCCCTGGATTCATTTTTTAAGACAAAAGGGAAAAGGAGCAGCATATTAAATACAAAATACAAAAATATTAAGATTTAATTCATTAGATTAAAATTCTTTTAATGCTGGAATTTACTGTTCATACAATCTCATAAGCTTTTCCCTTTATTATTAATAATGGCTCTTTGAAAAATGTAGCCACTTTACTCCTGTAGTCAAAGGTATTGAATTCATCCACAAAATTCCTAATTCATGAAAAATTCTATTTTATAGCATAAAGCAAATTAATCTTTGCATATATTATATAATGTCTAATATCAATTTGGGAACATGTGCCATATTGCACACACTAATAACTTTTATGATTAACAAAATTAATAATACTTTTGTTCAATTAATATTTATTGAATGTTTACCATGTGTCTTACATTTCCATACCTTTAACTCATCTAAGTAGAACCTATTTTCCCAATAAAATAATTGAAATTATTTACTGAAGGATGTAAATATTTTTAAGTAACTAGGTAGCTTTTAAAGGCTCAAGATAATTTTTTGAAATCAACATGACCATTTCAGAGCAACATTCTCTTATAGAGACAAAGCTCCCCACTTAATAAAGTTGATTTTAGCTTAGAAAGGAAAAGGAACTAAACATGAAAACCCCATGAATATCCTGACAGTAGCATTCTTCTCATCTTTTAATTCTTTGCCAGCCTAGTACCATCATCCTCATTTTCTTTATGAAAAATGTGACTTTTTCAATTCAATTGCCACTGAAAATCTTAAGTTCTAAATATGCATTTTATTTTTGCTGTTTTATATCCTTATTTCATTCTGACTAAGAGTAGTTCTCACTGGCAGCTTCCAATGTCAGCCCTTTCTGATGGCATATTAAAAGCCTACATTTACCTCACTCACTCCAGTACAAACCAAGGATAGCCCATTACCAGGTTAATGGGTAAATGGGTCTTACCTGGTGACTGAGCAAATAAGAATCTATCTACAATGCCTGAGATGCAGATTCAATCCTTGGGCTGGGAAGATCCCCAGAAGGAGGGCATGACAACCTACTCCAGTATTCTTGCCTGGAGAATCCCATGGATAGAGGAGCCTGGTAGGCTATATTTCATAGGATTCCAAAGAGTCAGACATGACTGAAGTGATTGGGTATGCACGCACAATCAATAGATAAACTTTTAAAAATTCAGCTTTGTTCAGTTGGTACGAATATTGTATTATCTATTTTCTATTCATGAACAGCAAGAATGAGCTGCTGTCAGTCTCATAAATGAAGAAAAATGTTATTTTTTGTTTCTTAGTTTTTAAAATGACTTTTAGTTATAACTAGACTAATAAATTTTATATTCCAAATAATTTTGACTGATACTTTTAGACTCAAGATCACTCAAGTTTACTTGTGCAAACTGTGGACTCAATTCAGCATATTCTAGTACTAGGACATTGACTATTCTTATGCATGTGTTTTGACACCCATAGGCCTCAGAGTCCATCAGTTCACTTCAGTTCAGTAGCTCAGTCATGTCCGACTCCTTACAACCCCATGAATCACAGCACGCCAGGCCACCCTGTCCATCACCAACTGTGGGAGTCCATTCAAACTCATGTCCATTGAGTCGGTGATGCCATCCAGCCATCTCATCCTCCATCCTGCCCCCAATCCCTCCCAGCATCATAGTCTTTTCCAATGAGTCAACTCTTCGCATGAGGTGGCCAAAGTATTGGAGTTTCAGCTTCAGCATCTGTCCTTCCAATGAACACCCAGGACTGACCTCCTTTAGGATGGACTGGTTGGACCTCCTTGCAGTCCAAGGGACACTCAAGAGTCTTTTCCAACACCACAGTTCAAAAGCATAAATTCTTCAGCACTCAGCTTTCTTCAAAGTCCAACTCTCATATCCATACATGACCTCTGGAAAAACCATAGCCTTGACTAAACAGACTTTTTTTTAGCAAAGTAATGTCTCTGTTTTTTAACATGCTATCTAGGTTGGTCATAACTTCCCTTCCAAGGAGTAAGTATCTTTTAATTTCATGGCTGCAATCACCATCTGTAGTGATTTTGGAGCTCCAAAAAATAAAGTCTGACACTGTTTCCACTGTTTCCCCATCTATTTCCCATAAAGTGATGGGACCAGATGCCATGATCTTAGTTTTCTGAATGTTGAGCTTAATCCAATTTATTCACTCTCCTCTTTGGTTTTCATCAAGAGGCTTTTTAGTTCCTCTTCACTTTCTACCATAAAGGTGCTGTCATCTGAATATCTGAGGTTATTGATATTTCTCCCAGGAATCTTGATTCCAGCTTGTGATACTTCCAGCCCAGCGTTTCTCATGATGTACTCTGCATATAAGTTAAATAAGCAGGGTGACAATATATAGCCTTGATGAACTCCTTTTCCTATTTGGAACCAGTTTGTTGTTCCATGTCCAGTTCTAACTGTTGCTTCCTGACCTTCATGTAGGTTTCTCAGGTGGTCTGGTATGCCCATCTCTTTCAAAATTTTCCACAGTTTATTGTGATCCACACAGTCAGAGGCTTTGGCATAGTCAATAAAACAGAAATAGATGTTTTTCTGGAACTCCCTTGCTTTTTCAATGATCTAGCAGATGTTGGAAATTTGATCTCTGGTACCTCTGCCTTTTCTAAAACCAGCTTGAACATCAGGAACTTCATGGTTCACATATTGCTGAAGCCTGGCTTGGAGAATTTTGAGCATTACTTTCCTAGCATGTGAGATGAGTGCAATTGTGCAGTAGTTTGAGCATTCTTTGGCATTGCCTTTCTTTGGGATTGGAATGAAAACTGCCCTTTTCCCATCCTGTGGCCACTGCTGAGTTTTCCAAATGTGCTGGCATATTGAGTGCACCACTTTCACAACATCATCTTTCAGGATTGAAAAAGCTCAACTGAAATTCCATCACCTCCACTAGCTTTGTTCGTAGTGATGCTTTCTAAGTCCCATTTGACTTCACATTCCAGGATGTCTGGCTCTAGGTGAGTGATCACACCATCGTGATTATCTTGGTCATGAAGATCTTTTTTGTACAATTCTTCTGTGTATTCTCGCCACTTCTTCTTAATAGCTTCTTCTGTTAGGTCCATAAGATTTCTGTCCTTTATCGAGTCCATCTTTGTATGAAATGTTCGCTTGGTATCTCTAGTTTTCTTGAAGAGATCTCTAATCTTTCCCATTCTGTTGTTTTCCTCTGTTTCTTTGCATTGATCACTGAGGAAGGCTTTCTTATCTTTCCTTGTGATTTTTTGGAACTCTGCACTCAGATGCTTACATCTTTCCTTTTCTCCTTTGCTTTTTGCTTCTCTTCTTTTCACAGCTATTTGTAAGGCCTCCCCAGACAGCCATTTTGCTTTTTTGCATTTCTTTTCCATGGGGATGGTCTTGATCCCTGCCTCCTGTACAATGTCACAAACCTCCATCCATAGTTCATTAGGCACTCTGTCTATCAGATCTAGGCCCTTAAATCTATTTCTCACTTCCACTGTATAATCATAAGGGATTTGATTTAGGTCATACCTGAATGGTCTAGTGGTTTTCCCTACTTTGTTCAATTTAAGTCTGAATTTGGTAATAAGGAGTTCATGATCTGAGCCACAGTCAGCTCCCAGTCTTGTTTTGGCTGACTGTATAAAGCTTCTCCATCTTTGGCTGCAAAGAATATAATCAATCTGATTTCGGTGTTGACCATCTGGTGACGTCCATGTAGAGAGAGTCTTCTCTTGTGTTGTTGGAAGAGCGTGTTTGCTATGACCAGTGCATTCTCTTGGCAAAACTCTATTAGCCTTTGTCCTGCTTCATTCTGTACTCCAAGGCCAAATTTGCCTGTTACTCCAGGTGTTTCTTGACTTCCTACTTTTGCATTCCAGTTCCCTATAGGTCTGAAATTATGCTTATTTTCCTATTTCCCATAGCTTCTGATATAGCATCCATGCACATAAACATTTATTAAATGGATTCAAGATAAACTTATTTTACTGTGCGTACTATGGATGAATAAAAATATCTAGATATGGCCATGAAGAATAAGACAAAACTGAAAATCTCAAGCAACAATTACTTCTACTCCTCATTATACATCTAATCACTGCCCACATCGACCAGAGACTGCATCTTTGATTTTAGAAGTACTGTGATGGAGTACTTGACTGAGTTAAGCTTTGATCAGATGTCTGGTGAAATGTTATTTCTGGATAAACCTAAAGGGCCATTGCTAAAAGAGAGAAGTTTTGAATCAGCAGATGAAGCAGATCACCTTCACCAAATCTGGTTAGGCATTATCTAATCCTTTGAGGGCTTGAATGGAACAAAGGGCTCCCAGCCTTTGTAGAACCAACCTCCAAGCTGGCTGCAGTCTCCAGGTGCCAGGCCAACTCCTGCAAACCAAGGATCCCAGGCTGCCTGACACCAGGCTGGCCTCCATGAAGCTGGTCTCCAGGTACACCCCAGTGGTCACCAATGCCTGTCAGCCCCACTAGACCTGGGGTCCAGACCAGCCCACATAAACCCATGTGCAAGATCAATCACCGTTAGGGCCAGGACCACCTTGGTGATCTCAGACTGCAGGTCCATCCCTGTGGACCCAAGTACCAAGCCTGTCACTTGCTGATCTGGCATCAGGATTGCCTGCCAGGGAACTCTAGCAGGAAGCCTGCCCAATGGTAACATCAGACAGTCCACTTAGAAACTGGTGATGGGCTTTCAGTCTGTAAAGACCAAAAGAGGTCCTCAAATCAACAGGGACCAGTGCAAGACCACAAGGATCAAGAGTAACATAAACCAGCAAAGGAAACCAATAAAGCTACAATGACTGACCCTAAAAGTGGAGATCTGTTCGCTCCCTGACTACACATCTGATGATTATGGTTAACAATGGGGTTTTCTAGGCGGCACGGTAGTAAAGAATCCACTTGCCAATACAGGAGAAGCAAGACATGCAGGTTCAGTCCCTGGGTTGGGAAGATCCCCTGGAGGAGGGAATGGCAACCCACTCCAGTATTCTTGCCTGGAAAATTCCATGGAGAGAGCAGCCTGGCAGGATACAATCCATGGGGTCATAAAGAGTTGGACACGACTGAGTGACTGAGCACACACACATTGTTAAAAATACTCTGCCTGTATGCTAAGTCATGTCCAACTCTTGGCGACACTATGGACTGTAGCCCACCAGGCTCCTCTGTCCATGGGATTTTACACCCAAGAATACTGGAATGGGTTGCCATGCCCTCCTCCAGGGGATCTACCTGACCCAGGGATGAAACACTACTCTACTACTCTCCTGCATCTCCTGCATTGCACGTAGATTCTTCACCTGCTGAGAGACTGGAGAAGCATATATATATATATATATATATATATATATTATATACATATATATATATATATGTATATATATATAATCAATATATTATTATATACATATATATGATAATACATATATACATATAATATATATATATATATATATATATATATCAATACTATATTACATACTGAAAATTTTCTAGGACAATATATATATATATATATATCCAATACTATATAACATACTGAAAATTTGCTAAAACAGTAGATCTTAAATGTTCTCACATTTTACACTGTAAACTAACACGATGTTATACCCCAATACAACTAGCAGAGGGGAGAACAAAAAGGCAGAAGAAAGACAAATTTGCTCCCTCTCCTTGAGCTGGGATATCCCTCTTCTCTACCCTCATACATTGGCTGCCCTAACTCTTAGGCCTTCAGGCTTGACCTAGAATTATATAACGAGCTTTCCTGGATTTCAAGGTAGCAGAGGGCAGATGGTGGTACTTCTTAGCTTTTATAATCATTTAAGCCAAACCCTGGTAATATATCTCTTTCTATATATCTATTTGTGTATTTGATTAATTTTATTTCTCTGGAGAACCTTGACTAACATGGATTTGGGCACTCAAAGCAATACTATATGAACGAAATTTTACAATTAAGCTCAGAGATTCCAAGAGACTATTTCTTACTTTTTCATTTTATTTCCTATCCCTTAACAGTATGCATACATATATATGTATCACTTAAACTTTTGAGTTATACTGAACTCTGTTTTTTATTACACTATACAGAGAATATTATCCTGAATTAAAATGTAAACACATCTTGTGGCAGTGCCGCAATTTCTTTCAAGTACTGGGGGACTTATCATTTGCAATTAATCCACACCTTTAACTACAAAAAACGAAAAGCAAAGGAGAAAAGGAAAGATATAAGCATCTGAATGCAGAGTTCCAAAGAACAGCAAGGAGAGATAAGAAAGCCTTCCTCAGCGATCAATGCAAAGAAATAGAGGAAAACAACAGAATGGGAAAGACTAGAGATCTCTTCAAGAAAACTAGAGATACCAAGGGAACATTTATGCAAAGATGGGCTCGATAAAGGACAGAAATGGTATTTACCTAATAGAAGAAGAAGATATTAAGAAGAGGTGACAAGAATATACAGAACTGTACAAAAAAGATCTTCACGACCCAGATAATCACAATGGTGTGATCACTCACCTAGAGCCAGACATCCTGGAATGCAAAGTCAAGTGGGCCTTAGAAAGCATCACTATGAACGAAGCTAGTGGAGGTGATAGAATTCCAGTGGAGCTATTTCAAATCTTGAAAGATGATGCTGTGAAAGTGCTGCCTCAATATGCCAGCAAATTTGGAAAACTCAGCAGTGGCCACAGGACTGGAAAAGATCAGTTTTCATTCCAATCCCAAAGAAAGGTAATGCCAAAGAATGCTCAAAGTACCACACAATTGCACTCATCTCACATGCTAGTAAAGTAATGCTCAAAATTCTCCAAGCCAGGCTTCAGCAATACGTGAACTGTGAACTTCCAGATGTTCAAGCTGGTTTCAGAAAAGGCAGAGGAACCAGAGACCAAATTTCCAACATATGCTGGATCATTGAAAAAGCAAGAGAATTCCAGAAAAACATCTATTTCTGCTTTATTGACTATGCCAAAGCCTTTGACTGTGTGGATCACAATAAACTGTGGAAAATTCTGAAAGAGATGGGGATACCAGACCACCTGACTTGCCTCTTGAGAAATTTGTATGCAGGTCAGGAAGCAACAGTTAGAACTGGACATGGAACAACAGACTGGTTCCAAATAGGAAAAGGAGTACGTCAAGGCTGTATATTGTCACCCTGCTTATTTAACTTATATGCAGAGTACATCATGAGAAACGCTGGGCTGTAAGAAGCACAAGCTGGAATCAAGATTCCTGGGAGAAATATCAATAACCTCAAATATGCAGATGACACCACACTTATGACAGAAAGTGAAAAGGAACTAAAAAGCTTCTTGATGAAAGAGAAAGAGGAGAGTGAAAAAGTTGGCTTAAAGCTCAACATTCAGAAAACGAAGATCATGGCATCTGGTCCCATCACTTCATGGGAAATAGATGGAGAAACAGTGGAAATAGTGTCAGACTTTATTTTTGGGGGCTCCAAAATCACTGCAGATGTTGATTGCAGCCATGAAATTAAAAGATGCTTACTCCTTGGAAAGAAAGTTATGACCAACCTAGATAGCATATTGAAAAGCAGAGACATTACTTTGCCAACAAAGGTCCATCTAGTCAAGGCTATGGTTTTTCCAGTGGTCATGTATGGATGTGAGAGTTGGACTGTGAAGAAAGCTGAGCACCAAAGAATTGATGCTTTTGAACTGTGGTGTTGGAGAAGACTCTTGAGAGTCCCTTGAACTGCAAGGAGATCCAAGCAATCCTTCCTAAAGGAGATCAGTCCTGGGTGTTCACTGGAAAGAATGATGCTAAAGCTGAAGCTCCAATACTTTGGCCACCTCATGCAAAGAGTTGACTCATTGGAAAAGACTCTGATGCTGGGAGGGATTGAGGGCAGGAGGAGAAGGGGATGACAGAGGATGAGACGGCTGGATGGCATCACTGACTCAATGGACATGAGTGTGAGTGAACTCTGGGAGCTGGTGATGGACAGGGAGGCCTGGCATGCTGCAATTCATGGGGTCACAAAGACTCAGACACGACTGAGCAACTGAACCAAACTGAACTTTAACTACAGAAACATTCTTTGGGAATTGTGTACAAGGCTCATTTGATAGCTATTAAGCAAAATACTTTCTGTTAAAATCCGTATTACCTTACATCAATGCTGCTTGAAGAAAGGAGCCATTTTCAGCTTTATGGTGGTGAATATATTTAGTCATGTCTGACTCTTTGCAACCCCAGATTGTAGCCTGCAAGCTCCTCAATACATGGGACTTTGAAGACAAGAATATTGGAAAGGGTTTCCATTTCCTCCTCCAGAAGATCTTCCCAACCCAGGGATCAAACCCGCATCTCCTGTGTCTCCTGCATTGCAGGCAGACTCTTTACCCACTGAACCATCAGGGAAGCCCTCGAGGGTCAATAAATCCTATTTTCTGATTTAACTGAAAGGAAGGATACAAATCAAATGACATAGTTCCAGTCTGAAATAGATAGACATTTATAACTTTTTTCCACATTATTTTTTGTTTTTTGGCCATGCTGCATGGCATGTGAGAACATAGTTACCCAATCAGGAATCAAATCATGTCACCTGCAGTCTTAGCTACTGGACCTTCAGGGAAGTCCCCATATATAATTTTAGATCATGAAACACATTCACCTTTATAAGGAGAAGTAACATTGCCTCAAAATTATCATGAATTTTCCGTGGTGTACAATGCTAAGTAATAATTTCATGTTGGGCACGAGCTAATCTCAGTTACATCTGGCTGGGGGGTGGCTTTGCTTTAAGCCACGGACCTCCCTGAGCACAGCAGCTCTCCTCACTGAAGTTTGATGTCATGTCTCCTCTATGTGTCTATTCTAATGTCAAGCCTGAGGAAACAGTTGCTACCAGGGGAAGCCCCTCCCCTCTTCTGGTGGTGGCAGAGATGCAAAGGAGCAAGTGGAAATACACATAGGGAATTAGCAATTGTCACTTCTCTTATGTTGGCCAATACAAAACACATGTTTGAACCTAAAGTCAAGCAGTAGAAAAGTATATTCTGTACCATTTCCTAGAAGGAAATGCAAAGTTGCATGGCAAAGGTAATGAGAAAGAAGGGTGAAAATTTAGGACCAGTTATTCAAATTATCAAAAACAGAGAACCATTGTACATTGGGGATTCTTACACATCACTACAGAAATGGAATTTCAGAATTATTATGCTTGACTGAATTTTAAAATTTAAATTGATGCCCAAAGCTACAATAGGCCTGATATCACATAATGGATGTTCAGGTTGTACTTTATGAAAAGAAGCCTGACAATAAATCTGGATACTAAAGTTTTTTAGGAATAAACATATTTACATTTACCTATTTAAAGAGAATCTATCACATGTGGGGAAATGATAAAGGTTAGGAAAGTAAAAGTGGTACTATGGTTAAATATATGTCTACATTTGTGTTTACAAATTTCTTTAAAATATATTTACTTGATTTACTTGATTTCCCTCTTATCCACACACCCAAAGTGCTTTAATATGAAATAAATGCTTCGGTCTACATTTACTTGCAGGAAGGAATGTCCAGAAATATAGATTTCTTCAATGTGGTTCAAACAAAACTCTTGAAATTATACAATGATAATGTGTTAACCTGATCTTCACCCAGAATCCTAGTATTATGACTTAATGTGTCATGCTAGTTGAGATTGAAATCTTTACAACCTATTGAAACTTCTTTATTTGTGCATTATGAAAAAAAAATTAAAGTATCAAAAGAGAAACACTTGTTCCTCTATGTGGAGTATTTTATTTTATTTTTTTAATTTTATTTTATTTTTAAACTTTACAATATTGTATTAGTTTTGTCAAATATCGAAATGAATCTGCCACAGGTATACCTGTGTTCCCCATCCTGAACCCTCCTCCCTCCTCCCTCCCCATACCCTCCCTCTGGGTCGTCCCAGTGCACCAGCCCCAAGCATCCAGTACCGTGCATCGAACCTGGACTGGCGACTCGTTTCATACATGATATTATACATGTTTCAATGCCATTCTCCCAAATCTCCCCACCCTCTCCCTCTCCCACAGAGTCCATAAGACTGATCTATACATCAGTGTCTCTTTTGCTGTCTCGTACACAGGGTTATTGTTACCATCTTTCTAAATTCCATATATATGCATTAGTATACTGTATTGGTGTTTTTCTTTCTGGCTTACTTCACTCTGTATAATAGGTTCCAGTTTCATCCACCTCATTAGAACTGATTCAAATGTATTCTTTTTAATGGCTGAGTAATACTCCATTGTGTATATGTACCACCGCTTTCTTATCCATTCATCTGCTGATGGGCATCTAGGTTGCTTCCATGTCCTGGCTATTATAAACAGTGCTGCGATGAACATTGGGGTACACGTGTCTCTTTCAATTCTGGTTTCCTCAGTGTGTATGCCCAGCAGTGGGATTGCTGGGTCATAAGGCAGTTCTATTTCCAGTTTTTTAAGGAATCTCCACACTGTTCTCCATAGAGGCTGTACTAGTTTGCATTCCCACCAATAGTGTAAGAGGGTTCCCTTTTCTCCACACCCTCTCCAGCATTTATTGCTTGTAGACTTTTGGACAGCAGCCATTCTGACTGGCGTGAAATGGTACCTCATTGCGGTCTTGATTTGCATTTCTCTGATAATGAGTGATGTTGAGCATCTTTTCATGTGTTTGTTAGCCATCTGTATGTCTTCTTTGGAGAAATGTCTATTTAGTTCTTTGGTCCATTTTTTGATTGGGTCATTTATTTTTCTGGAATTGAGCTGTAGGAGTTGCTGTATATTTTTGAGATTAGTTGTTTGTCAGTTGCTTCATTTGCTATTATTTTCTCCCATTCTGAAGGCTGTCCTTTCACCTTGCTTATAGTTTCTTTTGTTGTGCAGAAGCTTTTAAGTTTAATTAGGTCTGCATTAGGTTGCCAAAGTATTGGAGCTTCAGCTTCAGCATCAGTCCTTCCAATGAATATTCAGGCCTGATTTCCTTTAGGATTGACTGATTTGATGTCCTTACAGTCCAAGGGACTCTCAAGAGTCTTGTCCAGCATCACAGTTTGAAAGCATCAGTTCTTTGGCACTCAGCCTTCTTTATGGTTTAACTCTCCCATCAATACGTGACTACCAGAAAAACCATAGCTTTGACTCTATGGACCTTTGTCGGCCAAGTGATATCTCTGTATTTAATGTGCTTGGTCATAGCTTTCCTTCTAAGGAGCAAACATCTTTTAACTTCATGGCTAGTTACCATCTGTAGTGATTTTGGAGCCCAGGAAAATAAAATCTGTCACTGCTTCCACTTTTTCCCCTTCTAATTGCCATGAAGTGATAGGACTGGATTCCATGACCTTAGTTTTTTGAATGTTGAGTTTTAAGCCAACTTTTTCACTCTCGTCTTTTACCCTCATCAAGAAGCTCTTTAATTCCTCTTTACTTTCTGCCACAAGAGTAGTATCTTCATATGTGAGGTTGATATTTCTCACAGCAGTCTTGATTCCAGCTTGTGATTCATCCAGTCTGGCATTTCACATGATATACTCTGCATATAGCTAAATAAGCAGGGTGACAATATATAGCTTTTTCATACTCCTTTCCCAAGTTTGAACCAATTAGTTGTTTCTTGTCTGGTTTTAACTATTGCTTTCTGACCCAAATACAGGTTTCTCAGGTGAGGTGGTATTCTCTCTTTAAAAATTTTCCGGTTTGTTGTAATCCATACAGTCAAATGCTTTAGCGTGGTTAATGAAACAGAAGTTTTTTCTGGAATTTGGAAGTTGCACCAAGTACTGCATTTTGGACTCTTTTGTTGACTATGAGGGCTACTCCATTTCTTCTTTTAAGAGATTCTTGCTGCGCTAGTAGATATAATGGTCATCTGAATTACATTTGCCCATTCCTGTCCATTTTAGTTTACCGATTCCTAAGATGTTGATATTCACTCTTGCCATCTCCTGCTTGACCATATCTGGTTTACTTTGATTCTAACATTTCAGATTCCTATGTAATATTATTCTTTACAGCATCAAACTTTACTTTTACCACCAGAACCATCTACAACTGATTATCATTTCCACTTTGGCCCAGCTGCTTCATTCTTTCTGGAGCTGTTAGTAACTGCCCGCCACTCTATCCCCACTCTGACCAGGGGCTCACTTTCCAGGGCAATATCTTTTTGCCTTTTCATACTGTCCATGGAACTTTTCAGGCAAGAATACTGGAGTAGTTTGCCATTTCCTTCTCCAGTGGATCATGTTTTGTCAGAACACTTCATTAGGACTCATCTCTCTTGGGTGGCCCTGAAGGGCATGGCTTATAGTTTTATTGAGTTACACAAGCCCATTGGCCACCAAAAGGCTGTGATCCATGAAGGGGATAATGTGGGTTACAAAAAATAAACAGCACCTAGATATTGAAAGAGTAAATAATGATATTTAGAGACTTTCAAGATTAGAGAACAGTAAACAGATTTTCATTTGTACATAGGATTTGATACATTATGTATGAAACAGACATGATTTTGTATTTATTTTTTTAATTTGCACTTTTAGATTTGAATGGGAGGTCTAGGAAAACTTACATTCAGATTCGGTAGACTAGGTTAGATACTGAGATCCTCACTTCTGACATCAGTGCTACAGACAGCAGCAATGCTCTCACTCTAAAGACAACACTTTGAGCAGAAAGACTGTAAAAGCTACCTTCTTAGAAAAGCATTTAATAAACAAGCAACAAAATATACATTTTAAAGCAATTTATGGGTAGGGGCAAGGTCTAACCTTCTTTTAAATCTATTTTGAGCCCACCTTCTTTAATTTTTCAGTTTCAGAAAAAAAAAAAAAAAATATGTATTTTTATATGTGAGTTTAAGGTAAGTTTTTCCCCCAGATGATTTTGTAATGATCTCTCAGAGTATATGAAATTAAGAAAAATAGTGAAACTGATAGAAATCTTTATGAGCAAGCATATGACTGATAATTATAAATATAAATGTGTATGTATTAGAACAACATTTCAATCAGTTCACAATAACCCTTAAAAGGGTGGAGCATATTTTTATTTATTTTTTTAACTTTTTATTTTGTATTGGAATATAACCAAGTAACAATGTTGTGATAGTTTCAGGTGAATAGCAAACGGACTCAGCTGTACATATACCTGTATCCATTCTCCCCCAAACTCCCCTCCCATCCATGCTAGGATGCAGCACATTTTTAATCACAGGTGAGCTGTAAGCTGTAAAGGTAAATATAAATTAAATAGGAAAAAAGTTAATAATCCCTGAAAAAGGGAGAGAACCCACACACACATACACTTTTTTAGCAGCATTTACTTTAGAAAACTTGTGAATCCTTTTTCTGCTCCCTTTGAAATGAATATAAATGTGTTTAAAGGTGAAATAAGCCTCTTGACAGTTTTACAACTCAGAAATGTTTCCTGAGGATATGAAATCATCTCTTTGAAGTGTAATCAATCAAGGAAGAGAGCATGTCCATCTCCCTCTTTCCTGGTATGATGGGGTCCCAATTTCAGCTGGTCCTGACTCCAAGTGGCAAACCTACTTCTGATCATAAAGGTGTAAGTGGTTTTCTTTCTTTTTTTTTTTTTTTACAAAGGCAATTAGCAAACATAAGTGGATACTCCAATTGATAAGTGATCTTAGGATGGACTATGTATGACAAATGGTGATGTCAAGTCCCTTACTTGAAGATTAGCAATTATTTATTATGAGAATATTTATATAATGGGATGTATGTGCTTGACTATATAAGAGGTGATATTTCTTTCTATCTTTGCAATTTCTTTATAGAATTGCCTATAAAATGTGTTGCATCCTGCACTAATATTTAGTCAATATTAATTTTTGTAAATCTTCTAACTTTTGAATAGGTTTTCTGGATTTGGAGGAGTCTTTATTTTTAACCCTATTTCTGCCAATAATACTAAAGGGATAATGGAAGGCAAGTCTGGCTTGTGTCACTGCCTGGGACTTCTCCCAGTTTAACTCTTAAACTCCATGGAATGAGGATGGACTTTAAAGAGAACCACTTTTTCTGCAAAAAAAAAAAAAAAAAAAGTCAAATTGAGCAGAACAACCACAGACCAAAACCTACTCAGCTTGCCTTTCACCTAAAAGCCCAAACTTAAAATCATAAAATGTTTGAACTCTAGTAATAGAAAAAAATCAATCCTAAATACTTAAGTAACAATAGACAGAAAATATGCAAGTTCCATAAGAGCATTTGTTAGATACTAAAGTCAACAGACTTGAATTTCTTGCCCTTAGCCTGTCTTATGTCATATAGAGTTAGAAGAGCGTTCAAAGAAAGATTCTGAAATCTTCTTGATTTATTGAAATGAGAGAAGAGAGTAACTGGACTTTAAAGAACTTTTGGAATTTTCCTACATCCACCTCTGGAATTAGGTTATTCCAAACCAACATTATAAATGGAGCTATGAGGGGGAAAATTGAGAAAAGAATGGGAAGTCTTGCTAGGATGACAAAAAAAGAGAAAAATGAGATAGTTTTCAAAGAAAAAAATATACAGAAGTCAGGCAGTATAGGAACTACGAATGGGCATGGGAAAAGGAGCACAGGATCCATGTAGTTGAAGAAACTGGAAAGGAAAGCAGGGTACCACGTGCCAGGAAGCCCCTGATTTGAAGTATCTATTAATTATACCCATGAAAAAAATCCCCAGAAAATGTTCGGTTTCAAATGAATTATTCATATTGTTAAACAATATGGCTTTTACTATGGGCTTTTTTTCTCTGCCTGGAAATACCACTCCTTAGCACTTCACTTTATTCAAGTGTTAAGGTGTCACCTCCTGTTTGGTCTTTGATTGACTCATACTTATTACTGCATACAACACACTACACTTAAAAAAAAATAGACTATTTGGAATTATATATAGTATCTTGTAATGACCTATAGTGGAAAAGAATCTGAAAAAGAATTTGAATATGAATCACTTTGCTGCACACCTGAAACTACACATCACTTATATCTCAATTAAAATCTTTAATGCAAAAATTGTAACTCATTTGGTGCTAAGCAAAGATATTCAATGAAAAGGACATCTTTTTGGGTGTTAGTTTTAAAAGGTCTTGTAGGTCTTCATAGAACCATTCAACTTCAGCTTCTTCAGCGTTACTGGTTGGGGCATAAAATTGGATTACTGTGATATTGAATGGTTTGCCTTGGAAACGAACAGAGATCATTCTGTTGTTTTTGACATTGCATCCAAGTACCGCATTTCAAACTCTTTTGTTGACCATGATGGCTACTCCATTTCTTCTGAGGGATTCCTGCCCGCAGTAGTAGATATAATGATCATCTGAGTTAAATTCACCCATTCCAGTCCATTTTAGTTTGCTGATTCCTAGAATGTCGACATTCACTTTTGCCATTTCTTGTTTGACCACTTCTAATTTGCCTTGATTCATGGACCTGACATTCCAGGTTCCTATGCAATATTGCTCTTTACAGCATCGGACCTTGCTTCTATCACCAGTCACATCCACAGCTGGGTGCTGTTTTTGCTTTGGCTCCATCCTTTCATTCTTTCTGGAGTTATTTCTCCACTGATCTCCAGTAGCATATTGGGCACCTACTGACCTGGGGACTTCCTCTTTCAGTATCCTATCATTTTGCCTTTTCATACTGTTCATGGGGCTCTCAAGGCAAGAATATTGAAGTGGTTTGCCATTCCCTTCTCCAGTTGGCCACATTGTGTCAGACCTTTCCACCATGAACCGCCCGTCTTGGGTGGCCCCACCAGCATGGCTTAGTTTCACTGAGTTAGACAAGGCTGTGGTCCTAGTGTGATTAGATTGACTAGTTTCCTGTGAGTATGGTTTCAGTGTGTCTGCCTTCTGATTCCCTCCTGCAATACCTACAGTCTTACTTGGGTTTCTCTTACCTTGGACATGGGATACCTCTTCACGGCTGCTCCAGTAAAGCACAGCCGCTGCTCCTTACCTTGGATGACAGGTATCTCCTCACCGCCGCCCCTTCTGACCTTGAACGTGAAATAGGTCCTCTAGGCCCTCCTGCGCCCTTGCAGCCACCGCTCCTTGGAGGTGGGGTTGCTCCTCCTGGCCGCCACCCCTTGGGTATGGAGTCCTCCCGGCTTCTGCCCCTAACCTTGGATATGGGGTAGCCACCCACGCTAAGGGGACTGGAATGCAAAAGTAGGAAGTCAAGAAACACCTGGGGTAACAGGCAAATTTGGCCTTGGAATATGGAATGAAGCAGGGCAAAGACTAATAGAGTTTTGCCAAGAAAATGCACTGGTCATAGCAAACACCCTCTTCCAACAACACAAGAGAAGACTCTACACATGGACATCATCAGATGGTCAACACCGAAATCAGATTGATTATATTCTTTGCAGCCAAAGATGGAGAAGCTCCATACAGTCAACAAAAACAAGACAAGGAGCTGACTGTGGCTCACATCATGAACTCCTTATTGCCAAACTCAGACTGAAACTGAAGAAAGTGGGAAAACCATTAGACCATTCAGGTATGACCTAAATCAAATCCCTTATGATTATACAGTCGAAGTAAGAAATAGATTTAAGGGCCTAGATCTGATAGATAGAGTGCCTGATGAACTATGGACTGAGGTTCATGACATTGTACAGGAGACAGGGATCAAGACCATCCCCATGGAAAAGAAATGCAAAAAAGCAAAATGGCTGTCTGGGGAGGCCTTACAAATAGCTGTGAAAAGAAAAGAAGCAAAGGAGAAAAGGAAAGCTAAAAACATCTGAATGCAGAGTTCCAAAGAATAGCAAGAAGAGAGAAGAAAACCTTCCTCAGCGATCAATGCAAAGAAATAGAGGAAAACAACAGAATGGGAAAGACTAGAGACCTCTTCAAGAAAATTAGAGATACCAAGGGAACATTTCATGAAAAAAGGGCTTGAAAAAGGACAGGAATGGTATGGACCTAAGAGAAGCAGAAGATATTAAGAAGAGGTGGAAGAATACAAAAAGACCTGTACAAAAAAGATCTTCACGACCCAGATAATCCGGATGGTGTGATCACTGACCTAGAGCCAGATATCCTGGAATGTGAAGTCAAGTGGGCCTTAGAAAGCATCACTACAAACAAAGCTAGTGGAGGTGATGGAATTCCAGTGGAGCTATTTCAAATCCTGAAAGATGATGCTGTGAAAGTGCTGCACTCAATATGCCAGCAAATTTGGAAAACTCAGCAGTGGCCACAGGACTGGAAAGGTCAATTTTCATTCCAATCCCAAAGAAAGGCAATGCCAAAGAATGCTCAGACTACTGCACGGTTGCACTCATCTCACACCCTAGTAAAGTAATGCTCAAAATTCTCCAAGCCAGGATTCAGCAATATGTGAATTGTGAACTTCCAGTTGCTCAAGCTGGTTTTAGAAAAGGCAGAGGAACCAGAGACCAAATTGCCAACATTCGCTGGATCATCAAAAAAGCAAGAGAGTTCCAGAAAAACATCTATTTCTGCTTTATTGACTATGCCAAAGCCTTTGACTGTGTGGATGACAATGAACTGTGGAAAATTCTGAAAGAGATGGGAATACCAGACCACCTGACGTTTCTTTTGAGAAACCTATATGCAGGTCAGGAAGCAACAGTTAGAACTGGACATGGAACAACAGACTGGTTCCAAATAGGAAAAGAAGTACGTCAAGGCTATATATTGTCACCCTGCTTATTTAACTTATATGCAGAGTACATCGTGAGAAATGCTGGGCTGGAAGAAGCACAAGCTGGAATCAAGATTGCCAAGAGAAATATCAATAACCTCAGATATGCAGATGACACCACCCTTATGGCAGAAAGTCAACAGGAACTAAAAAGTCTCTTGATGAAAGTGAAAGTGGAGAGTGAAAAAGTTGGCTTAAAATTCAACATTCAGAAAACGAAGTTCATCACATCTGGTCCTATCACTTCATGGGAAATAGATGGGGAAACAGTGGAAACAGTGTCAGACTTTATTTTGGGGGGCTCCAAAATCAGTGCAGATGGTGACTGCAGCCATGAAGTTAAAAGACTCTTACTCCTTGGAAGGAAAGTTATGACCAACCTAGACAGCATATTGAAAAGCAGAGACATTACTTTGCCAACAAAGGTCCATCTATTCAAGGCTATGGTTTTTCCAGTAGTCAAGTATGGATGTGAGAGTTGGACTGTGAAGAAAGCTGAGTGCTGAAGAATTAATGCTTTTGCACTGTGGTGTTGGAGAAGACTCTTGAGAGTCCCTTGGACTGCAAGGAGATCCAACCAGTCCATTCTGAAGGAGATCAGCCCTGGGATTTCTTTGGAAGGAATGATGCTAAAGCTGAAACTCCAGTACTTTTGCCACCTCACACGAGAAGTTGACTCATTGGAAAAGACTCTGATGCTGAGAGGGATTGGAGGCAGGAGGAGAAGGGGACGACAGAGGTTGAGATGGCTGGATGGCATCACTGACTCGATGGATGTGAGTCTGAGTGAACTCTGGGAGTTGGTGATGGACAGGGAGGCCTGGCGTGCTGCTATTCATGGGGTCACAAAGAGTCGTACATGACTGAGTGACTGAACTGAACTGAACTGAACTGAACTGAAAGATATTCAATAAATGCCACTTTAAAAACTAGACAGTATGTAAATTGGGTAGTAAATTCATGTATAACTATTTTCGCTATAGTATTTTTTTAATCCTATGTTAATAAGATGTTTAAATCATAAATTCTCTCCAGGGAAAAAAAAAAAAGAACATGCTAATACATTTGTATGTACACCCGACTTTGAATACGAATGTTACAAATAGAAGGGCATCTCAGTGTCAGAACTGCTGACATTCTTTGTCTGATTCATCGAAGACTCTTTAGCGGCATTCTAAATCCTCTATTTACTGGATTCCAGGAGTAATTCCCTCCCCTCCAATGACAATAAAAGTGTCTTCAGACATCGCCAGATGTCTCCTCTGTGGCAAAACTGCCCCAACTTGAGAATTTCAAAAGATAACCTCACTGGACCACAACTAGGAAAGCCTGCAGTGTACGAAAACTGATTTCAAAATAATACTACTTGGGGGTCCATTTCAGTAAAGTGTAACTGAGAAAGGAAAGAGATGACAAAAGGATAAAATGATTATGCATAAAAAGAAACTGATTAAACACAGTACACATTGAGTGAATGTTTAACATACATTTATTGCAGTTGTTCTAGGATTCAGAGAAGTTTTAGCTGCTAATCTGATATAACAATTTGTTATTTGTTTCTACCCTGTATTTAATTTACAAATTAGAACTTCAAAAGTATATTTTTAAATTATTATTTGAAAAAATGCAATGACATTAAATTAGTACAGAAATTGCCTATAAAACCAGAAACACAATTTATACAGCTCTTTGCTACTCAGTCATTGATCCACATTACGAAAGTCCCTCCAAGATACTTAAATATGCAAATGAACATTGAGCAGGCACCCTTATTTGCAGGGCACTTGGCGCTACAAGGAAGTCCTATAAAGAGAAAGAAAAGCATGATATTTGTTTTCAAATAAACCATTGTCCACTGATATTGTCAGGAACAGAGTTTAAAGCTTAGTTCTGGATCAATTTACTTTCTAAGCAAAAATTGTGAGGCAGAAAGCATGTGGACGTCCCTGGTGGTCCAGTGGTTAAGAATCTGCCTTACAAAGCAGGGGATGTGGGTTTGATCCCTTGTCCCATATAAGACACACATGCCACAACTAAGAGCAGACATAGCCAGATAAATAAACACACCTTAGTCTCAGAGCTCGCTTATATTAAAGGGCTTGCTTGACTAGACTAAAGAATAGTTTAGTTCAGATGAAAGAAAAGGTGAATCATAATGTTTCTGTGCAATCTAACCAAAGCATCTTCACATTCCAGTTAGAATTGTAGACTCTAGAGGTGAGTAAGCTTGGATTGCAACTCTGTTTTTGTCCTGGTAAATTATACGGCATAAGAAAAATCAAATAAAACCCTTCAGTCCCAGTTTTCTAATAGTATAATAGAGATCACAGACATTTACTGAGACTATGTGCTGGGACCATAGCAATAGTCACCTATATTCAGTTCAGTTCAGTTCAGTCACTCAGTCGTGTCTGACTCTTTGCGAACCCATGAATCACAGCACGCCAGGCCTCCCTGTCCATCACCAACTCCCGGAGTTCACCCAGACTCACGTCCATCGAGTCAGTGATGCCATCCAGCCATCTCATCCTCTGTCGTCCCCTTCTCCTCCTGACCCCAATCTGTCCCAGCATCAGAGTCTTTTCCAATGAGTCAACTCTTTGCATGAGGTGGCCAAAGTACTGGAGTTTCAGCTTCAGCATCATTTTTTCCAAAGAAATCCCAGGGCTGATCTCCTTCAGAATGGACTGGTTGGCTCTCTTTGCAGTCCAAGGGACTCTCAAGAGTCTTCTCCAACACCACAGTTCAAAGGCATCAGTTCTTCGGTGCTCAGTTTTCTTCACAGTCCAACTCTCACATCCATACATGACCACTGGAAAAACCATAGCCTTGACTAGACGGACCTTTGGTGGCAAAGTGTGTTAGTCGCCAAGTTGTGTTCAACTGTTTATGACCCCATGGACAGTAGCTCGCCAGGCTCCTCCATCCATGGGATTCTACAAGCAAGAACACTGGAGTGGGTTGCCATTTCCTTCTCCAGATCAGATCAGATCAGTCGCTTAGTCGCGTCTGACTCTTTGCGACCCCATGAATTGCAGCATGCCAAGCCTCCCTGTCCATCACCAACTCCCAGAGTTCACTCAGACTCACGTCCATCAAGTCAGTGATGCCATCCAGCCATCTCATCCTCTGTCGTCCCCTTCTCCTCCTGCCCCCAATCCCTCCCAGCATCAGAGTCTTTTCCAATGAGTCAACTCTTCGCATGAGGTGGCCAAAGTACTGGAGTTTCAGCTTTAGCATCATTCCTTCCAAAGAAATCCCAGGGCTGATCTCCTTCAGAATGGACTGGTTGGATCTCCTTGCAGTCCAAGGGACTCTCAGGAGTCTTCTCCAACACCACAGTTTAAAGGCATCAATTCTTCGGCACTCAGCCTTCTTCACAGTCCAACTCTCACATCCATACATGACCACAGGGAAAACCATAGCCTTGACTAGACGAAACTTTGTTGGCAAAGTAATGTCTCTGCTTTTGAATATGCTGTCTAGGTTGGTCATAACTTTCCTTCCAAGGAGTAAGCATCTTTTAATTTCATGGCTGCAGTCACCATCTGCAGTGATTTGGTAGCCCCCCAAAATAAAGTCTGACACTGTTTCCACTGTTTCCCCATCTATTTCCCATCAAGTGATGGGACCGGATGCCATGATCTTTGTTTTCTGAATGTTGAGTTTTAAGCCAACTTTTTCACTGTCCTGTTTCACTTTCATCAAGAGGTTCTTTAGCTCCTCTTCACTTTCTGCCATAAGGGTGGTGTCATCTGCATATCTGAGGTTATTGATATTTCTCCTGGCAATCTTGATTCCAGCTTGTGTTTCTTCCAGTCCAGCGTTTCTCATGATGTACTCTGCATATAAGTTCAATAAACAGGGTGACAATATACAGCCTTGATGAACTCCTTTTCCTATTTGGAACCAGTCTGTTGTTCCATGTCCAGTTCTAACTGTTGCTTCCTGACCTGCATACAGATTTCTCAAGAGGCAGGTCAGGTATTCCCATCTCTTTCAGAATTTTCCACAGTTCATTGTCATCCACACAGTCAAAGGCTTTGGCATAGTCAATAAAGCAGAAATAGATGTTTTTCTGGAACTCTCTTGCTTTTTCCATGATCCAGCAGATGTTGGCAATTTGATCTCTGGTTCCTCTGCCTTTTTTAAAACCAGCTTGAACATCAGGAAGTTCACGGTTCACATATTGCTGAAGCCTGGCTTGGAGAATTGTGAGCATTACTTTACTAGCATGTGAGATGAGTGCAATTGTGCGATAGTTTGTGCATCTTTGGCATTGCCTTTCTTTGGGATTGGAATGAAAACTGACCTTTTCCAGTCCTGTGGCCACTGCTGAGTTTTCCAAATTTGCTGGCATATTGAGTGCAGCACTTTCACAGCATCATCTTTCAGGATTTGGAATAGCTCCACTGGAATTCCATCACCTCCACTAGCTTTGTTCATAGTGATGCTTTCTAAGGCCCACTTGACTTCACATTCCAGGATGTCTGGCTCCAGGTCAGTGATCACACCATCGTGATTATCTGGGTCGTGAAGATCTTTTTTGTACAATTCTTCTGGGTATTCTTGCCATCTCTTCTTAATATCTTCTGCTTCTGTTAGGTCCATACCATTTCTGTCCTTTATCGAGCTCATCTTTGCATGAAATGTTCCTTTGGTATCTCTGATTTTCTTGGAAGAGATCCCTAGTCTTTCCCATTCTGTTGTTTTCCTCTATTTCTTTGCATTGATCGCTGAAGAAGGCTTTCTTATCTCTTCTTGCTATTCTTTGGAACTCTGCATTCAGATGCTTATATCTTTCCTTTTCTCCTTTGCTTTTTGCTTCTTTTCTTTTCACAGCTATTTGTAAGGCCTCCCCAGACAGCCATTTTGCTTTTTTGCATTTCTTTTCCATGGGAATGGTCTTGATCCCTGTCTCCTGTACAATGTCACGAACCTCATTCCATAGTTCATCAGGCACTCTGTCTATCAGATCTAGGCCCTTAAATCTATTTCTTACTTCGACTGTATAATCATAAGGGATTTGATTTAGGTCATACCTTAATGGTCTAGTGGTTTTCCCTACTTTCTTCAATTTCAGTCTGAGTTTGGCAATAAGGAGTTCATGGTCTGAGCCACAGTCAGCTCCTGGTCTTGTTTTTGCTGACTTTATAGAGCTTCTCCATCTTTGGCTGCAAAGAATATAATCAATCTGATTTCGGTGTTGACCATCTGGTGATGTCCATGTGTAGAGTCTTCTCTTATGTTGTTGGAAGAGGGTGTTTGTTATGACCAGTGTATTTTCTTCTCCAAGTTATCAATAAAGGAACTAATATATATTGAAAACCTACCATGTGGAATTATTTTGCTAGGACTAATAAATATAACAGCAATTAATTTTCTTTAAATAAGTAACATAAATAATGCTTGTTTTACTACTGAAGAAACTTAATTCTCTGTAATAAGAAACATATGCTTTTATGTTTTCAGTGAGTAATAGATCCCTGATAAACATGGTATTCAGCATGTCAATTGTATGGATCTCTCTTAATACACTATTACAAACTAATGAGATATGGTTTCAGGCTTAAATATAAAATGTATAAATGATAAAGGAGACTTTTAGTTAGTGAAGCAGATTTGGATATTTCTATGTGTTTGCCATATGTGTACTATTTCTGTTTTTTTAAGGAAGAAGTTCCTAAAGATTTCCCTCCCTTGTGTCCTGTGTTTTTGTTTCTTGCTCCTTTGAGGCCACATTGTGTGTTTTGTTTTCCTGTGTATCCCCCAGTGCATCCTGCACAATGCCCTTATCCGATTGATCTCGGAGAGTGGAGTTTAAATGAGGTAAATTGAATTGAATTGCTTTAAACTGAAAGCTCCTTTCAAAATTGCTTATTCCTGTGGATTCCTGGAGGATTCTGGAGTTGAAATGCTTCAGATAGCTATTTTTCATTACCGTATATAAAATCACTGAGAAGCTGGCACGAAGAAGTGAAAATGTCCTGACACAAAGAGTTAATGCGATTGGCAGGCCTTGCATTATTAGAACAGAATGTCCATCTAAGGTATCTTGCTCAGTTCTAGAGCATTTGGTGCCATAGCCTGCTGCCTTCTTCGTATAGATAATTATGATTTTTAATTGACGTGTACCCAACTTTTATGTACTGGTTTGGCCACTGACATCACAGATGTGTCATAACTCTTCAGATGACCCTGAATGGTCACTCTTAACCCCATAAATTAAGCTGCAAAATTACTTTTTAAAAACTTCTCTCAGCTGCCACCTTGTGCTGAGTTTTCAAAGTAACAAAATTCAATCTTGAAAGAAATACAGGTTTTCAACCTTATTGAGGCTAGGAATTTACATATGAAGAGTAGATAATTTTGTGGTGAGATCAATAAAGACATAAAAATAGCATTTGATCTAAAATAGAATTTATAATTACTGTCTTTTTCCCCCTATTATTTCTACAAGCAGTTTGACACAACAAACTTGAGAAACAATAAGAAAATTATTACCTCAAGTTGTACAAAATAAATGTGATATCATGACATTAATTTAAAAACTTTCTCTTTTGCACTGATAACTTTCTGAAAACGTTGAAATTAGATTTGACTGCTGAACGAATATTACTATAATAAGAAATTGCATTAAAAAATTCAGAAATCCTGCCTCAAATCTGTTTTCATACCTGAAGACACCTAAATCCAACCCAAGCTTAAATGTAATGGTGAACTCAAGCCTCATTGTCCTCAGTTTGGTGAAACCTGGCACACCAGGAAATTCCACACCTGGACAGATGTTAGCTATTTTCATTTTCTATTGGTCAGGAAATAGCCGTTGTTGTAATTCAAACTCAGAAGGAAATTATACATGTTTTATCTTTCAGCAAAAAAACAACTTAGATATAATTCAGATCTCTCACTGCAAAAATTTAATTTGAGGGTAAAAATTCCTAAGGAGACAGCATCAGAAAGGGCAGCCTCAGGTAATCTTTTTTCCAGTCCAATTCTATATCAACAGTTGCTTGATGTCTACATTCTTATGGACACTCACAAGTATTCACATTTATTATGAGTTCAGGGAATAATATTTTGTACCTGCTCTCATATAGAATAGGAACTCCCTGGTGGCTCAGCTGGTAAAGTATCAGCCCGCAGTGTAGGGGACCTGGATTCAATCCCTGGGTTGGGAAGGTCCCCTGGAGGAGGGCAGGGCAACTCACTCCAGTATCCTTGCCTGGAGAATCCCCATGGACCATATAGTCCATGGGGTCACAAAGAGTGACTTTCACTTTCACATGACTGAGCGACTTTCACTTTTTCACTTTCATCATATAGAATAGTTCTCCATTACATTATTTTTTAAATCATTAGCTGCGTTATGGCCTTTGTTCTAAGGCCATAACAGTTGGAAGCAGCTCTAAGCAGTTGGAAAAGAATGCAAGACCACATCATCTGAATTTTTTTTTTTTTAATTTATTGAACATGCATCTTTCATCTAGGTCTGGTCCAACTTTCTCAAGGTTTGTGGTTTAATGACTTTATGAAATCTTTTCCATTGTGCCTTTGAAGTGGTCCTGTTTTCTTAATGGAAGAAATATATTTAAATTGTCTGAGAGCCCTGTTTTCTCTCTTTGCTTGTTGCCCTAGGATATGTGAGACTAGAAACTCTGTCAAAAATAGTCTTAATTTACTTGCTAGTGTTCACTCTCCTGGTAAGAATAATTTTGCTTAGGAGGGAACGTGTTTTCTCATTGTCTTCTTTCACTGGCAAATAATACATTGCATTTGTGTCTTTCTTTACTGAGCCTAGAGCCTTTAGATTCATTATCCAATTAATCCTCCTAACATTGCTATAAAATAAGAATGAGGAGTAAATTCCCAATGTACATATAGGGAGATTAAATGTCTTATATTATGTCACCAAGCCAGTAAAAAAGCAGAGCTAAGGAAACTGCTTAAGGCTTGCCTTTATTGTGATATTGGGTCATTATTTCTCATATTACAAGAATCTCTGCTGAGATAACTGGAATTAAGAATTGAGAACTAAACAAGTTTTCTTTTGATATATATATTTAATTGTAACAATGTTCTTTAAAATGGCCTTTTGAAAGAATAATTAGGAATATAAATGTGTTTATATTGGCAGAACATAGTACATGGTATTTTAATGATTTATAGAATAAAATCACTTTTGGTTTTTTAGTTACATACTCTAGTTAACATTCATTAATAAATAACTATTAATATTCACTAACAAGTGAATGTGGGACTGAAAGCATTTCTACTTTCTCTCCTTCACTTATTATGAATAAACTACTTTAACCTCTGTAACACATGAAGTTTATGCAATGTAGTTTATGCAATTTTATTTAGTTATTTTAGTCATGTATTTTTGAGAATTTTTATATTCCTACAGAAACAATGCAAGGAACACAATCATTTTTGTTATTTATATTTTTAAAGAAGATTTAATTCAATCTGTAAAAAGACCGAAAAATCAAATACTAAATATCTTACCTGTTTTTTTCATTTCCCATCTTTCCTTGCTGCATAAGAAAGCTAACAAAATTACCGTCTGAATGGTACTTTTGACTGTACTTTGACTATAACCCAAAAGTTGAAATGTAAGAAATCCCTGAAGCACAGAAAGAAATCCCTGCGAAGTTTCAAGACCAAATCTGTAAGCCACGGCAGACCAGAGATTCAGATACCCTTCAGCTGCACACTTGAACTTTAAACTCTTCAGAAGAACCCAAATTTGGATTCATTTGAGATTTTCTTTGTTTAAGTCAATGGCTAATAGATCTGAAGGAAATTTTTAAGATGTCTTTGAATTTCTTCCTTGCATAAACCAACTTTAAGAAAAATGAAAGCTGACGGTCCAAGGGCACTTGAACTATGATCAATGGTGTCCCTGCTCACTCTGGTAGATTGATGCCACCTTATGGAATTTGAGCTTCACTACACCACATGTTAAAACAACAGCAAAAACCCGAGTAGGGATTACAGGTGAATGTTACTCAATAGGAAAGCATTTCAGAGTTTAAATAAAAGGCAGGGGGTTAAAGACTAAATTCTATAATAATAGTTTTCTTAAAAGCTTGAAGATCTTGTGTTTTACACTGCATATTTCTTAATTAGATATAAGATTCATTTTCCACTGGCAATGTAAGAGTTATCTTTTAAAACTAACGTGCAGCCATATTTCAGACATTTTTTAAAAATTTAATTCCCATTATTCTGTTTCTTATTTGTGCCCTATCATTTTATTTTACCTTTAATTTCTTTGTTCCATAATTTTAGATAGACTTCTAAGTTACTCAAATGTGGCTACAAGTAGAACGAATCTATCTAATTTTTGAAAGTAGAAGTGTTAGTTGCCCAGTCATATCCAACTCTTTGCAACCCCATGGACTGAGCCAGCAAGGCTACTCTGTCCATGGAATTCTCCAAGCAAGAATACTGGAATGCGTAGTCATTCTTCAGCATTACAGGCACGTTCTTTACCATTTCAGCCACCAGGAAGCTCCAGGAATACCAGAGAGCGCTATTCCCTCCTTTGAGGGATCTTCCCAACCCAGGGATCAAACTCAGGTCTCCCACATTGCAGCAGATTCTTTGCCACCTGAATCACCAGGGAAGCTAATTTTTAAGTTATAGTAATTGTGTTAATATTGAGACTAAGCAGAAAACTAAACCAAAGGATAATAGTTTTATCACCTATTTGTGAGCTTGTGTAAGGATGATGAAAAGAGGGATAGGAACTTCTATTCATTCATATTAGGGAAGGATTGAGGAAGGATTAGGAAGACATCTCTGGTGTTTAGTTTAGTTTTTGTTTGTTTGTTTTTTTTTTTTTTTAATGCTCTCAGGTAAGATGAAGCCAGCTGAGATGTCCCAGGGTTCAGTATGTGAATAGGAAAGGGGAAGCTTAATGCAGATTTATGCTGGGACCCAACCCAGACTTCATGAACATTAGCTGCTGCTAAGTCGCTTCAGTCATGTCTGACTGTGTGACCCCATAGATGGCAGCCCACCAGACTCCCTTGTCCCTGGGATTCTCCAGGCAAGAACACTGGAGTGGGTTGCCATTTCCTTCTCCAATTCATGAAAGTAAAAAGTCAAAGTGAAGTCGCTCAGTCGTGTCCAACTCTTCGTGACCCCATGGACTGCAGCTGACCAGGCTCTTCCGTCCATGGGATTTTCCAGGCAGGAGTACTGGAGTGGGGTGCCATTGCCTTCTCCATGAACATTAGACGTGTGTCTAAATAAGAGCTTTCTTCCAAATGAATTCAAAGAGTTTTAATTTTACCCTATTATGAAATATAAAACCCAGTTTCTTGGTAAGTTAAAGATTATTTGAAGACTCTAAAACATGGACTTTTTCATTGGTCTAAACTCTTACATTCAATGATTCTTAGACCTGGCTGGCCAATCAGAATCACTGAGCCTGTTTTACATGATGATTTTCTGATCGGGAAGTCTTTCTATGATCTGCGTATGAGCGATACAGACAGGTGCCACACGTTGGTGGAATACGTCTAGATTCCCAGCTCCAGGAATGCGGATATACATATCAATTTATTGTCATCATGGGTCTTTGGATAGCTGAAAGAATTTCATGGCACATCTTGACCGTATTTCATGGCACTTCTTGTGAATGGTTTTCTTAGTCCACTCTGCTGAAGCACTTGTCAGAAAATATTAACAGGAAGCACCTGTGAGCCTGCCACAACCAGGGTCAAGGTTGATGTTCTCAGGAATAATTTTCTTGCAGCTTCGCATAACCTTGATGCCATTCTTCTACTCCTTAATCTCAGTAGCTTCAAAGAGAGTCCATCAAGGGATTGCCAGCACATCCTCCATAACAGCTGACCCCACAGAGCTGCACGAGTGCCTTTCCCACTCCTGTGATTCTCCAGCTGAATTTGCATTTTTCTTTGTGTCTGCTGTCATTTGGGCTTGAGGTTCAGAGGAACACAGTCTCTCTCAGTTCCTCCCGTCACATAATTCTGACTAGTCTTTTCCATGCCATTTTTCCTTGCCTTGCCATCCTCATCTTTATCTCTACAACCTGAGAAGCTAACGTACCATCTTCATTGCCACATTTCTTTCAATCCAATTGTCATGATTCATTTTTGCTGTTGTTCAGTTGCCAAGTCATGTCTGACTCTTTGTGACCCCATGGACTGCAGCATGCCAGGCTTCCTTGTCCTTCACCACCTCCTGGAGTTTGCTCAAACTCATGTCCATTGAGTCGGTGATGCCATCCAACCATCTCATCCTCTGTCACCGTCTTCTCTGCCTGCCCTTAATCTTTCCCAGTATCAGGGTCTTTTCCAATGAACTGGCTTTTTCCACCAAGCAGCCAAAGTATCACAGTTTCAGCATCAGTGCTCCAAATGAATATTCAGGGTTGATTTCCTTTAGGATTGACTGGTTTGATATCCTTGCAGTCCAAGAGACTCTCAAGCGTCTTCTCCAGCACCACAGTTCAAAAGCATCAATTCTTCAGCACTCAGCCTTCTTTATGGTCCAACTCTCACATCTATACATGACTACTGGAGAGCCATAACTTTAACTATACAGATACAGAGCTTTGTCCCAAAGTGATGTCTCTGCTTTTTAATATGCTGTCTAGGTTTGTCACAGCTTTTCTTCCAAGGAGTGTCTTTTACTTCCATGGCTATATACACTGTCTGCAGTGATTTTGGAACCCAAGAAAATAAAGTCTTGTCTCAGTTTTCATTTTTGCCCCATCTATTTGCCATGAAGTGATGGGACTGGATGTCATGATCTTAGGTTTTTGAATGATTATTTTTAAGCCAGCTTTTTCACTTTCCTCTTTGTCTTCATCAACAAGTTCTTTAATTCCTTTTTACTCCCTCATTTTTCTCCAGATGAAAGATAACCAGTTAACTATGAGTTAACTCTGCTCTTTCAGAGTAGCTATTCAAGTATTATTTCTGAGGAGTTGTTTTTTTTTCTTTTTCCAGTGAAAGTACTGTTTTGATTTCTTACCAATGAACTCATTATCACCAACTCAGATAGTGAAGGGATCTTGTAGAGAGGACTCTCAGGGAAAATTTTCATCACAAAGATGAGAATTGTGGTTGTAAACTGTGATCAAAAAAGTAATCTGAAAAGAAATCAATACAAAATTATCTAATTTAAAGATGTATGCCTTACTTTGCACCCTTCACAAAACATTTGAAGCCAGTCTTTGTAGTAGACTCCAGGCTATTAGCTACCCAGGTGGTACTAGTGGTAAAGAACCTGCCTGCCAATGCAGGAGATGCAAAAGATATGGGTTCAATCCCTGGGTTAGGAAGATCCCCTGGAGAAGGAAATGGCAACCCATTCCAGTATTCTCACCTGGAGAATCCCATGGACAGAGGAATTCAGTGGGCTCCGAATCGGACACTATTGAATTGACTGAGCAGGCCAGACTATCAGTTATTCTTGTCACTTTTATCTATAGTAGGGCCAGTAGCGATGATGCCTATGATGTTTACCCAATGTCCAGCTTAGAATGTATATTACATTTCCATAATGGCTTCTAAAGCATCAAGAACAGTCTCCTCAAGGAAAGTTGATTTTGCGGATAAAAAAATAAATAATAACAAAAGGTCTCTCTCTTACTTCTAATAGGTTTGCTCTATAGGAGTATGGATGAGGCCAGAGCGTGGGCAATTTCACTGGAAATAGAACTGCCATATGACCCAGCAATCCCACTTCTGGGGAAACCAGAATTGAAAGAGACACGTGTACCCCAATGTTCATCACAGCACTGTTTATAATAGCCAGGACATGGAAGCAACCTAGATGTCCATCAGCAGATGAATGGATAAGAAAGCTATGGTACATATACACAATGGAGTATTACTCAGCCATTAAAAAGAATACATTTGAATCAGTTCTAATGAGGTGGATGAAACTGGAGCCTATTATACAGAGTGAAGTAAGCCAGAAAGAAAAACACCAATACAGTATACTAACGCATATATATGGAATTTAGAAAGATGGTAACAATAACCCTGTATGCAAGACAGCAAAAGAGACACAGATGTATAGAACAGTCTTTTGGACTCTGTGGGAGAGGGCAAGGGTGGGATGATTTGGGAGAATGGCACTGAAACATGTATAATATCATATATGAAACGAATCGCCCATCCAGGTTAGATGCACGATACAGGATGCTTGGGGCTGGTGCACTGGGATGACCCAGAGGGATGGTACGGGGAGGGAGGTGGGAGGGGGGCTCAGGATGGGGACACGTGTACACCCATGGAAGATTCATGTTGATGTATGGCAAAACCAATACAATATTGTAAAGTAATTAGCCTCCAATTAAAATAAATAAATTTATATTAAAAAAATAAAGTGGGAAAGAAATGAGGGAAGTGTGTATGGCTATTACAAGAAAACTGGTTGTTTGGATTAGAGGTTGGCAAACGTCTTCTCAAAGAGCCAGACAAAAACTGCCGATATTTTAGGTACTGAGGATCACGTGGTCTCTGCTGGATCTATTTAACTCTGCTCTCATCACATGAACTCTGCTCTCGTCACATGAAAGCACCCACAGGTGCTGAGCACAGCTCGTGTGCAAATGAGCATAGCTGTGTTCCGATGAACTCTATCAAAACAAGCAGCAAGCCTGATCTGGCAGATGGGCCATAATTTGCCAACCTGGTGTTAGATTATAGTTAGTAGTTGATGTAGTTATGGTATAGAAAAGGAGCAAGAGTCATGAGTGCAAGATCCATCTCTAACACTAGCTGTTAATATGTAGAGATAACCTTTTTTTTCCTAGCTAGCACTATTTTCAGATCTGTAAAATGAGGGTTAAACTTACCTTTTCTAAAGTTACTCTCTGCTCTAAAATCACATGAGTTACCTCATTTGTCTTTTTTTCTTATATTTAAGAAAAATTTGATTGTGTGTTTTTACAAAGACTAAATAAAAATCATTCAGAAAACTATGTTAAGCATTTAAAATTTTCAAAATGGTTCAAAATCCAGATCTCCTGGAGAAGGCAATGGCACCCCACTCCAGTACTCTTGCCTGGAAAATCCCATGGGCGGAGGAGCCTGGTGGGCTACAGTCCATGGGATCGCAAAGAGTCGGACAGAACTGAGTGAGTTCACTTCACTTCATTTCACTTTGATACAATTTAACTCATTTATGAAACAAAAAAAGATTTGTAGACATAGAACACAAACTTATGGTAACCAAAGGGGAAAGGGTGGGGAGCGCTATATTAGGAGTATGGAATTAATACACTACTATACATAAAATAAACAATAAAGACTTAGACTGTATAGTATAGGAAACTATATCCCATATCTTGTGATGACCTATACTGAAAAGAATTTGAAAAATATATTTTATATATATATATTAATATATGCTATAAATATATATTAATTATATGTCTATACATATACATGTAATTGAGTCACTTTGCTGGACACCAGAAACTAGCACAATATTGTCATTCAACTATACCAAAAAAAAAAAAAAAGGAATTGTAGTTCTGGAGACACAGATTCTGGTAAAACCTAAAGAGTGTTTTGAGGAAGAGAAAGAGTCGGGGGCTTATAAAGACAAAAAGCTATAATGTTAATTAAAGTTGCCTGGTGAGAACCGTGATTGGCTGCGAGCTGAGTGAGAAAACACTTTTTCTTAAGGAATCGCAAGTTGTTTTAGCGTAGGAATCCGAAAGAAGATAGACCGCCACAAGGTGGTTTACGATAAGCGTCTGATAAGTATCTTGAGTTCCTAGCAGATATTCTGGATGTCTTCGTTAGGATAATAAGTGGCCAAAAGTTCAGATTCCACCCAGACCAAGACATGCATAAGTTGTACTTCCTCAGTGGCCTCTCGGCTACATTTTAGAGAGCTTTCTTAGCAGTACCAACTTCACTTTGATTTTTCTTTCACTGCTTTTATCAATCCCAACTTCTTTATTAATATTTATGTAGGCAATTCATGGCATGTTTAAGTCAAATTCTTTGTACAAATAGAAAGGCATAATTGTTCAAAATCCCTCCAGAAACTAATGTGACCCTGCTTTACTTGTGTATCACCAGAATCAGTCCTAGAGACCACAATTAACCTACCCAACAGAATGATCAAAGTTCTCTGGTGTGTGCATGCTAAGTCACTTCAGTCATGTCTGACTCTTTGCGACCCTATGGACTGTAGCCCACAAGCCTCCTCTGTCCAAGGGATTCTCCAGGCAAGAATACTGGAGTGGGTTGCCATTTCCTGCTCTAGGGGATCTTCCTGACCCATGTTTAAGGGAAGGGGTTGACCCCATGTCTCTTACATCTCTTGCATTGGCAGGTAAGTTCTTTAACACTAGTGCCACCTGGGAAGCCCGATTTCTCTGGTAGGTCTAACCATTCCCTTAACCTAATCTTCAGCTTGAATTTTACAAAACCAGAGCTGCTGCTGCTGCTGCTGCTGCATCGTTTCAGTTGTGTCCGACTCTGTGCGACCCCATAGACAGCAGCCCACCAGGCTTCCCTGTCCCTGGGATTCTCCAGGCAAGCTATGCATGTATTAATCCTATGCTCAAAAGTTAAACCACAGATGGTATGATGAAACAAAGACTCCACCTACTCATTAAACATAATATTAATACATATTTTAATGGCATATTTTATGTTAGGTATTGAGCTAGGAAAAGGGATTTAAACATAACCATTTACCCTACAACTGAACCATCCCCTGAGGAGACTGGGAACATTCACCAGAGCTTGTGTTACTAACATGCAGTTATGTATACTTGGCGGCTATGTGGCGGCATTCATTCTAGATAATCTTCACTGAGGACCTACACTCCAGCTGTTGTTGAAGGATAAGTGACATATCACTCAACAGTCAGAGAAAAAGGTGAGTTTATATAGATGGAATAGATTAAGCCAAGGTAAGAAAGAATTAATGAGAATTTGGGGAGAAACAGCAAGCTCAGCATGCAAAGTATTGAGAAATATGACCTGAGGTCAAGATGAAAATGCAGGTTGAAAATGAATTATAAAACCCTTGAATCCTATATCATGGAATTTGGATATTTTTACCCCCAAGGTGAAAGAGAAAACACTGAACATTTTTGAGAGGAGGACTAAAATAATCAGATTTAGAAAGTGAGCATGGTTGAAAATGTATAAGATGAGGAAAAATCTGTAAGCTAAAAGGCTGGATAGGAAAGTAAATTATGTCTCACAAATTTATAAAGGAGTTATTGACCTTAATCTGGGGTGTTGAAAATGGCAAGAGAAGAAAATGAGAAACTTTTCAATCAAAGCAGTGAAAATTTAGGATTTATATAATACCTGGTGCCTCTGCTATTTCTATATTATACTACTAAATATGCCTTGTTCATAGAGATGGCTTCTTTTAAAAACATTTTTACTGTGTATTGATTGTTTAAACTGAAGGCTAATAAGAACCAAATTTTGTTTAGCATATTAATGTTTGAGCTTAGCTTATACATCTCCACTAATTTAATCACCTACTAGATTTTTAAACCTGATACATTAGTCTTAAAATGTTTATTTCTTATTGTGATATTCTCTATTCCATAGTCCCCTTTCCCATTTCATAGACCACATGTTCCAATGTCTCAGAGTCTCTTGGTAGTGCATTTTGAACACTCTGGGAATTAATATTAGCAGCTATTTTTGATCCTTAAAAGAATAGCTTCAATAGAATAATGCTTGCCCAATCCATAGTTTATCAATAAGGAAATATGGGAAGTTAAGGCCAGTGAGGTAAAATATTTAGTTGTTACAGTAAGAGTAATGATGTGGTAATTTGTTAGAGAAATTTGTAATTTGTTACAAATTTGTTAGTCAAAGGTAATTTGTTAGTCAAAGGAAATATTTTGTCCTTACTATATAAGGGTAACGGGTTTCCCTGGTGGCTCAGATGGTAAAGAATCCGCCTGCAATGCAAGAGACCTGGGTTCTATCCCTGGGTTGGGAAGATCCCCTAGAGAAGGGCATGGCAACCCACTCTGATATTCTTGACTGGAGAATCCCCATGGACAGAGGAACCTGATGGGCTACAGTCCATGGGGTCACAAAGAACTGAATGTGACTAAGCACATATAAGAGTGATATGACCTTTTTATATTTTTATTTCCTAATCATACTGTTGTTCTTTTTAGGAACCTTTCATCATATTATCATTTTTATGTGAAACAAAAAAGCAAGTTGAAGTAAAAATAATATCTCAGACTAGCAAACTCCTAAATATTGAGTTTTTAATGTTTATTATTATTTTAATGATCATATATGTGCATTTTTTTACTTTTGCCATTTTATAAATAATTCATGCTGTTTTTAATCAAAATGTGTGATTCACCTACAGCTATGTTCTCCTGACTGTCATGCTTAAGTTTTGACTGTTTCAGATAATGCCTAGTTTTGTTTTGCTTTGTTTTTTATCTATTTAGCGTGGCCATGTAGTTCAGTAAGAACCTACTAATTCCATTGTCCTTGGAAGCAGTTTTCATCCTCATATCCTTCAAATTCCTGAACCATCATACCAACAAGGATTTTTCCTCTACCAGATTATTTTTCAAATACACCAGAGCAAAATCTTCAGCAGTTGGACAACCATCTTATGCTAGGCATGATTTCACCCGATATTCCACTCAAGATAGGGCCCCTCTGCCATTCCCCAAACACTGTTTTACTATTTCATTGGACCACTCCTGACATCACTTGTACCTGTTTCAGTCCTATAAAAACTAGACATGAAGATACCAGAAGTTTATCGTGGGAAATTGTGAAGAATAAAAGGATGGGAGCTGAAGTAGGCAAGGAGGGCTTTAGACCATGATTCAGGTCTGGTAGATATAAAAATAGAGAGAAAAGTAGGCACTGGATAAGAATCTCAGTCATAAACACTCATAAATATATTTCCAGGCAAATATCGGTATTTTCAAGTTATCCAAGACATAGACAATAAAAAAATATGGAATTCAAAAAATATTCAAATTGCATGTATTTTCCTAAATCACCATTTAAAAATCCCTTTCCTGACCATTATTACAAGCAATCTATCAGGATATAAAATCAACACACAGAAATCCCTTGCATTCCTATACACTAATAATGAGAAAACAGAAAGAGAAATTAAGTTCCATTCACCATTGCAACGAAGAGAATAAAATACTTAGGAATATATCTACCTAAAGAAACTAAAGACCTATATATAGAAAACTATAAAACACTGGTGAAAGAAATCAAAGAGGACACTAATAGATGGAGAAATATACCATGTTCATGGATTGGAAGAATCAATATAGTGAAAATGAGTATACTACCCAAAGCAACTTATAGATTCAATGCAATCCCTATCAAGCTACCAACAGTATTCTTCACAGAGCTAGAACAAATAATTTCACAATTTGTATGGAAATACAAAAACCTCGAATAGCCAAAGCGATCTTGAGAAAGAAAATGGAACTGGAGGAATCAACCTACCTGACTTCAGGCTCTACTACAAAGCCACAGTTATCAAGACAGTATGGTACTGGCACAAAGACAGAAATATAGATCAATGGAATAAAATAGAAAGCCCAGAGATAAATCCACGCACATATGGACACCTTATCTTTGACAAAGGAGGCAAGAATATACAGTGGATTAAAGACAATCTCTTTAACAAGTGGTGCTGCTGGAAATCTGGTCAACCACTTGTAAAAGAATGAAACTAGAACACTTTCTAACACCATATACAAAATAAACTCAAAATGGATTAAAGATCTTAACATAAGACCAGAAACTATAAAACTCCTAGAGGAGAACATAGGCAAAACACTCTCTGATATACATCACAGCAGGATCCTCTATGACCCACCTCCCAGAATATTGGAAATAAAAGCAAAAATAAACAAATGGGACCTAATTAAACTTAAAAGCTGCACATCAAAGGAAACTATTAGCAAGGTGAAAAGACAGCCTTCAGAATGGGAGAAAATAATAGCAAATGAAGCAACCGACAAACAACTAATCTCAAAAATATACAAGCAACTCCTACAGCTCAACTCCAGAAAATAAATGACCCAATCAAAAAATGGGCCAAAGATCTAAATAGACATTTCTCCAAAGAAGACATACAGATGGCTAACAAACACTTGAAAAGATGTTCAACATCACTCTTTATCAGAGAAATGCAAATCAAAACCACTATGAGGTACCATTTCACACCAGTCAGAATGGCTGCAATCTACAAATAATAAATGCTGGAGAGGGTGTGGAGAAAAGGGAACCCTCTTACACTGTTGGTGGGAATGCAAATTAGTGCAGCCACTATGGAGAACAGTGTGGAGATTCCTTAAAAACTGGAAATAGAACTGCCTTATGATCCAGCAATCCCACTGCTGGGCATACACACTGAGGAAACCAGAAGGGAAAGAGACACGTGTACCCCAATGTTCATCGCAGCACTGTTTATAATAGCCAGGACATGGAAGCAACCTAGATGTCCATCAGCAGATGAATGGATAAGAAAGCTGTGGTACATATACACAATGGAGTATTACTCAGCCATTAAAAAGAATACATTTGAATCAGTTCTAATGAGGTGGATGAAACTGGAGACTATTATACAGAGTGAAGTAAGCCAGAAGGAAAAACATAAATACAGTATACTAACGCATGTATATGGAATTTAGAAAGATGGTAATGATAACCCTGTGTATGAGACAGCAAAAGAGACACTGATGTATAGAACAGTCTTATGGACTCTGTGGGAGAGGGTGGGAAGATTGGGAGAATGTCATTGAAACATGTGAAATGTCATGTATGAAACGAGATGCCAGTCCAGGTTCAGTGCAATGCTGGATGCTTGGGGCTGGTGCTAGCTGGGAAGGCCCAGGGGATGGTATGGGGAGGTTGGGAGGAATGGTTCAGGATGGGGGTTCAGGATGGATTTTTTTTTTTTTTTTTATTTAATAAACTTAATTAAAAAAATAAAAATAAAAATAAAGATGAGGCTTCCTCGTCAACAGATGAGGAAGATAAGAGTATGAAAAAAAAAAAAAAAAAACAAAATAAATCAAAAGAGTCAAATAATGGCCATTTCATAAGATTAGCTGATACGTATTAGCTATATATATAGTAGACATTTCTAAAAAAAAAAAAAAAAAACAAGCAATCTATCAAAGACCCATCCAGAGTAAGAAGTTGTCTTCTTCTACGGAATACAATGGCACATTTTATTCTCAGTAGAACAGAGCTTCTGGGAACAATGACACTGATGGCGGCTCTAGTTACTTGAAAGAATGCAATAAACAAAAGCCGCATAAGGACTATTCATTTATTTAGAAACATTCAAAGTACAGACAGAAAAACACTATTGACATCACCAGAAATCAGAAAGTTCCATAAGAAACAAATCGTAGAGCAATTTCGTGATATAATTCTCATAGTCCTCTTTTATGTAGGCAGAAGTAGTTAGTCCCACTGAAAAATGCAATCAGGCTCCTTTAAAGCGGTGTTCTTTCTAGTGCTGCAAGGATCAACGTTGTAAATTTCAGCATCTACCAAAGAAGTCTTTATTTTCAAGTTGAGAGCACATCATATACCATGATTTATGAAGTTAAAGATAAAAGAACTGTTCTTTTATGAAAATGTTTCCAATTTCATAAGAAAATTGCTACTATTATAATTTATTTCCTAGTAGTAAGATTGCTGTCACAAGTTATTCAAGCACATTTTCCTTAAAGATGTTGCTGTTATCTTTTGGCATTAGGAATATAATACGTTCCTATAACCAACACGTGAAGATGTTAGCAGCACTGGCTATTAATTACACTGCCTGTAATGTATGCTTAGAATTCAAACTCTGGAGAATGATGGACCAGGAGAGACTTAATGTTTACTGAAAGCTAACTTTAAGTCAGGAACTGTGATAAACATTCTGTGGACAGCTTCCTATGAAATCTTTAGAGCGGGATGAAATATGCATTCTCCCTATGTTAAAGATGAGGAGACTAGTGACTCAGAGAGCCTGGGGAAGTGGATCCGGTCAATGGCTACTTACTGGCCAGGCTGGCACTGTGCCACATCCCAGGGTGCAATTTTGCAATGAAACATGTTCACATTGTTACTCCAGATACTAATTATAAAATACTACTTCATCTTACTAAGCTAGACATTAATTGACAATACTACACTTAAATGACTTCCCTGGTGGCTGAGATGGTAAAGAAATTGCCTGCAATGTAATTCAATCCCTGGGTTGGGAAGATCCCCTGGAGAAGTGAATGGCAACCCACTCCAGTATTTTTGCCTGGAGAATTCCATGGACAGAGAAGCCTGGGGCACTACAGTCCCTGGGGTTGCAAGTGTCAGACACGACTGAGAAACTAACACTTCCACTTTCTTTTCACACTTAAATATATGTTAGATAATGTTAGGACTATAAATAGGGTATACAGCAGGGTCCTTATCTTCAAAGAACATACTTCTTATGTATCAATTCACAGGAGAGATAATTTGCAAAGTTGCTACCAAGAGGACCTCTGGATATATTTAAACTTGCAAGACCCTAAGCTATGCTGTCATAGGTGGTATTACTGATCCTATCTTGTGTGGTTTTAGCTAAATTTATGCCTGTAGACATGTAGAGATTCCTTGATAATTATGTAGAAGAAAGCTCTGCCTCAGTTGTCATGTAAGCAAAGAAGGGAGAAACACTAACAGAGAAACCAACAATCATGCAAAAGAAAATCCAGATAATATTCTATGTTAATGCATTCACATGCCTGCCATGTATCTGTCAAAATAATGTCAATGTGCTTTCATGTGCATCCTTATATTGAAAGATACAGTACAAATCTTAATCTCTTCATTATAGAGTGAAGTGCCAAATGATCCAAAATTAAATAATTCACCTATCCAACCTTAATATATTAGTAAAATGTATAGTAAACATATATACTCATAGACATGCATTGTTGTTGTTTTTTATTTCCCTAGAAAGTCTGTTTTTAAACATTTACCAGTACACCAATGATTTTAGCTGTTGGAATTCTCTTGAGTTCCCATTTAAGCCTATTTCTTTTTGTTTGTTTGTTTGTTTTTTTATGGAGTTAAGTGATCATTTTAGTGCTAGTCTTTTTTTTTTTTAACTTTACAATATTGTATTGGTTTTGCCATATATCAACATGAATCCGCCACAGGTATACACGTGTTCCCCATTCTGAACCCTCCTCCCTCCTCCCTCCCCGTATTGTCCCTCTGGGTCATCCCAGTGCACCAGCCCCAAGCATCCAGTATCATGCGTTGAACCTGGACTGGCAACTCGTTTCATATATGATATTATACATGTTTAAATGCCATTCTCCCAAATCATCCCACCCTCTCCCTCTCCCACAGAGTCCAAAAGACTGTTCTATACAACTGTGTCTCTTTTGCTGTCTCGCATACAGGGTTATTGTTACCATCTTTCTAAATTCTATATATATGCGTTAGTATACTATATTGGTGTTTTTCTTTCTGGTTTACTTCACTCTGTATAATAGGCTCCAGTTTCATCCACCTCATTAGAACTGATTCAAATGTATTCTTTCTTTTTGTATTCACTTTCTATTTGTAGTATAATCACTTCCCTGAATTCAGGAGATCCTGGGTTGGATCCCTAGGTTGGGAAGATCCCCTGGAGAGCAGAGAAGCCTGGTGGGCTACAGTCCATGGGGTCACAAGAGTGGCACCACTGAGCAACTAGCACACACGCACACCTAATTGTTACTGAGTTTGGGCCTCCTGGTGGCTCAGCAGAAAAGAATCCACCTGCCAATGGAGGAGACGTGGGTTCGATTCCTAGGTTAGGAAGATCCCCTGGAAAAAGAAATGGCAACCCACTCCGCTATCTTTGCCTGGGAAATCCCATGGACAGAGGAGCCTAGTGGGCTACAGTCCATGAGGTTGCAAAGAGTTGAACATGACTTAGGGACGAAACAACAACAAATTTTTACTAAGATTTTCATCTGGACTATTCCAAAAATCAGAATATCCAATCCTTTCTTTCTTAAACTTAGGTGCATATGTGACTCAACATATTATTGTTCCATAAGATTGTCAGGCAGAAGTTCAAATTGCTGATTTATACACAACAAAACTGTTCTCCTCTTCATATGTTCTCAGTCTCAGCGGTGACAGCATCATTTAAATCCAGTTAAGATTTTAGTTTACATGGGACAGGACACCGTGTCTGAAATGGCTCCAGCCTCATCACTCAGTGAATTCAGTTGTGCTTCATTTTTGCAATCTGAGTTTTACAACAGAGAGTTGCTCTTTCTGTTTTATTTTCATTCCCCATCCACTAGGTTTTCAGTCAAATACTGATAAGTTTACAAAATGTGTTTTGAATCTATGCTCTCCTCTGGCTTCCTTTGCTCTAGTTAGACCCTCAGTCTCTGCCTTTGATTACAGGAAGACGTCCTCCCCACAGTTTCCACAAAGCTTCAGTCATCCACCTAGAACTATCTGACCCTATTACTTCCCTTTCTCATACATTCTTCATTGTTACTTTATCCCCTGAGCCAAATTAGAAGACACAGCTCATTTTGGTAAACAAGATCTTGCCGGATATGGTGTAAGCTTTATCCCTGTCTGCAGCCTGACTTGCATTTTATGCTCCAGACATGCTAAATTGTTTCCAGTTCCTCCATAAATGATTCTTCATCTGGACTGTATTTCTTGAGGCTGCCTCTTCTTTCTGGAATGTTCTGTCTTTCATCCTTTTGTAACTCCGCCTTCAAAATGTTCATGAGGTATCATCCTCTCCCCAGATTTGTTAGGAAGATCCCCAGTCGGAGAACCTTTGTTTCCATGGACACTTTTGCTTACTGTTGTACTTAATACACGTACACTTGCACACTGCCTGTCATTATGCATTTATGTCAAATATATCTCTCTCCAGAACTTAATATTTTTGAGGGTAAGGGTCTCTTTGTGTCCCGAAGTTTGTCACAATTGCTGGCTCAGAGTGAGTGCTTTAGTACGCTTTACCTACCTGAAGGGCTTAAAGCAGACTATTTTCTACTTTTCTTAAAAATATTATTTGCTTATACCTATGCTGATTTTTAATTAATATGTCCACTTGTTTTAGGACATATTTGACCACATGAACTACTGGAGGTTTTTTTTCTTGTGTGTTATACATCATAGGATCTCTCACTTCCACTTTCATTTATCTTGCTAGCTTTTGTCTTAGAATACATAATATCTGCCATTTTGTAATGATGAGCTGAAAAAATATTATTATAATTTTTAAAATATAGTTGTGATTGTTTCTTTTAAGTCTTACATTTTTAAAAGGTAGAGTTATATGTTTAAGATAGTAAAGCATATGATTATATCACATAAAATTGTCAACACAGTGAAAAAATTTAGAGTCCTTGAAAGATAATTAATGTCTTATCTATCAAAACAAAATCTTGTGCTTCTTTAATCAGATACTTAATATATTCAAATAAAACTATAAAAATTGTACTAAAACTCAGGCCTAGTAAACTTAAATTATTCCAGTATTTTGAGTCACGAACAATCTCAGATTTAGATACCCTGTCCAAGAAGATCAGGTCTCAAAACACATAAACACACACACACACACACACACACTGCTGTCAGGGTTTTTTAATTGAAAAATCACTAAGAAAATTTTATCTGATATTTCTCTCCCATACCTCTGAAATATTAGCTGTCGACTACCCTCTATGGCAGGGAAAAATAGCTAATTACATTTCAGTTTACAATGATAATATTAGAAATAAAATTAGTTTCAATCTTAAGTGCTAGTAACCTTGAAGCTACTTCTTTATACTAAAATTTGGTAAATATGTCAGCACTCAAATATAGTCATGTGGCCATGCAAGGAAGTGTTTTCTGCAAAAGTTTGTAATTAATCACAATAATAAAAGCATCATGATGTCAGCAGTTAAGAATTTGAAAAAGAAAGAAAATGAGGCACAAAACATTTGAGAAGAGATAAAATATAAATTGCCTGAGTATTCCGCAGGCTTCCCAGGTGACTCAGTGGTAAAAAAAATCCACCTGCCAATGCAAGAGACCCAAGAGACACAGGTTAGATCCCTGGGTTGGGACGATCCCCCAGAGAAAGAAATGGCAACCCACTCCAGTATTCCTATCTGGAAAATCCCATGGCCAGAGGAGCCTGGTGGGCTACAGTTCTTGGGGTCAAAAACAGTCAGACACAACTTAGTGACTAAACAACAACAAAAGTAATGAGAAGCAATAAAAGTGAAAAAGTCATCACTAAAATTCAAATTTAAATTCCCACTATGATTTTTTTTTAAATTAGATGCATTTGATCTAAAGTGTTTTTAAGTTCTTTCAGGATACAACTATAATGAATGATTCCAATTACATTACAGCTTCAAAAATTAATTATGTACCTTACAAAAGACCAGAAATATTAGCCCTATTTTATTATTCCAGCTATCTGTTGCTGATTAACAAAGTGACACAGAAGTAATGGCATAAATAAATAGATTTATTATATTCCAGACTTGATGGGTCAGGAGTTTAAACAGGCCGCACAAGGAGTAGTTTGTCTCTAATTTGCAATGTTTGAAGTCTTAGGCAGAAAGACTCAAAAACTGGAGACAGGAGTCATATGTATTAATCTTCACACTCGTGCCTGCTGCCTGACACTGTCTACTGGCTGGAATCTCTACTGAGGCTGATGACCAGAACAACTCCATATCCCTCTCCATGTGGTTGAGGCTTCATCGCAGCATGATGACTGAGTTGCAGGAGCAAGTACCTCAAGATGACCAGGCAGCTGTTATATCATCTTTAATGACATTTCCTTGGTTACTGCCACTTTAGGCACAGGTTTGCTGCTGCTGCTAAGTCACTTCAGTGGTGTCCAACTCTGTGCAACCCCATAGATGGCAGCCCACCAGGCTCCCCCAGTCCCTGGGATTCTCTAGGCAAGAACACTGGAGTGGGTTGCCATTGCCTTCTCCAATGCATGAAAGTGAAGTCGCTCAGTCGTGTCTGACTCTTAGTGACCCCATGGACTGCAGCCCACCAGGCTCCTCTGTCCATGGGATTTTCCAGGCAAGAGTACTGGAGTGGGTTGCCATTGGGTTTACTCATATTCAAATCGGGACAATGCCAGCCCCACCTCTCATGCAAAGATTGTCAGCCTCTTATTGCAACAACTGTGTCTGGGAAGACAGATCAAGCTGTAAATACCTTGAGAAGAACACGCTTCTCTATTTGCCTACAAAAGAAAAATCAAGGAAGCAAACTATCCACTTTCAGGTAGTTTTTCCAGGTCAATAAATGTGTATAAAATGAACATTAAATGGATTGCACTTTAAGTTTTTCAAATTTAACTGATTAGTTTTAGAGATCAGTCCAAAATAAATAGGAATAAATAAACAAAGCTATAATAAACTCTAGAGGCAGCGCCCAGCCGTGGGAAAGGGTGTGGACTCTGTTGCTGCCTTCTGGTCCTGGCGCCAACACTCACTATCTGTGTGGCCTCAGGCTAGTTATCCTCTCTAGGTCTGTTTCCTCCTCAGTTGTGATAATGTCTGATAACTTGTTATGGGGATTCAATAAATTAGTTGTGTATGGAATAGTGCCTGAAACATCATAAGCACTATCATCTAGAAAATTAAAAACCGTACCTCCAAATTCAGGCAGCAAAAACACTGACAAACTGTGTTTGTATTTTTAATCTCATGCACAAACTTCTTATTTTCCGTCTGCAAATCACTTTCCAGAAGAGCAAATAGGGCATCCTCATCTGGCAAAGGTGTCATTTTAATAAATTCCACCAAGACCTTCTTAAAGCACATGTATTGTAGCTAATGAGTTAGCTATAACAATTCCAGGGATAGAAAGGACAGAAATAGTTAAACAGAGTGTCTAGCCTGATTCTCTGATAAAGTTCATAAGTCTGCATGGAGAAGTAAGAGGAGATCATCTATTTATTCTCCTCTAAGGGAGTGACAAGAATTCCTCTACTGGTGAATTTGCAATTAAAATATTCTCTATCCCAGGCACAAATATTCAGCTTTATCTGCTGTCTGCACTCTGTCCATTACATAAACCTTGCAGAAATAAATAACATTCCCTTGTGCTGCCATTTCTACCACATAAATTGTCATTTTAAATGGCAAGAGATTAAGAAACCACTGAACAGTGAGTTTTCTGATATTTTCAGAGTAAATAAATTGCAGTAAGAAAAATTAACTTCTTCTATCAAAGGAATGGTATCAGTAATCCTGCCTAAATTGAGAGCAATACCATCCGTGGAACTACACTCAACTATTACATAATATGTTCTAGATTCAAAATCCTACCAATATTTGGTACAAACATTTATTGTCAAAAGTGAAAAGAAGGGGCTTCATCTTGATGATATATTAAAATGAAACTGAGACAGAGCCACAGGACAGAGAAGAATATTTTTGAAAAATGTTGTTCTCTATGGACTCAAGCATGCAGCAACCAGTAAAAGGAAAATAGTTTTTAACAAAAGTGTTTATATACACTCACAAAAAATTCTCACCCTTTAAGCGATAAATGAGGGATATATAATGAGCCAGGCACTAACAAGACATAGAAAATAATGAACAAAAATTGAAGTGATCTCTACCCTCATGGAGCACATAGTTCAGTGAGAAAGGAATTTAAGTAATCAAATCATCACATAATGATCTCAAACAACAGGTGTGGATGGAGAAACAACAAATATATATGAAATTGCTTATGTATGAAATCTTTTAAAAAGAGCTTCAAATTAGCTAAAAAAAAAGACAGTTACAGATATGGAAAATAAATTTATATTTACTGGGGGATATAGAGAGAATAAACTGGAAGTTAGCAATTGACATATACACACTGCTGCTGCTGCTGCTGCTAATCGCTTCAGTCGTGTCCGACTCTGTGAGACCCCATAGATGGCAGCCCACCAGGCTCCGCCGACCCTGGGATTCTCAAGGCAAGAACACTGGAGTGGGTTGCCATTTCCTTCTCCAATGCATGAAAGTGAAAAGTGAAAAGTGAAAGTCTCTCAGTCGTGTCCCACTCTTAGCGACCCCATGGACTGCAGCCTACCAGGCTCCTCCATCCATGGGACACTCCAGGCAAGAGTACTGGAGTGGGGTGCCATTGCCTTATCCGATACATACTCAGTTCAGTTCAGTTCAGTTCAGTCGCTCAGTCCTGTCCGACTCTTTTCGACCCCATTAATTGCAGCACGCCAGGCCTTCCTGTCCATCACCAACTCCCGGAGTTCACTCAGACTCACGTCCATCGAGTCAGTGATGCCATCCAGACAACTCATCCTCTGTCGTCCCCTTCTCCTCCTGCCCTCAACCCTCCCAGCATCAGAGTCTTTTCCAATGAGTCAACTCTTCGCATGAGGTGGCCAAAGTACTGGAGTTTCAGCTTTAGCATCATTCCTTCCAAAGAAATCCCAGGGCTGATCTCCTTCAGAATGGACTGGTTGGATCTCCATGCAGTCCAAGGGACTCTCAAGAGTCTTCTCCAACACTGCAGTTCAAAAGCATCAATTCTTTTGCACTCAGCCTTCTTCACAGTCCAACTCTCACATCCATACATGACCACAGGAAAAACCATAGCCTTGACTAGACAGACCTTTGTTGGCAAAGTAATATCTCTACTTTTGAATATGCTGTCTAGGTTGGTCATAACTTTCCTTCCAAGGAGCAAACGTCTTTTAATTTCATGGCTGCAGTCACCATCTGCAGTGATTTTGGAGCCCCCCAAAATAAAGTCTGACACTGTTTCCACTGTTTCCCCATCTATTTCCCATGAAGTGATGGGACCAGATGCCATGATCTTCATTTTCTGAATGTTGCACTTTAAGCCAATTTTTCACTCTCTTCTTTCATCAAGAGGCTTTTTAGTTCCTCTTCACTTTCTGCCATAAGGGTGGTGTCATCTGCATATCTGAGGTTATTGATATTTCTCCCAGCAGTCTTGATTCCAGCTTGTGCTTCTTCCAGCCTGGCGTTTCTCATGATGTACTCTGCATAGAAGTTAAATAAGCAGGGTGACAATATACAGCCTTGACGTACTCCTTTTCCTATTTGGAACCAGTCTGTTGTTCCATGTCCAGTTCTAACTGTTGCTTCCTGACCTGCATATAGGTTTCTCAAGAGGCAGGTCAGGTGGTCTGGGATTCCCACCATATGAAATGAGTGGGTGTGCACGGGTGCATGTGTGCTTAGTCGTGTCCTACTCTTTGCAACCCTGTGGACTCTAACCCACCAAGCTCTTCTGTCCATGGAATTTTCCAGGCAAGAATACTGGAGTGGGTTGCCAGTTCCTATTTCAGGGAATCTTCCTGACTTAGGGATAGAACCCACATCTCTTGCGTCTCCTGCCTTGGCAGGCAGATTCTTTTCCACTGTGCCAAAATAGGTAACTAATAAGGACAGGAACTAATAAGGACTGTAACTAATACGGCACGGGTAACTCTACTCAACACTCTGAAATGGCCTATATAGGAGAAGAATCTAAAACAGAGTAGAGATATATATATATAACTGAACCACTTTGCTCTATACCTGAAACTAACACAGCATTGAAAATCAACTCTACCCCAATAAAAATTATAAAATATGAATTAAAAAAATTAATAGTAGGCTGTGCTCTAGTGAGGGACATGAGGGAAATAAAAAATGGCTTGAGCAATAGGATATGGAAACCGGGCTTGCTCTAACAAAGCGAAGGGCATGATCAAAAGCCCCAGGAATGGAGGCAGTTGAGTGTGCTGAGGAGCCTGGATTGCCAGAGTGCAAGGACTTACTAGAAGGGGATGTGTTGGGCCAACTGAGATTGATGGGCAGCTAGAGTTAGAGTCTGCTGATAGTTGCTATTTATATAATTTCATAATGTAACTAAATATTTCTTAGATGATGGTGAACTCTGCAATACCTTTGACCTAACACAAGCAGAAGATATTAAGAAGAGGTGGCAAGAATACACAGAAGAACTATACATAAAAGATCTTCACGACCCAGATAATGAGGTTGCAAAATTATATCTTCAAGAAATGATTTCTTCCATCTCTTTTCTCTGTTTCCTTCTATATTGGTTTTAATCTGAGAAAGTTCTCCCCTACAAAGTGTCTGAGACAGCTAGCAATGAATTAAAACTTGCATTTTGTGATTTATTAACCTCAGAGAAAGTAAGCATGTTTTTTTTTTTCTGAGAGTGCCATACAAAATTCATAAGGCTAATTGTTCTTGGCGTGGGTTGGGTCACACGTTCATTCTTGAGTCAATTACTATGAATCTAATTAACGAGACGTGTCAGCTTGACCTGCAGAACACGAAAGAGTAGTGGATATTCAGTGAAAAAATTGAAGTGTTTTTGTCAGTAAAAGAGAATCTAGAAAGGAAGAGCCAACCTGAGTTCACTGCAAATAGGCATAAATTAATCCACAGATAGTAGAACAATAACAGCTGTATTGCCCCCTTCCCCCACATCTAATTGTAAGTAAAGAGGTAACATGATCATTTTGAGGTAGTAAGTCATAGAAATAAAATGGAGAGCTAACTGTCCCTTCCATCTCATCTAAGTTTTTCTTTCTAAGAAATCTCCTCATACAGAACTATAGTATAAAATAAAGATTGATCATATCACTCCTGTACATAACCTACTCCAATCACACGTAAGTTTTCTTATAAGCTAGTCTCAACCAGACCCTATCCCAAATGCTTGTCTTGCAAAAATGTATTTAGCTTTCAAATAAACGCTTTCTGTATACAGTTATATACTATGCTGTCTTTTACTTGAATTGTCCCTCTCTTTTCTACTTGGCTAGTCAACCTGAAGATTTATTTCAGTAATCATTGTTAATTTCTCACCCCAATATAATTATATGCAACCTAAGATTGTAGGAATTTAATAGGAATGTTAAGAGCCTCTTAAACATTATGAAGTCAAGTGACTAAGGAGAGAATCTCTCTTTATAATAGCCTTATTCAAACTGATGCTCTTTTCTCTTGAGATAAGAGCTTTGGGTTTAATAAAGTAAAACTGAAGCTAGGGAACACAACAGAACCTTCTAATCTATTTTATCAAGCCCTTCGCAAACACCCACTCTGTCCAAAAAGGAAAATGGGCCCAAAGAAATACCAATTTGACTAGGTTTTCCGCTATCCAAGATGAGCAGTAATAACTTCTGCTCTGCCATTCATTGTACCTCCTTTCACCCTTTTTAGCAACAATAACCTCCTTTTATTATTACTGTTAACACTTGGCTCCTTTAGAAAACTTTCCAGGGAGCTTCCTTGGTGGCCCATTGGTTAAAACTTCACCTTCTGATGCAGGGTTGTGAGTTTGATCCTTGATGGGGGAGCTAAGATCCCGTTATGTCTCACAGCCAAGAAAACAAAGCATAAAACAGAAGCAATACTGTAACAGATTCAATAAAAACTTTATCCACATCAAAAAATATATATTTCTTTTTTTAAAGAAAACTTTATATAACCCCATTCAGTGAGGAAGAACTAGGAGTGCCCTAGTTTGGTTTTAATTTACTTTTTTCCTTTCTCCACTATATTGCATGTTCTTTCAGGTCAAAGGACATTTCTTTTATTCCCAGAAGCTGGAAAAATGTATGTGAAGTAAGTCTTTGGGTATGTGGACAAATGACTCATTAGGTGGATGATAGATGACGGACATGTGGATGTTATAGGAGAGACTGTCACTGTTACCTCACCTCTCTCTACCTGGTATTCTGCAGCATTTCCTTTTCATACTCTTGAAAGTGTTGGCCTAGGGACCAATTAATATTTGCCCCCTTCTCTTGAGAATGCATTTGTTTCTGTGCCTTTCAAATCTCAAACCTGGGCCAGTGATTGAATAAGGTGGAATAATTGCCAAAAAGTAGGACTAAGTCTATGGTGCGATTTGTGCTATAAAATATCCCTCATGGATCAGACCAAAGCAAGTCTCCAAGACAGTCATAGCCATGCTTAGATTTTCCCCTGCTTTGACCTGATCCTTTTCCTTCTCTTCTTCTGAGGGCACTCCCACAAAAAGTTATTCGAACAAGACCTCCTTATATCAGGTTTCACTTCTAGAGAACTGTCCTAGGATAAATGAATAGATAAATGAACAAATAAATGGATGGATAGATAAAAAGAATGAAGCAACACTTTGGGGGGGGTTAGATGTGAGTATAAAAAAGACTATTAAGGTCAGGACTAAAAGTACAGGATTGCATCATGAATACTGGAACTGGAGCTGAAAGATCTGTGACCACATTTAAGAAGCAAAGAAATCAAATGCAGACATAGAATCACCCTGGAACTATCCTTGAATCTTGGTAATCAAGTATGGTCTAGACCCAAAAACAACTCTAATTCAAAAACACACAGCCAGGTAAGGCAATGCTAAACAGCATTTCCACTATCAGCAAGACCCAGATGTTGATCGAATCCAAGTAGATGGACTTCAGGCCAGATATCTTGAAAATATTCTATCCAGGTTAGAACACAATCTTTTTTTTTTTTTTTTTTTTCTTCTGAAAGCAAGAACCAATCTCAACATGCAGTGCTGCAATACTTTACTTTTGTAGTTGTAGTTTTATGTACAGGAATCTTTAATACCTTTTTCAGTATCACAGTGTCGATCTGTAAATTTCTATATAACCAGTGAAACTTGGTCAACAAACCCCTCTAGCTTAAAAAATATTGTGTTGTAAAGTGAAAGGTAAATGTGATAGCATGTAGCAAATATGAACATCAAGAGAGGACAGTCATAAAATTTTATTTCATATATCTGGGTACTCTTTCCCCATAACAGAAGATAATTCTCATTGTCTATTAAATAAATTTCAATGGCCTTCAATAATACAGAAGGATATGAGGACTAATGAATACAATAACAACAGGAGAAAGCCCAAGCCTTTCAGTGGCAGAAGCACAAGAAATTCCAGTGGAAAATGTTACTCAGTATGTTGTAGATTCATTTAAAACAAACCCTGATAAGCTGGAGATCTGAATGCAGGAATCTGGGGGAAATGTGCTCTCAAGAATACCACCTGCTGGGACTTCCCCAGGGGTCCAGTTAAGACTCTGCTCTCCCAAAGCAGGACATACTGGGTTGGATCCCTGGTCAAGGAACTAGATCCCATATGCTGCAATGAAGATCCATAATCCCACAAGTAAAACCCAGAGCAGCCAAACAAATTAAAAAAAAAAAAAAAAACACCACCTGTAAAGGAGAGGAGAAACAGAATTGAGCAGATAGAGAAACTGAACTGCTACTGCAACTGATACAGATGACTCAGGCAATCCCACTGGCACTCTGAGACAGGAAGGGTAAGGAATAGCCCTGTAATGAATAGAGGGAAAGGGCTGGGACTTTGTATCCCAGCCTGAACTAATCAGTAGTAGGTAGGTGGGCTACTCCCAAGAGAAAAATTATGACTAAGTGAGGCTACTCCCAGTTTCAAGAAGGGATGTGCTCTAAGCCCTTGGGTACCTATATCTTAGCATCTGGAGGATCTGGGAAGCATCCAACAATACTTACCACATCTGGTGTGTGTGTGGTGTGTGTGTGTGTGTGTGTGTGTGTGTGTGTGTGTGTAGAACCTGTGTATTCCACTGTTTCAGTCTTCCTATTAAAAAGACTGTTGTTGTTGTTGGCTTTTTTTTTTTTTCTGTATGCCTGTTTTTGTAAATTCATTCATGCTATCAAAACCTTCTCAAGGGAGTAAAATCCAAGCAACCTCTGTAAGATAATAGTGTTGTTACTCTCACAGCTTTATCCAGGTGGGACATTTACAACCTGCTTTAGTAAAATTCTAACTGCAACTAGACCAGCAGAGGAGCATGTTTTCTACAGATTGGTGTAATCCTTTTACATCAGAAGCTATTAAAAATTGCCAAACTCACTTTTGCATTTTAAACTTTGTTTACTTTCAACCAGAAACATCAAAACTATTTTAGAAGCAATCTCCATAAAAAAACAAAATAACGTCTTATGGCAAGCTAACAGGTTCATGTAAAATTCCAAGGTTAAACAGGGTGAAGAATAAATAACTTAAGTTCCCATTATTAACATTTTGTGCAGAATGAATATATAGAAATGATACAAAAAAAAAAAAAACCTCTTCCCACTGCCTAAGGACTAAAAATCCCCAGGAAATGAATAATTTGAGTTACAAAATTTTAACAGAAATATCCTAAATATTTATAACCTAATACTAGCTATCACTGGATTTAGTTATTTTTACTTGCAATATGTGTAAAAATTCATTTTAAAAATCTTATCAAAATAATGCAACACTTGTCTCATCCAGTATATACTTTAACTAAGAAATTATTTTCATTAATTATTACCAGGTTTGCATATTTCCTTCTCACAGAACTTCTGATTCCTAAAACTCTGAATTTTCTCTGAAGGTCATATTCTCGAAGACAAATTTTATGTTTATGGTATTGGCTGTGTGGATGATTTCACAGCTGTGTATTTATTTCTGAGCTCATCAAATTGTATGTATTAAATACGTTTAACTTGTTGTAAGGGATACCATACCTCAATATTTTTTTTTAAAAAAAGCAAGCAGAGAATGCCTGTTTCTATGCCACATCATTTCTAGCAGCCTTTGCCTAATTACCATAATCAGACAGAACAACTCTTATCCTAAGACACAAGCTTATAGGCCAAAAAATTCAAACACATTAAAATAAAAAAAAAGTCTAATTAATGCATAAAGCATTACACAAGATTATTAGAACACTTTGATAAATATAATTTCTATAGAAAATATTCTCAAAAAAGACAAGAAATTATATTTTTAAACAAAACAGGGGTAAGAAGTCATACAAATGTCCAAGTAAAATATGAGTTATGCATATAACAAAGATTGAAATAAAGAGCAAAGAGATGTGATGCAATAGAAAAAAATGTAAGCAAGATTATAACTCTCTAAGAAGGCAAAAGAAAAGGATAAAAAGTAAAGCTTAAGATATATGCAGACTAGAAGTAGAAAAAGTTGAGGTCAATATAGAGATAATGTGAGTTCCAAAAGAGAATGGAGACAAATGAATAAATACATGCATATATATATATATATATATATATACACATGCATATATATGCTTCAATTCAGTTCAGTTAAGTCCCTCAGTCGTGTCCAACTTTTTGCAACCCCATGAATCACAGCACGCCAGGCCTCCCTGTCCATCACCAACTCCCAGAGTTCACTCAGACTCACGTCCATCAAGTCAGTGAGGCCATCCAGCCATCTCATCCTCTGTCGGCCCCTTCTCCTCCTGCCCCCAATCCCTCCCAGCATCAGAGTCTTTTCCAATGAGTCAACTCTTTGCATGAGGTGGCCAAAGTACTGGAGTTTCCGCTTTAGCATCATTCCTTCCAAAGAAATCCCAGGGCTGATCTCCTTCAGAATAGACTGGTTGGATCTCCTTGCAGTCCAAGGGACTCTCAAGAGTCTTCTCCAACACTACAGTTCAAAAGCATCAATTCTTTTGCACTCAGCCTTCTTCACAGTCCAACTCTCACATCCATGCATGACTACAGGAAAAACCAGAGCCTTGACTAGATGAACCTTTGTTGGCAAAGTAATGTCTCTGCTCTTGAATATGCTATTAGGTTGGTCATAACTTTCCTTCCAAGGAGAAAGCGTCTTCTAATTTCATGGCTGCAGTCACCATCTGCAATGATTTTGGAGCCCCCAAAAATAAAGTCTGACACTGTTTCCACTGTTTCCCCATCTGTTTCCCATGAAATGATGGGACCAGATGCCATGATCTTCCTTTTATGAATGTTGAGCTTTAAGCCAACTTTTTCACTCTCCTCTTTCACTTTCATCAAGAGGCTTTTTAGTTCCTCTTCACTTTCTGCCATAAGGGTGGTGTCATCTGCATATCTGAGGTTATTGATATTTTTCCCGGCAATCTTGATTCCAGCTTGGGTTTCTTCAAGTCCAGCATTTCTCATGATGTACTCTGCATATAAGTTAAATAAGCAGGCCTTGACCTATATATACAGCCTTGACGTACTCCTTTTCCTATTTGGAACCAGTCTGCTGTTCCATGTCCAGTTCTAACTGTTGCTTCCTGACCTGAATACAGATTTCTCAAAAGGCAGGTCAGGTGGTCTGGTATTCCCATCTCTTTCAGAATTTTCCACGGTTTATTGTGATCCACACAGTCAAAGGCTTTGGCATAGTCAATAAAGCAGAAATAGATGTTTTTCTGGAACTCTCTTGCTTTTTCCATGATCCAGCAGATGTTGGCAATTTGATCTCTGATTCCTCTGCCTTTTCTAAAACCAGCTTGAACATCTGGATGTTCATGGTTCACATATTGCTGAAGAATTTTGAGCATTACTTGACTAGCGTGTGAGATGAGTGCAATTGTGTGGTAGTTTGAACAATATTTGGCATTGCCTTTTTTGGGGATTGAAATGGAAAGTGACCTTTTCCAGTCCTGTGGCTACTGCTGAGTTTTCCAAATTTGCTGGCATATTGAGTGCAGCACTTTCACAGCATTATCTTTCAGGATTTGAAATAGCTCAACGGGAATTCCATCACCTCCACTAGCTTTGTTCATAGTGATGCTTTCTAAGGCCCACTTGACTTCACATTCCAGGATGTCTGGCTCTAGGTCAGTGATCACACCATCGTGATTATCTGGGTTGTGAAGATCTTTTTTGTACAGTTTTTCTGTGTATTCTTGCCACCTCTTCTTGATATCTTCTGATTCTGTTAGGTCCATACCATTTCTGTCCTTTATCGAGCCCATCTTTGCATGAAATGTTCCCTTGGTATCTCTAATTTTCTTGAAGAGATCTCTAGTCTTTCCCATTCTGTTGTTTTCCTCTATTTCTTTGCACTGATTGCTGAAGAAGGCTTTCTTATCTCTTCTTGCTATTCTTTGGAACTCTGCATTCAGATGTTTATATCTTTCCTTTTCTCCTTTGCTTTTCACTTCTCTTCTTTCACAGCTATTTGTAAGGCCTCCCTAGACAGCCATTTTGCTTTTTTGCATTTCTTTTCCATGGGGATGGTCTTGATCCCTGTCTCCTGTACAATGTCAGGAACCTCAATCCATAGTTCATCAGGCACTCTATCTATCAGATCTAGGCCCTTAAATCTATTTCTTACTTCCACTGTATAATCATAAGGGATCTGATTTAGATCATACCTGAATGATCTAGTGGTTTTCCCTACTTTCTTCAATTTAAGTCTGAATTTGGTAATAAGGAATTCAAGATCTGAGCCACAGTCAGCTCCTGGTCTTGTTTTTGTTGATTGTATAGAGCTTCTCCATCTTTTGCTGCAAAGAATATAATCAGTCTGATTTCGATGTTGACCATCTGGTGATGTCCATGTGTAGAGTCTTCTCTTGTGTTGTTGAAAGAGGGTATTTGCTATGACCAGTGCATTTTCTTGGCAAAACTCTATTAGTCTTTGCCCTGCTTCATTCCGTATAGGAAGAGATATATGATCAAATGATTATAAACATCAAATGAAGAAGATTAAGTGTCTCAGTTTACATTATTCATAGAGTGCAAAGCATTTTATATAAAGAGAAACTAACATACACTTGTAAACTTAAAATAAAAGCTTCCAGAAAAAAAATGTTTCCTATAGAGCAGTGAAACTCTGACATCAGAATTCTCAACAGCAATCCCAGATGTAAAAATTAATTTGAGTAATAATTATAAAGTACCTGATGTGAAGAGCTGACTTATTGGAAAAGACCCTGATGCTGGGAAAGATTGAGGGCATGAGGAGAAGGGGACGACAGAGGATAAGATGATTGGATGTCATCATCGACTTGATGGACATGAGTTTGGATAGACTCCGGGAGTTGGTGATGGACAGGGAGGCCTGGCATGCTGTGGTTCATGGAGTCACAAAGAGTCGGACACTACTGAGCGACTGAACTGAACTGATAGAAAATAGCTTTACATCTAGATTTATATATCCAAAAGAATTTAAGTGATAGGTACCACGAAAGACTCCAAAATTAGCCACTCAAAAACCCACTTTGAAAACATAAATCCAAGAAAATGCTGCAAAAAAGTAAAAATGATTAATTGTACAAAGTATATTGCTGTCTAACTTGTCAACTAAACATTCATATAATTATATATATAAATATATATGTATGTATACATGTTATTTAGTCGTTAAGTCCTATGTAACTCATTTGCAACCTAATGGAAAAACCAATAAAATATTGTAAAGTTAAAAATAAAAAATAATATTTAAAAAAATTTGTTGAGAACAACACAGAACTATATTTGTAGACAAAAGAAACAAGGGGAGACATGAAAATGGAAAACTTGTAAACATATTAAATAAATAGTGTCTTATGGGGAACAAAGAGGGGTAGCGGGATATGATATGAGTAGATGACAGATATGAAGTGCCCTTTATGCCATGTTAAAACAATGTGGGTTTTCTGAAGCCTTGGAAAGATTTAAGTGGTGAAGGATTTTGATGTGTAGAGATATTTTAAATTCTTTCAGTAATTGAGGTGCACTTGAGCTTTATTGAAAGAAGATATAGTGAAATTAAAGAAGTCAATTTATTATACTATATCATATCATATATCTTATCATATTATATTAAATTACACAAATATATTATTATATCATATATTGTACTAGCTTTTTTGGTAGGCAACTTGGCCAAAATAGAGCAAAAGCAGTGAGAATGTGTGGGTGAGAGACTGGGAGATCAGTTGGTTTAATACATGAATGGTATTTATTAAAGATATTGACCTAGAAAAACATTAGATTGCCAATGCAGGGTTGAATCCTTGGTTTCTTCCTTTAAAAATTCAATTCTAATTTCCACTTATTCTCTCACATAAGGGTCTCATTCCAGAAACCGATAACCATACTCAGGTTCCAGTTGTCTTAACATTCATAGGGATGCCTTCCTGTGGAGACCATGAAACACTGGAACCCGTGACTGGACAATCCTGTCTGGGGTGTTCAATTTGTTGCGAAAGAAAACACCATCGACTTTAAGATATACATCTAGTCCATGAACAATGGCCTGAGGTCACGAGAAAAGGTCGGGGGATGGAGACAATGTTTTAGGAAAACTTAAGGACTGAGAGATCAAAAAAGGCTATAAAATTGACAAACTCTGCATGATGACTTTTAAACTGATTGGTCAGGGATGGAATACATCGAGACCCCTAAACCAACCAAAAGCAAACAGGTCAATATTGGCAAAGATACAAACTGTTGTGATTCCCGCTGTCTCAGGGCATGGACCCCTCAGTGTCTATGCTGGGAGTTTTGTTCTTCTGCTCTCTGAAATAAAATTCTGCCTGTGTGAGTGTCTGTGTGTTCATGGATTCCATTCTTCAACTTCGTGGACAAGAGCTCAGATTCCCATTCTAACATGACATTGCAAAGGCTGGTTGACATTAGAAGAGGTGTGGAGTAGAAATACTGAGTTCTTAATATTTTGTACTTTATGCTTACAAAGCCTGTGAAACATTCAAGTTGACTTGTCTCTAAGCCATCTGGAGGTCAATTAGAGTGGTGCAGATGTGAAATGTAGGTTTGAGAACCTTAAGGCAGAGTGGATAAAAGTGGATAATTACTATCACAGTAAGCGACTGGTCAGCAAGGAATGTGAAGCAAGAGAACAGGGCTGCAGGTGGGAGCCTAGAGGGTATACATGCATCAAGGGGAGAAAGTGGTAGTTGTTCAGTCTTGCCCAACTATTCAAGACCCTATGGACTGTAGCCCACCAGGCTCCCCTGTCCATGGAATTCTCCAGGCAAGAATATTGGAGTGGTTAGCCATTCCCTTCTCCAGGGGATCTTCCTGACCCAGGGACTGAACCCAGGTCTACTGCCTTGCAGGCAAATTCTTTACCATCTGAGCCACCAGGGAAGCTCTAAAGTGAAAGTGGCAATTGCTCAGTCAATTCAGGATGCAAGTGGAGGTTTAACAGGTAGAGGATGGATCCTGCTGTGTCACATCTACCTCCGCAAAGTCAAGTCATGAGTTAGGGACTTTATCAATTTTACTCCTTAGAACCTGGAGTAATACCTGGCACAAGTAGTTTCTTAATAAATTCATCTGCTGTCAAACGGAGAAATGAATGAAGCCGATACTCAGGGGAAATTCTCAAAAATACAGATGTTTTTTATAACAGACATATGAAAGACACATTCTTTGTTTTTTTTTTTTTTTTCATTTTAACCTTCAGGAATACCCACCTTTATAATGCAGGTATATAAGGAATGCATCTTTAATTTTCTCCCTTTCCTTTCATGTTAGCCAAGTCATTCAGAAAACAAAGGAACTGCAACAGGGAAGTTAAGTTTTGGGAAGTGAATTACTTAGGGTGGATATTCTCAGTTTGGAAGCAAATGGTGAACTGAAGCCTTCTACTCCATACCAGAGCTCATCTAATTTATTTTAGGTTGAAAAGTTCCTTTTACACTAAACTTATTTGGTTAGTTTTATAATTCTCCCTTCCTGTGTAAATAAGAATCCAGCATCTCCCTAAAGGAAAACAGAAAGTGAAAGTGTCAGTGCCTCAGTCATGTCTGACTCTTTGTGAGTCCATGGACTGCGGCCGCCAGGCTCTTCTGTCCATGGGATTCTCCTCTGTGCGGTGGGAATGGCTACCCAATCCAGGCAAGAATACTGGAATGAGTAGCCAGCCATTCCCTTCTCCAAGGAACCTTGCAGACCCAGGGATAGAACCCAGGTCTCCTACATTACAGGCAGATTCTTTACAGCCTGAGCTACCAGGGAAGCCCAAAGGAACACGAACCACAGTTAAATTCTCTCCTAAAATGAGTTAGAGAAATTAATGTGAAAAAGATGTTCTAAGGAATACACTATAAACCTTTAATCTATAAAAACACAAAATGTAAATATGATTAAATATGCCGAGAAAACTAATAAGCAGTTCTTACTGAAATAATTTTTCAGTTCAGTTCAGTCGCTCAGTCGTGTCTGACTCTTTGCCACCCCATGAACCGCAGCACGTCAGGCCTCCCTGTCCATCACCAACTCCCGGAGTCCACCCAAACCCATGTCCATCGAGTTGGTGAAGCCATCCAACCATCTCATCCTCTGTCGTCCCCTGCTCCTCCTGCCCCCAATCCCTCAATCTTTCCCAGCATCAGGAGGGTCTTTTCCAATGAGTCAGCTCTTCACATCAGGTGGCCAATGTATTGGGGTTTCAGCTTCCACATCAGTCTTTCCAATGAACTGAGATAATTTTTAGGGCATTGTTTAATCTGCTAATATCCATAGGAATTTTATACATATATGTTTCTAAAAAGTAAGAATAAAACCTATTGATATCAGGGCATCAGTTTAACAAAGGATTAGAATCTTAGAGTCTGTTTACTAAGGTTGCTAATGCATGTAGAGATGACTGGCTTCCAGGTAAGAAAACATGAATATTTAACATAGTGTAGAAGTGGGCCATGTTTTTGTTTTCATAAGTATATTAAACCAGTATTTCAAGATAGTGTATTGTCTGTATAACTAATGCAATATTTAATAATATTATTTAGTGATTTAGCAATGTACCCATCTTAGCTACAGAGCTGTTCTAAAAGGTTAATCTTTACGAATATTTTAAAAATCATTACATGGATTGTAACTGGGGAAGAAAGGAGCATGGTTTGTGCTGATATATGCAAACAGGTGCTCAGCATTGCTTGCAGACACAACCAGAAAAGGTGTAAATCTGCAAAAGAGATGGAAGAATAACTTGAAATGAAGTTAATTGCATATATTACTAAAACAGAAGCATTCATCCTAAATATTTATGGACAGAATTGATCTTCTCCCCTTTCACATACTCTCACATCCTGCATCCCTGGTGTATTCATCAGTGTGAAAGACTGGGAGAAGAAATAGGTTTCAAAAATATGATTGTAATACCTCACCATCCTTCAGAGGACCCAGGAGAAAGCATGGAGCAAAGGATAATAATTATGCATTTAAAATGATTAAATACTAATGCTGCAAACCTCACAAGTGATGAAATGATGAAATAAATTACTGGTACTTTAATCCAGACACATTTAGATTAACAGGATGTCTGTAAGACAGTTTGATAAATGCCTTGTTCTTTCTCAGTACCGCACTGCCCAGAATTCAAGAGCCTTTGCCTCTGGTGCCCTCTTTATTAATTGGCTGTTTTCTGTACATGCATTAGATCATGTTGTGAAGTTAACAAAAGCTTCTTATTCAGACACACATAAATAATTCAGAGTTTTAAAATTTGTCAGAATGGCACAGTAAAAGTAATAGATATGCTTTGGACATTAATAATAATTTTTAAATGGAAAATGTTTTTTCTCTAAAAGATGTGTCTGCATCAGAGGAAGTTTAGATATGATAATGGAAATGTTAAGTCAGCTTTTCATTAAATTTTATTGTTAAAATATTATATCAAACTTAGATATATCATAGTTTATGTAACTTTTTACAATAGATATTTATCTTTTAATACAGGATGAAAGCAGCTATAGATGAAATATATTTTCTTAAAATTTTCTTTTCAAGTTGACATTAAAATTCTACATTACCACAAAATTCTTCTGGGACAAATAAACACTCTTGGCTTTTGTGCATTGTGGGCAAATACTTAAAATATTTCAAATACTCTTAAATCCTCAGAGGTTGCCTGTGATAAAGGAAGGAAAGAAATTTCCCTTGATTCTGACACCAGATGTGTATCCTTATTCCACAGCCGCTTCATACCAGCCAGTCAGTTCAATTCAGTCCCTCAGTTGTGTTTGACTCTTTGAGATCCCATGGACTGCAGCACGCCAGGCCTCCCTGCCCGAGTTGCTCAAACTCATGTCCATAGAGTCGGTGATGCCATCCAACCACCCATCCTCTGTCGTCCCCTTCTCCTCCCGCCTTCAATCTTTCCCAGCATCAGGGTCTTTTCCAATGAGTCCGTTCTTTGTATCAGGCGGCCAAAATATTGGAGTTTCAACTTCAGCATCAGTCCTTCTAATGAATATTCAGGACTGATTTCCTTTAGGATGGACTGGTTGGATCTCCTTGCAGTCCAAGGGACTCTCAAGAGTCTTCTCCAACACCACAGTTCAAAAGCATCAATTCATCAGCACTCAGCTTTCTTTATAGAGATTAAAATCATACTCTGCTTCAGTTTCTACATCTACAAAAGAGACCTATCACATTGCATATAGTGATTAACTTCATTACTTTATTTGTTGTATTTTTCTATTCATTTTTACCAAAGTGGAACAAAACATTGCTCTTAAACAAAGTTGTATATTTATTGTCTAGCTGAAAAGTATAATACTATTTTCTTCAAAGAAAAAGAACAAAAATCCCTTGAAATGATCCAAGAAAACTGTGAGGAATAAGAAACTACTTTAAGTGCTCTTTTTCCCCTAAATAGAACAAGACACACTCCCCATCCTCACTTCCATATCCCAGCAATGATATATACTAATATTCTTTGTGTTTTCCAAATGCACATTTATCCTAAAGAACAAGATGCTGTTTGTAAGTAACATGCTCCAGCCTGACTTCTGAAAAGCAATCTACCTGGTTTTTAGAAATCTTCTAAAAAATTACCTTAATAACATATCAGAACTAGTAACCCAATAGGATTTAAGCATTGTCTGATGCCTGGATAGATTAGCAGGTAAAGTGTCATACTAGTGATGGAGAAGGTGATGGCACCCCACTCCAGTACTCTTGCCTGGAAAAGCCCATGGGCGGAGGAGCCTGGTGGGCTGCAGTCCCATGGGTTCGCTAAGAGTCAGACATGACTGAGCGACTTCACTTTCACTTTTCACTTTCATGCATTGGAGAAGGAAATGGCAACCCACTCCAGTGTTCTTGCCTGGAGAATCCCAGGGACGGGGAGCCTGGTGGGCTGCCGTCTATGGGGTCACACAGAGTCGGACATGACTGAAGCGACTTAGCAGCAGCAGCAGCAGAGTCATATTACTAGTCTTGGATCACTTGTATAAACGATTATCATTGAAGCACATCATTAAAATCATTAAATTTGTAATTATCAGTAGATAATTTATCAATACTTATAATTTTGAAAAATTAATTTCTCTAAAGTACTATAAGAAACAGAGACAATTACTCCAATAAAGAAGAGAGATGGGCAATATTCCAAATGTTTTTGATGCTAAAGAAATAGTCTTAATTTGCATTTGTTCTTTCTGCAAGTATTTTATTCCTCACCTCTCTCTCATGCTTCAGCTTCTGCAGGACAAACTGGGCTGAGTAGAAACAATTATCAGACACATGACCTCTGCTTCTTATTTTCTGAATGTACTTGTTCCTTGAGAAAGGAAATGATCCTGAATAGGGCCAAAAGTAAGGTTTTGGGGTGTTTCCAGAACTATATATCTTCTGCTCTTACCTCCCACAAGACTGTGGATCTTTACATTTTGTTTCACTTCAATATTCTTTTGCTTCTGTTCCCACCCTTATCTCTCTAACTCTTCTATGATTTCTGGCCCCTCACTTCCTCAGGCTCCACCATGCAGACATCTTATTATTCTATAAGGATGGGTTAGGGTTGCTTGCCTTCAGCCTTTGAACTAGAAATGATGACTTCAGTCCAGAAAGCTCTTTGCCTCTCACCACCTTTCAGTATTTAATTATCTGTTTGAAGTCTGCTCAAGTGTCACTTTCTGAAGGAAGCTACTCTGACAATCCTATTTAAACCATAACCTTCTCACTTGCTTCCGCTCCTGAACCCCTTTATCCTACTTTACATTTTTAAACAGCCTCAGAACTTTCTACCTTATTAGAACTTTATTTTATTGTCTTTATTTATTTACTATCTATTAGATGTGTCCAATAATTTGGTCACAGGTCGTGTGAAGAGCCGACTCATTGGAAAAGACCTGATGCTGGGAAAGTGAAGTGAAAGTCATTCAGTCGTGTCCAACTCTTTGCGACCCTATGGGCTATACAGACCATGGAATTCTCCAGGCCAGAATACTGGCGTGGGTAGCTGTTCCCTTCTCCAGGGGATCTTCACATCCTAGGGATCGAACCCAGGTTACCCGCATTGCAGGCGGATTCTTTACTGGCTGAGCCACCAGAGAAACCTGATGCTGGGAAAGATTGAAGACAAAACAAGAGGGCGGCAGAGGATGAGATGGTTAGATAGCATCACCACCTCAACGGACATGAACTTGAGCCAACTCTGGGAGATTGTGGAGGACAGGGAAGCCTTGTGTGCTGAAGTCCATGGGGTCGCAAAGAGTCGAACATGACTTGACAACTACATTAGATGTGTCTAGATTGTCTATTTGATATGTCTACCTTAAATCTTTCAAATTCCTAGAAGAGGGCCAAGCTTATAATGAAAGTTCAAAAATACTTTTAGAATAATGAAAGACAGTTACATAGCTAAACTCAAAATGATAAAATGAGCACAAAATATATTATGAAATACTAGAAACTTTAGAATGTCTTGATTGTATGTGATTGCAGTTACCATTTATTCCACTTACTTATTTTGTAGCTGAAGCATCAGACCTTGTGAGGTTAACTGATTACTAAGAATCAACAAGCATTTGACTTTTAGTCTAGGTATTCAGGAAACGTCCAATTTCCTAAAGCACATTACTCAAATCACAATCAGGTGTATTCAGTGTTTAAAATAACACAACCTGTTATTTTTAAACTTATTATAGCAGACTTTAACACATTTCCATCTGGATTATTTTTAAACATCTTTTTTAGCCTTTAGTTTTAAGGCTTCTTTATGTTTTGGTATTTTTTTAACCTCTTATTTTACATCTAGTAAAATCCAAGATTGCTTCTCCCCTTGATTCTATGTTCACTAAGAGAGCATCCCCAAATACACACCTTGTCTACACAGCAAAATGACGTTTTCTGGAAATTGCTTATATTAATTAAAGTTCATAAACATAGAAACTGAGTTTGGGTAGTAGACATAAACATAACAGTATGATAAACTAGACTCTGATGAGAGTTTCAGCTGTGCATATAGAGGACATGAAGAACAACAGGTGCCAGGGATGCTGGATTATCTGCTAAGAGATAGACACTGGTTTTTCTGCCCTTAACTTTATCCTCTGTAAGAAAGGAGACAGAAACAATTCAGGAGAGAACTCCTTTGCAGCAAGTTGCCAGAGTGATGTGCAGTCTGGTGTGGTAGGTGGCGTTCTCGTCTGTAGGATGAACGAGAGGGACTTAAAGGTGATTGTTCAAAGACATACATGACAGGAATCACCTGAAGGCTGAGGTTCAGGGGGCCTTGTAACTGACCCACATGTGAGAGCCTGAGGCTGGGACTGTGGCTGAAGCTGACTTGGCTTGAGTGCAGATTAAAGGGAGTTACACTGGAAGGTACTGTATTTCCATTGAAGGAGGGCAAAGATACCAGTACTGAAACCTGATTAGTGTATAGGAAGGCTGCTAGTGTGGGATTAGCTCAAAGGGATTGTCCCAAAGAAACCAGCCAAAAGGGATAAAGGTTACAAACATAGATACTGGGGCTAAAATGAACCTTGCACTTTTTGGCCTACTGTGAAATTAAATGTTGCACAATATATTTCAGTCTTTACAATACCACATCCATTTACAAGTGAAATAATGAGAAAAGTGTGAAAATCTTTTGATAATATACTATTAAACAAATAAAACCCTTAAACATATATTGTTTATAGGTCAAGATTCACAGCCATTTGTCACATAACAATCATTCTTTCTTTTATGACAATTTTCTGTTTGATAAGCTGCAACTATGTTCCTAGTCTTGACACCGCATCCACTTTTCTGATTTCATCCCAAAAATAGTTAATGTAAGATACAACAAGAGAAGAAAACAAATTGTGCACAGTTGTTACTTTCTAACATTTCTATAATAGAGGAAGCCCAACTTTCAGTGCCCCACTTACATTTGTATATCGTCAAATAAAAATTATTTAGGTTATAAATCATGGAGTCAAAACATCTCATCTCTTTGAAAGCAGTGATAAAATTGTATCTATAGAGCTTGACTATGAAACAACAGCCTTTGTCTCCCCTGTCTGACCTTGAATGAATTTGAAACAAAATTAAATAAATATCAGAAACTAAAAACAGAAACATCAGTATTATCTTCAGTAGGAAAAAGAAAAAAACAGGGGGGATTTTTAAAAAATAAGCACTTTTAACCAATTATTGACTGTTCATTTTAATGACAATCTCATCACAAGATTAAAATGTTCTGCTTATTAATTATAAAAAAGCAATATATGGTTATCATTTAGGATACTTATCAAAATTCCAAGAAAAATATAATATTTTTTCATTCTAGGATTTATTCAGTGACTTCTGTTAGTGATGCATTCATATATAAAACATACTGGCCTATTTATCATTTATCTTCTCTTATCTCTTAGTGACTTTTATTTTTCTCTTCTATAAGTATTTTTATTTTATAACCAGTTTTTTTTTTTTAATTTGAAAGCTATACATGGACAGAAGAGTCGCAACAATAATACAATGAACTTCTGTATATCTTTCACTCATTGTTATTACTTTATCTTCTTTGCTTTCTATCTCTGATGAAAACAATACAAATATAACAGTAAGTACTATTACTGTGTGTGTGTGCTTTTTTTATGGAGCCATTTATGTTGCAAACTTCATGGCTTTTTATTCCAAACACTGTAGCACATGTTTCTCAGGAATAAAGATATCCTCATTATATTTGTAAGCAACAATGGGCTCCTACTTGCTGAGTACCAAAATTAGACAAACATCCATGCGTAGTCACAGGCTATAGAAGGTCTCTTTTTAATTGGCATATAAGTGCTTTACAATGTTGTATTGGTTTTTGCTATACAACAAAGTGAATCAGCTATGTTGTTTCTGTTTTGTCACTAAGCCATGTCTGACTCTTTGAGATGCCATGGACTGTGGCCGCCAGGTTCTTCTGTCCATGGGTTTTCCCAGGCAAGAATACTGGAGTGGGCTATATGTGTATGTATGTGTGTGTATATATGTGTATATATACATATATATGTGTCTCCTCCCTTTTGCACCTCCCCCATCCCACCCCTCTAGGTCATCCCAGAGCACTGAACTGAGCTCCCTGTGCTGTACAGCTGCTTCCTACTAGCCAGCTATTTTACGCATCACAGTCTTTACCACTACATTTACAGGAGGCAAAATTAAGAGCTCATCTACTCTGCAACAGGTTCAGAGGAAGAGAGTGAAGGAGAAGCCAGCTGCACATGACCAATTTCTCCTTCTTAACTTGACAGTATGTTAAGTCATGGTTTAACCTCTCGGCAAAAGCATATGAAGGTGGAGAGCTGCCAGAAGGGTTGTGCAGTACATTAGTGGAGCTATGTGGATAAAAACCTCAATAGCATGAAAGAGGCTTGTGTTAAAAAATGTATCATATATTTTCAATGTTGTAAAGTTTTAATGTGTTGCTGTTGCTGCTGCTGCTGCTGCTAAGTCACTTCAGTCGTGTCCGACTCTGTGCGACCCCATAGACGGCAGCCCACCAGACTTCCTTGCCCCTGGGATTCTCCAGGCAAGAACACTGGAGTGGGTTGCCATTTCCTTTTCCAATGCATGAAATCGAAAAGTGAAAGTGAAGTCGCTCAGTTGTGTCCGACTCTTAGCGATCCCATGGACCGCAGCCTACCAGGCTCCTCCGTCCATTTTCAAGGCAAGAATACTGGAGTGGGGTGCCATTGCCTTCTTCTTTAATGTGTTGAGGAGGCTTGATATATGAAAATACCTTTCACTAAAAAAAAACATATGGTTCTTAACCACAGGTAAGCTACTAGGTCTTATTCATAATAAAAAGAAATGTAAATCAAAACTGCACTATGATACCATTTCTCACCTCTTAGTTTGGCAAATATTAAAACTTTGAAAACATACTCCGGTGACACACTAGTGGAAATATAGGCATTAATACATCACCAGAGGGAGTACAAAATTTGCACAGAAATGTCACATTGTCTATCAAAATTACAGAGGCTTTTACTCTTTGATCTCACTTCTAGAAACACATCTCAAAGATGTGCAGGCAAAAGTACCACCAAGAACATCATCTAGAGACAAAAAGACTTGAAAAGAAATTATCTGCTTTGGTGTTAGTGTTGCAAATATCATTTTGAGAGTGTTGTGGATATTGTGGAATAATGCAAATGACTAATAACATTGAGAACTAAGATGTTCTATGTGGAAGTATAGAGGAACAGATGTAAGATTAACAAGGTTAAGTAAATATCCTTTAGGACTTAATTTGAATTATAACTATCAGGAATTAGCAATATAAATCTCATGAAATATGTGTAGCTCTTAATATATACTGTCTATTATATATTACAGGAAACAATTAAGTCTGATTTAGTTCAGTTCGTTAGTTAGTTCAGTTGCTCAGTCGTGTCCGACTCTTTGCGACCCCATGAATCGAAGCACACCAGGCCTCCCTGTCCATCACCAACTCCCAGAGTTCACTCAGACTCACGTCCATCGAATCAGTGATGCCATCCAGCCATCTCATCCTCTGTCATCCCCTTCTCCTCCTGCCCCCAATCCCTCCCAGTATCAGAGTCTTTTCCAATGAGTCAGCTCTTCCCATGAGGTGGCCAAAGTACTGGAGTTTCAGCTTTAGCATCATTCCTTCCAAAGAAATCCCAGGGCTGATCTCCTTCAGAATGGACTGGTTGGATCTCCTTGCAGTCCAAGGGACTCTCAAGAGTCTTCTCCAACACCACAGTGCAAAAGCATCAATTCTTCGGCGCTCAGCCTTCTTCACAGTCCAACTCTCACATCCATACATGACCACAGGAAAAACCAGAGCCTTGACTAGATGGACCTTTTTTGGCAAAGTAATGTCTCTGCTTTTGAATATGCTATCTAGGTTGGTCATAACTTTCCCAAGGAGTAAGCGTCTTTTAATTTCATGGCTGCAGTCACCATCTGCAGTGATTTTGGAGCCCCAAAAAATAAAGTCTGACACTGTTTCCACTGTTTCCCCATCTATTTCCCATGAAATGATGGGACCGGATGCCATGATCTTTGTTTTCTGAATGTTGAGCTTTAAGCCAACTTTTTCACTCTCCACTTTCATCAAGAGGCTTTTTAGTTTCTCTTCACTTTCTGCCATAAGGGTGGTGTCATGTGCATATCTGAGGTTATTGATATTCCTCCCGGCAATCTTGATTGGAGGTATATTAATATAGCATGAGCTTGGGACATCTTTTCACACCAGAAAGCAAGTCAGATAAATTATTTGAGCTAACAGAAACTATATTCACACTCTTCTGCCTAGTTCTCAGGATAGTAATCCACCACACCCACTACCAAACAATCTGAGGCATCCTCATTAAAAGCCTGCTGTGCTGGACTACAGACAATGGGGAAGGAAAGAGAGCTACAGAGAGTTTGACATCTGGCTGTGTTCTCAGGCAGTTTTATTTGATGAAAGATGTTAACAATTAAACTATGCTTTTAAGACAAGACCATGCCTCCGTCGTTTTCTGGGAAAGATTTGGCAATAATGAAAACAAGCGCGTAACTAGCATTTCTTTCAGAGAAGGCAATGGCACACCACTCCAGTACTCTTTTTTTTTTAATTAATTTTATTTTATTTATTAACTTTACAATATTGTACTGGTTTTGCCATATATCAAAATGAATCCGCCACAGGTATACATGTGTTCCCCATCCTGAACCCTCCTCCCACCTCCCTCCCCATACCATCCCTCTCTTGCCTGGAAAATCCCATGGATGGAGGAGCCTGGTAGGCTGCAGTCCATGGGGTCACACAGAGTCGGACACAACTGAAGTGACTTAGCAGCAGCAGCAGCAGTATTTCCTTTGCGCAAGAGGGTTTTGAAGACTTTTCCTATATCTACTAATCTAAAACTCACACTGACCCTGGACTGTTAAACATTATTATTATAATCATTTTACAGATGAAAAGCTAAGATACAGATAGATTAAGTAGTTTACTCCAGAATATAGCTAGTAAGTGGTACACTCAGGTTCTAAATCCAGGCGAATGTAGAACCCATACTGTTAATCATGATTCCATACCACCATCCAGCACCTCTAGGTCACGCTTTATGAGGAGCCATCGACCCTATGCGTCCCATAGGAAACACCCATCACTTGGGAAAGAATATTGAGAACTGTAAAAATGCTTTAACCTAGTGCCATGAGTAAAAGAATAGTTATCACTGCCATTCTTTCTTTGTTCATAACACTCTCACCACCACACACATACACAAAAGTCTCTTCCTTTCTAAGAACTTCAAACACATTATTTAATTAAGAAAAAAACCTCTGGGTCAGGGGAAAGCATAGACTTTAAATCAAGTGAACTGGTATGTAAAACTTTGTAGAGAATAGAGATTAACTAATTCACCAACTACCACCAAGAAAGGAATTAACATAGCTGAGATTTGAATCTGTGGTTATAAGATACTAAAGTCATACATATGTTTAAATACGGGTACATTAATCTCTTACTGTGAATCCGTTGCATAATCTCTCCTATTCCACAAGGATGTTATAAACAGAAATGGATATAATAACTCCTGCCTAAAAGACTCAAATGCACAGTAGTATTACTTTATCATTTTCACATTTTTCCCTTTTATCATCATTTTAATGTTCAACCATCCATTTATTCACATTTTGCTTATTAACTTACAATGATGATGATGTTGGCAATGGTAATAACACTATAAAAGGATAAAAAGAAAGAAGAGAAGGCAAATAGAGAGAAAACATGTTCATCTTTCTTTTGTGTGTGTGTTACTCCTATATAAGAAAGAAGTTTTTCACTATGAGGAACCAAATAGAGGCTGTAAAAGAGGAATGCAAATACCAGAGGTAAAATGATCATGTTCCTGTGGCCCCTAGATAATTAGACATTCAGTGTACTTATTTTAATAAAAATAAAGACTTGAGTACTGTTGCCTTTCTCCAGAGGGTCTGATGATTTGGTTCAGTTATAGTCCTGCACTCTGACAATGAGAGTAAGCCTACTTCATCTGCTGCTGTAACAGTGTCTCATGCATGAGCTGGCACCAGTGATTTTTTCCGAAGTTTACTTCTGTAGAAGAAATATCTTTTAAGAATTGTCTTTCATTAGCTGTTAAATAACAGCTAATTTTTGTCTCAAACAACAGGTTCTGCAGGTTGAGCTGTCTAGATTTTATAAATCTAATAAATAAATATTTATGAAATAATCTCTGCTTGCTTGTAGAAGTAAAATTTGAGTGGATGAGTAAATTGGGTGAAAGATTTTCCAACCCTTATATATCTTCTGAGAGTAATTGGCTCAACTATTTTCTAAAATGCATGTTTCCTTTACATCCATTTTGATAATTACCTTTTTACTTTCTATGATATAGAAAATCAGTTCAAGTGTAGATACAGTCTAGCACTTATGTGTCAGAATCCTAAATGTTCCCAAGAGTAGACTGAAGCTTCAGTTAATGCCACTTATCTCTAGAGTGTAGTATATTCTTTACATAACAAGCATCTTCTGGCAGCTTTATTAATGGGTTATATATAGTAATAGTTCTGTATATAAAAATAACAAATGGGACTGGAAACTTTTGGCATATCTGGAAGCCTCTCTGTCTCTAATGCACCTCAGTGGTAATAAACTGATTATTCTCAATTACTTAATATAAGAATCCATTAGAGTATAACTGTAAATGTTGTGATGCTTGAACATATTCTTCATATAACTAATGTTTCTGAAGTTTATCAGAGATATTACAAATCTTGTAACCATGCCACTAATGTACATATGGGCAACATGTGACACAACCAACAGGAATTTGCTTGATACCTTGGCCCATATAGACTATGGCTTAGATGTCTAGTCCGTGCTAGTCTACAAATCAGGTATTCATTGCTTGTTACCATTTGCAGATGCCTATGCATAAATCTCCTGAAGATTTTCTTTTTTTTCCCAACTAAATTAATCTTTTATTTTTTAATTTTATTTTATTTTTAAACTTTACAATATTGTATTGGTTTTGCCAAACTATTTAATAATGAAAAGATTGAGAGTGATTGAACCACACCATGGAATAAAGCCATAATTTGAAAAGAGAGTTCATTTAGAATAATTAAATACAAACATATTAAGACTAATCTCCAGTGTGGTTTTTCACTTTCAAACCCTTGTATTTTATTGTATTGTAAAGAAACAATAAGATATACCTGAGAAACACATTCTTAGCGCTACTCCATTTCTGCCTTCTTCTCCAATCAGTGTCTTGATTATATGAAAAACAAAGCAGTTCTTGGTCATTTACTTGGGGATAAATCACAACGGGGCGTGTTGAAGGAATCCTCACTGTCTAATAAGGAATTGTGAAGTCACAGACTAACTCTGCAAAATGAAGGAATTTATGGATCACCTAATTTGCAACTTAAGGAGTAGTAAAATATTACCAACATTAATTTGCTTTAAGTTGCAACATAATAGGAACAATGAAATAAGGTAAGTGTGCATTGAGGCTTGAGCAACAACTACATTTGGGCAGCAGATTTGAGTGAATGTGAGAAAGATATATTAAGAAAATTAAAATCAATTGAAATTAAATATTTTATATATATATATATATATATATAATATATATATATATAAATGCATTTAGAGCAATGCCTGGCACAGAGTTAGCGCTCAATAAGGATTCATGTTAGAAAAGACTTGCATCAGATATCATTCAGTTTGGGAAAATAGAAATTGTTTTTGGTATTTCAGCCACAAAATAAGTTATTAGAGGAGGTCAGGCACTCACAAACTTATTGGAAAGGCTGGAAGTGTGAAATTAAAAAGGATGCCATAAAGGGTTTAAGTCATATCATTGAAATTGTATTTGAGACGTGAAGAATGTGCTCTGCCATTCTGAATTCAGAAATATTCAAGAAGCCACCACCAAAGTCATAGCTGACCAGAAGCTTTGCAACTGGTGCCTAAAAAATCAAACATAGGGTCTGACTGACCATTACAGAGTCTCGGCAACCTAAGTCTTTAACAAGCACTAAGCCGTGCCCGTTGCTGTAAGAATTAGCCGTTGTTGTTGCTCAAGAAAGAATGTCTTCTACTTTTTTATCTTTCAAATCTTTTGCTATTGTATTTGTTTATTTTTCTAGATTCCACATGTAAGTGATAACACAGTATTTTTCTTCCTCTCTCTGACTTAGTTCACTAAGCACTAGTTTCCCTCACTCCTGACTCTTGCTTTTCTCTTGGCTCAGTTGGGCTTCCTATAGGGTAGCTTGAAGAAAATTATTCTTGATGTTTTCTAAATATGATATATTTCAGCTGGAATTCCTATACATAAAGACCTGCAGTTAGAAATATCCTTAATATCCATGAAATAGTTGAGTTCAGTCTTTGAATCTCAACATCAGGCCAGCATAGAGCTCTTGCTTCAAAGGTGAGCAATGAAAAAAAACAATAATAATTCTGAAGCTTATTAACAATAACAATGAAAACATTTGTAAGAGGAAATTCTTACCCCTAATTAATAAAAATTAATTAAAAACAAAACTCATTTACCATAGTAACATAGTATAGAAGGCCAAGAAACTTCTAAAAGAGAAATATATATGTAACACATAAGCAGAAAAGTACAAAGTTTTTCTTCTGAAAGATATAAAAACATAAAATATGTGAAGAAACATCAAATGCCTAGAAGAAAATATTAAGTATTTCAAAGAAAAATGCTCTTCAATAATTAATATTCTATGTAAGTAAACTAAAATAGATATCGGTTCAGTTCAGTTCAGTTCATTCGCTCAGTCCTGTCCAACTCTTTGCAACCCCATGAATCGCAGCACACCAGGCCTCCCTGTCCATCACCAACTCCCGGAGTTCACCCAAACTCATGTCCATCAAGTCAGTGATGCCATCCAGCCATCTCAGCCTCTGTCGTCCCCTGCTCCTCCTGCCCCCAATCCCTCCCAGCATCAGAATCTTTTCCAATGAGTCAACTCTTCACATGAGGTGGCCAAAGTACTGGAGTTTCAGCTTTAGCATCATTCCTTCCAAAGAAATCCCAGGGCTGATCTCCTTCAGAATGGACTGGTTGGATCTCCTTGCAGTCCAAGGGACTCTCAAGAGTCTGCTCCAACACCACAGTTAAAAAGCATCAATTCTTCGGTGCTCAGCCTTCTTCAAGAAGAAAAAAATATATGTCTTCTAACTCTGGATCCATACTGAAAAGAGAAGCCCTCAAACGACGTGTGTTGGCTTTGTGACAGAGAGAAAACAGCAGGATCACTGGTGGGAACCTGTAAAGGTACGTAAAGCTTGGATGTCGTCATACGTATGTACCCCATGCTATTGGACGCACAAACGTAGTACCAATGGGTTGGAGATACACACTTACTGCGCGCAACGTTTAGCAAGTCACAGGTCAATAGATGAAGATGTACAATCTTCTGAGCAGAAGAAAGAACGCATATTGGGGATGAATAATGTAAGCTACATATTTCATTTTTATCATATTTAAAATCAAAATTTATAAAACACCCAAATATTTTAATAGGAGAAGGAAAGGCATGAAATATACCAAGTATTAACAGTTGCTTTTCCTTGATGGGAAATTACTGGTAATTTTTCTACTTTTATATTCTCTACAGTATACCTGTGGCAGATTCATTTTGATATTTGGCAAAATTAATACAATTATGTAAAGTTTAAAAATAAAATAAAATTTAAAAAAATAAAATAAAATAAAAAAAAATCTATTGTAAAAAAAAATATTCTCTACATTACAAAATTTCTGAGAGTGCACATACATTTTTATAAATGGAAAAATAAAAATGTTATTTAGCAGTATCATTATTTAATAGATTTCAAGACAATGTAGTAAATTTTACATTTCATTGACCATCAAGAATCATTTTCACTGAAGGTAAATATTGACTCTCTCTTTGAATCTATAAATCATGATCCATTGCTCAAGAGAAGTCAATATCTACTGTTTCTCTAGACTCCAAATGGAAATTTTGATGAATGTCTTTAAAATTTTCTCTCAAGTTTCTGATGAAACGTTCTTTAGCAATAACCATAATTACTGAAAAGTACAATTAATCATAAGACATCCTCATATCTTAAAGGGAAATGTACCAGTAAGCAGTAAAGAGATGAATGACTGTTTTCTTCTTCACATATTAATGTATTTTTTAATACATTACAAGCTAATACAAAAGAGAGAAATTACCACTTTTAAAGGATTTTGTTAAACTAGAGTCTTTAATATTCTAATGATTTCCTGAAATCTGATGGTAGAACATATTCTAATATTATTTTTACTTTTCTCTAACTTTATTAATGTTACTATCAAGAATTCCTCTGTGATGATACGGCACTAGATAAAAGTAAGTATTTTGAATCTATCTTTTTGATTCTAAAAGTGATCATTAAAAGAAAAGTACACACACATTCAATTCAAGTAGAATTACTTTTACTTGGAACAAATGCTCTAAAGTAATAATCCACAGACATTCCTAATGTGATCAGTTTGATATTTATTCTTTTAATGTTGATATTATATTTAAAGTATAATTTAAAGTTGCTGTGGGGTGAGTTACTAAAACCTGTCTTAATTTAAATTACTTTGAGGATATTAATTGACATATTGTTGGTTAGTGTTATTAAAAATGTTTCTCATAGACAATTCCTTTAAAAATACTGTTCCTATTTTGTAGCATTTTAAAAGTAATTCTGTTATTTATACGTTTTAATGCTGTTTATTTGCATAGGCTTTTTTATTTCTTAGGTCATTTTTACCTCCCTTTTTCTTTCTTTTATATAGAATGAGAGAAATAATTCTGTTGCAAAAAGATGGCCAATAGTTTTGTTGATTTTGTAATCAGTAGGTCAGAAAAGCCACTGAGTGTAGGGATTAGATGAATGATTCTCCTAAAACCATGTTACTGCCAGCTAACAAGAAAGCCAGTCAGGGTGAGAGTTCTACCATCTCAGTACAGCCCTGCCACGCAGAACATACGCAAGGCCAGGCTCTTGGTCTCATATTGTGCTCTTGCTGTGTTCCTTTGCCATGAGCATGCTTCTTCCTTTCCTAGGTAACGCCTACTGAGGCTTCTGGATTTAATGTAAACATAAACTCCTCAAGGATGCCTTGGCTGGCAAATTCCCTTCCTCAGTGTATGTCTAATATCATTTCCACGTGTTTCTATGAGTTAACTTAGACCCTGCCACTTCTATTTATCAAGCATTTTCCATAATCATTATAATAGACATTTCATTAATTTTTAACTTTTCTACTAGCCCATCAGGAATAAAAGTTTCCTGAAGACTAAACTGCAATATTTATCTTTCCATCTAAAATATTTAATACTTTGTCAATAACATGTAAGCTATCAGTGAATAACTATGGAAGGTTGGCTGAATGAGCTAAACTGCATTTCAAGGTTAAGAAGCAATATAGCTTAGTGATGATGAACACAGACAATCTAGCCTGTGAGGTTTGACTCCCCAACTCTGCTATTTACTAGCCATATAATCATGAGTTGCTTAATCTTTCTGTGCCTTAGTTTCCTCATCTATAAAATAAAATTTGTATTATTATGATGTGATAAACATTATATGAGTTAACATGTGTAAAGCACTTAAATGATTGTGTGGAACATAATAAGCTGTAAATAATCATATGTGGATATAACAACTGTTGTGATGTTAAAATTTTACAGTCGAAAATGATAAGGGAAACATGTAAATATTCCAACTCAATCCAATGTGGAATATGAAACAAAATTAATTTCTAAAATAACCTGTTGCCAAAACTTCCAAAACTATGTTGAATAGTAATCGTGAAAGTGGGCATCCTTGTAAAGATCTAAACGTAAGACCAGAAACTATAAAACTCCTAGAGGAGAACATAGGCAAAACACTCTCCAACATACATCACAGCAGGATCCACTATGACCCACCTCCCAGAATATTGGAAATAAAAGCAAAAATAAACAAATGGGACCTAATTAAACTTAAAAGCTTCTGCACAACAAAGGAAACTATTAGCAAGGTGAAAAGGCAGCCTTCAGAATGGGAGAAAATAATAGCAAATGAAGCAACTGACAAACAACTAATCTTAAAAATATACAAGCAACTCCTACAGCTCAACTCCAGAAAAATAAATGACCCAATCAAAAAATGGGCCAAAGAACTAGACATTTCTCCAAAGAAGACATACAGATGGCTAACAAACATATGAAAAGATGCTCAACATCACTCATTATCAGAGAAATGCAAATCAAAACCACTATGAGGTACCATTTCACGCCAGTCAGAATGGCTGCGATCCATAAGTCTACAAGCAATAAATGCTGGAGAGGGTGTGGAGGAAAGGGAACTCTCTTACACTGTTGGTGGGAATGCAAACTAGTACAGCCACTATGGAGAACAGTGTGGAGATTCTTTTAAAAACTGAAAATAGAACTGCCTTATGATCCAGCAATCCCACTGCTAGGCATACACACTGAGAAAACCAGAAGGGAAAGAGACACGTGTACCCCACTGTTCATCGCAGCACTGTTTATAATAGCCAGGACATGGAAGCAACCTAGATGCCCATCAGCAGATGAATGGATAAGAAAGCGGTGGTACATATACACAATGGAGTATTACTCAGCCATTAAAAAGAATACATTTGAATCAGTTCTAATGAGATGGATGAAACTGGAACCTATTATACAGAGTGAAGTAAGCCAGAAAGAAAAACACCAATACAGTATACTAACGCATATATATGGAATTTAGAAAGATGGTAACAATAACCCTGTGTATGAGACAGCAAAAGAGACACTGATGTATAGATCAGTCTCTTGGACTCTGTGGGAGAGGGAGAGGGTGGGGAGATTTGGGAGAATGGCATTGAAACAAGTATAATATCATGTATGAAACGAGTCTCCAGTCCAGGTTCGATGCACGATACTGGATGCTTGGGGCTGGTGCACTGGGACGACCCAGAGGGAGGGTATGGGGAGGGAGGAAGGAGGAGGGTTCAGGATGGGGAACACAGGTATACCTGTGGTGGATTCATTTTGATGTTTGGCAAAACTAATACAATATTGTAAAGTTTAAAAATAAAATAAAATTAAAAAAAAATAACATGTTGGCAGGTAGATTCAACATTTTTACTATTTTTTCCAGATGGTTTCCTGGCTGGTTCACACTTACCAAGTTATAATAATTATGCAGTTGAAAATATATAGTTCAGTTCCGTCGTTCAGTAGGGTCCGACTCTTTACAACCCCATGAATCGCAGCACGCCAGGCCTCCCTGTCCATTACCAACTCCTGGAGTTCACTCAAACTCATGTCCATTGAGTTGGTGATGCCATCCAGCCATCTCATCCTCTGTCGTCAACTCTTCCTCCCAGCATCAGGTCTTTTTCCAATGAGTCAACTGGAGGTTCAAAGCTTGAGTTTCAGCTTTAGCATCATTCCTTCCGAAGAAATCCCAGGACTGATCTCCTTTAGAATGGACTGGTTGGATCTCCTTGTAGTCCAAGGGACTCTCAAGAGTTTTCTCCAACACCACAGTTCAAAAGCATCAATTCTTTGGCACTCAGCTTTCTTCACAGTCCAACTCTCACATCCATACATGACCACTGGAAAAACCATAGCCTTGACTAGATGGACCTTTGTTGGCAAAGTGATATCTCTGGTTTTTAATATGCTATCTAGGTTGGTCATAACTTTCCTTCCAAGGAGTAAGCATCTTTTAATTTCATGGCTGCAATCACCATTGGCAGTGATTTTGGAGCCCCCAAAAATAAAGTCTGACACTGTTTCCACTGTTTTCCCATTCCAGATGCCATGATCTTAGTTTTCTGAATGTTGAGCTTTAAGCCAACTTTTTCACTCTCCTCTTTTACTTTCATCAAGAGGCTTTTTAGTCCCTCTTCACTTTCTGCCATAAGGGTGGTGTCCTCTGCATATCTGAGGTTATTGATATTTCCCCTGGCAAATATATAATTCATTAATAAATTTATTTGCAAAATACTCAGAATGCCTGAATGCACCTATCACAATTATATACCTTGAGAATGGAAGAGTGAACAAAACTGATTAAGTTTTGTTCTCTGATGGAGCTTACATTCTGGTGGAGAGAGACAGTCAGTAGAAATAAAATACATAAATACTCAAGAAATATCAGGTAGGGACTTCCCTGGTGGCCCAGTGTTTAATACTCCATGTTTCCAATGCAGGGGTTGTGGGTTTGATCCCTGGGAACTAAGATCCCACATGCCATGTGGTACAGAAAGAAAGCAAGGAAAAAAAGAAAAATGAGTTGTGGTTAAGTGCTACTCAAAGGCTTAAATTAGATTAATTCGACTCAGTGGCAATCACCTGGGTGGCTGCCACAGTTTGAAAAGGTAGGGAAGGAATGTGATACACTGATGTTTAATAGAGATCTGAATGGCAAGAAGGAGACAGCCTTTAGAAAGTTAAGCAGAAGTATATTTTAAGCATAGAAAATAATTTCTGCAAAGACCTGAAGATGGGGACAAGCTTGCTAAAATTAAGACACCAAAACCATTCCAGGAATTTGGGCACAAGATATGCCCACGAGGCTCCCCCATCCCTGGGATTCTCCAGGCAAGAACACTGGAGTGGGTTTCCATTTCCTTCTCCAATGCATGAAAGTGAAAAGTGAAAGTGAAGTTGCTCAGTCATGTCTGACTCTTCGCGATCCCATGGACTGCAGCCTACCGGGCTCCTCCATCCATGGGATTCTCCAGGCAAGAGTACCGGAGTGGGGTGCCATTGCCTTCTCCGTAAAATGATGCGATTAATATCTAATTTACTTCATCTTCATTCTAATTTCATATAAAATACTGACGTATGGGTACTTACGAGAGTTACTATAATACCAAATTTTTCTCTACTTCTGTAATTCAAGTACTTTATATCAAAGTAGGTATACTTCAATTTCAGATGTTTTTTTCACTGTGACATTTTATCAATAGTCATCTGGCGACTAGGCTTTTCCAGATATGAGAAGGAAATAGATAATTCTAAAGTTACCTGTGACAGATACTGTATTGAATTGATTAATGAGTTTATCCTGCTTTTCAGTTCACTGTGAGCTCTAATTCATCATCATGGAGTGCCATTAAGTTTACTAAAAATTCTACTGAAGAATGTTTATATGTGAGCTCAATGATCAACTCTAGTCCTGCAGACACATAATTTAAAATATGATGTCACTGTACTGGGAAAATGCCGATTTAGTTTTAATGTATTCTCAGAATTAGATAATAAGATATCCAACTCTCATTTTCTCATTAGAGTTCCAAATAAGTACACACTTTCTCCAAATCCAGAAATAAGAAAATGATCTCCTTAAATATCATTTAAGTTGCTGATTTTCAATAAAAATAAGACTGGCATTTTAGCTAACCACATTTTGCTTCATATATTATTCATTTAGCAATTATTGCCATTATCCACAGATTCTTAAGGAAGAAATACGGCAAAATATGTTGGGAGAGGGTTAGAAAGGAAGAGGTATTTTGAAATAGGAAATTTTAAAAGGAAAAAAGGCTGGAAACTTGCAGTAACACAGAGGTTGAAGTAAATTTAAATAATGATTTATTTTTGAAGTAAGTTTTGGAGGAATGGTTGGACACTGCATCAGGGTATTTGGGAGAGCCAGAGACCTGATTAAGAGTTAGGGTGAGGGAAAGAAACTAAACAATGAGGAGGAAGGACTTTTCGCTCATCTTCCCTAAGGTTTATGTTACAAATTATAATTATATATAAAATATTTGGGCTTTAAAACGTATTTGGGAGATTTACATAAAATGCATTTCGTTACCTAATCTATTAAATTCACTTGCAACTGCACATCTGAGGAGTGATCATGAGATTCATTCCTATCAGGAGGGTCAAAATGATCCCTATTTTTGAGACATGTACTCTGATTATATCTCTATATTTGATTTTAAAAAACAAGGATGATATTTATAAATTTAATGCATCATAAAACTAAATATTTTCATTGTGTTAGCCTTACCATTTTCACTTTTTCAACAACTTGGGAGTTTTGTATATATGTGCCAAGCCAGAGTATAAATGGGCTTCCCTAGGGGCTCAGATGGTAAAGAATCCACCTGCAATGTGGGAGACCTGGGTTCAATCCCTGGGTTGGGAAGATCCCCTGGAAAAGGGCATGGCAACCCACTCCAGTATTCTTGCCTGGAGAATCCCCATGGACAGAGGAGCCTGGTGGGCTACAGTCCAAGGGGTTGCAAAAAGTTAGACATGACTGAGCAACTAAGCACAAAGGAAGAAAATTCCACAATTTCAAACAAGAATGGTACTCTCACACAGTATGTTGTATATTAGATAGTTACATTTAGGTTTAAGAGCTTCCCTGATGGTTCAGCAGGTAAAGAATCTTCTTTCAATGCAAAAGAAATGTGGATTTGATCCCTGGGTCAGGAAGATCCCCTGGAGAAGAAATGGCAACCCACTCCACTATTCTTGCCTGGGAAATTCCATGGACAGAGGAATCAGGCAGGCTACAGTCCAAGAGGTTGCAAAGAGTCAGACCCAACTGAGCAACTATGCACAAGCACATTCAGGTTTAAAATATTCTCCTTTTTGACTCTCCTGATCATGCTTCTGTTAATGCACTTTTAAAAGCTATAATCTTAGGAAGAAATACTTCCTTTTTAAACATCTCTTCCTTTAGAGAACCACATCTTTTCATTCCAGCATCACTCTGTGCATTAGAAACTAAATCTGTTTGTTTCATGAGAACAAAGGTGGGGATGACAGAGGGGTATAAAAATTAACTGCTAGTTTCTAAGCAATAGCACTAATACCCCAGTGAAACTCAAACTGTTTAATTTCTTGGCAACTGAATAGACAGTTACCAGCAAGTGATCCTCATTTTTCCTGACATCCCATTTCTGACTCTGTTCCTATCACCTACCACTGTGAATTTATAATTGCTAACAAAGCATTGCAGTACATTTGCCAGATTTAAATGGATTTCATGGCACACTGATGCAATTACATGCCCTTTCTTCAAAGGCTAAATGTGTGTCAGCTCCACAAAGCACCACATGGCAACAGACGGTAATATTTGACTGACTGGTCTACTAAGTTAGTGAAGAGCGTCATTCTGCTCTCATATACTTCTTCCCAGACTGGCAGAATTATTTTACAATGGAAAAGAAAGAAAGGACTTTCATTCTGCAGGTTTAATTACTAGGAAAGGTCACACAATTCTTTTGAATCTAGTGCAGATTAGCAAACATCGCTGATTTTAGTCAAGTCACATAAACACTCTTATCTCACTTTATTTATAGTTTAAGATGCTAGGACTTCAAGGTCTCCTTTATAGATACCAAGTTCTCATTGTGTAATATTAAAGGTTAAGCAGTCTTACAGGTCTGTGGGAGAGGAATCAGTAAAGCAGAGAGCTTAAGCAATTATCTACAGTCCACAGGATGTAATATACAAGTTGTTACATTGACAGAAACTGTTTTAGGAGCTAAATGTGTCCAGAGAAGCCTATAACAGGCCTGGTTCAATTATATATCCATAAAACCTCAGAAGCAGGGCCAGAGCCCAGTGCTTGGGACAACTGGTCAAAACTAGTTTCCTGATTTGCTCTTCTCTTAGGCAGTATCATTTCTTTGTTCATTATTCCAGGCTTCATCAGAGACACACATAAAAGTGTTATTACTTGCATGCATTACTCTCAAGGTGACTTTGGGGTTAAACTGGTACTTCTCATATGATTGCTTGAAAAAAAAAAAAGTCAAATTTCTTCCTCCATCCATCCCCAGGGAAGTCACACAAAACTGAAATACTGGCAGTTAGCTAGGTACAGGCATCTCTGCTGGAGCCACAGTCCTGACTGCAGATCACTAGCTGCTTGGTAATATGTACAGAGAAATTCCACCATTTTGCTTTATCTTCAGCTCTGGAAATGTGGCTATAGAGTAAGTCTAGTAAATAGTTTCTTTGTATCAGTAAGAAAAGAACAGACATATATTACAAATATAAGTTTTAAAAGATCTGTTAACATTTCCATGCACATAGGGAATATCCAAAACTTAAATTATTTGCTATCATTATCTTTGCTTTATTTTTTTTTAATTTTAATTAATTTTATTTTATTTTCAAACTCCACATAATTGTATTAGCTTTGCCAAACATCAAAATGAATCCACCACAGGTATACATGTGTTCCCCATCCTGAACCCTCCTCCCTCCTCCCTCCCCATACCATCCCTCTGGGTCGTCCCAGTGCACTAGCCCCAAGCATCCAGTATCGTGCATTGAACCTGGACTGGCATCTCGTTTCATACATGATATTTTACATGTTTCAATGCCATTCTCCCAATTCTTCCCACCCTCCCTCTCCCCACAAAGTCCATAAGACTGTTTTATACGTCAGTGTCTCTTTTGCTGTCTCGTGTACAGGGTTATCATTACCATCTTTCTAAATTCCATATATATGCGTTAGTATACTGTATTGGTGTTTTTCCTTCTGGCTTACTTCACTCTGTATAATAGGCTCCAGTTTCATCCACCTCATTAGAACTGATTCAAATGTATTCTTTTTAATGGCTGAGTAATACTCCATTGTGTATATGTACCACCGCTTTCTTATCCATTCATCTGCTGATGGACATCTAGGTTGCTTCCATGACCTGGCTATTATAAACAGTGCTGCGATGAACATTGGGGTACACGTGTCTCTTTCCCTTCTGGTTTCCTCAGTGTGTATGCCCAGCAGTGGGATTGTTGGGTCATAAGGCAGTTCTATTTCCAGTTTTTTAAGGAATCTCACACTGTTCTCCATAGTGGCTGTACTAGTTTGCATTCCCACCAACAGTGTAAGAGGGTTCCCTTTTCTCCACACCCTCTCCAGCATTTATTATTTGTAGACTTTTGGATTGCAGCCATTCTGACTGGTGTGAAATGGTACCTCATAGTGGTTTTGATTTGCATTTCTCTGATAATGAGTGATGTTGAGCATCTTTTCATGTGTTTGTTTAGTTTGAATAAAAATAGCCTCTTTTTCCTAGTTCATAACCATTAGTTGAGGCTGTAGTGATGCATTATGATAGCTTTAGTCATGTAATTTACCAGACGTCTGAGATCATTAAAGTTCTCCACAAGAGAACAGAGCAAAAGAGGGAAAAAAAAGGTTCTTTCTTGATCTACCTTTTAAAGATACCATGCCACGTGGTAGATAGTATTCAGCCATTTATTGAATCAGATTCCTGCTACAGAAATTTAGAATTCAGAGTATTATTATTGTTTCTTAATTTACTTGACACTTAAAACCAATAGGAGCATAAGAATGAAAATGACTGTGTTTATGAGGCACTCCTCATAAAGGTACTTTGTGTGATCTGTTAGCTTTCTTTTCCTCACTGCTTGATGCACCATTAGGCAGATCTCACAGTGTTTTTTCTTATTTCCCACTCATATTTCTTTTTTCCACCTGATAATGTCTATGTAAAGGAAAAGTCCATTTCAGCACTTTCTCTATCAAAAGATCCAACCCAAAGTAAATCAAAAGTTCATTTATTTTTACATTCAGTTCAGTTCAAAGCTTTTTTCTTGACCCATCTTCACTCCCTAACTCAGGTCATCCCATGCCTAGTGATTTCATATTTCAGAGCATTGAAGGAGTCACGGAATCCATAGGTAAGTAATACACTATAAAATAATTCATTTAAGTTGGAAAAAAAAATTTTCAATACTCACTGAGTTTTACTAAATCTTATATGTACCAATTTACTATCACTAGTAAGTTTTGGAAAATGTATATGAAATGGTATATAGAGTATCTTTAAACTTTTCATTTTGCATAAATAAAATATACAAATAAAAAAAGGGATATAATAAGATGCCTATTTCTTCCTTCCACCAGCTATTTAACTCCAACTGACAGTTTGTTTCCCAAAAGTAATGGCTATAAACAGCTCTTTCACATTCTTTAAAATATATATACATATATATATTTGAAATACATATTTTATATAAAGTTTATTCAAATAAATGTGATAATGTAAACAGTGTTATATACCTTATTTTTTTTCTCTTTTACACATCAGTGCATTTCTCTTTTTCATATTAGTGCATTCATTCTTATTAATCTCTATATAGTATTCTATGATATAATTACTTATTAAATAGGTTTTTTGTTTATTCTCAAGTTTTTTAAAGTTAATTTTTGAGCAGTTTCAGGTTTACAGAAAAAAATGAGCAGAAAGCAAAGAATTTCCATGTAACATCCTCTCCCTCTAGTTTCCCATGTTATTAATATCTTGCATTTGTTCATAGGCCAAGACTGGTACAGTATTAACAGCTAAAGTACCTAGCTTACATTAGGCCTCACTCTTTGTACTGTACGTTATATGGGTTAAATATAGGTATAGTGCATATGATCACAATCACAGCATCTTCCAGAATAGTTTCACTGCCCTATGAAAATCTCCTATGTTCCTACTATGCATTTCTACCTCTCTCCCACTGAACTCCTGACAACTACTATCTTCACAGTTTTGCCTTTTCCAGAATGTCATATAGATGGAATTAGATATTATATAGGATTTTAGGAGGGTTTCCTTGGTAGCTCAGCTGGTAAAGAATCTGCCTGCAATGCAAGAGGCCCCAGTTCACTTCCTGGGTCAGGAAGATCCCCTGGAGAAAGGATAGGCTACCCACTCCAGTATTCTTGGGCTTCCCTGGTGGCTCAGACAGTAAAGAATTCACTTACAATTTGGGGGACCTGGGTTTGATCCCTGGGTTGGAAAGATACCCTGGAGAAAGGCATGGCTACCTTCTCCAATATTCTTGCCTGGAAATTTCACAGACAGAGGAGCCTGAGGCCTGCAGTCCATGGGGTCACACAGAGCTGGACATGACTGAGCCACTAAGTACAGCACAGCAGCCTGTTTAGATTGGTTTCTCTCACTTAGAAATATACATTTAAAGTTCCTGCATGTTCTTTCATGGCTTAATTGCTCATTTCATTTCATCACAGAATAATATTCCATTGTAGGAAATAGGGCTTCCCAGGTGGCACTAATGGTAAAGAACCTGCCTGCCAATGCAGGAGACATAAAATATGTGGGTTTGGTCCCTGGATTGGGAAGATTCTCTGGAGGATGGCATGGCAACTCACTCCAGCACTCTTGCCTGGAGAATCCCATGGACAGAGGAGCCTGGTGGGCTACAGTCCATGGGATCTCAAAGAGTCAGACACGACTGAAGTGACTGAGTACACGTGCACATAGGAAAATGCTTCAATTTGTTTATCAGTTCACCTACTGAAGGCATTTTGGTTCCCTTCAAATATTAGCAATTATGAATAAAGTTCCTATTAGCATTTGTGTTCAGGTTTTCATTTAGGCATAAGTATTCAGCTCATTTGGACAAATAGCAAGTACCATGATTGCTGGGTCGTTTGGTAAGAGTACATTTAGTTTTGAATGAAACTACCAGTCTTCCAGAGTGGCTGTACCATTTTGCATTCCCACCAGCAATAAATTAGAGTTTTGATTGTTCTAGATTCTTACCAACATTTAGCTGTCAGTGCCCTGGATTTTGGCCAGGAACCTCATTTATGATGATGGGCATGTAAATGTAGAATCTTTTGAAGTCTTTGTAAGGAGGGTGCTAAAATTTGTCAGTTTTTGCCAGAAAAACGTTTTTATTCAGCCCTTAGTTCGATCAGGTTTGCATTTCCAGGTCGACTTTTATTTTCTTTCCAAAATTTGAAGATTTTATTTTGCATAGCAAATATTTCATCATGGCTTTTGAACTTATTCAAACAGACATACCTGTTTTGTAAATTCTTCCCACAGACCCATATGTAGGTGCTTTTGAAGTTACACATTATGATAATATTTTCTGCTTTTGTGGCACAGATCGTTTTGTCTCCCAAATTCCCAACAGTTGGGGATTGTTTCTTTGTAATAGACTGACCATATATGAAACTGAAGCTATTTGACCATTTTCAATCTATTTGAAATGGTTCAACCTAATATGTTATCTATCTTTTCTTTTTATGTGCTTCAGAGATCAACTCTTTCACATTAAAATATTCATTTTCACCCTGAGTTATAATAGAAAAGATTTAATTTCTCCCCCTAGAAATATACTGTTACTTTTATCAGATAATTTGTCTATTTTCAGTTGTAAAGATGGTATATTTAAATATTTCCTCTCCACTTCTATTAACCCCTTTTAGATTTCCAGTTAGATGAGGAAACTGGATCTTCCTTTATGTACTTTAACACTACTTTTTTTTTTTTTTTTTAACACCTTGTCTCATGGTTTTGCATTTTGTGTAATTTATTTATATCTGTCTCAATTTATGAATCCCCCTTTTGGCTCTGTATAATTTGTTTCGTCCTTTAACGATATCTCTGCCCTAGTTAACCTTAGGCAAAACTACCTGGTAATTTTTTTATAGCCACCTATTTTAATTCATAATTTCAATTGCCTTTTTACTCTTCAGATACACACTTTATATCTTTACATTCTGCATCTGATGATTTCAACACCTGAAAGTTTTGTAGTAAGATTTTGTTTCTTTTTTTCTGCTGGCTCTTTTTTTATGGTCTTTTTCCAGCAAAGACTTTTGGCAGAAAGTTCCAGGTCACTTTAATTGATTCTTTGAGACTTATTTTTAAAATCACTTTCTCCAAAGAAGATTTGCATTTTCTTCTTCCAGGCATCTCAGGGAACGGGCAACCTAGAACCATGCTAAAAACAAATTTCAGTTTGAGGTTTCTCAAGACATTCCTACTTTATGAATTCTGCCACTAGCTGTAAGATATGTGGGTCAAGGGAAGTTATTTTAATAGGAAATATTGTAGCAATATCGGTAGCTTTGAAGTAACACATTATTAGGCTATTTTTTTTCACCCTTGTGGCCAGAGATAAGTGAGCAAGAGGGAGAATCGAAGACAACTTAAAATAGAAAGTAAAGCAACAGAATTATGTAGTTCATGCAGGTAGTTTTATGATTTTTTTTTCCAATTTTTTGAATGAATGAAATGGGAAAAGCATTGAAATGTTTGGGAGGCAGGGATAACATGATCAGACTTTAATTTTTAAATACTACATTGTGAAGAATGTAAGAGCAACAATGAAAATGAAATTACCATTAGAATTTTGCAAAAATCTTTGTAAGGAATAGCATTGAATTTACACCAAATGTTAGGAGTACAATAAAAGGATGGAAGTGGTCAGAATCTGTATATATTCTCAATGTAGTTTTTACAGACATTTGCTTTTGGACTGCACATTGGATGTGATAAAGTTTGTGAAAGCAAGAGTGATTTCAAGGTTTTTGGCCTGATTATATGAATATATTTGTCATTAACTGAGACACAAAGTTGCAAAACAAATAGATTTGTAGAAGACATCAGAAAAAGATTTTTAGGCATGTTCATTTTGAGTTGCATACTAGATATATGCAATAGAAAATTTGGAGTTCAGGAGGGAAGTCTAAGCTGGAGATAAAATTTGCAAATCACTAGAATTAAAACAACATTTGTAATGATGAGCCCAGATTAAATACTTAGGCCATGAAAGAATCTATGTTTAAAAGTCAGAAAAATGAGAGCAATCAGCAAAGAATCTTCAGAAAAAGTAGAAAATTATTGAGAAGAGAAATAGAGAGAATTGTCTTAGAAGAAAACAATGAAGAAAATATCCTTGAATGTGAAATTCACTCAGTAGTGTCCGACTCTTTGCGACCGCATGCACTATACAGTCCATGGAATTCTCCAGGCCAGATTATGGGAGTGGATAGCCTTTCCCTTCTCCAGGGGACCTTCCTAACCCAGGGATCGAACCCAGGTCTCCTGCATTCTTTACCTTCTGAGCCACTAAGTAATCCTTATGTGTATCAAATGATTAACTGTATCAGTAGGTGAATAAAACAAAAATAAGCATTTTGCATTTGAAATGAGGGAACTCACTGGTAACCATGATGTCTATTTAAGAATTGTAGGAATAAAAACATAAAAGATGTAGGTTCAAAAGAAAATTGAGTGAGAGTAAGCAGATATCAAATAGTAACAACTCTTTTAGGTGGATAGCTGTAAAAGAGAGCAGAGAAATGGCATAACAGCTCTAAGGAATGTGGATCAAGGGAGGTTATTTTTTTAAAGAAATATTGTAGCAGGGTTTCTTTTATGCCAATGAAAAAATAAGCCATAAGAAACAGGGTGAAGAAGAAAATAAGGCAGAAATAAAAAGAGAACAAACGCAAAGCAGCACCAAGAACCAACTTGAGATGAGTAGTCATGAAATTAAAATGAGACCTTTCAGCAGAATTGTGCATTTTTCTCCAGCAACGTTCAGCTGTTCAGGCATAGGTTCAGCGAAGGCAATGAGTTAGTTTAGTCAACATAATTACTCAGCACACAAACTGAATAAAATACAGGGAGAATGGGGAAAATAAATTGAAGAAGTAAACGTAAACGCAAGGATACATAATGGGACCTAAATTGGGGAAGGAGTAGTGATATGAGGTTTGTGAGGGATAATGTAGAATCAGTGATAAAGTGTGTTGTGGAGACAAGGAGTTATTTCTCTAAGCACTGACAATGGTACTGTAAATCATGAATGACCTAGAAAAAGAGCAGGTGATGTTTGGGAGTGGAATGCTTCAAGTTATGATTATGAAAGAGGTAATTATGAGCATTCACTTGGGAGTAAGTGCAAGAGGTCGGTTTTAGTATAAGATCATCCTTGAAGAGGAAATGAAGAGACAAGAGAGACATTGAAAAGTGAAAATGTTAGTCACTCAGTCGTGTCTGTTTGCAACCCAGTGGACTGTAGTCCACCAGGCTCCTCTGTCCATGAAATTCTCCAGGCAAGAATACTGGAATGGGTTGCCATTCCTTTCTCCAGGGGATCTTCCTGACACAGGGATCAAACCCAGATCTCTGGCATTGCAGGCAAGTTCTTTACCATCTGAGCCACTAAGGAAGCTCAAGAGAGATAGTACATGGATATTAAAATGATCAGAATTTATGGTAGAATTTGTGCTAAAATTCAAAAGGATTGAAAGAAGTGACCCACTGTTTTGTAGATGGCTGTGATAAGGAAGAGAAATGGGTGGTGGTGTCTTACAGATTTATGGAAACTGAAAAATTAGAGCAACTCTTATTTCATCAGTAGTAGGACATCTAGTTTCTTCTGCATATTCTAAGATCCCTGATGTTAAGGATTTGTCTTACACTTTATAGCATCTTGCAATCACTGTCAGACAGCAGTTCTAAGCCTAATTTTCATTAGCTTTTACAAAATGGCTGAAACTTGGTTCTTTTTCATGATTGCATGAAGAGACCACTGCAGTTCTATCATGGTTCAATCAACAAAATAGTTGTGCTACATTTGAAGGAATATGGGTCCTTGCTGTTGCCAAAAAGCCAATTAAAGGTTTATAGTAAGAGCAAGAACACCTCAATATCAAAATTTCAGAATAGGTGTCAAGACTTCAAAACAAAATCTTTTAGAAAATAGTGATCACTGTTTCAAGACTTCACAGCTGCAGCTCTACCAAGGGGGTGGAGCCCAATGCTGTTGAGGGCACACAGCGTGACACTGTGCAAAAAAAGTGAACTTCATCTTATAAGTAGGAAAGTGATCCAACTCTGAATATGAAAAATTTTAACATCTTAAATAATTATTTTGCTTTCTTGATGATATATGATAAAATATGAGACTAAATAGTAAGTATAAACCCATCATTTTAATATCAATAACATAAAAACTCATATATAAGTAAACATTGTATCATAGCCTAACTAGCAGAGAATATTTTCCTTCATGATGGTACCTAAAATAATAGTATATCTTCTAATCCATGACATTTAGACATGATAAAATATGGTAGCATATTTTCATATATCTTGCAATATTTTTAGTTTATCATTTTTAGTATTTGGTTGTCTTATCATTCACTCTGACTCCTTAAATGTCTTCACAGAAAGAAATATATATATATATTTGAAGTGGTAAGTATGGAAAAAATGAAAAAAATGTACCTGATAAGTTCCAATGCAGATCATAGTTTTGATAAATGGCACCAGTGGTCTGCAAAGGTCCAGGGATCTCAGAAACATCCTTGGATCAGCAATGATCACCATCACTTAGTCACTTATGACAGATGCAAATTCCCAGCCTCTCTCTCAGATCTACTGAATCTGAAAAACTGGAATGGGAGCCAGCCATCTGTATTTTAACAAACCTTCCAAGTAATTCTGATTAATTCTAAAATTTCAGAACACTGACTGATACTCTCAGGTTTAATCAAGTCTTCTTGCTTTTTACTTTTATCCTTTTTCTAATATGGTAAAGTTGGCTCATCCTCCTGGCCATTTACTCTCCTGGCAATAGATAAAGGAAGAGGGAGTAGACAGGGAAAGTCTCAGATACACAATATGTTCCAGTGCAGTGATCTGTCTCACCAGAGAAACTTGGCCTGATTAATGCAATGGAGTCTGATCTGTCAAATAACAACAATCCTCTTCATAGAGGGAGGCAATAGTGAGGGTAATGGATGGAGGAGGCAGAGTGGTACTATCAATACAAGTATTACAGAGTTGGAGGCTTCAGACAGAGAGCTTTAATCCAGGAGGTCAACGGGAGACCAGAGACCAGCAATCTTGCTCCTTTAGATAGCAAGCAAAACTTTGCCAACTACCACTTCAGGCTTAAGTGCAAAGCAATATTAAAACATAGCTGCGCTCTCAGAGGGAGGCGGTACTGTTTCTGCAAGGTGAAACCAGCCTTCTCAAGCAGGTTTAAGGGTGTCTGTCAGGAGTTTTCTGCAAGGAGGCAGGTGCGATCATCGGTGAGTAACAGGGGATTGCTATTTGATTGACTGTCCTGAGTTCTGTAACAAGTTCATTATTGCATATGTCCCTACCCTTGAGTCACTAAGAAAAACCCACCCAGAGGAGGGAAAAACCACATGCAGATTTGTTGATAATGCTGATATAATGAGTTTGGGTTTGGGTGCTGTACATGCTAAGTTACTTCATTCATGTCCAACTCTTTGAGACCCTGTGGACCATAGCCTGCCAGGCTCCTCTGTCCATGGGATTCTCTAGTCTACAAGACTGAAGTGGATTGCCATTTCCTTTCTCCTGGGGATCTTCCTGACCCAGGGATCGAACTCCTGTCTCTTAAGTCTCCTGCATTGGCAGGAGGGTGCTTTATGACTTGCGCCACCTACTGGAGATTATCCGCCGGTCTAGTCTGGGAATGAGCAACCCCGGGGAAGCTCTCTTGTGTCACAGTGCTCCCTCTTTCTCAGGATAAGTTGCCCACCACCTGACCATAGTGTCACCTGTCCTGGGTGGGGTTGAGGGAAGGTCCAGATGGCTGGGGCCTAACTGGACTATTCCCCGCTTGTCTCTAGCCACCATCACCTCTTAGATGCTAGTGTCAGAGGAGAGTCTCCAGATGGTTGGAGCTTACCTTGATTATTCCCCTTCTTGTTTTTATCTGCTTCTGTCACCTCCTTTCTGTTAATGTCTAACTACCTAACACAAGGGCTAGAACCAGAAAACTCACATCTGCTAATAATAATAGTTCATTTTGAGGCTAACGATTTTTTTTTAAGTTGCTGGATTTATGTGTTTCACATGATGCCCTGTAATCCTCACAATAAACCTGCAAAGGAAGTAGTAGTATTGTTTTTAATTTAATTAAAAGTAGTTGAACCTTAGAAGAAACTATATCTTAATATTTACAGATGAATATGAGTATAATTTGATATCTGGAACTGCCCTACAAGGAAAAATTTAACTCATGCTGTAAGAACTGACTCCGGTGACACTGAAAAATGATCCACATTCATTATTCTCTTTGTTTTACATTTTAATTCCTCTCTAGTTTTTAGGTCAAGTGTTGATAAATGGTTAACTTTTTGTGTGTTATATTAAGACTAACTACACCTCCATTCATTGAACTACTTCTGTTGCAAGCAGTGGAAATCAACTGTGTCTAACTTAGCTAAAAAGAAACCTGTGGCTCAGTCAAAAAGGTGGCTTAAGAACGAGGTTCATAAAAGGCAGCCAGCCTCAGCATTCTGGGTAGCTGGAGCTGACTCTTTTATATGCACTTTGTTTTTCTCCATTTTTGTGTCTCTACCACTTTTTTTCTTCACAGAGAGCTTCTCCTAGATCAGACACAGAGGACAGAAGAAATCCACATGCAGGAAAGCAGGGTATCATTCAGAAGGGGAGCAGTGCATGCCAGAGGTGATGCAGACAGCAAATAGCTACAGTCCACAGAGTCACAAAGAAGTGGACACGACTGAAGCTACTGACCACACGTGCACACAGTATTTTCCATATGCACTCTCATATTTGTGCAGCAATACAAAGGTTCGTCTAGTCAAGGCTATGGTTTTTCCAGTGGTCATGTATGGATGTGAGAGTTGGACTGTGAAGAAGGCTGAGTGCTGAAGAATTGATGCTTTTGAACTGTGGTGTTGGAGAAGACTCTTGAGAGTCCCTTGGACTGCAAGGAGATCCAACCAGTCCATTCTGAAGGAGATCAGCCCTGGGATTTCTTTGGAAGGAATGATGCTAAAGCTGAAACTCCAGTACTTTCGCCACCTCATGCGAAGAGTTGACTCATTGGAAAAGCCTCTGATGCTGGGAGGGATTGGGGGCAGGAGGAGAAGGGGACGACAGAGGATGAGATGGCTGGATGGCATCACCGACATGATGAACGAGAGTTTGAGTGAACTCCGGGAGTTGGTGATGGACAGGGAGGCCTGGCGTGCTGCGATTCATGGGGTCGCAAAGAGTTGGACACGACTGAGCAACTGACTGACTGACTGACCTTGGGTATTTATTTCTGGGTTCACTAGAGTGGAAGAGTAAATTCTGTGTTCTTTTCTTCATTCAGCAAATGTTTACTGGATGCCCATGGTGAGAAAAATGAGCAGCTTCAGATACGAAAGGAAGCAAAACCGCAATGATCTCAGGACCTTAAAGTCAAATTTGCAATGACAATACATCATGGCCTTAAACTGGCAATTGAAGAGTGTAATCAGTGCTCCAAGAGAAATTTGTACAGTGTTATTACAGGGGATGTGAGTGATAGGAAACTTCCTGATAGAGGGTTTTTTGTTTTTTGTTTTTTTTAGGAAAGGGTTCTCTGGGTAAGACAGAGTTAACAGAAATTAACTGTCTTCAATTGAATGTTATTCCCAGTGATTGATTGTATGTAAGATAGGAAACCAGGGGAGAACGTGACTCTCTAATTCTCAAAACTTCTTCCCTTCCATTCTCACCTGAAATTGCAGTCCTGGTGTCGCAATCAGTGGAGCAAGATAAGTGAGATTCAAGATGTAAGTATATCTCTTTTTTATCACTTTCATAAATTTGAATTCAGGCATGTCCTTACAGTGATAGTAGGCTCAGTCTCCATATAGCATAAAGTTGCGACTGATATTAAATAAACACTGATTATAAAATTTAAACATAGAAAGTCACTGTAGGTAAATTTTAGACACCATGTCTACTTAAAAAAAATTTTTCCTCTCAGTTTAGATATTTCTTCATTATAACTCATCATATTTCTCCCATTCATATTGTTCTTTCCTCTTTCAAAACATCTTAGAGTTGCTCTTATAATACACATTTAATGGAAAGTAATAGATTAAAAGTACAAAGAACATTTCTTCCAATTTCTGCAGAGTGCTCTTGGTCCATTGATAGCTGACAGTCTTTGCTGTATTGTAATGTCCCTTTCTTCAATTTAAGTCTGAATTTGGCAATAAGGAGTTCATGATCTGAGCCACAGTCAGCTCCTGGTCTTGTTTTTGTTGACTATATAGAGATTCTCCATCTTTGGCTGCAAAGAATATAATCAATCTGATTTCGGTGTTGACCATCTGGTGATGTCCATGTATAGAGTCTTCTCTTGTGTTGTTGGAAGAGGGTGTTTGCTATGACCAATGCATTTTCTTGGCAAAACTCTGTTAGTCTTTGCCCTGCTTCATTCTGTATTCCAAGGCCAAATTTGCCTGTTACTCTAGGTGTTTCTTGACTTCCTACTTTTGCATTCCAGTCCCCTATAATGAAAAGGACATCTTTTTGGGGTGTTAGTTTTGAAAAGTCTTGTAAGTTTTCATAGAACCATTCAACTTCAGCTTCTTCAGCATTACTGGATGGGGCATAGACTTGGATTACTGTGATATTGAATGGTTTGCCTTGGAAACGAACAGAGATCATTCTGTCATTTTTGAGATTGCATCCAGGTACTGTATTTTGGACTCTTTTGTTGACTATGATGGCTACTCCATTTCTTCTAAGGCATCCCTGCCACAGTAGTAGATATAATGGTCATCTGAGTTAAATTCACCCATTCCAGTCCATTTTAGTTCGCTGATTCCTAGAATGTCGACATTCACTCTTGCCATCTCCTGTTAGACCACTTCCAATTTGCCTTGATTTATGGACCTGACATTCCAGGTTCCTTTGCAATATTGCTCTTTACAGCATCGGACCTTGCTTCTATCACCAGTCACATCCACAACTTGTTATTGTTTTTGCTTTGGCTCCATCCCTTCATTCTTTCTGGAGCTATTTCTCCACTGATCTCCAGTAGCATATTGGCCACCTACTGACCTGGGGAGTTCCTTTTTCAGTATCCTATCATTTCGCCTTTTCATACTATTCATGGGGTTCTAATGAGGTGAATGAAACTGGAGCCTATTATACAGAGTGAAGTAAGTCAGAAGGAAAAACATAAATACAGTATACTAACGCATATATATGGAATTTAGAAAGATGGTAACAATAACCCGGTGTACGAGACAGCAAAAGAGACACTGATGTATAGAACAGTCTTATGGACTCTGTGGGAGAGGGAGAGGGTGGGAAGATTTGGGAGAATGACATTGAAACATGTAAATATCAGGTAAGAAACAAGTTGCCAGTCCAGGTTCGATGCATGATACTGGATGCTTGGGGCTAGTGCACTGGGACTAGTGCAGAGGGATGGTATGGGGAGGGAGGAGGGAGGAGGGTTCAGGATGGGGAACACATGTATACCTGTGGTGGATTCATTTTGATATTTGGCAAAACTAATACATTATGTAAAGTTTAAAAATAAAATAAAATTTTTAAAAAATTAAATTAAAAAAAAAAAAAAAAGAATACTGAAGTGCTTTGCCATTCCCTTCTCCAGTGGACCACATTGTGTCAGACCTCTCCACCATGAACTCCTTATTGCCAAATTCAGACTTAAATTGAAGAAAGTAGGGAAAACCACTAGACCATTCAGGTATGATCTAAATCAAAACCCTTATGATTATACATTGGAAGTGATAAATAGATTTAAGGGACTAGATCTGATAGATAGAGTGCCTGATGAACTATGGACGGAGGTTCATGACATTGTACAGGAGACAGAGATCAAGACCATCCCCATGGAAAAGAAATGCAAAAGTAAAATGGCTGTCTGAGGAGGCCTTACAAATAGCTGTGAAAGAAGAGAATTGAAAAGCAAAGGAGAAAAGGAAACATATAAACATCTGAGTACAGAGTTCCAAAGAATAGCAAGGAGAGATAAGAAAGCCTTCCTCAGCGATCAATGCAAAGAAATAGAGGAAAACAACAGAATAGGAAAGATGAAACATCTCTTCAAGAAAATTAGAGATACCAGGGAAGATTTCATGTAAAGATGGACACAATAAAGGACAGAAATGGTATGGACCTAAGAGAAGCAGAAGATATTAAGAAGAGGTGGCAAGAATACACAGAACTGTACAAAAAAGATCTCCATGACCCAGATAATCATGATAGTGTGATGACTCACCTAGAGCCAGAGATCCTGGAATGTGAAGTCAAGTGGGCCTTACAAAGCATCTCTACGAACAAAGCTAGTCGAGGTGAGGGAATTCCAGTGGAGCTATTTCAAATCCTGAAAGATGATGCTGTGAAAGTGCTGCACTCAATATGCCAGCACATTTAGAAAACTCAGCAGTGGCCACAGGACTGGAAAAGGTCAGTTTTCATTCTGATCCCAAAGAAAGGCAATGCCAAAGAATGCTCAAACTACCACACAATTGCACTCACCTCACATGCTAATAAAGTAATGCTCAAAATTCTCCAAGCCAGGCTTCAGCAATACGTGAAACGTGAACTTCCAGATGGTCAAGCTGGTTTCAGAAAAGGCAGAGGAACTAGAGATCAAAATGCCAATGTCCACTGGATCATCAAAAAAGCAAGAGAGTTCCAGAAAAACATCTATTTCTGCTTTATTGACTATGCAAACCTTTGACTGTGTGGATCACAATAAACTGTGGAAAATTCTGAAAGAGATGGAAATACCAGACCACCTGACCTGCCTCTTGAGAAATCTGTATGCAGGTCAGGAAGCAACAGTTAGAACCGGACATGGAATAACAGACTGGTTCCAAATAGGAAAAGGAGTATGTCAAGGCTGTATATTGTCACCCTGCTTATTTAACTTCTATGCAGAGTACATCATGACAAATGCTGGGCTGGAAGAAGCACAAGCTAGAATCAAGATTGCCGGGAGAAAAATAAATAACTTCAGATATGCAGATGACACCACCCTTATGGCAGAAAGTGAAGAGGAACTAAAAAGCCTCTTGATGAAAGTGAAAGTGGAGAGTGAAAACGTTGGCTTAAAGCTCAACATTCAGAAAATGAAGATCATGGCATCTGGTCCCATCACTTCATGGGAAATAGATGGAGAAACAGTAGAAACAGTGTCAGACTTTATTTTTGGGGGCTCCAAAATCACTGCAGATGGTGATTGCAGCCATGAAATTAAAAGATGCTTACTTCTTGGAAGAAAAGTTTGACCAACCTGTGAAAAAGCAGAGACATTACTTTGCCAACAAAGGTCCATCTAGTCAAGGCTATGGTTTTTCCAGTGGTCATGTATGGATGTGAGAGTTGGACTGTGAAGAAAGCTGAGCACTGAAGAATTGATGCTTTTGAACTGTGGTATTGGAGAAGACTTTTGAGAGTCCCTTGGACTGCAAGTAGATCCAACCAGTTCATTCTGAGGATATCAGCCCTGGGATTTCTTTGGAAGAAGTGATGCTAAAGCTGAAACTCCAGTACTTTGGCCACCTCATGTGAAGAGTTGACTCATTGGAAAAGACTTTGATGCTGGGAGGGATTGGGGGCAGAAGGAGAAGGGGATGACAGAGGATGAGATGGCTGGATGGCATCACTGACTCGATGGATGTGAGTCTGAGTGAACTTCAGGAGTTGGTGATGGACAGGGAGGCCTGGCGTGCTGCGATTCATGGTGTCGCAAAGAGTCGCACACTACTGAGTGACTGAACTGAACTGAATGTCCCTTTGGTCCCAGTTCTGTAGCTATAGTCAAAAATGGTTTAATGTGATGAAATGCACTAGTTCCCAGAAAGTTTATTTCTTGGAAAGTTTGTCATTCTTGAAGCCTACTGGGAAGTCAGGCTTTTTCTAGTAAAGTCATACATTTTCTTATAGGAAATAAGTTGGTTATTATATCAAAGTGAAAATAGAAAGCAGAAGACAGAAGAGAAAGAATGAGGGAGAAAGGGAGAGGGAGAAAGAATCTTAAATTCAATACAGTGCAGAAATATCAGCCAAAACTGATACACTATTGACCAAATTAAAAGGGGTCATGAGGAATCAACAATAAATATTTTCTTTTTCAAGCACTGTAGCAGTAATGAGTAACTGATATATCTGAAGTGGTAACTTACAGCAGGCAGGGAAAATTCCTAGTTTGTAAAAAGGAAAAACAACAACTATATTCTCACAGATGGGAAGGGGCAGCAGTAATGAAATAAGACTTGAGTCAAGCACCATCATTTTTATCCCATGACAGGATTCCTTAAAAGAATGGTAGGATTTTGAAGCAAATCAATAAGAAAAGAGGGGAATGTAATAAGCCTACTATTAAATCATTAAATCAGCTTCTCACAAGAGGATACTTCTCCTCCTAATTTGTGATTAATTAGTGACAGAGGAATGTTTTTCTAGGGAAGAGAACAAGCCCCAAAATAAGTACAAATAATGGAGATGCAAGAAAGTCAGAAAGAAACTGAGAAGGAAAACTCTCAGATGATAGCATGATAAAGACAAAATTTCATGTCATCAGAACTAAATCTTTTTTAAAAAATCAGAAACTAAGAAAAAATTAAATAAATAGAAACTAGGATGGAGGGAATTAAGGGGTTCTGTTTGTACTTTCTCATCGTTTAGTTGTCGTTCAGTCACTAACCTATGTCTGACTCTTAGTGACCCCATGGCCTACAGCAGACTAGGCTCCCCTGTCCTTCAGTATCTCCCAGAGCTTGCTCAAACTCGTGTCTATTGAGTTGGTGATGCCATCCAACCATCTCATCATCTGTCGCCCCCTTCTCCTCCTGCCTTCAATCTTCCTTAACATCAGGGTCTTTTCCAATGAGTTGGCTCTTCCCATAGGTGGCCAAAGGATTGAACTTTCAGGTACTACCAATGAATAGTCAGGGTTGGTTTCCTTTAACTGGTTTGATCTCCTTGCAGTCCAAGGGACTCTCAAGAGTCTTCTATAGCATCACAATTCAAAAGCATCAATTCTTCTGCACTCAACCTTCTTTATGGTCCAACTCTCACAGGACTATTGGAAAAACCATGTTTATAATATCTGTATTATGTGGAAGCAAAAACACAGCCAGATATGTGCCACAGATAAAAATTCATAAACAAAATCATAGCATAAATTGTATTAAAAATTCTACAGAAAAAAAGAGAACAGTGAAAATAGATTTTAAAAATCTTTTTGTATGTTCTCCAATATTCTTGCCTGGAAAATTCCATGGACAGAGGAGACTGTCAGGCTACAGTTCATGGGGTCACAAAGAGTCAGACACGACTGAGCACACACACACACACACACACACACACACACACACCCCTCCAAAACTGATGGCAGATTTGTACAATAATTGTTTTTCACTTGTAAAAATTGAAAGAAACTGGCTTACACAGTTAAAAGAGAAAGATGAAAACAAACCTGGAACTTTTAATGAAATACATTCAGTCAAAAGTCAAAGGGATGTGTACGAGTAGAAAAAATATCTTTCAACTGAAGAACAGATAAAGTGCTAAACTTTCTTATTTTTAAAGAGTTCTTAAAAATCAACAGTAGACAAAACACAATATGAAAACAAGAGACATCAACAGAATGTGCAGAGAATAACAAATGGTTTTTAAATATATGAAAAAATTCTCATCTTCACTTATATAATGGCAAATGAAACCAAAAAGTATATACAGACTACTAGAATGTTAAAAACCCAAGTCTAATAACATGGAAAGCTTGGGAATCAGGCATTCTTAGATTTTATAAGTGGGAGTGAAAATTGCTACAGTTCCTATAAACAGGAATTTAGCACTATATATAAAACTTTAAAACATGATTTTTACCTTATAATTCTACTTGTACAAAATAATACTTAAAATATACTTTCAGTTCAGTTCAGTTCAGTTCAGTTCAGTCACTCAGTCATGTCCAATTCTTTGTGACCCCATGAATCGCAGCATGCCAGGCCTCCCTGTTCATCACCAACTCCCGGAGTTCACTCAAACTCATGTCCATCCAGTCGGTGATGCCATCCCGCCATCACATCCTCTGTCGTCCCCTTTTCCTCCTGCCCCCAATCCCTTCCAGCATCAGAGTCTTTTCCAATGAGTCAACTCTTCACATGAGGTGGCCAAAGTATTGGAGTTTCAGCTTTAGCATCAGTCTTTCCAAAGAATACCCAGGACTGATCTCCTTTAGAATGGACTGGTTGGATCTCCTTGCAGTCCAAAGAACTCTCAAAAGTCTTCTCCAACACCACAATTCAAAAGCATCAATTCTTCAGTGCTCAGCTTTCTTCACAGTCCAACTCTTGCATCCATACATGACTGCTGGAGAAACCATAGCCTTGACTAGAGGAACCTTTGTTGGCAAAGTAATGTGTCTGCTTTTGAATATGCTATCTAGGTTGGTCATAACTTTCCTTCCAAGGAGTAAGCATCTTTTAATTTCATGCTGCAATCAACATCTGCAGTGATTTTGGAGTCCCCCAGAATAAAGTCTGACACTGTTTCTACTGTTTTCCCATCTATTTGCCATGAAGTGATGGGACAAGATGCCATGATCTTAGTTTTCTGAATGTTAAGCTTTAAGCCAACGTTTTCACTCTCCACTTTCACTTTCATCAAGAGGCTCTTTAGTTCCTCTTCACTTTCTGCCATAAGGGTGGTGTCATCTGCATATCTGAGGTTATTGATATTTCTCCCAGCAATCTTGATTCCAGCTTGTGCTTCTTCCAGCCCAGTGTTTCTCATGGTGTACTCTACATAGAAGGTAAATAAGCAGAGTGACAGTATACAGCCTTGACGTACTCCTTTTCCTATTTGGAACCAGTCTGTTGTTCCATGTCCAGTTCTAACTATTGCTTCCTGAACTGCATACAGGTTTCTCAAGAGGCAGGTCAGGTGGTCTGGTATTCCCATCTCTTTCAGAATTTTCCACAGTTTATTGTGATCCGCACAGTCCAAGGCTTTGGCATAGTCAATAAAGCAGAAATAGATGCTTTTCTGGAACACTCTTGCTTTTTTGATGATCCAGGGGATGTTGGTAATTTGATCACTGGTTCTGCTGCCTTTTCTAAAATCAGCTTGAACATCTGGAAGTTCATGGTTCACGTATTGCTGAAGCCTGGCTTGGAGAATTTTGAGCATTAATTTACGAGAGTGTGAGATGAGTGCAATTGTGCGGTAGTTAGGGCATTCTTTGGCATTGCCTTTCTTTGGAATTGGAGTGAAAACGGACCTTTTCCAGTCCTGTGGCCACTGCTGAGTTTTCCAAATTTGCTGGCATATGGAGTGCAGCACTTTCACAGCATCATCTTTCACGATTTGAAAGAGCTCAACTGGAATACCATCACCTCCACTAGCTTTGTTTGTAGTGATGCTTTCTAAGGCCCACTTGACTTCACATTCCAGGATGTCTGTCTAGGTCAGTGATCACACCATCGTGATTATCTGGGTCGTGAAGATCTTTTTTGTACAGTTCTGTGTATTCTTGCCACCTCTTCTTAATATCTTCTGCTTCTGTTAGGTCCATACCGTTTCTGTCCTTTATCTAGCCCATCTTTGCATGAAATATTCCCTGGTATCTATAATTTTCCTGAAGAGATCTCTAGTTTCTCCCATTCTTATGTTTTCCTCTATTTCTTTGCATTGATCACTGAGGAAGGCTTTCTTATCTCTCCTTGCTATTCTTTGGAACTCTGCACTCAGATGCTTATATCTTTACTTTTCTCCTTTGCTTTTCACTTCTTTTCTTTTCACAGCGCTTTGTAAGGCCTCACCAGACTCCTATTTTGCATATTTTAAAATATACTTTAAAATATGTCAAATGAAATGTGCAGCCAGTAATTAATTATGGCATCAATTCTTCTGTTTTCCCTTCCTTTTTATATACAACTTGTTAATGTGTAATTCACATACCATAAATTTTACCTCTTGCAAGTTAATGTACAATTTAAGATTTGTTGCCAAATTTACAGAGTTTTCCAACCACCAGGAAAATCCAATTTTAAAACATTTTTAATATAAATTTATTTATTTTAATTGGAAGTTAATTACTTTACAACATTGTGTTGGTTTTGCCATACATCAACATTTTTATCCTGCCCCTCTAAAATTCCCTTCAGCTTGTTTGTGGTCAATTCCTACCCCTATCTCAACTCCATGCAAACACTGGGCTGTTTTCTGTCTTTATAAATCTGCATTTTCTGTACATTTTATTTGTTTTAATTTTTTGTAACATGAACAACTCAATTTATTATGACTGATAATGCATATAAGATACTTTCATTATTTGAAATATAAGAACCTATAATCAGAATCAATAAAAATGATGTTCTAGTGAGTTTGTAAATCTTATTCCAAATATACAAGGTTGTTTTATGAGGATTTCCCTTTGTTGGTACAGGGAGATTTTCATTTTGATTGCCTGTAATAAAAATGCAAAACATTTAAATTAAGAAAGACTGATAATCTCTTAAATAATCAAATATACCTGATACTACACATCATACCCCACTTGTTTGTTCTTTAGGAATATATATGTGTGCACATGTATGTATATAAATATATATGTGTATTTTTAAAATTGTTGTTGACATATAGTTGATTTACAATGAGTGTTAGTTCAGTTTTATAGCAGTGATTCAGTTATATGTATATATATTATTTTCAGATTCTTTTCAATGTTAGGTTATTACAAGATATTGATGTAGTTGCCTGTGCTATACAGTAGGTCCTTGTTTATCTATTATATGTGTGTGTGTATATATATATATATATAGTAGTGTATATCTGTTAATCCCAAATTCCTCATTTATCCCTTGCCCCCTCTTCCCTTTTGGTAACCATGAGATTGTGTTCTATGTCTGTGAGTCTATTTCTGTTTTGTAAACAAATTCATTTGTATCTTTTTCTTTAGATTCCACAAATAAGTGATTTTATATTTGTCTTTTTCTCTGTCTGACTTACTTCCCTTAGTATGATCATCTCTAGGTCCATCCATGTTGCTCCAAATGGCATTATTTCAATCCTTTTTACAGCTGAGTAGTATTCCATTGTGTGTATGGGTTGTGAGTGTGTGTATGTGTATACAAACCACTTCTTCTTTATCCATTCATCTATTCATGAACACTTAGGTTGCTTCCATATCTTGCCTGTTGTAAACAGGGCTAATGTGAGCACTGGGGTGAATGTATATTTTCATATTAGAATTTTTGTCTGTTCCAGATATATGCCCAGGAGTGGGAATGCCAGGTCATATGGTAGTTGAACCCCGTACTGTTCTCCATAGTGACTGCAGTATGTGTATGAAGTTTTCCTTTTCTTCATACAGTGTACGAAGGTTTCCTTTTCTCTACACACTCCCCAGCATTTATTATTTTTAGACTTTTTGATGATGGAGAAAAGACAGTCTCTTCAGCAGGAGGTGTTGGAAAAGTTGAAGAATAAATCAATGAAGTAGAATATGCTCTACACCATTCACAAAAGTAAACTCAAAATGGACATAAACGCCCTAAATGTAAAGCATGACACCATAAAACTCCTAGAATAGAACATAGACAAAATATTATCTGACATAAATTGCAGTAATTTTTCTTAGGTCAGTCCCCCAAGGCAATAGGAATATAAATAAAAATAAATGGAACCTAATCAAACTTACAATCTTTTCCACAGAAAAGGAAACCATAAGCAAAATGAAAAGAAAACCGGGGAAAAATATTTGCAACGATGTAGCTGACAAGGGTTTCATTTACAAAATACACAAATAGTTCATACAGCTCAATAACATAAAACAACTTAATCGAAAAATGAACAGAAGACCTAACTAGATATTTCTCTAAAGAAGACATACAGATGGCCAACAGGCACACAAAAAGATGCTCAACATGAGTAATTATTATAGAAATATAAATCAAGACTACAATGAGGTATCACCTCACACACATTAGATGGCCATCATTTGTCTATAAATAATAAATGTTGGACATTTTTATACAACTGGATCATACAATATGCAATCCTTTGTATGTGGTTACTTTTACTTGCCATACTGTTTTTGAGATTCTTCTATGTTGTAATAAGAACATTATTTTGCTCTGTTTTTTTTTATAAATGATATTCTACTGTAATATTCTATGTACATATTTATTCTATATATAATAGAATATTATCAAATATAATATAAATATTCTAGACTAATATATATAAAGTATCATGTTATATATAAAATAATATTCTATTATAAAAATATATACCTCAGACATGCAGATGGTACCACCCTTATTGCAGAAACAAAGAGGAACTAAAGAGCCTCTTGATGAAGGTGAAAGAGGAGTGAAAAACTGGTTTTAAACTCAACATTCAAAAAACTAAGATCATGGTATGTGGTCCCATCACTTCATGGCAAATAGATGGGAAACAATGAAAACAGTGACAGAATTTATTTTCTTGGGCTCAAAAATCACTGCAGATGGTGAATGCATCCATGAAATTAAAAGATGCTTGCTCCTTGGAAGAAAAACTATGGCAAACCTAGACAGCATATTAAAAACTAGAGACATTACTTTGCCGATAAGGGTCCATCTAGTCAAAGCTATGGTTTTTTCAGTAGTCATGTATGATGTGAGAGTTGGACCATAAAGAAAGCTGAGCGCTGAAGAATTGATGCTTTTGAACTGTGGTGCTGGAGAAGACTTTTTTTTCACATTTTATTTTATTTTTTAACTTTACAATATTGTATTGGTTTTGCCATATATCAACATGAATCTGCCACAGGTATATGTGGGTTCCCCATCCTGAACCCTCCTCCTTCCCCATACCATCCCTCTGGGTCGTCCCAGTGCACCAGCCCCAAGCATCCAGTATCGTGCATCGAACCTGGACTGGCGACTCGTTTCATATATGATATTATACAAGTTTCAATGCCATTCTCCCAAATCATCCCACCCTCTCCCTCTCCCACAGAGTCCAAGAGACTGTTCTATACATCAGTGTCTCTTTTGCTATCTCGTATACAGGGTTATTGTTACCATCTTTCTAAATTCCATATATATGTTTTAGTATACTGTATTGGTGTTTTTCTTTCTGGCTTACTTCACTCTGTATAATAGGCTCCAGTTTCATCCACCTCATTAGAACTGATTCAAATGTATTCTTTATAATGGCTGAGTAATACTCCATTGTGTATATGTACCACAGCTTTCTTATCCATTCATCTGCTGATGGACATCTAGGTTGCTTCCATGTCCTGGCTATTATAAACAGTGCTGTGATGAACATTGGGGTACACGTGTCTCTTTCCCTTCTGGTTTCCTCAGTGTGTATGCCCAGCAGTGGGATTGTTGGGTCATAAGGCAGTTCTATTTCCAGTTTTTTAAGGAATCTCCACACTGTTCTCCATAGTGGCTGTACTAGTCTGCATTCCCACCAACAGTGTAAGAGGGTTCCCTTTTCTCCACACCCTCTCCAGCATTTATTGCTTGTAGACTTTTGGATCGCAGCCATTCTGATTGGCGTGAAATGGTACCTCATAGTGCTTTTGATTTGCATTTCTCTGTATCTTTTCATGTGTTTGTTAGCCATCTGTATGTCTTCTTTGGAGAAATATTTATTTAGTTCTTTGGCCCATTTTTTTAGGCTTCTGGGACTGCAAGGAGATCCAGCCAGTCCATCCTAAAGGAAATCAGTCCTGGGTGTTCATTGTAAGGACTGATGTTGAAGCTGAAACTCCAATACTTTGGCCACCTGATGCGAAGAGCTGACTCGTTGGAAAAGACCCTGATGCTGGGAAAGATTGAAGACAGGAGGAGAAGGGGATGACAGAGGATGAGATGGTTGGATGGCATCACTGACTCAATGGACATGAGTTTGAGCAAGGTCCAGGAGTTGGTGGTGGACAGGAAAGCCTGGTGTGCTGCGGTCCATGGGGTCACAAAGGGTCGAACATGACTGAGCAACTGAACTGAAATATTCTACTCTATGGATATATATCTTTTTCTTAGCCACTTCCCCAGTTGATAAACATTTAGCTTGTTTACAACTTTTATTATTCAATTTGTGTGAATATATACTTTAAGTTATTTTGAGTAGAGTTCTAGAAATTAAATCACTGAGATGTATTTTGTTTACATTTAGCAGTTAAAAAGTATTTTGCAAAATTGCATTCTTTATTTTTGAAGAATAATTTTGTTATATGTAAAATTTTTGGTTCACACTTTTCTGTGGAAAGACTAAATAAGCAATAAGGCTGCTGCTGCTAAGTCGCTTCAGTTGTGTCCGACTCTGTGCGACCCCAGAGACGGCAGCACACCAGGCTCCCCATCCCTGGGAGTCTCCAGGCAAGAACACTGGAGTGGGTTGCCATTTCCTTCTCCAGTGCATGAAAGTGAAAACTGAAAGTGAAGTTGCTCAGTCGTGTCTGACTCTTCGCGACCCCATGGACTGCAGCCCACCAGGCTCCTCCGTCCATGGGATTTTCCAGGCGAGAGCACTGGAGTGGGTGCCATCGCCTTCTCCGAAGCAATGAGGCAAAAGTCCTCAAATACAAGAGTAGCACTACTGTAGTTAAATTATGGGGTCTAAATAGAAATGTAGAGTGAGAATATATGAACAAGACCTTAAAAGTTCTTTGTGGGAGACTCCTGCCCTAATAAAAAGCAAGTGTCAAGTATGTGTGTGTACAGTAGAAGAAGTTATAAATTATTGGTTAACCAAACAACACAAGTGTTAAATTTTGTTATAGTTTGAAGTAACAAGAGAGACTTTTAAAATGTGTAATAAGAAACATTCCCAGTTATGACATAAGTGTCTTGGGGAATACAGAACTTGGCAAAATAGAGCCCTGCTATTTGAGATTGGAGTGGGAAATGTTAAGTTTAAGCAATGGACCTGTCTCAAGGCAGCAGGTGAGATGCATAAAACACAAGGTTTAACTCTTTGACCTTCCCATAGAGCGAGATACAGTTCAACCAGGTGTTCACGGTGAAACTCCTAAATAAAGAATCCTAGTGTGAAATCCAGGACTAAGACAAAAATGGTATCCATGTCCTCTCTTTAAACTATTATAACCTTCTTGCAGTATAATAGACTTTATATAATTAAACATACACTGTATAATATACTTTAATTGTTCCTCCCAGGGAACCATTTATTCTGTTACTAGTAAAAATTACTTGAACCATCCATGATGTATATTAAATAAACAGAATACCCAGGGATAGAACCCAGGTCTCCTGCATTGCAGGTAGATTCTTTACTATCTGAGCCCTAGGGCAGCCCAAGAATTTTGGAGTGGGTAGCCTCTCCCTTCTCCAGGGGATCTTCCTGACTCAGGAATCTAACTGGGGTCTCTTGCATTGCAGGTGGGTTCTTTACCACCTGAGCTACTAGGGAAGCCTGTATAATATACTTTAATTTTTCCTTCCAGGGAACCATTTCTTCTGCTACTAGTGAAAAATTACTAGGACCATCCATGATGCATATTAAATAAACAGAATAGAGAGCTCAAAATCAAAAATATTTCAAGGACATTTTGTATACAATGGAGTTATATTTAAAATCTTCAAGTATATTATTTATTATTTATTGTTAATACAATGAGCTGGCTACTTTGAAAATGAAATCTAGATTCACAGTTTGCTGTTCAGTTCAAAATAAATTTCACATTCATAAAAATGACAATAATAATAAGAGAACACCACAAGAAAATGTTGAACATATTTGTATTGATGGAATACTAAAACTCCAAAATAGAACCTGAAACAATATAGTTGAAAGCCAATATATTTGACAGTCTAAATGGAAAGATTTTGTCACAATAAATAAAACATATATAAGTAAAATACTAGTCATTAGCCTCTCCACTAACAAATTTTATATGCTTTTATTTGAATAACAGCAACAGTGAATCTTTTCATGATTTTTTGCTAATTGACTTAATTTGTTGTTGTTCAATCACTAAGTCATGTCTGAAACTCTGCAACCCAATGAACTGCAGCACATCAGGTTTCCCTGTCCTTTACTATCTCCCAGAGTTTGCTCAAACTCATGTCCATTGGGTTGGTGATGCCATCTAATCATCTTATCCTCTGTTGTCCCCTTCTCCTCTTGGTCTCAATCTTTCCCAACATCAAGGTTTTTTCCAATGAGTTGGCTGTTTGCATCAGGTGGCCAAACTATTAGAGCTTCAGCTTCAGCATTAGTCCTTCCAATGATTTATTTGTGAAAACCGTGTATGAGAATTTTAATGCTTTCTTTGATATTTATATGTACTTTTACATGTATTTGTATTTTGTTATTACTTATACTTTCTTTGATATTTGTATCTATCAAAGAAAGCATTAAAATTCTCATACACGGTTTTCACAAATAAATTATGAACTTAATTTAAAACATGACAAAAACGGGCAAAGGATAAGATAGAAAACTTCTAAATTAAATCAATTAGCTAACAAACATGGAAAGATATTCACTGTTGGTGATACTCCAATAAAGGCAAATAAAACTTGTTAGCAGGAAGTAGTATAGTGTTACTGCTGCTGCTGCTGCTGCTGCTGCTGCTAAGTCGCGTCAGTCGTGTCCCACTCTGTGCAACCCCATAGACGGCAGCCCACCAGGCTCTGCCATCCCCGGGATTCTCCAGGCAAGAACACTGGAGTGGGTTGCCATTTCTTTCTCCAATGCATGAAAGTGAAAAGTGAAAGTGAAGTCGCTCAGTCGTGTCCGACTCTTAGCGACCCCATGGACTGCAGCCCACCAGGCTCCTCCATCCATGGGATTTTCCAGGCAAGAGTACTGGAGTGTTGCCATTGCCTTCTCTGATAGTCTTACTGGTAGCTGTTTTTTCAGTTTATATAAAAATATAAACTGCATATAATTTTTGATCCTGTGAACTCACCTAGGAGTATAAACAAAAGGAGAATAGATTAGTACAAAAAGATATGCAACAAACAGTACAGTTTCTCATAAAAAGTTGGAAAGAACCTAAAGTGCGTGAACATATAACTGATTATATAAATTACAATATAAAGATACTTTAGATACTATGTAACCATTTTAAATGCTGTTTATACAGCGATTCAAAAATCTCATTAGAAAACAAATTCAAGAAAACTTTTTTTAAGGACTTAGTGAAAAATTCACATTCAGTTTGTTATCTGACAGAATGCAATAAAGAGATGGCTGAGAAAAAAGTTTCCTCTGGAAAAGTTTTCTTTTTAACATACAACAACAAAGATGATAACTTGAAAAGAAGATCCAGCATCAAAGGTATTTAAACCACACATTCAGTGCGTGCGTGCACACACACACTTTTTCATCTACTACATAGTTACATATGCATGCATTTCTGCAACAATCCTGACTTGCTAGTTATTTACTAATTGAAGTCTTCTATATGTAGCCTATAGGTCAGCTGGGTTTTCCCTGTCCTGACAGTTCTTCAAAAAAAAAAAAAAAAATCTTGACTTGCAGGAAACACCCCATGCCTTAGAGACAGTCAGATTTCTCTTCATAATACAGTCTTGCAAGCTGATTTCTTCTCATGCCCTGTCTATAGCACTTGCATTTCACATGCCTCTCCTACGTTTCTCTAATGTCAGGCAGGATGTAAAATACAACTTCTCTGCAGTTTAAAAAATAATTTAAATTGCAATAAGCATTTTGTGAATTTAGTAACTTTACTCAAGTCTTGAAGATTTACATGGAGGTCACTTTTTTCAGGATTTGTACTCTGATATATCTCTAACTCTTACCTCTTTACGGAGTTAAAAGCGTCCTCTCATACAGAGTAGTGATTTTTTTCCCCTTGTCATCCACAAATTAGACATACCTAATGCTGCTGCTGCTAAGTCACTTTAGTCGTGTCCGACTCTGTGCAACCCCATAGACGGCAGCCCACCAGGTTCCCCCGTCCCTGGGATTCTCCAGGCAAGAACACTGGAATGGGTTGCCATTTCCTTCTCCAATGCATGAAAGTGAAAACTGAAAATGAAGTCGTTCAGTCGTGTCTGACCCTCAGTGACCCCATGGACTGTAGCCTGGAAGGCTTCTCCGTCCATGGGATTTTCCAGGAAGAGTACTGGAGTGGGTTGCCATTGCCTCCTCCATACCTAATGCTGGGGAAAAAAAAATATATATATATATATATATATATTCCCCCAGAAAGGGTTTCTCCATAAAAGCAATTTTATACCAGATGCAGCATTTATCAAATATTTTCAATTTTTTATTTCTGGAAATAGGTGGCCCTGCCTCCATGAATCTTAATCCCATGGTTTGCTCAAGCATGAACTTTCAGCTCTGACACTAGACACTTCCTTTCTCTCTTGCCTTCCTTAACTAGGTGGATATGAAAATACTAACTTTCCCAAATCCTCATGCAGTTAGGGCTCATTATATGACCCAGTGCTCACCATGAGATTAAAAAAATCAGTATGTTGGTGGAGCTTCTTCCCAGAAAGCTTGTTAGGGAGATGAAATGGCACATTAGCCATCAGCTCTTTCACTCTTTACAGCTCTTCCTGCTTGAAAAGCAAATGCAACATCTGGAAGGACAGCACCAACACTGACTCTACAAAGATGAAAGTTTGTACACCAAACACACCAAAAAATGGGAGGCCAGGACTGCAGGAGGGCACTAAATCCCAGATGTTACTAAACTGCCATGCAATCCCAGAACTGGCTCACTCTGACTTCTTGATTAAAGACACAAATAAATGCTTTCAGCTCAGATCCGTGAAGAAGGTTTCCGTAAAATACGTGATGATCATGACGTCAGGTTTCATATTTGTAAGGCAGTTCCTAGTTTCTTTTTACTTCATAGTTAAACTGGATATTCCATTTGTATATCGTATTGCATTTAATTAATTTTCTCCTCATATCCCTAATACCAGTAATCTCATTACATGAATTTGCTTGGTTATCTGATTATTAGCATATAAAAGTATTCATAAATGCATTCATAATGTAAGGTCATATGTGATCATTACATAGTGATTAGCTTCATGTCATTCAAATGCAACAAACTTCACTGACCTACAGAACCTCATAAAACCGTCCTCATTGTTTAACATATTGTCAGTTATTCATTGAAGTAGGCTTGTAATAAAAACAAAAATAAATCAAAGCCTAGTTTGTTATAAGATTCTGATAACATTTGTACATCTATCTTCTCCAAAGCATAGTAATTTGAACTATAACAAAGAGAGAGCCAATATCGTACTGGGAAATCAGGCTTCCTTTTCACCTCTAATTAAAAAAAAAGTCATCATCAAAACACCTAAATGTCACACCATACTCACATCACAACCTATGATGAATTGGGTCAGATGCACAATGTGTCAACATTTAGGAATCTTATCTCCTTTCAGTGTGTTATGCTGACTCAGTTCTGAATATTGACATTAGAAAATCATATTACAAAAGGAAGCCAATACAAAACTCACTTTTCTGAAATATATTTACCAGGGGAAAAAAAAAAAGCCATGTCAAAACCCTAGCATGTCTTTGAGAATAATCACACAATACACACTGAAACTGAGGCAGGGAAATGCATCACCATGTCACCAAGATGCTCTGTTCTCAGTGTGATCAGCACAATCCCTACTGCAGGATGAAGGTTTAACCTTCTAAAGGTTTGATAGTTTGAGAACTTTGGCTTACTCTTTTCTGAGGTACTTAAAACACTTTTGTCTTGGGGTACAGCTGATTAATAAACCATGTTGCGATAGTTTGAGGGGAACAGCAAAGGCAGTCAGTCACACATATATATGTGTCCATTCTCCCACAAACTCCTCTCATTTAGGCCGCCACATAACATTGAGCAGAGTTCCACATGCTGTGTGGAAGGTCCTTGTTGGCTGCCTAGTTTAAATGCAGCCATGAGGACAGGAACATCCCTCTCAGACCCCCTATCTCTTCCCCCACTCCTCCCCCTCAAAAGCAAGAAGTTCATTCTCTAAGTCTGTGAGTCTCTGTTTTGTAAGGTCATGTGTATCACTTCTTTTTAGACTCCACAGATAAGGGACGTCATACAATGTTTCTCCTCTCTGTCTGACTTACTTCACTCAGTATGACACTCTCCAGGTCCGTCCATGTTGCTGCAAATGGCATTGTTTCATTCTTTCTAATGGCTGAATAACGTCCCGTTGTATAAATGTAGCACATCTTCCTTATCCGTTCCTCTGCTGATGGACCTCTAGGTTCCTTCCATGTGCTGGCTATTGTAAGCAGTGCCGCCTTGAACACTGGGGTGCATGTGTCCCTTTGGATCATGTTTTTCTCCAGATATATATGCCCAGGAGTGGGATCGCAGGGTCATAGGGTAGCTCTCCTAGTTTCTTCAGGAGCCTCCATACTGTCCTTTCTAAAGTACTTTTTTTATTACTCTGTTAACTGAATCCTTAGGAGTCCTTCTTCTTATACTAAAATTACCAAAGTATATATGTAGTGAGACATAGATGGAAGTTTGCATGACAGACATTAAATTAGTTTTACTTCCTCAAGCTCATTTTTCCCTGTTTAGAAAAGATAATGCACAGAAAAGAATATTCCTGAAGATGTATTCCAAGACTCTAAGCAGAATTAATATTACTATCAGATGGTGTTCGGTGCATAAAATACCCATGGTGTATATTACACCTAGAGAAGAGATTAGTTTAGTGGATAATATTGTGATTTATTCTCCTGTGTATTGTTTTCTCAGTAATACTGTGAGCTATGTGTTTCTTTTTTAATTTAAACTAGATTTTGAAGTGATGTTTCCTTATTCAAAAATATAACAAAAATAGTATTGATTTATTGACCATAAAGTCCAAAACAGTCTTAAAAACATGCTCACCTTCCTAGACTTTTGTTTACTATAGACGACCATTTTAATTCCGGGATCAGATATTTGAAAAAATATAATAACTGTTTGGTATTCCAAAAGTTTGGCTTAGAATATCAAAAGCAAGTCTTCAACAAAATATAGCCAAAAGTTTATACTATATACCAGAGCTTCCCAAAAACTTTAGCAAGAGCAGAGTTACAGTCGAAGAATGGGTCATAAATATACCTGGAAATATTATTGGCTATAAAAGTTTTAGAGTGATAAATTAATAGTTAAACAACAAATTTAATTTTCAGCCATTCACAAATTTGCAACATTGAAATAATAATAAAAATCTATTTATGTGACAATTCAATTTCCAACCATGAAAAAGTGGTATCTTATGTGATCCCCAACTATAAATAACTATAAAATCAGACAAAATATATGAGGGTTTTTTACTGCCCTGAGCAACAGACAAAGCAGTACTATGATTTTTAAGAGAACGGACACTGCAGTGCTCTGAGGACAGATACTTTCTTTACTTGTATCAGGGAAATGGGGCCCGAGTGATGCAATACATTGCCAAGCTGGGAAGCAGAGATCAGAATCTAGAGTGCTGAAGGGGATGGAATTTTCAAGGCAGGTTCCTGGAAAGGCAGAAGTTGAATGAAGGGGCCAGAGAAGTTTCTGTGACAGTTCACCATGAGCTTTTGGCTGAAAGCTAAGCCCTGTATGCTCACAGAAAGACCCTACTAGCCTTAACAGAAAGAAAGTAGTGCTGGCCTACATTGAATGGAGACAACAGTGTTCACCCAAGGATAGAAAATATTGCAATGACAGCCCATTTGAAAAGAAGACACATTGCTGATGATTTCAGATGTTCAACTGAGAGCCCAGAAAGGACATTCCTTTGGAATAAAGGTTGTGCTGTGCAAAAATAAAGGCTGTACTGTGCTTAGTTGCTCAGCTGTGTCCAGCTCTTTGCAACCCCATAGACTGTAGCCCGTCAGCTTCCTCTGTCCATGGGGATTCTCCAGGCAATAACACTGGAGTGGGTGACGATGCCCTCCTCCAGGGGCTCTTCCCAACCCGGGATCAAACCAAGGCCTTCTACATTGTAGGTGAATTCTTTACCATCTGAGCTACCAGGGAAACCCAATGATACCGAAGTGGGTAGCCTACCCCCAACCCAGGAATTGAACTGGGGTCTCCTGCATTGCAGGTGGATTCTTTACCAGGTGAGCTACCAGGGAAAAAAGGCAACACGCTCTAATTAAGGATAAAATCAGGTAGACCTACCTTGACAAAAACTAAAACCAAGACTAGCAGAATTGGTAAGAATCCACAAGTAATTTGGTTCATTAGTTAAGATAAATATAACATGCTAACGTAAGACATTAACAGGGGAAACTGGGTTTGGGGTATGTAGAAACTCCCTGAACTATTGCTGCAGCTTTTCTGTAAATTTAAAACTATTCAAAATTAAATGTTTTCAAAAATATATTAAGCAAAAAGGAATATGCAGCAAGAGCAGCAAGTGGCCACAGAATAGACAAATCACACCATGGCTTTGAGAGTAGCACCAAAATAATGCCCTTTCCTTAAGGTTACCTCCCTACTGCCATCCTGGAATTAGGTGGTCTTTGGAGATTTAAGAAAAAGGAATAGGAGGGAATCACATTAGTCCTAAAACTCACTATTTTAAACTGGAAGAAGGTAATATAATTTGATTGTCAAGATTATTCTCTACTGCTAAAGGAGAATCACTGGTTAATTCATCTATGGGTGATGAAATAATGCTCGTTTGGATTTTCTGGTTAGTCATAAATTTGAAAGTGTACAGTTTCTACCCAGACATCAAAAGGAAAATTGATGAAGAGTGCAAAAATGGAAAGTCAAAGGTACTATTGAGTCAGAAAACTGAGGGTTTACCCACTCTGGTGATTCAGTAAAGACCTCTCTTATTTGATGAACAGAAGAGCTTAGGTTTAGCAATAGATGCACTATAGTGAGAAAGCATAAATGAAATAAGTATATCAAAATGACTCAGAAAAGCAGAATTAAATGCATCTAGTAATATAATTGGGTCTTTCTCCATGACTCAGCAGTAAAGAATCCACCTGCAATGCAGGAGACACAGGAGACTTGGGTTTGATCGCTGAGTCAGGAAGATCCTCTGGAGGAGGAAATGGCAGTCCATTCCAGTATTCCTGCTTGGGAAATCTGATTGACAGAGGAGACTGGTGGGCAACAGTCCATGGGATCACAGAGTCAGACAAAACTGATCACGCAAGAGGAGGAGTAATATTAATATAATTGGGGGCAATAATCTGCAGCTTTAGGAATCCAAGTCTATGGTAGGGAGAAACAGATTGTAGTTTTAGATAGGACAATCAATTAGAACTCATGGAGAACACATTGGAACAGAAAGTTCTAGGAGATTAAAAGATTAATAACATGGATCTCTAGGGGGAAGAAGGAACAGCCAATGAAAAGATGGTAAGTCAAAAGTGAGTCTGTCATGTTTAAAGAACCGCAACCAGAACAGTGTGACTTAAAGAGAGCAAGCGAGAGAAATTAGTAAGTGATAAATTCAGAGGTATGACAGTGGCTAGTTGCTGCCAGGTGTTAAAGTACAAAGTAAGAATTTTAGCTTTCTTCCTAGGTAGGAAAGCAGTCAAAGTTTTCTCTGGAGGAGTGACATGATCTAACATTTTAACACAATCATCCCAGAAATGATTTGGCTTGGTTTAAGAAAATATATGTGCCAAACAAAGAAACAACTAGGAGAGATTATTTTAGAGTACACATAATATAAACAGAGATGTACTTAACTATATGTATCCTGAAATACATAATATTTAATTTCCATTCAAAGAGACACGTTTCCAGGAAATAAGAGGAACAATTGCTTCTATGGATATTTACATTGCTCTCTCTTTCACCTTAACTAACTCTGCCAATAATTCCCTGTTCATTTAATAAGCATTTGTATATCATAATTGCAGATAACACTAGTAAAAATTAATTTCTTCTTTAGAATGTATTTAGTCGCACCACCACATATGAGGATTATATTGAAGAAAGTTGGTGAAAAATATAAAGCATACATAGGGGCTGAGAGTGTGCCCACATGAAATCACTAAGAATAAATAAAGATCCTCTAACACAGTAGCAAAGTGGTATTTGGGCAAATAGGGAATGCACAACAACCCATTCTGAACTAGCAGTCTAACCTTGGGTTCTAGTTCTTACCTACCTTGAGAAATCTATTCTCCTCTTCAGGTGAGACAAACCAGGACAGAGCATCTCCGTGGACAGTTTCACACTGAAGCCCCAAGGAGGATCTCATTTTCTTTCCTGATGACTGAAGGCTCATAGCCTCCACTACCGCATGTGTAAGACTGCCTGGTACACCAATAAATAGGCAGGTGAAGAGAGAGCTTTTTCCAGTAAGCAGTCGTGGGTCTCCCTGTTCTCACACGCTTCTATAGGTCAAGAAAATTAGAGAAAAGGGGGAGAAAAATGTAACCCCAAATTACATGAGCAGAAAGCCATTAGCTTTGTTTTTGCTCTCTACTTGACTAGTCCAAGGTAAAATTGCCTACTATATAGTACATTAAAGCATATACATTTTGTTCTATATTCTGCATTTAACATTTACCACATCCCTATGAAGAAGGCATAACTAAATCAAATTTAAATAAAGTTATTGCCACTCTTTGAAGAGATTTATCTAGAATTTTCCCTCTCCTACTTAATAATGTTGCAGCTGTCATTTCCATCCTGAAATTAAATGTATTTCCATTAGTCTGTGTTACGTTTCCAGCTATATTTAGAGATAATACATTTAAGCTTACAAGTTTAGCTCAATATTTCAAGTTGCCACCATAATAAGCCCCAACCTAAAATTTTACTAGAGCATCCCTCTGAAGTTACTAAGATAATAAAATTATTTCCTTGACAGTTTCTCCAAAAGGAATAGCACTTTTTCTGCTTGTCTTGTTTTAATTGAATGAAAGATTCTTTAAATTCTGCAGTGACTCTGTTCAAGTTGTACTGTTCCTCGCTTGAACCTTGAGGCTGCTGCTGCTGCAGCGGCACATGAGCTTAGTCGTGTCTGACTCTTGTGACCTCATGAACTGTAGACCGCCAGGCTCCTCTGTCCATGGGATTTTTCAGGCAAGATTACTGGAGTGGGTTGCCATTTCCTCCTCCAGGGGCTCTTCCTGATCCAGAAATCGAACCCGTGTCTGCCTGTGTCTCCTGCATTGCAGGTGTAACCTTAAGGCTGAACATTGGAAACTTGATATGGGAAGCAATGATCAGGAGATGCAGAGCTAGATGAACCTTCCATTGAAAGTTTATACACATTAAGTTTGTGTTTCAAAGGGTGTATGTGTATATATATATATATATATATATATATATATATATATATTTTCCTTGTGGATTGACCTTTAACCCACAGAGAAAATAACTTTTTAAATTATGAGTCATGATGATTAAGGCAATGAGGCCAAGATCAGAGTCCCACTTTCACCAATTATTTACAAGGAAACAAATTCTCAAAGACAGCAATTTTTAAAACAGAAGTAAAACACTAAATTTGGGAGTAGGAGTCGGTTAATAAAATACTTTAAAAATCATAATTGGAACAAATCTTTGTGCTGGAAGGAGAAATATGAACCTACAGAGTTGTTAGCATTCTCTATAAAGAGCCAGTGGACTATGGGGTTTAACACACAATTTATTTGATGAAGTGTTGTATTCTTTAAAAAAAATTAGTATCTTATTTTCTTCATTTCTCATCTCTCATGAAGAAAAAGTTGAATGATAATCTATCTGGACTTTAGTCAGCTTTTTAAAAATACATACATTTTAATACACCTTTAATCATGACATTACTAGTCAACTTTCCCCATATATATTAAACTTTTTAATATACTACTTTTTCCATAACTTTGAAACAAACATTAAGTTTTCATCTCTCAAGCAATCATATCTACATTACTCAAAATGAAGAAATAAGGTAAATTGATGTAACTGATGTTCTTAAGGTCACAGAGCAATATAAAGGCAATAATCCCAAAGTATCCCATGCTTCACATGTCCTGCATGTCTGACTCCTATGTTAGAGTATTGAAATAAAAGATGAAAGCTGAAAAATTAATTGAGTATGAAGTAAAGATAAAATAATCACCCAAATGAAGCATCTAAACTAATGGTACTTATGTTCAATGAGGGGATAAAGGGTAATACATAAACAAACAGCAAAGAGTTCCAGATAAAAACTGGGCTTTTAAAAAATTAAGCATGATAATTCTTAATGCATTTTTAATTAAATTTAAAAAAATGTTAACTGGGTTTATAAAAAATTAAGAATGATAATTAAGCATGCCCAAAGAAAGACAATGCCAAAGACTGCTCAAACTACTGTACCATTGCACTCATCTCACATGCTAGCAAAGTAATGCTCAAAATTCTCCAAACCAGGCTTCAACAGTACGAGAACCGTGAACTTCCAGATGTTCAAGCTTGATTTAGAAAAGGCAGAGGACCAGAGATCAAATTGCCATCATCCATTGGATCATCGAAAAAGCCAGAGAGTTCCAGAAAAACATTGATTTCTGCTTTATTGACTATGCCAAAGTCTTTGACTGTGTGGATCACAACAGACTGTGGAAAATTCTGAGAGAGATGGGAATACCAGACCACCTGACTTGCCTCTTGAGAAATCTGTATGCAGATCAGGAAGCAACAGTTAGAACTGGACATAGAACAACAGACTGATTCCAAATCAGGAAAGGAGTACGTCAAGGCTGTATATTGTCACCCTGCTTATTTAATTTCTATGCAGAGTACATCATACAAAATGCTGGGCTGGATGAAGCACAAGCTGGAATCAAGATTACCAGGAGAAATATCAATAATCTCAGATACGCAGATGATACCACCCTTATGGCAGAAAGTGAAGAACTAAAGAGCCTCTTGATGAAAGTGAAAGAGGAGAGTAGAAAAGCTGGTTTAAAACTCAGCATTCAAAAAACTAAGTAATGGCATCTGGTCCCATCACTTCATGGCAAATACGAGGGGAAACAGTGGAAACAGTGGCTGACTTTATTTTCTTGGGCTCCAAAATCACTGCAGATGGTGACTGCAGCCAAGAAATTAAAAGACGCTTGCCCCTTGGAAGAAAAGCTATGACCAACCTAGACAACATATTATAAAGCAGAGACATTACTTTGCCATAAAGGTCCGTTTAGTCAAACCTATGGTTTTTCCAGTAGTCATGTATGGATATGAGAGTTGGACTATAAAGAAAGCTCAAGAATTCATGCTTTTGAACTGTGGTGTTGGAGAGACTCTAAAGAGTCCCTTGGACTGCAAGGAGATCCAACCAGTCAGTGCTAAAAGAAATCAGTCCTGAATATTCATTGGAAGGACTAATGTTGAAGCTGAAGCTCCAATACTTTGCCTACCTGATGAGAAGAATTTAATCCTTAGAAAAGACCTTGATGTTGGGAAAGATTAAAGGCAGGAGGAGAAGGGGATGACAGAGGATGAGATGGTTGGATGGTTCACCAACTTGATGAACATGAGTTTGAGAAAGCTCTGGGAATTGGTGATGGACAGGGAAGCCTTGGCATGCTGTGGTCCATATGATTGCAGAGTCAGACACGCCTGAGCTACTGAACTGAACACTATATCTTACAGACATAAGTTCACTTTTCACTGAGGATCAATAAAAATAATCTCTTCCTAAAATGCACGTCATATTTTTTAGTCTTTTTTAATTGGAGGATTATTGCCTTACAATATTGTGGGGCTTTTTGCTGTATATCAACATGAATAAGCCATTGGTCTATGTATGTTCCCCGCATCATGAGCCTCCCTCCCACCCCAGCCCAGGCCATCCTTCTAGGTTGTCACATCATATTTTTAATGAAGTAATGCAAATATAAATCCAACAAACCCCTTTTATACGAAAAACTAGAAAAAAATTTTTCTAAACATTCTTCTTTATTCCAGTGGACTGAAAAAGTGTTAGAAAGATTGTTAAAAGATTAATGGAAGGAAATTTAATGACCACAGATTTTTGACCTGTGGACTTGCTTGGGAATGGTTCATTCAATCCCAACAAGATACCCCTCTCAGTAGGACAGAAACAAACTTCATGAGGAAAAAATGGTGGTTCCAATGTCTATATTAAGAAAACGCCATACACAGATGTTTTTGGCAATTTGAACAAAGCATCTGTAAAAATTTTTCTTAAAAAATTCCCAATTTAACTTTAACATCTACGTGAGGATATTGCTTTGTGTACAATTCAATGAATTATGATATGTGCCATTCTATCATTTAAACCAATATATGTATTTTAAAAGTCTCATATGAAGCCTATTGTTTATCGTGTAACTGTTACCAGACAATCAATCTTTATTTAGAAAGCTGTTTTTATTCACATCACATCTTAAAGGCTGCAGAATAAGAGGCATAAAAATACCAATGACAGATAAAACAGAGAAAATTGCTCAAACAAAGTCTTGTAGAATAGTGTGGTGCATATAAATTATGAAAACACTAAAACTTGATCAAAAGAGAAAGTCTTTAACTTTCATTTAAATGCATGAACAGATGCAGCAGACCTAATGTCAATGCATATATGGGCCCAAAATGTGGAATATGAGAAAGATCTCTCAATGTTTTTAAACTCATGCCAGACATGGCTGGATTCCTTTAAGAGTAAATAAGTCAAAGACCTGGATTTCATACAGGGCAGTTGTCTCTAAAGGTTTACAGGATTTTGGCCTCTAAAAGTTTTAGCTAGTGCCGTGAAAAAATGATTATCACTTAAAAATTAATTTGCTGCTTCCTAGCTACCTGTGCATAAGAAGGCAAGTTGAACCTCACTTCTAAAATTAGTACCATGTGAATCCACTTTGAATTATGCTCCCAATTTTATTCCTATAAATAGTTAAAGCACTATGAAAATTTGCCTGTAACTCTACTACTTCAATAATTCCTTTAGTTTAACCTGATTATGCATGTGTATATGTAAACACGTTCTCTTTTCTGGTAAAATTTTAAGACTCGGTCAATATGATCAGACGTTTTAAGTATACAAGAAGTTTGAGTTCTATGGAAACACTTATCAAGGTGGCATATGTTCCTACAAATATACTAGTATTATTATGACAGCCTCCATACAAACATTCAAAGATTGCATTTAAAAATATAATTTAAAAAGAAGACAGCAGTTATATTTTGTAGGACAAATATTAAAGTCATTGATTATATAATCTCAAACGTAGATAACAACTGAAAATCATACAGAGCTTTATATCTTACAAAGTACTTTTATTTAAATATCTCATTTCATTTGTAGCACCATTTTGTGAGGTTTTTCTTACTGCAACTCAAACAAATCCTGTCAATTTGGAGTTTTAGTATTTACCACAAATTTTCCTTTCCTCCATCATCAGGGCTGTTGTATTAGTTCATGAATCTGTGATTTCTCACGCAGACTACAATTGTCTATAAGTTACCCTCCCTGCCCATGGTTTTATAACATTCCATTTCGTCTTCCACATTGATAACCTTTCCAATATGAAAATCTCGAAAAAGCAAAAAACAAACCAAAAAACCTCCAGTGACCACAGAGCTTTTATCTAGCCTCTCCTGCATCCTGTCCTCCAATTCCTCTGCTCTAGCTATAACTTCTAAGAGTGAGTAACTTAACAGATAATGAATACAATATTATTTCATACCTCTATTCTCTCCATCATCTTCTCTCCACCTAAAATGTCCCTCACTCCACATGTACTTCATACCTTCTGACAAGCAATATATATTGCTCTCCTAAGTCCTAAACAAAAGGTCACATCCTACAAAATGTTCCCTTCTCTGCACACAGAACAGACCACTCTGAGTATGCCTACTGAAATAACCACATTTTTATCAGACCTCATAATCCTTCAGTTCAGTTCAGTTTAGTCGCTCACTCGTGTCCGACTCTTTGCGACCCCATGAATCGCAGCACGCCAGGCCTCCCTGTCCATCATCAACTCCCGGAGTTCATTCAAACTCACGTCCATCGAGTCAGTATTGCCATCCAGCCATCTCATCCTCTGTCATCCCCTTCTCCTCCTGCCCCCAATCCCTCCCAGCAGCAGAGTCTTTTCCAATGAGTCAACTCTTCGCATGAGGTGGCCAAAGTACTGGAGTTTCAGCTTTAGCATCATTCCTTCCAAAGAAATCCCAGGGCTGATCTCCTTCAGAATGGACTGGTTGGATCTCCTTGCAGTCCCAGGGACTCTCAAGAGTCTTCTCCAACACCACAGTTCAAAAGTATCAATTCTTCAGCACTCAGCCTTCTTCACAGTCCAACTCTCACATCAATACATGACCACAAGAAAAACCATAGCCTTGACTAGATGGACCTTTGTTGGCAAAGTAATGTCTCTGCTTTGGAATATGCTATCTAGGTTGGTCATAACTTTTCTTCCAAGGAGTAAGCGTCTTTTAATTTCATGGCTGCAGCCACCATCTGCAGTGATTTTGGAGCCCAGAAAAATAAAGTCTGACACTGTTTCCACTATTTCCCCATCTATTTCCCATGAAGTGATGGGACCGGATGCCATGATCTTCGTTTTCCGAATATTGAGCTTTAAGCCAACGTTTTAACTCTCCACTTTCGCTTTCATCAAGAGGCTTTTGAGTTCCTCTTCACTTTCTGCCATAAGGGTGGTGTCATCTGCATATCTGAGGTTATTGATATTTCTCCCAGCAATCTTGATTCCAGCTTGTGTTTCTTCCAGCCCAGCATTTCTCATGATATACTCTGCATATAAGTTAAATAAGCAGGGTGACAATATACAGCCTTGACGTACTCCTTTTCCTATTTGGAACCAGTCTGTTGTTCCATGTCCAGTTCTAACTGTTGCTTCCTGACCTGCATACAGATTTCTCAAGAGGCAGGTCAGGTGGTCTGGTATTCCCATCTCTTTCAGAATTTTGCAGTTTATTGTGATCCACACAGTCAAAAGCTTTGGCATAGTCAATAAAGCAGACATAGATGTTTTTCTGGAACTCTCTTGCTTTTTCCATGATCCAGTGGATGTTGGCAATTTGATCTCTGGTTCCTCTGTCTTTTCTAAATCAAGCTTGAACATCTGGAAGTTCACGGTTCACATATTGCTGAAGCCTGGCTTGAAGAATTTTGAGCATTACTTTACTAGCATGTGAGATGAGTGCAATTGTGCATTAGTTTGAGCATTCTTTGGCATTGCCTTTCTTTGGGATTGGAATGAAAACTGATTTTCCAGTCCTGTGGCCACTGCTGAGTTTTCCAAACTTGCTGGCATATTGAGTGCAGCACTTTCACAGCATCATCTTTCAGGATTTGAAATAGCGCAACTGGAATTCCATCACCTCCACTAGCTTTGTTTGTAGTGATGCTTTCTAAGGCCCACTTGACTTCACATTCCAGAATGTCCGGCTCTAGGTGAGTGATCACACCATCGTGATTATCTGGGTTTGAAGATCTTTTTTGTACAGTTCTTCTGTGTATTCTTGCCATCTTTTCTTAATATCTTCAGCTTCTGTTAGGTCCATACCATTTCTGTCCTTTATCTAGCCCATCTTTGCATGAAATGTTCCCTAGGATCTCTAATTTTCTTGAAGAGATCTCTAGTCTTTCCCATTCTGTTGTTTTCCTCTATTTCTTTGCATTGATCACTGAAGAAGGCTTTCTTATCTCTTCTTGCTATTCTTTGGAACTCTGTATTCAGATGCTTATATCTTTCCTTTTCTCCTTTGCTTTTTACTTCTCTTCTTTTCACAGTTATCCTTAGTTATATGAATTTATGTTTATCCCTCTATCTCCACTAAGTAGCTCCTTGAAAGAAGGATCATATCCCTTTATCATTGTACCCTAACTTCCAAACACAAAGAAAGAAACGATTCAATCTTTATGGAATATAGGAATAAGTGATTGAAAACCAGAATCATTTGAATTCAAAGATCCATATTTCTCCTATATCACTATAAAAATAAGTTATGCTTACTGAATACTTAACGCCCAAAATTCTTTTAAGCAATTCATATTTTATTTTACTTTTACAATTCCTTATAAGGAAAGCACTATATTAATGTCCATTTTAAAGATGAAGTAACTAAGTCTGAGTTTACTAACAAAGTAACTAAGTCTGAGCTGTTACTAAAATTGTGCAGGGTTGTGTAAATAGTAAGTAACCTGGGCTATAATGTCAGAGTCCCTCAATTTAACTGCCATTTATGCAAAAATGAATATGGAAAAATTTATAACTTAAAGATGCTAGAGAATAGATGTAATGAATTTAATCTTTTGAAATCTTAACACAAAGTTATTGGCATCAAATTAGAAACCAGTTAGATCTCTCCTAACTTTCTCATATTTCTTGTCTTCTTCTGTGTTGTTGTTCCCTTAAAAAAAAATACAGTGTAATTTGTATAGAATTATAATGGATTCCGTGCAGTGAAAAGTTGTAAAAAATGAGTAAATCTTTGACAGCTTGTTGTTCAGTCACTAAGTTGTGTCCAACTCTTGGTGACCCCATGGACTGCACAATGCCAGGCCTCCCTGTTCCTCACTCTCTCCCGGAGTTTGCCCAAACTCCCAGAGTTTGTCAACTTGTAAACTGCCTACTTTAAGCCTGAAACTATTCACTTGGCTTGTCTCCCCCATGTCAACAACTGTCAATATGTACAGTGTCAAAAAGGTGGTTTTATTATTTCAGGTGTAAGAACAGAAGTTTAAAAAATAATGTAACTTTTTATTATAGCTCATAATAATTGAAGGATGTCCCTTGAACTGCAAGGAGATCCAACTGGTCCATCCTAAAGGAGATCAGTCCTGGGTGTTCATTGGAAGGACTGATGCTGAAGCTGAAACTCCAATACTTTGGCCACCTCATGAGAAGAGCTGATTCATTGGAAAAGACCCTGATGCTGGGAGGGATTGGGGGCAGGAGGAGAAGGGGACGACAGAGGATGAGATGGTTGGATGGCATCACCAACTCGATGGACATGGGTTTGGGTGGACTCCGGGAGTTGGTAATGGACAGGGAGGCCTGGAGTGCCTGTCCATGGGGTCACAAAGAGTCGGACACGACTGAGCGACTGAACTGAACTGAACTGATATATATATATATATATATGTATGTATGTATCTTTTCTTTTCTTGTATTCAATGCTGTGCTTTGTTTATATATGTGGGATATAGAGGAGCAAGTATTTGGGGTCTAAGGGAAAAAGGTGCATTACAATATAATTAAAAGTCATGATGAAAAGTTATCAAGAACCAAAGGTAAGTACATGAAAACAAATATATAGAAATATCTGCTCAAATTAAAAATAAAGGGAAAAGGCAGGTACACAAAGGAAAAACTACAAAACAAAGTAACTCTGGGAAGCTGACCTCTGATCTAAAGAAAGTTGGTGAGAGCATTTATGTTTGACCAGAAGAGAATCTCACTGCACAGAATTATTTCAAGGGTACATGCCACTTGCACGTTTTAAAAGAAAGCTTTATTATAAAAGCCAATAAATTTATTTATAGTTGAATGCTTGAGACTTGCTTGGGATGCAGACAGGCTATCTTCCAGAGAAAGACAAATGCTTAAAGTGCAGAATTATCACACTAATTTAAAAAAACTATGAATTAAAACCACTAAATATAACTTTCCTAAGTTCATTTATTTTTGTGTCTTCTTTTTGTCATTAATATTTAACTTTCAGTGGATCAAGAAAATTGTCACTACCATTTGTTATCTGGATTCAATGGACCTGAAAAATAATTTTGTCCTTTAATAAATAATTCACAGAGGCAAAAATAAAAAGATAGTAAAAAAACAACTATATTCTAAATTTTAAAATAAATTTAAACATTACAAATTTTTTGTAACAAGTAAATTTTGGCACACAAACATCATAAAAATGAATAAAGATGAAAACACCTAATTTTAGCAAAACAGAATAGTCTAAGTCCTTCCTGCAAAACATTTCCTGATGAAGTTTTTCCTATTTAATAACAACTGGATTAAATCACCTACTCTCTTTGTTCTAGGAAATATATTGTTCACACAGATATTCTAGAAAATTCATCTAAATATTGTCATCTGAACACTTATTGTCTCATTGTCTAAGATTCCACTTATACAATCCATTTCACATCCATGATCCATTTCACCATCAACATTAGAGTACTATTATTTGTCTGTTAGAATTTATCTTCCAATTCACCTAATAATTGTGAAACATCCTCCTCTGTCAATTTTCTTCTCTGTTCTATTAAGGTTAGAAAATGAAAAATTCTGATTTCTTGGTTGTATTCAGTAAAAATTGGCTCAGAGGTAAAGAATCTGCCTGCAAGGCAGGAGACACAGGAGATGCAGATTCATTTCCTGGGTCTGGAAGATCCCCTGGAGAAGGAAATGGCAGCCCACTTCAGTAATTTTTCCTGGGAAATCCCATGGACAGAGGAGCCTGGTGAGCCACATACAGTCCATGGAGTCACAACAGAGTTGGATATGATTGAACAACTAAACAACAGCAACAACAAAAGCTAAAAGCAGGTTATAGAGATGGTATCTCCAGGTTTCTCTTATATCCTCTAGAAAGATAATGCAACAGTTGGGTAACAAAATAACAAAAGTCAAGGATAACAATAATTCCTTCACTATTATTTTGTCCTTCTAAGAGAAACATGGGTTCCGTTGTGGCTCAGCTGGTAAAGAATTTGCCTGCAATGCAGGAGACCTGGGCTCAATCCCTGGGTTGGGAAGCTTCCCTGGAGAAGGGAACAGCTACCCACTCCAGTATTCTGGCCTGGGAATTTCACAGAATGGAGAATTTCACGGACTGGATAGTCCACGGGGTCACAAAGAGTCAGACACGACTGAGTAACTTTCACTTTCACGAGAAACATAGCATAAGCAAACTTTTTCTTACAGGGCTATGTAGTAAATATTTTAGGCTTTCAAGCCATATGGTCTCAGGTGCAACTACTCACTCAACTCTGCTATTTAAGCAAAAGTAGTTATGTATAATACATATACACATGTGACTGTGTTCTAATGCAACTTTTTTCACAGAAACACTGGTCTCAACTTCATGATTCTCATACCCCTATGAATCTAGATTATTCCATCATTCTTCTCTGACTTTTTATTTTTATATTTTAAAACTTAACTAGGAATAATTAATAACTATTGATGAAATAGTCCTTCTAATGATAAAATAGAAAAACATTAAAAAATAGAGAAAAAATGAGATCACCAAGATCCTATAATGTAGCTTAGATTTGGACATATGTCCAATGGATCCATAAGACAGAATGAGCTTTATTCTATTTTAAAGAATTAAATTTTCACTTTGTTCATTGAGGAATATTAAGGCAAAAACCTGAGTTATGAAATATCAATTTAACTAATACTGAAAAATGAAATTGAATTCTAAAATTTGTGCAGTAGATCCTGGTGGTGTATAAAGTATTAAGGATCTACTATATAAAGTGAAAGTGAAAGTTGCTCAGTCGTGTCCAACTCTTTGTGACCCCATGGACTATCAAGTCCATGGAACTCTCCAGACCAGAATACTGGAGTGGGTAGCTTTTCCCTTCTCCAGGGCATCTTCCCAATCCAGGGATTGAACCCAGGTCTCTCACATTGCAGGTGGATTTTTTACTAGCTGAGCCACAAGGGAAGCCCCAAAATACTGGAGTGGGTAGCCTATCCATTCTCCAGTGGACCTTCCCAAACAGGAATTGAACCAGGGTCTCCTGCTGCAGGTGGAATTTTACCAACTGAGCTATCAGTTTTTGAGCTCAGACACCTATGTGTGAATACATTTTTCAGCACCCGAGTCCCAGTTCATCCCACTGGGAGCAGTCCGGGCTCATCTAGAGCCCCGGGAAAGAGACAGCCTCACCAGCAAGACTGGAGGGCCGGGGCAGCCAGGTCTGGGCGGCGCGCTTAGGAGACAGCTCCTCGTTAGCTGCCGCCCTCGGCTTCTCCCTGTCCCCAGGTCTCAGCAATTCACAGAACTCTGCCTCCTGTCCTTCCTTCCACCTGTTATCTTTGCTTCTGAGATAAGAACCATTTGTGTAACACCAATACTTACCTAAAGAAAGACAGGCATTATGTGGTTGTAATCAAACCTGATGCTTTCAGATGACTTACTTACATCTTCAATGTGGAAAAGATTAAGAACAAAACAAATTCACTAAACTTCTGGGCAATCCAGCTGACTTTTAAATGTAAGAATGGAATTCCAAACACTTAACACATTCAGCTATATGACAGAAAGTAAATCTATGGATATGGTATTTTGTGAATGATCTTTTGAATAAAAGAAAAACTTACGTTAAAAAAAAAAAAGAGATACTATATACATTGCATTTGGCTAAATGCCAGTGATGGTACACACATCTATGTTTGCATTTTTCTACAAAATACAAGGCCTAGGCACTTAAAGCACACGAGAACCACACAAGCCAGGAAGTAAGAGGGAAATGTTTAAGGGCTATGTTAGGAATTTATTCACAGCTGGCTGAAATAAAATTTTAATAGAACTGGACGCTGCCTAAGAAAATGAGGAGCACAAGTAGATGGTGATGTCCGTAAGGAGTGAGGACTGGTGCACTTAAGGTAAGAAAATGTAAGAATTAATTTTTAGCAAATATAAAAAAGTGGGTCTAGAAACAACTAATAATCTCTGGCAATAGGGACCAATCAAACTTCTGGAAGTCCTTTGAGAGCTGAAAACCAAAGAGTAGTTTCAGATAAACAAAGGAAAAAAAAAAAAAAAGGTAATATAAAATGAGTTTAAGTCCAAAAGAGAAATCAGAGTTACTTTAATAATAATAATAATAAACCTTTACTTAATTTGTGAGAGATTCTGAGATATCCTCATGTTAGTACTTAAATTTGTCTTTAATTTTACCCTTACCAGGATATTTGCAAGAAAATTAATCTCTCACTTGGTGGCAATTGCCAGATGCCTGTCTGTGGACTATAAGAAGTAAAGACATCCCACCCACCAGTCTAACAGCTTGACTTAAGAAAATATGAGACAGCTCTTGATGGGAAAAGATAAACAAAAACAAACCTAATGGACATTAGTCGTTAGGAAAAAAGTATGCTCAATTAATTACATGAACACTTCTCTGTAGCTTGAGAACTAGAACTATGTTCCAAAGAGTTATGGAAAAAGAAAGAAACAATGCTGCACTGAACAACTTAATATCGATTTGCTGGACAACTTCTCAAAATGACATCACTTTTAGGCAGTAAAAACTTTTCTGTGAAGTTCTGATTTTTAAAACTCTCAAAATACATTTCTAAATTAAGTTTATGATCTTTTTGTGGAATGCATAGTTTATTAATCTGAAATATACTCCTTTTGAAGTTCTAACATAAAAAGATTAAAAAATACATTGTGTAGAGCATCACTTTATGAGTTTTAGCCCCTTGTGCATAAGCAAAAACAATTTTTTTTTAATTTTTTGTTTTTGGCCACTGGTGCATGCTACACCTAGCAATAAGATTCTGATGCATTACATATTAATGATGACTCTAAAGTGTTTTACAAAATGCATTATAGGAAGTAGTCATTACTGACAGTTTGGAATTAAAAAGTACATATTAGAGATACCATTGTATAACAGAGAGAAAATTTGAAGTTAGAAGACTTAGCATCTAGTTCTAATTCTGCAAACAATTAGTTGGACAATTCATTTAACATCTCTGGCCTTAGTTGTTTTTTTTAATCAGACTTTAATATATTATTATAATTTCTTCCTTTTTCTGTTAGATTGGTTAAATAAAGAGAGCCACTGTTTTTCAGTAATTCCTGTTTAGATGTTACTTTCTATTGGTTTACTCTCATGAGTACTAGCAACCAAAAGACTTGTTTTACTAATCAGGACAGGCCCAAGCAACAGTTTATATCATAGCAGAAACTCTTCATCAACCTTGAGGGTTATATTTCTGAAAAGTTTTGTGCTTGACAAAACTAGAGCTAGCAAGTTCAAAATCTCCTAAAGTACATAGGTTAGCAGGGAAGGAATGAAATCAATATTACGGCCCTTAAATATATCTTAAAAATGAATGTAACAGAAGTTCCAGAAGGCATCTATTAAAAAAAAAAAAAACAACACTAATATGTCAGCATGGCAAACTTACTCTGGTAGATAACCTTCCTTCATTATCATCTTCATTTTCAAGCAACTTCACTACAGAGTCCTAATCTGTTAAGTCACATTATTACCATAATCAAGGTATAATTAGGGAAATTGCATATCTTTAAAGATATTTTTTTATATTCATTTTAGATTGAAATGGAATGTCTTTGAACTTGTATACAATACACTTTTATTCTCAAGATTTTCTGCTACATAACTGTTACAGATTACAGGGGACTGAATAGACACAGTAAGTAAAGGCAATATATAACACTGGATTACATCTCAGGGGAAAAATACTATAAAGGATATTATTAGCACATTTGACAATATTTGAAAATGGATTTTATTTTAGACTTAAAACAATAGTCACTTCCTAAACAAGTCAAAATCCTAACTTCGATCATTCTATTGTGGTGATATAAAAGGATGCCTGTTTCTAAGGCACACACATAGTCAATTAGGGCTTCCCTGGTGGCTCAGACGGTAAAGCATCTGCTTACAAGGCGGGAGACGCGGGTTCAATCCCTGGGTCAGGAAGATCTCCTGGAGAAGGAAATGGCAATCCACTCCAGTATTCTTGCCTGGAAAATCCCATAGACGGAGGAACCTGGTAGACTACAGTCCATGGGGTCGCAAAGAGTTGATAATGACTGAGCGACTTCACTTTCTTCCTTTCCCTGATAGCTCAGTTGGTAAAAAACCAGCCTGCCAATGCAGGAGATATGAGATGTGGGTTCGATCCCTGGGCCGGGAAGATCCCTTGGAGGAAAGCATGGCAACCCACTCCAGTATTCTCGCCTGGAGAATCCCCATGAACAGAGGATTCTGTGGGTTATAGTGTGTAGGGTCAAAAAGAGTCCGCATGCACGCAAGGCATGATGGCTGCAATTTACCAACAAAATAGATTAGGAAAAATAATAGCTCAGAGTAGTTTGTGATTAGGAAACTTCAGTGAGGAGGGGACAGCAGCAGCAGTAAGGTAGGGAGGTAGAGCAGCAGAGAGAGAAAGTAAAAGGAGCAAAACGTTAATTAAACGAATGAAGAGTAGTTATATAGATATTATTTGTAATAGCTTCACAACATTCTGTAAGTTTGAAATTCTATTAAATAAGGGTGTTTTTTTAAGTCTCTGTTAATTGTTGCCATATCACAATGGTATTGCCTAATCAGAAATTATCTTCATTGTTTGAGTTTACATTTTTCTGAGCCCATCCTTAGATTCACATATAAGGTAAACAAATAGCCTTTTCTGCACTACCAGCCAGACTCTCTCATAAAAGGAGGGGCCAGCAATAATTATTTTTATTTAAGAAATAGTTTATAATCTTCAAGGGCAGTGTCATAAACACTTGAAAAATATGTTTAACATTTGCCTGTACATGCAAATATGTGGAAATAATTCCAGAGAGCCTTTTCACATAGTTCAAACTGATGCTGACCAATTGATCTATCAAAAGATCATTTTTTAAAGAAAGACTGTTATACTAAATACTGAAATTGTTATTTCACATTAGCATACTATACTGCTTGCTAACTGGAGTTAGCTCAGGATTACAGTTTTTGGGTTTTTTTTCCTAGTAGATAGTAAACCATAGTTGCTATAAATGCCAAAATTCACTAAGTCACCTTGATATCACAGTTTAGTAGGGCAGATTAAAATCATAAATTTATTTTTGACATTGCAATTTTAGCATGACACTCTTATCTAATATCAAATTTCAGCATCTCAGAACCTCATGCAAGGCATGATAATCAGGTTTTAAATGCAAATCCTGAAAAATGGATTTCAGCAGAGGATGAATTTGAAACTTCAAGCTGGTCATGCCTCGAAGGACATGTGAATGTTTACAGTTGAGTTATGACACACATATATTTCTTTCAGAAAATTATAGACAAAAAGGCATCATACTATATAGTTTATTTCTGACATAAAGCATGGTCCTGTTAATAAAAGAAGACAATATGGTCAAATGTTACCTCTCTCTCTGATTTACTCTTCAATTACCTTAAAAACCTAGGTAGATACAGAAAAGCAAGTCAAGTTATTTTATAGGTGAAAATGGATTTGACAGGAGTCACAATATTTTCAACTAAAAATGCCCATGTGCAGGCTCCACCTCCAGATGTTAGGCAAGATAATGACAGCACCCACTGGGTGCTCTCAAGACAAACAATGCTCCTAACCCAAAGATGGTGGGGTGCTTCAAGATGCCCGAGGTCAGTGAACAGATTAGTCTGTGGTAAGAAAACACCCAGGATCCAACACTTGAACTTTGTAACCAATAAAGAAGAATTGACTTGACTCTTAATTTTGTGAAACCTATTGCCTCAGAATACTTGATTCACAGAAATTTAGTTTTAAAAGGACCAGTCAGAAAACGTAAGTCCAGCTGTCTATTTTTCACAAATGTGAAATGTTTGGTCACCTTCTGACCAAACATCATCTGAGAAGTTAGAGGCAGTAAAAGGACAGCAACTCAGGCTTTTGGCTCCCAGGTGTAACCCTGAGTGCACTCTACTGTGTCACTACTTTGTTTTATGTGAACACACACAAAAAAGCATGGAATTTCAGTCTCTAAGAGAAACCTTTAAATAATTTAAAACATGCTCCTCTTTGCAAGAGCTGATTCTCCAAGGGTATATATTATGATTAAAGTGAAGTCGATCAGTCGTGTCCGACTCTTTGCAACCCCACAGACTGTAGCCCACAAGGCTCCTCCATCCATGGGATTCTCCAGGCAAGAGTACTGGAGTGGGGTGCCATTTCCTTCTCCAGGGGGATGTTCTCGACCCAGGGATCGAACCCGAGTCTCTCACATTGTAGGCAGGTGCTTTACCGTCTGAGCCACCAAAACCCCACTATTTACCATTAAAAAATATGACTCTCCTTGAAGGGAATGATCAACACTTAAATCATTATGCTAAATGGTAAAGGTGAACACTCCTCTATGAAATGAAAATCTTTTACAAAGCAATACCAAGAGCATAAGACAACTTCCAGTTACTACCAAAGACTGAAAGAATAATTCACCATCTGATTAAAGTACACATGCTGAAGACACAAACACTATCAGTTGAAGTATAGTCTTAAATATACATGCAAAAACATAACTAATTTGCATACAGTGTTGAAAAAGGGCTTTCTACATTCAGTTATGTCTGGTAAGTAAGCCTTGTTTTAAGACATAGGTTTTGTAAATATGGTTGTTATTGAGGTCTCCATCTTTTTGGGAAATAAAGGATCAACATATTTTTTAGAAAGAATATGTAAATCACAATAATAAAACTATAATATTATTCAGTTATAACTATGGCTTCCTTGAACCTTTAAAACAGTTTTCCTGAAAACATTAATCTGAAACAAACTGAACTATATGTTTTCAACATATACTATCTTTATCATGAATTAAATCCTTCCATTGTAACTGTATTTCTAAGGAAGACATTTCAGGAATGGTATGCAACAAATCCTATTAGAAATAAAGACAATATTCAATGAATAATAAGCCATTATCACTAAGATCTGATTAATTTTTAGTATTTTTCTTATCCTGACATTTTTCACTGGGAGTTCAGTAGTTAATTCTAGAGATGCATGTTCATAAAGACTGAACTTGTTTGTTGATCTTGGTTAGCTATTCCATAAATTCCTACAGACTTTAAATATCATCAAATATTCTGTTGTGAGACATTGAGAGGTATCGTCCACCAGGCTGATACCTTCCTGATTCAGATTCAAGAGGGTCATCAGTAAACATTTCTGCGTTAAAATCCAAAAGTTCCGCATCCTGAAGAAGTTCTATTCAGTCCCTTTCAGTCCTGTTATTAGCCCTGGTATATTTAGATGTCGATCGGTTGGCACTCATTTCTGAGAAGTTTGATTCTTTTGGGTTAATATGAACGTTTCTGTTTCCAGTGGAATCTTCTCTACTGTGTCCATAACATTCTTTCCATTCTCTTCTTCTATTTTCACCTTCTTCTTGCCATTGCCTTTTTCTCTTCTCTCATCTGATTAATTCTTTTCCTTCATCAACTAAGTCTGATGTCATATCATTATCTCCCATGAACTGCTGGAAACCAAGTAGATTCAAACAACGAGTTCCCAAGCTAAAATATGTAGCAATGCAGAGAATTACCAGCAACATAGGATAATATATAAAGAACCCATCTGCAATAAAGGACATTATGATTATTGAATGGCAAAAGAATAATCAAAGACAATTAAGTTTCAATATTTTTTTACTTCCCTTAATTTGTACACTAAATATTTTAATCATATATGATGTATATATTCTTTGAAGATCACTCATTTATGAAGAATCAAATCCCTGTTACTTGCTTTGTATTGAGAAAAATGATTTAGATAATGGAGAGTTTCTGCTTTTAAAAATATTTGTATACCAAAGGCTTAAATGCCTTCAACCGTATTAATTGGAATGGAACTAAGTTCTTTCTAATTTCTTTTTTGTAATATGTCACTGATTTAACATTAAGAATTTGAGTACATTTTTAACAAGACGTAAGGCCTGGAGAATCCCAGGGACAGGGGAGCCTGGTGGGCTGCTGTCTATGGGGTCGCACAGAGTCAGACACGACTGAAGCGACTTAGCAGTAGCAGCAGCAGCAAGGGAATTTTAGGGCCTTCCCAGGTGGCGCTAGTGGTAAAGAACCCACCTGTCAATGCAGGAGATGTAAGGGAGGGACAGGAGTTCAACCCCTAGCTTGGGAAGATCTCATGAAGAAAGGCATGGCAACCCAGTCCAATATTCTTGCCTCGAGAATCTCATGGACTACAGTCCATAGCTTTGCAAAGAGTTGAATATGACTGAAGCGACTTAGCAAGCAGGCAGGCAAGGCAATTTTAAATGATACAAGTAGAAGGAGGTGACAAGGTGGTAATGAGCATAAGTGCAAATTTTCAGTGTCATAAGAGCACTCATTTTCTAAGACTAAATATAATAAAATACTGACAAGAAATATAAATCTAGTCCTAGTCCTGATTATTTGTATTCTAATTACTATGATGGTCTCACATAGGTTCTGAATAAACTTTATTTTTTCATTAAATAAACTGAGAATTTGAGTTCTTTTACAATATAAGGAGGACTTAAGAGGCAGAAAAACAGTCACTTCTGTCAAAATTAAGTATGCAAAGGTTCTCACAATAATTCAGTGAGATAAATTATATGGGAATAAAACAATATGAAGAATAGTTGTCCACAATCAAGCTCTTTTTATTCCTTGTTACCCAAGTGTTGTTCAGGAACCAGCAGCATTAAGTATGTTAGAAATGCAGAAACCTAGGTACTACTTCAGAACTAACGAATCATAATCTATATTTTAAAAGGATCTCTGAGTGGTTATATACACATGAAGATTTTCTGAGAATCATTGATTTAAATGAAATTTGAAGAAAGCATGGGACAGGAGTGAGTGGAAATTATTGTATTTATATCTGTATTTTCTTACCTAACGAGGCATGTAATTGGTAGGTAAACAATATTATTTACTATTTGTTTGACACTTTGTGAAGACTTTTAAATTCATTGTCAAGTTTAAATCTCACCACAACCTTGTATGATGAAAATGTTATTGACATTTTACAATGAGAAAACTGATTTACAGAACTTAAGTAGATAAGGCAAGTTCACAAAAATAGTAACTGGTAGAAGGGAGGACATCTGACTCAAGAATGTATGCACTTAATCATATTTTATGGCTTAGCACATAATATGCAGATTCCAAGTTATATCAAAACATGGTACCAATTTATGAATGACAAATGTATACATTGCACAAAGGCTACAATGGAAAAAATTACATCCTACATAAAGAAAAAAATTTTGTCATGCATGGGTCTTAAATAGCTTAGGCTTTCAAAATCCTCTATATCTGTCAATTTGTGTTTTTTAAGGTGATAGAATACACAATAAAAAAATTTGATGTGGACAAGTACTGGCTAAACACTCATCAACTAATAAGTTAAACTAATACTTAACCCTCTGCTCATAAAAATATAAAGTGTGATTCTATGAATGAATTCTAAAACTATTTAGTAGTATTCTGATGATTATATACATTAGAAAATCCTTATTTGTACCTGTCTGGAAAGATACATATCTATATTTTCCTTTATTCTGGAAAGGGAATTATAGAATCAGACAGATACAGATAGATAATTTTAAAGTTTTTGTTTCTTTGGCTAAAACTGTATTTTGATAAAGTATAAAGGTAAAAGATGCCACTCTATTTCACAGTGATGAGTTGGGGGGGGTACAAAAGACTAACAAGATACAGGAAATTTTTCTTATATTCAAATTCATAACTAATATGATTAAAACAGCTGACACTGATTGAATACTTGCTTACATGTAAGAAGCTGTCACAATGTTTTTTTAAACTATCATTTAATTTTAACCATTAAATAGGAACTAGCTTTATTCCGATGAGGAAACAGAACTGTTAAATGTTGGATCTAAGATTTAAGCCCAGATAGGCAGGGCTTCTCTGGTGGCTCATATGGTAAAGAATCTGCCTGCAATGCAGGAGTTCAGGGTTTGATCCTTGGGTTGGAAAGATCCCTTGGAAAAGGGCATGGCAACCCACTTCAGTATTCTTAACTGGAGAATCCCATGGACAGAGGAGACTGGTAGGCTACAGTCCATGACGTTGGCAAGAGTCTGACAGGACTGAGCCACGAATACTTTCACTTTTCATACTGGTTCAAGATCCCATTATTTCATGCTGCAGAATTTTAGGAAAGGCTTCCTTTACCTCCATCCCAGTATTTAAGGTAGATCAGGTTTCCTCTCTCTTCAACAGAGAATATTCCTAATTTTCTCTTTGAATTATTTTAGAGATATATATGATGATCTACTTACAGTCACTGGCTTAATGGTCTCATAAATGAGATAAATGCCTTAGGTTCATGTGATCAATACATACGAATTATGTCTTTAGTGCCTGGTTTTTCATTCAAAAAAAAGACTCAAAGATAAAAATTATACTGTAATTTGTTTCCTTGCACCATCTAGTGGATTTAAATGACAACTGCGGGGCAGTGGTATAAATGATTATAAGTCAATTACACGTCAATTTTCAAACATCCGGAGAACAAATGCTAAAACTGTACTTCAGCTCATACCACGAACATGCACATAGTTGTCGTCTGTCTTTTTTAAGAGGGAATTGATCAAGCATAGGTGCTGAATTCCATAGCGAATACTTAAATTTGTAAACAAAATAACATAAAATAGCATCCTTAGCACCGTTTTACCACTACAGATAATGAAAGTCTAACATATCTTAGTTTCTTCCCACCCATCTTCCTGAACGCCACTTGCCAGGCAGCTGCGCGCAGGGATGAGCCCCGCGCGTCTGCGCGCCGCCCGTGCGCAGGCGAGCTGAGGAGCGGAAGTGGGGAGGCGGGGCTAAGCCGGGACCAGCGAGCGGAAGAGACCGCGGCGGCGGAGAGCGGCACCCACACCGTGTGGCGGCGGTGAGTCCCGGCCAGCCCGAGCTGCACGTCCCAGCCCCGGGGAGACGCCGGAAAAAACGGAAGGACCTGGGATTCCAGAGCAGTCGCCGCTGACTGCTGCTCTCCTGCCGTTGCCGCGGCGGAGGCTTCCGCACTCGCCGCTGAAGACGCGGCCCTGACAGGCCTAGAGGCCTAGGCGCGGCCCTCCGAGCCCGACGTGTTGCCGCCGGTGCAGCTGTGAGTAATCCGAGCGCTCTCTCCACGGCCGTTTACAGATTAAAATGGAGGAAATTTCCTTGGCTAACCTGGATACTAACAAGCTGGAGGCCATCGCTCAGGAGATATACGTAGACCTGATAGAGGATTCTTGTTTGGGCTTCTGCTTTGAGGTGCACCGGGCAGTCAAGTGTGGCTACTTCTACCTGGAATTCGCAGAGACTGGTAACGTGAAGGATTTTGGCATTCAGCCAGTTGAAGATAAAGGAGCGTGTCGCCTCCCGCTTTGCTCCCTTCCTGGAGAATCTGGGAATGGGCCTGATCAGCAGCTGCAACGCTCACCTCCAGAGTTCCAGTAGCCGCCACGTGAGAGTCCGAGGGTGACCAGGACAATAACATAGACCAGTCCTGTGGTTTTGAGAAGTTAGGTAGCTAAGTAGAAAAAAGCAAAAAAAAAAAAAAAAATCAGACAAAAGTCCCAATTCCCATTGAAGATCCTACCCTTTAAAAACCCGACGTGGAGAATTTAGGAATTCAGATCCTTGTATAAGTGTATTCCGTTGGGTCAGCTTTGAAATCCTAATCGGGAGGAGCTGTACTATGGATCCAGCTCGCCGTGCTGCGGTTGATTTCTAGTCCACAAGAACCCTGTACTGTCCCCGGTGCGCAGGTGAGCAGCTGTGCACCCAGCGTATAAAGTTCTTTGGTTCCTCAGCCTTTCTGTCTGCCTGGTGTCAAGGGCTTTCTGGGTAACTGACAGTTTGGACATAACTGATGGACAGGCCTTTATCGTTGGGCCGCAGTGGGACAACACCTCTGATCTCTCAGCCTTGGGTTTCTTCAAGACAGATGCAAGTCAGTGATGAGAGCTGGATACTAGGCATTCCAGTCTAGGAAAACTATGAAAAAGAATTCCTGACCAAATCTGTAGGAGAAGCTCTGTGGTCTTGACTGCAAGGAGAAGAAAAGCTTAAAGTCACCAGTTTCCCAAAGGTCCAGCATTTAAAAATGACGTCAGCGGACTTGGGGACTTGGGCTAGCATCTTGCTGAATAGGGCCTGCTTTCTTGCACCGCATGTGGTGGCATAGGCTTAGCAGATGGACAACTTGGTTATCCAAGCAGGCTGAGGATTGAGTAATGACCCCTTGGGGAGGTAGCAGGGCCTTCTGCAACTATGCACGATCTTTCAAACTGCAGGATTCTTAACTGGATGTATTACGCTGTGGACAGCAGTTCAGTGGGGCATTTTCCTACTCTTGAGTCACTAGTTACCTTGCCAGTCTATGGGTCTGACTTGGTTATTATGCCAGGTCACTACCTGCCTCCCACTTTTCAGGGCAGAAGTGAACTACGGAAGAGCATCATGGCTAGCCAGGAGGCTGAGCGTTCAAAGTTGAGCCCAGAGGGGACCTTTTCCAACTGTAGTCAGTAATGTGCTGGGAGCCAAGGAGCAATACTGGGTCATCTCTCATCTGACTGTGCAGTACCCTATCGAACACCCCTGTTCCTTGGGTTGGGCAGTCACAGGGTTTTGTTGTGGTGAATATCTAGACGGTCACCACCTGCCTCTCACATGGGGCAGTGCTTTCCCCTCAGTCCCCTTTGGACTTCCCTGACAACAAGAGCTGTCCTTTTGTTGCTTGAAGGATGGGACCTTTCAAGGAAAGGCCCCCCAGAAACCCCCTGGTTTTAGAGAATGGGGTAGGGGAGGATGGGAACTGTGAGCTGTGTATCAAAACTACTCTCCACTTGACTCCCTGATCGAAGTTTATGCTGTGTAGAGGGGTGGGAGCCCCCAAGGTGAGCGGGAACGGTGCTGCTTTATTTGAAATGTTTTCTTACCTCATTCTGTGCTCCAGTAGGGGGCCCAGCCTCATTTTTCTGGCTCGGCCCCACATCCTCCAGTCCCTGCTCCACTGCCTATCTGGTGCAGCTCATCACCCCGGGTGCTGCCTGCCACTCTTCATTAACGCTGACCAGTTTTAATTTATCTCTTGATTCTCCTGCTTCTGAAGCCTGCCCAGTTTCCCTTTCCTTGACTTCTTTTAAGTTTGTTTTGTTTTCTTGTGTTTGTGAGAGAGAGCAGAATCTTTCTTATGGCTCCCTCTATTGGGGTTGGGATGGGAGGAGAAAGTAATTTTTTTTTGTATATGATAAGCAGTGTCATACCTAAGCATTTCTCCTGTAGGACTGCCTTGCTGGTATGGCTTCCTGCTGTGTCTTACTTTCTGAGAAGTTTTATCTTCCCACCTCCACTTGGATACTGCCTCTAGGACCTGAGCAGAACAGCAGTAAAGGACTGACACACAGGAATGGAGTAGGTCCTGATCCATTTTCTCTAACCCTTGCTGTGCATGTATCCTTCCTTCTCCCAGAAGGAACTGTTTGGACTGTTCCTTGGACTGATTGGGTTGCACTCTACAGGGGTAAGGGAAGCATAGTAATGGGGCCTCGAGGCTGTTTATTGTTGCATTCTCCCTTAGCGTTGTCCTGCTCAGGGTCAGGGCCTAGCTACAGATTGGGCTTCCAGAATTGTAATAACTGTTTTTTAAAGTCAGACCTTGGCAAGAACTAAAATAATTTGGGGTTACATGCCCTTGACTTTTTAATAAACATCTCTTTCTAAGGAGATGCAGAAGGAAAGGAGGGTCTAAGCGAGACTCTGGCCTACCTATAATAATGTCTGGGAAACAGGCTAAACTTAAGGTCATGGTCCACTCTTACTTCAGAGAGGGAGCTCAGATTGTGACATTACTGTTTCCTTTCTGGCCTTTTCTCCTGGTTAGAAGGAAGAATTGGAAATAGTTTTGAGTAGTGGTTGGTTCACATTACCTCCCTCTTGGTTTGTGTTATTTTTTTTTTTTGCCCCCCCATTATTAGGGCAGTGGCCCCCTGATTGAGTATGAGGTGGGCTAGGTCTAACAGGTGCCCTGAGGGGATAGACTATTTTCATTTTGAGGGAGAGAATTCTCCCTACCATATAGTTGACAGTGGTTAGGAACTCTCCCTTTGCTTACCTATCTTTCCTCTTAACAGCAGAATTCCTGTCCTAATCTCCTCATAAGTGTATTGCTCACCCTGTAATTCTATTATGTATCTGAGTGTGTATGTATGGGGGGGAGGGGTTCTTTACAAATTTCTGTGGTTTGTGACTTTTTCTTCCATACATTAGTTCCCATCACCGCATGCCCAGGGGCCATTGCCTGGCATTGTCGCATGCTGGGATCATTGGGGAAGTATAGTGAAACTCATTGTCCTTTGTTTTGGAGAGTCTTATTTTTGCATAAGTAGTCCATCCTATACAGATTGCTAACTAACTGTGTATTCCCCTTGCCCCTATGGCTGCTGGTGTAAATAAACTGCATCTCCTCATGGTAAACGATGACAATAAACAAGATTTTAAAAATGATTTTATTTGGACTCTATATTCATCTTTAAAGATTGTACATGTTTCTTGTGTTTTCACATGGTGAAGTAAATATTGAACCACTGTTGACCCTTGACCTTTAGTCACTTTCTCCTGAATAGGAGTTTTATCAGAAGAGGAATTTTATTGCTTCATCTGGTAGTTCACATTTAGCTTTCTGCAACAGCCAGTGAGAGAGAGAAACTATACAATCTACCATAATAAGTAAGAAGGTGGTAAAATATAATCCAGTCCTGTCACTAAATAAGTCCAGTGTGAAGGATAGTTCAATTTAAATTGTACTAGAGGTATCTTCCAGAGAAGGCAATGGCACCCCACTCCAGTACTCTTGCCTGGAAAATCCCATGGACAGAGGGGCCTGGTGGGCTGCAGTCCATGGGGTTGCTAGGAGTTGGACACGACTGAGCAACTTCACTTTATTTTTTCACTTTCACGCACTGGAGAAGGAAATAGCAACCCACTCCAGTGTTCTTGCCTGGAGAATCCCAGGGACAGGGGAGCCTGGTAGGCTGTGGTCTATAGGGTCACAGAGTTGGACACGACTGAAGCGACTTAGCAGCAGCAGCAGCAGCAGAGGTATCTTCAGAGAAGGCAATGGCACCCCGATGGGCTGCCGTCTATGGGGTCGCACAGAGTCGGACATGACTGAAGCGACTTCAGCAGCAGCAGTAGAGGTATCTTAATATATACATATTCTTGCTCTCAAGAGGCAAATAATTAATGGTAACAATGAGTCAGCCTTTCTAAAAGTTAATGTTTTTCTAATACTTTTCATTTTACTCCAAGTGTTTAGGTCTGTAATTTTGTTTTTTAGATTAATTCAGAGATTTTTTTTTTAATTTATTCCAGTTCATATTCCAAAGTTAGAGCACTTTGCCTGGAAACTGTAACAGTTGCTCCTTAGTATCGATCAAAATCACTTATTTGCTGAATGTTCTGGGTCTTTAAACAGCCCGAAAGTGTAAATAATATTTACATGAATAAAAAGTATCGTAGAAATGGGACCAGAGGGAACCTGTTGAAGTAGTTATCTCAGGGGACCTTACTGACATGTGACATGTATTTAGTCACCTAACACTCTTGGAGCTGCTGCAAATATTTTTGGATCCTATTTTGTATATTTAGATTTGAATTAATATATTTCATGCTAACCTACTTTTCTGAAATGAGGTATTTGCAAGATCGCTACTAAATCTACTTGATGGCAGGATGTACAAGATTATTTCTGTTCATGTTTTCTAACTAATGATCTTTATACTTAAAAAAGTACATACCCTTTAACTCCTTAGACACTACATTTTAACTGTGGCATGCAGCATGAGGTCAGGAACCACATAAATGATGTTGACAGAAAATGAAATATGCTCAAGTAGTAAAGGATTCCGGAAGAGCTTTCTTTAAATATATTTTAATATTAGTCTTTAATTATGGATAGTGAATTGCTGGTTCTCAGAGATAATGTCAGACTTTGAAAGTTTTAATCGGTTGTGGAGGGCACAAGCTTTCTGATTCTTAACACATTTTCCAAAGAAAATATTTGTTATAGGTAATTCACTGGTTCAGAAAGATAAACCTGTAGATTTCTTGGTTTTGGTTTTTCTATTTTGAAAATTTTTATCCTTGCTACTTGAGCCTAATTGAACATATGTGAGCTGAAAAGGAAATAGTCACTTCAGAGATGAGAAAATGTATTCAGCAGCAGTGACTTGCCCACAATTTAAAGACAAAAATACAAAAACAAAAACAATGCTAGTGCAAAGCCAGTGCACTTTGTTGAAGCAAGAGAATTTACTAACTGAAAGGACTAGTTTTTTAAAAAGATAAATTACCTTTAAAATAGAATGAAAATGTGATGCTAATGAAAACTTTAAGACAATGAATGAAAACATTGAAAAAGTGGAAAATACATTGAACAAAAGTGACTCACAAGGAATTTTTATTTTTAATAAATGTAGTAATTTACATCTAGAACTTAAAAAAAAAATCCTGTTTCTACCCAAATACACATAAAAATACTAGGCTCACAGAGTTTTACAGACAGTATAGCAAGAAACAAAAATCATTATAAACTCAGTAATAGGAAGATGTTAGCAAACCAACTCCAAACTTGATCAAGTCATGTTAATCCCAGGAAAGATTTTAATTCAGAAAATCATCACCATTAGAGAAAAATCTGTGAGAAATTTCAATACAGAATAATAGTTTGCAAAATTCAGTGCCAATTATTGGGTTTAAAAATACTAGTTACATAGAAACAAGGACTAAAGAGCTTCCATACACTGATAATTTATGTATCAGAATCTACAATTGCTTTGCTTAATGGTCAAATACTGGCAGCTTTCTCTTTAAAAGTAGGAATGGAAGAAACAAAACTCTCATTCTCAGATGATATCTAAATAGATAGTTGTATAGACTCTACGAACATACCACTGGAAGTGAAGATAGGATGCAGTAAAGTTACTAGTTTATACAGATCCAAAATCAGAACAATAAAAAATTGTAAATGTTGCACTTGTAATGCAACAAAAGTATATACAGTCCTATGTAGTACTAATATAACAAGAAGTGTAAGGTTTTATGGAAAAAAAATTTTCATCTGGAATGTTAAAACTCAAATAAATGAAGAATCATAAGAAAGATGTTTGTGGGTAGAAAGGTCAGTAACATCACTCCAGGTGTATGAGTTGGAAGTAATCTTTATTAAAATCCAAATAGATGTTTTCATGGAACTGAAGTTAATTTTAAGATTTATATGAAAATCAAGGCACAAGAATAGACAAGAACTGTTTGACAAATGGATGTTATACATAGTGAGATTGCAGTGCAGAAACAATAGGAGAGAATTCAGAATTAGATGGAAAACACATTTATGTCATCCTGATGTGTGATGAAATTGGTATTGTAGTCAGTAGATTATAACTGTCACATTGTTCTGGAATAGATTAGCCATAAATATTAAAACTGTACTCTAGACACAAAAATTAATCCCCATGAGGATTTAAGACATTGTGAAAAAGTAAAACATCAAATCTTTGGAGGGAAATAAACAGAAAGATATGTTCAAAATTGTAGGTAAGGAAAAATAAGTAAATAAAAGTACCAAACAAAAGATGGATATGTTGGACCACAATAAAGCTATCCATGCACTATCATACTGGAAACAAACACACACTGACAAAAAGCATAACATGCTGGCAGGAGTTTCACCGTTCTTAGAACTAGTAAAAGATTATTAACAAAATAATTATACCATTGACAAATGGACAAAATAAAAGAACAGCTCATTTATAGAATAAGATATCCAATGACAAAAAAAAAAAGATGTGAAAAGTTCACTTAGTTTCAGAGAAATAAAAACTAATAGCAAATTAAATACCAATTTATACCACTCAGTTTAAAAAAGTGTGATGATATCAACTCTGACAGGTATATGGAACAATTATACATCTTGTGCATCGCAGACTGTTAAATAATAAAAAAATTTTGGAAAGCAATTTGGGAATATCTACTGCAGTTGATGTGAATAACCAATGCCCTGATATTTCCACCTTTTGCAGCATTGTTTTCTACTATGAAAAAATTGAAAGTGATATAAATATCCATTTTTTAAAAAAAGTAAAATGCAAAAGTGAAAATAACAGGATTGCACAAATAAAATATTTAGTAAAATATTTGTTTTTATAATTTGATACTTTTTATTTGAAACTTAATAGTACGCAAAACGATGCTATATTATGTTTAGGGATATGTACCTCTGTAATAATATTTATACTAATAATGTGAACTAGACTTCCAGTTCTATGTGTATGATAGTCTGGATATTGGAGAAAGACTTCTTGGTTCAAAAAATCTGGATGCTGATTAAATTGCCACAAAGATACTATCAACTGTCTTGTTATCCTCCCCAAAAAATATGGGAAATATTCAGCTCTCTCTTCCTATTACACACATGTTGCATACACACACACACACACACACACACACACACACACACACAAAACCAAAGACACAAGCAAAAGCAGAAAATGGGACTGCACTGGAGAACATAACAGAAACCAGGAACTTCCACGTGGGAATAGGAGATTATACTTTGATCATCACAAATTGAGACCATTCATTACGCCCCCCACCCTTAAATACAAGATACCCGAAATAATCTTTACATCCTTAGTGAAAGAATGAACAAAGTGAAAGAGAAACAGAGATCTTCCTGATTATAGAAACAACAGTTTAAAAAGCCTCTGCCATAGCCTGAGGTTAAATAAATGAATTAAAATAACAACATTATCATCATTCGGAGAAGGCAATGGCACCCCACTCCAGTACTCTTGCCTGGAAAATCCCATGGATGGAGGAGCCTGGAAGGCTGCAGTCCATGGGGTCGCTGAGGGTCAGACACGACTGAGCGACTTCACTTTCACTTTCCACTTTCATGCATTGGAGAAGGAAATGGCAACCCACTCCAGTGTTCTTGCCTGGAGAATCCCAGGGATGGGGAAGCCTGGTGGGCTGCCGTCTATGGGGTCACACAGAGTCAGACACGACTGAAGCGACTTAGCAATAGCAGTAGCAATCATCATCATCATCATCATTTCCTTTGGAAATTGATATTTATACCCTTGCTTTCACATAGTTACCCTACCCTGTTAGAGAAACCTCTGCCTGAAGATTATAATAATGTGCCCAAGATAATATACTTCTTGGCTACCTAATAGTATTTGGGTCCCTCACATTCTCACAAAATATAAACACATTCTCACAAAATACAAACATGCTATAAAAGTAGCATCAATTTTTTTTAGGTTCTCTTAACTGCTATCATATTCTGCATCTAATCATTTGTTTTTACAATGATTGTTTTTACAAGAAAGGAGTTCTAATTTTTTAATTCATTCTTATTTATTTATTTTTTGGTTGTACTACATGGTATGCAGGATCTTAGTTCCCTGACCAAGGATCAAACCCATGCCCCCTGCAATGGAAACACAAATTCCTAACCACTGGACTGCCAGGGAAGTCCCAGGAGTTTGTTAGCACTGTAATTAAAAGTAATTGATGTTAGAAAGATGCCCTGGTGGCTCAGAGGTTAAAGCATCTGCCTGCAATGCGGGAGACCTGGGTTCGATCCCTGGGTCAGGAAGATCCCCTGGAGAAGGAAATGGCAACCCACTCCAGTATTCTTGCCTGGAGAATCCCATGGACGGAGGAGCCTGGTGGGCTACAGTCCATGGGGTCGCAAAGAGTTGGACACGACTGAGCGACTTCAGATGTAATTCAGATGTAATTAGAAGACCACTGATCTTCAGAGTGGTCGACATTGCCAGCATTCTAGAGATGGAAGGAATGAGGCCAGAGGAACTTAACAAAGGTGGAATTACCAACACAAATGAGGAAAATGGTTGTCATAAAAAGGACAAAGAAGTTTCAGAGGAAGTGAAACTGCCAGTATACTTAGCATTAAGGATATTGCAAAAAATTTTCAGAATATCATGAGTCCAAAGAATGCTCTCAGTTTTGCTATTTTGTGCTGTAGGTAGAAGTGCCATGTGGCAGGCAGAATTCTAAAGATGGTCTCTTGAGACTCTTGTCTTCTGGTTATTCAGTTAAACAGAAATCTAAATATTGCTCTGAAGGGATTTTGGAGATGTAATTAAATCTCAGGTTGATTGACCTTAAGATTTGGAAATTAATTAGATTTGACTAATTGATTAATTAGATTTGACTAATAGATTGATCAATCAATTGATTGATTGACTAAATTAATTGATTAAGTCCTCATCTGACTGCTCCCTAGTCAGATGAGGACTTAAGAAACCTCAGTGTTTTCCATCTGGTAGTAGAAGACATCACAGAGATCTGAAGTGTGAGAAGGATTTGATGTGGCTGGCTTTGACGATGATGGGGGCAAGTAAGAAGGAATGTGGGGGGTGCTCCTTGGAGCTGAGTAGCCTCTGGCTGATGGCTAGCAAGGAAACAGTATGTCAGACCCCCAGCCACAGAAATTGAATTCTGCAAACAACCTGAATGAGCTCAGAAATTAATTCTTCCTCGGGTCTCCAGGTAAGAGCCCAGGCTGGCTTAAACTTTGGCCTGTGAGACCCTCAGTAGATGGCTCATCCAAGCATGATTTCTGACCTAAAGTACTGTGAGATTCCTGAGGACTGTCTTAGGCAGCTAGATTGGTGATAAGTAGTTAAGCAGCAATAGAAAATGAAGACGGTCATAAACCAATCCAAACCTAGAAAGGATTATGCATTTAAATGGCGACCTTTATTATCGGCATAAACCCCCTACTTGTATTCCATCGAGTACATAGACAAATCATAACTAGGGATATAAATCCACAGAGCTCTAAGAAAACAAACTCATGTCAATATAATAACACCTTTTACCTGCAAGTTTAACCTTAAATTGGCAAGAAGAATACAAGGTGACCTGTCCACTTCTAACATGTTTTTGTCACCTAAAGTTCTGTTTTCCAACTGCGTTCTTATCCCCCAGCATTTTCTGTTTTCAGACATACACATACACACACGCACATACCCATGAACACACACAAGAGTTATAACTTTAAATCGAGCCCAGTTCAGAGAAAGTTAGCTAAGCTGCTTCTGCTCTTACTGCTCTGTGAATTATTACAGTTCAAGACCTTATTTGCAGAGCAGCCACTTCTGTAGTTTGAAGGACGATGGGTGTTGGCCTCTTAGGTACTTTCCTTACAGCTAAATTTTCTTTTGGAATTACATGTGCTTATGTTATTTCTGCTTAGTATCGGAGTCAACAGTGATTCAAAAGTTGGTTTAGATGTTATGTAATAGATTGGAAGAAACATTGAAATGTCTTGACTCTGCAACAAACTCTGTAGCCCCTGATTCTGTCACTTCATCTCTCTGGGGAAGTTTCTTTGCTGATAAATTAATAAGCTTGAATGAAATGATTTCTTGGTTCCATTCCACCTGTGACACTCTCTGATTCTGTGAGCTAAAGCATGAAAATAACTTACCCAAGCCATTGTATTCCCAAGACCAGTTTTACCATCTAAATCCGGAGAGTTTGGCAGAGTTAGGTTATTGGCGCCTTCACATGAGTCCATGTAATTCTGCTTTGTAAATTGTTCTACAGCTTGGCCCTAGACCTCCCCATCACCTAGAAACATGTCATGTTTGGGACCCTGGATTTTTTTTTTTTCTAACTCTTGTGTATATGAACTATTTGATTTAAAAGTGTGAGTATTTAAAGACATGATGTCAGGCTTATTGTAATGCCTTTATAAAGAGTTATGTTTTAGAACTATTTATTCCTTAAATTATAGCCCTGAGATTTTTTTGCCTCTGGAATGATAAGAAAAATATATCATCCTTCTGCCCCTGAGCATTTAAATGCAATATATATTCCAATAGTGTGGTATGCTCAGTCATGTCCAACTCTTTGCAACCCCATGGACTGTGGCCCACCAGGCTCCTCTGTCCATGGGATTTTCCAGGCAAGAATACTGGAGTGGGTTGTCATTTACTCCTCCAAGGGATCTTCCCCACCCAGGGATTGAACCCACTTCCCCTGTGTCTCTTGCATTGTAGAGGATTGTTTACCACTTGAGCCATTGGTGAAGCCCTGTATGTTCCAACAGATGTTGATGTTTGCATATCTTTAGATTAGTTGTAAAGGATCCTTTCTTTTGTTAATGAGTTTAATGTTTGTTTAAGAGAGCTCTACAGTGTGGACAAAAACAGCAGTGTGAAAAGATAAATGGAAAATGTTAATTAATTCAGCTTATTATTTTATTACTTCAGAATGAATGCCTATAATGAACTGCTCAGTTGCTTAACAATTGAAGTATTTTTTACCTTTTCTCATGTATTATTTCCCAGTCTCTGAGTATTAATATTTTTTCTAATTTTGTCCAGCTAAATTTTTAATTCAAGAGCTTTGGTCAGAAATTTGCCCCCATTTGACTCTTTATAAAATATTAAGACTTTGGTTCTTCTCATCATCAATTTATCAGCAACATTATCTGTAACAATTCCTTCCTTGAGTATTGACAGCAGCACACAAAATCAGTAGTTTAATAAAAGCATCTCTGTTAGGGTAATAGTCTACTCACAGAGATTATATAAAAAACTAAAAACTCCAATTGGTTTATCTAGTATTAATTATAAGTTGTTTATTATTAGCAAGGGAAAGAATAATCCATAGTATAGTTCAAAATCCCCAACCTCCATGAAAGTAATGCAATCTCGTTTATAACAGTTACAAGTTTTACTATTGGGAAAGCTATGAGCTAGGCCTAAGATGGAAACATAGAGCCAGAAAGTGGTATATTAGGGACATTCATTAGGTTCAGGTGGAAAACAATAATTAAGCTACTTTATCTTATGGATGTATGCAAGTATTTATCAGACTTTCTGCCTTAACAAGGCCCAAAGAATGATCATTCATCCTGGTTTTCCTGGGAGAGTCTTGATTTACAACTGTTATTCAGTTGTTATTGATATTGTCCCTCTGTCCTTTTGAAAGTGTTGAGCTCGGGGTGATAAATTATTAACCAAAATAATATATACGGTTACTCTAGTTATAACTCACAGAAGAATTGAGAGATGTTTTTAAAAGAGATCAAAGGCCAAACTGTGATGAAGGCTGTGAGACCAAATCTTCAAAGAAAGTATTGTTTACATGCAATATGCTGTTTGAAAATAGTCTGTAACCAATCAGAAGTGAGAAGTAAAGGTATGGACTTCATTGCCATACTGTCAAAACTGTACTGTGGATTAGCTAATGGGGTTGTTTGAAATATATGAGAAAAACAAACAGTTAAAGATATCTGTAGCTGGTTCTTACCTGCTTGATGTGAGTCGGAGTAAAGAATGGACAGAGATGAGCGGGAAAATGACGCAATAAGCCATTATTATATGTTCTGGGAGTCCCATATGAAGCATCACGAGTGAAAGCGAATTGTCCAGACTTCAAGCTTTACCTCTATCTAAGTGGCAAAACCACAGGCAGTTTGCAATATGGGGCCAAATCACTTACTCTGCAGTAACACTCATAAACAACGCTTTGTAGCAGGTAACATTTAGCAACTCACAGTATTGGCAGGCAGTGCCATTAAGCAGAGTGTGCTGCTGCTGCTGCTAAGTCGCTTCAGTCGTGTCCGACTCTGTGCGACCCCAGAGATGGCAGCCCACCAGGCTCCCCCATCCCTGGGATTCTCCAGGCAAGAACACTGGAGTGGGTTGCCATTTCCTTCTCCAATGCATGAAAGTGAAAAGTGAAAGTGAAGTCGATCAGTTGTGTCCAACTCTTAGCGACCTCATGGACTGCAGCCTACCAGGCTCCTCCATCCATTGGATTTTCCAGGCAAGAGTACTGGAGTGGGCTGCCATTGCCTTCTCCGAAGCAGAGTGTAGGCAGGTGTAATTCAGAATGGCATGTTATATTCTGTTAATGGTTAGTCATGGTACTTGGATGAAGATAATGTTCGAGGCCTTAAACATTATCTATTATTGATGGACATAAAATACTGTAGATTTGTTCTTGAATAAAATGTTCTACAAAGGCAGTAAGGCTCAATATCTAGAGCTATGGATAACTGTCAGAACTCAGAGGAAGTCCAGGCTACTTCAGAGGTAATTGGGTATCATGCAAATAGAGATGTAGGGTCAGCCTTTTGTCACTGTGTTCCACCCAAGGGGCTCTCAGCTTCTAGAGCCCACCTTCCCCTTCTCTCACAACATGAAAGCTTGCAGTCAACAAAAGAACATCTCTTCTGCTTCACTCTCTATTAAAGACTGACATGGTTAGGTGAGGCTCATACAAGGTCATCTTTCTTTTTACAAACTCAAAGCCCACAAGCAGCTTAGTCATAGAAGTGACATCCCATGGTTTTCACAGCGACGCCTCACTCCTTTAAGGGACTGGTTATACAAGGTGTCTAAACCAGGGGGCAGTAATGTCTGGAAGCCCACTCTTTGCAGACTGTGCTTTCACTCCCCCCATCAGTGCCCTGGAGGCTGGCTGTTCTGAGGACAAGGATGGAGCTTCTGAGGATGGTGTCTCCTGCTTACTCTACTGTCTGGTCTTCAGGGAGCAGGCTCCACAAGTTCTGTGTGAATACACAAAAAGCCCTGTCAGCCAAACTGTGGAGTTCCCCAGAGCATTTATGTGTTTATAGAAGTGCAATGTTATGTTACAGACCTGCAGCTTTTGTTTTGACAGAAGCGATATTTAGGGTTCTTGATTGGGGACTTTCACTTCCATTCATAGACAGAATTTCTCAGTAATATGTGAGATGTGAATGGCATCAGATAATGGCAGTGCACTGTTTGTGGCACTCTCTTGGGCACTTTTGAAACGTCACTCCCTGCCCACAATCCCACCACTCCTTCACCCCAGTCTCAGGTCTCACCATCACTCCCACTTCCCCCATTACTAATGGAGATGAACAGATTAAGCCTAACTCCTTACAAACTGTGGACTTTTCTACTGGAATGTAAGTTTCATGACAACTGACGATTGTTGTCTTATACACTGCCCAGCACAATATTTGGCAAATAATTGATGTTTAATACATATTGATAGAATAAATGATAGAATAAAAAGTAAATATTGAATTGAACAATATTCTGTTGTGTTAGTTCCAAGAATAAAACAATGTTCTTTTGTTCTTGTCAAGGAGGAACAAAATTGCTTTATCTTCAATTATCTAGAGAAATAAAGGTATGAACTGAACTGCCATACTGTCTAAACTGTACTGTGGTTTAGCTAATGGGGTCATTTGAAATATGTGAGAAAATCAAACAGTTAAAGCTGGTTCTTACCTGCTTGATGTGAGAATTGTTTATATTTCAATTATAAAATCTTCTTTTTAGATATTTGTGTATTCCTGGCTTTTATTCTGCAGAACTCAAGAATTAGGTGTTTTGTTTCCAATCTACTTTCTTTTGTACAAATGTAAGATTTCACACTTTTAAGCAAATTCTCTCTCCCTTAAAAATCATGACATTTTAAAATTATTTTTAAAAAGGTATAGCTTAATACATTGTGAGTTTAAACAGTAAAACGTGGAGATTTTCTGTTTGGTTACAAAATGCAAATGTGATAGATTACTATTCATCTCATAGCTTTCATTTTCTAAGAAGTACCTTGGCAATTAAAGTTTGATTAATTTAGTTTCTTTTTTGGGGACAGCATTAATGAGATCATCACAACTTTTGTAAAAGCAAAAAATGCTAGATTGCAGTGGTAGACTATTATATAATGATTTAGTCACAAATTGTATGTTTTAATTTTACATAGAAACACAAATTTTTGACTTGGTAGCTTAATGCAACAAAAGAAAAGTTTATAACAAATCATACACCACCACAACAAAAGCGTTTAACAAATCTTAGAGAGCTACAATTAAATTTTACCACTGGAACAGAAAACAAAACAAAATAAAACTCTGGCTTTCAAATATTTCTTCATTGATCTCCCTTGTTCACGTATCCTACTGTTTAATTTTACCATTCTGCTTGCTAAAATTAGTCTAATTCTAAGATTTTATCAACCCCAGTGTTTCCTTTTCTTGCCATTATGGAAACTGAATGAAATTTTAAATCCTGATTAACTCCTTTCAGTGAGCAAACAATAGTGGTCAAATCTCAGGTCTCTTTAGAGCAACAGATAATTTCATGCGCCTATAAATGTCAGTTTTGGATAGAATTTTTTAAGCAATTACTTTTCAAAAGCATTCACACATTGGAAACACTATTTCTTAGACTTGAGAACAAATCACCACAGTTCAGCTTAAGAATCAGCAAAACGGCTTCTGAGTGTCTTTTAATGAAAGCAGACTAATCTAAAAAAAAGAAAAAAGAGTTCAAGTACGATCACACAGAGAGATCAAATCAATTTACTAGATTATTTCCAAGTATGATTTTGAGTTTGAGTGAAAACTCCAGAGTAGAAAGATGGAGTGGGTGGCAGTCCCCATGCTGTCACGAGGAGTCTTCTGACCTTTGGCACGACTTCTCTCAAACTCAGGTTTTCTGACTTCTGAAAGAGGGATAATGACTTCAACCCTTTCACCCTCACAGTGAGGTCAGAATTAATTAAGGACGCAAGCATGACAGGACTGCAGCATGCCTTATTCTTGCCATTTGGCTCAGGCCAGCCAATGTACATGAATTTTGCAGCTACATATCTGATGTTCACTAATACCTTCAGCAGGAGAGATCTGCTGGAACCTTCACTAATTACCCTTTATTTAATGTGATTTTGTCTGTCATTGAATTTTAATCATGTTCAAAGGTTACATATCAATGATATTTTTCTGGAAGAAAAAAACATCATCTCTCTGGAGTGAATTATTTCTTTCTTTGATGACTTAGACATGTATCTATGCACTGCAGTGATTTCACTGTAAGGCTGAATCTTTCAGAGAGTGACTGACAATTCATTTTGCTCTTAAAATATTTTTAAAGCATGTATAGAAGTGTAAATATTATAAAATAATCCTTAGAGTGTGACATGTGAAGAACATACCTTGTGACAAAGAGAGTTTACCCAAGCCTTTTCACCTTTACCTTTTCCTCATTAAGTACTTTGCTTATTCTAAAGGGTAATTCCATTGTTGTCACAAGATTGCCAGTATTGCTGCTATTCTAAGTATCTAACTCAAAATAATACAAATTTCAGTAAAATGTAACAATTTGACTTCCCCTCTCATCATAATTTTTGTCCATATGTTTTTAAAACATGGGAAAAATACAATTACATAATTTATATAGATTCCCTCTTCTGTACTTCTCTTTTTCTCTATAGTCTCGAGTTGTGTAATGATTCCTCTTACCAATAATCCATTCCATTATCACTTAGCAATATAAATGGGTGGTCTCTTGTAAGCAAAATCTGTAAATATACAAACTATATTTTGGAAAGCTAAAAAATAATGATTTCCTGCATGTACAATTTGCTTCCTAGGTGGCTGGGTGGTAAAGAATCTGTGTGCCAATGCAAGAGACATATAGAGACTCAGGTTTGATCTCTGGGTCAGGAAGATATCCTAGAGGAGGGCATGGCAACCCACTCCAGTATTCTTGCCTGGAGGATCCCATGGACAGAGAAGCCTGGAGGGTGCTATCCATAGGGTCTCAGAGTCAGGCATAACTGAGTGACTGAGCAAGCATGCACACATGTATATTTCAATTAATCCATTTAAATACTGCATAATATTACTGCAATTTTATAATTTTAAATATTGCAATTATTATATAACTCTGAGCTATCTCTCAAAAACAAATTTTATTTCACTAGTCTTGTACCTTTTAGGGGGCAGTCACAGAACTAAGTTTAATCATTCATGCTAAAGTTTAAATGGAGGAAAATCTTAGGATATACATATCACGGGGTTAGAGTCTCTCGGTGAAGATTGTAACTGAAATACATGTTATTTTTCTGTTACATCATGGTTTTTATTACATATTCACTAATTTGCAGGTAATTTCTTGTTTCATCATTTTTTTTTTTAACTTAGAAGTCATTCTTTCTGCTTTGTCTTAACAGTCTTTCTTCCAATTATCAGGATTGCTTTTGTATCAGTGCAGGATACTTGGTTATAAATACAATGTACGGTGAAAGAATTCCAAAGCATATCTTTTTATTTAAAACTTCTGGCCTATTCAACAGAATTAGAATTGACAGCTCTTATTAAGTATACCTCTCAGGCTACAAATATCTCTGCCCAAATAAGAAGCGATTTTAACTTCTCAATTTGAGTCATGAAAATAGTATTTCTAAGACTATGTCATGATGATTATTGACCTGGGGATTCTAGATAAAATAACAGTTAGTTATTTGTGGCATCTTAGTAAGTATTACATGTCTCTTTGTATGGGCAGTCTTACAATCTCTATTTATATTTTTCTTACACTGCAGCATAACTGTCTCATTCTTTGAGACCTCTCTTGTAGATCTCAACATGAATTTTTCTATACTGAACCATGGTAAATGTACTTTCCAGTTTTGGGGAAAACCATCTGGCTCTTTTTGTCAGATGTGATTTACAGACAAATGGACACAAGCTTCATTAGTAATAGACATCTTATTTTAGTTGAATGGTTCTAAATTAGTACAGCTTTAAGATGCAGGACAACCCTGCTATTATCATCAGTAGTAAGCACAGGCATTTTACTTGCTGTTCCCTTGGTGAGATTTTAAGTCTTAAAATCTCTTTTGACTCTCAGCCTACTTCAACTGAATTTCTCAATGGAATCACCTCTGTTAGGTTAACAAAAGCACTAGGTTATTGCCTGCAAATATGAAAGAAGATAAGAACATTCCTGAAAGTCTAATTTAATAATTTTCTCATGAGTTTGGTCAAAACTGAGTTTAGCCTTTAGAGAGATGTTCCTATGCAACAGCAACAGTGTAAGGGTTTTAAAATTATAGAAATCTGGTTTTTAACTCCAGCCCTATGAAATAGCATCTTGCCAATTTTCACATCAGATGACTTTTCCTTTTTAATTTATTTATTTTAATTGGAGGCTAATTATTTTACAATATTGTAGTGTTTTTGCCATACATTGACATGAATCAGCCATAGGTGTACATCTGTTCCCCATCCTGACTTTTATTTGATAAAAGCCTTGATATTTTTATGTTTATAGTGGGATTTATAAAATAAAATTTTTTTTGTGGTTGTAAAAACAAAAAAAATCACACATTCACACACATACATGCACCCAAACAAACACACTTATTGTATAATGACTTTATTAAAACTTAACATATGCCTATCCTCTACAGTAGCAAAATTATCTGCTCAATGATTTCTTCCCTTTAGCCTCTGAAAACCATCAGAGTCTTCTGCTTTAGGAGAGGCACTTTTTTGTGTGTGAGCTACCTGGATATGTCCAGATACTTAATGCAGCAAGGCCATCGGGATTCCTCTAGGACAGCAGTCCGAAACCTTTTTTGGCGTCAGGGACCAGTTTTGCGGAAGGACTTTTCCCATGGGCCAAGGAGGAGGGTGGGGATGGTTTCTGGATGATTCAAGTGCATTGCACTTATTGTATACTTTATTTCTAATTTAATGCTGCCACTGACTTGACAGGAGGTACCAGTCCACAGTTCAGAGGTTGGGAACCCCTGTTCTGGAAGATATTTCATGAAGGAATACCATTGTAACAGGCTGAACTATGTCCTTTCAAAACTCCTGTGTTGAAGTCCTAACTCCAGTACCTCAGGAGGTGATAATATTTGAGGACATGGCCTTTAAAGAGGTAACGAAGACACAGTGAGGTCCCTGTGGGCGGGATAGGTGGGCCCTAGTCCAAAATGACTGGTGTTGTAGAAGAAGAGACTTACAACACAGACTCAGACAGAGGCGCGACCGTGTGAGGACATCTGCATGACGGCCTTCTGCGAGCCAAGGAGAGAGGCCCCAGAATAAGTCAAACCTTCCCATCTCGGACTTCCAAATGCCGGAGTGTGAGAAAATACATTTCTGCATTTCTGTTGTTTAAGCCACTCCATCTGTAATATTTTGTTATGGCGGTCCATACAAACTAATACAATTATATATTGAAACTGAGAGATTTTGTTTAAGGTTGATAACTCAAACATTTGAAGGACAGGAGGGTTTTCAGTATAGCCTGGTGCTTATAACTCAAATTAGTGCTGCCAGGTTCCTATAGAATTATGACTGATGTTCATTAATGGCACTGAAAAATAAGAGTGAATAAAAATGATTTTTAACCATATTTTGTGCCAACATCTGAGAGCTTTAATACCAGTAGCAAATGAGGAACTCAGAACACCAAGTTAATTGCACACTCTGCACTGAAGAAATACAGGCACGTGACTAGAATAAGGGAGAAAATGAGAAGCATCAAAAGAGAAGACAAAGCGGATGTCAATGAATTTCCCAGTTCTAATATCCTAGAGAGCACAATTACATATAATTACAATTTATATTGAAGATGGATTATTAACTAACATAAAACTTGAATTGGTCAAAGAGCATGTCTGTAGAGTTGATAATGAGGAACACTGAAGTTACTAACGTGTACCTGAAGCCAATATGGAAATGATCTGATTTTGACTTAGCAATCAATTCAGAAGATATTTAGAAATAAACAATCCTAATAAATTTACACAATGAACAGTCTGATAAAAGGAAATTGTCAAATATTGGCATTATTCCCCATACATGAAAAGCTAGAAATGGCCTTTTTAATGAGCAGTGTGTTTGTTTGGAAAAACATGAAGTCGCTGAAGCCAAGTAAACAGCATGAGGCTATTGGGTACAATGAGACATTGAACATGAGCCAAGAGGTGACCCCGTGGACTGCAGCCCACCAGGCTCCTCCATCCACGGGATTCTCCAGGCAAGAGTACTGGAGTGGGGTGCCTTTCCCTCCTCCAGGGGACCTTCCCAACCCAGGGATGGAACCCAGGTCTCCCGCATTGCAGGCAGATTCTTTACCATCTGAGCCACCAGGGAAGCCCAAATCAAGAGCAGGTAGTGAATTAAAGAAGTGTCCTCATGTTACATGCTTGAGCTGTTTTCCCCTCCTGTTACCATTTTGGCACCACTTGATTCCCATTCATCAGTACCCAGTGCCTACATATTGTTCAGTTTCCTTCATGCAGTTATTCATCTAACAAGTGGTTATTCAGCCCTTCCAGTGTATCAGTCACTCTTACGGTTCTAAGTTTTCGGACCTTTGAAGGAGCACAGAAAGAATCTGTTAAAATAGAGCTCAACTGGACTTCTTGCTTAGAGTTGAACCAGCTAGACTTGATTCTATTTCAGGGCTTTTGTCCATGTTCACGTCTTTGCCTGGACTCCATTCCCACATCCTCACCTCCCTTTTAGGCCTATCTTCATATTGTTTCAGAATACTTCAATCAGTAAGGGTGCTGGAGGTCTCAGCACCATACAGCCAGGCATCATAGGAGAAAAGGTTAAGTTTCATAGCCAGAATTATGGCAGGATTAAGGAAAAGACTCTGAAATAGAACTGATCTCAGTGAAAGCAACTGCTACTTACTCTCCTATTCTGATACAATGATAACTCGATTACTTCCCCAGGTTTTCTCTCACTGGTACAGGTGTGACTGAAGGCTATATGATCTTGGATGTGCATATGTGTATGTGTATATATATATATATATATTTTAATGTTCATGAACTTCTGTTTTCCATATGTGTAGGACTTAGACAGATTCTAGAATACTTGTAGGATTGCTGTGATTATTGAATGACGTGGCATATGAAATGATCTTCAGTCTCTGGCTACATATGTCTATGCCATTATTATAATTAGCGATTCACTTCTCTCTCTTCTCTTTTGCTCCACTTGAGTTTTTGTTTATTTTCAACCACCTCTGCCTCACAGATTTTACTTACTAACTTTTTTCTGTTCATTTTTAGCCTTCTGCCTATCCTAGACCTACCCTACGGCTTATATGCCTTTATTTGTCTCTCAAAACAACAATCTTAATTTAATCATTACCACCCAAGCTTGGCCAAGCTTTTATGAGAAGTGAGGACAGTCCCTAGTTTTCTGCCTACCCTTGGCCTCATGGCAGCTCTGACTCAGAAGGCAAAGACACACAGCCTCCCTTCAGAAGAGTTACTTCAGACCGAGACTCTAATAGGTTCTTTCCCAAGATGCACACTACTCATGATTAACACACAATACCAGAAGTCTAAATAAACTTTACAAGTGCTGATTCATATTACTCAGGAAGACTGTGAGGGTGTTGGAGACACTCCTAAAAGAAAGAGGTGGCAGAAATCCAAGGGAAGAAAAAAATAAGTAAATAGGAAATAATATGGAAATAAAACAAAATGGGAAGTCTGCTTCTCCTTCCCCTGCAGAAAAAGTAAGTTATGTTTCCACAGCTGGAAGCTAAAAACAGCTGCATTTTCTATAGTCTATTGAATGGAGATCAGTCGTTAATATTTTACTCATGTACACACTTCATTTTGATGCAATTTTCCTGTATAACCAGCCAGAATCATTTGCAGGATATTTAACAAAAATGATGGAAATACTCAGCTGCATCTGTTCATCATTTGGCTAACCATATTTTTGCATAAATTTAACATGGGCTTAAGCCACCACCATTATTTTCCTCATCTTTTTCCTTCACTGTTCAAATCTGCATGCCAAAATTTATTATTATTCAGGTATCCAATCACACTACCATCCCAGCAATCAAGTCAAAAGCAGCAAAGCAAAATTGAGAAGCTGTTTTCTAAAACTGCAGGCACGTACAATCCTTCCCTGAGACAACAACCAGTGGTTGTTGCGATGACAAACAGCTTTAATAATGAAAATAGACTCTTGGTTTTACCTACACAGATGCAGTTTAATTTTCTTCTTCCTTATTAGAATCCACACCAGCTCTCCGCCCCCACCCAACCCCCAGTTATGAAAACAAGTTGGCAAACACAACAGCTCTATTCATCCTCAGTTTAATATACAATTTCTCATATACACGAGGGGGTGAAGTGGTTTCTAAAAACATTGGCTGGGCACAGTGACAGTAGAATCTAATTCCCTCAGGTGCTTGCCTAATACTTATCTCTCCACTGGAGAGTGTAATAAGGTTATCAGGATTATTGAAGTTGACAGAGCACCAAGCCTAGATTAATTACATCATAGAATTCAGAAGGAATCAGAAAAAGCAGCAATAGTACCCCAGGCAAGCGCACGTATTTTTTATAGTTCTCTAAGGACTCTGAGCATAATATAATACAAGTGAGTGGAGGGTGGCTGGTGTAGCTGATCTGTAGGTTTTGTGGTATTCTGGAAGATTAATTATTCTGAGAGTAAGAAATCACCATCACTAATTTAGAGAAGATAGAGTAAAACATCTTAAGAAAGACAAGAGTAATTGAAGGGTGAGTGAAGGGTACTAACACATATAAATCTGCCGAGTTCCAGAAGATGTATATTCACTGCAACATATAATTCTTTAAAAAAAAATTTTATTGAAGTATAGTTGCTTTATACTGATGTGTTATTTTCAGGTGTACCGCAAAGTGAATCAGCCATATATACACATTTATCTTCCTTTTGGGGGGGCGGATTTCCTTCTCATTTAAGTACTAGAGAGCATTGAATAGATTTGTCTGTGCTATACAGGAGGTTCTCATGAGTTATCTATTTTATACACAGTAGTGTGTATATTAGCCCCAATCCATCCCACCCCCTTGTCCCCCTACCCTAAGGGATCCGTACACCTATTCTCTACATCTGTGTCTCTATTTCTGCTTTGCAAACAGGTTCAGCTATACCATTTTTCTAGATTCCACACATATGCATTAATATATGATATTTGTTTTTCTCTTTCTGACCTACTTAACTCTGTATGACAGTCTCTAGGTCCATCTGCATCTCTGCAAAATGGCACAATTTCATTCCTAAGAACAGGCAAATTAGGTATTGTTCTTTAAAAAACTGAAAACTGAGGCTGAAGTGGAAAATCTTTCTGCAAATCTCATATCTAGTTAAGTGGTCAAGCAGCATTTGACTATCTAACCCAAACTCCAATCTCTTTCCTCTTTAACACAGAGAATAACAAAGTATTGGTCTTGAAAAGGAGCCATGTTGAAGGAAGAAAAATTTACATAGGAAAAACTCATATGATGAATAAACAAGTACATATTGAATTCCTTTTTCAAACAATGCTGAAAACAATATATATTTATTTGATTACAATATAAGAAATGTTAAGAATTCAGGGAGGGATAATTACCTTGAGGGATGGGACATAAATCTAAAACATTAAAAGAATCATGATACAGGGCACCCTACACATTACACTTACCAAACACTAGAAATATATTGGCACTGCAGGTTTGAAAATCTAAAGTACACCAGGATATAAAATAAAACAAAATGAAAAAGGCTCCTGGCAACTGGGACAAATATTACAAAGTAATTGCTCCTCAGTTCACACTGACTCAATATCCTTGTAACTGAGTGTCCAATGGGATTATTCCTATTGTCCGGAGGGACTGCCCGAGGCTGCAAAGTTCTGGACAAGCAACAAGTACAGGTCTTCACTCTAAAGAGACGTGACACCCATGCCAGAGGACCTATTAAGAGGTGGCAAACTGGTCCTTGTCAGTACTTATCTAGTCTCCTGTGTGCTGTGCTTAGTCACTCAGCCCTGTCCCACTCTGCACCCTGCCAGTCTCCTCTGTCCATGGAATTCCCCAGGCAAGTTTACTGGGGTGGGTTGCCATTCCCTTCTCCAGGGGAATCTTCCAGACCCAGAGACTGAACCCAGGCCCCTACTTTGCAGGTGGATTCTTTACCATTTGAGCCACCAGGGAAGCCCAGGTTTCTTCAGGTGATTTTTAAAAAGGTTATATGATAAAATTATAAAGAAAATACAAATAAAATTTTAAAAATTGGTTTCTTCTAGAAAGAAAGGCTAATGTGATATGATAGGAACTCAACAGGCTTTGAAAGTTTTAGAAATAAACTCTTTTTAAACTGGAAAAAAAATGGGGAGGGGGTAGAGACTCATTAGAGATAGAAACTGTTATGGCATTTTCCTTCCTCCTTTTCCTAGGAGTGACTTCCTAGATGGCGCAGTGAAAAGAATTCCCTTGCAATGCAAGAGACACAGGAGATGTGGGTTCCCTCCCTGGGTCGGGAAGATCCCTGAAGAAGGGAATGGAAACTTACTCCAGTATTCTTGCCTGGAGAATCCCATGGACAGAAGAGCCTAGCGGGCTACAGTGCATGGAGTTGCTAAAGAGTCGGACATGACCAAGCATGCATGTGGTTCTCCTAGGAAGGTAGCAAGGAGAGCCCTTCCTCTACAGGTCAAAAAGGTAGAGCCCCCCACCACCACCCCAAGGAAAAACTGCTCATGGAGTTTAGAGTTGTCTCCATAGAAAAGGTGCATCTGAGTTGCAGAAACTTGAATGTGTACTTGGGAAAAACACTTGTCATTTGTTACTACAAGTTTGCAAGGGAAGAAAGGACAGGTATTTGACCTTCTCTGGAAGAATCTGCAAATCACAAGCTGGTCAAACAAAGCTGTAGTGGAAAGGAAGGAGGAAAGGTGGAAGGGTTGGAGTGTTAGCAGACCTGAACTTCCCATGCCTTGTGGGACAAGGGTTTGTGAGTTTTCCAATGGCCCTACAGGAAGCCATGGAAGTTACCCAAGAGGGTTGCCTCCCAAGGCAAATGAACCCTTGTCTGCAAAGGTTCCTGTCCAAGAGCAAGGGAAGAAGCTTGTGAAGGTGATGTGAGATCTCCTAGAACATAAATCCCCCACAAAAAAGATAGGATGCATTGTTGTTCTCCAAAGAAACCACTCACATATTCTGGGAAATAAATATAGACACCTGCCAAAATCAAGTTGTGGTTTAGTCTCTCAGTTGTGTCCGACTCTGTGACCCCATGGACTGTAGCTTGCCAGGCTTCTCTGTCCATTGGATTTCCCAGCCAAGAATACTAGAGTGGGGAGCCTATCCCTTCTCTAGCGGATCTTCCTGACCCAGGGATTGAACCTGGGTTTCATGGATTGGCAGCTGGGTTCTTTCACTGCTGAGCCAAAATCAATGGAGATGTACAAATAGGAAATTGTTGCGGTGGGGATGAGAGAAGAGTCATTGGGAATAAAGAGAGTGAAATAACAGACCAGGTTCCATCCCCTCACCCCTCTTCCTCTCTGTTGGACCTATAGCACACTGGTGCTTCACCTGGTGAGAGGTGAAAGCTTTAAACTGAATGCATGCTCAAAGTTTTGATTTAGATTGAATGGGATCTTTTAGAATCAGAAAGTGATTCCTATATTATAGTATAACCTGAAATACCATCCAAAGGCTGAAAGGGGACTTCCAAAGAGTATGGTTAAGGCAACGGGGAGACAAAATAAAGCTGTCCGTGTAGTAAAGACAAGATAAAGCTTTCCCAGCCCATTACATTAAGTTGGTAAAATATGCACAAGAGAGCCCCTTGGGCCTACACTTAGAGAATATTTACTTTTCTTTTGCAAAGAAATGTATCATTTTTGCCATATGTATCACTTTTTAGAATGTGACTACAGTAGACAGTAGGGGAAGGGCTGTTACTGGCCGGCGCACTGACAGCGGTGAGCAACGGCGGACAGCTGCCAGCCTCGGAGCGAGGAGCAAACAGCCACGCAGCAAAAGGCAGCAGTGCGTGCGTGCTCAGTCGTGTCGGACTCTTGGCGACCGCTTGGACTGTAACCCGCCAGGCTCCTCTGTCCATGGAATTCTCCAGGCAAGAACGCTGCAATTTGTTGCTGTAGTCTACTCCAGGGGATTCCCCACCCAGGGATCGAATCTGTCTCGTGCATGTCCTGCTTTGGCAGGTGGATTTTTTACCACTGTGCCACCTGGGAAACCCCAAAAGGCAGCTGTGAGAAGTGCAAAATCAAATCACTGATCACCATTTTGCATTAGGGCAAACTTCTACCCATGCAATTCCCTCCCTCCCTAGGAGTTTCCTAGGAGTGACTTTCGAGTCACAATCCAGTGCTTTCCAGGAGAGTCTGATTCAAAAAAATCCCACAGGAAAATTTGGGAGTCTTAGTTACTTCAAAGGTGATTTTGCCCAGATTTTGACAATTTTGAAGAAAAAAAGATCTTGAAAAAATTTGTTAAATCTCTCCAGTAGTGGTATTAGTAATCTTTTTATGTCCCCCATGTGCTTCTATTTTAGTATCTTAGAATCATACATAAGAAAAACATAACACATTTTTAAATGATGTCTATTCAAAATTAATTTCAAGGCTTTGTTGCTTATAAATGCATGTCTTCAGCTTTCCAGAAAACTCAGTTGATCAGAAGGTTGTGTGTCCTACGTGAATCAGGTGGCCAAGATTTTCCTACCTGGATACAGTAATTGTCATACAGATGTTCATGAAATTAAAATGGGATATTCAAAGCAAGGCCAGGTATACTAGGCTGGTGGAACTTTTTCAGGAACTTGGACTTAATTACTGGATTTAAAGACTAGGTAACTGAAACGATTATGTAAGTATCAAGCAGCACTGAACACAATGCAAAACATTTAAAAAGGGGAAGTAATTGCCCATCTAGTCCTCAGAGTGAGTAAAACTATATGAAAAAGGATTTTGTACATTTTCCCCTCAGCTTGCTTCTGCAAAGGGAGGACAAGCTGGGGAAATGGCTGGGTGTATTTATGAGATTGTTTAAAGGATACATTACACAGAAGATAAACTAGAGAAATTGTATGGTCGTGTTTGCCCATATACAATCAAATGCTCTGCACAATTGATGTATCCAATAAAATCATGAGATGCTACAAAGACTGTACAAAAAAGCAAAATGAGGGCATTTCGCTTGGAAGATGTCCAGGAGAGAGTATATGAAATGATTTATCACATTGTCTAAACTCTGAAATCAGAGGTGTCTGAGGGAGGGGGGGAAATAAAAAAAAAGCATGGAGAAGAAAAATATAAAGTTATCACTGATAGCAAGTCATGGGGAAGCCAAAGTTCTAGCCCAGAAGAGAGGGTTGCAACTTCTATTCATTGTGTTCTCCTATTTCAGGGTGCTCAGTGCACAGTGATCATTGGAAAAGTCTACTGAGGCCAATTTAGTTATTCTCTAAAATTATGAAAAACAAAATACCCGCATGTAATTTTAGAAAGATAAGATAAACTCCATTCAGTCTTATGGACTCTAAAAAGATTTGGGATTAATGTGACACCTAATAAATGCCTGGCCCAGGGTTGGGGAGGTTGGGAGGGAGGAGGGTTGGATCTTTTGTGATTTTTTAAAATTCTTTAAAAAAAAATATAAAATGAAAATGAAGATTATTTAGATCTCATGAGGCATTGCTGCTTTTGCAAGTCCATGTTACATGCATACAGATATAACTGAAGAAAAGATGAAGTGTATTGTTATGCCTAATGCAAAGTTTCACTGAAACGTCTTACTTTTTCTAACCAATGCAATATTAAGTTTTATTTATTTCTGGCCAAGCTGCATTGTACACAGAATCTTAGTTCCGTGATCAGGGATTGAATCCCTGAGCCCTCTGCGATGGAAGAGCGAATTCTTAACCACTGGACTGCCAGGGAAGCGCTGACCAATGCAGTCTTTTTTATTTTCTACTTCATCTGCCAAAGAAATGATCTTAAATGACCTTATTGATCCTGGTGGTAGTGGTAGTTTTGTCACTAAGTTGAGTCTGACTCTTTTAATCCTATGGACTGAAGACCACCAGGCTCCTCTGTCTGCAGGACTTCCCAAGCAAGAGGATTAGAGTGGGTTGCTGTGTCCTTCTCTTGGGGATCTTCCTGACCCAGGGGTTGAACCCATGCCTCCTCCTGCATTGCAGGTAGATTCTTTACTGCTGAGCCACCAGGGAAGCCCTTATTAATCCTATTTGTTCTTTTAGGGTAAATTTTCTTGAGGATTAAAATATCCTAAGGTCTTCTCTCTGACTGTTCTATATTCCTTTTCACATGCCTTCTTCTACCTTTTGCCCCCTTTTGTATTTCAGTTTCTTTATACAAATATTTATTCAGTGTTTCCTATCTCCAGACACTGTTCTAGAACATGAGCACATGATGAAGGGAACGCTGCTCTGTTGGAACTCCCAATTGACCAGTTAAAACAGACGCTTCTACAGGTGCCTTGGGGCCAAGGTGGGAGGGACTGAGAACAAGAACAGAACATTCTTCCACTCACTGTTTCATATGGCCTCCACTTCCTACTCCTCTGATCAAAAAGAAAGTGCTTCTTTAGAAACTGCTCCTTTCTCGAACTGATATGCACTTCCAGGCTTCAGGCCATCTTTGATTTGAGGCTTGGAGAAAAATAAAACAAGACTGAAACAGAAAATTCACCCTTGTTGCTGGCTAAAATCTTGGCTTTCTCTGCCCCCTGAAGCTGAATAAAAAATACAGAGACAGAGTTTGGAGGAAATAGAAAGGTGGCTTTAATTCTCAGCAGCCGGAGAGGGGAACACAGTAGGCTCTTGCCTCAAGAACAGTGCCCCCATCTATGAGGGGTCTAAAGGCTTATAGAAGATGAGGCCTCAGTCTGGGATCAATGATGAAGAACAAAGGTGTTAGGATCTTGATTTCTTCCTCTTGCATTGTTTCAGAGACAGTCATAGGCTGTCTCAGTAACTCAGTACTGGAGTCTGGCCGTTCAGTGCCTCTGAAGTCTTCTTTCTGACTTGTAAAAAGAAAAGACCTATGAGGGGAAGAATGTTGTTAAGGGCGAGCACCTATACAAGGATGTATTTCATGCAGAGTCAAAGGAAGATAGCATAGCTCCTGCAGAGTTAGGGGGCAGAAAAACAAACTAAGTTACAGACATTTAGAGTTAGAGGGGAGAAAAGCAAACTTGTTTACAGACATGCAGAATTAGGAGCAGTTAAAGTTAGAAAAAACAACAACAACAACAAAACAATATTCAGGCCTTCTCACTATTCTCTTTATGTTCTTTGTTCTCAGGAAAGGGAAAGGAAAAACAAAACAAACAAAACAAAAAAACTCACTCCTTTTATTTACCTTTTCATTGCAACACCAACAGGACACCAGTACTCTGAGCCCCCGGTCCACCTGTTAGCATTAACTGGGCACCGTCATGTTAAGAACTTCATGCATATTGTCCAGGAGACCAGTTTCATTCAGTGGGGAAGTCAGGATAATAAAACTCCTATATAACCTGGCTGGTCTCCCTACCTCCTTGGAGCATTTCTCTCAGGATTACTTAAGAGACTTCCTCCCAGGCTTAAATCCTAAAAATTTCTGCCAAATAAAACATACCTTTTAACTTTTGAGTTGCATGTATTTTTTTAGGTGACAGCAGCAAAACAGAATATGGATGAAAATTTACAAGAAGAAATTTTGAGAGGGTCAACAAATGTGGGTGTAGAGATACAAAAATATCAGTAACACAGCAACTAACATATTGGCCATTGCAGTATTTCAGGGATTGCTCTGATGAAATAGTTTAAATTATTTAAAAATTAAAATGAAGTAACTCATCATGGTTCAAGCATCCAAAATGGAACCTGGTGGCCATTGTGGTTGTAATTTCACACACATTCCTGAGTCACTGAGAATTTGAATATTCTCTGAACTGTATCAAACTCAAGGACACACACACACAAAAAATGTCTGCTAGCAACTTCCAGCTGCAAACTTGTTCAAAGTTCCTCCCTGCTTTGCAACTATGTAATCATTTCAGACCACAATCAATTTTTGCTTAACAAACCCTCTTCTTGTCAGCTCAAATCCTACTTCTTGACAATCAATTTATGTAACCTTGTGGGTTTTTTTCCTTTATAAGCCTTGCTGTTACATAGTCCAGTGGAACACAATTCAAGCACTTCTTGAATTTGTCTCCTGGGCTGCAGTCCCAAAAAACCCTAAAATAATGCCTCTTTATTTCAATCAGGTCGCTGTTTCTGAAACATTGGTAAACAGTTCTAAACACTTTATTATTTCATTCAACCCACAAGATGAGGAATGTAAAGGATTAACAGAGAAGTGAAGAAATTACCAAAAATCATATAGTACATAAGTGTTGATGTCTTTAGTCCACAAAGCAACTGGCATAGAATCCACTGAGAAAATAAGACAAAGCACACAAGTTTGGAATCAGGCTTTGAAGAACTGAAGAAAATACCTGAATAAGGAATACAATAATACCCTAAGGAATACAATCAGGCAAGTAAGCCCTCTTAGATTCACTGAGAGTTCTGTCCTGTCATTTCCAATTTTCCACCACAAAATCAGTAACTGAGTAAAGAACACTCAACAAAGATAAAAGGCAATTTTAAATGAAGACCTAGCTGAGGTAACTACTGTTTTGCTCTACTGGGGCTGATTCTTCTTTGAAGAAATTTCATTTCTTCACCTCTCTGATTACCTTTTACTCACATCTTAAATAATCATCACTCCACAGGAAATTTCATCAGTTCAGTTCAGTTCAGTTCAGTCGCTCAATCGTGTCCAACTCGTTGTGACCCCATGGACTGCCACATGCCAGACCTCCCTATCACCAACCCCTAGAGCCTACTCAAACTCATGTCCATCATGTCGGTGATGCCATCCAACCAACTCATCCTCTGTCATCCCTTCTCCTCCTGCCTTCAGTCTTTCCCAGCATCAGGGTCTTTTCCAATAAGTCAGTTCTTTGCATCAGGTGGTCAAAGTATTGGAGTTTCAACTTCACCATCAGTCCTTCCAATGAATGACAATATATCCAGTACTTACTTTTATTGACAACTTGTCCCAATTATTTGATATTTTTAGTAGTTTGGGGGAAATTATAGGGAAGGGAATTGATTTATTTAAATATAAAGCCATTTGGGAGTTGGTGATGGACAGGGAGGCCTGGCGTGCTCCAATTCAGGGGGTCACAAGGAGTCGGACACAACTGAGTGACTGAACTGAACTGAACTGAACTGTCAATATTTAGATTCATCAATTATCTATTCACCATTGTCATGAATAATTGGAAGTTGATGATATGCTCCATATATAAAAATATATAAATTCTGCTACCTTTATGATTAAGTATATTTTTACTTTTAATTATTGCCAATATTTATTCAGCATTATTTATAAAAAGATTTCTGGTGCAAAAAGAATGCTAGTCATGGAAAAGATACAAGCCCTTGCTTATAACATTTTGTTGATCTACAAAATCAGTGAGGACTCAGAAAAAAAAATGTCTTCAGTAGTAGAAACTTGCACATCAATTATTGCTGGGTGGCAGTACATTTTGCTGAGAACAAACGGCATCTGTAGAAAATCAAATAAGGCAAGGCAACAACTCGGGAATTGCCATTTGAGTTTTCAGCCATTTCCTAATGTCATGTTTTTCAAATTGCATCATGTTCTCATTCCTGCTGTATGTTGCTACTTTGGAAATAGAAACCAAAAATTAAACTACAAGTTGAAAATTAAACTACATCTTTTCTCAGTTGAGAAAAGATGTTATCATTATCCTCATGGTAAGCATGGCTATTTATCAATGCATTTGATTTTGTGATGAGCCAGGCACTAAAGAACCATATTTTCAGGAGCATTAATGGATCTTCGCTGCTCCCATAGAGGAAAGCATCCTCACCCATCTTCCGTAGTCTTGACATTGTCCATAAACTTCATAAATGTCTATGCAAATGACTTTGCAGAAATGACTTGGAGAAAGATGAAAACCAAAGACTCAATGTATCGAATTCCAGGCTTGCTGTGTGCATGTGTACTCAGCCACTCCATTGTGTCACTTTGCTATTCTATGGGCTGTAGTCCCCCAGGCTCCTCTGTCTGTGGGATTTTCCAGACAAGAATACTGGAGTGGGCTGCCATTTAATTCTCCAGGGGATCTTCCTGACTAGAGCTATAATAATCAAGAGGGCATGACTTTGGTGTAAGGTAAACATATGCAGAAGTAAAATACACGTCTTCAAAATTCTTCAGCCATCAAATCAACACAATTTCCATAGATTGTGTTTCAGTGTCTTGTAAGGTAAACATTTTAAGCTTTGTTATTTTTCCTTTATTGTTAAACATCCATTTTGCCATAATGTGCATTCTCCTTCTGACTTATTCTACAGACTAACCGTAATATATTGTTAGGTTTCTATGGATTTCTTATTCTAAAAGAGTCTTTATCTTCAAGACCTGTCCTGTTGTAACCTGACTTTTGTCAACTACAAATTGGCACTAGCCATGGGCACTTGCCACCTGCCTCTACGAGGATTAAATCAGTGTTGCTGCAACTGCTGACCTTCAACACCCCCTGAACGGAGCTCAGGGTGGAGAGCAGAAGTTTAGGCACTCTGAGCCCAGGGAAAAACTGGCAGGACAGGTCCTCAGAGAGTTAAGTATTTTTAGGAGACGATTTCATGAGCCCAATTCTTGTATCGCCTCATATCTAGAAAAACACTAAAATCCTTCATGGTGACAACTGTTACTCATGACTAGCAAAAGCTTCATGAAACTAATAGAAAACTTCTGGGAAAATATGTTCTTAATTGTATTTACTCCTCCTTCACCAAAATCACATGTGTACTGACCATCCCCCTGCTGCTTTGCAGCAGTTTCAAAGCTCTCCGGGTTGCTGTCTCCTGCGCCACAGACCTCATTTTGCCCCCAATAAAACTTAACCAGCAAGTTTGTGCTTTTTTCTCACATTGTGCATTTTTTTTAAATTGACACTTTGAAGCTGTAATTGTTTTACAGTCTGCATAATATTATCTTAGTGTTCTAGGTAAAGTACATTAAAGGCTATCCAATCATATTTTATACTCAGGAGCAAATGTGGGCAGAGCTTTCACTGCATCCAGTAAGCCTGAGCAAAGAGCTATTATTACCATTCTCTCAAATTTTCCCTGTGGCTAAGGCAATCAAAGAGAGGAATTCAGTCTACAGGAGGAAAAACAGTCATTAATTTCTTCTTTGAGATTCTTTTAAGCTATGCACAAAATCTCATGTTACAATCCTGGAAATACCTAACTAAGATCTAAGATGAAATCAGCTCTGCTTCGGGCCTTATAAAGAGCTCCCTGGTTAAAAGGTGTCCCTGCCACTAGCAAAGTGGCTCTGATGGTAAAGAATCTGCCTGCAATGCAGGAGACCTGGGTTTGATCCCTGGGTCAGGAAAATCCCCTGGAGAAGGAAATGGCAACCCACCCCAGTATTCTTGCCTGGGAAATCCCATGGACAGAGGAGCCTGGGGGGCTACAAGTCCTTAGGGTCACAAAAGAGTTGGACGCAACAGAGCACTGCCTCTAGCAAAGACAAAAGACAATCCTACGTAGTCACTCTTCACTGACTAGGGCTCTGCACTAGAATTTGAGACTAAAGTCTTATTATATTCTATCCTTAGCTTTGGGGACCTTGTGGGATAAGGTGAAAGGTCAAGGGTACTAGTATGACATCCCTGTATCTTTAGGTCAAATATTGTTTATTTCTTGTCTCATTGACTCCCAGCATTAATAATCTGGTTTATGTATTTTCATGTCATCCTTTACTCACATACTTCACATGGGCAGGTGGTGGCTTAATTTTCCAAGAAATATCCTATGTTAACAAACCTGACATGATCTCCTAGCACTATCTTAAAACCTATAGTATGTTATTGCCTTGGGAAACTGAAATAGTGTTTGAGAAGGAACCCTGAGGCTTTCGAGTGCATGGAGGTCCTGGAAAATTGTGGGGTCCTCAGTCATGAGTGAGGGTGAAAGTGGCACCTGAAAGGGCAGGCAGGTGAAGTGAAGGGAAGTGAAAGCCTCTCAGTCGTGTCCGACTCTTTGCGACCCTATACATGGACTATACGTGGACTGTATAGTCCTTGGAATTCTCCAGGCCAGAATATTGGAGTGGGTAGCCGTTCCCCTCTCCAGGGGATCTTCCCAACCCAGGGATCAAACCCAGGTCTCCTGCATTGCAGGCAGATTCTTTGCCAGCTGAGCCATCAAGGAAGCCCAAAAGGCAGAGAAGCTATTTGCAGCTTGACTTTGTTACCAGAGACAAAGCATCCAGAACTCAAGCCAGAGGCAAAGCATCCGGAACACAGATTTTGTAGAAAAATCCAATAAAGCAGCAGCATAAGACTGAGAAAATATTGTTTCAGCAATAGACTTCTTCACTAACTAATATAGTTGTCTCTGGCTTTTCTGTGATTCCTGGTAAAACCAACAGATATTGAAAAGTACATTACTCCTAGCTTATCGATCCTGCTTTTCTCATCTGTACTTGTTTTTCAACCAGGAACTGTCTTGTTTATCCATTCAGCATCCATTTATTGAGGTTCAAGTATGAGTTTTAGCCTCTGGAAGTTTCTCAAGGTGTTCACAATTGTTTTAGAGACTAATGGACAGAAAGACCTATTCTAGTGTGAAAATGGGTATTGAATGGTGGGTTGAAGAGGAAAGACAACTTAACCTAGAGAAGCTGAATTACAGACACAACAACCTATTTGCATTCAATAATGCAAATTCATATGCTGGAACTCAGAACAAATCTTTTCAAGAGTCTTTGTTCAATCCTCTATTTTGAGAAACTCTGGTAGTATATTTGAGAAACCCAGTTTTTGTGGACTTGAGGTTTTGGAAGTTGGTGATAGGACTTCAAGAACTCTCATAGTTGCCTCTTGTGAAATTGGGAATACAATAAGTCCCCTATATAAAACCTTCAAGTTCTGAACTTGCAAAGATGCAAACATGAGTTCATATGTCCAGCCATGTAAGTTAGTTCACATGTCTGGTGTACCTCATCATGTGCAGCATCCCCTACAAATGGTGGTGCCTTTGTGTACATTACTGTACAGGACTGTATAGAGTAGAGTAGTGTCTTTATTTCAAACCTAGATGACTGGAAGCAAGCATAAAAGTAACAGTGATATAGCTGGTACTGCTAAGCAGCACCAAGCTGATAATGACAGAAACAAAAGTGAAAATAATTGAGACATTGGAGCAAGGATAAGAGAAAAGCTGGTAGACATCATTCGTTCTTATAACATGAATTGTTTAACCATCAGCACAATTCTAAGAAACAAGGATAAGATCATGGAACAGATGAAGTCAGCTGTGCTGATGATGTTGACAATAAATAATATTAAGGAAGCCTGGAAAAGTGATGGAGGAGATGGAGAAACATTTCAGTGTGTGGATTCAGGATCAGTATTAGCGTCCTGCTTAGCTGATTCCAAAGAAAGCTAAAAGCCTTTATGAAGACGTGAAGAAGAAACACAGCAAAGAATCAAGGGTATATCTTTTAATCCCAGCCATGGCTGGTTTCATCGGTTCAAAGCTAGAGCCAACTTTCACAACATAAAAGTCAGTGGTGAGGCAGTGAGTGCAGATATGGTAGCTTCCCAGAAATTTCCTGAAATGCTTTGGAAAATTGTTGACAAAGGACATATTAACATGAGTAGGTCTCTAATGTAGATGAGACAGGATTGTATTGGAAGAGGATGCCAGGTGGAAGTTATATCAGTATGGAGAAGAAGTTGATGCTTGGCTATAAAGCAGCAAAGTATAGGACAACTTTGTTGTTTGGTAACAATGCTTTCAGTGATAGAAAGCTGAAGCCTCTGTTCGTTTATCATTCAAAGAAGCCAAGAGTCCTTAGAAACACACCCAAGGGCCGTCTTCCTGTTGTGTAGAAGAGTAAACCCAAAACCTGGATTACACAGGCCATTTTTCAGGATTTTTTCCCCCACCACTTTATCCCAGAGGTAGAGAAATATTTCTTGGAGAAAGATATCTCATTCAACATTCTTTTGATGTTTCACAGTGCTCTGGGCTATCCTCATTTATGATTTTCATCTGCCACAGAATACTATGTCACTCATCCAACCTATGGGCCAGCAACTTTCAAGAAATATTATTTCTGTCACACTTTTGTCAGGCAGTAAAGGCAAGTGATGAATCGGGAATATTCTTGTGACAATTTTGGAAGGATTAAAATGCCTACAAACTCATAAAATACATTGACTTTCCTTGGCATGAGGTTACAGTCATCGTTAGGAGTGGGTTTGGAAGGACCTTTGCCCACAGTTTGTTCATGATTTTGGTGGATTTGAGAAGGTGGATGAGGAGTCCAAAGAGGTCTTCAGCAATTTAGTGACCCTCAGTAACATGCTGGAGCTGGATCTGCAGGAGGATGACTCCATTGAACTCCTTGCTGTGCAACACAAGGAGCTGATTAATGAAGACCTGATGGAGCCAGAGATTCAGGGAAAGGACCAAGAGAGTCCAGAAGAGTCAAGTTCTTCAACTGGAGAACTGAAGAGACTCACGACACGGAAAATAGAAAGGGGGTATTCTTCATGAGGAGGCACCGTTGGTTTTTGAGTCACAGGACCCAAACATAGAACAGGACAGAAAGGTCATGGCAGCTGTTCAGAATGCCATCCAGTGCTACCGTGTCATCTACAAGGAGAGAAAAAGAGCTGCTACCCACACATCACTGAGTCCTCTTCTCCAGACGGTAGATAGAATCGAATCCAGCAAGGACCAGAACCCGTGCCATCAGCGTCAGGCATGAGTGACGTTGCAGCTTGCCCTCGGCCTCCTGCTGCTGACTGTCCTTCAGCCCTGCCATCTCCTGCTTCCTCTCCCTCCTCCAGTCAGTAACGCTTCTTGCCCGTTCACTCAGTGCCAGCCCCTGCATGCCGGCTGTTGTACATTTTGAAGGTACTGTACTGTGCTTTTCAACGTACTGCACTGTAAGATTAAAACTGTTTATTTTTGTGTTTTTTAATGTATTATTTGTGTGAAAACTATTATAAACCTGTTAGAGTACAGTGCAATACAACCAGTTATGTTAGCTGGGGACCTAGGCTAACTTTGTTGGACTTACAAATTTGCTCTCGGTTAGGGACTCATTCATGTGTAGAGTACTTACTGTATTCTTACACGGAGGTTTGCAGTGACCATCTCAACTACCAAATACTAAGCACTGGGGGAAATTACAAAACTCACAGAACTTTGAATCCTAAGAAATAAATAATTTCAAGAATGAGAACAATTAAAAAGAAGCTATGAATTTCTTCTGTGTGTTTTACAGACATCTGTATTTAAAAGAATTTAAATTTTATTCTAAGAAATAAAATGTATACAACATAATGGAGTATTTGCTCTAGAGTGTTTCCATCTAACTGCTCAGATTATTATTAATTACCTAAAAACAAAAAGATGAAAAAATGCTTTAGAATGCAATACCTTAATCATATCAAAAAACCTCTTTTTTAATGACTAAATCATTATATATTCAGAGGAATAACATTGTTAATATTCTTTCCATGAAGCATGAAAATCTACTAGAAATACAAGATATAAAAATTACTAAATTTTCTGATAGATTAGTTGTTAATATGCATTCCTTAATGTTTATTCTACTTTACTCAAAGGCTATAAGATTTTTAAAAATGGCAAGTTCCATACAAATTTCTACTTGCAAAACCCTGACCTTTAATTTCATAATTATTTATATATTTTTAAATTATACAATAGAGAATTTGGTTTTGAAATATCTATTTTCTCAACTAATCTCTCTTCTACATGACAAGTGTACTTCAATAGCCTACTGAATGGGCTTCCCAGGTGGTACTGACCTGCCTGCCAATGCAGGTCAGACATAAGACACACTGGTTCGCTCCCTGGGCTGGGAAGATCCCCTGGAGAAGGGAATGGCAATCCACTCCAGTATCCTTGCCTGGGGAATCCCACGGACAGAGGAGCCTGGTGGGCTACAGTTCACAGGGTTGCACAGAGTCGGACATGACCAAAGCAACTTAGCACACACAGCACATCCTACTGAATAATATTCACAAATCACCCATTGAAATTATGCTTCTTACTCTTCTTATCAAAAGTACAAATATCTCTCATTCTCCAAAGATCCACATCCCATTTTCTAAAATGTGTTTTCAAGATCTTTGAGATTTGAACCCAAACCTATTTAAGTTTTGTCTTTTATCCAGCTTCCCTGGTGGCTCAGAGGTTAAAGCATCTGCCTGCAATGCGGGAGACCAGGGTTCGATCCCTGGGTCAGGAAGATCCCCTGGAGAAGGAAATGGCAACCCACTCCAGTACTCTTGCCTGGAGAATCCCATGGACAGAGGAGCCTGGTAGGCTACAGTCCACGGAGTAGACTGCAAAGAGTCGGACATGACAGTACTCACCAAATACTCTACTCTCTACTCTCTGGAAAAACAGAACATCTTATTATTCCCCAAATATACTATTTTTTTTTCCTCCCATACTCTTGACTTTGTCTGTTCTGAAGTCTCCTCTTTGTCAATAGTACTTGTACTCAGTCACTAAATCATGTCTGACTCTGTGACCCCATGGACTATAGCCTGCTAGGCTCTTCTGTCCATGGGATTTACCAGACAAGAGTACTGCAGTGCACTGCCATTCCCTTCTTTGTTAGTTCCTGTCTATTGTAATTGTACCCATTTTTTAAACCTAAAAAAATGTTTTTAATTTTAATGATTGTATGTGTATCTTCAGGCAAAAATCATTTTATACAATACTCTTTTATTTGCCCATTTTAATACATGGTTTAACATCTAGGTAGTTTGTAGTTCAATGAAAGAAGGAAGTGTTTCTTCCAAACATAGAAATACAATTAATTGCTGAATGTTCAGCTACAACTTACCACATCAGTTAAGAGTATGTTCTGGAATGAAACTGAAGGGGTCTGTGTGCTGATTCCATCACTTCCTAGCTGTTTCTTTGACAAGTCATTTTTCTGTGCTCCAATTGTGCACCTTAAAATGGGCTTCCTATCAATCGATGCCTCATAGGGGTGTTGTAGAAATTATAATTAATGAATACAATTAGTAGGCTTAATACAATGTCAGTACATTTTAAACAATGAATGAAATGTATAAATGACTGAATGGAAGATAAAATGCTTCTAAATAAGTTCTGGGGATGTTCCATTTTAGGGATATAAGGGACCTTTGTTTAAATTATTTACTCTGTAGTCATTATCATTATCATATCAACTCGACTAAGAATCTGAGTTTAAAAGTTGCCTTTACAAATGCTTTCGTGGTACTTACTTGATCTATGAATTTTGAGCTCATGTCAATAGACTGAATGAATTATTGCTCTAAAGTAAGTTCTATAAATGGTCCTGCATCAATGGTTTGCATGTTTTCCACCACCAGTTTATTTCCCACTCCAATCACCAGCTCTAACAAAATATTATTTTATCATGCAGGAGTAAACATTTGTGGAATTCCTGCCAGTAAACTGCAATGATAATCCTTTGGATTCTTCAAATACCTGTGGATATTAGGCTTTTCCCAGTTGATGAGATAATTCTCTTAATGTGGGGCAGTTATATAGAGGCTAACAAGAGAACAAATTAGCACACACACACACACATACAAAGAAAAATGGAGAAGGAAATAGCAACCCACTCCAGTATGCTTGCCTGGAAAATTCCACGGACAGAGGAGTCTGGTTATAGTCTATGGAGTCACACATTTAGTATCTTACCATGCATGCACTCACACACACAAAACTCATGAAACACTGACAATTAATTCCAATACAAATTAATAACATGAACCAGGGAGTAAGATACTAAATACTTCTCAAATTAAGTATAACTTGCTTACTCTAAAAACACGCCTTTGCTTTCTTCATCTTACTCATTTCTTAAATGATGTAGTGATTTAACTCACTTCCAAGTTTTCTTTTTTTAATGGTGCATTTGTCTAATTAGAGATTTTTCATAAGCCTTCTTTCATTCTTCATGCACCTACACATTAGTGAGGACTAAAATATCCATGGCAAAATCTAGATTTCTTACGTTGAAATACTAATAAATATATTTGGGATAAGCTTTAACATTGATATAATCAGAAATTTGTGACCTATGTCCACAGAACAGAACCATGATGATAGGTTATTACAGCTCACTACAACTTGAATAATCAAGATTCCTCATCATAGTGGATTTCTGCTTTATTACTCTTAAATGAAAAATACCACTAGTTTCATAAAGTGAAAGTGTCTGACTCTTTGCGACCCCATGGAAGGTAGCCTACCAAGCTCCTCTGTCCATGGGATTTTCCAGGCAAGAGTACTGGAGTGGGCTGCCATTGCCTTCTTGAACTAGTTTCATAATGAGATGGTATTTCAAATAAGAATGAACTCATAGGCTATGTTCTGAAACATCTATTAAAATACCTTGAATCCAGTTGGGAATCAAGCAGAGATGGCTAAAACGAGCAGGCCAATTTGCAGAATATTAATGTAGGTCACCAAATGATGAATTTTTCTTACTGTTAATTGTAGAAAAGTTTGTAACTGTGGTTAGTATAGAATTCAAAATATCATCCTTATAGACCTTGACTTGTTCATATCTACGTATCTTTTCCTTCACATATTTTTAATTTAGGTCAATGATGAGTTTTCTTTTTTCCTGCAGAATATATTGCCTATATTATAAGCCAACTCAATGGGTAAAAAAGGTAAAAGACATGCAATTGGCATTTTAAATTAAAAAATTAAATTAGAAATATTTGGCCTGGATTATTGTGTTTTATATCCAGTGATCTTCCATATCTCATATTATACATGACATTGTCATAAGTATAATAAATGTACTGACCGTCTACTCAGAGTTTGGTTTCTGGTTACTTGCACATTCAGTTAAATTCCAAAGGGTGACAGAATATTCTGCATTAAATAATACTCTTCAAGATAGATATCATGTCTAGGCAAATGTGCATTTGAAAATGCTGTAGTGCTAATGATTTCTTTGGAGAATGAGTAATTATGTGTCACCATTTTGGCCAGAAAGATAATTTTGCTTTCCACTTCTGAGCTGAATGCTAAGATACTGATTCATATCAGATTATTGAATCCCACAGAAGAAAACGTATCTTGCATTTTCAGAGAGAAGGAAGTTTCCTGTCTTCAAATGAAACTTCATGCTCCCCTTACAAATTAGATTTTAACTTACAGTTGTACTAACATAGAATTCATTTGATTTTCCACATTTTTGACTTTGTAAATTATTTTGTTGCTAAGATTTCCTGAAAGACAACAAAAGATTTAACATGGGACAGTATATATTAACAAAGTCAGCTTGTCTCTCTGGTAGTGACAGACAGGTAGCTCTTGGGTTGTATGTACTAAAGTGTGAGAGTGTGTGTGTGTGTGTGTGTGTGTGTATAGTTCTGTGTCTTTTCTAGCTGACTGGTATTTGCGAAAAGTTATAAAAAATATTTATCTGTAAGTCACAAGTCCAATTAATATATAAATTATTCATATTCCAGTTGATAGATGTTTTTGAAGAATAAAGAGAAATAGCCAAACTTTTTTTCAAATAAATTCACATAACAAACAACATCATGTAAAGCATTTTAAGTGAAGAGGACACAAATCAAAATATCAATTCTAATTTACTTCATAAAATAATATCATATTTGAAATTAAGATACATTTTGAAAAGAACCATTGTTACTAAAAACAGAAAGATTTAACAAGGTAATGAAGCAAAAAACAGCAATCTAATGTTCTTTGAATGCCCAAGGGTGGGTGATGGTCAAGTTACACACTACAGACATCTGTGATGGTCTAGTGGATTGCTGTGAGTCTATTCTCTTTGTCATCTCCAATAAAGAACAAATTCTAAAGACGGTGTCATCAATAACACCTCTAAACACTTCTCCTATCAGCAATCTGATCTTGCTGCTATTGCTACTGCAATTTACCTTTTATGCCTCATTACATTATTTAGAAAATGAACACATGTTGTTTAACCTTTAGAAAAAGAGACTATGTCATTTTCAAGTTAGTGATAACTCCAAGAGTGAATGTAATAAATATATTTCAAACCTGAGAAAGAATATAAAAGTTGAGAATACAGATAGTACTGAGATGCTCAGAGGAATATCAAACTATTGGAATGAAAGTAGTTGAAGAATAACTGATAGCTCCATTGAGTTCAGATTTTAAAAAAACATAATTTTAAAAATAGTATTTGTTGTTGTTGTTAAATCAGTCAGTTGTGTCCGATTCTTTGCAACCCCATGGACTGCAGAATGCCAGGCTTCCCTGTCCTTCACCATCTCCTGGAGCTTGCTCAAACTCATGTCCACTAAAGCAGTGATGCCATCCAACCATCGTCCTCTGTCATCCCCTTCTCCTTCATCCCCTTCTCCTTCTCCTGGGAAAGAAGATCTTTCCCAGCATCAGGGTCTTTTCTAATGAGTCAGCTCTTCACATCAGGTAGCCAAAGTATTGGAGATAAAGACAAACAAAGCTAAAAGGGAAATGTCATTATTTTAATAAGGAAGGCTGATTTGAAGAATAATATGCAGCAACCCACTCCAGTGTTCTTGCCTGGAGAATCCCAGGGATGGGGGAGTCTGGTGGCCTGCCATCTCTGGGGTCGCACAGAGTCAGACACTACTGAAGTGATTTAGTAGTAGTAGTATGCAGTATTAAATATTGTTTAAAACTAGGCAGATTAGCCTAACGGTGAAATGCATGAATTTTTGAGTTGAATACTTAGGTTGGTTGTGTCATATCCGACTGTTTGCCACCCCATGGACTGTGGCCCACCAGGATCCTCTGTCCATGGGGATTCTCCAGGCAAGAACACTGGAGTGGGTTGCCATGCCCTCCTCCAAGGGGTCTTCCCAACCCAGTGATTGAACCCATATCTCCCACATTGCAGGTGGATTCATTACCATCTGAGCCACCAGGGAAGCCCTTAGGTTCTTTGCCTTTTGCTACTGGCAACCGACTCTAGTATGCTTCCTTGGAGAATTCCATGGACAGAGGAGCCTTTCGCACCACCGCCCATGAGGTCGCAGAGCCGGACTTGAGTGAGTGACTAACACACTTAATCTCAAACAAATGAGCAAACTCTCTAAGTTTAGTTTGCTGATCTTCAAATCAGGGGCAATGCCAGGACCTTTCCTTTGGTTTTATTGTGAAGAGGATAGAAGTACAGACTGACAAACAATACACAATGTTACTATCCTTGAAAAAATAAATATTTTAACTTTTTATTTTTAGGTAATTGTAGCTGGGTTAATTATTAATGATGTCAAAGAAAAATTGCACCAGACAAGTCAAATAGGCAAGGAAGATATTATTCAAGACTGTTGCAGTAGGGGAAAGGAATTCAATTTGACTCTCCTGAAACAAAAGACATAGAGTGTTTTATGCTAGGTTGAACAAGTGGAAAAATATTAACCCATGTTAACAGGGAGTTTGGTCACAGTGAATAAGCCATATGTATTTGCTAATTGGTGCTTTTTGAAGTTAGGTTCCTGCTTTGGAGCTTGGGAGACAGGGGTACTATCTTTCTTGATGATTACATTTCAAAGGAATGGCTCCCAGGTCCTTGAGAAAGACATTCCTGTGTTGTAAAACAGGCCAGCGGGCTTGAAGATTTACATCTCAAAGGGAGAGAGAAAATTTACAGTTGCAAGTTTTCTAAAGAACAGTCTTATGGACTCTGTGGGAGAGGGAGAGGGTGGGAAGATTTGGGAGAATGGCAATGAAACATGTAAAATATCATGTAGGAAACGAGTTGCCAGTCCAGGTTCGATGCATGATGCTGGATGCTTGGGGCTGGTGCACTGGGACGGCCCAGAGGGATGGTATGGGGAGGGAGGAGGGAGGAGGGTTCGGGATGGGGAACACATGTATACCTGTGGCGGATTCATTTTGATATTTGGCAAAACTAATACAATTATGTAAAGTTTAAAAAATAAAATAAAATTGGAAGAATAAAAAAAAAAAAAAAAAAAAACCCTAAGCCCATTGAAATAGCTATTACTATCAGTTGGGTTTAACAACAATTAAAAAAAAAATAAATAAAATAAAGTAAAAGCTCTAAGAAAAGGGAAGTCAGGGGTCTTTTGTCAGGAGGAAACTTGTCTAAAATTTAGTGAAGCAAAGGATTCTAAAGCTATCTTGGCCAGTGGGAATTAATGATTAATAATAACCAAAGTACCACTTTTCATCTCCTGATATGTACCTTTTTCTTTCTCAGGAATAAGGACATACTAAGGAAATGCTATTCAGATGGAATTGAATCCCAAGATGGGTACAGGATTTTAGGTTTGCTCCTGTATGTTCTAAATGAAGTTTAAGTTTTCTTGTTTTAAGAAATTAAATCCCTAATGGTTTGTCAATTTTATTTATCCTTTCAAAGAACCAGCTTTTGGCTTTGTTGATTTTTGCTATGGTCTCTTTTGTTTCTTTTGCATTTATTTCTGCTCTAATTTTTAAGATTTCTTTCCTTCTACTAACCCTGGGGTTCTTCATTTCTTCCTTTTCTAGTTGTTTGAGGTGTAGAGTTAGGTTATTTATTTGACTTTTTTCTTGTTTCTTGAGGTGTGCCTGTATTGCTATGAACTTTCCCCTTAGGACTGCTTTTACTGTGTCCCACAGGTTTTGGGTTGTTGTGTTTTCATTTTCATTCGTTTCTATGCAAATTTTGATTTCTTTTTGATTTCTTCTGTGATTTGTTGGTTATTCAGCAGCGTGTTGTTCAGCCTCCATATGTTGGAATTTTTAATAGTTTTTCTCCTGTAATTGAGATCTAATCTTACTGCATTGTGGTCAGAAAAGATGCTTGGAATGATTTCTATTTTTTTGAATTTACCAAGGCTAGATTTATGGCCCAGGATGTGATCTATCCTGGAGAAGGTTCCATGTGCGCTTGAGAAAAAGGTGAAATTCATTGTTTTGGGATGAAATGTCCTATAGATATCAATTAGGTCTAACTGGTCTATTGTATCGTTTAAAGTTTGTGTTTCCTTGTTAATTTTCTGTTTAGTTGATCTATCCATAGGTGTGAGTGGGGTATTAAAGTCTCCCACTATTATTGTGTTATTGTTAATTTCTCCTTTCATACTTGTTAGCATTTGTCTTACATACTGTGGTGCTCCCGTGTTGGGTGTATATATATTTATAATTGTTATATCTTCTTCTTGGATTGATCCTTTGATCATTATGTAGTGACCTTCTTTGTCTCTTTTCACAGCCTTTGTTTCAAAGTCTATTTTATCTGATATGAGTATTGCTACTCCTGCTTTCTTTTGGTCCCTATTTGCATGGAAAATCTTTTTCCAGCCCTTCACTTTCAATCTGTATGTGTCCCCTGTTTTGAGGTGGGTCTCCTGTAGACAACATATGTAGGGGTCTTGTTTTTGTATCCATTCAGCCAGTCTTTGTCTTTTGGTTGGGGCATTCAACCCATTTACGTTTAAGGTAATTACTGATAAGTGTGATCCCGTTGCCATTTACTTTATTGTTTGGGGTTCGAATTTATACACCATTTTTGTGTTTCCTGTCTAGAGAATATCCTTTAGTATTTGTTGTAGAGCTGGTTTGGTGGTGCAGAATTCTCTCAGCTTTTGCTTGTCTGAGAAGCTTTTTGATTTCTCCTTCATACTTGAATGAAATCCTTGCTGGGTACAATAATCTGGGCTGTAGGTTATTTTCTTTCATCATTTTAAGTATGTCTTGCCATTCCCTCCTGGCTTGAAGAGTTTCTATTGAAAGATCAGCTGTTATCCTTATGGGAATTCCCTTGTGTGTTATTTGTTGTTTTTCCCTTGCTGCTTTTAATATTTGTTCTTTGTGTTTGATCTTTGTTAATTTGATTAATATGTGTCTTGGGGTGTTTCTCCTTGGGTTTATCCTGTTTGGGACTCTCTGGGTTTCTTGGACTTGGGTGATTATTTCCTTCCCCATTTTAGGAAGTTTTCCACTATTATCTCTTCAAGTATTTTCTCATGGTCTTTCTTTTGTCTTCTTCTTCTGGAACCCCTATGATTCGAATGTTGTAGCGTTTAATATTGTCCTGGAGGTCTCTGAGATTGTCCTCATTTCTTTTAATTCATGTCATGTATGAAACGAGGTGCCAGTCCAGGTTCAGTGCACGATGCTGGATGCTTGGGGCTGGTGCGCTGGGACGGCCCAGGGGATGGTATGGGGAGGGGGGGGAGGAGGGTTCAGGATGGGGAGCACGTGTATACCTGAAATAAAAAATTTAAAAAAATTAAAAAAAAAAAAAAAAGAAATTAAATCCCAAGAATTGGAAAAATTTTACATGACAAGTTACTACCACAAATCACAGTATGTTCATTATCATGTGAAGCTTACAGATGAAAAAATAGAGCCATACCTTTCAAGAAGGTAGAGACATTAGATGCACAGTTAATAATATTTAATGAAGTATACATGTAACTGATATTTAACCAGGGAAACAGTCAGAATTAATTTTCTAACAGTGTTCTGTGTACACTTAAAATGAGGGTAACTGGCAAACCCTACGAGCCAGATCATAAGCTGGCTATTGTGGATATGTTATGGGTAAAAGCTGGTAGATGTGGGGAATCATACAGGGGTCTCAAACGCAGATACTTTGAGGGCTCAAATCAGAAACATAATTGTACGAAGGAGTAGGCATAAATCAATAAGGAGCACAGAGGCCTAAATCCTAAAGGAAATCAACCCTGAGTATTCCTTGGAAGGACTGTTGATAAAGCTGAAGCTCCACTACTCTGGACACCGGACACAGAGAGCTGACTCACTGGAAAAGACCCTGATGCTGGGAAAGATTGAGGATAGGAGGAGAAGCGGGTAACAGAGGAAAAGATGGTTCGATGGCATCACCGACTCAATGGACATGAATTTGAAAAAACTCTGGGAGACAGTGGAGGACAGAGGAGTCTGGTGTGCTGCTGTACATGGGGTTGCAAAGAATCGGGCATGGCTAAGCAACTACAACAACAACAGCAGAGGCCTATGGAAGGTGGAGAGTGCGTGTAGTCACTGGATTTCTGTTTTCTCTAAAACCTTAGAGTCCAGATTATATATCTATTAGGATTTCCAACTCCATCTGTGGGCTTGGTGTCTGTAATTATAATTTGGATTTTATCAAGAATTTTACCAATGTCTATTGAAATATCATGTGGATATTAAAAGAGAAACTTAAACCTGGAATACAGTTAGAAGAATTCCTAAATGGTGAAATACTGCCTCCAAAAGATTATGAAATAATGTATTTATATTAATTATATAAATGACACCTGATCATATCAAGAAGTGTCTATTCTAAATCATCTAGAAGATATAGTTTAGGAAGAACAACAAACAATTTGGAGAGCATAAAAATAAGCATATAGAGTTTGAATATGGAGTAAATTTAAAAAGAAAGGTAATATGGATAAATATAGAGTTTTGAAACTAGATTTAAAAATAAACTGACAAGAAAAAAATTGAAGATAGACTTTGTATGGAAAAAAAATCAGGAAACATGATTTGTCATCTTAATGACAAGATTGACAAGAGTCATCTTAATTGACAAGAGTCAATTGTATAAAACCATTGTCTCAAATTTAAGTCATTCCTACACTTCATTACAGGCTTCCCAGGTAGCGATACTGGTAAAGAACCCACCTGCCATTGCAGAAGAAGATAAACTCCCAAACTCATTTGATGAAGCCACCATCACCCTAATATCACTGATGAACATAAATGAAAAATTCTAAACAAAATTCTAGCAAACAGAATCCAACAACATATTAAAAAGATCATACATCATGACCAAGTGGGATGTAAGGATTCTTCAATATTCACAAATCAATCAATGTGATACACCACATTAACAAATTGAAAGATAAAAACCATATGATTATATCAATAGACGCAGAGAAAGCCTTTGACAAAATTCCACACCCATTTATCGTAAAAATTCTCCAGGAAGCAGGCACAGAAAGAATATACCTCAACATAATAAATGCCATATATGATAAACCTACAGCAAACATTATCCTCAATGGCGAAAAATTGAAAGCATTTCCCGTAAAGTCAGGAACAAGACAAGGGTGCCCATTCTCATCAGTACTATTCAGCATAGTTTTGGAAATTTTAGCCACAGCAATCAGAAAAGGAAAAGAAATAAAAGGAATCCAGATTGGAAAAGAAGTAAAACTCTCACTGTTTGCAGATGGCATGATCCTCTACATAAAAAACCCTAAAGACACCACCAGAAAATTACTAGAGCTAATCAATGAATATAGTAAAGTTTCAGGATATAAAATTAATACACAGAAATCTCTTTAATTCCTATACACTAACAAATAGAAAACAGAAAGAGAAATTAAGGAAACAATCCCATTCGCCATTGCAATAAAAAGAATAAAGTACTTTTTATTCTCTAGAATACTTTATTTTAGGTAGGAATAAATCTACCTAAAGAAACAAAAGACCTATATGTAGAAAACTATATAACAGTGAATAAAGAAATCAAAGATGACATGCATAGATGGAGAAATATACCATGCTCATGGATCAGAAGAATCAGTGCAGTGAAAATGAGTATACTATCCAAAGCAATTTATATATTCAATGCAATCCCTATCAAGCCACCAATGGTATTTTTCACAGAACTAGAACAAATAATTTCACAGTTTGTATGAAAATATAAAAAACCTTGCATAGCCAAAGCAATCTTGAGAAAGAAGAATTGAACTGGAGAAATCAAACTGTCTAACTTCTATAGACTATACTACAAAGCTACAGTCATCAAGAAAGTATGGTACTGGTACAAAAACAGAAATATATATCAATGGAACAAAATAGAAAGCCCAGAGATAAATCCACACACCTATGGACATCTTATCTTTGACAAAGTAAGCAAAAATATACAGTGGAGAAAAGACAATCTCTGTAACAAGTGGTTCTGGGAAAACTGGTCACCCACCTGTAAAAGAATGAAACTAGAACATGTTCTTACACCACACACAAAAATAAACTCAAAATGGATTAAAGATCTAAATGTAAGACCAGAAATTATACAACTCCTAGAGGAAAGCATAGGCAGAACAGTCTATGACATAAATTACAGCAAGATCCTCTATGACCCACCTCCCAGAGTAATGCAAATAAAAGCAAAAATAAACAAATGGGCCTTCAGAATGGGAGAAAATAATAGCAAATGAAGCAACTAACAAAAAATTTGTCTCAAAAATATACAAGTAGCTCATGCAACTCAATACCAGAAAAATAAATGACCCAATCAAAAGATGGGCCAAAGAACTAAACAGACATTTTTCCAAAGAAGACATAAAGATGGCTAACAAACACATGAAAGGATGCTCATTATTACTCATTATCAGAGAAATGCAAATAAAAACCACAATGAAGTACAATCACATGCTGGTCGGAATGGCTGCTCTCAAAAAGTCAACAAACAATAAATGCTGGAGAAGGTGTGGAGAAAAGGAAACCCTCATACACTGTTGGTGGGAATGCAAACTAGTAGAGTCCCTATGGAGAACAGTGTGGAGATTTCTTAAAAAACTGAAAATAGAACTGCCATATGATGCAGCAATCCCACTTCTGGGCATACACACAGAGGAAACCAGAATTAAAAGAGACACGTGCGTACCAATGGTCATCACAGCACTGTTAACAATAGCTAGGACATGGAAGCAACCTAGATGTCCATTGGCAGACAAATGGATAAGAAAGCTGTGGTACACATACACAATGGAATATTACTCAGCTATTAAAAAGAACACATTTGAATCAGTTCTACAGAGGTGGATGAAACTGGAGCCTAGTATACTGAGTGAAGTATGTCAGAAAGAAAAACACCAATACAGTATATTAACACATCAATTCAATTCAGTTCAGTCACTCAGTCGTGTCCAACTCTTTGCAAGCCCATGGACTGTCCATCACCTGTCCATCACCAACTCCTGGACTTTATCCAAACTCATGTTCATTGAGTCAGTGATGTCATCCAAGCATCTCATCCTCTGTCGTCCCCTTATCCTCCTGCCCTCAATCCTTCCCAACATTAGGGTCTTTTCAAATGAGTCAGCTCTTCACATCAGATGGCCAAAGGATTGGAGTTTTAGCTTCAACATCAGTCGTTCCAATGAACACCCAGGACTGATCTCCTTTAGAATGGACTGGTTGGATCTGCCTGCCATCCAAGGGACTCTCAAGAGTCTTCTCCAACACCATAATTCAAAGGCATCGATTCTTTGGTGCTCAGCTCTTTATAGTCCAACTCTCACATCTATACATGACTACTGGAAAAACCATAGCTTTGGCTAGATGGATATTTGTTGGCAAAGTAATGTCTCTGCTTTTAATATGCTGTCTAGGTTGGTCCTAACTTTCAAAGAGGAAGTCTTTTAATTTCATGGCTGCAGTCACCATCTGCAGTGATTTTGGAGCCCCCAAAAATAAAGTCAGCCACTGTTTCCACTGTTTCCCATCTATTTGCCATAAAGTGATGGGGCCAGATGCCATGATCTTAGTTTCCTGAATGTTGAGCTTTAAGCCAACATTTTCACTCTCCTCTTTCACTTTCAAGAAGCTCTTTAGTTCTTCTCTGCTTTCTGCCATAAGGGTGGTGTCATCTGCAAATCTGAGGTTATTGGTATTTCTCCCAGCAATCTTGATTCCAGCTTGTGCTTCATCCAGCTCAGCGTTTCTCATGATGTACTCTGCATATAAGTTAAATAAGCAAGGTGACAATATACAGCCTTGATGTACTCCTTCCCCAATCTGGAACCAGTCTGTTCCACGTCCAATTCTAACTGTTGCTTCCTGACCTGCATACAGATTTCTCAGGAGGCAGGTCAGGTGGTCTGATATTCCCATCGTTTGAAGGATTTTCCACAGTTTGTTGTGATCCACACAGTCAAAGGCTTTGGCATAGTCAATAAAGCTGAAATAGATGTTTTTCTGGAACTTTCTTGCTTTTTCGATGATCCAACAGATGCCAGCAATCTGATCTCTGGTCCTCTGTCTTTTCTAAATCCAGCTTGAACATCTGGAAGTTCATGGTTCACGTATTGCTGAAACCTAGCTTGCAGAATTTTGAGCATTATTTTACTAGCATGTGAGATGAGTGAAATTATTCTATAGTTTGAGCATTCCTTGGGAATGCCTTTCTTTGGAATTGGAATGAAAACTGACATTTTCCAGTCCTGTGGCCACTGAGCAGTTTTCCAAATTTGCTGGCATAGTGAGTGCAGCACTTTCACAGCATCATTTTTCAGGATTTGAAATAGCTCAGCTGAATTCCATCACCTCCACTAGCTTTGTTCGTAGTGATGCTTTCTAAGGCCCATTTGACTTCGTATTCCAGGATGTCTGGCTCTAGGTGAGTAATCACACCATCGTGATTATCTGGGTTGTGAAGATATTTTTTGTACAGTTCTGTGTACTCTTGCCACCTCTTCTTAATATCTTCTGCTTCTGTTAGGTCCATACCATTTCTGTCCTTTATTGTGCCCATCTTTGTCTGAAATGTTCCCTTGGTATCTCTCATTTTTTTGAAGAGATCTCTAGTCTTTCCCATTCTATTGTTTTCCTCTATTTCTTTGCACTGATCACTGAGGAAGACAGCACTTTCTTATCTCTTCTTGCTATTCTTTGGAACTCTGCATTCAGATGGGTCTATCTTTCCTTTTCTCCTTTGCTTTTCACTTCTCTTCTTTCACAGCTATTTGTAAGGCCTCCAGACAGCCATTTTGCTTTTTTGCATTTCTTTTTCTTGGGGACAGTCTTGCTCCCTGTCTCCTGTACAATGTCACGAACCTCCATCCATTGTTCATCCAGCACTCTGTCTATCAGATCTAGTCCCTTAAATCTATTTGTCACTTCCACTGTATAAGCATAAGGTATTTGATTTAGGTCATACCTGAATGGTCTGGTTTTCACTACTTTCTTCAATTTAAGTCTGAATCTGGCAATAAGGAGTTCATGATCTGAGCCACAGTTGGCTCCCAGTCTTGTTTTTGCTGACTGTGTATATGGAATTTAGAAAGATGGTAATGATGACCCTATATGCGATACAGCAAAAGAAACACAGATATAAAGAACATACTTTTTGACTCTGTGGGAGAAGGCGAGGGTGGGATGATTTGAGTGAATAGCATTGAAATATGTATATTACTATATTTGAAATAGATCACCACTCCACATTTGATACATGAAATGGGGCACTCAATATTGTAAAGTAATTAGCCTCCAATTAAAATTAATTAATTAATTTAAAAAAAACCTGCCAATGCAAATAGATGTAGGAGATGTGGGTTCAGTCTGTGGCTCAGGAAGATCCCCTGGAGGAGAGCACTGTAACCATTGTAACCCACTCCAGTATTCTTGCCTGGAGAATCCTATGGGCAGAGGAGCCTGGCAGGTTGCAGTCCATAGAGTAGTACAGAGTCAGACATAACTTAAATGACTTAGGACACATGCATACTTAATTGAAGACTAATATTTTAAGAAAATATGAAGTGACAGACCTGCTCCAACTCTGCTGGGCAAAGCTTGGACTCACATTCAGACAAGTAACAAAAAGAAACACAGAAAGAAGAGTTACTAAATTGGTGAAGAACCCTAAATTCTTGTAATATGAGAGCCCACTGAATAGACATGGAATGGTTAGGCATGACAATAAAGGGATTATGAAATATTGATCTTGAAATATGTAACAATTTCATGTGCAACAAGTATAGGCTTATTTTGTGTGTGAGTGCAGGCTCAGTCACTGAATTGTGCCCAGCTTTTTGCAACCCCATGGACTGTGGCCTGCCAGGCTCCTCTATCCATGGAATTTCCCAGGCAAGAATACTGGAGTGGGTTGCCGTTTCCTTCTCCAAGGCTTATTCTGCATTCCTCTGTAAAACAAACATTCAAAGATATACATGGCAGGAGGAGGATATACATGGCAACAACAAGGAACCAATTTTAACAACATAAGCCTTTACAAATCCAGTCTTCTTTAGGAAGAAAACAACTTCCTAAACATGGAGATATTTATAAATTAGACAGGCAGCTCTGTGGTGTGTTTGGGAAGGTATCATAGCATGAGACTATGGTCAGATTAAATTCGTCTATGCTTTTTTGTGAGGCTCTAGAAAGCTATGAATGATCTTTTAAGCAATCCAGCCAGCATCAACAAAGAAATTCAAAGAACAAATTAAAATTTCTATGAGAAAACTTCCAGCACACATTTCCATAGAAAACCAGTTTTCATTTTCATTTGGAGAATTGTGTGCTATTTTCAATTGTATTAGCATACTAAATACCAAAACAACACAAAACAAAAATCAATTTACTAATTATGTGTAAAGGAAGAACATTGACTTTGGAATAATACTTGTGTACAAGTATCAGTTGTGCCTTTTGCATGAGTTCACATAAATTACTTAGCTTTTCTAAAGCTCAACTTAATCCAACATAAAATGGGAAGAAACATATCATCACATGACTTTTTTGTGATTATTAAATTACTTTAAAAAGAGCATATACTACTCTTGATATATCATTAATTTTCATCAAATTAAAACATTTTACAGAGAAATAACAAATTTAGATCTACTAATTAGAATAGCCAGAAGCAGAACTTGGATTTCTTATTCCTGGCTTCTTTTCCTTTCACATCACCATGTACTTTCACTTATAAAGAAAAAGACAATGAAGCTGGTTGAAGAGGCAGAAAACAAATGTGATTTGTTACCTGTGTGATCATGAAGTTAGCAGTTTTGTGTTGTTGAGAATTAGTCAATATTAGCAGAAACCATTGTTTAAAGGATGACTCATCTGAAAAAATAAATCACAAAGATGATGATTTCTCCTCTGCCAGATATCTCTTCTTCTTCAAGTGTAATTCATCCTTTTTAAGTACAAAATGTCAGTGTATTGAAAATTGAACCAGCAAATTCCTTTTAATCCTGATTCCTCTGTTGCTTCATTGATTTACAACACTCTTGGGCATCAATTTGCCTTCCAGTATAATTCTGTCATAACTAAAGGATTATGTTTTTTTCTACTGAACACATTGTAATGCCACTGTGCTAGGAGCAAGAATAAATGTAATATGGTTCTTGCTCTCATTACAAGGGCAATAATGGTTCAGAAGACAGGAAACTACATAAAAACTTGGTAGATGATAGATGAATGGAGAGTGGGGGCAAAGGGAGAGAAAGAGGGAGCAGAAGATGCTGAGAGATAATAGATTAATAGATAACGAAACAAAGAAAGAAAGGAAGGATGGCAGACCATTAAAAAATAGGAGAGAGTTAAAGTTACTGGGCTAGCTATAACACGAGCAACATAACATGTGCAACCCTGTTAGTTCCTCCCTGTGGACCAGAGAATATCGCTGAGAGAGTCAATTTCTAGGTAGGCTGATAAGAAGTCCGAGGTCCCTTAGGAAGAGAAGGGGTTCCAGGGTCCCCAAGGAGGAGAGAGGGATCTGGAGTTCTCAAGGAGAAAAGGACAATTTTTTTTTCTTTAAACCCAGAGCTGATGATTGCAAAACAAAACAACTCATCTTGCTCAAGGATATGTTTTCCCCTTAAACTCTGTACTAAGGACAACAATGTATCCTGCTTGAGGACATATTTCTCCTTCTTGAGAACCCTTTGTCAAATTCTGTCATCTTAAAATGTATATTATGGAAGTGGGTCTTGTAAGACCTTTACAACCTTGAGACATTCTTTTGATTTATTATAATAACCAATTGAAAAAGTATATAACTCCCTTTCTAAGACTAGCAAGGGGGGCACTCTCCATCTCCCTTCTGATGTCAGAAGCTTTCTCTGTCACTTTCATACTTTAATAAAACTCTGCTACACAAAAGCTCTTGAGTGATCAAGCCTGGTCCCTGGTCCTGAAGCTAAATCTTCTTCAGAGATCACAAATCCGACATTGTTCACTGTAAGCTATCATTGCCAAGAAATAGCCTTGTGTCATCAAGTGTATACTATTAATATCATGTAAGATGAAAACAAGTATTCAGTAAGATAGTACAGTGGAATGAATATGAGCTTTTGAGGGAATAATCCCAGATGTTAAACCCAGTTTTGACACTCACAGGTTATGAGAACTAAAAATAGGCATGTAATTGAGCCACATTGCCTTTATCTATAAAACAGATACAGTTATCTTTTATATAGGTTATTAGGAGAGTTAAATGAGAATATATAAGTATATATATGTTTAGTTTTCTAATCTGTATTTTTTAGTCTCAAGGACTGTCATTTTTGGAAGATGTGCTGGGTTCAAACTTTAAAACAATATAAGCTTTAAAGACATAATTAATATCAGAATTTATCTTTTTGCTATTGTGTGCTCAGTCATGTCCGACTCTGTGCAACCTCAAAGACCATAGCCTCCCAGACTCTGTCCATGGAATCTTCCAAGCAAGAATACTGCAGTGGGTTGCCATTTCCTACTCTAGGGATCTTACCAACCCAGGGATTGAACTCGTGTCTTGTGCATTTCCTGCATTGGCAAGTGGATTCTTTACCCTGTGCCACCTGGGAAAATCATCTTTTTAATTAATAATAAAATTATACTAAAGTCCAGATAAGAATTCTTTTTGTGGATTCTACTTATATAATTGGGCTTCTCTGGTGGCTCAGACAGTAAAGAATCCACCTGCAAAGCAAAAGATCTGGGTTCAGTCCCTGAAAGTTGAGAAGATCCTCTGGAGAAGGGAATACTCCAGTATTCTGGCCTGGAGAATTTCATGGACAGAGGAGCCTGACAGGCTACAGTCCATGAGGTTGCAAAGAGTCAGAGATGACTGAGCAATTTTCAATTTCACTTACATATTTGTTCATATAGAGAATCCTTTGGCAGATTTTACCTTATAATAAATTATCTCTTTATCAGGGCTTGTATCTTTGTATCCATAAAGGCCTATATTAAATTTCAACTATTTTACCTTGGTAAAGATATCAAATTTGAACCAATTTGTGGGACTGTTGTGTTACTAGATAAATTCATACTTTGATTCTAAGATTTGTACAGAAAGGATACAATTATTTCATTAATTTCTATAATTTATTACTTTTCCATTTCTTTTAATGTCATAAAAAGGCTTTACAAAATCAGAAAATAATTTTAAATTAAAAAAAAAAGTAGATGTGCTCATACCTACCACATCCAAGTTAAGCATTGCCTTAGAAGTCATGTCTCAGTGGCATTTGAAGGACAGAAGCTTTCAATATTCATGATATCCCTTTGACAAAATGAATTAAAGACAAGATAAAATGAAGATATGTTATAAGCCTGGAGGTCTTCTGAATGGCAGAGCCTGCAATCAACTAAATGACTAGTCAAAAGGAAGACAAAAGAGAAAGGAAAGCCTGGTTTATAGCTTGTACTGTGTATTTCCTCTAAGTCTGGCAATAAAGTGAGATTATTGCTTCTGTGCTCATTAATTATTTATCACCAGCTCTCTGAACCTCTGAACAATTTCTGTCGAAGGAACTACAATACACATGGAGTTATTCATCAAACGCAGATGTTCACACATTCGCTTTAAGGCTATAAACACGAATGCCAGCTGTCCAAAGAGAATCAGCAGAGTTCTGATTTATTAAAAGTTGTGAATTCCACCATATATTGAAAAGAGCAAAAATATCAAGCTTTGGTAAATTATTAGTGGTAAAAAAAAATACATATATTGCCACTTTAAAAAAAAAGGTCAAAGATATAGGTAGAGTGGACAATGTAAAAATGTGTCTTCTATAGCAGCAATGAAATAAAGAGATAAAATATATCCTGGTGTTTATATCACAGTATAACTCAAATTACTATTCCTTTGATTTTTCAGTTTAGATTCATTCAACCATTTGCAAAAAATCAGAATTAAAACAAAAATCCTAAGTGAAAAAATTATTATCTAATAATTTTGCTTTCTTCATTAATGAAGGAAAGATTTTTGAATACAATTTGCAGTTACCAGCCTAATGGCAATTGCCAATCTTTTTGCTCCTTCCTTCAAAGTTTTTTCACATTACATTTTACTTTCTTCTTCAATATTTGCATCTTTTATTCACTCCTTCCCCTAATGCAAATTGATATTTGACTCTAGATCTGTACTGAAATTACCCTCTAAACTAGTTATTTTCTAATTTAGTGTGCATAAAAACTAAGGAGAAAGTTTGTTAAAACTAGATTCTTGAGGACACCCCTGATGTTCCAGTGTTTAAGACTCCACACTTTCAATGCAGGAGGTGTGGGTTCCATCCCTGGTAGGTAACTGAGATTTCACATGTCACGTGCAGCACAGCCAAAAAAAATTTAAATAAATAAATAAAAATAAAAAGTTAAAAATAAAATAAATAGGTATCTTTAAAAATACAGATTCTTGGGGTCCATCCTAACAAATCTGATAAAGCAGGTGGGAATTAGGGCACAAAGGTGGTAAGACAAAGTTAGGATTCAGCATTTTAAATCTAGGTGACCAGTGTTCTAGATAAAATTAGTTGTAACTTTTCCCCAAATCTACTTTTGCTTTACATTCTTTAAATGAAGCAATACGTTTTTTAATTCTTAAAAATTCAAGCTTTATATAAATTATAAAAATAAACTGAAAACTCTCCTCTTACATTTTCTCGCTTTTATAACCAGAAGGGCTTCCCTGGTGGTTCACATGGTAAAGAATCTGCCTGCAATGTAGGAGATCCAGGTTCAATCCTTGAGTCAGGAAGATCCCCTGGAGTAAGAAATGGCAGCCCATTCCAGTATTCTTGCCTAGACAATTCCATGGACAGAGGAATCTGGCGAACTACTGTCCATGGGGTCGCAAAGAGTCAGACACGACTGAGCAACGAATACTACTAACCTAAAGGCAACCTGTGTTAACATTTGAATGAGTCTTCTTATATATATTTTATGTTAGTGTGTAAATATTCAAAATATGATTGCATTTATGTAAAACAAGAGGAAACCACATAGCCAGCCCCATTTCTAGCATTGATGATTAATTTTTAATAGATATTCAATTGATCATATTGACTTTCTAGATATAAAAGTATTTGCAATTCATGAGAATTTTTTTACTCTCCAAACCATATTTATCTAGTTTTTCCATGTGTGGTAATAGCAAAAAGCCTTTATTTTTCAACTACTAAATAAGATATGTACCATAAGTTTTATAAGGTACATCTTCATCTTCATCTATGTGGAGAAGACTCCCCAAATCATAACGCCATTCTTAAAAATCCCATATGTCTGAGAATATTCAACTTTATGTTTTACATTTTCATGCAGATGTCATATCAATAGTGTAATTTCCAATTTCTCTGAAGTTTTGGGGAAGGATGAAAATGATGAGAATCATGTCTTCATTTGTTCTCAAAAAGTATAATCCTGATTCTATTTATTAATACTATTAATCTATCCATGTTTTATATTCAACTAAACCTTAATCTTTCTCTCCTCCAGTATTCTACTTTGGAAATCAACAACTCAGAGCAGCCCTATGTCTGGTAGGGTCAATGAGTCCCCAGTAGCTACACTCTGCTCCAATAATAAACTGAAACACTAGAATCTTTGTTGAGTCGAAGAGCCTGTTTTGGAGGTCTAGTCACATGGGGTTCTCCCAACAGCTATACAAAGTGTTATGAATAACCTCATCCTCCATTTTTGCCTTTCTAGTCTGGGCTTCTGTGAACAATCTAGTATATTAATGTTAAATATAGAAGTTACTTCTATAGGACTTCCCTGTAGCTCAAACGGTAAAGAATCTGTCTGCAATGCAGGAGACCAGGGTTTGATCCCTGGGTCAGGAAGATACTCTGGAGGAGGGAATGGCAATCAACTCCTGTATTCTTGCCTGGAGAATCCCATGGACAGAGGAACCTGGCGGGCTACAGTCCATGGGGTTGCAGAGAGTTGGTCACAACTGAGCAACTAACACACACAGCAGTTACAGCCAAGGAACTGGAATTATTGCTTGAGTCCAATCCCAGCTCAGCCACTCACTAGCTTGTGCCTTTGTACTTAACCTCAATTTACTCATCTTCAAAAGAAGTTAATATTGGTGCTGACCTGTCTTATAAGAGTGATAGGAACAAAAGGAAAAATGTATGTAATGCACTTAGTATTGTGCTGAGCACAAACTTGCACACCTGTGTGTATTTAGTGTTTATTTTGACCGTAATCATTTAAACTCTTTACCAAGAAAGGAAAAGTCAATGACCTCAAGGAATCTTTGATCTCCACCTTGATGTAATGAAGGCAAGTAAGGTCAGGGCACAACTTCCAGCTTGAGGTAGAACAAGAAAATATTTGTGAAAATCATGTTAATATATTTTAAAAACCTATCCTGATCCATCCTATAGGAGATCAGTCCAGGGTGTTCATTGGAAGGACTGATGTTAAGGCTGAAACTCCAATATTTTGGCCACTTGATGAGAAGAGCTGACTGATTGGAAAAGACCCTGATGCTGGGAAAGATTGAGGGCAGGAGGAGAAGGGGATGACAGAGGATGAGATGGCTGGATGGCATCATCGACTTGATGGATGTGGGTTTGAGTAAACTCCAGGAGTTGGTGATGGACAGAGAGGCCTGGCATGCTGTGATTCATGGGATCGCAAACCGTCAGACGTGACTGAGCAACTGAACTGAACTGAACTGAAATAAAGGTAAACATTAAGACTGCCCTGTCCAAATTAGATTATTTGTTGACCTCAAGGCAAATATAAAGTTAAGGACTCAGACTAAAAGTTACAGAAGAAGAACATTCTAAATTTTGACCAGCAGGGCAATCAACGTACCCAGTTGTCAGTATAATAGTACTCAATATATTGGTTCTAAATACAGTATAGATAGAAATATTTGCAGCTACATCTATAATGATATTTTGTGAGCTCTTTTATTCCTTCTCAAAACAGTAAACTTATTGCAATTAGTTCTTTCTCTTGGCATACATTAATTCAAGATGTAAACTGTAAAGAAAGACATCTAAAATAATCCTTTCTGCTATCATGAGTAATTACCTGGGCTTGCTGGAAAATGTAAATTCTCTAAGGAATGGTTACAATGTAAATACTGTACCATTCATTAGATACTTTTTCAGGTTAATTTTACAAGATCATCATGAATGTTCAGTTGCATAAGAATTTGGGAATTACAATTTAAAGTAGGCTTTGTAAGAAGCTGTAACCAGTAAAATATAAAATACTGTATCAGATTTAAAATTATGTATTAGTACTTTCAAATGATAAAAATCAAACACTTCCTTCCAATATGTAAGGATTTACCATTTTTTAGCCTCTCTGGACCTAAAAATTAGCACTGATTTATGAAGTATGAAACAACAGAGGTTTAAGATCAGTATTGTTTTCTGCTAGTTTTATTTGATTAGCTAATGATTCTTCCCTTATGATTATACAGTGGAAGAGACAAAGAGATTTAAGGGATTAGATCTGATAGATTGCCTGAAGAACTATGGACACAGGTTCCTGACATTGTACAGGAGGCAGTGATCAATACCATCCCCAAGAAAAATAAACGCAAAAAGGCAAAATGGCTGTCTGAGGAGGCCTTACAAATAGCTGTGGATAGAAGAGAAGTGAAAAGCAAATGAGAAAAGGAAAGATATACCCACTTGAATGCAGAGTTCCAAAAAACAGAAAGGAAAGATAAGAAAGCCTTCCTCAGTGATCAATGCAAAGAAATAGAGGAAAACAATAGGATGGGAAAGACTAGAGGTCTTCAAGAAAATGAGAGATACCAAGGGACCATTTCATGCAAAGATGGGCTCAGTAAAGGACAGAAATGGTATGGACCTAACAGAAGCAGAAGATATTAAGAAGAGGTGACAAGAAACACAGAAGAACTGTACAAAAAAGATCTTCACAAAACAGATAATAACAATGGTGCTATCACTCACCTAGAACCAGACATCCTGGAATGTTAACTCAAGTGGCCCTTAGAAAGCATCACTACAAATAAAGCTAGTGGAGGTGATGGAATTTCAGTTGAGCTATTTCAAATCCTAAAAGATGATGCTCTGAAAGTGCTGCATTCACTATGCCAGCAAATTTGGAAAACTCAGCAGTGGCCACAGGACTGGAAAAGGTCAGTTTTCATTCCAATCCCAAAGAAAAGCAATGTCAAAGAACGCTCAAACTACTGCACAATTGCACTCATCTCACATGCTGGAAAAGTAATGCTCAAAATTCTCCAAAAGCCTTCAGCAGTATGTGAACTGTGAACTTCTAGATGTTCAAGCTGGATTTGGAAAAGGTAGGGGAACCAGAGATCAAATTACCAACATCCATTAGATCATCGAAAAAGCAAGGGAGTTCCAGGAAAAATACCTACTTCTGCTTTATTGACTATGCCAAAACCTTGTGCAGATCACAACAAACAGGAAAATTCTTCAAAAAATGGGTATACCAGACCACCTGACCTGCCTCTTAAGAGATCTGTATGCAGGTCAGGAAGCAACAGCTAGAACTGGACATGGAACAACAGACTGGTTACAAATCTGGAAAGGAGTATATCAAGGTTGTATATTGTCACCCTGCTTATTTAACTTATATGCAGAGCACATCATGAGATATGCTGGACTGGATGAAGCACAAGCTGGAATCAAGATTGCCAGGAGAAATATCAATAACCTCAGATACGCAGATGACACCACTCTTATGGCAGAAAGCAAAGAAGAACTAAAGAGCTTCTTGATTAAAGTGAAAGCGGAGAGTAAAAATGTTGACTTAAAACTCAACATTCAGAAAACTAAGATCATGGCATGTGGTCCCATCACTTCATGGGAAACAGATGGGGAAAGAGTGGAAACAGTGGCTGACTTTATTTTTGGGGGCTCCAAAATCACTGCAGATGGTGACTGCAGCCATGAAATTAAAAGACGCTTACTCCTTGGAAGAAAAGTTATGACCAATCTAGGCAGCATATTGAAAAGCAGAGACATTACTTTGCTAACAAAGCTCTGTCTAGTCAAGGCTATGGTTTTTCCAGTGGTCATGTATGGATATGAGAGTTGGATGATAAAGAAAGCTGAGCGCTGAAGAATTGATGTTTTTGAACTGTGGTGTTGGAGAAGACTCTTGAGGGTCCCTTGGACTGCAAGGAGATCCAACCAGTCCATCCTAAAGGAGATCAGTCCTGGGTGTTCATTGGAAGAACTGATGCTGAAGCTGAAGTTCCAATAAATACTTAGGCCACTTGATTCAAAGAGCCAACTCACTGGAAAAGACTCTGATCCTGGGAAAGACTGAGGGCAGGAGGAGAAGGGGATGACAGAGGATAATATGGTTCGATGGCATCACTGACTCAGTGGACATGAGTATGGATAAACTCCAGGTGTTGGTAATGGGCAGGGAGGCCTGGTGTGTTGCAGTCCATGGGCTCACAAAGAGTCGGACACAACTGAGCAACTGAACTGAACTGAACTGAACTGTACTGACTGAATAATTCATCAAGAGCTCCTGAATTTAGGGAATCTAGTGCAGAAAATATTTTTGAAAACTTTATGAAATAATGAATGAGGCGTAAGGAATTGAATTTGTTCAACATGAAAGAAAACCACAAGCAACAACAGAAATAAATCCCTAAGCTTTCAAAAAACAAACAAACAAACAAACAAACTAGGAGGTCAATGCGAAATGGCTTGTCAGTTTATAAAATCAAGCTGGATTATTATAGATCCTATCTTTGTCATACGGTTTAATTCCCAAGCTATTAAACCAAAACTATAGTGATGATGGCACTATATTTCACCTCATATCTGAAAAAATAGTCCCTGGCTCTTCTCAGTGGTGTTACAACTACCAAAGGAAATAGGTGACATGGATATAGAAAAGTTCTATTCTCTAAAAATCAAAGCTTTCAGATTGCACTCCTTTGTTGTGTTCTCTTCAAGAAATCACCAGCTTCTTCAAACCAATCTGTAGTAGTGAAAGTAAATTATTTTGACTCTGGAGGAAACCTGAGTGCAAATTACACAAAGGTAAAGAAATAGGAAGGACTTCCCTGGTGGCTCAGTGGTAAAGAATCCTCCTGCCAATGCAGGACCCCAGTATTCGATCTCCAGGTAGGGAAGATCCCCTGGAGAAGGAAATGGCAACCCACTCCAGTATTCTTGCCTGGCAAATCCCATGGACAGAGGAGTCTGGTGGGCTACAGTCCATGGGGTAGAAAAAGAGTCAGACATAACTTAGCGACTAAACAACAAAGAAATAGGATAAAAATTCCTTTTGTTAATTCCTATGTACAGTAGGTTATGGAGTCTGATTTTAAGATGTGAGGACTCTATTTTCTGGGCAACAATCATAACCCACCATAAGATGGCTTAATTATCCCACTGCTGGTTCCATGTCATTTTTACACCCCAGAGTGACATTTCTTCTGGATTTAACACTTCTTTAACTTGGCACTTTCTATGCTCCTCAGAATTTCGCTCAGCAGTTCTTTCTAAATCTTTCCCCCATGTCATTCTGATCTACTTCTATACAAATAAACAAATCCTAAGCTGCTTTTCATTGTATTCAAATAAGAAAGTAATTCTCTCCCAGTGAATTCTATAGTTTCAGGTCAGTTCAGTTCAGTTCAGTCACTCACTCATGTCTGACTCTTTGCGACCCCATTAATTGCAGCACGCCAGGCCTCCCTGTCCATCACCAACTCCTGGAGTTCACCCAAACTCACATCCGTCGGGTTCGTGATACCTTCCAGCCATCTCATCCTCTGTCGTCCCATTCTCCTCTGCCCCCAATCCCTCCCAGCATCAGGGTCTTTTCCAATGAGTCAGCTCTTCACATGAGATGGCCAAAGTACTGGAGTTTCAGCTATAGCATCATTCCTTCCAAAGAACACCTAGGACTGATCTCCTTTAGAATGGACTGGTTGGATCTCTTTGCAGTCCAAGGGACTCTCAAGAGTCTTCTCCAACACCACAGTTCAAAACCATCAATTCTTCAGCGCTCAGCTTTCTACACAGTCCAACTCTCACATCCATACATGACCACTGGAAAAACCATAGCCTTGACTAGACGGACCTTTGTTGGCAAAGTAATGTCTCTGCTTTTCAATACGCTATCTAGGTTCGTCATAACTTTCCTTCCAAGGAGTAAGCGTCTTTTAATTTCATGGCTGCAATCACCATCTGCAGTGATTTTGGAGCCCCCCCCAAAATAAAGTCAGTCCCTGTTTCCACTGTTTCCCCATCTATTTCCCATGAAGTGATGGGACCACATGCCATGATCTTCATTTTCTGAATGTTGAGCTTTAAGCCAACTTTTTCACTCTCCTTTTTCACTTTTATCCAGAGGCTTTTTAGTTCCTCTTCACTTTCTGCCATAAGGGTGGTGTCATATGCTGCCTAGGTTGGTCATAACTTTCCTTCCAAGGAGGAAGTGTCTTTTAATTTCATGGCTGCAGTCACCATCTGCAGTGATTTTGGAGCCAAAAAAAAAAAAAAAAAAAGTCAGGCACTGTTTCATATTTCCCATGAAGTGATGGGGCCATTTGCCATGATCTTAGTTTTCTGAATGTTGAGCTTTAAGCCAACTTTTCACTCTCCTCTCTCACTTTCAACAAGAGGCTCTTTAGTTCTTCTTCACTTTCTGCCATAAGGGTGGTGTCATCTATGTATCTGAGGTTATTGATATTTCTCCTGGCAATCTTGATTCTAGCTTGTGTTTTATCCAGCTCAGCATTTCTCATGGTATACTCTGCATATAAGTTAAACAATCAGAGTGACATTATACAGCCTTGATGTACTCCTTTTCCTATTTGGAACTAGTCTGTTTTTCCATGTTCAGTTCTAGCTGTTGCTTCCTGACCTGCATACAGATTTCTCAAGAGGCAGGTCAGGTGGTCTGGTATTTCCATCTCTTGAAGAATTTTCCACAGTTTGTGTGATCCACACAGTCAAATGCCTTGCCATAGTCAATAAAGCAGAAATAGATGTTTTTCTGGAACTCTCTTGCTTTTTCAATGATCCAGCAGATGTTGGTAATTTGATCTCTGATTCCTCTGCTTTTTCTAAAACCAGCTTGAACATCTGGAAGTTTTCGGTTCACATATTGTTGAAGCCTGGTTTGGAGAATTTTGAGCATTACTTTACTAGCGTGTGAGATGAGTGCAATTGTGTGGTAGTTTGAGCATTCTTTGGCATTGCCTTTCTTTGGGATTGGAATGAAATCGACATTTTCCAGTCCTGTGGCCACTACTGAGTTTTCCAAATTTGCTGGCATATGGAGTGCAGCACTTTCAGAGCATCATCTTTTAGGATTTGAAATAGCTCAAACTAGAATTCCATCACCTCCACTAGCTTTGTTTGTAGTGATGCTTTCTAAGGCCCACATAACTTCACATTGCAGGATGTCTGGCTCTAGGTGAGTGATCACACCATCGTGATTATCTGGTCTATGAAAATCATTTTTTGTACAGTTCTTCTGTTTATTCTTGAGACTTCTTCTTAGTATCTTCTGCTTCTTTTAATTCCATACCATTTCTGTCCTTTATCGAGCCCATCTTAGCATGAAATATTCCCTTGGTATAGTTTAACATACATCAAAACATGCTCTGCCACCAAGAGTTCTTTTCCAAACATTTTACACTTAACATCCTTGCTTTTAAGTACTTCCGGATTTTGTATATTTATTTTTCATATTTCTTTTTTACATTTTACAGTACAATTTCACATCTCATTTTTTAATTTGTTACCTTCATTAGCATCATTATTCTTAAGGTCTATATTTGCTTTTAAAAATAGACCCACAGTTGCTTAGGAAATAGATTTTCCCCACAGGCCAAAAATTAGTTTGACATGATATGACATGAAACACAAAGGCAATCTCATAAATTGCCTTCCTGTTCTGTTTCTAGAATTATGCAGACCAGAAGATACGTGTTGGATCTACCATATGGTCACATAAGCTTACTCTGAATTATATACTAAATTTGTTTAAACAGTATCTGTCATTGGTAAGATATTCCAAAGCTTACATTAAATTGAAAAACATGATTAAACTTATATTGCTTAACATTTATAGTAACATTGTTGTAAATATTATATTGGGCTTCCCAGGTGGTGCTGGTGGTAAAAAACCTGTCTGCCAGTGCAAGAGATATAAGAGATGTGGGCTAGATCACTGGGTTGGGAAGATCCCCTGGAAGAGGCTTCCCTCATAGCTCAGTCGATAAAGAATCTGCCTGCATTGTAGGAGATGTGGGTTCGATTCCTGGGTTGGGACAATCCCCTGGAGAAGGAAATGCAACCCACTCCAGTATTCTTGCCTGTAAAATCCCATGGACAGAGAAGCCTGGCAGGCTGCAGTCCATGGCCTCACAAGAGCTGGACAAAACTTAGCGACTAAATCACCACCAGCAGCTAGAGGAGGGCATGGCAACCCACCCCAGTGCTCTTGCCTGGTGGGTATCATGGTCAGAGGTGCCTAGTGGACTATAGTCCATGGAGTTGCAAAGAGTCAGACACAACTGAAGTGACTTAGCACACAGCACACAAAGATTGTATACCAAGCTCCCTGACAAAGCATCAGTGTCCTTGACTATTAGTCTCAAGTTTGAGATCAGTTCCAAGTCTTCAAATGCATACTCTGCTACTCCTTCCCCCACAATGCACAACTTGGATGAATGAGAATTTTTGTGTAAGTTGACTCATATCCCAAAAAAACTGAATTAAGAAGGTTACAATATTTTTGTAGTTTCCATTTAAAAATCTATAGATAATTAAATTATATTTTAAGGATGCTTAAAGAGAATTTTTAGAAACATTAAGTAAAAAAAAAATGTTTTCTATGGGAATTAGAGCTTAAGGATGAGTGAATTTTCCTGATTTCCAAAAAACAGAGACCTAGGAATAGATATGCTAATTATGTTTCTCTAATTCCTTTATTTCTGCTGTCATTTGTTCCATAACAAAGGAAATGAATAATAATAAATGAAAACCTCTCACTTACCTATATATCTTTCCTAGTTCTTAAATTTTCATATAAGTAAATCTTTATTAACCAAAAGAGAAAGGGCCTCAGCAACAACAAAAATTTAATATCGATGTAAGATATATATCTGTTGTTGTTCAGTCACTAAGTTGTGTTCTACTCTTTGTGATCTCATGGACTGCAGCACACCAGGCTCCTCTGTCCTCCCCTATCTCCTGGAGTTTGCTCAGATTCATGTCAATTGAGTCAGTGATGCCATCCAACGATCTTATCCTCTGCCATTCCTTTCTGCTCCTATTCTGAGGTTGTTGATATTTCTCCTGGCAATCTTGATCCAGCTTGTGAGTCATCCAGCCCAGCATTTTGTATTATGTGGGCTCCAAAATCACTGCAGATGGTGACTGCAGCCATGAAATTAAAAGACGCTTACTCCTTGGAAGGAAAGTTATGTCCAACCTAGATAGCATATTGAAAAGCAGAGACACTACTTTGCCAACAAAAGTTCGTCTAGTCAAGGCTATGGTTTTTCCTGTGGTCATGTATGGATGTGAGAGTTGAACTGTGAAGAAGGCCGAGCACTGAAGAATTGATGGTTTTGAACTGTGGTGTTGGAGAAGACTCTTGAGAGTCCCTTGGACTGCAAGGAGATCCAACCAGTCCATTCTGAAGGAGATCAGCCCTGGGATTTCTTTGCAAGGAATGATGCTAAAGCTGAAACTCCAGTACTTTGGCCACCTCATGCAAAGAGTTGATTCATTGGAAAAGACTCTGATTCAGGGAGGGATTGGGGGCAGGAGGAGAAGGGGACAACAGAGGATGAGATGGCTGGATGGCATCACTGACTCGATGGACGTGAGTCTGAGTGTATTCCGGGAGTTGGTGATGCACAGGGAGGCCTGGTGTGCTGCGATTCATGGGGTCGCAAAGAGTCGGACACGACTGAGCAACTGAACTGACTGAACTGAACTCTGCATATAAGTTAAATAAGCAGGGTGTCTATATATAGCCTTGTCTTACTCCTTTCCCAGATTTAAGCCAGTCCATTTATCCATGCCCGATTCTGACTGTTGCTTCATGGCCCTAATACAGATTTCTCAGGAAGGTAAGGTGGTCTGGTACTTTCATCTCTAAAAATTTTACACAGTTTTTTTGATCTACACAGTCAAAGACTTTGGCATAGTCAATGAAACAGAAGTAGATGTTTTTCTGGAACTCCATTACTTTCTCTATGATCTAATGATTGTTGGCCATTTGATCTCTGGTTCCTCTGCCTCTTTGAAACACAGCTTGTACATCCGGAATTTCTTGATTTATGTACTGCTGAAGACTAGCTTGAAGGATTTTGAGCACAACCTTGCTAGCATGTGAAATGAGAACAGTTTGAGTACAGCAGTTTGAACATTCATTGGCATTGCCCTTCTTTGGGACTGGAATGAAAACTGACCTTTTTCTGTTCTGTGGCCACTGCTGAGTTTTCCAAATTTGCTAATATATCGAGTGCAGCATTTAAACAGCATTATATTCTAGGATTTTAAAGAGCTCAGCTGAAATTCTGTCACCTCCACTAGCTTTGTTCATAGTAATGCTTCTTAATGCCCATTTGACTTCATACTCCAGGATGTCTGACTCTAGGTGAGGGATCCTATTTTGGTTGTCTGGGTCATTAAGGCTTTTTGACATAGTTCTTCCGTGTATTCTTGCCACCTCTTCTGTATCTCTGCTGCCTGTTTATAACTACACCTGATCGAATAGTCTAAGAGAAGTGGACGTTTCCCAAATACAGTTTCTATATGCGAATCAACTCCAGAAGATTCTAATCACACCCAGGAAATTATGCTGTTTCCTGAAAGACAATAGATCACCAAATATTAGATTTCTAGCATAACTGATAGGGGAAAAAAGAAAAAAAAACTGAAAGATAATTTTACCGTATTTTATAAGTAAATATATGTGCAGCCCAGAGGATCAAGTGGTTTAATCAAGATTATGTAAACAAGAAATGAGTCTGGACTCAAGACTGTCTCTTCTGATTCTCAGTCCAATTAAATTTCCTTTTCAACAAACTGTTACATGTCAAGAACTAAAAAAGAAGATTTTTTTGAATATCTGACAAATCTGTGGTATACAGTTGAAAATACAAAGCCACTTGATTAATTTAACATAGACTAACCCTTAAACCTTAAACCATGAGGAAGAAGCAAATGAAACAGCAGTTGTATTACTGTTTTGGTATAGAAAATTTTCATGAAAATTAAAATACATTATGCAACACATTAAACTAAGAGCTACTTTGAAAATAAAGTGGAAATCTAAGCAGAGTTCTCATCTATTTCCAGAAGGGTTATGAAAAAATAATTGCTTTTCACAATTTAACATTATTAACAAAGCAAAAATAATATGTCCTCTCCCTTTGTTGACAATTTATTTGTTCATGCTATAGTCAAAGGGTAGGCAGAAATGAATGAATCAGGTGCCATTTCATTTCATTAGCCCTCAGATTTAATTGAAGAAGACTGCTTTACTAATCTCCATCACAAGGACTCTGTGAAATTGCTTAATAGCAATTAATGGTTATCTTTCCATTTCAAACAGTTTCCAGAGTGAAAAGACTACAGCATCTGGCACAAGGATTAAAGAAATACAATATTGCTATTATATAGAATTTTCCAATGATTACTTTTGTAAAACAGACATAACCACTCAAATTGAATGACAAGACTATGCTTCTGATTTAGTCATATGTAGCTTCAAACGAAAAGAGAATAAAACCATGATAAAATTGGTTCACACCTTTGCTAAATAATTACTAAGGGGAAATCAAAGATTTAATCCCTCGATATAGCAAAATACATTTTCAGATAGCACTGTGCTTGTCATTGGAGAAGGCAATGGCAACCCACTCCAGTACTCTTGCCTGGAAAATCCATGGGTGGAGGAGCCTGGTAGGCTGCAGTCCATGGGGTCGTGAAGAGTCGGACACGACTGAGCGACTTCACTTTCACTTTTCACTTTCATGCATTGGAGGAGGAAATGGCAACCCACTCCAGTGTTCTTACCTGGAGAATCCCAGGGACGGGGTAGCCTGGTGGGCTGCTGTCTATGGGGTCACAGAGTCAGACACGACTGAAGCGACTTAGCAGCAGTGCTTGCCATAATTCTATGTAATTTGCTGTTAATGCAGGTTTTTGTCAGCTTTCCACGTCCTCAGTATATGATCCTCTTCCTTCATCACAGGTCATTGGACAGAGGTGCAGGAAATCTACATTTTTTTGTGGTTTGAAAACTTGTCTACAACACATTAGTGCACAAGTATATTCTTCTATAACTTGAGAACAAAAAAGGACAACGTATTTCCAACTGGAGAAAAACATGTGTGTGTATAAATATGAAAAGTTCCTTAGTCGTGTCTGACTCTTTTTGACCCCATGAACTATCCAGTCCATGGAATTCTCCAGGCCGTAATACTGGGTTGGATAGCCTTTCCTTTCTCCAGAGGATCTTCCCAACCCAGGGATCAAACCCAGACCTCCTACATAGCAGGCAGATTAATACCAACTGTGGTATCAGTGAAGCCAGTGTTAAAAAAAAACATATATATATATATTTTTTATAATACATATATATATCATATATATGTATATATTTGTATATATGTGCATTATATATATTTGTATATATGTATTATATGCAAATATTTGTATTATATAAAAATATATACATATTATACATATTATGTATAACACATTATACATATTATGTATATATACACATACATATTACATACATATTATGTATATTACATACAAGTGTATGTATAATACAAATACATATATATACAAATATATAATACATATATATGTATATATTTGTATATATGTATTATACTAAGTCACTTCAGTCGTGTCCGACTCTGTGCGACCCCATAGATGGCAGCCCACCAAGCTTCCCCATCCCTGGGATTCTTCTGGCAAGAACACTGGAGTGGGCTGCCATCTCCTTCTCCAATGCATGAAAGTGAAAAGTGAAAGTGAAGTCGCTCAGTCATATCCGACTCTAGGCGACCCATGGACTGCAGCCTACCAGGCTCCTCTGTCCATGGGATTTTCCAGGCAAGAGTACTGGAGTGGGTTGCCATTGCCTTCTCAATATGTATTACACATATTTGTATATATGTATTATATATAATATATATGTATATATGTACACATATATGTATATATGTGTATATATGTGTATACATATGTATATATGTATATACATATACATATATACATGTGTATACATAATATGTATGTATAAACATACATTATTATACATATAATATACATTATATATTATATATAATAATGTGTATTATTATAATGCACATTATGTATAATAATATACATTATTATATATAATATATATTATATATACATATACATATGTGCATACATACATACATATATATATATGTATATGCATATATATGTATTATATATAATACATATATACAAATATATATGGCAAGAATACACAGAAGAACAGTACAAAAAAGATCTTCACAACCCAGATAATCATTATGGTGTGATTACGGACCTAGAGCCAGACATCCTGGAATGTGAAGTCAAGTGGGCCTTAGAAAGCATTACTAGGAACAAAGCTAGTGGAGGTGATGGAATTCGTTGAACTATTCCAAATCCTGAAAGATGATGCTGTGAAAGTGCTGCCTCAATATGCCAGCAAATTTGGAAAACTCAGCAGTGGCCACAGGACTGGAAAAGGTCAGTTTTCATTCCAATTTCAAAGAAAGGCAATGCCAAAGAATGTTCAAACTACCGCACAATTGCACTCATCTCACATGCTAGTAAAGTAATGCTCAAAATTCTCCAAGCCAGGCTTCAGCAATATGTGAACCATGAACTTCCTGATGTTCAAGCTGGTTTTAGAAAAGGCAGAGGAACCAGAGATCAAATTGCCAACATCTGTTGGATCATGGAAAAAGCAAGAGAGTTCCAGAAAAACATCTATTTCTGCTTTGTTGACTATGTCAAAGCCTTTGACTGTGTGGATCACAATAAACTGTGGAAAATTCTGAAAGAGATGGGAATACCAGAACACCTGATCTGCCTCTTGAGAAATTTGTATGCAGGTCAGGAAGCAACAGTTAGAACTGGACATGGAACAACAGACTGGTTCCAAATAGGAAAAGGAGTTCGTCAAGGCTGTATATTGTCACCCTGTTTATTTAACTTATATGCAGAGTACATCATGAGAAACGCTGGACTGGAAGAAACACAAGCTGGAATCAAGATTGCCGGGAGAAATATCAATAACCTCAGATATGCTGATGACACCACCCTTATGGCAGAAAGTGAAGAGGAACTCAAAAGCCTCTTGATGAAATTGAAAGAGGAGAGTGAAAAAGTTGGCTTAAAGCTCAACATTCAGAAAACGAAGATCATGGCATCTGGTCCCATCACTTCATGGGAAATAGATGGAGAAACAGTGGGAACAGTGTCAGACTTTATTTTCCTGAGCTCCAAATCACTGCAGATGGTGACTGCAGCCATGAAATTAAAAGACACTTAATCCTTGAAAGGAAAGTTATGATCAACCTAGATAGCATATTCAAAAGCAGAGACATTACTTTGCCAACAAAGGTTCGTCTAGTCAAGGCTATGGTTTTTCCTGTGGTCATGTATGGATGTGAGAGTTGGACTGTGAAGAAGGCCGAGCGCCGAAGAATTGATGCTTTTGAACTGTGGTGTTGGAGAAGACTCTTGAGAGTCCCTTGGACTGCAAGGAGATCCAACCAGTCCATTCTGAAGGAGATGAGCCCTGGGATTTCTTTGGAAGGAATGATGCTAAAGCTGAAACTCCAGTACTTTGGCCACCTCATGCGAAGAGCTGACTCATTGGAAAAGACCCTGATGCTGGGAGGGATTGGGGGCAGGAGGAGAAGGGGATGACAGAGGATGAAATGGCTGGATGGCATCACTGACTCGATGGACATGAGTCCGAGTGAACTCCAGGAGTTGGTGATGCACAGGGAGGCCTGGTGTGCTGCGATTCATGGGGTCGCAAAGAGTTGGACATAACTGAGCGACTGATCTGATCTGATGTATATGTATCTACGTTGTATGTATGTATATATTCAATGTATGTATGTGTATAATATATATATTATACATATATACTTTTTACATATGTATCTTCATATACATATACTACATATATATACATATTTACATGTTATACATATGTACACACATATATACATATATATACAATATATGTATATATAATATACATACAATTATATATATTATATATATACACATATATATACATATGTGTATATATATTTTATAAATATATTTATATATGTACATATATTTATACACACATATACATATTTATTTATATATAAATATGTATATAAGATGTATGTATATAATATATACATATTTTATGTAATATATGTAATATATAAATACATATTACATAAATGTTATGCATATTATGTACATATAATATACATACATAATATATTATTATATTATTATATATTATGTATTATGTATGTATATTATGTGTATTATGTATATACATATTATACATATATACATATACATATAAATATAATATACATATACATATAAATGTATTATGTATGTATATTATCAATATATATAATACATATATTATGTATTATATATATACTATATGTATACATACATATTATATACATATTGTGTATATTATGTATACATAATATACATACATAATACATATATTATGTATACATAATATCTACGTAATATACATATATTATGTATATATACATATATTTGTATATATGTATACATAGACATATATATTATGTAGATGTATATGCATATTATATTTACATGTATATTATGTTTGTGTATATATATATCATATGTATATGTTAATTATGTATATGTATATTATATATACATGTGTAATATAATATACCTATATATATGTATATATTATATATATATATACATATATTGCATACAATATGTATTATATATTATCAATATTATTGTGTAATATATATAAATATTCTATATATAACATATATTACTATATGAATTAATATATAATAAGATATTAGTATACTAATATATTAATTATATTAATTCATATATTAATATATATAATACTATATATACTATAACATTATATTATACATATTATATATATACTATATATTATATAGTCTTATGTTATATAATATATAATTATATAATATATATCATATATATAATATTTAATAGAATATTATATTATTATATTAATTAATATACATTATCAATATTTTAAATATATTAGTACATTATATATATCATATAGTAATATATTATATTATTTATTTTATATATATTTTATAATATACAATATATATCATATATTATATATATTATATATTTATAACATATTTGTAATATATATATTTATATTGTATGTAATATATTAACATATGTTGTATATAATTATGTATAATTTATCATATATTACATATAATATATAGATTATAAATAAAATATATTATATATAATATAATATATTCATATACATCATTTAATTATATATAATATATAAATTATATTATTTTTATATAATATAATTTTTATATTGTATTTAATTATATATATAATTAAATATATTATATATATTCAGTTATATATAATATACAAATTGTATATTATAATTTGTATAATATAATGTAATTTTATAATATAATATAGTTATATAATATAATATAATTTATATATTATCATATATTTATGTTATATAAATATTAGATTTATTTATATATTATATAGTATATATAAATATATATTATAATTTTAATTTTGGTTTTAATATATATAATTATAATATATATATTTATAATATATATATAGTATATATATTTCTATATATATTCTTATAAGAATTTTATAATATATTATAAATATAGATATAGATTATATATCTATATTATAAGTGTTAATATTATTTTTATATTATATATTAATTATTAATATATATCATATATATTTGTAATATAATTCATATATATTCATTTAATATATATTTGTAATATAATAATTATTTATTATTCTTAATATTATCAGTATATTAATTATTAATATATATTTTATTACCAATATTATATGTTCATAATATATATTTATAATACATAAATATGTGTATTATATTCCGTATCAGTGCTTCCAATGAACACCCTGCACTTATCTCCTTTAGGATGGACTGCTAGGATATCCTTGCAGTCCAAAGGACTCTCAAGAGTCTTCTCCAACACCACACTTCAGAAACATCAGTCTTCGGCACTCAGCTTTCTTTATAGTCCAACTCTCACATCCATACATGACTACTGGAAAAACCCTAGATTTGACTAGATGATCTTTGTTTGCAAAGTAATATTTCTGCTTTTTAATATGCTGCCTAGGTTGGTCATAACTTTTCTTTCAAGGAGGAAGCGTGTTTTAATTTCATGGCTGCAGTCACCATCTGCAGTTACTTGGAGCTCCCAAAAATAAATTCTGCCACTGTTACCACTGTTTCCCCATCTAGCCATGAAGTGATGGGACCGGATGCCATGATCTTAGTTTTCTGAATGTTCAGCTTTGCTTTCTGCCATAAAGGTGGAATTATCTGCATATCTGAGGTTACTCGTATTTCTCCTGGAAATCTTGATTCCAGCTTGTGGTTCAACCAGCTTAGCAATTCTCATGATGTACTCCCAGTCTGCTGTTTCATGTCCAGTTCTAGCTGTTGCTTCCTGAGCTGCACAGATTTCTCAAGAGGCAGGTCAGGTGGTCTGGTATTCCCATCTATTTCAGAATTTTCTAGAGTTTGTTGTGGTATACACAGTCAAGGCTTTGGCATAGTTAATAAAGCAGAAGTAGATATTTTTCTGGAACCCTCTTGCTTTTTCGATGATCCAGCGGATGTTGGCAGTTTGATTTCTGGTTCCTCTACCTTTTCTAAATCCAGCTTGAACATCTGGAAGTTCATGGTTCACGTATTGTTGAAGCCAGGCTTGGAGAATTTTTAGCATTTTTTTACTAGTGTGTGAGATGAGTACAATTGTGTGGTAGTTTGAGCATTCTTTGGCATTGCCTTTCTTTGGGATTGGAATGAAAACTGACCTTTTCCAGTCCTGTGGCCACTGCTGAGTTTTCCAAATGTGCTGGCGTATTGAGTGCAGCACTTTCACAGCATCATCTTTCAGGATTTGAAATAGCTCAACTGGAATTTCATCACCTCCACTAGCTTTGTTCGTAGTGATGCCTCTTAAGGCCCACTTGACATCTCATTCCAGGATGTCTGGCTCTAGGTGAGTGATCACACCATCATGATTATCTGGGTTGTGAAGATCTTTTTTGTACAGTTCCTCTGTGTATTCTTGCCACCTCTTCTTAATATATTCTGCTTCTGTTAGTTCCATGCCATTTCTGTCCTTTATTGAGCCCATCTATGCATGAAATATTCCCTTGGTATCTTCATTTTCTTGACGAGATCTCTAGTCTTTTCCATTCTATTGCTTTCCTCTATTTCTTTGCATTGATTGGTAAGGAAGGCCTTCTTATCTCTCCTTGTTATTCTTTGTAACTCTGCATTCAAGTGGGTATATCTTTCCTTTTCACCTTTGCCTTTTGCTTCTCTTCTTTTCACAGCTATTTGTAAGGCCTCCTCAGACACCCATTTTGCATTTTTGCATTTCTTTTTCTTGGGGATCATCAGGAACCTGTGTCCATATTTCTTTAGGCACTCTGTCTATCAGATCTAACCCCTTGAATTTCTTTGTCACTTCCACTGTATACTCGTAAGGAATTTGATTTAGGTCATACCTGAATGGTCTGGAGTTTTCCCCTACTTTCTTCATGTTAAGTCTCAATTTGGCAATAAGCAATCATGGTCTTTGCCAGAGTCAACTCCTGGTCTTGTTTTTGCTGACTGTGTAGAACTTGTCCATCTTTGGCTGTAAAGAATATAATCAGTCTGATTTTGGTATTGACCATCTGGTGCTGTCCATGTGTAGAGTCTTCTCTTGTGTTGTTGGAAAAACATGTTTGCTATGACCAGTGTGTTCTCTTGTCAAAACTTTATTAGCCTTTGCCTTACTTCATTCTGTACTCCAAGGCCAAATTTGCCTGTTACTCCAGGTATTTATTGATTCCCTACTTTTGCATGCCAGTCCCCTATTATGAAAATGACATTGTTTTGGGGAGTTAGTTCTTGAAGGTCTTGTAGGTCTTCATAGTACCATTCAACTTCAGCTTCTTCAGCATTACTGGTCAGGGCATAGACTTGGATTACTGTGATATTGAATGGTTCGCCTTGGAAACAGAGATCATTCTGTCGTTTTTGAGATTGCACCCAAGTACTGTATTTTGAACTCTTTTGTTGACTATGATGGCTACTGCATTTCTTCTAAGGGATCTTGCCCACAGTAGAGTATATAATGGTCATCTGAGTTAAATTCACCCATTCCAGTCCATTTTAGTTCACTGGTTCCTAAAATGTCAATGTTCACTCTTGCCATCTCCTGTCTGACCACTTCCAATTTGCCTTGATTCATGAACTTAACATTCCAGGTTCCTATGCAGTATTGTTCTTACAGCATCAGGCTTTACTTTCATCACCAGTCACATCCACAATTGTGTGTTGTTTTTGCTTTGGCTCTGTCTCTTCATTCTTTCTGGAGTTATTTCTCCACTGATCTCCAGTAGCATATTGGGCATCTACCAACCTGGGGAGCTCATCTTTCAGTGTCCTATTGTTTTGCCTTTTCACACTGTTCATGGGGTTCTCAAGCAAAAATACTGAAGTGATTTGCCATCCCCTTCTCCAGTGGACCAAGTTTTGTCAGAACTCTCCACTGCTGGAGTGGCTCTGAGGAGGTACCCCATGTCCAAGGTCAGAGAAGCCCCAGCAAGATCATAGGAGAGGTGAAATCACATTTAGAATGAAATCCCATACCCACCAGAAATACTCAGAGGGCTCAAACAAACCTTGTGCACACCAGGACCCAGAGACCCCACAGAGACTGAGGCAGAACTGTGTTTGAGTGTCTCCTGTGGAGGTACGGGCAGCAGGGGATTGCTGCGGGGGCAAGGACTCTGGGTGCAGCAGACCTGGGTATGGCTTAAACCCTCTTGGAGGAGGTCACCATTAACCCCACCATAGAGCCGCCAGAACTTACACAAGATTGGGCAACAAACTCTTGGCAGGCACAAACAGAACCTCGTGCACAGCAGGACCCAGGAGAAAGGAGCCGTGACCCTACAATAGGCTGACACAGACTTGCCTGTGATTGTCCAGGAAACCCTGGCAAAGGCAGCGTGGGTCAGCGGTGGCCTGCTGCAGGGCTGGGGGCACTGAGTGTAGCAGTGCGTGCCTGGAACCTTTTGAAGGAGGTCACCATCATCTTCATTACCTCCACTGTAGTTTGGCCTCAGGTAAATAACAGGGAGGACTTCCCTGGTGGCTCAGACGGTAAAGCGTCTGCCTACAACGCAGGAGACCTGGGTTCAATCCAGGTTCCCTTGATCAGAGAACTAGATCCTACATGCCACAACTAAGAGTTCACAGGCCACAATTAAGACCTGGCATGGTCAAATAAATAAATAACATAAAAAAAAAGGATACAGTGTTAATTTGTTAAAAATGTGTAGAGCGATTACAAATTAGTAATCAATTACTAACACTAAAATATAGTGATTACCAAGCATCTTCTACATGTTTAGCTTTAGATGAAGCCCAGATTGTAAAATAGATGAGGCAGATTTGTTCAGGTCAAAGTCCAGAGATTGAACACCCACTATGATCTTCTTTTGCCCATTTGCTTGACTTCCCAGAGCCCCTTTTGGGTTGGTCCATAGGTCTCTGTGAGGCACAGTTTTGAAACCTTTGCTCCAAAAGAGACATTAACTCCAAATGTGAAAAATGCATAGAGAAACTGAAATGTAAAGTAATGAATTTTATATAATTCTTATTAATAAGATAAAAATTCATGTTAGACAATGTTATATTTTTCCTTTGCTTTTATATATTAATTTAGACACAGACAAGTAATATCAGTAGAGTGTGGTGGGACACACAATCATAAACTTTCAATATTGAGAGCTTTAAATAGATCATGTCCAATAAATTCTTTTTGATAATTGATCTCAAAGAATTAGAGATTCAGATACTTATATTTGTAATTTTGATCAAAGTTTTATTTATAATAGACAATTTTGAACAATCAAAATGCTCATGGAACCCATAGTTGATAATTCTTGAGAGCTTACTATAATTCAGATATTACGCTCATTGCTATGAGCAGGGATATAAAAAGCATGTGCTCAAAAGAAAAAAAATGGATAAAGGTCCACATAAATTTAAAAACAAATACAAAAATTTATATAAAGTGACTATGATCTTGATAAAACCGAAAATAAATAATTGTGTTTATACTGGCATAATTAATTTGCACTGTTCTTCTTACTTTGCCTTTTATAATAGTGTCCAAATTTTAAATATGTGTATGTATTTTCTTGTTTTTTAGTTGCTCAGTCATGTCTGATTCTTTTAAGATGGCATGGACTGTAGTCAGTCAAGCTCCTCTGTCCATGGAATCTTCCAAGCCAAGCAAGAATACTGGAGTGGGTTGCCATTTCCTGCTGCTGCTGCTGCTGCTGCTGCTGCTGCTAAGTTGCTTCAGTCGTGTCCAATTCTGTACAACCCCATAGACGGCAGCCCACCAGGCTCCCCCGTTCCTGGGGTTCTCCAGGCAAGAACACTGGAGTGGGTTGCCATTTCCTTTTCCAATGCATGAAAGTGAAAAGCAAAAGTGAAGTCGCTCATTCATGTCCGAATGTTAATGACCCCATGGACTGCAGCCTTGCAGTCTCCTCCATCTATGGGATTTTCAAGGCAAGAGTACTGGAGTGGGGTGCCATTGCCTTCTCCATGTCATTTCCTACTGCAGGGGATTTTCCCAATCCAAGGGTCAAACCTGCATCTCCTGCAAGCCTCCTGCACTGCCAGCAGATTCTTCACTGCTGAGCCACCAGACATTTCCTTACAATCATAGAAGAGTATTACTTAAAAATATGAAACTTAATATTCAAGAGTATCCACTTAGTGAAACTCTGAAGTAGAACTCTGCTTCTTGCTATGGATTTAGTTACTTATCAAAGCATTATCCAGCCTGAATGCACTGACTTCTTTAGAGGGTATTGTAAGCAGTGCCCTCTCACTTCATTCGTGTCTTGTCTCATGAGTAGAATGTCATTTATCAGACCCCCCCTTAGAATCCTATTTCTAAGTTCTCTGCATGAGCCCTCCTTTGGTTTCTCACACTTGGAGTTTGTCAAGATTTCTCATAAAATGTGTGTTTACTAGAATCATCTGTAACATTTGGGTCGCTAGCTTTTTCTTTTTTTTTTTTCCTGCATCACAGTGAAGAAGCACAAAATGCAAATTGTCTGCTAGTAGAAAATTACTGCTGCAGGTTGGTAAGTGCAAATGGAGAACTGACCAGTAGGTCAGTTGTGATGTAATTAACTAGTTGTGTAACTTAGATTGAAGGCAAAAGGAGAAGGGGGCAGCAGAAGGAGCAATAGTTGAGATGGTCATCAATTCAAAGGACATGAATTTGAGGAACCCCTGAGAGAGAGTGGAGGAAGGAAGAGCCTGGAGTGCTGCAGTCCATGGGTTCACAAAGAGTTGGACACGACTGAATGACAACACCTTAAGAGTTCAGAATGATGACCATTCAGTTAAGCAATTGAGTGAGGGCTGCAGGTGGAGGTGCAGTTGGTGGAGAGAGAAAAATTTTTCCCCTCCAAAACAGCCAAAAAGATCATTGTGTCTTATTCTTTTTCACTTACAAGTGTAACTCATGAGAAATTATCTCAATGAAAAGAAAAAGTTTGCATATTTATCAATACACTTTGTTTGAAATAGTTTTCACAAACTATCAGGAGCTAATACATCAGTATTCTTCACTGCTAAGAGCTGTGCTCCTTTCATTCATGAACTATTATAAAGAAAAATGTCCAATTAAGACACATTTCCTAAGAGTTTTCTACCCTTTTAAAATATATATATAGCTAAAAGAAAAGCATATAATTTAATATTTCATAAACTCATGTAAGTTTACTTCAGTGAATGCATTTAAAAGAAATGAGCACTTACATTAAGTAAGTTATTCTCATGGTGCACTAATATATGTTCAGTTCTGAGCCACAGTTAAATTTATAGGAAAATAAATCTAGTTTCTACACTGATGCAAATTGATATATGTTGAATATACACAAGAATCAGTGTCATTTAAGATTTTTAAAATTCTCATATCTAAAAACATGAAAAATGTTTAGAAGCTTAGTTTTTCGTGTGCTTTCTCCCATTTTTCATTCCTACAGCTCTCATTTCTGACTCTCTTACTCTTTCAAGTTTTCCCCAAAACTTGAAACGTTCTTAGAATTGGTCAGTTTGTTGACATTGCTCTCTAATATTTTTCAATTATATTTTAAAATCAGTATAAAGATCTCAAAGATATTCTGGGGATAAATCCTCCTAATCAATTACATCAATCCCCCGTTTTAATCCTATAGTGGTGCAAGATGAATACGACGCTAAGGATATTTACTTTTGAAGAAATTTACTTTTCAAAATCAGTGCAGATGATGTGTATGCTTGTATAAGGGAATAACTTAAGAAATTTTATGCTGAATTTGAAGGTATCAAGCGAGACTACTTGAGGAAGAAGGGAAAAGAAATTAAGAAAATTTTAACGGTAATATAGTAAGCTATTATTCCAAGTGTAAGCTTATGCGTTCTGTTAAAAAGGGAATGTAAAGGAGTGGGCAGCTATGAGAACTTGGTTATTACTTTTCCCTTTAACATGTCCATGGTGAACTCATTTTTGCCTCCTATTCACCACAATTCTATCCCTCTTCCTTCCATCCCTCCCTCCCTTCTTTAGTTTTCTCTATGCAGAGAAGACGGCGCAGAGGATCAGATGGTTAGATAGCATCACTGACTCAATGGACGTGAATTTGAGCAAACTCAGGGATATAGTGAAGGACAGGGGAGCCTGGCATGCTTCCTGTCAGGAAGATGGACAAATTCCCATCTTGTTCATATACTTTTAAAAGAGCTCTGTTATAACTTACTCTCAATTGAAATACTTAGGTATAAATCTAACAAAATATGAACAAGATCTACATGAGAAGAAATATAGAACTCTGGTGAAAGAAGTCAAAGAGAAGTTCTTCTGAAAATGTCTATATTGTTAATTTGGTCTCAATTTAGCTGTTGGATGAATTGAAGGATGTACAGGTTTTGTTTTGTTTTGTTTTTTTCCTCCAATTCTGAGGGTATATTTCTGCCCTGAATAAAAATTTTATCTGAGAATCTTTCTTCCTCAGTTGTTTCCCTTTTGTCTTCTTCAAGTAAGTACCCTAAACCAATCTGAAATTTATTGCTACATAGGAAAACTTAAAAAAAGTAAATGAGAGTTTCCTTTTAAAGTTTTGTTTATTATGTTTATCATTCAAAAACATTCCATAATATTTTTTCTTTGACTTTGTTCTAAATAAGGTTAAACATCAGTCTGAATACACAGATCCTATTTAATTTCAAAACTGTTGAGTTCATGTAACCTAGATTTTATTGTTTATTCATTTTATTTCTTCTAAGAATTTTTTTTCTTTTCTGTCTCTTTTTTCCTGTGTTTAATGCCCTCTCTCACTTTGTCTCTTTGTCCTCTTCCTTTGCAATCTTGAAGGACTTTTCAAGTTTGACCTATAGGTGATTTGATTTTTCTCAATGTAAATGTTACTTTAAATGTTTACTGTAAATGCTATTTTAAATGTTTTTAATTTTTATTTTTAATTGGAGGATAACTGATTTACAATGTTGTGTTGGTTTCTTCCATACAACAACGTGAATCAGCTATAACTATACTTACATCCCCTCTGTTTTGGGCCGCCCTTCCTTCCACCTCATCCCTCTAGGCAGTTACAGAACATCGGGCTGAGCTCCCTGTGTCATATAGCAACTTCCCACTAGCTATCTATTTTACACATGGTAATGTATTGATTTTGGGAGGATTTAATTTTGCCACTATGTTTGGTGATATTCTTGCAACCTTTCTTAACCAGATCAAATTCGTTTTCTGACTCATTGTAAAGCATCCTGTTGACTTTTCAACTCATCTTAAAGAATCTCTTAATGTTTTCTGTCCTAATGTTGCTTGTCCTTGTTATAGAGAGGTCAAGCCATTCTAAATTCTTTTCAGGATACAAATAAAAATGTCTCTGACATTTCCTTCTAGATTTTGCAGTAGATTATTTTCATAGCTATGTGCCTCCTTTTCTTTTCTTGGTTGGTTGTTTTTTTCCCCCTCATTCCCTCACTCCACAGTATTTTCTCAAAAGCACTTCTTTCTTTTTTCTTTAATTCTTTGATTTTTTTTTAATTTGTCCATTTCAGTGTTGCCAATAAAAAGCATTTACCTTTGTTTGGGGGGTTTGTTCAATTACAACTTTCTGTTAATTGGGAACTCTGACCCAAGCTAGTATATAAAATTTATATGTCATAGAAATGTTGCCACTGCAGATTTTTCATCTTCCTGTCTCTAGTACTTTACTTTTTTACTGTTCACTTTCAAGAATATTCTTGACTACCTATCAACTAGGTTATGCGTATTTATTCTCTGAGAATTGTCCCTTCCCATGTACAAAATAGAGCTTTGGACTAAAGGAAACTGATACTCTTGTGTTTTTTTACTTAGAATAGAAAGATGATTGCACAAATTATATTTATTACAAATGCTGATTCTATAAGTCAAATAACTGATGATAGACTATTAGTGAAATAATTGCCTATGTGTAGTTAGGTGGTATTGATTTTATAATAAATAGTCTGAATATTCTATGGTGAAATGCTTAGCCAAGTATGTATCATGGTCAAGACTTTCTGTGCAGTAATGAATGAAAGTTCTTCCAGATAGCTGCTTTCAATTGGCTAATAGCATTTGGTATCATGAGTTCTATTGCTTTAAATCTACCTAGATATTTAAAGTCTGCCTAAATTTTAATGAATTTGGAATGTTGAGCAGAGCTATATAAGGAGCTATTAGCCAAATTTCATTTTAAATCAGTAATGTGGTCTTGACTTCTGCAGTGGAGTACATTAAAAACACCATGACCTTTTCAAATGGCTCTATCTAGAGTACTTCTGAAACTGTCCTACAAATGTTATGCAGTTTAAACCTTCAGGTGACTCTAACTCTCAATCATACTGATATGCTTGACCACAGAATATACGAAAAGTATTTGAGAAACTTTTTTTCATTAATTTTAACTTATAGGATCAGAATTGTGTTTCTCAGGGAAGAGTATGCCAGTAACCTAAACTTTGTGTGTGCAGGTATATGTGTGTCATATGTACATATATATTTATATATACACATATATATTGTAAAATAAATAATTAGTTCATATATGTAGTGTGCACTATACACATACTATATGATATAAATAATAATAAATATTATAAATACTATAATATGTATATTTTGTTTATATCACAATATATGTATATGTACATGGACATATTGCTTTAGACTTCCTATTGTTTATATATCAAAATTTATATAGATATAAGTCTGTTTGTTTAAGTAATGACATTGAATTTATGGTGGTACTTTTATGAAATAATGTTTTCATAGAGATAATACATATCTGTTTTCAATAATATGAGAAGTAAAAATATTAATAATTAAAATACACTTTGAAGTATGTTTTAAAATAATTCAATAATATAAGTGATGCTAGAGATGTTTATACCTTAGAATACCAGATACCTAAAAGATAAAAGGCATAACTTTTGGAGAAAATAATCTATTATCTTGAAAATATCTTCAGAAATGACCACGGTCATTACAAAAATGCCCTGTGAATATACAGCATTCTGTATTTACAACAACCTGCTTCCCTCCCCTCTCCTTCCATTTATTTGCAATGTTTCCAGGAAATGAAAGTCACCCTTTGGACCACTTATTTTTTTTTTAACAAAGTCAAAGCTGTTGACAATTGTTGCCATGAGCATTCTTAATGGTAGAGAAATGAGAAGTCTAATGAAGATGTTTTTCTAAAACTCTAGTGGTTCAAGAGATGTTCTATTGATATAAAATTTAAAACTGCCATATAGGAACATTATATAGAAAGAAATATTTCTGATGAAATTTGTTGAAACAATATACTTTTTTAAACCCAATTCCTCTAAACAGAAGGTAAATGGCAATTTCTCATAGATATTTTGGCATTGTGTAGCCATTCCCTAAAGATTCACTTTCTTTATTAGTCATCTAGCTCTAGCCCAGTTGCTCAGTCATGTCCGACTGTTTGCCACCCCGTAAACTGTAGCCTGCCAGGCTCCTCTATCCATGGGATTTCCCAGGCAAGAATATTGGAGTGGGTTGCCATTTCCTATACCAGGGGACCTTCTCAACCCAAGGATCGAACCCAAGTCTCCTGCATTGGCAGGCAAATTCTTTAACCACTGAGCCACCCGGGAAGACCTTATTAGTGATATGTACATTAAAACAATTCTTTACATCAAGCAGTATAGAAAGAAATCTGGTACTTATTTGCCTTTCTTTTTGCACAGTTAACTGGATGGCAATTTTTCTGACTAAATATTTCACCTCTAATTATATTCTAAAATTTTATTAAAATATCATTGAATATGATAAGAGCAATGTAGTAAGTATTTTGATGGAGAAAATAAGTTATGAACCCTTACTTCTAGTACTTTCATTCTAACTGGGGGCATAAAAAGTGCCCTTTTAAAAACCTTGATTGGATAGAACATATTATATGTTAGTCACAATGATGTACTTAACTCAGTGCTTTGTACATAATAAATAATTGTTGTTTAGTTGCTAAGTCATGCCCAACTGTACAATCCCATGGACTGTAGCCCACCAGGCTCCTCTGTCCATGGGGTTTTCCAGGCTAGACTACTGGAGTGGGGTGCCATTTCCTTCTCTAGGGGATCTTCCCAACCCAGGCATGGGGCTCGTGTCTTCTGCATTGGCAGGTAGATTCTTTATCACTGAGTCACCAATAAATATTTAGCAAATAGTTATTAAATTATTGAATAAAAAATTGTGTACCAATGTGTACCTATTATAGTTCTAGAATTAAATATTTTCTTATATTCATTTAATCACCATAAAACTGAAGTTCAGAGAAATTAGGTATTGTATCCAGGGTTGCACAATTAAGCAATGAAAATAACCTAAATTCCAACTTACAGAAAATGCCACAAGAAGTGCTATTTTCACTGTGCTATAAAGGGCAGAAAAAATAATCATAACGCATGGCAGGATGCTAAACAAGACACATACATGTAAAATACTGTGGAGGAAGAGAAGAGGGGCATAAATGAAGTTAAAGAAGTCGTGGACGACTTACAGAAGAGATGAATCTGAGTTAAGTTCTTCCAATATGGATAAGTAATAGACATATATAAATGGGTTGAAAGGATCTGATAAAGTAAGTTTGAGGTAACATATAGATAGATGGAGAGCTTCGCAGGTGACTCAGTGGTAAAGAACCCACCTGCCAATACAGGAGATGCAGGAAACGCAGGTTCCAATCTTGGGTCAGGAAGATCCTCTTGAGGAGGAATCGGCAACCCACTTCAGTGCTCTTGCCTGGCAAATCCCATAGACAGAGGACCATGGCAAACTACAGCCACAGGGGCTGCAAGAGTCAGATACGACTGAGAACCAATGAATGGAAGCATTGAGACACAATAGGTATAATTTATGTGTGAGCCAGTGTAACTTGCCCTTTGAATTTCAAATGAGATTGAGCAAAATTCTACCCCAAAGTGATTGATTCTGCAATTACCCATCCTTTCTGTGGCCTTATTTTCTATTGGTTCTTATCCAGTGGTAGCTTATTGACTATATTGGCTTGACTATCTTAATAGGAAAACCTCTTTCCAACAAACAAAAAGCAAAAATAATTGATAGGTCTTTCACAAGCCTGACACTCACCTTGAATTCTAACTAGCATATTCATCCCTGCTTTGGAGAAAGGGACTGTGGCTCAGAAAGTCAAGTTGCGATCACAATAATGAAATCAGGACTAGGGTTAGGTACGTTAGAAACACATAGACTGTGAGGTGGCAACTCTCCAAATAAAAGCTGGGGTCTGGCTACAAGAAGTGAGTGAATTATTTTGGAGAAAGACCAAATTAGATATCTACTGAATCAATGTTGGACATATACAGATATATTATCTGTCTCATATATAAGAACAGATTCGCATATCCGATGGTAATTACAGGTTAAAGCCTAAATTTTTAGCAACATGAAATTGGCATTTGCAAAGTAGAAACAGAAAATGACTGAACATTTTTTTATTTATAAGGTAATATTATAAATAATTGTCTGGATATATTAATTTGGCAGAAGTTTGAACAATGGATACAAAGGAAGAGGGATTAGAAATAGGAAAAAAGTCATCTTTGTGGAAAAGAAATTGCAGATTACTTTCAGAGAAATATGTTTGGGGCTAGGCAAATAGAGGTGTCATTTAAAAAAATATATATTAACAATTAGTAGGGAAGGTCCCAGAGGGCACTGGTGGTAAAGAATCCACCTGCCAGTGCAGGAGAATTAGGAGACACAGGTTCAATCCCTGCATTGGGAAGATCCCCTGGAGAAGAAAATGGCACCCCACTCCAGGATTCTTGTCTGGACAATCCCGTGGACGGAGGAGCCTGGCGGGCTACATTCTGTGAGGTCACAAACAGTCTGACACGCCTGAGTGCCTGAGCACAACAGTTAGTAAACAATTAGAAATGGTGGCCTGAGAGAGGACACCTTTCTAATATAAAAATGTTCAAACTTCAATATGTCTTGGTTTTGCTGAGCTACACAGAAGTTTAATTTGGTTTATGTACCTAAACTGAGCTCACTATGATTTGTTTTTGTTTTAATATATATGTGAATAGAAAAGTCAGCACCTCTTTCTTAAGCATTATAAGGAGATAGCTGAAAATGGTTTCAGATTCCTCGTTACAGCAAAAACAACTTGAGGGTTTGAGTTGAAATTATTTGTCTTCAACATTGCAACTGCAGATTGTGTGCTAGGATTGCACTGAGTTGACACTAAGTCTTTGGTTAGGTACTGGAGGATCACGTCAGAATTGTATTCTTGACAGTTCCTTACATAGAGACTTTTACAATAAATTGCATATTTTTACTGAACGCTGTCGTCCCATAATTGTCATCTTCAAAAAGTCTTTAGTAATAATTCAAGGAGATATTAGAGAAAAAAGGAAGTTGAAAACATAGATAAATACAGTGAGAGTGTGAGAGAAAAACCGTACCAGATGGATCATAAATGACTATTGAGAGGCATTTGTTTCCAAAACAGCTATAGCATCAATAATATAATTCTTTCATATGATGAAGTTTATTTCTGTGTGTTTGACAAGTGCTAGTAGAGCTAATTTTCTGTCCTTCATTTTTCACTTTTCACCTATACTATGGAAGTAGAGCCTGTAGCCACGGAAAGGTTTTAATTTCTAATCGTATAGGAAAGCTCCTTGGGGCTGGGTGGGAGAGGAAGAAATGGAGCTAGAGCTAGCAGTTCTTTCCTGTAACATTCTTAAAAAGTTAAGCACATAGAAAGATCTTACATAAGCTTTATGAAACTACAACAATCTATGGGCAAAACAATTAAATGACACAATCAGGTACGTTAAACAATCTTGATTGAAAGTAAATTTAAAATTGAACTGAAGCTTAAAATCCTGTGCTCCTCACTTGTATGGTTATTACTGAAGACAATGGGAAGGTCCCTAACAATGTATTCATGAGACAAAGCATTATTGTGAAACTTTCAAAAGTGGTTATTTTAACTGCAATTGGTTAAGATCATTACATCTTTTCACTCCGACTTCTCTCTCAGAAAGCTGACATTGAAATGACTAGAGATATTTTTAGGCTCCTGTTAAGAGTTTGTAATACTCAATTTTAACTGCCATCTGTAAAAACTATTTTGAAAGCTTCAATAATACAATAATGAGAAATTGCAGACTCCTTATTTGGATGTTTGTAAAAGATTCTTCTTTTGTTATTTTAAAATTTATTATTAATAACTGAAAAGACCAATAAAAATAATGAAATACAAAACAAAAATAATGAATCAGAAAACTTCATTTAATAAAATTATTCTGACATAAAGGAATTAATTGCTATAAACAGTTTTAATATAACAGAGATACAAATAGGGATACATGAAATGACAAAGGAAGCAGAAAACTCCAAATTGAAAGCCATATGTAAAATTTACATGTGATATAATAAAGAAAAATTCATTAAAATATTAGATGGTGCTAAATACAAATGTAACCCATCATTTGGAAAAAAAGAACATATGTAAAATAAAGCATAAGAATCTAAGCACATTAGATATCACTTACACAGAAACCCAAACATTTAAAATGATTATAAGCAAAGGCACAATTGAAGAAAACTAAGAAATTAAAACATAGATGAAAATATTGACAGATTTCCAGACATATAGTGAAAAATACACTTGAACACCTAAGCTAAATGTTTAACATACAAAAAGAAGTGAAGTTACATGTATCAGTGTATGGGGGTAAAACAAAGACTGAGAAGGGAATGAAAATCATTCAGACCAGATATTTACTGTATGACACTAGATTCTTTAAGACAAAAGAGAAAAGGCTTGAAAATTTCATATTAAGTTTTTAAGTGTAAGACTGCTTGAGGTACAAAGTGCAAATGGATGCTTCTCAAAATGAATGAACATGCTGCAGCTGCTGCTAAGTCGCTTCAGTTGTGTCCGACCCTGTGTGACCCCATAGACGGCAGCCCACCAGGCTCCCCCGTCCCTGGGATTCTCCAGGCAAGAACACGGGAGTGGGGTGCCATTTCCTTCTCCAATGCATGCAAGTGAAAAGTGAAAGTGAAGTCGTTCAGTCGTGTCCAACTCTTCGCAACCCCATGGACTGCAGCACGCCAGGCTCCTCCGTCCATGGGATTTTTCCAGGCAAGAGTACTGGAGTGGGGTGCCATTGCCTTCTCCGGAATGAACATGAAAACAAAGTAAAACACAGATTCTGACTTTTCCTCCAGAGACTCTGGTTGCACAGATATGGGATGGAGTACCTGCATTTGCATTCTCTCTAGTTCCTAAATGACACTAACGCTGCTGGTCTAGTCTGTGAACTACATTTGAGTGACAATGAATTAGATTTTAAATATTATTCTAGAAGCTTAAATTGGTACTGTCCATATATATGTGGTTTATAATTAGATTGCTTATTCTGCAGAAAAATAAAATTTTATAATAGTGTTTATTGACAACTGATAAAAGAATAAGTGTTTTGTTTTAACATGAGTGCAAAGAAATCAGCATCTTTATGTAATATCAGTGTTACTTCTTGAATCCCTGGTTGCACTATACATTATAAACCTTAAATATAAATGTATACTTTAATCAAAAGTGTTCAATAATATATACACAAGATTATCAAGCCCAGGGTATTAACTAAGAACGGGAGCAGGCAATGGCACCCCACTCCAGTACTCTTGCCTGGAAAATCCCATGGATGGAGGGGCCTGGTGGGCTACAGTCCATGGGGTCTCTAAGAGTCGGACACGACTGACCAACTTCCCTTTCACTTTCATGCATTGGAGAAGGAAATGGCAACCCACTCCAGTGTTCTTGCCTGGAGAATCCCAGGGACGGGAGAGCCTGGTGGGCTGCCATCTATGGGGTCGCACAGAGTCGAACACAACTGAAGCGACTTAGCAGCAGCAGCATTAACTAAGAACTAAAATTCAAAACTTCTAAATGTATATTCTGGGTTATTAGTGCATTTTGTTTTGCTGAGAAAGATTCCTTTGTGACCTCTTCTTTATAGATGGAAGTTTATATTAATGATTTTAGATCTTTCTTCCTTTTTAATGTTCTATCTTTTGTAATTGTCCCACAGTTCTTCAATACTCTGTTCCATATTTTTCACCTTTTTTTTAATGTTTGCATTTCAATTTTAGACAGTCCTGTTGACATTTCTTCATTCACTGATTCCTTTCTCAACTGTGTCAATCTTTTAGGAAGTTCATCAAAGATATTCTTCATTTCTTTCACAGTATTTTTTATTTCTAGCATTACTTTTGATCCATATTTAGCATTTTCATTTCTCTGTTCACATTACCCATCCATTTTTATATGCCATCCACCTTTTCCATTACAACTATTAGCAGACTAATCATAGTTGTTTGAAATTCCTCTTCTAGTAATTATGAGTCTGCTCCTGCTGGATACTTCTGCCATATCTAAATCTGGTTCTAATGCTTCATCTGTCTCTTCAAACTTCTTTTTTAATTTAATGTCACACTTACCTGCCCTGAGTCTCTAGCAAATTGTGTGTTTTTTGTCTTCTTTTTTTTTTTTAAATGGCATTTTTAATAGTGCAGGTACATCAGCAATATGAGGTTCTGAAAACCTGAAATGACAAAAGGAGATTAATTTTGGAATATGGATTTTAATTCAATATGAACCTTGTCTCTTTTGTTTAATGGAATTATATCTACTGAAATAAACTTGGCAAAAATTAAAGCAAGAAATTAGAAAATCAAAGAAAGTTAACCAAAACTGCATGGTTACTACTCATCTACGCCAAACACATCCTTTAAAAGGTTTAAATAGTAAATGTATTTCACAGGAATAGGTGATGGCATCCCAAGCCACTCATCTTCACATCTCTCTTTAATGTACGATGCCACTTCCAATTCAGGCACTGGATTCACTCTCCAGTTCAGGGCACAGAAAAATGACTCATAATTTATTTGTTTTTCACTGTCTTCAAACCCGGACAGTAAGGATCCTAGAAGATCTTCATTCAAAGGTAATCTGGAGGACTTGCACAGCCTTTTGATGTCTTTGCTGGGTAACACTTTTTTCTTTTCCCGATCTTCGTATACACACATAGCAATGAGTCTTTCAAAATTCTCAAAAGCATTTTTCTTGAGTTGTTCATGGGCCTGTGCAACTAGGACATTCCTATGTGGACAGGGGTCCTCAGGTACCCGGTAACGATGTGCAATGGTTATAACTTCTTGGTCTGTGAGTTTCCCGACAGTTAGATTCATCATTATTTCTCTGAATGTATTAAAATCCACCATCTTTGTGTGCATACAATCAGCAGCTGTAAACACCTGCTTGAGCTCTCTGGATTTGCATTCTTCTTCTTTTAACTTTTGTATGACAAATTCAATGTTGCTCAGGGGAAACTTATCTGAATTCCTCTCCATGTAGTTCAAGGTATACTCATCAGCATTGACCAAAAAAAAGAGGTAGCCATTCACGTTCACTTTGGCTCCAACATACAGCTCCTCAGCCTTGATATATTCCGAGAATTCACTTTTAAAGACTTCTTGTCCAGGCTTCTTAACACGAACTCTTTTTAAGAACATCCCTCCAGTATACCCTGAATTCCTCTCTATGGGTTCAAACACTGAAATTGTGTCATCACTGAGAAAATATGAAATAACAAACATCCTTTCCACATCAGCACATTTATGTGATTAGTTTTGCAAAAAAACCGGAGTGTATTGCTTATGTTGCCATAGCTGTCAAATTCAATGAACTTCTTGAAGTTCCTCTGATGAGGTATGGGCATAAGGCCTATGCAGGAGCGAAGAGAATCCTCTTCAGAACCGAAGCCGGTATAAGGTGGAAATTTCCTTTCTATTTTTGGAGGAGATGGGGCCTTACATGGAATCGAGGTAAAGTTCTCAATTCCATATTTAGTCCTATAATAAGTTTTTGTGAAATCATTACAGTCACAAAGGAGCACTCAGTCTCAGTGTTTGGGGATCGTAGAGAACTTATCCTGCATTACTTTCTGTCTGATGATACCATCGAGATCAAAGAAGTCTTGCCACATAACTCAGGAAGAGATGCTATGTCATTGTTTCTCCAGAGGAGAAAGCTACCTAAGTATGGCCCCCCTGGAGTCTATCAACCAGGCCAGTTAACAGACCGGACAGTTCTCAATGTGTATGGTGGCTACTCAGAGACCCAAGTGTATGGCTTCCTGTTGGATAAATATAAGCTAGGAAAATTAGACCAAGAGTTTTACAAAGATACTGACCTATCCATAGGAACCACCATCAATGTGTGGGGAAGGAAAGTGCTCCTTTGTTTTTTGTCTTCTAACATGCTTTGTAAACATTTTTTGAAAGCTGGTTATGATATACTGGGGTAAAAGGAACTGAAGTAAACAAGCCCTTAATATGAGATTTTATGTTTATCTGGCTAAGAGGCTGTGTTTTATTTTCTCTGTGACTGTAGTGTCAGAGGATAGTTTCCTCTGGCGCCCTTACTTTTGCCTTTTTGGACTTCTTTAGATACTTCTAACATAGGCCTGAGGTGTGTGGTGGCTCTTTCCCCTATAATCGAACCCTTGTTGATATGCTGGTTTGCTGTGTGGAGAGAGCGAGTGTTCCTACCATTAGGTCGTCTAATGAGCCTGTGCTGATTAAGACTTTGCTAAGAAAATATAATGTTATGAATCTATCTCAAAATAGCAACATTTCCCTCCTATTCCAGAAGAATGAGAACATTCTCTGTGAGAATTTTTCACCGTGAGAACCCGGTAAGATATCTGGAGATAAAATTCATGAGACTGTGGCAGCACATTTTAAGATTGGATTACCTCTCCGCGTTTTTAAGTCTCACACTTACCTGCCCTGAGCCTCTAGCAAATTGTCAATTATAGCTTGTTTCATTACCCCAGTACTGGCTCTAGAAGTGGTTTATGCCCCACGGCTTTTGTTTAGGTAGTCACTCGACTATAATTTAAGACAGCTGTGTGCCTATGACTTCAGTTCTCTAGATCTAAGAGAAACTGTAGACTTTCATTTTGATCAGGCTTCTTTTTTTGTGAGGATGGGCGTGATGGTTTCCAAGATCCTTACTTGCCAGTCTAGGAACCAGAACTGTAATTTTTATATTACTTCCCATTGAATTCTTCATCAAATACTCTATTACCTTGTCTTCTGGAGATGGCAAAATTTCTAATTGTATGGTATTTCAGTACTTCAAACTAGATTCAGTATTTTCAGATTTTGCACACTCATTAAGTATATGATTGATTCTCAAATAATCCTTTTTTTTCTCAGTTAAATCCTTGTTACCAAGCAAATATTTAAAGGTCTTTTTAAAACAATTTTCTTCTAGAGGAGAATATATTCAATGTATCTTGACTGCTTCAATATTTATAAATGTGAAGAAGTATCTGAAATCTGAGAAAGTTACATATAGCTTAAAGATCAATTTTTTCTATTGTTTTCCAGTATACATTTTACTCTGTTATCAAAAAAAATAAATAAGTAAACAAAAAACAAAGCCAAACCCACCTAAATCAATGTAGCTTTTTTATTTCTGAAGCCGTTAAACTGTACATGTACTGTGTTAGGCATCCTCCACTGAAAAAGCAACTCCACAGCTTTGTGGAGTTGTTTATTATGAACAGAATTATAAATAATATAGGCACTAATGAAACACCCATGTTTCCTAGAGTAAAATTTGATCCAGAGCCACAAAGACCAGATACCAGATGAAAGTGACAATTTTCTCTGTAACGCCACTTTCCCTTCCTGAAGGGCAACGGCTCCTCCCAGTGGAGAGAGGAGCAATTGAAGAGTGATCAGCTTCATTTTTATACCTGTTATAAAATAAACCAGCTAACATCAACTATCAACTGGGAAGTCAGGGAACAGTCTACTAGGGTCCTTACATTGTACTATATATTAAATTCTTAAAATAATATAGAAAGATGGTACCAATGAACCTATTTGCAGGGCAGCAATGAAGATGCAGACATAGAGAGCAGTCTCATTAAATTTGTCCATTGGTTTATACACAAACAAAACCAAAATCCCACAAATCATGGGAAAATTAAAGCAAAAAATCATTCCTTTTTTCAATTTGTCAGCCTCTTGAACTTTTAGTGTCTACAAAGGATCATTTTAGCTCAGAGAGAGTTGGGAGGATGATGCACGTGTGATTCAGAATCTTTTTTCACAGAAATAAGCAATTATTATGGACCTGGGAACTCAGTGGTTTTTCTGTATGAGAAATTTGGTAAGTCATAGTCATTTTTACTAACATCTGCTAGTTCCATTTATACTACCTAAGGACATACTTATAAGCAGAAATTTAAGAAATTCAGTAAAATGCTTAAAAAACATTTTGAATGTGATTCATGTTCCTTTAAGGAAACCTCAGTCTTCTGAATTTTTAAAATGGGAATTAAATCTGTTAAATATTATCCTGGTTTTTCACTAGTAATAAACGTCAACTTCGCAATTATCATCTTGGGTTGTCTTGGTTCATCCTATTTTACTATATTCACATAATAATCTTTTCTTCTACTTCCTTTTTAAGTTCTATCATATGATATGCATAGACTGGAATAGAAATTATTTTTATTTGCAATTGACATCTGAAGACAGTGTCTTATGAAAAAGCTTAAAATCAAATTTTAAAAAATACAATTTTCAAATGGCCCTCTTTTGTATTGCACCTGCCCTAATCCAACCTCCCACATCATCTCAAAAGTAGAGCTTTTCAATAGTCTCCTTATTGCTATTGCAGCCTCTGTTCTAAGAGCTATTTTAGAAGTGTGTTATCAAGACTGAAATAGAGCTCTGTCATTATATTTGCCTATAAAGCTATCACTTTATATAATTAAGTGTATTCCTTCATATTTACATTTTAAAGTTCTTTAAAAAAAATTGCTCAGAGACCTTTAAATACATGTTTCCAGGTAAGGCCAGAGATTACATAGTTAAGTGCATAGCAGTAGCCACATTTATGATACAATTTGTATCAAGTAACATTTATTTTCACCTTCAACAAGTATTATTAAAGGTATTATAATGGATTCATCAATACTGGGGGGAGGATGTAATTATGAAGATAAGACAAGATGGTAAAAGCATGTAAGTAGTATGTAGTTGATCCTCATTATTTATGAATTCTGTGATTCCATTGTCATGAGTTCGCATCTTAAATTTATTTGTGACCCAAAAATCAATATTCTAGGGCTTTCGCTACAGAAGGCAATGGCACCCCACTCCAGTACTCTTGCCTGGAAAATCCCATGGATGGGGGAGCCTGGTAGGCTGTAGTCAATGGAGTCGCGAAGAGTCAGACATGACTGAGCGACTTCACTTTCATGCATTGGAGAAGGAAATGGCAACCCACTCCAGGGTTCTTACCTGGAGAATCCCAGGGACGGGGAGCCTGGAGGGCTGCCGTCTATGGGGTCACACAGAGTCAGATACGACTGAAGCGACTTAGCAGCAGCAGCAGCAGCAGCAGAGCTTTCACAGTCATTCCATTCATGGACATGTGCATGCTCAACGTAGCAAAAAAAGTGATTTATTTGCCTCATGAACATGTTCTCAGCTGAGGTCAAATAAGGTTTCTCTCTGACATCTTGTTTCATCTTTCATACTGTAAAATGTGTTCTTTTCATGCTCTATTTAGTGCCACATTTTCCACATTTCTTTTTTTTTCTTTTTCTTGGCAATTTTTCCATTTAAAATGACCCCAAAGCCCAGTGCTGCAGTTCTGTCCAGTGTTTCTGGCTGCTAGGAGGCTGCACTATGTCTTATGAGAAATAGGTATGTTAGTTAAGTTTCATTCATTCATGAGGTATCATGTTGTCTTCCAGGAGTTCAACATTAATGAATCAATGTTTTAGATAAGGTGTCCTAAAGTAGAAGCACATATAAAGCAAAATTATCTGTTGCTCAGTTAAGAAAAATGTTATGGCTAGGGGTTTCCTGAGGTGCTCTTCACTCACCTTCATTCACCAAGAAGCAATGATTCAGTGTTTGCAGTGACTTCACAGAATGCAAGTGCCATGAAGTGAGAACTGACTCTAAAGACATTTCTTCTCTCTCTCTCTCTTCTTCTATTTTGACTGTACCAAGTCTTAGTTGCCGCACTACAGATCTTTGTGGTCGCAGCGTGCAGGGTCCTTAGTTGAGGCATGTGGAATCCACTTCCCTGATGAGGGATTGAACCCAGGTCCCTTGCATTGGGAGCGCAGATTCTTAGCCACAAGGAAGTTCCTAAACACATTTCTTATACTGAAGCCCATATTGTAAGACTACTGTATAATTTAGAATTAGAAAAAAAAATTATTTCTGGGATAGGTTCAAAGAGATATGGTCTTTGTAAAAGTAAGTTTTAGCCTGGTCTTGGAACTTCGGGATAGACAGGTGAAGATTACTGGGGAATAAGATAGGAGAGGAAACAGAAAGGAAATGAGGCTGGTCATGATGTGCTGGATATTACTGGGTGGCCTAGATCAGGATCCTCAGGAAGGCGGTGAAATGAGTGGAGGTACCACGGCCTAGTGATGAGAGATACTGAGTCCTAAGCTGAGAACTTGGCATTTACCTTAAAGAGGCAAATGTTATTATGAAGTTTTGGGTAAGGAAAATCTTGTTTAGGCTTTAGATATATCTATTAACACTACTTAAAGTGCCGTCAGTGGAATTACATATCTATGGCATCCATAACAAATAAATCAGTATGTTACTTATTTTGGTTATAGCTATTAGATCCAGGTACCAATTAAATTTAATACCTACAATTTATATTCTAAAGTGACTGTATTTTTTCCTAGTTGGCTAATATTTATTGATGAAGATTCTTGATAAATAATATGTATTGCTTTCCCACAGTACTAATCCAATAACTTAATATAATTAATTGAGTAAATATTAAACCTCCCCATCTTTTCCTTTTCTGTTTTATTAGTAATCATTCTAAATTAAACACTTTTCATGCCTATATAGAATTGATATTTTAGAGGGTTTGGGGCTGACTTTTATTGAGAGGATTAAATATTTTTATTACTTTGCAGCAGAGATTACCCAGATAGCTGCAATGAGAAGTTAACATTTATTATACTTTCTTTTGTGTTATTCCATTTGCATGCCTTAAATTAAGTAATTTGTTAAAGATTTATATTATTAATTTAAAAAATAAGATGTTGTAGAGAGGCTATATCTTAGGATAAACTGTGTTACTTTGATTCATTATCAAAAGGACCATCTGGAGACACGAAAAGAAAAATCTTTTCCCCAAACTCCAATGAAAGGATGATTATCCCCTCCGTGTGAAGAGGGAATTGGGAGGCTTTTTCTAAATGTGCACTTCAAAGGCTGAGGAATTGTCTATCCCGATGAAGAGCAGAAACAACACCAACGGCATGGCAAAGTTAAATGAATTCCAATTACTTAAAGCAAACATATAAACATCTGTAATTCTAATGGCCATAATGAATCTTTTCGGTTGAAAGAAGAAAAAAGTTCTAGCTGGTTTGATAATTGGATCAATTTTTCACTTATGGGCTGTCAATTATTTGACATTTTAATGCATACCAAATACAGCTAAAAGTATTTTAATTAGAATAACGCTGCAAAAACTAACCCTACAGCTTTAATTGTGGTTCTGAAGCACAAAATGTGCATCTGAATACCTATTTACTGAGCAGAAGTTAATTAAAAGCATAGTTATATATTGAATGTGTACAAGGCAAAAAGAGAGGGAAATAATTGGCAATTAAGAATGTGTAAGAGTCCACTCAATAAAGCTAAGCAAGACTACTCCAAACTTTAAACAAGTTGAGAATTTCCTTTTTATTTTGGATAGTATCAGAAATTGTAACAATTCAATAATTTTACATAGGTGTGGAATACTTATGGCTGTTAGTTTGAAAAGCTTCCATTTTACTATGAAAACAAGTTAAATTTATATGATGATTTGTTATTTTCAAGTTATCAGAGCATAAATGATTTTTGGGGGGTTTATTAAATGCTGAGGTTGATTTAAGAGTCTCAGCAAATAACACTTCCCTTTCCCATCTAAGTTAGAAACCAATTGAGCAATAAGTCAAAAGCAGAAGGTATATCAAAGCATCTCGTGTATGTTTGATTAGAAACTAGTATGCAGGACATATTGTGAAACCCGAATGATACTATTCACTTCCTGGCTGGTTGTAGAAGAATCAAATCAGACAATACATCTCTTCCAGAGAGTTTACAAAATTGAAAGAACTTATTTTCTCAGGAATAAGAAGGTAGAACCTGAAGTACATATAGCATGCTGGTGAGTCTTTAAGCAAAGTCACGGACTCAAAGGACATGAATCTGAGCAAATCTAAGAGATAGTGAAGGACAGGGAATCCTGACAAGCTGCAGGCCATGGGGTTACAAAGAGCTGGACATGACGTAGCCACTGAAAAACAACAGAGAAGATAGATAAATACTGAATCCCAAGAGAACATGTTGTCCAAACAGCAAATGCTTCAGTTGTTGTTCAACTGTTTCACATTGGTCCAGAGTAGAAAGCAAAGGATAGCATAACAAATGCCTTCTATTGATAACCATTTTTAGGTTCAGTTCAGTTCAGTCACTCAGTCGTGTCTGACTCTTTGCGACCCCATGAATCGCAGCACGCCAGGCCTCCTTGTCCATCACCAACTCCCGGAGTTCACTCAAACTCATGTCCATCGAGTCAGTGATGCCATCTGGCCATCTCAACCTCTGCCGTCCCCTTCTCCTCCTGCCCCCAATCCCTACCAGAATCAGAGTCTTTTCCAATGAGTCAACTCTTCACATGAGGTGGCCAAAGTATTGGAGTTTCAGCTTCAGCATCAGTCCTTCCAATGAACACCCAGGACTGATCTCCTTTAGGATGGACTGGTTGGACCTCCTTGCAGTCCAAGGGACTCTCAAGAGTCTTCTCCAACACCACAGTTCAAAAGCATCAACTCTTTGGCACTCAGCTTTCTCCACAGTCCAACTCTCACATCCATACATGACAACAGAAAAAACCAGAGTCTTGACTAGACTTGACTTGACTAGACTTTGTTGGCAAAGTAATATCTCTGCTTTTCAATACACTATCTAGGTTGGTCATAACTTTCCTTCCAAGGAGTATGCGTATTTTAATTTCAAGGCTGCAGTCACCATCTGCAGTGATTTTGGAGCCCAAAAAAATAAAGTCTGACACTGTTTCCACTGTTTCCCCATCTATTTCCTGTGAAGTGATGGGACCAGATGCCATGATCTTCAATTTCTAAATGTTGAGCTTTAAGCCAACTTTTTCACTCACCTCTTTCAATTTCATCAAGAGGCTTTTGAGTTCCTCTTCACTTTCTGCCATAATGGTGGTGTCATCTGCATATCTGACGTTATTGATATTTCTCCCGGCAATCTTGATTCCAGCTTGTGCTTCTTCCAGCCCAGCGTTTCTCATGATGTACTCTGCATATAAGTTAAATAAATAGGGTCACAATATACAGCCTTGACATACTCCTTTTCCTATTTGGAACCAGTCTGTTGCTCCATGTCCAGTTCTAACTGTTGCTTCCTGACCTGCATATAGGTTTCTCATGAGGCAGGTCAGGTGGTCTGGTATTCCCATCTCTTTCAGAATTTTCCACAGTTTATTGTGATCCACACAGTCAAAGGCTTTGGCATAGTCAATAAAGCAGAAATAGATGTTTTTCTGGAACTCTCTTGCTTTTTCAATGATCCAGCAGATGTTGTCAATTTGATCTCTGGTTCCTCTGCCTTTTCTAAAACCAGCTTGAACATCTGGAAGTTCACGGTTCACATACTGCTGAAGCCTGGCTTGGAGAATTTTGAGCATTACTTTACTAGCATGTGAGATGAGTGCAATTGTGCGGTAGTTTGAGCATTCTTTGGCATTGCCTTTCTTTGAAATTGGAATGAAAACTAACCTTTTCTAGTCCTGTGGCCACTGCTGAATTTTCTAAATTTGCTGGCATACTGAGTGCAGCACTTTCACAGCATCATCTTTCAAGGTTTGAAATAGCTCAACTGGAATTCCATCACCTCCACTAGCTTTGTTCGTAGTGATGCTTCCTAAGGCCCACTTGACTTCACATTCCAGGATGTCTGGCTCTAGGTCAGTGATCATACCATCGTGATTATCTGGGTCATGAAGATCTTTTTTGTACAGTTCTTCTGTGTATTCTTGCCACCTCTTCTTAATATCTTCTGCTTCTGTTAGGTCCATACCATTTCTGTCCTTTATCAAGCCCATCTTTGCATGAAATGTTCCCTTGGTATGTCTAATTTTCTTGAAGAGATCTCTAGTCTTTCCCATTCTGTTGTTTTCCCCTATTTCTTTGCACTGATCACTGAGGAAGGCTTTCTTATCTCTTCTTGCTATTCTTTGGATCTCTGCATTCAGATGCTTTTATCTTTCCTTTTCTCCTTTGCTTTTCATTTCTCTTCTTTCACAGCTATTTGCAAGGCCTCCCCAGACAGCCATTTTGATTTTTTGCATTTCTTTTCCATGGGGATGATCTTGATCCCTGTCTCCTGTACAATGTCACGAACCTCCATCCATAGTTCATCAGGCACTCTGTCTATCATATCTAGTCCCTTAAATCTATTTGTCACTTCCACTGTATAAACATAATGGATTTGATTTAGGTCATACCTGAATGGTCTAGTGGTTTTTCCCACTTTCTTCAATTTAAGTCTGAATTTGGCAATAAGGAGTTCATGATCTGAGCCACGGTCAGATCCAGGTCTTGTTTTTGTTGATTGTATAGAGCTTCTCCATCTTTTGCTGCAAAGAATATAATCAATCTGATTTAGGTGTTGACCATCTGGTGATGTCCATGTGTAGAGTCTTCTCTTGTGTTGTTGGAAGAGGGTGTTTGCCATGACCAGTGCGTTCTCTTGGCAAAACTCTATTAGTCTTTGCCCTGCTTCATTCTGTACTCCATGGCCAAATTTGCCTGTTACTCCAGGTGTTTCTCGGAGAAGGCAATGGCACCCCACTCCAGTACTCTTGCCTGGAAAATCCCATGGATGGAGGAGCCTGGTAGGCTGCAGTCCATGGGGTCGTGAAGAGTCGGACACGACTGAGCGACTTCACTTTCACTTTTCACTTTCCTGCATTGGAGAAGGAAATGGCAACGCACTCCAGTGTTTTTGCCTGGAGAATCCCAGGGATGGGGGAGCCTGGTGGGCTGCCGTCTATGGGGTCGCACAGAGTCGGACACGACTGAAGCGACTTAGCAGCAGCAGCCAGGTGTTTCTTGACTTCTGACTTTTGCATTCCAGTCCCCTATAATGAAAAGGACATCTTTTTTGGGTGTTAGTTCTAAAAGGTCTTGGCGGTCTTCATAGACCGTTCAACTCAGCTTCTTCAGCGTTACTGGTTGGGGCATAGACTTGGATTACTGTGATACTGAATGGTTTGCCTTGGAAATGAACAGAGATCATTCTGTCGTTTTTGAGATTGCATCCAAGTACTGCATTTTGGACTCTTTTGTTCACCATGATGGCTACTCGATTTCTTCTAAGGGATTCCTGCCTGCAGTAGTAGATATAATGGTCATCTGAGTTAAATTCACCCATTCCAGTCCATTTTAGTTTGCTGATTTCTAGAATGTCATTGTTCACTCTTGCCATCTCCTGTTTGACCACTTCCAATTTGCCTTGATTCACGGACCTGACATTTCAGGTTCCTATGCAATATTGCTCTTTACAGCATCGGACCTTGCTTCTATCACCAGTCACATCCACAACTGGGTATTGTTTTTGCTTTGGCTCCTTGCCTTCATTCTTTCTGGAGTTATTTCTCCACTGATCTCCAGTAGCATATTGGGCACCTACCGACCTGGGGAGTTCCCCTTTCAGTATCCTATCATTTTGCCTTTTCATACTGTTCATGGTTATCCCCATTCAATCAAGAATCATAAATTAAAGACTATTACCTACCAAAGAAACACTGCCACAAGAAGTAAGAGCAGGACAAGAGGCTAGGAGTGTTTAGAGGAAAGGACCTGTTTTATGCAAACTAGTGCAATGGCAAAGAGGCCACTTCTAATGTGAATCATGTATGAAAGTCTTTGAGAGGTAAAGAAGTAGTTATGCTTTATGAAGTAGCAGATTAAGACCATAACTGCACTGTCAAATTAGAAGTCTAATACTTTTCAATATACCTAGTTGCATTTTTGTCTTATGTCTGTATTCTTTGTTTGAATTATTCCAAGTTTGCTATCAGGAGCTCTATAAAACTGATTCCTGTGACTCTTTGATATATCCCATGAGTATCATTGTGGGTTTTTTTTCCCCCTTGCATTATTTCTTCATCACTTCCTGCCATGATGAGATGCTCCAGGCTCCTTCTGAAAATTTGAGCAATATTTAAAAAATAAAATAATAGAGTTAGCTTCATTATCTTCAGTAATGGATAGGTATCTAAATTACTTTTTAAACTAATTTGTGTATGACCAAGGATTTTCTAGTATTTAGGTTATATATCAACATTTCTAATAGTTTGACAATTAACTATTTAACATCAATATAATTTCATTGATTTATGGTTGCTTAAACTAATCCTTAACAAGGGTAGTTTACACAAAAACTCATTAACACAAACCTATATATTCAATTGATTATTTAAATTCTTAGGACAGGCAAAGGACTTGAAGAGACATTTTTATAATGAAGACACCTAGAGAGACTTTTTTTATACCATAGATCACAATCAAAAAGTCCCATCTAAAATAACATGTATAATCTAGTTTTCCAGTGAAGTTGCTAGCACATAAACTCCCTTACCAGATGCTAATGTACATCTCAGGTCCATTTTCTTTAGCATGCACATCATATATGTATATGTAAGTAGTGCATTATTTAAATGAAGATAAGCTTACTATCTATAAATAAATATCTGTGAAACAATATTTATGAATTACATATCTAATGGAATAGTATTCAATCACAAAAGGCAGGAAATCTTGCTATTTGTGACAGCATGGATGAATCTTCTTTAGGGCATTAGATTTAAGTGAAATAAGTCAGACAAAGCAAGACAAATACTGTATGAGCTCCCTTACAAGTGTAACCTAAAAAAGCCAAAATCACAGAAACAAAGAGTAGATTAGTGGTTGCCAGAGGGGGCTAGAGGTGAGAGAAATATGGAGATGTTGGTCAAAAGTACAAACTTTCTATTATATGATGATTGAGCTCTGAGGCTTTAATGGACAGCATGGTAGCTGTCATTAAATACAACTTTGCGTTGGATACTTGACATTTGCTAAGAGGGTAAATCTTTAATATTCTCACCATGTAAAAATTGTAACTGTGTCAGGTGACAGATGGCTCGGCTACCCTGAGTAGCTGGTGATCATTTCACAATATATCAGTTATCATATCATACATCTTACATTTATACGATATTTTTCTGCTAATTGTATCTCAGTTAAGCTGGAAAAAGTCCTCAGGACAAAAAGTGGAATACACGATGGTGTTTTGGGCAAAGGAAGGGAAGCTGTGCTCTAGAAGAAGGAATCTGAAAAAGGGTCCTGAGGACATGTGGTACCTTGATTGGAAGCTTTCAGGTGCCACCACCCCAAATGCATTTCTCCAAGTCTAAGGCCACTTTCCAGGAGCCTTTTTATCAGAACTAATTCTGACCTTGGGCAAAATGAAAAGCAAAAGTTCTTGCTTGTTATGAAATCTGCCATCTCTACTCTAGCTATGACTCCTATACTGGTGTCCAGCCAAGTCTTAGTCATTGCCTCACAGAATTCTGGTACTCAGAACCCTGCCCTTACTGTCTATCTTAACAGCGTGTCACATGGTCCAATTTCTCTTACACAGGTGTAGCAACTTCCTCTTAGTAGTATCTAAGTCTCCTGTCCTTGAACCTGGCAGCCCAATACCTGCCAGCTTAACTGGGGCTCTGATGCCTGCTAAGGGAAATCTCACTTTTTATTATATCCTTTGTCCTATCTCTCTTCATACCAGCTATCTGCCAACTCACTGCCATTTACTCTGGAAAGCTTGTGTTGCCAAAAAATAGGCCATTGTCTCCTACTCCCCCTAGGTCACACTAAATGTATTGGGTAATTAAGTTGAAAGCAGATATTTCAATTTTACTGGATGATTCTAGTATTATAAAAGTCTTCAAATAACAAGCATAGTATATGCAGAGAGGGAAGGATTCACCTCAGAATTGTCTTTTACATTCACAGATTTCCTCCTCACCTGTGCCTCTACAGCCCCAGTATTTCTAATGTAGATACACTTGTTCGCCACTCTCGATCCACATGAGTTGGTAAAATAGAACCTCATAGACCAAAATTTGATCTTGATTTATCAAAATGAATCAGTGTATCTTACTTCCCTGGCTAGTTATTATATTTCAGGAATGTGAATATTGTGAAAACAGAGAAATAGAAGGTGATGAGGTCTTTGCTGGAGAATTTCAGAAAAATGAAATACCAGCATTTGATCAGATGGTAGGTAAATATAAGGCTTGTTTCTGCAGCTAAAAATGGAGCTAACACACACACACAAAAACAAAGATGAAGGAGTATGAGGAATTTAAAAAAGTACCAAAAATGAAGATATCTTCTGAGCCCCCATATCCAACTATATTAGAAGCTAGCCCTACCGCTTGAACTTTTAAATACATGTGTTAATAAAATTTTGTTAGTCTCCAGCACGTGGTAAAGTAGGTGATATAGTGTGAAGGAAATTGGAGTTAGACAAATCTGGATCCTATTTTGCTATTTTCTAGTTATAGGAATTTAGTCAAATTCTTAACTGCTCTGCATATGTAAAGTCAATACTCACCTTACTCAAGATTCTACCTCATGCAATCATTAGTATTCTTGCATTCATATTGTTTTAAAAGATTTGGCTATTAGAGTGACAGTCTTTTAAAAGACAATTTTAAAAAATAGATAATTGAGTAATTGACTTGGATTAGTGACTTTAAGTTGAAGGCTTACTAAATTTTTAAATTAGTGATACAAGTTTAATTTATTAGACATAAAAGAATGTTTTAAACATTTAAGAGATATTTTAATATAGACAACAAATATTTGAGAAAGAAATCTAATATAATAATAGAAGATTTTTTAAAGTTCAAGGATGCATGATTAAATTTAGAGTTGAGTGCTCGTTATTTAAAGCCTCCTTAGAGATAATCATCAGAATCCAATAAACTTATAAATAGAATTAAAATTTGTAAAATAAACTAAAGCACAAGGGAAAATATATTTTAACTTTGGTATTTAGTCTTTAAAATAATTTTTCTAAATTGCCTTTTCTGTATATAAAATATCCTTAAGTGTACTAAAAAAAAAAAAACACCCAATTTCAATGTCACTCAATTCATTTATTCATAAATGACCCTTTACTAGCAGTATAATGAGGGTTTCCCCAATGGCTCAGTGGTAAAGAAACCACCTGCCAATACAGGAGACACAGGTTTGATCCTTGGGTCGGGAAGAACCCCTGGAGAAGGAAATGCCACCCCACTCCAGTATTCTTGCCTAAACATCCCACGGATAGAGGAGCCTGGCAGGCTACAGTTCATGGATTCGCAAGAGAGTTGGATATGTCTTTAGTGACTCTTCAACAACAGTATAATGACAAAAGTATGCCTGGTATATCATCTTTGCGTTTATCTATTTTATATTATTTACATTGTAAAACTGAAAAAAAAAAACACTTAGGAAATACAATGGAAAACAGATCCTTTATTCAACTATTTCTCCCCAAATATAACTGTTTTTCCCAGAGATAGCTTTGTTCATCCTTCCATTCTCCCTATTCTGTACATGTAAATCTTTTGTTGATATGAATAGAAACACATTAAACTTTCTCCACACCTTACACTTTTTACTGAACAGTATATCTTAGAGATATTTTTATATTATGGATGACCTCATTTAAAAAATTCCTGATAGCATTTCAGAGTATGAATTTATTTTTCTTTACTTAACCAATTCCTTATTGCTAAATAGTCAGGTTTATTTTTCCTTCTTTTGCTATCACAAATAATATTTCAGCAAGTATCTGTGTACTATATAGGCATTCTCACACACATGTGTGTTTATGTGGAGAACGAATATCTACAAGTAGAAATGCTGGGTTACCAGGTATGATTATTTTTAATTCTGAAAAAATATTGTCTAATTTTGCTCTATGGAAACTACTATTACACTTTACAGCCCCACCAACTTCCACCAGCTACAGATAAGACAGTATATCTAGAAGAGTTTTAACTAGAATCTCAATAATATTAACCCATTATAAAAACCCACCTAATCTATATTATATATAGATTATATACATATAATTGCAAATTTTAAAATATGTGTGAAGCTATTAACAAAGTTTTTATTTCTCTACTCTTACAATAATTCTTTACAGTAAGTTTCCAAGACCACATAGCTAGAAATTGGTGGAGACTGTAGCCAATTTTTGGCTTCTCAGGTGGCACTAGTGGCAAAGAAATCACCTGTCAGTGAGGGAGATATAAGAGACACATGTTTGATCCCTGGGTCAGGAAGATCCCTTGGAGTAGGAAATCGTAACTCACTCCAGTATTCTTGTCTGGAGAACCACATGGACAGGGAAGCCTGGTGGGCTATAGTCCATAGGGTTGCAGAGTTGGACATGACTGAAGCAACTTAGCACACAAGGCACATGGCCAATTTTTAACAAGCTATACTGACTTGCCAACAGGGTCATCTATTAGCCAGAAATGCAAAGTTATGATAGAGTAGGAACAGCTTCCATATCTTAGTACCATAAAAGAATGAGTCGATTGTTCATACACAGTCCATGCCACAGATCTGGAAGATGCTCTGTGGCAGTTCTCCTCTGAGACGGCTCCGTGGGCTCACAAAAGCGCTTGCTTCCTTAATCACCAAGGCAGGGGGAAGAAGTACTGCATCGTTCTCTTCAAATGCTATAGGATCACATAGGACAGGAAAACTTCAACCCACTGATGATGATGATGATGAGAATCATAATAATAAATAGCTGCCCTTCAGCATAGCACATTGGTATACAAGTCACTATTCTGTAGACTTTGTATGTATCTGATGAATACGCACTTTGAATAGGCAGTGTAACTAACCCTGATTACCATAGAGAGGACTGAAATACCAAGGGAAGAGGTCACTTGCCCAGGGTGATACTACTAATAATAAATGACAGATAAAGGATTTTATCATAACTTGTCAGGCTCCAGAGTTCACACTCTTCCAAACAATGTAGCATTCTATTCTTATAAATAAGGCATACAGCATACATATTAAAATATCAAAGATTAGAATGACATTTTTCTGTATTCTGACATTGTTTTACCCCAAAATGACTGAATGATGCTCAGAATAATAATATTATACAGAATTTATGCATATATATATATATACCACATTCGCTTTATCCATTCATCCATAGATGGACCCTTAGCACCCTGCAGCTGCCTTTGACCCCACCACTTCGTGTCTGTCTGCTACAAGCCTCTGCAACTACAAAGGTGTCCAGAGCTGTCTCTGCAGCCAAGTATGTACATACCACTAGTTCTGGCCACAACCTCTGCCTGCTGTGTCCCTAGCTCCTAGATCGTGAGGTGCTGCTGAGGAGCCCAACAGCCATAGCAGCCCGTGTGGGGCCACTCACAGTGCTCACAGCATGCACATCAATGCTGTGGGCCCCAGTGCTGTGACCTGACATCTGGGCCCCTGGACTGAGACTGCCTCAGGCCCCCGTACCACTGGATCCAGAGTCAAAGTATGCTTCCCGACACCTACACCAACGGAACAGAATCGAGAGCCCAGGATTAAATCCACACATGCATGGTCACCTAACATTTGACAGGCAGCCAAGAGCCCAGGATTAAATCCACACATGCATGGTCACCTAACATTTGACAGGCAGCCAAGAGCCCAGGATTAAATCATGCATGGTCACCTAACATTTGACAGGCAGCCAAGAGCCCAGGATTAAATCCACACATGCATGGTCACCTAACATTTGACAGGCAGCCAAGAGCCCAGGATTAAATCCACACATGCATGGTCACCTAACATTTGACAGGCAGCCAAGAGCCCAGGATTAAATCCACACATGCATGGTCACCTAACATTTGACAGGCAGCCAAGAGCCCAGGATTAAATCCACACATGCATGGTCACCTAACATTTGACAGGCAGCCAAGAGCCCAGGATTAAATCCACACATGCATGGTCACCTAACATTTGACAGGCAGCCAAGAGCCCAGGATTAAATCCACACATGCATGGTCACCTAACATTTGACACTCAGCAGGGAAAAGACATCTGCTTCAACAGTGGTGTTACAAATACTGGATATTCACATGCAAAAGAATGAAATTGGACCCTTATCTTACACCACTCATAAAAAATAACTCTAAATAGGTTAAAAACTTAAACCTGAAACTGCCTAGAAGCAAATGTTGTAAAAGTCTCCTGGACATTGGTCTTAGCAGCAATGTTGCAGCTACATAAACAAAAGCCAAAGCGTCAAAAGCAAAATTCTACACGAGACTACAGCAAGCTAACATGTTTTTTGCACAATGAAGGAGAAAAATCAACAAAATGAAAATGCAACCTGTGGAATGGGAGAAAATTTTTGCAAACTATGTGTCTCATAAAGAGTTAATATCCAAACTATAAACAAAACTCATAACAACTCAACAGCAAAAATGTAAACAATTTGATTAAAAAATTGACAGAGGATCTAAATAGACATTTCTTCAAAGAAGATATATAAATGGCCAAGTAATACATGAAAAAGGTGTTCAATACCACTAATCATCAGGGAAACCACAAATCAAAACCACAATGAAGTATCACTTCAGCCCTGTTAAATGGCAATTATCAAAAAGACAGCAAATAAATAGTGTTCATAAGGATATGGAGAAAAGGGAACCCTCATGCATTGTTGGTAGGAATGTGAACTGGTACAGACAATATGGAAAACAATATGCAATTTCCTCAAAAAACTAAAAATGGAACTACCATATGATCCAGTAATCCTGTTTCTAAGTATATAGCCAAAGCAAATGAAATCACTATCTCAAAGAGATATCTGCATTCCCATGTTCATTGCAGCATTATTCACAATAGCCAAGACTGAAAACAAGTTGTGTCTTTCAAAGGATAAAAGAAAATGTGGCCTGTATTTATATCTACCTATAATTCGTCCTTACCATTATCATTAACTATAGCATTATCTCTATTTAGCCATAATAAAGAAGTAAATCTGCTATTTATGACAACACAGATGCATCTTGAAGACATTATGCTCAGTGAATTAGGTCAAATACAGAAAGACATATCCCATATAATCTTATGTGTATGTGGAATCTAAAAACATTGAACTCATAGAGACAAAGTTAAAATGGTGGTTGCCAGGGACTGAAGGTGGGGGAGCTTAGGGAGATGCTGGTCAGGGTACAGACTTTCTAAGATCAGTAAGTTCTAGTATAACATGGCAGCTTTAGTTAATAATCCTGCACACTCAAAAGTTACTAGGAGAATAGAATGTTAATGTTTTCACCACAAGGACATCGATGCCAAAATGGTAATATGTGAGGTGAAGGCTGTGTTAAGCAATCTTATTGTGGTAAACATGTGCAATACATACAGTATGAAGTCGTTCTATTGTACACCTTGAACTTATACGATGTTATATGTCAATTATATCTTAATAAAGCTGAAAAACATGGAAAAGCAGTGTCTGTTTCCTAAAACTAGAAATACTTCCTTTGAGAAATCCTGTCCTGTGAGAGGAATAAATGAAGGGGCAAGATATTGAAGATTTTTCAGAATCAAGACAACATTGTGATATAATGTTTCTGACCTTGAAAAATGAAAATAAAAGATACAGAGGAGTAAAAAAAGAAAAGAAAGAAAGAAAACAAGGATTCACCAACAAATCCAGGTCAGATCTACATCTTAGGGAAAATACTCACAGGCACATACATTCCAGGGAAACTACTTTAGGAAATAATTAGGATTTTTATAGATTTTTTTCAAGGTAATAGAACTATTTTTAATAAGATAACTTTGTAAGCAGTGCAGATCCTCTTGGAAAGAAGAGAAATTGGAAGCTTTAAAAGAAGCAGAAAGGATGCTGCCAAACCCAGGCTGTAGATGACTAAAGCAGGGATGATGGCCATGGATGAAATCAGAAGTCAGGACTTCAAGAATATATTGTAACTAAGATTTTATTTCTCCATAAAAAAGCCTAAAGTTTTGCATTCTGTCATTGCTACTACAGTACTGGTATCTATTTTAATAAGAATGATAGTAAAAGTGGAAAAATTGTGATATAATACTGCTGCTGCTAAGTCGCTTCAGTCGTGTCCAACTCTGTGCGACCCCAGAGACGGAAGCCCACCAGGCTCCCCCGTCCTTGGGATTCTCCAGGCAAGAACACTGGAGCGGGCTGCCATTTCCTTCTCCAATGCATGAAAGTGAAAAGTGAAGGGAAGTCGCTCAGTCGTGTCCAGCTCTTAGCGACCCCATGGACTACAGCCTACCAGGCTCCTCCATCCCTGGGATTTTCCAGGCAAGAGTGCTGGAGTGGGGTGCCATTGCCTTCTCCGATAATACTATCAAACGTAAAAGTTGACCTCATAAGCAAATTGAGAAAAATAATTTCCCAGCATATTTAAGTCTCTATCAGCCAAAGCAGATAAAGAAATAGATGATAACATATTAACAAGAATAAATAAGCATTGTTCAGAGACCATTCTGAGGTGTTGTAAATAGAGGCTATGTGAAAACTAAATGAAAAATTACAGGACCAAAGAAATTTTAAAAATGGAAGCTATAAAAACAACCCTGTTTACATTCTTAACATGTTTTTGTGTGACTACTCTTTGTAATGCTTATCCTTAACCTGAAAATGATTTTGCACAGTGATGCTCAGAGAGATGGCGTGGCCTGAATCTACTAGAAGTTCACTTTAATCTTCATGAAACCAAATGCTTCTGTTTTGCACTTGAAGAAACTAACTTAGTCAGTTGAGGTAGTTTTGGGGCAATATTTTATGGTTCTTTTACAGAGCCGTAGAACAGAGCAGTATTTTATCAGAGATACTGCTGGGCAGAAATTTGATGTTGTTGCTCTTCAACACACGTATGCTAAAGCCAGCAAGTTTACTTGTAACGATTTCAGGAGGACTTCAGATCCACTAAAAGGAAATTGGCAACTTATTTAATTTGATACTATTTTTATGCAAATATTCTTAGTAATAAAAAGAGAAGCACAGAAAATGCAATTTGGAAAACAAAGCTGTTTCTATGTGCATTTGTCAAACCTCTAAGACTGAGCAATTTGAAGAATGATTAATTGTGCATGAATGAATGAGGAAAAAAAAAAACAAGTTCAAATAAATAATTGGTTCTAGCAATGATTTAAGTTGACAGATATCAATTTTATCATTTATTTGGCATTGCTAAATGAGGAAGTGGATTACATGTTGATTTATATGAATAAACACCACACATCATCCAATTTGGTTCTAGTAAAATTGTAAATCTTCAGAAAAATAAAACTTGAAGTCAATATTTCCCTAATAAATGTTAATATTTTCTCTGTAGAAATTTCTTACAGATGTTTGTAGGTCTACATTTTTACTCATATCTCTAAATAAGTAACAACTTCCCCAGTGGCTCAGAGTAAAGCATCTACCTGCAGTGCAGGAGACCCAGGATCAATCCCTGGGATGGGAAGATCCACTGCAGAAGGGGATGGCAACCCGCTCCAGTATTCTTGCCTGGAGAATCCCGTGGACAGAGGAACCTGGCAGGCTCATGGGCCTGCAAAGAGTTGGACATGACTGAATGACTGAGCATGCACACAAATGGGTAGCAAACACCACAGACTTATGGAATTGGAATATCAAACTTAACCTTCAGCCAGAATTCAAGAATATTAAGACATAACGAGAGAGTTTAGGAGGTGGGACTTTGGTCCTTCATACTCAGAGTAGCCCGTCTCTGGGTCTGCTTCAGAATGGCTGTGTGATGCTGCTCCTATGGACTTCAGATAGAAGAAGTGAACAGAAAGATGTCAGTCTCATCAGATCTGTGTAGGAGAAAGCATACTCTTCAGAGATCTGATGTAAAAAGCCAACAGTCCTTTACAAAATAACTTAGGCTGATGAAATACTAACAGTGATGGTATTATTGTCTGAGATGGCTAAATCTCTCTTTTCCCTAGCTCTCTGCCTTATCTCTGAGGAATCATCGGTGGAGATCTGGGTTCCTCCTCAGTCTTCTCGCCTGTATTAAAGGGGTTGCTGCTGGGTGTGGGTATGCGTGGTCTGGTGTTGTCTAGCTGTACCAGCAATAGCTTAAGTTCAGGAGTGGAATTCAGGGGTCAAAGGTTACAACCGTACTTGGACAAAAACTTACTCATGGAATACACAGATTGTGATGAAAAAAGTTGATATTGAAATGTTCATCCATCTATCAATTTCTTGCTTTGTTTTCATCTCAAATAGAGACAAGAAAGAGGCTATGTTTTAACCTCCTAAAATTCTATACGAAACAATCATTTAATATTCATTCCTAATTAACATTGACACGCTTGAAGCTGCAGTTGAAAGAAAGCTTAGTTAGACTTGTTTTCCTCTCTAGTTCGTGTCATTATTCCTGTGGTCCAATTGCTCAGGCTGCCGGATGGTCCACCCAGGCCTCCCTTCATCACAAACCTTCCATGATGCTCTATTCTGCAGGAAGATATACCTTCCCATTTAATAATCTTATCTGTAGTAACAAGATAATGAGTGGTGATAGGTTTTTGAGTTGCTATTACTGACATAGAAGGTCTAGCATATATCCTCTGGATGGAAAATATCTTAATCCAGGTATGTTACTCCAAAAGAAGAAAATTTAAATTAGAAGTTTTGGGGGAAGTCACTTTTGAACAGATGGGTCTTTTGGTATGCTTAATCCCATCAAGTCAAAAGCTGAATATTTCATCTAAATGTGTGTGGGAGCTTTGGTGGGAGCTTACCAGAGGAGTCCTAGATGACAACAGCTCCTAAGGCAGTGACGATGTGGCAAACACTGAAGGGTGTTTCACTCAACGCAGCTTCTGATCTCTGCTTCCAGCCCATCTCTGTTATAAGGATTGGATGACGCAACACCAGCCTCTATGCTTTCGGGAGGGTATGTCACACAGGTCTAGCCACTGAAATGTTAAGAGTAGCCCCAGGATATGACATCATTTCTCAAATGAAAGAATGCCAAAAGAAAGCTTTGATCAGCCCTCTCCTCCTACCTGGCGTGCAGACAAGGCAGGGATCCATCTTGTAACAATGCAGTCAAAAATTACATGCTGAAGATAGTTTCTGGGTGACATCCTTGACTACCATGTGCAAAATAAGCTCCATGTTTAAATCATGGGGTTTTTGGGGGTTCTGTTACAAATACATTACTAACTGACAGAGACAAAAAGTAAATTTACACTTTTTATAGGTCATAGTTCTTAATCTTAGACAAGTGAAACTAATCTAACTGGCTTATTCATTAAACGTTGATTAGTGGAAATCACATAGAATTGGATGGCCTTTCAGTCGGGGCCCCTCATTTTTGGGAGATATACACAAAAGACCACATATCCAGGAAAAATGCCAATCACACCGTGAGGAATACAGAGATTACACAGAATACAGAGACTATAGGAATACGGAGAGGATATTACAGTGGGAAAACATGCCATTGCCTCCACAGTAGAAAATAGAAACACTACCTGTGTTGCCCCAGGAGACTCTCATGCAACAGCTGCTTCATTTATTTCCTCACCAATGTTTCATGCAGGCTCATCTGCTCGGCAGATCCTAATTCCCATGCCTGCATGTTAGTTAAAAGGATATTTGGAAAAAGCAGCTTGTGGGTTGCCAGCCTCTGTTGTTCAAGAAAGTAAGCCCCAAATGCATTGACATGAGTGGTGAGTGAGTTAATATAAAGTGGCTGCACCAAACTGCGCCAGCTCTAATTGGAATTGACTTCCTGGAGTGGTGTTCTGAAGATTGGCCAAACGCATGCAGGCTCAGCGAGAAAGAGAGATGCGATTCATTAGTGACAGATGCTGAGATCCTGACAGGCGGAGTCTGGATATGCCTGTCAGTCATTTCACTCCCAAGCAGAGACAAGAAGAAAGAAGCAGCTAGGGAATGGTAACTGGGGCTTGGAGACAGAAAATAATTATGGGAAAGTACGATCTGGAGGATACTAAGCTGCTATAACTGTTGAGTTTCTTAGTCTCAGGAGAAACTGGAGAAATGCAGATAAAAAAGGGAGGTGACAATGAAAGTAGTTCTACTCCAATTAACTTTTCCCCCTATTTTGGTACATGTGTAGTCAATCCTCTGTTTATGGGTAGAAAAATGAAAAGAAACATGAATTAAATTTGGGCCATGTGTCTATGTTAGGCATACCTGCTCCTGAAATTTTATAAAGGAACGTCATAGTAAAGGGACCTTAACTTCTAGAGCTATTGAACAGAGCATGCTAAGACACAAAATATACAAAATGAATTTTTGGAACAATAAAACTTATCTGGATGTTTTATTTTATATGTGAAGAATCTGTGATCAAGGGATATACCGTGGCTTAGACAAGGTAAGATTTTAGCAGAGTAATGTGTGTTTTCAGTGTTTCTCAGGTATATGCTTTTGCTATGTATTCTCATGTTCATTCCTGTATACAAAAGATGTCATTTTGTCAAATACTACAAATGATACAAAGAATATACAAAACAAGGGCTCCATGAACAAGCAGTTTATAATTTTTTAATTAATTTTATTTTATTTTTAAACTTTACATAATTGTATTAGTTTTGCCAAATATCAAAATGAATCCGCCACAGGTATACATGTGTTCCCCATCCTGAACCCTCCCCTCCTCCTCCCCATTAAACAGAGAAACAAATATGCATAAAGGTCATATCCTCTACAAATTCCAAAGGAAGGGCAGTCACAGTGAAATGGAAATATGCAATGAAATGAATCAGGTTTTCAATTCATTTCACAGAAGCTAGTTCTATCTAAAAAGGAAGAAAATGACTTTATCAAAAGGATCATTGGAAATACCAAAGAACCAATTACCAAATTAGTTGCCAGGAAAAATGCATGAGACCACAACTGCAGAACTGGTACGCTGAAGAACATTCCTTCAGGTATAGACATTTCTGTTTTCTTAAGTGTTGCCTACCATAATTTGGACTTCCCTGGTGGCTCAGACGGTAAAGCGTCAATTTACTGATGTTTTCAGTCGCTAAGAAAGGGAACTGCTTGTTTACAAGTTTCTAAGTCCATGTCAGCAGTCGGGGTGGTTAGATGTCGAATAGCTAGCATTTTTAGTGTCTATAGAAGGCGGGTATTTTTTCCCCTTTACCAGTATTTTTAAAGTAAGGAACTCTCCAGAGAGAATCAGAGGATCAAAGGTTAAGTGGTTAGAAATTTAATAAGATGTCCACCACAAAAATCTACTAGTATAATAATCCTCACAATCAAAATGCTCATACTAATAATTCACACCAAACTTCTTCCACATCAAATCTCTCAGAATAATAATGATTATTAGTTATTCCAAAAGCCTTTACTGTATCAAGTGAGTGATACAGGGATTTTATACTAATTTATATAAAAATAAATATATCTGAATGACAAAGATTGGGTATATGAAAAAAGAAAGGTGAACACAATTTGACCCCTTCTCTTAAGAACAACATATCCAAAAAAAAAAAAAAAAAAACAGCATATCCTTCTAAAATCAATCTCCAAATCATATCTATCATCTTGCTCCAAACTAACCTGTTCCCTGATTTGAGCTGATGGATGGCCATGTATCTCCCAGAGCAAATATCTTCCCATCCAGATCACCTTCTAGGAAGTGATGGAACAGGCATTTGCTCTCTTCTAAACCTAAAACTAAACTCTGTCAAAGACCTCTGCTTTACATTTTAAGCAGATTCTCATGATGCTATAGATAATACAAAAGGCAGCTAGACTGTCAAGCCATTTTCTCTTTTCAGCTAATAATGTCTGCTTATATTGACTATATTCAGCTGGCACAGTAGTTCTAATCATTGGATTTATATTTTATGATAACCTGTGCAAGTGTTACCTAACGACCCCTCATCAGAAAAGCAATTCACCTCATTGAAGGAAAATAAGGAGTGTAAATCATGCATGGAACATATGATGAAAAATGTTACCAATACTAACAAAACTTATTATTATCTCCAGAGTGGTAGTTTAACCTTTAGATAAAGTAAACCATTGGTTCCTTTTTCCTGTGTATTTATATCATTTTTAGCAGCTTTTTAAAAAGGAGTTCTGGTTCCACTTTTCCATTAGCTTTTCAAGCACATACATAGGTCACCAAACAACCTCCCAGAGTTGCAAATAGATTGGATGAAAACATATTTGAAGTTGTATTTATAAATAAAGGCTTGCCTTAGACTCAATAATACTTTGCCTTTATCCTTATGGAAATTTTATTCTGAAATCAACTGACTTTAAATACAACATTTTTCTTTAGATTATGTTAATGCTGACTTCATTTATAATGAAACTCATATAACTCAAACATAAAATATTGCTTCTTGCTTTTTCTTTTGCAAAAGTCAACATTTTTTTCTTTCAGTGACTTGTTTATATTTTTATTTTATATTTTTATTAACCACTTTATTGAGGTATAATTGGTACATAAAAAGCTATTTGCATTTAATGTATTCAGTGGAATGAGTTTAAAGATAACTATACATTCATGGGGCTTCCCTTAAAGCTCAATTGGTAAAGAATCTGCCTACAGTGCAGGAAACCTGGGTTTGGTTCCTGGGTTGGGAAGATCCCTGGAGAAGGAAATGGCAACCCACTCCAATATTCTTGCCTAGAGATTCCCATGGACAGAGGAGTCTGGCAGGTTATAGTCCATGGGGTCACAAGAGTTGGACACGACTTAGTGACTAAACTACCACCACCACCATACATTCACGAAATCATCACCACTATCTTTGCAAAACACATATCTATCCTTTCCAAATTTCTGTCTGCCCACTCTATCTTTACTCTTACTATTATTATTACATTTGTATATTTATTTGTGTATTATTATAGTTTATTTTGTGATAAGACTATTAACATAGGTCCACACTCTTAACACATATTTACAAGAGGGCATCAGAGGATGAGATGGCTGGATGGCATCACTGATGCGATGGACATGAACTTGGGCGAACTTCGGGAGGTGGTGAGGGACAGGAAGGCCTGGAGTGCTACAGTCCTTGGGATTGCAAAAAGTCGGACACGACTTAGTGACTGAAAAACAACAAGAGCAGTTTTTGATTATGAACACTATGCTGTACAGAGATCTCTAGGATTCATTCATCCCACATGACCGGGATATTTTCCAGCTGTAGATGTATAACTGCCCGTTTTCTCCTCTCACCAGCTGTTGGCAGCCGCCTTTCTGAATTTGACTGTTTTAGGTACCTCAAAAAAGTGGATTCATGCAGGAAGAATCATGGCTTATTTTACTCAGTGTAAAGTTCTTTAGGTTCCCTCACACTGTCATACATCTTTTTTTTTTTTTTTAAAGGCTAAGTGCTATTCCACTGCGTGTATGTAACACATTTTCTTTATCCATTTACCTGTTGATGGACATTTAGGTTGCTTCCATGCGGCTGTTGAGAATATGGACATGGGAGTGCAGATATCTCTCCAAAGTCCTGATCTCAGTTACATTGCATGTATGTATACCTACATTCTGATTGCTGGATCATATAGTAGTTCTACTTTGAATTTTTTGAAGAACTTCTTTACAGCTTTTAATAGTAGCTACACCATGGATCATATAGTAGTTCTACATTGAATTTTTTGAAGAACTTCTTTACAGCTTTTAATAGTAGCTACACCATTTTACCCGCCCATGTAGTGTACAAGAGTTCTCTTTTCTCTACACCCTTAACAACATGTGTTATCTGGTATGTGTGTGCTTGTGATATGCTAATTGTGTGAGTCATAGTTCTTTTTTAAACATTTTTTTAATTAAAATTTTTTTAAACTTACTGTGCACACGGGATCTTATTTCCCTCACCAGAGATCAAACCAGGGTCCTCTGTGCTGGAAGCACTGAGTCTTAACCACCAGACCACCAGGGAAGTCCCAAGGTAATATTTCATTGTGATTTTGATTTGCAGTTCTCTGGTGATTAGTAATGTTGAGTATTTTTTCATATATCTGCTGGACATTTATATGTCTTCTTTCTATTCAGAAATTTCTATTCAGTTCCTTGTCCATTTTTAAATCAGATTTTTTTGTTATTCAGTTGCAAGAATTTCTTATATATTTTGAATACTGGTCTTTTATCAGATATACAGTTTATGAATATTTTCTTCTATTCTGTAGGTCACCTTTTTGGTTTTTTGTTTTTTTTTTTTATTTGCTGTGCAGAAGATTGTTTTGTTTGATAGCATTCCATTTGTATATATTTGCTTTTGTTGTCTCAGCTTTTGGTGTCAAATCCAAGAAATCATTGCCAAGGCGAATGTCGAAAAGCTTTCCTCCAGTGTTTTTTTTTTTTTTCTTGAATTTCATGGTTTCATAACTTAAATTCAAATATTTAATATATTTTGAGGTAATTTTTGTGCATGTTTTAAGATAAGAGTCCAATTTATTCTTTTGGATATGTATGTCCAGTTTTCCTAGTGCCATTTAGTGAAGGAACTATCTGTTCCTTATTGTATATTCTTAGCCTGTCAAAGATTGTATATATATATATATATGTACATGGGTTTATCTCTGGGCACTCTTATATGATTTAGAGATAAATATGACGTTTTGAAACTGGGTGAATAATACAAGAATACTGAGCCAAAATAAATTTTCCCCATAAGACTTAGCTGTCAAGTTTTCTGCCATTTAGAGAAAATCAGTCAAAAGAGAGAGAAAAACAGATAAGAGAGAGAGAATTAAATATTAAAACTGAGGAGACTTAGTGAATTTTCAAGTCTTCTAATTCTTCCTGAGGTTTTGCTATATGCCTGTCTTATACACAACTTTGTTGTTCTATAGAATCTGAACATCCTTATAACTTATATTATACTTCAACTAGATAGAGCTTTTACTATCATTTACAAGTAAAACATTACCAAGGAATGCGATATAAAAATATATCTAGTATAGGAAGTATAGCAAATGGTCAGAATTCTTATAAGTAATGCTTGAAAAGCTAAACTCCATTCAATTGGTCTCAGGTAGGTGTAAGTTCCATTAACATCAAGAATGGAAAAGGTTAACATGTGAAGACTCCCCTGAACCTCCTATAATCTCTTTTCCAGAGGCAGGAATTAAAAACATTGAGAAACACAGATGTCCACATGTTAGAAGCACTTCTTTAATAGTTTAAAGTCAAAATACACATTCCAAACATAACTGTATGCAGCCTGGCTTGAGGAGAAATTATTTAGAGTGAATGTGAGGGAGATAAAAAGCAGAGGAATTAAAGAAAGGGAGGGAAAACAGAGAGAGCCACCAGTATTTCACTACAGCAGAGAAATCCCCAGGTCAGAAGACAGGAAACAATTCTTCTCTAAAAGCCAGAAATTCTGGCTCTTTCAAGCCAGGAAACAATTATACAGACCAGTACTACCCAATAAAAATATAATACATGTTGATTTATATTTTCGAGTAGCCACACAAATAAAAGCAAAAAGAGATAGGTAAAACTAACTTAATAATATATTTTCACTATATATATATATATATAGTTTGAAATAAGAATATTACATATATTATATTATTTATATTATATATTAATATATTATCTTATATATTATTTCTATAAAATTGTTATATAAATAATATGTTATGATATTAATATATAATATTAATATGTTATATGACATATATTTATATAATATATATAATATATTAATATTATATTAATACATTAATTTATATCATATTATTATACTATAATATATAATATATATAGATCAAGTACATATTATATATTAATATATATAAATTACATATATTAATTTATATATATATTTAAGTATATAAATATAATGTATATATGTAATATATATAAACTTATAAAATCATATAAATTCATATATAAATTTACATGATTATATATACATTATATACATTATATATAAATTATACAAAATTTTATATATAAAATTATAGAAATTTATATAAATATGCTTTATATATTTATATTATATATGATGAAAAAACATTTTATAATTTATATTATATTATATAAAATATGATTTTATATAATATAATATATATATCATTATAATGAAACTCATTAAAATGATATATAACATATATACATTATATATGGTATATTATATATATTATATATAATATAATGTCATATAACAATATTATATAATATTATGTAATATAAATAATATATATTTAATATACATAATATAATTTATATTATATATATAAAAATATATTTTATATATATATATAATTTATATACTATATGTATATTAAATATAATATATATAATAAAATACAATATATTAATATAACAATATTAAAATATACAATTAATAATATATGTTAAACAAAATACAATATTTATTATATTAAATATTATATATATTACAAATTATATATAATAAAATTTAATACTTATATTTATATATAATATATAATTATTTATATATAATATATATTTATACTTATACATATTATATATATAAATATACATTATAATATATATTTATATGTATAATATAGATTTATAATACATAAAATATATATAATTATTATATATATATTTTTCTTATCCTGGATGAGGTATATATACATTTATATATATTATATATAATATATATATCATATACCTATAGTCCATGTGGTACGCAAAGAGTCAGATATGACTGACTGAACTAAACTGATGAGCGTAAAATACACATTGGATTTTGTACAAAAAGTAAAATATTTCTGCAATGTTATTTGTAAAGATTATAGATTGAAATAATAATATTATATGTATAACATTCTCATTTGAAACTATATATATTATATATATAATATAATATAGATTATAGATTATAGTTTGAAATAAGAATATTATATATATTCTAATTTAATAAGAATATATATAATATATATATTAAGACATAAAATATATTATGATATATAATATATACATTTAGATATATAATATATTAAGATATAATATATATAATATAATATATAATGTATATAATATAATATATTAATATGATATAATATTATTTTATTGTATTATATGTTATATATTTTATAATATTATAATATTATATAATATATATTAATATATATAATCTGTAATGTAATATATAATAGATATTATATAATATATCAATATATATTACATAATATTATATAATATAACATAATACTGTATTACTATTATATTATTGTATGATTATATTATATTAAATATATTACATATATAATATATAATATAATCCTAATCTTATAATAATAATATTAACATACAGTATAATATTTTATTATATTTTATTATATATTATAATATATTATTATATTATTAAACAATATATTATATTATTATTATATCATATATAATATATAAATAATAATATTTAAATATAAATATATAAAAATATTTATATATATTTATAGATATGTTTATATATTTATATTTAAAATTTATAATATTTATAATATTTATAGATATATAGATAAATATTTATCTATATGTATAAATATATTATATCTAATATATATATAATATATTAAATATATTATATCTTAATATATATTTTATATATCTTAACATATTGTATATCTTAATGTATATATTATATTATATATTCTTATTTCAAATTATTGTCTATAATATATATTACATATATATTATATATATAGTTAGATATTATATATAGTTATATATAATATACCTAGAGTTATATATATTATATATAGTTATATCTAATATATATAGTTATACACATTATATATTTTTTATATAACATATATATGATATATATTATAGACTATTGTTTGAAATAAGAATCTTATACATATTCTTATTTCATAACAATATATAATATAATGTATATATTAAGATACACAATATATTAATATATATAATATATTAAGATATATCATATATTAAATATTATATAATATATATTATATGATATATGATATATAATATATATTTTTATATCAAATCAGATCAGTCTCTCAGTCGTGTCTGACTCTTTGCAAGCCCATGAATCACAGCACGCCAGGCCTCCATGTCCATCACCAACTCCCGGAGTTCACTCAGACTCATCTCCATCGAGTCAGTGATGCCATAAAACCATCTCATCCTCTGTCGTCCCCTTCTCCTTTTGCCCCCAATCCCTCCCAGCATGAGAGTCTTTTCCAATGAATCAACTCTTCGCATGAGGTGGTCAAAGTACTGGAGTTTCAGCTTTAGCATTATTCATTCCAAAGAAGTCCCAGGGCTGATCTCCTTCAGAATGGACTGGTTGGATCTCCTTGCAGTCCAAGGGACTCTCAGGAGTCTTCTCCAACACCACAGTGCAAAAGCATCAATTCTTTGGCGCTCAGCCTTCTTCACAGTCCAACTCTCACATCCATACATGACCACAGGAAAAGCCATAGCCTTGACTAGACGAACCTTTGTTGGCAAAGTAATGTCTCTGCTTTTGAATATGCTATCTAGGTTGGTCATAACTTTCCTTCCAAGGAGTAAGCGTCTTTTAATTTCATGGCTGCAGTCACCATCTGCAGTGATTTTGGGGCCCAAAAAAATTAAGTCAGCCATTGTTTCCACTGTTTCCCCATCTATTTCCCATGAAGTGATGGGACCGGATGCCATGATCTTTGTTTTCTGAATGTTGAGCTTTAAGCCAACTTTTTCACTCTCCATTTCACTTTCATCAAGAGGCTTTTGAGTTCCTCTACACTTTCTGCCATAAGGGTGGTGTCATCAGCATATCTGAGGTTATTGATATTTCTCCCAGCAATCTTGATTCCAGCTTGTGTTTCTTCCAGTCCAGCGTTTCTCATGATGTACTCTGCATATAAGTTAAATAAACAGGGTGAAAATATACAACCTTGATGAACTCCTTTTCCTATTTGGAACCAGTTTGTTGTTCCAATTCCTGTTCTAACTGTGGCTTCCTGACCTGCATACAAATTTCTCAAGAGGCAGGTCAGGTGGTCTGGTATTCCCATCTCTTTCAGAACATTCCACAGTTTATTGTGACCCACACAGTCAAAGGCTTTGGCATAGTCAATAAAGCAGAAATAGATGTTTTTCTGGAACTCTCTTGCTTTTTCCATGATCCAGCAGATGTTGGCAATTTGGTCTCTGGTTCCTCTGCCTTTTCTAAAACCAGCTTGAACATCACGAAGTTCACGGTTCACATATTGCTGAAGCCTGGCTTGGAGAATTTTGAACATTACTTTACTAGCGTGTTAGATGAGTGCAATTGTGTGGTGGTTTGAGCATTCTTTGGCATTGCCTTTCTTTGGGATTGGAATGAAATCCAATGGAATGGACTGAAATGGACTGAAAACTGGAATGAAATCTGAGCTTTTCCAGTACTGTGGCCACTGCTGAGTTTTCCAAATTTGCTGGAAATATATATGTATATATATTTTCTGAAATAAATATAGATAAATATATATTTATAAATATATATAAATATTTATCAAGTTGGCTTAAAGCTCAACTTTCAGAAAATGAAGATCATGGCATCCGGTCCCACCACTTCATGGGAAATAGATAGGGAAACAGTGAAAACAGTGTCAGATTCTATTTTTCTGGGCTCCAAAATCACTGCAGATGGTAACTGCAGCCATGAAATTAAAAGATGCTTACTCCGTGGAAGGAAAGTTAGGACCAACCTAGATAGCATATTCAAAAGCAGAGAGATTACTTTGCCAACAAAGGTTCGTCTAGTCAAGGCTATGGCTTTTCCTGTGGTCATGTATAGGTGTGAGATTTGGACTGTGAAGAAGGCTGAGCGCCAAAGAATTGATGCTTTTGCACTGTGGTGTTGGAGAAGTCTCTTGAGAGTCCCTTGGACTGCAAGGAGATCCAACCAGTCCATTCTGAAGGAGATCAGCCCTGGGATTTCTTTGGAATGAAGATGCTAAAGCTGAAACTCCAGTACTTTGACCACCTCATGCGAAGAGTTGATTCTTTGGAAAAGACTCTGGTGCTGGGAGGGATTGGGGGCAAGAGGAGAAGGGGACGACAGAGGATGAGATGGTTGGATGGCATCACTGACTCGATGGAGATGAGTCTGAGTGAACTCCGGGAGTTGGTGATGGACATGGAGGCCTGGTGTGCTGCAATCATGGGGTTGCAAAGAGTCAGACATGACTGAGAGACTGATCTGATCTGATCTGATACATATAGTTTGAAATGAGAATGTTATATATATAATATTCTTATTTCAATCTATAATCTTTACAAATAACGTTGCAGAAATATTTTACTTTTTGTACAAAATCCAATGTGTATTTTATACTCATCAGTTTAGTTCAGTCAGTCTTATCTGAGTCTTTGCGACCCCATGGACTATAGCACGCCAGGCGTCCCTGTCTATCACCAACTCCTGGAGCTTGCTCAAACTCATGTCCATTGAGTCAGTGATGCCATCCAACCACCTTATCCTCTGTCATCCCCTAATCCTCCTGGCTTCAATCTTTCCCAGCATCAGGGTCTTTTCCAATGAGTCAGTTCTTTGCATCACAGTGGCCAAAGTATTGGAGTTTCAGCTTCAACATCAGTCCTTCTGATGAATATTCAGGACTGATCCCCTTTAGGATGAACTGGTTTGATCTCCTTGCAATCCAAGGGACTCTCAAGGGTCTTCTCCAACAGAACAGTTTGAAAGCATCAATTCTTTGGTGCTCAGTTTCCTTTATGGTACAGCTCTCACATCCATACATGACTACTGGAAAAACCATAGGTTTGACTAGATGGACCTTTGTTGGTAAAGTAATGTCCCTGCTTTTTAATATGCTGTCTAGGTTGATCATAGATTTTCTTCCAAGGAGCAAGCTTCTTTTAATCTCATGGTTGCATTCACCATCTGCAGTGACTTTGGAGCCTCCAAAAATAAAGTCTGTCACTGTTTCCATTGTGTCTCCGTCTGTTTGCCATGAAGTGATGAGGCAGGATGCCATGATCTTAGTTTTTTGGCAATTCAGAGGAGCCACATTCTAATGCTCAGCAGCCACCTGTGTCTTCTGGCTGCTGGACTAGATCTCAGAGACCTGTTCAGTGGAGCAGAGTCCAATCTCTCTTCTCCAAAGATTTCTTCTTTTTGAATATATTTTCTTGCAATTCCTGTAGGTAAAATTAGTTGGAAGTGGTTAATTTTTTTAAAATGCCATAATTTCATATAATGTTCAGAAATAAATGAGTCAAAATGAGACCTTACCAAACAAATGCCCTCCTGTCCCTTCCAAGAGTTCCTAAATGACAAGCTGAATTCTAACTTGAGTTTGATTTGAGATTATTTTTCCTGGGGCCACCGTAGACGATCACCTTGTTTTTTTATGGGAAGCCATTCAGAAGGGCCTAGAGAAGCTATCCCACGATTCAGGTCAGGAAGGGTGGCAGTGAGGAGACACCCCTTGTCCAAGGTAAGGAGCAATGGCTGTGCTTTGCTGGAGCAGCCGTGAAGAGATACGCCATGCCCAAGGTAAGAGAAACCCAGGTAAGATGGTAGGTGTTGCAAGAGGGCATCAGAGGGCAGACACACGGAAACCATACTCACAGAAAACTAGTCAATCTAATCACACTAGGACCACAGCCTTGTCTAACTCAATGAAACTAAGCCATGCCCATGGGGCAACCCAAGACGGGCAGGTCATGGTGGAGAGATCTGACAGAATGTGGTCAACTGGAGAAGGGAATGGCAAACCACTTCAGTATTCTTGCCTTGAGAACTCCATGAACAGTATGATAAGGCAAAATGATAGGATAATGAAAGAGGAAGTCCCCAGGTCAGTAGGGGCCCAATATGCTACTGGAGATCAGTGGAGAAATAAACTCAGAAAGAATGAAGGGATGGAGCCAAAGCAAAAACAATACCCAGCTGTGGATGTGACTGGTGATAGAAGCAAGGTCCGATGCTATAAAGAGCAATATTGCATAGGAATCTAGTATGTCAGGTCCATGAATTAAGGCAAATTGGAAGTGGTCAAACAAGAGATGGCAAGAGTGAATGTTGACATTCTAGGAATCAGTGACCTAAAATGGACTGGAATGGGTGAATTTAACTCAGATGACCATTATATCTACTACTGCGGGCAGGAATCCCTCAGAAGAAATGGAGTAGCCATCATGGTCAACAAGAGTCCAAAAGGCAGTACTTGGATGCAATCTCAAAAACGACAGAATGATCTCTGTTCGTTTCCAAGGCAAACCATTCAATATCACAGTACTCCAAGTCTATGCCCCATCCAGTAACGCTGAAGAAGCTGAAGTTGAATGGTTCTATGAAGACCTACAAGACCTTTTAGAACTAACATCCAAAAAAGATGTCCTTTTCATTATAGGGGACTGAAATGCAAAAGTAGGAAGTCAAGAAACAACTGGAGTAACAGGCAAATTTGGCCTTGGAGTACAGAATGAAGAGGGCAAAGACTAATAGAGTTTTGCCAAGAAAATGCACTGGTCATAGCAAACACCCTCTTCCAACAACACAAGAGAAGACTCTATACATGGGCATCACCAGATGGTCAACACCTAAATCAGATTGATTATATTCTTTGCAGCAAAAGATGGAGAAGCTCTATAAAGTCAATAAAAATAGGACCAGGAGCTGACTGTGGCTCAGATCATGAACTCCTTATTACCAAATTCAGACTGAAATTGAAGAAAGTAGGGAAAATCACTAGACCATTCAGGTATGACCTAAATCAAATCCCTTATGATTATACAATGGAAGTGAGAAAGAGATTTAAGGGCCCAGATCTGATAGATAGAGTGCCTGATGAACTATGGATGGAGGTTCGTGACATTGTACAGGAGACAGGGATCAAGACCATTCCCATGGAAAAGAAATGCAAAAAAGCAAAATGGCTGTCTGGGGAGGCCTTACAAATAGCTGTGAAAAGAAGAGAAGTGAAAAGCAAAGGAGAAAAGGAAAGATATAAACATCTGAATGCAGAGTTCCAAAGAATAGCAAAAAGAGATAAGAAAACCTTCCTCAGCAATCAATGGAAAGAAATAGAGAAAAACAACAGAATGGGAAAGACTAGAGATCTCTTCAAGAAAATTAGAGATACCAAGGGAACATTTCATGCAAAGATGGGCTCGATAAAGGACAGAAATGATATTGACCTAACACAAGCAGAGGATATTAAGAAGAGGTGGCAAGAATACACAGAAGAACTGTACAAAAAAGATCTTCACAATGCAGATAATCACCATGGTGTGATCACTGACCTAGAGCCAGACATCCTAGAATGTGAAGTCAAGTGGGCCTTAGGAAACATCACTACGAACAAAGCTAGTGGAAGTGATGGAATTCCAGTGGAGCTATTTCAAATCCTGAAAGCTGATGCTGTGAAAGTGCTGCACTCAATATGCCAGCACATTTGGAAAACTCAGCAGTGGCCACAGGACTGGAAAAGGTCAGTTTTCATTCTGATCCCAAAGAAAGACAATTCCAAAGAATGCTCAAACTACCGCACAATTGCACTCATCTCACATGCTAGTAAAGTAATGCTCAAAATTCTCCAAGCCAGGCTTCAGCAATATCTGAACTGTGAACTTCCTGATGTTCAAGCTGGTTTTCGAAAAGGCAGAGGAACCAGAGATCAAATTGCCAACATCTGCTGGATCATGGAAAAAGCAAGAGAGTTCCAGAAAAACATCTATTTCTGCTTTATTGACTATGCCAAAGCCTTTGACTGTGTGGATCACAATAAACTGTGGAAAATTCTGAAAGAGATGGGAATACCAGACCACCTGACCTGCCTCTTGAGAAATCTGTATGCAGGTCAGGAAGCAACAGTTAGAACTGGACATGGAACAACAGACTGGTTCCAAATAGGAAAAGGAGTACGTCAAGGCTGTATATTGTCACCCTGCTTATTTAACTTATATGCAGAGTACATCATGAGAAACGCTGGACTGGAAGAAACACAAGCTGGAATCAAGATTCCTGGGAGAAATATCAATAACCTCAGATATGCTGATGACACCACCCTTATGGCAGAAAGTGAAGAGGAACTCAAAAGCCTCTTGATGGAAGTGAAAGTGGAGAGTGATAAAGTTGGCTTAAAGCTCAACATTCAGAAAATGAAGATCATGGCATCTGGTCCCCTCACTTCATGGGAAATAGATGGGGAAACAGTGGAAACAATGTCAGACTTTATTTTTTGTGGGCTCCAAAATCACTGCAGATGGTGACTGCAGCCATGAAATTAAAAGACGCTTACTCCTTGGAAGGAAAGTTATGTCCACCTAGATAGCATATTGAAAAGCAGAGACATTACTTTGCCAACAAAGGTCCGTCTAGTCAAGGCTTTGGTTTTTCCTGTGGTCATGTATGGATGTGAGAGTTGGACTGTGAAGAAGGCTGAGCGCCGAAGAATTGATGCTTTTGAACTGTGGTGTTGGAGAAGACTCTTGAGAGTCCCTTGCACTGCCAGGAGATCCAACCAGTCCATTCTGAAGGAGATCAGCCCTGGGATTTCTTTGGAAGGAATGATGCTAAAGCTGAAACTCCAGTGTTTTGGCCACCTCATGCGAAGAGTTGACTCATTGGAAAAGACTCTGATGCTGGGAGGGATTGGGGGCAGGAGGAGAAGGGGACGACAGAGGATGAGATGGCTGGATGGCATCACTGACTCGATGGACGTGAGTGTAAGTGAACTCCGGGAGTTGGTGATGGACAGGGAGGCCTGGCGTGCTGTGATTCATGGAGTCGCAAAGAGTCGGACATGACTGAGCGACTGAACTGTACTGATACTTTTTCACCTTCCAGGAACATTTTGCAGGTGAAGCTCCAGAGATGGAGACATGTCTCAGACGTGACCAATTAGCATATCAAAATCGGTAAACAGACAAGCATAAAATCTGTAACCGTGCGTGTGATGAAAATGAGCGTGTATTTAACGTTTTCTAGTCCAACCATGCCCAGTTTGCTTACACCTCAATTAGAGTCCATTTTTCATTGTTTTTTTTTTTTTTTTTTTTGCTTTAAGAACTCTTTTGTCATACAAAGTTGCATGATTCTCTGATTCTTAGAATGTTCAAACATAGACATGAGCATTAATGCTCAACATTTATCAATGACAGAATGTTCTATCTCTGCCCTCCAAGAGCTTATTGTTGGTACCACCCCAACCAGGAACTGACCTAAGGGAGCGGTGCCACAGAAGAATAAGGAAAAATAAGACTCAGAAATAAAGTGGGGATGGGGGTCGGGGGAGGGGTGCTGATTTCATTCTCAAGCAAAAGCCCAGATCCTAATCCTTGCATGCCTTTTATTGTTAACTTCTACTTCCTTATTCGTGCTCTAGAAATATCTGTTCTTTACAATCTCAGATCTGGGATAAAGATATACAATGTACAGTCCTCACTGTCAAACCTTCAGGCCTTTCATGACTTTGTTTATCCCTTCGGCTAATGATGCCCTTTCTCAGCAACTCCTTCAAGGCTCTGGTTATGGGAACAGTCACTGATGGTTTTCCATCAGTCACATCAGTACTTCAACATCTTGTTTTCAAGATGTCTTTCCACGATGTACTTTTTACTACTCCCAGCCCTTCGCCAGGGGGTGATGAGAAAGTCATTTTTATTTTTCAAAGAGGCCCTCTTAATTATAGTACAGGTCTGTGCATAGCATATTCCCTACACTTACAGCCAACAGGGTGAGTGATATTAAATGCTTAAAGTCACAAAGGGAAAAGGCACTCTTGCACATCACAGAATGTGGCGTGCGGTGTCTCTGAGTGTTTATCACAACAGACAGAACACACGGCACAAGTCAATTGAAGAGACATTTCTCTTAAACTTCTGTTATCCCTTCTCCTGGTGCTCTTCTGAAGAAAGCAGCAGGAGAAGAGATGACAGGAAAGGAAATCAAGTAAGGTCAGCCAAAAAATTGTAAGCTCTGTCCTCTGTCCCTCTGTTGACTCCAGTGCCACTTAGAGGCTGAGCTAATCTTAGGGAAGAAACATTGAACAAAGTGAGAGAGTAAGGTTTTAACCTCAAGTAGCTTATATCTTGGACTTCCCTGGTGGCTCAGCAGTAAAGAATCCTCTTGCAATGCCAGAGACTGCCTACAATGCAAATGTGGCTTTGATCCCTGGGTCATGAAGATCCTTTGGAGAAGAAAATGACAACCCACCCCAGGATTCTTGCCTGGAGAACCCCACGGACAGAGGAGCCGGGTGGGCTACAGTTCATGGGTTTGCAAAAGTAGGACATGACTTAGCAACTAAATCATCAATCAGTTTATATCTTGAGGTAAAATTTTAAACCTGACAATGAAGCTATTCTAATATCCCCATATTACCAGACAGTTGTGATTTGCCAAAAAGTCCTTAAGGAATTGAGAAGAGAGATGCAGTAGAGTTGTCCTCTACTCATGCACTCCACGGCGAGCATGTTCACTCATTTATAGGTGTATATCTCTGCCACTTAACTATACATTCTTTAAGGGTGGACAGAGTTTAGTATATAACAGTACATAGCAAAGGCTTCCCTGGCCTCAGTGGTAAAGAATCTGCTTGCTAATGCAGGAGACTCAGGGTTTAATGCCTGGGTCAGGAAGACTCCTGGAGTGTGGAATGACAACCCACTCCAGTATTCTTGCCTGGAAAAATCCCATGGACAGAGGCGGGCTATATAGTCCATGGGGTTGCAATGAGTCAGACACAAATTAGTGACTAAACAATAGTATGTAATGCATGGTCTAGCATCTCATATGTTACCTAAGTCCATTTTCAACTCTCTGAACAAGAAAATGAATGAATTTTAGAACTGTAGAAACCTTTTTTTTCTCCTGTTGTTAATACTCTTCACCCTGAAGCCTTTAGGCCTCTGAACCTTTATGTAGGAGTCACATATAAATGAGAATTGATATATAATATGCCTAAATTTTTTTCAGATATGATTACTTGGAGTTAAACCCCTGTGCATTTATTTTGTATAAAATAAAAATGGACAATGCTTTGAGACCTCTGCTACTTAGTAAACACTGAATGTGTTCTTCGTTTCCTCAGCAATTATTGAACTCCCAAAAATACTGAGCTGAGCTCATATGAGGAACAAATCTTTTCTGTTTTCCACTTTCTATGCTGCTGCTTCTTCCCATAAGCTTCCTGAGATCACCTTTCTCTATTTAATTGTCTTCAGCTCTTATTCCCGATTAGATGGAAAGATATGTCAGTCCCTAAATATAACATGTAAGTTATGAAGAATATGTATTTTAAATAATAAGACAAAAAGCTATAATCTAGAAACTAAAAATGTGTGGAAGCTCTACAGTTCAGTTCAGTCACTCAGTCGTGTCTGACTCTTTGTGACCCCATGGACTGCAGCACACCAGGCCTCCCTGTTCATCACCAACTCCCAGAGCTTACTCAAACACATGCCCATTGAGTCGGTGATGCCATCCAACCATCTCATCCTCTGTCGTCCCCTTCTCCTCCTGTCTTCAATCTTTCCCAGCATCGGGGTCTTTTCCAATGAGTCAACTCTTCGCATGAGGTGGCCAGAGTAATAGAGTTTCAGCTTCAGCTTCAGCATCAGTCTTTCCAATGAATATTCAGGACTGATTTCCTTTAGGATGAACTGGTTTGATCTCCCTGCAGTCCAAGGGACTCTCAAGAGTCTTCTCATACTCCACAGTTCAAAAGCTCAATTCTTTGGTGCTCAGCCTTCTTTATGGTCCAACTCTCACATCCATACATACTGGAAAAAGCCATAGCTTTTACTAGATGGATATTTGTTGGCAAATAATGTCTCTGCTTTTTAATATGCTACGTTGGTCATAGATTTTCTTCAAAAGAGCAAGCGCCTTTTAATTTCATGGCTGCATTCACCATCTGCAGTGATCTGGAAGCTCTACTAAAGGACTTAATTTTCTATGTAAACTGATGATAATTCTGCCTTCAAGAAGAAAATATTTTATAAAACTAAAACTTTTCATTAGTATTTTTTATTATTTTATATTTTTGCCCTAATCTAAACTTATGTGGAATTTACCACATAAATCCACAGCAGCCTATTTATTATCTTTGTTAACTACTTTCTGTATATACATAAATCATTAATTCCCTTCAAGTACTTTTTTGGTACTTGATGAATGTCAGCAACCATATGACCACTAGATGGCAGCATAACTCAATTCTTATACATCTTTTTTTCTTCTCTAGTATTTATTTCAAAGACTTTAATGACAAGACACTATCTTGAGGTAATATATTAGTTAGTCTGAAATATTTGTTGCATGCAATTGAACATTGTTTTTATATTAAGGCCAAGGTATTTTTATGCTTCAAGTAAGAAAGCAACAATCTCTTCGATGTAGGTTAGGTAATGCTAAGGTCTAGCAAGGACACAGTTTGAAGAGCCTGAGTTTTGAAACCAGACGTGTCTGAAGTAAAACTCGGTCTTCTTTGTAGCAGTCACTAAACTTAGAAAATTTCTTATGATTGTTCTGTATATCTCAGTTCTTAAATAATCTCTTTGGAATGGGCACCTATGAATCAGTTTTTTTGTGTGTTATGAGGTAATTTTTATATACAAGATTAGTCCTTTATTAATTTTCTGCAGTGAAAATTAATAAAGAACTACTTTCGTAGTATTGACCTTCTTATAACAAATACAGCAATTTAAATAATATAGATTTATTATTTTATAAATGCATTGTGCAAGTCATCTTGCATCACCTTTAAACACATACCATCTGTACTCTGTGTCTCACTTAATTCTTAGAGTTATAGCAATCACAGTAGGTACTTGATAAAAACCTCTTGAGGTCTTCCCAGGTAGCTCAGTGGTAAAGAATCTGCCTGCAAGGCAGGAGATGTGGGTTCGATCCCTGGGTCAGGAAGATCCCTTGGAAGAGGAAATGACAACCCACTCCAGTATTCTTGCCTGGGAAACCCCATGCACAGAGGAGCCTGGCAGGCTACAGTCTGTAGGGGCACAAAGAGTTGGACACGACATAGTGATTCAGACTCTAGCTTTTAATAGACTTTTATAAGGTCATATGATTTGTTGAGGCAGATCCAAGATCAGAAGCAAATTATCTTTCCAATATACCACATACTGACTTCTGTTTTGCTCATGATTATCTACCATGACCCAAGCTAGAAACTTTAGACATAATTATTGCTTCCTCCTTCCTTATCTACCAAACTTAATCACAGATTCATGCCAAATCTACTTCCAAATGCCTCTTGAGTCTACCTTATTTTATTCAGCCACATTTCCAGTCTTTAGTTAAAGCCTTTATTATCTCACCACATAATTATAATGGTATCTGAAATGATCTCCTGATCCTACTCAGAAACCACTACTATACTGCTTCCTTCTTTGAAATATTCCAGTTCGCTTTGATTTAAATGTAAGTGTAAGTCGGTTGGACCTCTCAAGAGCATTTTCAGCTCTAATAATTTGTAAGCAGTGACCTGCATGCTTACAAGGACAGAGAATAACTTGTTATGTGTTAATCTCCATGTTTGAATATCCTAGAGACTAAGCATATGCAACTCTTCCTTTGTTTAAGGATGCTTTATAAAAAACTTTTAAAGGAAAAAGGAAGAAAAGAAAATTGAGATTTTTTTTGTCCCTTTACTACATAGATAAAGGTTTAGTAGGAAGTTACAGAATTTTTCTCCCCCGAATTTAATACTTTCTTCTGCGTCTACTCAGAGATTATATAACAAGGGAGAAAAGGATGGAGTGCTGTATTTCATTTATTTATACATTTTGGCTGAATAAACAGCCCAAAATTAAAAGAAACAAGAGAGGAAAATGAGACAAGAAATAAAAGCCTGAGGGCACTGTCTACTGGAGTTTTTTCACATACTTCTTGCTATGACAAATTAGATAACGAATTAAAAAGCGGAGACATCACTTTGTTGACAAAGATCTATATAGTCGAAGCTATGGTTTTTCTAGTAGTCATGTATGGATGTGAGAGTTGGACCATAAAGAAGGCTGAGCACCAAAGAATTGATGCTTTCAAAGTGTGATGCTATAGAAGACTCTTGAGAGCCCCTTGGACTGCAAGGAGATCCAACAAGTCCATCCTAAAGGAAATCAACCCTGAATATTCACTGGAATGACTGATGCTGAAGTTGAAGCTACAATACTTTGGCCACTTGATGCAAAGAACTGCCTCATTGGAAAAGACCCTGATGCTGGGAAAGATTGATGGCAGGAGGAGAAGGGGGTGACAGAGGACAAGATGGTTGTATGACATCATAGACTCACTGGACATGAGTTTGAGCAAACTCCAAGAGATAGAGGACAGGGAGGCCCAGTGTGCTGCAGTTCATGGGGGTCACAAAAACTCGGACGCAACTCAGTAACTGAGTAACAGCAGCAAGTTGGATATGTAGCTCTGTGTGTGTCCTCACATGTCCAGCTCTTTGCAATCTCAGGGGCTGTAACCCACCAAACTCCACTGTCTATGGCATTTCCCAGGCAAGAATGCTGGAGTGGGTTGCCATGTCCTCCTCCAGGGTATCTTCCTGACCCAGGGATCAAACCCGTGTCTCTTGTGTCTCCTGCGTTAGCAGGTGTTTTTTTTTTTTTTTTAACACTGTGCCACCTAGTGTAGTTAGATTAATAGTAAGTGACCATCTTATCTGAAGTCAGCATAATCTTTCTACACATAAGGGAGTCATAACACCTGTCAAAGCGAAAACTACACCAAAGTTATTATTGCTATAAAGGAGTGAGGTCTGAGCTCAGTCCAGTGTAACCAAGGGCTGGTGTGATTTTTAGGTGGGTAGGGGCAGGGGAATTGTAGGCCATCTACGTTTGCTTATTAGCCTTGTCCTAAGGAGAACTGGTGGCTCAGAGGTTAAAGTGTCTGCCTGCAATGCGGGAGACCTGGTTCAATCCCTGGGTCAGGAAGATTCCCCTGGAGAAGGAAATGGCAACCCACTCCAGTATTCTTGCCTGGAGAATCCCATGGACAGAGGAGCCAGGTGGGCTACAGTCCACGGGGTCACAAAGAGTCAGACTTCCCTTTTTAAGGAGAAGTGAACTCTCATGTTTTTATGACAGGAGATAGTTTTCCAACAATGAACAAGGTACTTCTCAAGAAGTACCTTGAGTATTTTTCTTGATTATTACATTTCAAAAGATGGCTCCCAAGTTACTAAAAAATACATTTGTGGGCTGTAAAATTGGATGAGGCCTTTAAAACATTATATCTCCAACGGGCAGAGGGAATTTAAAATTATAAGCTTTCTAAAGTAAAGGAGGTCAGGAGCCAAATCAGGAAGAAGGTTGTTTAAAGTTTAGCCAAACCTCAGAGGAACATTAAGTCCTACTTAGTCACACGTGAGTATCAACATGCTGTCCAGCTTCAAGTCTTACACAGAAATGAAACAAGCTTACTGCGAAAAGTAATTTAAAAACACTTGACCAGTGATATTTTATATTTGGCAAAACTAATACAATTATGTAAAGTTTAAAAATAAAATAAAATTAAAAAAAAAATAAAAACACTTGACCAAAAATTCATCTGAACAACCTGAATAACAGAATATGCCAAGCTTAGCTGCCACTCTGTCCCACTGTGGCTGTGAAGAACAGATACAGAACCAAAAATAAACCACAGGCCTTGGAAGAATTACTATAAGGTAAAGGAAGAAACAGCATCTTGGAGACATAGAGCAAATGAAAGCCCTGAAATTTATTTACTAACTATTTACTGATTATTTATTAGTGAATAATTTATTATTTACTAATTATTAATAAACTAAAGAAAATGTGCCTCAAAACAGTAATCATTATGAAGCAAGAAGGCATAGCCTCTACAAATTAGGAATCAAAATTCATTAAAGAGTAATAGACAAATATGAATTTGAAATGTGAAAAGTAATTGGATGTAAAGGAGGATAGCAAAGATATTAAGGTATAAAATAACCCAAAATAAATCTAAATTTGGTTTTATATAAAGGTAGTAATATTTCCTAACATAATCACATAATTTTTCATCAGTAAGATAAATATATTTAAAATAATGATAAAACTTTTAAAATACTCTTTAAATGTCAAAGTCTTCTGATTTTTCATTCCCTGACTAAAAGATAGAAATATTGGAACAAATATATATATATATATATACACGTTTGCAAGAGTTCAATCTTTTATTTCTTTTATTTTATGAAAAAATAAGCTTAGTTCAACATTCCCTCTGCCCAACCTCTTAACTTCTGTTATGAGAAGAAGCTTAGGGTTTCTTTCTTTATAAAATCTCATTTATTAATGTTAGAGAATTTCTTCATGGTTTGAAAATACTTGGCTGTTCCCTCATATTTAAGAGTAAGTCACTATTGCAAATTCTGTGGTCTTTCTTGTAGGGTCATTTGGTGATCTTTTTATTTACTGAAAGGTCTTGTTAGTAAAGTGTATTCTTTTTTTTTTTTTTTTTAAAGTGTATTCTTATACTTTTCAGTTTTTCTTCAAATGAAACTTCAGTTCTGCCTGTCAGGATGTGGGATGAAAGACAGCGAGCTCCTAGCCATTCTTGTTCTCTGAGTTAGACTCCCATGGTGGAATGTATCCATTTTTGTTAAGTTTTGTTAAAGCTTTCACCACAATTCCCTCTCCCTGCCCAGAGTCTTTCCTGTGTAACTTATCCAGAGAATAAACATTCTCTCTTCAGTGAGGATGGGTGGGTGGAGGGAGAGGAATCTGCTTACTACAAAGATTTTGTGAACTTGCTGAGAGCTCAAAACTGATACGTTAAGGGGATGCACTTTAGTTTAAAAACTCAACTGTATAAGAAATAACCAATTTTCATAATTTCTGAATATTAGGTTAAAATTTCAAAAATCAAATTTATGACATATGACTCTAATTTCACTTTTAGCACACATAAGTTATACAATTTATTTTAAACAGTATTCTAATAGATTGCTGTACCTATCACCCAGGTGAAGATATTTTCCTTCTTGGATTCCTCCTCGTGACCTAAGAGAACCAGCATCCTAAAATTATTTTCCATTTTCCCCTTTTGTTCTTTCTCTATTTTCTTTATATACTTTATATTGTTATTTTTATTGTTTATTTGGCAAGCAATTTAAAATTTATACCAATGGTATTTTGTATGAATTGTATAAATAAAGCAATATTATGCTTGTGAGATTCACTAATATTGATAAATGCAGCTATGGTTCATTCATCTGTATTATTATAAAACTTTCCACTGTGTGAATATTATGGGTTTTCCAGGTGGCCCAATGATAAAGAATCCACCTTCCAATGCAGGAGATGCAAGAGACGTGGGTTCGATTACTAGGATAGGAAGATCCCCTAGAGAAAGAAATGGCAACCCACTCCAGTATTCTTGCCTGGAAAATTCCATTTACAGAGAAGCGTGGCAGGAGACAATCACTGGGGTCACAAGAGTCAGACACGCCTAAGCACTCGTGTATCTGACTATTATGAACGCACCACAGGTGTTTTGTGCCTTCCCTTGTCTTTATATACCTAACTTGTAACTAGATTTTTGACACATGTAGAATCCTGACGCATGTTTGTGATTTTGTAGATAATTATCCAGGTAAGGAAGCCCAAAAAGAACAAGAGAAGAAATGCTGAGCCGCAGGGTAAGGACACTTTCAACTTCACTACATGTTGTAAACTGTCCAATTTATAACACGAATGATGGTCCTGCCAGAAGTGTACAAGAGTTTTCTCTGGTGCCTATCTTTACCAACAGCTAATACAGGCATACCTACTGAAAGATATTTCAGCAGGTTTCAAACCACAGCAATAAAGTGAATATTGCCATAAAACAAGACACTTGAATTTTTTGGTTTCTACCTTAAGTAAAAAGTACCTTACTGCTAAAATTGCTGAACCTTAAACAAGTCATGGTAATAAATCAAAGATTACTTATCATGGATCACCATAATAAATATAATATTAATGAAACATTTAAAATATAGTAAGAATTATCCAAATATGACACAAACACAAAGTAAGCAAATGCTCTTGGGAAAATAACACCAATAGACTTGTTTGATGCAGGATTGTCATAAACCTTCACTTAGAAAAAAAAAAAAATCAGTATCTGAAACTTGATAAAGACAAGCACAACAAAGCCAGGTAGGCTTATATATTCAAAGCTTTAATTATTCTCAAACTAGTGGTTATTGTTAAAGGTAAACCAAATTGAACACTAGTTAGAGTGATGAGACAGATTTATGTATATTTATATATATATATGCCGGAGAAGGCAATGGCACCCCACTCCAGTTCTCTTGCCTGGAAAATCCCATGGACAGAGGAGCCTGGTGGGCTGCAGTCCATGGGGTCGCACAGAGTTGGACACGACTGAGTGACTTCACTTTCACTTTTCACTTTCATGCATTGGAGAAGGAAATGGCAACCCACTCCAGTGTTCTTGCCTGGAGAATCCCAGGGACAGGGGAGCCTGGTGGGCTGCCGTCTGTGGGGTCGCACAGAATCAGACATGACTGAAGTGACTTAGCAGCAGCATATATATGTGCATATATAAGAACAGATTTTAATCAACAAGATACTATGGCAACAGGGAAGAAACTGTCCAGTGTTAACTGAACTCAACTTCAACTTGTAAAGAGAAGACTGGGCATTGTAAAAGAAGGATGAAGGAATGGGGAGGCGGGTGAGTGGAGTTTCAGTAAAGTCAAGGAAGTGAGAATTACAAAAAGCAGGAAGGGCGTGTTGGAGCCTGTGAAACCTATGTGCTAAATAGCATTTATCTAAGTTAGACTGCCACTCTGCCAAAGAGACTGGGAGAGGGGATTTATCTTCTTCAGTGTCCTCTGAAACAAACAGCTTTGAGTTTTCTCAGGCAAGCACTGTAAGGGGGACTAGGGTCATTCTAGAGATGTGGCCTTGAGCTATTAGAAACTATGCTAGAATAATGGATCAGAAACCCTGCTTCTTCTGGAGTGAGAAACTGCAGTTCTAGATCTTGACTTATCTGCTGTGTGAACTTGGACAATTCTTAAGAACTCTATGAACTTCAGGTTTTTAGCATAAAATGGGAATATCATATGCCCTTCAAAACTCAAAGAGTTGCTGCAAAAGTCAAATGAAAAAAGGTGAACAAAAGTAAATTATCAACACAAAAATATTTTCCAGCTTTAATAGATTCCCTTTTTTATAACTACAAATATGCATGGTATACAAATATGCAATATTGAATACAAATACAAATATGGAAATAAAGAGTTGAAGAACATCAAGGAAAAAATGCGAATATTTAAAAAAATAAAACCTTGTTTACATGGTGATACAATTGGGATGGAATTAATTTTGTAATTATTTTGCTCCTCTCTTATTTTCAGTCCAAAGTTTACATATTTCAATTATATATAATTTCTATTTCTGTCAGATTCCCAGATGGGTGAGATTCTCGGCCCAGTGTAAATGTGAATGACATTTTTTGGCATTTAAAATTGGAAGCGTCAACACAGTTTCACTATCATACAGCTTAATGTTTTCCTCCTAGTAGCTTGTGGGCCTCAAATTTGCAGAATGTAAGATCTCATTTGCATTTAACTTTTCCCACAAAAGTTGGGACACCAGCTAACTTGAACTCTCAATCCACCTGGTAGATCTTATAACTCAACATTAGGTATGGGACCCATCTCTCACTGGAAAACAAACTTCAGAAGCAGGCTACCACCAGCAGTTTTTATATCACAAGAAGAGTTTTGTTTCACCTGCTGTTTTTGTGTGTTTGTTTGTCCAATTTTGCCCAGCGAAGCTAGGAATCAGTACACCTTCCTCTTCTATCACCAGTTGGTAGCAAGAGAGAGAATACTATACAACCTCTTGTTCCATCCATAATAATTAAATTTATCATTTACTAACTGCAATTTGTGTTTCAAGCATTGGACCAAAAGCTTACATATTTGCTTTCCTTATTTTATTTCTAAAATTAGTCCTTTTCATTAGATACTATTATGAGGTTTGATAAAGTTCACATAGTTCCCCTGGTGGCTCAGTGGCAAAGAATCCGCCTGCAATGCAGGAGACGTGGGCTTGATCCCTGGGTCAGGAAGATCCCCTGGAGAAGGGAATGGCTACCCACTCCAGTATTCTTGCCTGGAGAATTCCATGGCAGAGGAGCCTGGGAGGCTACAGTCCATGAGTTCACAAAAGAGACAGATATGACTTAGCAACAATGACATCAAAGTACACATAAGCAGTAAGTGGGAGAGACACGTTTTAAATGCAAATCTACATGAATCCCAAATGCATGTTTCTTCCACATTCCTCTTTAGCACCTCTTTAATTTGGCAGCCACAGAAAAAAAATTTGGAAAAAGTAATTGCACTGACTGCTTGGCACTCTCTTCATGAAGCCCTCCAATTTTCGCAGCTGGGACTACTTAATTCCCACCTGCAAACTCTGTCCCTTCTCAGCACCTGGCACCACTTTTTAGAAAGCTCTAGGCCAACAGTTGGTTGTTCAGGATTTCATATTATTAATTCTCCTGGGTTTCTGTATCTCAATAAACTTAATTACTGAGCTGCTTAAGTTCCTTTCCATCTATCCCGTTGATTGGTCACCAGGTCCTAATGGAGAAGGATAAGAGGCTTATGGAAGGTTCCTGCTGGGAGACACTGACTGAGGGGAAAACTGGGTCTTGTTCTGATGGACAGGGCCATGCTCAGTAAATCTTTAATCCAATTTTCTGTTGATGGGATGGGATGTGTTCCTCCCCGTTATTTGACCTGAGGCCAAACTACAATGGAGGTAATGAAGATAATAGTGACCTCCTTCAGAAGGTCCCATGCAGTCACTGCTGCACTCAGTGCCCCCAGCCCTGAAGCAGGCCACCGCTGACCCATGCCTCTGCCAGAGACTCCTGGACACTCACAGCAAGTCTGGGTCAGTCTCTCGTGGGGTTGCTGCTCCTTTCTCATGGGTCCTGGTGCACAAGGCTCTGTTTGTGCCCTCCAAGAGTCTGTTTCCCAGTCCTGTGTAAGTTCTGGCGGCTCTATGGTGGGATAAATGGCAACCTCCTCCAAGAGGGCTTATGCCATACCCAGGTCTGCTGCACCCAGAGCCCCTACCCCTGTGGCAGGCCACTGCTGACCCGTACCTCCTCAGGAGACACCAAAACACAGTTCTGGCTCAGTCTCTGTGGGGTCTCTGGGTCCTGGTGTGCACAAGGTTTGTTTGAACCCTTTGAGTGTCTCTGGAAGGTATGGGATTTGATGCTAAATGTGATTTTGCCCCTCCTACCATCTTCCTGGGGCTTTTCTTTTGCCTTTGGATGTTGGGTATCTGCTCAAAGTCTCTCCACTGCCATGCAGCCTCCGCTCCAGGGGCATGAATGAAAACCACAATCACAGAAAACCAACCAATCTGATCACATGGACCACAGCCTTGTTTAACTCAATGAAACTATGAGCCATGCCATGTAGGGCCATGGTGGAGAGTTCTGACAAAACGTGGTCCACTGGAGAAGGGAATGGTAACCACTTCTGTATCCTTACCCCATGAACAGTATACAAAAGCAAAAAGATAGGACATTGAAAGATGAACTCACCAGGTCGGTAGATGCCCAGTATGCTACTAGAGATCAGTGGAGAAATAACTCCAGAAAGAATGAAGAGACAGAGCCAAAGCAAAAACAACACACATTTGTGGATGTGACTGGTGATGGAAGTAAGTCTGATGCTCTAAATAGCAATATTGCATAGGAACCTGGAATGTTAGGTACATGAATCAAGGCAAATTAGAAGTGGCCAAACAGGAGATGGCAAAAGTGAACATCGACATTTTAGGAAACAGTGAACTAAAATGGACTGGCTGCTGCTGCTGCTGCTGCTGCTGCTGCTGCTAAGTCGCTTCAGTCCTGTCCGACTCTGTGCAACCCCATAGAAGGCAATCCCAGCTCCCCCGTCCCTGGGATTCTCCAGGCAAGAACACTGGAGTGGGTTGCAATTCCCTTCTCCAATGCATGAAAGTGAAAAGTGAAAGTGAAGACGCTCAGTTGTGTCTAACTCTTAGCAACCCCATGGACTGCAGCCTACCAGGCTCCTCCATCCGTGGGATTTTCCAGGCAAGAGTACTGGAGTGGGTTGCCATTGCCTTCTCCGAAATGGACTGGAATGAGTGAATTGAACTCAGATGACCATTATATCTACTACTGTGGGCAGGAATCCCTTACAAGAAATGGAATAGCCATCATAGTCAGCAAAAGAGTCCAAAATGCAGTGCTCGGATGCAATCTCAAAAACAACAGAATGATCTCTGTTCATTTACAAGGCAAACCATTCAATATCACAGTAATCCAAGTCTATGCTCTGACCTGTAATGCTGAAGAAGCTGAAGTTGAATGGTCTATGAAGACCTACAAGACCTTCTAGAACTAACACCCCAAAAAGATGTCTTTTTCATTATAGGGGACTGTAATGCAAAAGTAGGAAGTCAAGAAACACCTGGAGTAACAGGCAAATTTGGCCATGGAGTACAGAATGAAGCAGGGCAAAGACTAATAGAATTTTGCCAAGAAAATGCACTGGTCATAGCAAACACCCTCTTCCAACAACACAAGAGAAGACTCTACACATGGACATCACCAGATGGTCAACACCGAAATCAGATTGATTATATTCTTTGCAGCCAAAGATGGAGATGCTCTGTACAGTCAACAAAAACAAGACCAGGAGCTGACTGTGGCTCAGATCATGAACTCCTTATTGCCAAATTCAGACTTAAATTGAAGAAAGTGTGGAAAACCACTAGGCCATTCAGGTATGACCTAAATCAAATCCCTTAAGATTATACAGTGGAAGTGACAAAGAGATTCAAGGGATTAGATCTATTAGACAGAGTGCCTGAAAAACTATGGACAGAGGTTCATGACATTGTACAGGAGGCAGTGATCAAAATCATCCCCAAGAAAAAGAGATGCAAAAAGGCAAAATGTTTGTGTGAGCAGGCCTTACAAATAGCTGAGAAAAGAAGGGAAGGGAAAGGCAAAGGAGAAAAAGAAAGACATACACACCTGAATGCAGAGTTCCAAAGAATAGTAAGGAGAGATAAGAAAGCCTTCCTGAGTGATGAATGCAAAGAAATAGAGGAAAACAATAGAATGGGAAAGCCTAGAGTTCTCTTCAAAAAAATTAGAGATACCAAGAGAACATTTCATGCAAAGATGGGCTTAGTAAAGGACAGAAATGCTATGGACCAAACAGATGCAGAAGATATTAAGAGGAGGTGGGAAGAATACACAGAAGAACTGTACAAAAAAGATCTTCACGACCCAGAAAATGATGATGGTGTGATCACTCGCCTAGAGCCAGACATCCTGGAATGTGAAGTCAAGTGGGCCTTAGGAAGTATCACTATGAATAAAGCTAGTGGAGGTCATGGAATTCCAGTTGAGCTATTTCAAATCGTAAAAGATGATGTTGTGAAACTGTTGCACTCAATATGTCAGCAAATCTGGAGAACTCAACAGTGGCCACAGGACTGGAAAGGGTCAGTTTTCATTCCAATCCCTAAGAATGGCAATGCCAGAAAATGCTCAAACTACCACACAATTGCAATCATTTCATATGCTAGCCAAGTAATGCTCAAAATTCTCCAAGCCAGGCTTCAACAGTACATGAACCGTGAACTTCCAGATGTTCAAACGGGATTTAGAAAAGGCAGAGGAACCAGAGATCAAATTGCCAAACATCTGTTGGATCATTGAAAAAGCAAGAGAGTTCAGAAAAACATCTACTTCTGCTTTATTAACTATGGCAATACCTTTGACTCTGTGGATCACAACAAACTATGGAAAACTCTGAAAGAGATGGGAGCACCAGACCACCTGACCTACCTCCTGAGAAATCTGTATGCAGGTCAAGAAGCAACAGTTAGAACTGGACATGGAACAGCAGACTGGTTCCCAATAGGAAAAGGAGTACGTCAAGGCTGTATATTGTCACCTTGCTTATTTAACTTATATGCAGAGTACATCATGAGAAATGCTGGGCTGGATGAAGCACAACTGGAATCAAGATTGCTGGGAGAAATATCAATAACCTCACATATGCAGATGACACCACCCTTATGGCAGAAAGCAAAGAAGAACTAAAGAGCTTCTTGATGAAAGTGAAAGAGGAGAGTGAAAATGTTGGCTTAAAGCTCAACATTCAGAAAACTAAGATCATGGCATCCCGTCCATCACTTCATGGGAAATAGATGGGGAAACAGTGGTAACAGTGACAGACTATAATTTTGGGCTATAATATCACTGCTGATGGTGACTGCAGCCATAAAATTAAAAGATGCTTGCTCCTTGGAGTTAGTTAAGTTATGACCATCCTAGACAGCATATTAAAAAGCAGAGACATTACTTTGCCAACAAATGTTCATCTACTCAAAGCCATGGTTTTTTCAGTAGTCTTGTATGGATGCGAGAGTTGGACTATAAAGAAAGCTGAGGGCCGATGAATTGATGCTTTTGAACTGTGGTGTTGGAGAATACTCTTGAGAGTCCCTGTACAGCAAGGAGATACAACCAGTCCATCCTAAAGAAAATCAGTCCTGAATATTCATTGGAAGGACTGATGTTGAAGCTGAAACTCCAATACTTTGGCCACCTGATGCAAAGAATTTACTCATTTGAAAAGACCCTGATGCTGGAAATGATTGAAGGTGGGAGGAGAAGGGGACAACAGAGGATGAAATGGTTGGATGGCATCACCAACTCGATGGACATGAATTTGAGTAAGCCCTGGGAGTTAGTGATGGACAGGGAGGCCTGGCATTGTGCAGTCCATGGTGTCACAAAGAGTCGAACATGACTGAGCAGCTGAACTTAACTTACATCCTAATACTCTTCTCTCTTCTAACCAATACTTATGAAGACTGCAGGCTCTTTTTCCTTTTCTTTTTTTGTTTTGTTTCATTTGTTTGTTTTAGCTTTCATTACCATTGGCTGTCTGTTAATTTATTCCAAATTTATATGATACTTACAACGTAGTCTGGATCCCTTCGAGGCTGTCTGTTTCCTGACTCCCTATACATATGTTTTGCCACCTGTCTAGAAAACTATCCATATCCCACGTTAGGTTTTCCAACACCACCATTCTGCATATCTGGGTCGTTGTCTCTGATCATGTTCTCTGAAACCTGTGCCTAACTAAAATCTGTATAGTCAACAGTCTGCTGTCAACTTAGTCTGTTAATCCTTGTTTCCATCCCAGGGTCTGCTAGTTTATCTTTGGCCCACCTTTACAGAGAGCATGTACCCATTCTGACAACTTCCGTCTGTGTTCAGTCCTTCTGTTAGTCTTTTTAATGACAATTTCCACTTTACGATCAACATCCAGCTGTCCCAAATTTAATTGTCTGTTAAATGATTGAACTGTTTCTCTATCTTCTGTTTATTTATTAAATGCAATCCTCATGTGATATATAGAAAGCTCAGATTCACAAGAATAACTAATGAGTTCACACTAAGTTATAAATGAAGATCAAATATACACGTATTCATGTACATAAACCTTTGCAGAGGTTTTATTTTAATTTTGTATTTTGATATAACTTTAAACTTACAGAAAAATTGCAAGAGTCATTCAAAGAATGCCTATATGCCTTTTACAGAAATCAGTCAGTTCTTAATATTTTGACATATTTGCTTTGTTTTTCTCTCTGCTGCTGCTAAGTCACTTCAGTCGTGTCTGACTCTGTGTGACCCCATAGACGGCAGTCCACCAGGCTCCCCCGTCCCTGGGATTCTCCAGGCAAGAACACTGAAGTGGGTTGCCATTACCTTTTCCAATGCATGAAAGTGAAAAGTGAAAGTGAAGTTGCTCAGTCCTGTCCGACCCTCAGCGACCCCATGGGACTGCAGCCTACCAGGCTCCTCCATCCATAGGATTTTCCAGGCAAGAGTACTGGAGTGGGGTGCCACTGCCTTCTCCGTTTCTCTCTACATACAAATATTTTTAAAATTTTGATAGTAGGTTGTGGTCCTCTTGCCCTGTGACCCCACTGTACTTCAATGTGTATTTTGCAGTAACAAAGATAATCTCGTGATCATAGTACAGTTATTAAATTCAGAAATTTTAACGTCGATACACTTCTATCTAATTTTCAATTCATATTCCAGTTTCAACAATCATTCTAGTAATGTTCTTCATAGCAATATTTTTCTAGCATAGCAGTTTGTTGGGGGTTTCTACCTTCAAACTTGACAATTGTAGAAGTAGTCACAGGATGTGGTCTATGCTTATGTTTATGCTTATAGTTGATACAAGCTTCTAGGTGTCTCTTCCATTTGAAAACCATTGAAATATGCAGAAAAGAACATATTAATCATGCTTGGAAAAACAGGTATAAATTGAGATACATAATCCCTTTATTGCTATTAAGGCCATGGCTAAACACAAGTAGTTGTAGGGGTTAAATCTTCAGTTAAAGATAAATTTATTGGTGGCAAAAATCTAGTTACATTCATGTTTATTTCTTCATGTTGAAAAAACATGCTTCTTTTTTTTTAAGATTCAATAGGCTGCAATCATCCCAGGGACGGGGGAGCCTGGTGGGCTGCCGTCTCTGGGGTTACACAGAGTCGGACATGACTGAAGCGACTTAGCAACAGCAGAAGCAGCAGGCTGCAATCAGTTTATTTTTCCACTGGACATATAACTAAGATTGTGAAGAAAAAATAATGTGATGCTTTCTGCTAAACAAGAAAAATATTGTGACAAATAGAAATGAGTGTTTTACAGGGCACAGACAGAAAATTAATCACAATAATGCTAGTGTGTACTTTATAATTTACACCATGTAAATTCAGTTTATTGCAACAAATATTATTTATCTACTTAAGATGAGTATAACAGTTAAGATGAGTATAACAAAATTCCCTGCAACAAACATGTAAAACAAGCTTAGCAGCAATCTTAACCTCAACAGTAAGATTTAATTCCACCCAAATAACTACTGACTTATGGTAGTTAAAGAAGAATGTACAGAACTTTTCACAGTATTCATCAAATAAAAAAATAGCAAAACAATCCTTTATATACTGCTTACACTGGGCAGGTTCTGTTCTAAATACTTTAACATCATCAATCCTTTGAGGTTTTTTATCTCTTATTTATTCTATTTTTATCTCCACTTTATAGATGAGGGAACTAAGGTATAAAGAAATCTACCAACTTGCTTCAAAATCCTAAAACTGGTTGGTGGTGAAGCTCGAATTCTGCCCAGGCCATCTGGCTGCAGTGGTCTTGTGCTCTTAATAACTGTGCTTTCTATTTCTTTCTAACCACTACCTTTCTATTTATAGCGTGTCAAAGCTCAATGTTACTATTACAAGGGGTACAGAATGCACAATTCTCTTAGAAACAGTGCCCTCAGCATTGTCAATGCCCTCACTACTCTACTTATCTGTTGTGTTTTTATGGCATCTGATTTGTAAATAGTTTTCAACCTTCTCTTTTGATGCAGAAGAGGATAATGATGGTCCCCTCTTATGCATTCTCAAAACCACTGTGTCAACATTGTCTTCTGCTCCTCCTTATTTTTAATGATAGTTTTGACTATAATATTAATTAAGAGGAATCAGACTATTTGGAACTACAACTTTCTATTTCCACACCCACAATGTTTACCTCCGATGTTACCTTTGGTTAAATTTCTATATGGCCTTGATTTCCACTGTGGAATTCATAGTACTTATCTAAGTTTTGAGAAGAAAAAGTAATAAACCAATACATCATGACTATCAAAGTATATCAAGATGTGTGTGTTAATTTCCCAAATGTAAGTCATATAATGCAATAAAGGAAGGAAATATACTGTCTGTAAAACCCCCATGAGTTCTGTTTGTCCAGAAATTATGTTTACTTATTTTTAATTCTTCAAATAGAGAGTAGAAACCAATCTGCCAAAACCAAAATAAGCTAAAAGTTTTGCCATTGGATAACCTCAAATTTCATCATTTTAGCCCAGTAGTTGTATAATTCATCCAGCGAATGAATTCCCCAAGCTGTTCCTCAGAGCTGTTCTGTAAATTGTGGTCAGACTCTTTTGTGTCCAACTGTGCGATAAGAGGAGAAGGCAATGACACTCCACTCCAGTACTCTTGCCTGGAAATCCCATGGACAGAGGAGCCTGGAAGGCTGCAATCCATAGGGTCGCTGAGGGTCGGACACGACTGAGTGACTTCACTTTCACTTTTTACTTTCATGCATTGGAGAAGGAAACGGTAACCCACTCCAGTGTTCTTGCCTGGAGAATCCCAGGGAAGGGGAAGCCTGGTGGGCTGCCATCTATGGGGTCACACAGAGTCGGACACAACTGAAGCGACTTAGAGCAGCAGCAGCAGTGTGATAAGAGTTAAAAGATATAAGAATTCTCAGACATTCACAACAATGCTACAGCGGAGAGCTGAAGAGTGTAGGCAAAATTCGAATACTGACAGTAAAAACCGAGTAAAAGTCCTTTGATGTTTTTTCTATATTTATTTGTTCTGAGACTACTATCTCGTTAAATTTAAAAGAACCCAAGAAGGCCTTACTCAGAAAAGGGAGTTACATCTAATCCTGGCAAATCTAATGTGCTATCTTTGCAAAGACTCTAATTTATTAGGCACATACCTCTACAGAGCATGCGTGTTGCTGTTACAGTTGAAACCCATTCTGTTTGGTTGGTGTTTAGTGTTGTGAGTTTATAAATTATTTTTACTATCACTTATTTATCACTACTGAAAAGGTAACTAAAAACTTTTTTATTTTGGTGTTTGAATTTGGTGCAGTGTACTTCTGACACAAAGTAATGTCTCTTCTTTTTAATATGCTGTCTAAGTTTGTTAACTGTTACTGCCCCATATACAGGCTTCCCAGGTAACTCAGATGGTAAAGAATCTGCTTGCAAAGCAAGAGACCCAGGCTTGATCCCAGGGTAAGGAAGATCCTCTGGAGAAGGGAATGGCAACTCACTCTAATATTCTTGCCTAGAGAATTCCAAGAACAGAGGAGCCTAGAAGGCTAAAGTAATAGGGTCACAAAAAGTTGTACATGACTGAAGCAACTTAGCAGCAGCAGGAGCATTGTCCCATACATATACCACTTCTCACATTTCAGGAAAAAAAAAATTCAAACAGCAGACTAACACTGAAAGTATATCCATATTTGTAATCACATTTTCAAGAATATAAAGATTAGCTTTAAAGACAAAACAAAAATCACCATATTTTTCCTTTGATTACTGTACCAAAGTGTATGATCAGAGTCTGACTAAATGGAGAATTCTGCTTCTATTCCTGCTACCATATGATTTTTTTTTCATTTTGCAAAGAGTTTGATTATTTAATTGCCATAATTTTTTTTTCAGTTTAGACAAATGTGGTACATTAAAATGAACATTTCTTTCCTAAAATAAGCTGTCAGAAATCAGAAGTTATAAGGGCCTTTAGGGATCATCTAGCCCAATGTTTCCTAAAATTTGCTCATCATCAGAATTGCATGGGAGGAGGTTTTTTCCCCAGACCTCTGCCCAGAAGATTCTAATCCAATAGATCTAGAATATGGCACAGAAATAAAATTTGTCCTAAGTGTTTCATGTGATAAGTCACATATGACTTAGCAGCACAGATTTGCTCCAATGGCACAGGGACAAAGTAATATAATTGGGATTAAAAAAAAGTGCTGTATGTACTGTGGGTTTCCAAGTGATTAAGACTTGCTTCTCATTAAATGTCATTTTTTTAAAGTTTGTGAGAAAACGAACATTTTGCAAACTCTAAGGCCATTTTTTTTTTTTGGTAAAAAATCCCTTAAGTCGCTTGTCTAACATAACCAGTGTATTGGCCAAACTGGGAGCATGAGAAAATAATTGCTTTAGATGAAAAGTAATCGCTTGAGATATGAACTAGTATATAGAGGATGGATAAACATCAAGGTCCTACTGAATAGCACAGGGAACTATATTTAATATTGTGTGGTAGATAATTATGGAAACGATTATGAAAAAGAATTTATATGCAGATAGCTGAATCACTTTGCTGTAAAGTAGAAATTAACACAGCATTGTAACTCCACTATACTTCAATAAAATATAAAAATAGAAAATAATTGCTTTAAAATACTTATTATTTTATGAAATATTCATAAAAGTTATTTTAAATATGAATTTTTCCTTGTTCATTCAGATAATTATTTTTGAAACAAATTTAGATGATTTTTCTGTACATTTATTTTTATGAAAAAGCTTCAAATTCATCCATTTGACAAATGTTAACTTTTGTTTTCTGATCAAAAACCTTATGCAAATCACCGTGGTAATATTTATTTCACACTTATTCTTGACAGCATTGCATTATTGTTCCCATATTTTATTAGCAAATCTGGGATCCTAATGCAAGGTTTTCAGCTTGGAAAGCTGAAACTGTGCTAAGTGACAAAGCAATGCAATTTAATAATAAATTCAGTCTTCACAGGTCAAGATTGGGGGTGTCTACCCAAGTTGGAATTTTGATCTCATTCTATAGAAGGAAAAAATAGCTCTAGAAGAGAGAAGGAGAAAAGAGAGAAATGGCTATAGTCTTAAGGAATACAAAGGAGAATATTAGGCAAGATTGATAGACATGTGAAATTTTGAAGACTAAATTTTCTAATGTTTTATCACAGTCTGTATTATAAACACAAGCCACCACCCATTTCCCCAGTCTTTTTATTTCTACCTTTATGTGAGACTTCAATAAGCACTTGACATTATTTTCCAGTTTGCAGGGAGTCTAATATGTATTTCTCTGTAATGTGGTACTTTGCACAGTTGTACCTACAAGAATGACCTTCAAAGCAAATATTTATCTTTTTTTTTTTTTAACATATAACAAATTAGCTGCTTCCCAGATGGTGCCCTGGAAAAGAATCCACCCGCCAATGCAGGAGACTCAAGAGACAGGGTTCAATTCCTGGGTCGGGACTATCCCCTGGAGTAGGAAATGGCCACACACTCTGGTATTCTTGCCTTGAAAGTTCCATGGACAGAGGAGCCTGGCAGGCTACAGTCCGTGGAGCTGCAAAGAGTTGGACATGACTGAGCATGCACAAGCTTATTTTTAAGTGCCATAAATCTACTAGCCTTATCTATAACTCTTGAATGTCAAACAATTGGATAAATATTGGTAAGAGTTTGACCAAATATTCAGACATTTTCTTTCCACTGTTCCAAATACGTGTAGGATTTTTGAAAAACTTTGCAACATTTTCCCCCTCATATGTCATCCAAACGTTCAGCGTTATTCAAACACTCAAATCTCAACAGATAGTTTAACGGTCAAAAGTCATCTGTTAAACGGGCTTTTTAAGAAATGGCTCCAACATAAATACAATTAGAGGACTGTCCTTGACCATTCCTAATAGTGCTTAGTTCATTCTTTCTAGTTTTACTCACAAAGACAGATCTTCAGGTCCTAAAGTATGTCTGTTCATGTTCCATATGCATTCTAACGGCTCTGTGAAGCAAAGCACAGGATGTGCGGTTTATTAAAAGGTGGCAATTAAAATGGGCATGTTTTACGAATTTTTGCTTGTCTCCAGTGAATCAATTTCCATAAATCTATTTAAATCAATAACTTTATAATCATAAAGAAAGAAAAAACTGCCATCAATTCCAAAACATGTTGTTGGATTGCTCATACTTTTAGGTTATATCTATTAAAATGCATATGCAGCAATTTAGTGAGTGATGTAAAATTTTATTGCAGAGAAGTTTTGAACATAGAGATTGGCTATACACATTCGACTCCTGACTTTTCTAAATTTGCATAGAAATAATCAAAGAAGGAGAACATATCGTTGAAAGTGCCTATTAAAAAGCGGTATAATGAACAAGTCCCATAAGTTTAGAAAGTTTTACAAGTATAGGAAAGATGAGGCCAGCTCATTCTAAATTAAATTGGGAAATAAGTGGGCAGAATCACAAATCACAGGAGAGTTCCTCCTAAACCCCATGACTGGAGAAGCAGAAACTGAGGATAAGAATGAGATTTATATGAGTCAGTTAGAGAAAAATCTAAATGCTGTAAGAGACTTCAGGAGATGCAATGGAAACCAACACTAGATAATCAATCTTTCTCTTATCTAGGTATAGAGTATACAAAATGTGACAGGGATCTTATCACGGAGCTTCCCTGGTGGCTCAGACGGTAAAGAATCTGCCTGTGGTGCAGGAGACCCAGGTTTGATTGGGTCAGAAAGATCCTCTGGAGGGGAGTGGCTACCCACTCCATTGTTGCCTGAAGAATTCTATGGATAGAGGAGCCTGGAGGGCTACAGTCCATGGGGTCGCAAAAAGTTGGACACAACTGATCAACTAACACAGACACACACACACACACACACACACTAAATGTGACAGTCATCTTATCATGGGAGTGGTCAAAATCTCATGGTCTGAAATTGCCAATATAGTTTTATCTATCCACTGCCTTATAGTGTTGAACCTATTCCTAAAATTTATTCTTTTATTATGCATATATAAAGAAAGAGTACAAGAGAGCTTGGCTGAAGAGAAAAGAGGAGCACGAGAAGTAATTATTTGAGTCAATATAGATGATAAAGAATTGAAAAAGAAAGGAAGAACAAGTCAATGTATAAAGTGACAGAATATTTTATGGTTTTGACAAAAAAGATTTAAGACTGGAGGGATGTGAAAAAATAGGAGAAAATAGAAAAGAGTGTTTAAAAAATGTTAGGATTATGACTTGCACCCCTCTTTAATGTATTTCTCAGTATTGGAACAAAATTACAATATTTTTTAAATTTAATTTTATTTTTTAACTTGACAATATTGTATTGGTTTTGCCATATATCAAAATGAATCCGCCACAGGTATACACGTGTTCCCCATCCTGAACCCTTCTCCCTCCTCCCTCCCCATACCATCCCTCTGGGTCGTCCCAGTGCACCAGCCCCAAACATCCAGTATCATGCCTTGAACCTGGACTGGCGACCTGTTTCATATATGATATTATACATATTTCAATGCCATTCTCCCAAATCATCCCACCCTCTCCCTCTCCCACAGAGTCCAGTCTCTTTTGCTGTCTCGTATACAGGGTTATCATTACCATCTTTCTAAATTCCATATATATGCGTTAGTATACTGATATTGGTGTTTTTCTTTCTGGCTTACTTCACTCTGTATAATAGGCTCCAGTTTCATCCACCTCATTAGAACTGATTCAAATGTATTCTTTTTAAGGGCTGAGTAATACTCCATTGTGTATATGTACTACAGCTGTCTTATCCATTCATCTGCTGATGGACATCTAGGTTGCTTCCATGTCCTGGCTCTTATAAACAGTGCTGCGATGAACATTGGGGTACACGTGTCTCTTTCAATTCTGGTTTTCTCAGTGTGTACACCCAGCAGTGTGATTGCTGGGTCATAAGGAAATTTAGCTACTAAAATATCAAATTAGATATTGCTGAGAAATCAAATCATCTAGATAATAACCTATTTTTAAGTGTTAATCCAGGACTTAATGCATTTTCCAGTTAAAAATCATTGATTTAGATGAAACAATGCCAAATGAACATCTGGATTGCTGACATTGTAAGGAAACATAAATCCTTTAAATAAGAGGCATCAGTTCAGTTCAGTCGCTCAGTCATGTCCGACTCTTTGTGACCCCATGAATCGCAGCATGCCCGGCCTCCCTGTCCATCACCAACTCCCAGAGTTCACCCAAACTCATGTCCATGGAGTCAGTGATGCCATCCAGCATTTCATCCCCTGTCGTCCGCTTCTCCTCCTGCCCCCAATCCCTCCCAGCATCAGAGTCTTTTCCAATGAGTTGACTCTTCTCATGAGGTGGCCAAAATATTGGAGTTTCAGTCTCAGCATCAGTCCTTCCAATGAATACCCAGGATTTATCTCCTTTAGATGGACTGGTTGGACCTCCTTGCAGTCCAAGGGACTCTCAAGAGTCTTCTCCAACACCACAGTTCAAAAGCATCAATTCTTCAGCTCTCAGCTTTCTTCACAGTCCAACTCTCACGTCCATACATGACCTCTGGAAAAACCATAGCCCTGACTAGACAGACCTTTGTTGGCAAAGTGATGTCTCTGCTTTTGAATATGCTATCTAGGTTAGTCATAACTTTCCTTCCAAGGAGTAAGCATCTTTTAATTTCCTGGCTGCCATAGCAATTGTTCAAATAGTGTCAAAAATACAAAAACTTCCCTGGAGACTTGCTGAATTCTGGGATGAAATGAATAGCATGATTGCCTGGATAGCAGATGCTTTATTCTGAGAACCAAAGCTACACAGCTCTAATGTAAATCTGTTTCATGACAGATGTTGAGTATTCAGGGGGAATATTTAATAACCATGGATATCAGTTTTCAAGTTCAAACAACTACTGCATCCTAGTCAACAGTGAAGAAAATAAGATTTTTTTGTTTAAAAAATATAAACTGAATTCCAAAGAATAAGGAATTAATATACAATATTGGACATCACTTCTATTCTCAGGAGCCATTAAATAAAATGAACCTGAGGAAAAGGTGTAGATGGACCAAATGGCAAAATATGGAACAGGGTGACCTTGAAAATTCAGACCTGAGGCTTTAGGGCTAATTTAAAATGTTAAAAAACAAATGGGTTTATCACTTTATTCAACAATAGGCAAAGATCCAATGAGTAGGAAAAAAATAAAAAGGTACGCAAAATATACAAAAGGGGTAAAATGGCAAAATAGTAGAAAATCCACAAAAAATAGAAAATGAAATGGATTCAAATATAAACTTATCAGTGATAAGAATAAATCTAAAACAGAAATCTATGGAAAAATAGAACTAAAATATATTCCTAAAATATCATTAAAATGGGAATTGAAATTGTCTCCAAACACTTAACATACATTAATTTGACTACATTTTGCTTTATATTCTGCAATAACATGATCTTACTAAAACCAGGACATTTTTGTCCAGTAAGATAAAGTTGCAAATAACTTTAGTTTCATTTCAGGAACTTTGTGAACATCCACTTATCCAAACAACAAACTATTCAACCTGCCCTCATGAGTGCCGGGAGCCGGCATATTGCATATTGAGTGCATATTGCATATTGAGTGCAGCACTTTTCAGGATCTGGAATAGCTCAACTGGAATTCTATCACTGCCGGTAGCCAGCGTGAGGAACTCCACCCATGACAAAGGTCATGAGGAAGGAGGCTTGGCATACGCAAAGGCGGGATCAAGCCTCAGGAGTCTCCCTGGAAATTCTCGAGCAATCTACCCCCAAAACCAGAGTCTGCCTACTTTCTGCTTTGTGCTTTCACCTACACCTCTGACTTTACGGGGGGCTGTCCCCCACTACCTCTCTGAAAAAAGTTAGCTTACAGCTCCAGTTAATAATTCCTGGGTGTGACAGTGTTTAACCTACAAACTCCTTTGAAATCCTCTAGCCTGCCTGAATAGGTTTTCCGGCCACATGTGATTGTTCAGAGCCTCCCAACTGTGAGAGGCAGGAGATGTTCTAAACTGTCTAAACACAGATTCTTTTGAGTAGTTAAAAGATTGATTAGAAATTGTATTGGTGAAGGGATTTTCACTTGTTGGGCCAATGTTTGCTGCTAAGTTTCCATATCCCTTACCTGCTGTGTCCCTGGCAGTGTATTGATTAATATAATTGGTGTAAATAGTAGCTTTAATGTTTGTAACCTGGGACCCTTGAGTTAATTCTTTTTCTTGTTATAGCCCACCACACCTTTGCGCTGTAGGAATGCAACTTTATCTAATGCTTTTGGAGGGTGGCTCTGACCAATCACCTTTAGAGAAAAATAAGTTTTCTGAAGAAAAGGTCTTAAAATGTTAACAGGCCTCTGGGCCAGAAGATGATGCAAATCACCTAAGCTTTTGCATATGATAAGTTTGCAGGAAGAAAGCCTGGCTTGCTGCCTGACTCTACCCCTTCCCCATTATCCTCTATGCATAACTTAAGGTATAAAACTACTTTGGAAAATAAAGTGCAGGCCTTGTTCACCAAAAACTTGGTCTCACCATGTCGTTCTTTCTCTTACCTTCTGGCTGAATTATTCAGCCTCTTTTCTACACTGAATTTCCTCACTGAGCTATCCTTATCTCAGCCTCTTTTCTCCACTGAATTTTCCTACTGAGCTATCCTCATTCTATTACTCTTTATATCCTTAATTAACGTTTAATTAAGCAATTGTTTCCTGATCTTCGCCTACGCCGTCTCTCCTTCGAATACCCTGGTTCAGCCGGGGCTGGTCCCCGGCACATGAGGATACCATCTTTTTCATTTTCAGAACAATCAGTCCCTGAACTGGACTTAACAAACAGGTGTTTGCTTGCAAATGCTCTCATCAAAATTGTCACTTTGCTGTGTGTACCCAACTCCAAGTATTATATTACGGTTTTGTCCAATCTCTATGATGTTTCCATATTGAAAAAGCATGTTAAACCGGGCCCCCAAAATGGTATGTCACACCCCTGATTTCACTTTTTGTTGCACTTCTATGACTGTCAAGATAGTCATCTCCCTTACTGCAGTGAAAGTAAAGATATAAAAAACAACATATAAAGAAATTTCTAGAAACAGCGATTCCACTTCTGGGTATATAGCTGAAGAAACAAAAACACTAAATTGAAGAGATACACACAACCCAATATTCATAGCAGCACCATTTACAATAGCCAAGATATGGAAACACCCAAAGTGTCCACCAACAGATGAATGGATAAAGAAGATGTAATTACGTACACAGAGTGGAATGCTGCTGCTGCTGCTGCTAAGTCGCTTCAGTTGTGTCCGACTCTGTGCGACACATAAAAATGGAATTCTATCATGTGCAACAATGTAGATTGACCTAGAGGGTATTATTCTTAGTGAGATAAGTCAACCAGAAAAAGACAAATAATCTATGAATGTGGACTCGAAAAAAAAGAAAAAAAGAAATGGATGAATACAGCAAAACAGAAATAGACTCACGGGTACAGAGAGCAAATTACTGGTTACCGGTGGGGAGAAGGAAGGAAAGAGGGAAAAAATGGGGTGGGAGATTAAGAGATACCAACTACCTTGTATAAAATAAGCAACAGGAATATGTTGTACAGCATAGCAAAATGTAGTCATTATTTTGTAATAATTTTAAATGGAGTATAATCTATAAAAATATTGAATATTTTACACACATAAAACTAATATAACATTTTAAACCAACTATATCCCAATAAAAAGAAACTTCTTAAAAAAATGGGAGAAAAACACAAAACATATGATTAATGCAAAAGTAGTATCAGTTATAGAAGATTCAACATAATTATAAACTATTCAGTTTATCAGGAAGAAATAATTCTAAACATCTCTGTCTCCTTTCTCTCTCCTTATAAAGACTTAGAGGTAAAATCCAGAGAAAACTTTGAAATTGCACCCAAGTAAGATATTTCAACAGAGAAGGCAATGGCAACCCACTCCAGTACTCTTGCCTGGAAAACCCCATGGATGGAGGAGCCAGGTAGGCTGCAGTCCATGGGGTCGCTAAGAGTCAGGCACAACTGAGCAACTTCACTTTCACTTTTCACTTTCATGCATTGGAGAAGGAAATGGCAACCCATTCCAGTGTTCTTGCCTGGAGAATCCCAGGGACAGAGGAGCCTAGTGGGCTGCTGTCTATGGGGTCGCACAGAGTTGGGCACGACTGAAATGACTTAGCAGCAGCAGGAGCAAGATATTTCGAAAAGTGAGATATTTCAATATATACCTTTAATATTTACTAGATCAAATGACATGGAGCATAGTTGAACTCTACAAGTAAAATCTTGGTTTATTACAAATACAGAGAAACTGCACACACATATTAGGGAAGATAAATTTTCACAATCTTATATAGTACTTTCACAAAATTGATATTTCAATTCTAAAGCAAATCTCAATAAATTTTAAAAAATCAGTAGCATACAGAAGTTCTTTTCACCTAATATAATTATATTTAAGGCCAATTACACACAGCAATAATACCTGGAGAGAACGCACAGAGCAGCTACTTTAAGACCCTGAAAAGAAAATAACAAGGAGCTTTGGAAAAAAGGCCAGAATTTGAAAGCCAGTTTACCACAAAACTGGTAGTGAGTTTAACATATCTTTTTTCCTCACATCTTCATACCACTTAACCCTGGATGCAGGGATAGTCACAGGTAGCACACAGCAGAATAATATAAATAGAATCCCCAATTTATAGCTGGATGAACAAAAAAGACGGGAACCAGAAAGTAGCAGAAAATACCAGTAAGACTGAAAAGAGGACTTGGGAAAATTACTCTGGAAAGTAATATATGAATTCCTGGGCTCACGTCTGACTTCCTGATTGGCATTAAGCTTTTCTGTGTGGGCTGCTGATTGTGAGGAAGGCTGTGAAAGAGTGGGGGCAGGGAATATATGGAAATGGTAGCTATCGCTCGATTTTGCTACTCTAAGAAATAAAGTCTATCAAAGAAACAGTGGAAAAATCATTTTTTAAAAAATACCTTTTCTGTAGCTTCAGGTACTAACTACAGAATGTTAATGAAAAAGAAGAAAAACTCGTATCTACAATCGTGTGCATACTATAAATTCAGGGGCATTAAAGCATATTCTCAGCCACATGAAAAAGTAGGGATCATTTTACCCCTCCAGATACACATTGTAAGAATCTTACTTAAAGAGTATATTATTAATCTGGTTCATTTTTGAATTATATCTGTAAATAAGTAACACTTATTTGGAAGAGAAGTTCAGATTTGCTTGCTGATGAGCAGAAGATAATAGTAACACTGCTTCAGCTGGCATTTGCCTATAATAAAACAAAATGCCTGCAATTAGCTGGATTTAGCCTCCTCAGAAGGCAGTGTAACAACTGTCTGAAACTGACTGCTTCATCCCTTACCCCAAGAGCCTTCCTGTCTGGTGTATAAAATATCCTCCTTGAGATAAGTGCTAGTAAATAATTTTTCACCCTTCTCTTTCCATATTCATGAATGTTTCACTTCTCTTGGAATTAGTGTTCCCAGGAAACTCCCCACCTGTTCTAGCCTTCAATCCAGCAAGATATATAACTTGTAAACATTACAAAACTTGTCACCAGGTTGCACAAAACAGTACATTATCTAAATATTTAGCCAGTAGATAAAGACTTCCTTCACTTTGGAAGCTTTTTCTTTTTCCCTTGAGAAAGCAAGTTGGCATTTATATTAGAAGAAAGCATATGTGGACATCAGTCTTGTCACAGTGTAGACTGCAGATGAGCAGGGCACACAGCTGGAGATGAAGCCAGAGAACACTCCCCAGTACTTGTTCTGGTGTCTGATATTATGTAGAAGAGAAGTAAACTGCAATTGGCAAACCAGAAGCTGCTTCCATTTCCTAGATTCTATTTTAATGAAGTCATATATTTGAAAAACTTGTTTTATCAGCTGACTATGTTTAAGATTGCTCCCTGATAGACAAGATTGGATGATATGTTTTTTATTACATTATTATGACCCAATCAATATTCACATATAGTATTTCAGTCCTCAACTCTAATGCTCTTTTGATTGACTTAGATAGTCAATTTGTTTAAATTCTCATTTAGCACCAAGGATATCTGCCAATGGAACCATTTAATCAAAAGCACACTTAAATCTAAATAACCTAAATTTTAAGAATAATTAAGCACATTGGAGAATGTAGCCTATATTAAGCTGAAATGAAAACCCATTTCTGTGCATATTCATAAATTTATGTTTTTATATTTGAAAAACTTTTTTTTTTTTCTTGGTGAAGCCTCCTTTGGAAAATACAATCTGCCACAGTATATTATGTATACTTTTGCATCGTTTTAATTTTTACAATGAATGTGTATTATTTTTTTTTATTTTATGCTGCTGTTTATTAAAAATGTTTACCATAAACTATTTCCTGAATATTGCTATCATGGAGGTATTTGGGGATTTTAATATTATTTCTCCTAATGTTTGACATTTCATAGAAAGAGGAATCATAATTTCTATTTACTGCTATTTCATTGAAATGCTTTTTTTTTTCAAGTAAGCTGGTTTTTTTGTTTGTTTGTTTGTTTGTTTTTTCCATGTGCGCTTGAGAAAAAGGTGAAATTCATTGTTTTGGGATGAAATGTCCTGTAGATATCAATTAGGTCTAACTGGTCTATTGTATCGTTTAAAGTTTGTGTTTCCTTGTTAATTTTCTGTTTAGTTGATCTATCCATAGGTGTGAGTGGGGTATTAAAGTCTCCCACTTTTATTATGTTATTGTTAATTTCTCCTTTCATACTTGTTAGCATTTGTCTTACATACTGCAGTGCTCCCATGTTGGGTGCATATATATTTATAATTGTTATATCTTCTTCTTGGATTGATCCTTTGATCATTATGTAGTGACCTTCTTTGTCTCTTTTCACAGCCTTTGTTTTAAAGTCTAATTTATCTGATATGAGTATTGCTACTCCTGCTTTCTTTTGGTCCCTATTTGCATGGAAAATCTTTTTCCAGCCCTTCACTTTCAGTCTGTATGTGTCCCCTGTTTTGAGGTGGGTCTCTTGTAGACAACATATGTAGGGGTCTTGTTTTTGTATCCATTCAGCCAGTCTTTGTCTTTTGGTTAGGGCATTCAACCCATTTATGTTTAAGGTAATTACTGATAAGTATGATCCCGTTGCCATTTACTTTATTGTTTTGGGGTTCAAATTTATACACCATTTTTGTGTTTCCTGTCTAGAGAATATCCTTTAGTATTTGTTGGAAAGCTGGTTTAGTGGTGCAGAATTCTCTCAGCTTTTGCTTGTCTGAAAAGCTTTTGATTTCTCCTTCATACTTAAATGAGATCCTTGCTGGGTACAATAATCTGGGCTGTAGGTTATTTTCTTTCATCATTTTAAGTATGTCTTGCCATTCCCTCCTAGCTTGAAGAGTTTCTATTGAAAGATCAGCTGTTATCCTTATGGGAATTCCCTTGTGTGTTATTTGTTGTTTTTCCCTTGCTGCTTTTAATATTTGTTCTTTGTGTTTGATCTTTGTTAATTTGATTAATATGTGTCTTGGGGTGTTTCTCCTTGGGTTTATCCTGTTTGGGACTCTCTGGGTTTCTTGGACTTGGGTGATTGTTTCCTTCCCCATTTTAGGGAAGTTTTCAACTATTATCTCCTCAAGTATTTTCTCATGGTCTTTCTTTTTGTCTTCTTCTTCTGGAACCCCTATGATTCGAATGTTGTAGCATTTAATATTGTCCTGGAGGTCTCTGAGATTGTCCTCATTTCTTTTAATTCATTTTTCTTTTATCCTCTCTGATTCATTTATTTCTACCATTCTATCTTCTAATTCACTAATCCTATCTTCTGCCTCTGTTATTCTACTATTTGTTGCCTCCAGAGTGTTTTTAATTTCATTTATTGCATTATTCATTATATATTGACTCTTTTTTATTTCTTCTAGGTCCTTGTTAAACCTTTCTTGCATCTTCTCAATCCTTGTCTCCAGGCTATTTATCTGTGATTCCATTTTAATTTCAAGATTTTGAATCAATTTCACTATCATTATTTGGAATTCTTTATCAGGTAGATTCCCTATCTCTTCCTCTTTTGTTTGGTTTGGTGGGCATTTATCCTGTTCCTTTATCTGCTGGGTATTCCTCTGTCTCTTCATCTTGTTTAAATTTCTGAGTTTGGGAGTCCTTTCTGTATTCTGGCAGTTTGTGGAGTTCTCTTTATTGTGGTGTTTCCTCGCTGTGTGTGGGTTTGTACAGGTGGCTTGTCAAGGTTTCCTGGTTAGGGAAGCTTGTGTCAGTGTTCTGGTGGGTGGAGCTGTATTTCTCTCTCTTTGTTCAGTCGCTATGGGGAGGGAGGGAGGGATGCTGCAAACAAATGACACTGGCGTGCGCTCACAGTGCCTCAGCCACACTGGGTCTGCCCCGCTCACGGCGCTGTAGCCTCCCTGCCCACACTGCTCGGGCTCTAGGTTGTTCCGCTGAAACAATCCGAGGCTGGCCCTGGGTTGCATGCACCTCCCAGGTCCAAGCCGCTCAGGTTCAGGCACTCAGGTAGTCCTCAGAGGCGCAGACTCAGTTGGGCCTGCGTTTTGTGCTCTTCCCAGGTCCGAGCAGCTCAGGTGATGAGGTGTTTGGCGAGCGCCAATGCTGCGACTTATTGCCTCCCCGCCACTCGGTTATCTGGGTGTAAAACCGGCGCACCTTCTCAGGCAGATGTTGACCGTCCAGACCCCCAATAAGTTTTAGTTAGCAAAGAAGCCAGTTTTATAGATAATGTCTCTCTGGGGCTGCGATTGCCCCCTTCCGGCTCTGGCTGCCTGTCACCGGAGGAGGAAGGTCTGCAGCTGGCTATCTCTGTTTAGTCCTTTGTTCCGTGCGCGGGCTGGCGGTGTCTTAGGTTAGGGCTGGCTTTTCGCATGGTAGATATCCCACAGTCTGGTTTGCTAGCCCAAATTATTTCGCTCAGATAGTGCTCAGGGTATTCAGGCCAGATTCTTACTCTCAGCGATGCAGCCCGCGCCGCGCCTCCCTGCCCAGCCCCCGTTTGCTAATGGCGGATGCAGGCGTCTGCGCTGCTTCTCCGCTGGGGGAGTTACCGTAGGACTCGCAATCTCAAGAGTTTTAATTGTTTATTTATTTTTTTCTCCCTGTTATGTTACCCTCTGTGCTTCCAAAGCTCGCACGGATTTGGCAGTGAGAAGGTTTCCTGGTGTTTGGAAATTTCTCTCTTTTTAACTCCTTCCCGGGACGGAACTCCGTCCCTCCCTCTTTGTCTCTTTTATTGTCTTTAATATTTTTCCTACCTCCTTTCAAAGAGTTGGGTTGCTTTTCTAGGTGCCTGATGTTCTCTGCCGGCATTCAGAAGTTGTTTTGTGGAATTTACTCGACGTTTAAATGCTCTTTTGATGAATTTGTGGGGGAGAAAGTGTTTTCCCCATCCTACTCCTCCGCCATCTTGGCGCCTCCCCCCTGAAAAACTTTTTAATCAAAACATTATGTCAAGTCAAAATGAGACTACTTTTTGCTTAGATAAATAATTTAAATCTAATATCAGAAAAATGGACATATTATATATTACAGTAAAATTAAAGGTTATTATACTTTCAGTTCAGTTCAGTTCAGTTGCCCAGTCGTGTCCGACTCTTTGTGAGCCCATGAATTGCAGCACGCCAGGCCTCCCTGTCCATCACCAACTTCCAGAGTTCACTCAGACTCACGTCCATTGAGTCAGTGATGCCATCCAGCCATCTCATCCTCTGTCGTCCCCTTTTCCTCCTGCCCCCAATTCCTCCCAGCATCAGAGTCTTTTCGATTGAGTCAACTCTTCGCATGAGGTGGCCAAAGTACTGGAGTTTCAGCTTTAGCAGCATTCCTTCCAAAGAAATCCCAGGGCTGATCTCCTTCAGAATGGACTGGTTGGATCTCCTTGCAGTCCAAGGGACTCTCAAGAGTCTTCTCCAACACCATAGTTCAAAAGCATCAGTTCGGACAAGCAAATAGTTGAGAATTCCAACTATAGGAAAAAAAGAATGAGGACAAATAGTTGATAATAAGAGAACAATTAAACATGATATCCAACTAGGAATTTCTCTAAAGGAAAATAAAATAGAGTACATAAGCCATGTATCAAGAACAATGCCTCTCCATTTATTTTTTGTTATTATTATTGATAATATACAAAATTTTAAGAATTCACTATATGTAAGATATATTAGCTTCAGTTGCTTTTTGCCTCAAGGAAATCGATCAAGAACATAGGAAGGGAAATTAAAAATAGGAATAGGTTTAAAAGTTGAAGCTAAGGAAAGATATGAGAAAAAAATTCTGATTTTGAAAGCTACTAAAAGCTATATGACTAAGAGCTTCTATAATGATACTACTGAGTATTTAAAGACATCTACTGAGTATTTTTTAAAAATCTACAAAGTATTTTTAAAAATCTATAGATCAACAACAGTAATTAGTAAACATTCCATGACCATTTTGAATCGTCTGAACATAAAATAGACAAGGATACAAACCAGAAAAACAATCAAGTACCGTCTCTCCAGACTAACAGGACTGAGGACTACTTTACCAGTAACAACGTTCATCCTCCATTTTCCTCCCATCTCTCAGAAAAAATGAAAGATGTCTTGTCATTAAATTTTTGCTGCATTCTGAAAGAAAAGGTTTCATGTTTCTGTAACTAGTGTCAAATAATAATAAGTGATCATTAGCAGGCACTGAGAGTTTGATATTCACCCCTGAATTTAGAGGCTGAGCTGACATCTGAAGTCCTGACACTTCCAGGGGACGAGGCTCCTGTGGAATTAAGACAGTACTGGACAGGCTACTTGGTAAACAAGCATGGTTGACTGCAGCAAGTCCCCTAGCCAAGTCCTTAACTCTGGAGCCATACAAAGCAATTATTATTTATCCCATTCTTCAGGACAACTATATGAGCTGATATATTCCCTGGTAATGGACGAAATCTGGGTCTTTGGTTAAGTTACTTTTCCAAAGCCAGAAAGTGAATTTGAGGTGCATCCTCAGTAAAGAGAACAAACAGGGCATACTGTCACTTCAGTTGTGGTGGACTCTGTGCGACCCCATGGACCTTAGTCCGCCAGGTTCCTCTGTCCATGGGGTTCTCCAGGCAAGAACACTGGAGTGGGTTGCCATTTTCTTCTCCAGGGGATCTTCCCAACCCCGGTGTCATACCTGAGTCTCTCATGTCTCCTGCATTGGCAGGTTTTGTTTTTGTTTTTTTTTTTTTAACCACTAGTGCCACCTGGGAAGTCCTCAGTAAAGAGAGATCATGATAATTATTACCTCTACACAGTTCCTACAAAAAAGGATCACACTTGCTGAAGACACGGTGCTGAGATCAGGTCTCTGAATGCCTTCTGTGCCAAGGATGCCCCAGGGAAAAGGTACATCCTTTGAACTCAGTCCTAAAAGTCTGAGATAGGTGTGAGAATCATGGGAAGAATCCCTCAAGTAAGGCAGACTGAAAGGCCCCTCAAATGTTCAGGCAGTTCTGCCTGAAGTTCTCCTGCAAGGTTAAACCTCCAACTTGTGTTGAAGACAACGTTCTATGATGCTGAATTGAAGTCTGGCACAGCCATCACTGCTGCTGCTAAGTCGCTTCAGTTGTGTCCGACTCTGTGCGACCCCATAGACGGCAGCCCACCAGGCTTCCCCGTCCCTGGGATTCTCCAGGCAAGAACACTGGAGTGGGTTGCCATTTCCTTCTCCAATGCATGAAAGTGAAAAGTGAAAGTGAAGTCGCTCAGTCGTGTCCGACTCTTAGCGACCCCATGGACTGCAGCCTACCAGGCTCCTCCATCCATGGGATTTTCTGGGCAAGAGTACTGGAGTGGGGTGCCATTGCCTTCTCCACAGCCATCACTAGAGTGTTTCTTAAGCCTCACTCTAGACATGGCTCCTCTCCCAGAATGCTCTGTACAGGCCTCTTCCCCAGAAACCCCTCAGGTCTCTGATTCGTTGACGTCAACGGTTCTCATGCACCCACCAGATGCTAAGCATTAGGTGCTGGGGCTAGGACAGTGAGCAAGATGACACAGACCTTTTCCTCAAGAAAAATAATTAACCACAAGTTACAACATAATGCGATACAGTGCTGTAACGCGGTAAATCACTGCACCTGTGTCATCTGAGAGAACCCAGGAGAGCCTCCAAGACACCATTTTCACTGCAAGAAGGTAGAAAGGAAAAGGGAAGGAAATGTTTTTGAAGGTATGATGATGAAAATTTCCCATCTGATGGCTTCAGGTTCTTCTGTGGAGTTAGTGTCCAGTGCTTCTTCCGAGGGGATAGGGTGGATGTTGATGGGATTTGTGGAAAGTGGAGAAGGTTTGAAACAGTTTCGAATAGGAAAGGAATGTTGAGTAAAGAAGCAATGTTGTAAAAGTGTAGATTCTCTGGACCAAGGAGCTTTGTCTGTTTGGTTGACTTTATGTACCCCATGTACTAGAACTGTGCCTAATGTACAGTAGTTACCTAATCAATATTTTCAGAATAATGACTAAATGGTTTGCATGTAGTTCCTGAACTGAGAAAGATTTCCCTTTCCCACCTTTGTCCAGTTCAGTTCAGTTCAGTTGCTCAGTCGTGTCCAGCTCTTTGCGACCCCATGAACTGCAGCATGCCAGGCCTCCCTGTCCATCACCAACTCCCAGAGTTCACCCTAACTCATGTCCATTGAGTCGGTGATGCCATCTAACCATCTCATCCTCTGTTGTCCCCTTCTCCTCCTGCCCTCAATTTTCCCCCAAATTAGGGTCTTTTCAAATGAGTCAGCTCTTTGCATCAGGTGGCCAAAATAATGGAGTTTCAGCATCAGCATCAGTCCTTCCAATGAACACCCAGGACTGATCTCCTTTAGGATGGGCTGGTTGGATCTCCTTGCAGTCCAAGGGACTCTCAAGAGTTTTCTCCAACACCACAGTTGAAAAACATCAATTCTTTAGTGCTAAGCTTTCCTTATAGTCCAATTCTCACATCCATACATGACTACTGGGAAAACCATAGCCTTTCCTAGACAGACCTTTGTTGACAAAGTAATGTCTCTGCTTTTTAATATGCTATCTAGATTGGTCATAACTTTCCTTCCAAGGAGTAAGTGTCTTTTAATTTCATGGCTGAAGTCACCATCTGCAGTGATTTTGGAGTCCAAAAAAATAAACTCAGCCACTGTTTCCCCTGTTTCCCCATCTATTTGCCATGAAGTGATGGGACCAGATGCCATGATCTTAGTTTTCTGAATGTTGAGCCTTAAGCCAACTTTTTCACTCTCCTCTTTCACTTTCATCAAGAGGCTCTTTAGTTCTTCTTCACTTTCTGCCATAAGGGTAGTGTCATCTACATATCTGAGGTTATTGATATTTCTCCCGTCAATCTTGATTCCAACTTGTGCTTCTTCCAGCCCAGCGTTTATCATGATGTACTCTGCATATAAGTTAAATAAGTAGGGTGACAATATACAGCCTTGACGAACTCCTTTTCCTATTTGGAACCAGTCTGTTGTTCCATGTCCAGTTCTAACTGTTGCTTCCTGACCTGCATACAGGTTTCTCAAGAGGCAGGTCAGGTGGTCTGGTATTCCCATCTCTTTCAGAATTTTCCACAGTTTATCGTAATCCACACAGTCAAAGGCTTTGGCATAGTCAATAAAGCAGAAATAGATGTTTTTCTGGAACTCTTTTGCATTTTCAATGATCCAGCGGATGTTGGCAATTTGATCTCTGGTTCCTCTGCCTTTTCTAAAACCAGTCTGAACAGCTGAAGTTCATGGTTCATGCGACGGTGCAGGAGCGAGTGGTGGAGAGGAGCTACGTCGCATCCAAGGTCAGAGGCGGTGGCCGAGAGGAGCTACCCCACACCCGAGGCCAGGGGCAGCGGCCAGGAGGAGCTACCCTACATCCTAGGTCAGAGGCAGCAGCTGCGCTTTGCTGGAGCAGCTGTGAAGAGATACCCCATGTCAAGAGAAACCCAAGTAAGAAGGTAGGCACTGAGAGAGGGCATCAGAGGGCAGACAGATTGAAAGCACAATCACAGACAACTAGCCAATCTGATCACATGGACCACAGCTTGTCTAACTCAATGAAACCTTTGTCCATGTGACATACAAATTTTACAGAGCCCTAGAACCCTGTCCTGGAATGTATTCTATCTTCCATCTACATTGACTCCCTTTTGAATATCATTCAATCATATGTCTTTAATACAAACCATAACTGCTGAATTAAATGCATATAACCAGGTAACCTTCTGAGTCATTCAGTTATTCTAAATGAAATGTTATCAAATCTGAAAAACTACTACAAGACTGTAAAACTATGCACAGCATGGTAACCAATGAAGAATTATCTCTTCTTGCATTGTCTTTCATTCAGAATAAATAATAGAAACCTATGGAAAAGTTTCTATATTACAGAAGACAGCATAAAAATTAAAATAATTGAAACTCACCATTAGTATTTTATCCAGAATCCATCTGATATTAATATAAATAGGCATTACATATGTTAGGATTATTCTAATTACAATGTCATATTAAATTATGTTTATTATATTTTAAAAATTATGGCAACAAAAACAGAATTGAGTAGAAGTGTCAGAACAGTGGCAAATCTGTAAATCACATCAGATAAAAAATGGTTGATGGAATAATTAGAATTTTTTGGTAAAGAAAATACTCATGAGAATATGCCATAAATCTGAACTTGCTCTAGTTGCAAGAATAAATAGATTTCTGTATAACTCTGGAAAACACAATTAACCCTATTAAGAATGGTCTTTCTGTTTCAACAATAAAAAATTCTATACAAAAGTAAAGAGTCTGGTTTAGAAAGGCTTTCAGTTCAGTTCAATTCAGTCGCTCAGTCGTGTCCAACCCTTTGTGACCCCATGAATTGCAACACGCAAGGCCTCCCTGTCCATCACCAACTCCCGGAGTTCACCCAAACCCACGTCCATAGTGTCGGTGATGCCATCCAGCCATCTCATTCTCTGTCATCCCCTTTACCTCCTGCCCCCAACCCCTCCCAGCATCAGAGTCTTGGATAACTAATATTTTACTATCTAGAAGTTTCAACCAAGGGTGATTCCTTGATCAAAAAGGGATTCTTGCATTGACAGAGAGAGTTTGGATTGCCAAGTCAAAATCTACAAATCAGTGAGACAGGTTATAAAGCATAAGTAGAAAGTGAAAGTGAAGTCTCTCAGTTGTCCGACTCTTTGCAACCCCATGGACTGTAGCCCACCAGGCTCCTCTGTCCATGGGATTTTCCAGGCAAGAGGACTGGAGTGGGGTGCCATCACCTTCTCCAGAAAGCATAAGTAAGGAAGCTACTATAATTGGTCACATTTACTTATAAAGAATAGATATTTTCATCTGAAAACACTTAGTGATGTTGGAATTTTTAATCATTTTGAAAGGAAGTATCTACATTTTTAGCCCAGTTTCTTCAGTTAAGAAATAATTGTGGGAGTTCCTACTGAAAATCCAAAGAGACTATGGGATAATGCTGACTCTGTCCATACCCTTTTCTTATAAATAGGAGCCTGGAAATTAATAAGTACAAGTATCTATCTTGTTATTCATTCAAAAAATGTCAATCCAAACAATTTCAATCTTACTCAATAAACAAAATACTTTTATTTGTGGATTTTCTTTTTACTGTGACTGGTAACATTTCAGAAATAAAAAGAATCTATTCTTGAAGTTACTTGAGGACAAAGAAGCCTTGGAAGACTCCCAATTTAACTCCATAAAAAGTGAACTGCTTAGAAGAAAGGCAATGTGTTTCTTGGATAATTGGACGGGTGCCAACAACTTATTAAGAACCAGATTCTTTTCTTTGGGACAATAAAGGATGCAAGCATTCCTTAGTGGATCATAGAAATAAAAGTGATTGGCCTCAGTGTCCTGAGTTGATCATCTCCATGGGTTTCATTTTACTTATTTTTTATAAAAATAGTACAAAAGGAATAAATATGTTTTAATTTTTATCTTATATTGGAGTATAGTTGATTAACAATATTGTGATAGTTTCAAGTGTACAGCAAAGTGATTTAATTATACATATACATGCATCTATCCTCTTTTCAAATCCTTTACCACTTAGGTTACTACATAGTATTGAGTTGAATTCCTTCTGTTATACACTGTATCCTTGTTGATATTTTATTTTTTTAATCTTTTTATTTCCTTTATTTTTTAAAGCATCCAGAAATTAGTTTGTTTCTTTCTTTCTTTATTTATTTTGGCTGTGAAGTATGTTGGATCTTAGTTCCCTGACCAGGAATTGAACCCATGCCCCTTGCATTAGAACTATGGAGTCTTATCCACTGGATGGCCAGTGAAGCACCTGTTTATGGATTTTAAATATAGCAGTGCATACACATCAATCCCACGCTCCCTAACTGTTCCTTCCCTCCATCCTTCCGTTAACTATAAGTTCATTCTCTAAGTCTCTGAGTCTGTTTCTGTTTTGTAGGTACGTTCATTTGGATCCTTTCTTTTTAGATTCTGCATATAAGTGATATCATATATTTCTCTTTGTCTGACCTCACTCGGTATGACAATGTCTAGATCCATCCATGTTGCTGCAAAGAGGCATGTGAAAAGATGTTTCAGTTCAGTTCAGTTGCTCAGTTGTGTCCGACTCTTTGTGACCCCACGAACTGCAGCATGCCAGGTCCCCCTGTCCATCACCAACTCCCAGAGTCCACCCAAACCCATGTCCATTGTGTCAGTGATGCCATCCAACCATCTCATCCTCTGTCGTCCCCTTCTCCTCCTGCCCTCAATCTTTCCCAGCATGGGGGTCTTTTCAAATGAGTCAGCTCTTTGCATCAGGTGGCCAAAGGATTAGAATTTCAGAGTCAGCATCAGTCCTTCCAATGAACACCCAGGACTGATCTCCTTTAGGATGGACTGGTTGGATGTCCTTGCAGTCTAAGGGACTCTCAAGAGTCTTCTCCAACACCACAGTTCAAAAGCATCAATTCTTCGGCATTCATCTTTCTTTATGGTCCAACTCTCACATCCATATATGACCACTGTAAAAACCATAGCCTTGACTAGACGGACCTTTGTTGGCAAAGTAATGTCTCTGCTTTTCAATATGCTATCTAGGTTGGTCTAACTTTTCTTCCAAGGAGTAAGCATCTTTTAATTTCATGGCTGCAGTCACCATCTGCAGTGATTTGGGAGCCCAGAAAAATAGTCTGTCACTGTTTCCACTGTTTCCCCATCTATTTGCCATGAAGTGAAGGGACCAGATGCCATGATCTTAGTTTTCTGAATGTTTAACAATGCTAATTACTAGAGAAATGCAAATCAAAACTACAATGAGATGTCACCTCACACCAGGTAAAATGACTATCATCAAAAAATCCACAACCAATAAATGTTAGAGAGGGTGTGGAGAGCAGGGAGCCCGCCTACACTGTTGATGGGAATATAACTTGGTGTAGCAACTCTGGAGAACAAGATGGAGATTCCTTAAAAAACTCTAAGAAGAGCTACCATGTGATCCCACAATCCCATTTCTGGGCATATTTCTACAGTAAGCATGGTCAGAAAGGATATATGTACCCCAAAGTTTGTTGCAGTACTGTTTACAATAGCCAAGACATGGAAGCAACCTAAATGTCCATTAGCAGAGGCATGGATAAAGACAACAAGGTGCATATATACAGTGGGATATTACTCAGACATTAAAAAGAACGAACTAATTCCATTTGCAGCCAAAGAAACAATTATTGATGGAGAAACAAAGGTGGTCTACACATTTAGATCTCCTGAGTTCAGGCATAGACTAAAGCCCTCTAGATGACAGATCAAGGACTAGAAGCAAAGGAAGAAAATTAAAACTGTGTGCTGAACAGATGCACTAAATTAATTTATCTAAACCCAAAATACAAATTTTGAAATTGAGAGCTTGTTGGAGTGAACAATATATACTCTATGTCAACTGTGGGAAAAGTTTCTTGAAGTATGTATTAGGTTGGCTTTCAAAATTGTTTAAATAGTTTACCTCAGAAATTGTTCTCATGTTTGGCCTGAAAAAAAGCTAACTTTTTAAATCAGATGGTGTCTCAGAATTGATTATTATATAGAACATGAACATTTTTATATCTTAGACTGAATATTCATATATAAAGAGACAATATTGATCTTAAAATATTTTGAATAGAAAAATGATATAATAATTTCACCAAAGTCACTTGGGACCCAGTCTAGAGTTCATCAATGGTTTTTGGGGGATACATTTGACAGATACTACTTGAATCAGCATACACAAGGAAAGGAATGTTTTTTAAGAACTTAGGGTTATTTTATTTTATTTTTTGAACAGTACAGCAGAAAATGCACACTGGATATCTGGAGTTACCTGGAAATCAATGGCCACTAAAAATAAGAATAAAGTCTCTTACAATCATGCTAAGTTGCCTCAGCCATGACCAACTCTTTGTGACCCTATGGACTGTAGCCTGTGAGGCTCCTCTGTCCATGGGGATTCTCCAGGCAAGAATACTGGAATGGGTTGCCATGCCCTCCTCCAGGGAATCTTCCCAATTCAGGGTCAAAACCATGTCTTTTATGTCTCCTGCACTGGGACGGTGGTTCTTTACCAACTGAGCCACCTGGAAAACCCCCAAATCTCTTCATTGATGTCAAATTTACAGACTCATTGCATTAGCCAGTAATTACCATTCCCCAGCTAAAATATACTGTTTTTTCATAGCACCTGAAACACTTCTGTTCAATAACCTTCTACCTACATTGCCCCCAACAATTCTGTCCATTTACATTCATTAGTATGCTTAAAGTGGTTTGTGTCCCTTCTCTAACCTTTTTATGCTCATTGTCCTTAACTTTTGCAAGTACATAAAGCAATTAATAAGCAAATTAATTAAGTAAAATAGCATATACTAAGAAAGTCTTTTTCTATTAAATTTAATTTCAATGCTTTGGAAATGCTTGACAAAGATACATTACTATCTTACAGTTAAATTAAATAAGAATGTGAAACTACAAGGGTGGTGAAAATTAGTTTTTAAAAAATAGAAAAATTCTTTACTCAGTATGCTTCACAAAGGCATATAAGTTCTTGTTCCATTAAAAAAATTAATACTAGGAGTTGCAAGTGGTGCATTATGTATTTTGTTTACACAAAAATATTACAACAAACTCCAATCTGTAGACCTAACTTACAGAAAAGACTTCAGTCTTCTGTGAAAAGACATGGGAAATAAATGTGCGTTCACATTAAGAAAAATTAGAATCCTTAGAGGAAGTATACATTCCTTCTAAAAGATTCTTTGCCTTAACCAAAGTTTCAATTGCTGATATTAATCTCATAAAATGAAAGGAGTTTCTTGAACCGTTCCAGTTTCTGTCTCTCTGGGATCAAATGGTCATTTGCTCTTGCTTCTCTCAAGTGCATTATCTCACTATAAGCTGAATGAGTTCTTATTTGGATGCAAATAAAAATTAAACAACCAACCAAAAAAGCACAACATCTTTACTCTTTGACTGATAATGTGGATTGTTTAATATTCTCTACTTTTGATGAAATCTCAGGCAAGCCATGAAAATTACTTTTCATTCTTAGATCATAAAATGTCCTTTAGGCACTTTCAGTACCAAGAAATATCTCCCTTCAATAATAAATACCAGTCCTTTGTCATAACTATAAAACTCTCTACTCTCTCCTGGGCTTCCCCAATGGCTAAGCAATAAAGAATCCTCCTGCAATGCAGGACATGCAAGTTTGATCCCTGGATGGGAAAGACCCCCTGGAGGAGGAAATGGCAACACACTGCAGTATTCTTGCCTGAAAAATCCTATGGACAAAGGAGTTTGGTGGGCTACAGTCAATGGAGTCTCAAAGAGTCAGGCAGGACTGAGCATGAGCATGCATTCTCTCTTAATTCAAAATTTCTTTCCCACTCAGCTTTGGACTGAATTCTCCCATTAATTTTCTATCTTATTGCTAGCTATGTAAGGAAAGAGCTACAAATTATTCATATTGAACGCATAGCTAGTCTCCATTATGTATGTGTTCAACTCAAATGAGTTTCTAGGGGAAAACATGTTTCTCTGAGATAAAAAAATGCTAACCCAGTAGTGAGAATGGGAAGTGTCATGTCCATTCCACATCACAACTCCCATTTGTTTTCTCTCCTTTCTTCTTCCTGCAAGCCACACAACTAACTACCATTAATTACCACTACCAATCACAACCACCACAGAGAGCAAAAAACCCTAACTTTTTACCAAAACAAAAATAGTTTGGTCAAATGATTTCTATCAAACCTGGTTACTTAGCAGGCAATTAATGGGCTAACAGAACTTTCCTTTAGAAGAAACCAGAAGTCCCAAATAGACTTTGATAACTTATTTGGCTGAGCTTACTTAATAAAACCATAAGTACTCAAGGCCTGGTTGTTGGAGCTTTAGATTCAGAAATTTAAGTTCACAAGTTCACCTACTGTGATTTTATTAGTTAGCTGGTAGAAAGGGCAAGGGAGACAAGCTAGCAAAGGAGATCCTTTTAGGGTGTTGCATGCCATGAAGGATTAGCTTTAATGAAGACTGACTGCAGAAGTTCACTGTTAATTGAGTCTCAGGGGAGGCCTCACCAAGTAGCTGAGAGCCAAAGGATCTGGTTACTCCGTCTACTCTACAAGAACCAGAGGTGATAAGGGTTTGGCCTTATTTTTTTTTTTTTTTTTTTTTTTTTTTTTTTGTAAATGAAAACAGAGCCAGGCCAGGATTTGGGCTCACCAATTTCTTACTCTTTCACTGACTGATTCCTAAGATAGCCATGAGATTTGCAATAAGAAGAGAACTTGTGTCAGGTCTTCAACTCAAAAATGTCTTGCACTATAGAGTATTAAATATTCCCAAGAGATATGTTCTTCAAGCTATTACATTGAGATGCCTTGCCTTTGCGAAAACTAAGATTATGGCATCTGGTCCCATCACTTCATGGCAAATAGATGGGGAAACAGTGGAAACAGTGGCTGACTTTATTTGGGGGGCTCCAAAATCACTGCAGATGGTGGTAGCAGCCATGAAATTAAAAGATGCTTCCTCCTCGGAAGGAAAGTTATGACCAATTTAGATGGCATATTTAAAAGCAGAGATATTACTTTGCCAACAAAGTTCTGTCTAGTCAAGGCTATAGTTTTTCCAGTAGTCATATATAGATATGAGAGTTGGACTATAAAGAAAGCTGAGCACTGAAGAATTGATGCTTTTGAACTGTGGTGTTGGAGAAGACTCTTGAGAGCCCCTTGGACTGCAAGGAGATCCAACCAGTCCATCCTAAGGGAAATCAGTTTTGGGTCTTTATTGGAAGGACTGATACTGAAGCTGAAACCCCAATATCTTGGCCACCTGATGCGAAGAGCTGACTCATTAGAAAAGACCCTGACGCTGGGAAAGATTGAGGGCGGGAGGCCAAGGGGACGACAGAGGATGAGACGATTTGATGGCATCACCGACTCAATGGACATGAGCTTGAGTAAACTCCGGGAGTTGGTGATGGACAGGGAGGCCTGATGTGCTGCAGTCCATGGGGTCGCAAAGAGTTGGACACGACTGAGTGACTGAACTGAAGTGAACTGAACTGTCTTTCTCTATCTAAAGATGTTTCTTTTGGAAGAATAAGAGCCCTCTCTTTCTTGGCCATAGCTGATTAAAGATTTACAGATTCTTACTTTCAACTTGATATTTCATGTCACCACAAGTGCCAGGCAAGTCACCACACAATTATGTCAGAGTTGTGCTTCGCATTAACTAGAGTTAAGTCCTTTGTTCCTTGATTGGAAATGGCATAGAGAGATCTTTGTTCACTAACACTCTGAATATCTTATTACTGCAGATAATTCATTCACTTACAAGCATCTATCAAGGGTTCACTATGTGCCAGACATAAGATGGGAGCTGAGCATAGAGGAGTAAATGGCTTAGGCCGTTTTCCTGACTTTTTTTTTCACAGAACTTGAACTTTTGTTTACCTATGTTGATTTTGTTTGTGTTTCAGAAAAACATCCTTTTTTTTCCACCTTGTCTCCAGCCCTATAAACAGGTTTCTGGGGTTCACAACTGAGAAATGACATTTCATTCTAGATATAAACAAAAGCTGTAACTACAAATCACTTAACTCAGATTTCTCATTAGAAGTCTCTGCAACGAGATCCTGCTGGGGATGTTCTTTTAACAGAGATAAAGTCTTTTTCTTTTTTGTTCTCAGAATGATGAAAAATAGATAGCAATGATGATCAAAATAAATTTATCACAACAGTCACAAAATGTGACTGATTTTTCACTCATTTCAAGAAAACAAAACACTTTATGTACACTATTGGGAAAACAAAATGGCAATCCCCACAGTGTATCTAAACTCACCACAATTAAACAGCATGAATCAACAATGTTTCCTCCCCTACGCCTGCATCCGCCAGCATCACAATAAATTAAAAACGTGCACAGGCTTCTGTGTCTCTGTTGCTTATAACAAGAGCTCAGTGTTTACAAGCAGCTTACAGTAAAGTTAAAGAGAATGAGAGAATTTAAGGAAACTCAGAGTGCTTATATTCGGTCTGAAAATTTTACATTTTGTGAGACGCCGGTGATAAAATAATCCTGTATGCCACCCTTGAAGAGATCCTGGTGTAGTATAACAAACCACTTGACTAGTTGCTTTCTGGAGATGTAACTTCACATCAAACTACCCTGGAGTAATTTGCATCCACAAATAGAGCTGCTTGTGGCCCAGAGGAGAGGGAAATGAGACGAGGCAGGAAGGCTCTGGGTCTCTGACAAAAATGAGAAAGGGCAGAGCCTGCGCTCTAAAGAGCAGCTTTACTCCCTCAACAAGTCTCCCTGTCCTGACCTCCCCTGGAGAACAATCAGACACAAACGCACGGCCAGCGGAGGTGGTCATCCCCCACCTCACCCTCAGCAGTGGGACGAAGGAGCAGCCGGCACTGTTCAGGAGAATGTGACCTAACAGTTTACTGAGAGAAGGAGAGTTCTCAGCACTTTTCTTAAATATTATGGCCTCTTGTATGTTTTTTTCCCTCTTAGCTTATTTTGATGAAGGAATGCATTCTGGAAGCTTATAAGGAAACTTCTTAACCAGCTTGTTTACTGTTTGGTGTCTCATTATTAGAAAGGTTATACTTGACAGACATTTTCACTAAAGGCGAGGAAAAAGAAGACGGTGTTACAAAACAAGCTGTTGAAATAATAATGTATTTAATTCGTCATGAATGGGAGATTGGTAGAAATGCTTTCTATTCTGAAATTTCAGCTAAAAATAAAACTCTTCAATGTATTTCTTTATCTTTTCTATTTTGTCACAAAAGAACAAATTGCATAATGAGCTCGTTTTTTCCCCTTCTGTCCACTTGATTTACCAATATGGTAATTAATTGGAAATCTTTCTGTTCCTTTATTTTCTCTTGCTGAATCTTACCTAGAGAATGGCATGAATCCTAATGTTAAGAAATGAAATTCTAAAATAAGAACCTAAATATTTATTCAATCATAATTTCCTCTATGCTCATAAAGGGTAGTTAAATATTATGACAGTCAATGTCCTAATTTTTTGTAATTTCGTAATTAAATGCAAATTTATTCAGATTTTCCAGCAGAGTGAAGCATATAACTCTTCATAAAGTATAAATATATTGTTATGTGTAATTCACTTATTCACCTATTCAGTATTGTTAGATGTTACTCAGATCCAATACTGAAAATTTCTGTTTTCTACTTTTAATTGAAGGATAAACAACTATATATTAACTAAGCACTAAATACTCAGTATATCTATTTGCAGGGCAGGAATAAAGATGCAGATATAGAGAACAGGCAAGTGGACACTGTGATGGTGGAAGAGGGTAGGATAAACTGGGAGATTGGGATTGATGTATTTATGTCACCATGTGTAAAATAGATAGCTAGTGGGAACCTGCTGTATGGCATGGAAAGCTCAGCTCAGTGCTCTGTGGTGACCTAGAGGGTAGGGTGAGGGGAGATGGGAGGAAGGTCCACGGAGGCGGGTTTCTGTATACATATAGCTGATTCACTTCATTGTATAGCAGAAAATAATATAATATTGTAAAGCCAGCTATACCCCAGTTTAAAAAATTATTCTGTGAAAGAGTTGCATTGATAGTTACTTCAGAAGTTTAAAATAGAACTAAAAATCCATGAATACTTGATCCACTTCCTTTGAAGTGGGGGGACGTTTTGAACTGACAAAGAAGGCTCATCAGAGTTTAGGGGCTCAAAAGGCCCAGATTCATTCAGGGTTTTCCCACATATCCCTAGCCCAACTTACAAGACCTCATTCTTTCCCAATCAGTACCCTCACTTAAATCACGGTAGACACCCTGTGATGGCAAAAGTTCAACTTAAATCAGTCAATGGCAGAATGAGATCTTATGTTTGATCTTCAGCAATTTCAGTCCTGTGTCTACAAGAGGTAAGACTCTCCTCCAGTGCACACATAGATACTCTGAGGTCATTTACACAGTCCTTGACCTGGGAATCCGAATCCCTGAGCTCACCGCTTTTCTTTCATCACTTTGTTCAGCAGTATTAGGAGCAACAAACCAACATTATTATATTCCTTAGTTTTCCAAAAATATTCAGAAGTGTCATATACAGAGTCACTTACTTAGCTTCTTATTTCTTATAAGGTGTTGATTAAGGGTCTTAAATGCATATATATTTTGCATAGCTCTATACACATTTCAGCTATGGATTATCAGAGCAAAGAATCACGACATTTTAAAATCTAATCAGATTGAAGAGGCAATTCCAGAAGCCCCAGAACCAGTTCAGGAAACACATTCAAAAATTCTGTTTATCTAGCACTGCCCTTAGTACCAAAATTGGTGATAGTCAGGGTTCTACAGAGAAGCTGAATCAGTTGGATATATGTAAATTTTTATAAGAACAGATTTATCACAGGAATTTGCTCATGCCATTATGGAGGCTGAGAAATTCCATAATCAGCTGTCTCCAAGCTGGAGCACCAAGAAACCTCATAGTAAAATTCAGGATAAGTTCAAAGCACTGAGAACAAGAAAAACTGACTCTAAGTCCATCTTGAGTCCAAAAGCCTGAGAACCAGGAGTGCTAATGTCCAAAACAGGAGAAAAGGTATGTCCAAGTTTACGAAAGAGCAAATTTGCCTTTTCTTCAACTTCTTGTTCTATGCAGACCCTCAGTGGATTGAGTGATGCCCACCGCACTGGTGAGGGTGACCTTCACTCAGTTTATCAATCCAGATACTAACCTCTTCCAGAGGCAACTTCATCAACATATCCAGAAATAACATTTCACCAGCTTTGGGCGCATATCTTAGTCCAGTCAAGTTGACATATAAAATTAACCATCACAGTGGGCAAATGTATTTTCTTATTTTGTAATGTCTTTCTATTATCTTGTGTAGTTCCTGGCACATTGTAAGTACTTCACAAAGAGATGAGGAATGAGTAAATAAAAATTTTTTAAATGTTGTCACAATCTTCCTTACTTTTTTCTTGAGTCAAAATGACATTGTCTTTCATAATGTATTTCATGCAATCTCCTGTCTTTAAGTATCTGGAGCATATGGTACTTTCTTACATCTTTAAGTACAAAATTCCTAAAGGATATAATTAAAGTATCTTAAATCATTCAATAAAAGTACAAAATAAAATATATTTAAGTGACAACTTTTCTCAGTTAAATGAACATTTCTGACTTATATATTCATCTTCAGGGTCATGATGTAAGGATTTATGAACTACTAAATATATCCACGAGTTGGTAATGGACAAGGAGGCCTGGCATGCTGTGATTCATGGGGTTGCAAAGAGTCGGACACGACTGAGTGACTGAACTGAACTGAACTGAACTGAACTGAAATATATCCACATGTATGTGGAGAGATACAGGAAAGGAGAAAGTAATAATTCTAAAAATATTAGTACTGTTAATTTCAGGTTGTTTTCTGAATGTCAAAAGAAGAGTAAATATTTCTGACTTAGTACAGTTCAAGGTGCTCCTGATACTGTCACAGAATAAATTTAGATGATATTTCTATCTTGCTTACTTGCATATGCTTTTCTAATTCTTGATTGCAAAAGCAGATGGAGATGTTAAATTTTTATTTTATGGAAAATCAGATGTTACAAACATAGCTTAAAAATATATTTTACTTATTTAGAAATGTACTCACTTGAAATGTGACCAGAAGGCAAAATTTGCTGGTATTTCAATCTACTTATTACTCTACACATGTAAAGTGATGTAAGCACCACTGCCAGATGTGACTAATTATCACAAAAGCACTTCCTTAATCTAGGATCTGGAAAAGACTAGCTAGGCAGTTCTTATATTTGATATCTCAACCCCAGTTTACATCTGAAGCTGTTACCAAGCAAAAATATAGCATAACTCTGAAAAAATGGGCTCTAAAACTTAAAGGTGAAAGTAATTTGATTGTAGAAATAAAGTATCATAAGCCGCATATCTTTTAGCCACCACCATTTTGGACTCCTATTTCCTATTCTAACTATCTAACATATCTATAACTCAACATTGGTTGAAATTCAGTTTGGGGATAGAATAAAAAAATTTGAGTAGCAGCAGATTAGAATTTTAAAAAATATAATTAAAATGCTTGAAAAGACTTTGAGTTAAAGATTACAGTCTATTAGAAAGAATAGAGGGCACATATATTATCACAAAATTTAAGTGACATCAATGCTTGTTCTAAATTCATTGACTCATCAACTAAGACTATTTATTTAAAAAAAATGAAAATACATCTAATATGAGTAACAGTTATGTGTGCCAGGGCTTGTTCCTTGGGCTTTATCTGTTGTTTAATATGTTTGTAAGTTCCTGGCTTTAGTCTTACCCTCTGACAAGCCTAGGGCAGTAGCAGCTTCCTGTGATTACAATCTCTGGGTGATGTTCCAATTGTTTCTCCACTTCTTTCAATATATTTCCAATCAATTCCTTGTACTGATTCTCTCTTCATTTTTATACAACAGACAGACAATTAACATAGTGGGTAATCTGGGGAATTCTTGAAACTTGACCATGGCGGTTTAGTGCCCACCTTGGTGGCTCAGATGCTAAGGAATCTGCCTGCAGTGCAGGAGGCCCAGGTTCAATCCCTGGGTCAGGAAGATCCTCTGGAGAAGAGAATGGCAACCCGCTCCACTATTCTTTCCTGGAGAATCCCATGGATAGAGGAGCCTGGCAGGCTCCAATTTGTCCAGTTCATGGGGTTGCAAAGAGTTGGACATAACCGAGTGACTAACACACACATACACACACAAACAAACACACACACACACGACTTTCTCTGCTTTTTCCATACATAAAATGTATTTCTCTTATAGTTGAGGTGGGAGCTGATGCCCTAGTATCATTTTCAGCCAGAATTATTAAATTATGCCAGAGCTTCTGAGTAGCCTTAATAACCCCTGAAGACATCTGTAGGGCGTAACATTTGATTATTCATCCTTTCATTCCTGGAGCTTACCAAAGATTGTAAATAACTGAAATTATTTTCTTATTTTACCTAAAATTATTTAGAAAAACTAAGTAGCTATTTTTATATTTTAAATTTTACATGTAAAAGCTTTAAGTTTAAATAGCAGAAAATGATATAAAACATGTGTGTTTGAGTATTAGTCACTTAGTCATGTCTGACTCTGCAACTCCATGGACTGTACTCCACCAGGCTCCACGGAATTCTCCAAGCAAGAATACTGTATTGCAGTACCATTCTTTCTCCAGAGGATCTTCCTGACCCAGGGATCAAACCTAGGTCTCCTGCATTGCAGGTACATTCTTTACCATCTGAGCCACCAGGACATAAGTGTTTATATTTTTAAGAAAAATTGTTATACAATATGTCTAAATAATTCTAAGAGAATCTGATCAAATAGCAATTTGATACACAAAATTACTTATTTAAAACAATATAACTAGATCCTTCTCTCATAGCCATAGAGCTTACATTTATCTTTTTCTATACCAGTTTCCCTTCAGAATTATATCATACATTTCTGCAACAAAATATATTACTAATAATTTTAAAAATATGAAGAATATTTTATGAGGTTCTAAATGTTAAAAAAATACATTATCATTCCAGTTGTTACTAACATACAAGAGACCCAAATAATTAATATGTTCCGTATTTTGATAAATAATTATTAAACATAAATCAATTTCTTTGATATTATATACAGCAAATTTCTGAATCCATTCACTAGCTTTTGTATCCTTTCTGTGAACTCTTTGGAATTATTCTATATATAGGATCACATTATCTTTGACTAGAATTTACTTCTCTCTTTCTAGTTTATATATTTTCTATTTCTTACTATCTTCTCTGGCTAGAATGTCTGACACAAATTGAATAGCATAGTAGTTTGTCTTGTTCCTGATCCTCATGGCTTTTGAAATTTTCATTTTTTCATTTTTTTTGTGTATGATTGTGTGATTTTTTTTTATTCCTGATATTTATGACTTTTGTGATTTATTTTATGGTTTGTTTTGTTACTGATCTTTGGGGGAAATTTTTCAGTCTCCATCATTGAGTATGATTTTACCTGTGAGTTTTTCATAAATGCCTGTTAATCATATTGAGTAGGTTTCTCTCTATTCCTATTTTTCTTAGTGTATTTTTTATCATGAAAAATATTTAATTTTTTTCAAAGGCCTTTCCCCTCACATTAGTGAGATATAAATGACATATAGCTTTGTGTAAGTTTGAAGTGTACAACATGTTGGTCAGCTATATGTGTATATTACAAAATAAAGTTAGTTAACACTTCCATAATATCATTTTTTTTGTAATGAGAATGTTTAATATATACTTTCTTAGCAACTTTCAACTGTATTATACAATACTATCATGTGGAAGACCTTGTGTGCATCAATTAAGATGATTATTGATTTTTTCTTCATTCTATTAATGTAGTATATTATATTGGTTGATTTTCTTTCTTGAATCATCCTTGCATTTCTGGAATAAATCCCTCTTTTTCATGGTGTATAACCCTTCTAATATGCTGTTAGATTCAGTTTGGTGTTATTTTGTTAAGGATTTTTGCATTTGTATTCCTAAGATATATTTGTAGTGTCCTCTTCTGGTGATGCTTTTTATCAGACGTTGGCACCAGGATAATGCTGGTTTCATAGAACAAGTTAGGATGTGTTGTTTCCTCTTCTGTATTTTAAAATAGTTTGGGGACAGGTATTAATTCTTATTTATATGTTTAGTAGGACTCACCAGTGAATCTGTCTATTCCTAAACTTTGTTGTGAAGTTTTTGTTTCCTGATTTAATCTCTTTCGTTGTTATAAATCTGTTGAGATTTTCTATTTCTTCTTGAGTCAGTTTAGGTAATTTGTCTATTACTAGGACTTTGTCCAATTCATCTAGATTATCTAATTTGCTAATGTACCATTGCTTAGAACGTTCTCTTATAAGGCTTTTTATTTCTTTAAAGTTAATATTTGTTTTACTTTTATTTCTGATTTTAGTTATTTGTGTCTTCTTTCTCCTCTTCATTGCCAATCTAGCTAAAATTTGTCAGTACTAATTTGCAATATATGCTAATTCTGAGTATCTCAAGTAGACTGAATGTGTCTATTTCTTAAGCTATGTTTTGCACTTAACAGATATATGTATAAGACAGGGAAAAGCACAAAGTTCCTCCACCTCACCACATATTCTATAATCCATCTGAAGTTTTTCTAATGTATTATGGTTTTTCACACCTGTGGAATTTGATATATACTTGCCAAGAATGTCTTTACTTACCCTTCTCATCCTGTTATATACAGCTAAATATACCATCATATTTCAAGGCTTTTGAACTCAAATGTCACTTTTTTATTTATTTTTTTTAATTTCACTTTTTTAAGTCCAAGAGAGCTAAAACTACTTCACATGATAATAAAATTAGCAGCAAAACTTTTTCATATGAGCTTTTTTAAAAATTTCTTTTAAATTTTTTTATCAAATGAAAGATTTTTAAAATTCTATACAGCTTTACAGTAAAATTTTAATTAACTCAAGGAACTGTAATGATTAGAAATCTTATTTTCTTTATCTGTTAAATAAGAATAAATCATTTACAACCACTAGTAATTTATTTTCCATTAATTATAAAGAAAATGGCAGTTTTTTACATTATGTGCTTGCTCTTTTAAGCTGAATTTTTATGAAGAATTCATATTTCCATATTAAGTTGTCTACTAACAAATGTTTTAATATTCTGGAAAGCTAACTTCAAAATATTAAAAATTCACAAAATAGACTTTGGTGTTCTTGAAAATATTAGAAATTTCATGGTTAAGAGTGACTTCCATTTACTTCAATGTGTCAAATTTTAAGAAGCTCTAATAAAATAATGTCATAAATGTTTTTTTGAATAGTACCAAAACAAGAATAATTACAGTTCACACGGCAGGAACACACCTGAAAAAAAAAAATAAGCAGGAAGGAAAGTTAGCAAAAACACGATGTTCCAATTCACTGGAGAACCTTCACTGATTGAAGGAAAATGGAAAGTAAAAAAATGAAAGAAATGACTGCCTTGGTTATAACTATCATCTTACATGATGACTTGCCCCTTCTTTCAGCGGTCACACTTAATAACTTGCAAGCGATGAGGAAACATGATTACTCGTCCCTTCTGTCTGCTGTTCATTTAATAATGAAAGCAAACAGGAAAGAAGCAACTAAAAGCATATAATATTGTCCAGTGCAAATGACTTACTTTTTGTCTTACTATTATTATGTCTAATTGATTAACTCCATAACATATTAATTCAGATACAAATTAAGTGCATATTACTAACACATCTTTTCCTTCAAATTAATTTTCTAATTTTTAAATAAGGACATGAGAATGTCATTAATCTGCCCGCATTCACTAAGTTGAAATGTTTATTGCTTGTTTCCATTATACTGTATATATTCAGCTTAGTTCTAAAGATAATATAAAAACATAAAAAGTTCTTTACTCTTGAAGAAACTGAACTTTTGCAACAGAGACACAAAAAATATTAATAGTTGCCATTCATTTTAATGTTTTGTGAGAGATATTAATTGTATAATATTAATAACTGTGCTGATGTGGTGATGGAATTCCAGTTGAGCTACTTCAAATCCTGAAAGATGATGCTGTGAAAGTGCTGCATTCAATATGCCAGCAAATTTGGACAACTCAGCAGTGGCCACAGGACTGGAAAAGGTCAGTTTTCATTCCAATCCCAAAGAAAGGCAATGCCAAAGAATGCTCAAACTACCACACAATTGCACTCATCTCACACTCTAGTAAAGTAATGCTCAAAACTCTCCAAGCCAGGCTTCAGCAATACATGAACTGTGAACGTCCAGATGTTCAAGCTGGTTTTAGAAAAGACAGAGGAACCAGAGATCAAATTGCCAACATCCATTGGATCATTGAAAAAGCAAGAGAGTTCCAGAAAAACATCTATTTCTGCTTTATTGACTATGCCAAAGCCTTTGACTGTGTGGATCACAATAAAGTGTGGGAAATTCTGAAACAGATGGGAATACCAGACCACCGGACCTGCCTTTTGAGAAACCTATATGCAGGTCAGGAAGCAACAGTTAGAACTGGACATGGAACAACAGACTGGTTCCAAATAGGAAAAGGAGTTCGTCAAGGCTGTATATTGTCACCTTGCTTATTTAACTTATGTGCAGAGTACATCATGAGAAAAGCTGGGCTGGAAAAAGCACAAGCTGGAATCAAGATTGCTGGGAGAAATATCAATAACCTCAGATATGCAGATAACACCACCCTTATGGCAGAAAGTGAAGAGGAACTCAAAAGCCTCTTGATGAAAGTGAAAGTGGAGAGTGAAAACGTTGGCTTAAAGCTCAACATTCAGAAAACGAAGATCATGGCATCTGGTCCCATCACTTCATGGCAAATAGATGGGGAAACAGTGGAAACAGTGTCAGAATTTATTTTTTGGGGGCTCCAAAATCACTGCAGATGGTGACTGCAGCCATGAAATTAAAAGACACTTACTCCTTGGAAGGAAAGTTATGACCAACCTAGATAGCATATTGAAACACAGAGACACTACTTTGCCAACAAAGGTCTGCCTAGTCAAGGCTATGGTTTTTCCAGTGGTCATGGATGGATGTGAGAGTTGGACTGTGAAGAAAGCTGAGTGCTGAAGAATTAATGCTTTTGAACTGTGGTGTTGGAGAAGACTCTTGAGAGTCCCTTGGACTGCAAGGAGATCTAATCAGTCCATTCTAAAGGAAATCAGCCCTGGGTGTTCTTTGGAAGGAATGATGCTAAAGCTGAAACTCCAATACTTTGGCCACCTCATGCGAAGAGTGGACTCATTGGAAAAGACTCTGATGCTGGGAGGGATTGGGGGCAGGAGGAAAAGGGGACGACAGAGGATGAGATGGCTGGATGGCATCACCGACTTGATGGACGTGAGTTTGAGCGAACTCCGGGAGTTGGTGATGGACAAGGAGGCCTGGCACGCTGCGATTCATGGGGTCACAAAGAGTCCGACACGACTGTGTGACTGAACTGAACTGAATAACTGTGTTGCAGTTCCTGGGATCACAAAGAGTAGGACACAACTTAGTAACTGAGCAACAACAACAATAGCTACAGTACAGTGTCTCCTTTGTGTCCGAAACCATACTAGGCGCTTTACATATATTATTTCATTGATTATTTTTGATAATCTGTTGTATAGCATATGTTATTTCTAATGTCCAGAGAAAAACTAAGGCTGAGAACGGTTAAATATAAGGTTCACAAGCAAGAGACAGCAGACACAGGATAAAATGCCAGTCATATTTGATTTCAGAGAATGCATGTTCTGTATGTACAGAAGAGAGACACCTTATCTAACTAAAGAGGTCAGCAACTAACTATTGAAAAAAGTCAAATAAACATTCATATGAAGCAAAGTGAGGTATACGGTTCACTCGGGGAACTACATTCTATTAAGGTTCTAAAATGAGTAATATCATAAAATGATAACTGGAAAGAGAGGCGGGGGTCTTTTATGCCATTGCTTGTGCTTTCACACCTGTTTTACTATTTAAACTGAAATTTCTGAGCTTTGCCATATTTGACCATGTGACATAAACTTACTCTTTTGGGCTTTGCCACCTACATACGAAATTTTAGTTCATATTTTTCTTGATTATAATCAATTTTAAGTCCATGGTAATTTTTCCAACTAGCAACTATGGACTGGCCACTCTACATTTTCATTGCTAGTTATGAATCTCATGAAATTATATCCATTAAACAATTAAATTTTAAACAAAACATATTCTATTCTATTGAGAAAGTAACTTGTGCACAATTCTTCTCAAAGAAAATAGAGGCATTCTATTTTGACCTAATAATTTATCCATAGTTTTAATAGGTGAATATGTAAGTGGTTTTATTTAAAAAAAGAAAACCATGTAATATTTTTAAATTTTGAAAGAGGAATCAGTTATTTCAAGTACAGTGTTTTGCTAACATTCTTAATATACTATCCACTTTAAACAAAGGAAAATTTTGAGATACTTAATGTTTAAACTCCAAATTCATAATCTCACTTACATTGTTTTCATTTTGTTTAGATATCCAGCAGTTATTTAGTTTAGCTATCATGAGTATTTGCCAATTTTTTTAGTAATCGAGTCTCCAGTAACAGCAGAGGGAGCTCACAGTGTGTTCTTTTGAGATTTGTTGTTACATACTTATACTTCTGTTGCTCAATGAAGCAACAGAAATAACGTTTTAAAACTAAAACATTTATTTTTTCAAGGGAATTTGTGTAAATATGTAATAGAAGATATAATTTATGGACCATGTCTTTTAGCAATGAAACACAGAGAAAAAAATTGATAACTTCACTGCATATAAACTCATTAAATTCCATTTTGGACTTTAGACTTGAACTACCTCCAATTGTTATCATTATCCTAGATTTCTGTGCCTAGATCAGATCTTTTTTCCTGAATTCCAGACTTTGATATTTATCCAATATTTCCCTTCAGATGCTCAATAGACATCTCACTCAATCCAAAAGTAACCCTTCACCTCTGCAAACCTCTCTCTCCACAGACTTTCTCATCCCTGCTTAGGGCAACATCATTCTCCTAGTTTTACATGCTAGAAGTCTTGGAGTCATCATGACTTAAGGACTTCACTGGTGGCTCAGCTGTAAAGAATCTGCCTATAATGCAGGAGCCACAGGAGATGTGGGTTCAACCCTAGGTTCCCTGGAGAAGGGCATGGCAACCCACTCCAGTATTCTTGCTTGGAGAACCCCATGGACAGAGGAACTGGTGGGCTACAGTCCAGGGGGTTGCAAAGAGTCAGACATAACTGAAGCAACTTAGCACGCATACGTGTATCTAGACTTACTTCTTTCTCTCAAATCTCAAGTCTAACTTATCACAGAGTCCTGCTGGTTAGTCTCTCAAAGGATTTTCAGAATCCACCACTTCTCGACATTCTTATGCTATCCCCCAAATCATTGCTCATTTCGATTACTGCAAGAGCTGCCTAAATAATACCCCAGCTTTCCCCTTTATTAACCACTTCACAATTCTCTCCTCAACACAGCAGAATAACCTTTTTAAAACAAAAAACTATCTTATTATTCTTTTCTTCAAAATCTTGCAATTCGTTCTGCATTTCACTGAAAATTAAGCCCATGTCTTCCTAATAGCCTACCAGATCTCATGATGCCTCAGCTCCTTTCCAGTTACTTCTCTGACCATATCGCCCACTACCCTTCTTCCCTAGATACAAGGCTGCTGAGTGTGAGCCAAGTCGTTTCAGTCGTGTTCGGCTCTTTGTGACCCTGTGGACTGTAGCTCTGTCATGCTCCTCTGTCCATGGGATTCTCCAGGCAAGAATACTGGAGGTGGGCTGCCATGCCCTCCTCCAGAGGATCTTCCCAGCCCAGGGACAGAATCCAGGTCTCTTAGTCTCCTGCATTGGCAGTCAGGCTCTTTACCACTAGTGCCACCTGGGAAGCTTAATGTACTGCATAGCTTTCTTATTTACTAAATTTTGTCTTCCTTCTAAAATGCAAGCACCAAAGGGCAAGGACTTTTAAAAATCTCTGATGTAGTTCAGGCACTTAAAACAATTTTTTGCACATAATATGTGTTAAAAAATATTTGCTCAAAGAAAATACATAAATCGTAACTATTGACTTTGATTATTATAATGGTATATACGCTGCAGTCTGTTTTCATTATGCTGTAATAGTCTTTTTCTTTTATCTATCACAGCAAGGTTAAAACTTCAAAATTGATCTTGGTAAGAATTATCAGTTTTATATTTATTTATACGTATATATATCTAGTAAAACATAATAGGCATTTAATAAATGGAAATTGGTTTATAGTATAATGTACTTGGCAATGGCACCCCACTCCAGTACTCTTGCCTGGAAAATCCCGTGGACAGAGGAGCCTGGAAGGCTGTAGTCCATGGGGTCACTGAGCGTCAGACACGACTGAGCGACTTCCCTTTCACTTTTCACTTTCATGCATTGGAGAAGGAAATGGCAACCCACTCCAGTGTTCTTGCCTGGAGAATCCCAGGGACGGGGGAGCCTGGTGGGTTGCCGTCTCTGGGGTCGCACAGAGTCGGACACGACTGAAGCGACTTAGCAGCAGCAGCAGCAGAATGTACTTGGAGTAGAAGAGTGCCAAAGTCTTGCAACAACTCTTAGTAGAGAAATGCAGTGCTATTTTCTCACTTGATTTTCTGAAAAAGAAGTGTTTTCAGTTCAGTTCAGTCGCTCAGTCGTGTCCGACTCTTTGCGACCCCATGAATCGCAACACACCAAGCCTCCCTGTCCATCACCAACTCCCGGAGTTCACCCAGACTCACGTCCATCGAGTCAGTGATGCCATCCAGCCATCTCATCCTCTGTCGTTCCCTTCTCCTCCTGCCCCCAATCCCTCCCAGCATCAGAGTCTTTTCCAATGAGTCAACTCTTCTCATGAGGTGGCCAAAGTACTGGAGTTTCAGCTTTAGCATCGTTCCCTCCAAAGAAATCCCAGGGCTGATCTCCTTCAGAATGGACTGGTTGGATCTCCTTGCAGTCCAAGGGACTCTCAAGAGTCTTTTCCAACACCACAGTTCAAAAGCATCAATTCTTCAGCACTCAGCTTTCTTCACAATCCAACTCTCACATCCATACATGACCACAGGAAAACCATAGCCTTGACTATACAGACCTTTTTTGGCAAAGTAATGTCTCTGCGTTTCAATATGCTATCTAGGTTGGTCATAATTTTTCTTCCAAGGAGTAAGCGTCTTTTAATTTCATGGCTGCAGTCTCCATCTGCAATGATTTTGGACCCCCCCAAAAAAAGTCTGACACTGCTTAGATCTCAATATAACCTTTCTCCCAATTTCCTTAAAATACTAATGTTAATGCATTATGTAAATCAGATGAGTCTGCTGATATTTAAGCTGGTATTTACACTAGCAGATATCTGATTGCCTACTATAATTGAAGAATCATAAATCTGAACTGTTCACTTGGCTTAAAGAGCATATTTGCACTAAGGTTAAAGTGTGTTTTTATCAGCATTATAGGCTCTAATAAAAGATGATCAAATTTGCTCATTATCCAAAATCATTGAATAGTTCTCCTCCACTGTCCAAAGAACAAAATCAAAAGACTTTTGCATGGCTTCTATCAAACTAGAGCTTATTTCTTTCTAAAACTGATCCATTCAGTTCCATTCAGTTTAGTTCAGTCACTCAGTCATGTCCGAATATTTGTGACCCAATGGACCACAGGATGCTGGGCCTCCCTGTCCTTCACCAACTCCCAGAGTTTACCCAAACGCAAGTCCATCAAGTCAGTGATGCCATCCAATCATCTCATCCTCTGTCGCCCATTTCTCCTCCTGCCATCAATCTTTCCCCAAATTCGGTTCTTTTCAAATTAATCAGCATCAGGTGGCCAAAGGATTGGAGTTTCAGCTTCAACATCAGTCCTTCCAATGAACACTCAGGATGGATCTCCTTTAGGATGGACTGGTTGGATCTCCTTGCAGTCCAAGGGACTCTCAAGAGTCTTCTCCAACACCACAGTTCAAAAGCATGAATTCTTCGGCGCTCAGCTTTTTTATAGTCCAACTCTCACGTCAATACATGACTACTGGAAAACATAGCCTTGACTAGACAGACCTTTGTTGGCAAAGTAATGTCTCTGCTTTGCTGTCTAGGTTGGTCATAACTTTTCTTCAAAGGCGTATGCGTCTTTTAATTTCATGGCTGCAGTCACCATCTGCAGTGATTTTGGAGCCCCCCAAAATAAAGTCAGCCATTGTTTCCACTGTTTCCCCATCTATTTGCCATGAAGTGATGAGACCCGATACCATGATCTTAGTTTTCTGAACGTTGAGATTTAAGCCAACTTTTCCACTCTCTTCTTTCACTTTCATCAAGAGGCTCTTTAGTTCTTCTTCACTTTCTGCCATAAGAGTGGTATCATCTGCATATCTGAGGTTATTGATATTTCTCCCAACAATCTTGATTCCAGTTTGTGCTTCATCCAACCCAGCATTTATCATGATGTACTCTGCCTATAAGTTAAATAAGCAGGGTGACAATATACAGCCTTGACGTAGTCCTTTTCCTATTTGGAACCAGTCTGTTGTTCCATGTTCAATTCTAACTGTTGCTTCGTGACTTGCCTACAGATTTCTCAAGAGGCAGATCAGGTGGTCTGGTATTCTCATCTCTTTCAGAATTTTCCACAGTTTATTGTGATCCACACATTCAAAGGCTTTGGCATAGTCAATAAAGCAGAAATAGATGTTTTTTCTGGAACTCTCTTGCTTTTTCCATGATCCAGCAGATGTTGGCAATTTGATCTTTGGTTCCTCTGCCTTTCTAAAACCAGCTTGAACATCTGGAATTTCACAGTTCACGTATTGCTGAAGCCTGGCTTGGAGAATTTTGAGCATCACTTTTGAGTGCAACTGCGCAGTAGTTTGAGCGTTCTTTGGCATTGCCTTTCTTTGGGATTGGAATGAAAACTGACTTTTTCCAGTCCTGTGGCCACTGATGAGTTTTCCAAATTTGCTGGCATATTGAGTGGAGCACTTTCACAGCATCATCCTTTAGGATTTGAAATAGGTCAACTAGAATTCCATCACCTCCACTAGCTTTGTTTGTAGTGATGCTTCCTAAGGCCCCTTGACTTCACATTCCAGGATGTCTGGCTCTAGATGAGTGATCACACCATCGTGATTATCTGGGTCGTGAAGATCTTTTTTGTACAGTTCTTCTGTGTATTCTTGCCACCTCTTCTTAATATCTTCTGCTTATGTTAGGTCCATACCATTTCTGTCCTTTATTGAGCCCATCTTTGCATGAAATGTTCCCTTGGTATATCTAATTTTCTTGAAGAGATCTCTAGTCTTTCCCATTCTATTGTTTTCCTCTATTTACTTCTTTGCACTGATCACTGAGGAAGGCTTTCTTATCTCTCCTTGCTATTCTTTGGAACTCTGCATTCAAATGGGTATATCTTTCCTTCTCTCCTTTGCTTTTTGCTTCTCTTCTTTTCACAGCTATTTTTAAGGCCTCCTCTGACAGCCATTTTGATTTTTGCATTTCTTTTTCTTGGGGATTGTCTTGATCCCTGTCTCCTGTACAATGTCATGAACCTCCATTCATAGTTCATCAGGCACTCTGTCTATCGGATCTAGTCCCTTAAATCTATTTGTCACTTCCACTGTATAATCATAAGGGATTTGATTTAGGTCATACATGAATGGTCTAGTGGTTTTTTCCACTTTCTTCAATTTCAGTCTGAATTTGGCAATAAGGAGTTCATGATATGAGCCACAGTCAACTCCCTTGTTTTTGCTGACTGTATAGAGCTTCTCCATCTTTGGCTGTAAAGAATATAATCAAGCATGCTCAAACTCAAGAACCTTTGAGTATGCTATCTGCTATCTTTCCCTTTCCTTAGAAATATTTTCTAAGGGCAAATCCCATTGACTGTTCATCAGAATCTCTTCTCCCATTCTCTAGTTCTTTCCAGGGTCCACTGCACTGGCTCTCCAGCCTCTGTGGGCTGAAGAGATGTGTATGGCTTCTAAGTCTGGTCCACAAAACCTTCCACAAACACCCTTCCATGTTCCTCTCCATTAGCTAAGACAAGAATTGTAGCCAGGGGTTCTTGGAAGGCATGTGTTAAAAAATGCCAAGTAACCATCAGCCAAATAACTGGTGCAGAGACTGCTTTTCTTTATGAAAATCTGTCCTCATAAGCTTACATAGAAAAGAAATAAACTTGCTGTTATCACTGAAACGGAAGGGAATGCTATTTGTTCAGCATTTTTAGCCAACCCTAACACATGGCTAACAAACACCAAATATCTATGTCTATTAAGTAGATGTCTTCTGTAATCTTTGCCCTACTTTCAAGGCAGAACTGGAATCCATTATTCCCAATGAAATGTCTATATTTGTTCCCTTGAGGAATTATGACATGAATATTAGTTTACACATTTGTATTCCTCTTACACTTCAATTTTTAAAAGATAAGGAGCTTTTTGAAATTTCCTTTTTGTAGTCTCTGTTATAGAATATCAAGAACACTCTGAGTTCTGAATAAATATTTATTGCTTTATTAAATTAATACATGAGTGAATGAATCAGTGACCTTAGAAACAGTGCATACATCATTCGGCTCAGCAATCCTTCCTTTGTTAAAATATTAGGTACTCAGATCTTTAAAAATTATAGAATGATTCTGTTTCCTTTTTCTTTCCTCATCCTCCCTTCTCTAGTGAAATTGTTTCAGCCACATCAATCGGAGGCAACGTCAACCTTTTAGAAGGAAGGTGTCATCATTACTGTTAAAAAAGAAACACCTGAGCAAAATCAAAGGAAACAAAACTAAAACAGATACAATGCACTAACAACCACCATTAACAACAAAACAGAAATCCTCTACTGATATATCCAGGTGTTGCTGCTGCTGCTAAGTCACTTCAGTCGTGTCTGGCTCTGTGCGACCCCATGGCTTTTAGAATCCATATGTTCATATTACAAATTATGAAAGACTTTTAGAAGTTCATTTTGTCAAGCAACGGTTACATCTTATAAAATTTTATCCTTTGATATCAGATACAACAGAATATAGTAGAGTACAAACTCTAATAGAAATTGTTTTATTCAAACTGCCAATTTTCTCCTTTAATTACATGCTGCCACTGCTAAGTCGCTTCAGTCGTATCCAACTCTGTGCGACCCCATGGACTGTAGCCTACCAGGCTTCTCTGTCCATGGGATTTTCAAGGCAAGAATACTGGAGTGGGGTGCCATTTCCTTCTCCATTACATGAAAGGTGCTTTAAATTTCTGTTGCAAGCACATGTCAGTAGGGTAAAGACATAGCCTTCAAAGGGTCAACTGTTATTGTGTACATGGAAACCTTAATAAAACTGAATTGCTGGTAGCGGTTAATTAGCTGTATCTTCAGCCCTGCTTCGTAATTTTCACACATGTCACATAGTCAAGTTCACACAATACAAAGCAATTACACAGCCATAGAAATTTGACAAAAGAAAAGCTATATCAAATTCAATAATGCTTACCTCTTTCCTCTAAAAAAATATAACTTTGGCTCAAAGTGTAACTTGTGCCTATTAAATTACTCTATATTGGAAAATAGAGAATCAGAAGAGCAAAGAGAAAAGATGTTATATTGAAAACAGAACTAGAATTAGCCACTACAGAGTTCAATCATTTTAGAATATCATAAATCACAGAAAAATGTTGCATTAAAACAGAACTGTAAGGCAATATAAATGTGGAATAAGTAGTTAAGTTAGGAAACAATTTGATTATTTTTTCTGTCTCATGCATTGAAATTTTTTCTTAATCTACAAGAGCTTTTCTTTGGAATAATTGTGTAATATTTTCTAATTATTTGTTTTCAAAAGTCATCTCTTATATTTAGAATTCCAAAAATCTAGGTCATTTCATATCAAAAGAAACCTGTGGTGGATTCATTTCAATGTTGGGCAAAACTAATACAATATTGTAAAGTTTAAAAATAAAATAAAAAAAAAGAAAACAATTCAAGAATTATACATGTTTTTGTTACTCCTCTTTATTTCCCCCTTTCCCAAATACCTGCTTTTTCTGGCTGCTTGCCAGCGTTCAATTAGAATGCTATATTTCAACAGAAAAGCACTTGTTCAGTCTGTTTATTATGACAGCGAATATTTATAGGTTCACCTGTCTTAGGTGATGAGTTTTCTATGAAATTTACATTTGAAAGAATTGTCTTATAAGTTTGCAGAACTATTGTACATGTAATTTTCTGTGTGTATAAAACAAATAACTGATTTAAGCAAAACTAAAGAAGGAAATATCTTCATCAGGAGACTGACCAATATGAACTCTGTCTTGTATAATCGGAAACCTAAATAAAATTTATTTCACACATTAACACCACATTATATTTCCCCTTTAACCTCTGATTTTTTTTTAAAATAACAACTCATAGAGAAAAAAGAAGGCTGATAAGATGTATAAGCCACTACATTGTTTGGTACTAGAGGGTTCATGGAAACATAAGATAAAATCCCTTCATTCTATGGCTTGAGATATTAAAATGAAAATTATAATGTGAATATAGAATGTGATACCTGTAATGAAAATTGGAAGAACAGAGTGAGAGCAGATTAGTCTCTCTCAAGAAAAAACTGAGGCAGGGCATGGAAATATAAATAATATGTCAAGGGCATCTGAGAACAAGCACAGAGAATGATAATAGCAAAGCCAGAAGTCAGGTTCATCAATTTTAAATGCTATATTGCAGCAACTGCAGAGATTGAGGGTTTATATAGAAATATTACATTGGCAGGAATAGTTGGAATTTTCTGGCCCCATCAAGTTCTCCCCTATGCTATGCAGCTGACAGCTCATAAATCATATACCCAAGTTTATCCCCTCATACAAAGTTTTAAAGCTAAAACTGTCTACCTGAATCATATAATGCTCCCCAACTTTCTCCAGTTCTTCTCTGTCTTCTAATTTGTCATCTAAAATCAACTTATGGTCTCATTTTATCACATGGAACACATACTCCGTGGACCTCTCACCACGTGAACTTATACGTCTATCAAAGAAAATTTTACTAGCTTCACTTTCTTTGAGAAACACATGAAAGATCTGTCCATTCTTAATCTCGCTGCTTCTTAAACCCCTTTCCTCTCTGCGCTGAAGTATATGGGCTATTTGTCTGTTTGCCTTTGATCCTTTATGACAAAGGGGTTTTGTCCAAACTGCAGCTTGCTTTTGCTCTTTGCTGCATCCTCAGAGCACAGAATAATAGACATGTAATAGGCATACCATACATATTTGCTGCCTGAGTTACTGTGGTGCCAAATAAACTGATATTCTTCCCACAGGACATTTAATTCCAATGATTTCGAAATACAGTCTAATCAGGAAACATTTTTGGAAGGACCTTCATTATATTCTGTAAGCAGTGGAGGATAAAATTTCATTTAAGCAGGTAGGTTTTTTAAGCTTCTGAAGGGTGCACTACTCAATTCCTCCTCCCTACCACTCCACTTTATTAAGTGCTAAAAGGAAAGGTTTATCCCTGAATGCAGACTACTACTAATATGAGATCTTGACAAAGAATATAACCTAGAACTCTGTAAACTAATCCTTAGGGAAATTCTGGTTATAAGAAGTACTATTGATAGCACGTTTCTTGTAAATTTTGGCTGTTAAGCTGAATCAAAACTATTGGGTTCCTGATGAAATACCTTAACTCACTTGTATTTTGTTGCTATGCTATTCACCTTATAGTTTTCTGGGCAACTTTATAAGAACACTATGTAAAATCCACTGTTGTATTTAATTTTGAGAACACTGTCAAATCCATTTTCTGTTATATTATGCAGAGAAATTATTGTTCATGAGGCTCTACTGATGAGAATTTCAAGTGTAGCAATTGTACCACCATTTGCCTTGTTACTTTATCAGTTTTAACTTTTGATTTATTTCTTTAGGGATTCCCCGGTGGCTCAGATGGTAAAGAATCCACCTTCAGTGCAAGAGATCTGGGTTCAAACTCTGGGTTGGGAAGATCCCCTGGAGAAGAAAAGGGTTACCCACTCCTGTTTTCTTGCCTGGAGAAGTCCATGGACAGAGGAGGCTGGCAGGCTGCAGTCTATGGGGTTGCAAAGAGTCACACACGACTGAGTGACTAACAAACACACATTATTCCTTTAATGTCTTTATTCTTTTGATCAGACACTGTATTTCTGTCTTATCTATCCATCCATCCATCTTATATAGTGAGTCTTTATGGAATAAAGCTGTAGTGTGCGTAGATGGACAACTAAAGAGTATAGAGTTTTCTGTGTAATATCAGGCCACTGGAAATTTCTCATCAAAAAAGTGAATCTATAATAATAAAAATAATTTTGATAGATTATTTTAGAGGGTAATATGATTCTAATTCCTTTTCCTCACCTTAAGGAAGAGAAGGATCATTGCCTATGGGGGTAGAAGAGTTATCTTTGGGGGAGTTATTTTTTCTCATTTAAAATAAGTCCAATGTATAGCAGCAAACTCATTTGGGGAAAATAACATCTTTCTATAAATATGACAACTGTAGGAATAGGACATATTATGATAGCTGATGCAAAGATCTTCATATTGTAACTTATCACCCCATTACTTGCAAATGGAATCAAAGTCAAGTCATTATTTGCTCTTCATCTTCCTTAAGTACCAACCTTCCAACCTCTGCTTCAAACTGTACTTTTGTATGCACAAAGATCAAGAACATTTTGGAATCATGAATTTTAAAGAAAAATGTGCACAAGAAAATCCATTTTAAAAGGTCCCATATTCGTTATTCTTGAGAGTAAAAAGCATAGTTATTGCTTAGTTGTATATACAACTGAGGCCACTGTAAACACAAATAAGGCCACTGAGGCTGGCCTTAGTGTAGTGGTCTTTTATGAAGAATTGTCATCCAATTTATCGTAAAATATTTTCCCAGAAAATGCAAGCATTCATTGTATTACATAATTTATTATTTATTAAAGCACTTCGGCCTTTACTACTTTCTCCTTGGAAATTTTTAAATGTATTTTCGAAGAGTATCCCACTAGACTAACAGTCCAGAGAAGATAGTACATATGGACTTGATCACCTTGATCTTCCCTGCTTGATACAGTTATAAATCCTGGCAATAGCATGAGACGCAATTAAAAGAGAATTCAGGAAGGTGGAAAGAGGAAGGCAGGTAGTTAGACTTTAGCAAGTATCGTAAACATGCTTCAGGAAGGAATTAAAAAACAAATATTATACTTGTTTGTGACCAATCATCTCTCTTCTTATTTATATTTGCATATAACATTTCTATATTTTTGCTCTCTATTTTTCTACAAAATATATTTTATTTCCTAAAACTGTTTTGGGGAGGTAAATCTAAAGGTAAAAACTAAAATTTTATTCTGGTTTACTTTTTAGTGAGCAAAAGACTCCCACTAGTTTGTATCCTGGTTTATTTTTCCCCAAAAAATGGCACTTGGGTTTTATAACCTATGAATTATGGCTTATATTGAGAAAAACCTCTCCCTTTTTCTGAGGGGATTAAAAAAAATGTCCAAAATTTAGAACAGTGGAGTACCAAACTTTCACTATGAAGAGAAAAATGAGTTTGAAACTTCAAATGCCTAGAAAGGATAAGATTAGGCAAATCCATGAAACAAGTTTAAGTTTTCTTTGTTGTTATTGGTTTGTTTTTTTCTTAATCATGGATAAAAGGAATATTTGCCTTTTAAAAACAAGAGACTCTACATGAAAGTATTTCCTCTTTCATTTTTCTTAAGGTATATAGTTTCTGTTTATCTTTCACTTGTGTCCTATTGATAGAACCATAAGTGTATAGAATTATCTCTTTATTTAAGAGAAATAGTGCAAACCCTATAGGAAACACTCACTGACAATTTCCCTCAGCGTTGGGAGAAACGTTGGGAGAAACAGGCAAGTGATGCAGACACTGCTCAGCCCCAGATCATTGTTGCTTTGAGGAAACATGGGAGACACATTGCAAATCTTACCATTATTGATGAAAAAGCAACTACAGTATTTTAAAACGAAATTCACACTTGAGCATTGTGTAAACCAAACAAAGCCTGTCTACATCCTGGGTACAGCTGTGGGCCCAGTAATGACTTCTCTGTGAGGTATTCATCTCTTGTCCTCTGAATTTATGATGTCAAGGAAAAGTCCAAGGACACCCTAGTTTTCCTTTAAATCTTGTGTGATTACCATTTTTCCTGGCCAAGATACCTATAAAGTTCAAAAAATACCACTGACATTCTAAATGTTTGGGTCTCTAGGCTTGACTCCTTTTTTTCTTCTTCCATGGTATATTGTGAGCATTATTTTACTTATAAGTTTAAGTCTTCAACACTAGAACATCTTTCTATTGTACTATCGATATTTTAAAATTTCATTTGTTTTTTCATCTGTTTCTAGTATGTACGCAGTTTCTTGGTATTCTGTCCTCTATATTCTAGAGCTGTCATTTCTTTCCACATTTTAAAATGTTTTTGTCTTATTCCCTTGGACTTGGAGAGTTTTCAAAGGTACTCATTTCCAATCAGCCTTTCCCCTAGTCATCCCTCTTTTCATTTTGCTCAGTAGAAATGAAAATAAACATTTCTTGGGATAGGAGACTGAGGATTGCCTAATTCTTGTACCAGGTAGGACAAAGCTATCTTATTTAAGTGGTTTCCAACATTATCTATCTACCATGCATTACATAATACATAGGATTCTTGTTGTTGTTTAGTTGCTAAGTTGTGTCTGATTCTTTTGTGACACCACAGACTGTAGCCTCCCAGCTCTGCTGTCCATGGGATTTCCAAAGCAAGAATACTGGAGTGGGTTGCCTTTTCCTTCTCCAGGGGATCTTCCCAATCCAGGTATCAAACCCACATCTCCTGCATTAGTAGGAGGATTCTTTACCTCCAAGGAAGCCCAATATATTGGATACATAACATATATATATATACACACACACACACACACACACACACACAGTTGACTCCAATACTTTGGCCACCTGATACGAAGAGCCAACTCATTAGAAAAAAACCATGATGCTGAGAAAGATAGAAGGCAGGAGGAGAAGGGGACAACAGAGGATGAGATGGTTGGATAGCACCACTGATTCAATGGACATGAGTCTGAGCAACAGGAGACAGTGAAGGACAGGGAAGCCTGGCATGCTGCAGCCCATGAGGTCACAAAGAGTCGGACATGACTGAGTGACCGAACAACAGTATCGTGATTATAAAAACTATAGATAGCTGGGGGTTTTTCCTACAAACCTAGAGTAGTGCTAACCTACTTTAATGTAGCAGGAAATGCCAAGTGGGAAAGGAGAATGAATTAGAGATAAAAAGATGGCCAGGCTAAGCTTTTGTGGGATCCATTCATTTTAATTATAAGTCTGATGAAATCAAATGAAAAAAATGAAAGAATATTAAAATCTTCAGTGACTCACCACTAGAGGGTTCCATGAATGTTCTGAACTTTGCCATAGCAATCCCTTTTTTTATCAAAAAAATAAAGAGAAAAGTAGGAACATAAAAAAGGTCAGGAACCTTAGATTCCTATTCAGAGGAGATATGCTGGTTCTAATGTTGTTTTTTATCATTCATTGTAATCTTAATCTTTGTAAACTCTTCTCTTATTCATCTTTTCTATATTTTGAATGTCTATCAAAGAATTCCTAATCCATCTAAATCTGGTTTTTTATCATCTTATCTTGTACATCGTTTTATAAAAATCTGCATTTTATTAAGTTTGATGTCAATAATTTTTCTTTTTTTTTTTTTTCAATAATTTTTCATAAATATTCTATTCCCCTAAGAAAAATACTTTTTGGCAATGTCTTAGTCTTCTGTTCTTTGACCATGAGTTCTTTCTTTGTTTTTTATGAGCACAATTTCCACAAATTGGGGAGACCAACAAGAAAATACAATCAATTACAACTTACCAAACCAGAAACCCATCAGTAGCAACTTCTGCAATAACTGGTGCTGGGGTAGAAAAACCTGAACTTTATTGACAAATCTCTAGAGGCTCAGTGTGAACAACTCTGAGAGTTAAAAACTCCAGGGGGCTACTCACTTTAGTGACATTTAACTCCCTATGTTCTACCAAGGTTCTCAGTGAGTATTGGGCAAATATTCCCTCATGCTTCTGAAAGGAGAAGGGGAAAAAGAACCATTTTAAAATAACACCAAAACATTCTGTTCTCCTAATCAAGCCTTGCCCTCAGGAGAAACTATTTAATCAGAGACTTGTCTGCTAGCATTTTATCCGAGGCTCACTGAGAGGATGGAAATACCCAACTCTAGCCAATTCTATCCATCCTGTTCCACTTAAGTATGTGTAAGGGAATGCAGGGGAACAAGAGGCATATGAAAGGTTCAAAATCCAGAGTTGGGCTCACTGGAACACTGAGATCTAATCATAGGACTAAAAAACACTTCTCTTCCCATATCTCACCACAGTATTACTAATGGCTTCTTTATAGCAGTTCCTTTTGCCCAGTACATCATGCCTAGATATCAAAGGAAAAAATTGCAAAATATACTAAAAGGCAAAAAAAAAAAAAAAAAATCATTTGGAAAGACAGAGCCTATCAGATTCAGATATAGTAGAGATATTGGAATCATCTAACCAGGAATTTAAAACAACTAGGATTACACTAGGGGCTTCCCAAGTGGCTCAGTGGTGGTAAAGAATCCACCTGCCAATGCAAGAGACATGAGTTTGCTCCCTGGTGGCAGGAAGATTCCCTGGTGAAGAAAATGGCAACCCACTAAAGTATTCTTGCCTGGGAACTCCCATGGCAGGAGTCTGGTGGGCTACGGTTCATGCGTCGCAAAGAGTCAGACATGACTTAGTGACTAAACAACAGCATGATTACACTGCTAAGGAGTCTCGTGGGTAAAACAGACAGCATGCAAGAACAGATGGACAAGAACCAGACCAAAGGAAATTCTGAAAAGAACCAGAATGAAACGTTAGAAGTCAAAAACACTGTTAACAAAAATGAAGAATGACTTTAAGGGGCTCATTAGGACACTGGACACAACTAAGGAAAAACTACGTCTTTGTTTGAGGATTTACCAACAGAAAACTCCCAAATTGCAAAGCAAAAAATAAAAAGATCAAAAAGAAAACAAATGCCAGAATGGAATATTCAGAACTACAGTTAATACCAGTCAACTTCGACAGAGGTTTTAATATGCACATAAGAGGGATGGTATGGGAGGGAGGAGGAGGAGGGTTCAGGCTCCACATGTATACCTGGTGGATTCATTTTGATATTTGGCAAAACTAAGTGGTTAAAAAATAAAATAAAATTTAAAAAAAATTGCAGCAACTAAAAAATAAAATCTAATGCTCTATATATGCACAATGCAGGGTAGACCCAATGCAGGAGACCTAAGAGACATGGGCTCGGTCTCTGGGTTGGGAAGATCCCTTGGAGGCATGGCAATCCACACCAGTATTCTTGCCTGGAGAGTCCCATGGACAGAGGAGTCTGGCAGGTTACAGTCCCTATGGTCGCAGTCAGTCAGACACAATGGAAGCGATTCAGCTTCCAGGCACAATGGGAAAATCAGAAGAAAGAGAAATAAACAGAAGAAATATTTAAAACAATAATGACTGAGAAATTCCCCAAATTAATAAGATATAAAACTACACATCCAGGAAGCTCAGAGACTACAAAGCAAGATAAATAACTCCCCTTGCTCCCTCTCCAGTACACCTAGGCATGTGATTTTCAAACTAAGAAAGGAAATACATCCAACATCTCCCAAGAAACAATGCAAATAAGAAGACAGTGAAGTGAGAAATTTAGAGTTCAGAGAAAAAACAACCTGAATCTCTGTACCTTGTGAATTATCCTTCAAAAGTGATGCGAAAAGTAGAGACTTTCTCAGACAAATAGAGGAATTTTGTTGCCACTACACCTTCTTTCCAGAAAATGGTAAAAGAAGATCTTTAGAAAAGGAACGATAGTATAGGTAAGAAATTTGCATTTACGTTTGAAAAAGGAAAGAGCATTGAAAGGGGAATATGTAAAAGTAAAATTAAAACATTTTTCTCATTCTTATTTGGTCTAATAGATAACAGTTTGTTCAAAATAACAGCAATAATTACTTGATTTCATAATTTTAACATTTATGTGCTTTTGTATGCTTATGTATGAGTGAAATGAATGACAACAATGATACAAGTAAATGGGGAGGGAAAATTAGAATTTTTTTGTTATACAGGATACGTAACAGAAACAAAACAGCAGAGATTACTGTACAGTAGACTTGGATTAGTTGAAAATGTATATTGCAAAGTGTAGGGTGACCATGCTGCTTCTGCTGCTAAGTCGCTTCAGTCGTGCCCGACTCTGTGTGACCCCAAAGACGGCAGCCCACCAGGCTCCCCCGTCCCTGGGATTCTCCAGGCAAGAACACTGGAGAGGGTTGCCATTTCCTTCTCCAATGCATGAAAATGAAAAGTGAAAGGGAAGTCGCTCAGTCGTATCCGACTCTTAGAGACCCCATGGACTGCAGCCTACCAGGCTCCTCCATCCATGGGATTTTCCAGGCAAGAGTACTGGAGTGGGTTGCCATTGCCTTCTCCAATAAAAAGAGTAAAAAAAAACATGCAAATGATATGCTAAAAAAGAAGAGAAAATGTAATCATATAAAATACCCCATTAAAATCACAAAAGATAGAGAAATAATAGAGGACAACATAGACAATAAAGGAATGATAAGGGCAATAAAAAGTAAGAAATATGATAGGTATTAATCTGATTATATCAGTATTCACTTTAAGTATCAGTTAAACTGCACCAGTTAAAGGACAGATGTCAGGGCAGATGAAAAAACATGACTCAAATCAAATCTACACTTTTTACAAAAGACCCATTTTAAATATAAAATCATAAAATTAAATAGATGGAGAAACTTTCATTCTTTAGCATTTGAATTCCAGTTTTTGCAACACAATTTACTAAAGAGACTATATTTTCCTTTATTGAATATTCTTGACTCTCTTTTCAAATATTAGTTGACTGCCACACATGGGTTTATTTATGAGGCTTTAAATCTGTTCAGTTGGTCTCTATGTCTGTTTTTATGGCACTACCATATTGTCTTGGTTGCTACAGTTATGTAATATAGTTTGAAATTTTAAAAGTTTGATGCTTCCAGCTTTGTTCTTTTTCAAGATTGCTTTGGCTATTCAGGCTCTTTTGTGTTTGGATATGAATCTTAGGATTGCTTCTTTTTCTATTTCTATAAAAAATGCCTGTGGAATTTTGATGGAGATTGCATTGTATCTATAGGTAGCTTTGGGTAGTATAGATATATATATATATATATTCTACTTTTACCAGCTTTCTTTTTCTATTTTTTTAAATTTTTATTTATTGAAAGATAATTGCTTTATAGAACTTTGTTGTTTTCTGTAAAACCTCAACATGATTTCAGTCATAGGTATACATATATCCCCTCCCTTTAGAACCTCCTTCCCATATCAATCGCCATCCCACCCCTCTAGGTAGATACAGAGCCCTGTTTGAGTTTCCTTAGCCATACAGCAAATTCCCATTGGCTATCTATTTTACATATGGTAATGTGTAAACAGTAGAAACAGTGTCAGAATTTATTTTGGGGGGCTCCAAAATCACCGCAGATGGTGACTGTAGCCATGAAATTATAAGACACTTACTCCTTGGAAGGAAAGTTATGTCCAACCTAGATAGTATATTCAGAAGCAGGGTCATTACTTTGCCAACAGAGGTCCATCTAGTCAAGGCTATGGTTTTTCCTGTGGTCATGTATGGATGTAAGAGTTGGACTGTGAAGAAAGCTGAGTGCTGAAGAATTGATGCTTTTGAACTGTGGTGTTGGAGAAGACTCTTGAGAGTCCCTTGGACTGCAAGGAGATCCAACCAGTCCATTCTGAAGGAGATCAGCCCTGGGCATTCTTTGGAAGGAATGATGCTAAAGCTGAAACTCCAGTACCTTGGCCACCTCATGCAAAGAGCTGACTCATTGGAAAAGACTCTGATGCTGAGAGGGATTGGGGTCAAGAGGAGAAGGGGATGACAGAGGATGAAATGGCTGGATGGCATCACTGACTCGATGAACGTGAGTCTGAGTGAACTCTGGGAGTTGGTGATGGTCAGGGAGGCCTGGCGTGCTGCAGTTCATGGGGTCTCAAAGAGTCGGACATGACTGAGCGACTGAACTGAACTGAACTGAATGTAAGTTTCCATATTACTCTTTCCATATATCTGACCCTCTCCTTCCCCTCACTCCAGGCCCATAAGTCTACTCTATGTCTGTTTCTCCATTGCTGCCCTGTAAATAAATTATTCAGTACAATTTTTCTATATTCTGTATATACATATGCATTAGAATACAATATTCATCTTTCTCTTTCTGACTCATTTCACTCGTATAATAGGTTTTAGGTTCATCCACTTCATTAGAACTGATTTAAATGTGTTCTTTTTTTTTTTAATAGAGTTTCTTTTTTTCTATTTTATTTATTTATTTATTTTTAACTTAACAATAATGTATTGGTTTTGCCATATATCAAAATGAATCCACCACAGGTATACATGTGTTCCCCATCCTGAATCCTCCTCCCTCCTCCCTCCCCATACCATCCCTCTGGGTCGTCCCAGTGCACCAGTCCCAAGCATCCAGTATCATGCATCGAACCTGGACTGGCAACTCATTTCATATATGATATTATACATGTTTCAAAGCCGTTCTCCCAAATCATCCCACCCTCTCCCTCTCCCACAGAGTCCAAAAGACTGTTCTATACATCACTGTCTCTTCTGCTGCCTCATATACAGGGTTATTGTTACCATCTTTCTAAATTCCATATATATGCGTTAGTATACTGTATTGGTGTTTTTCTTTCTGGCTTACTTCACTCTGTATAACAGGCTCAAGTTTCATCCACCTCATTAGAACTGGTTCAAATGTATTCTTTTTAATGGCTGAGCAATACTCCATTGTGTATATGTACCATAGCTTTCTTATTCATTGATCTCCTGATGGACATCTAGGTTGCTTCCATGTCCTGGCTATTATAAACAGTGCTGCGATGAACATACAGATGGCTAACAAACACATGAAAAGATGCTCAACATCACTCATTATCAGAGAAATGCAAATCAAAACCACTATGAGGTACCATTTCACGCCAGTCAGAATGGCTGCCATCCAGAAGTCTACAAGCAATAAATGCTGGAGAGGGTGTGGAGAAAAGGGAACCCTCTTACACTGTTGGTGGGAATGCAAACTAGTACAGCCACTATGGAAAACAGTGTGGAGATTCCTTAAAAAACTGGAAATAGAACTGCCTTATGATCCAGCAATCCCACTGCTGGGTATACGCACTGAGGAAACCAGAACTGAAAGAGACACATGTACCCCAATGTTCAAATGTGTTCCTTTTTATAGCTGAAGCATTTGATCCCATCACTTCATGGGAAATAGATGGGGAAACAGTGGAAACAGTGACAGACTTTATTTTGGGGGGCTCCAAAATCACTTCAGATGGTGATTGCAGCCATGAAATTAAAAGATACTTACTCCTTGGAAGGAAAGTTATAACCAACCTAGATAGCATATTCAAAAGCAGAGATATTACTTTGCCAACAAAGATCCATCTAGTCAAGGCTATGGTTTTTCCAGTGGTCATGTATGGATATGAGAGTTGTACTGTGAAGAAAGCTGAGCGCTGAAGAATTGATGCTTTTGAACTGTGGTGTTGGAGAAGACTCTTGAGAGTCCCTTGGACTGCACTGAGATCCAACCAGTCCAACCTAAAGGAGATAAGTCCTGGGTGTTCATTGGAAGGACTGATGCTGAGGCTGAAACTCCAATACTTTGGCCACCTCATGCGAAGAATTGACTCATTGGGAAAAAACCCTGATGCTGGGAGGGATTGGGGGCAGGAGGAGAAGGGGACCACAGAGGATGAGATGGCTGGATGGCATCACCAACTCTATGGACATGAGTTTGGGTGAACTCCGGGAGTTGGTGATGGACATGGTGGCCTGGCATGCTGCAATTCATGGGGTCGCAAAGAGTCGGACACGACTGAGCGACTGAACTGAACTGAATGGAATATTACATTATATATATATTCCACCACTTCTTTATCCATTCATCTGTTGATGGACATCTAGGTTGTTTCCATGTTCTAGCTATTGTAAATAGTGCTACAAGGAGTAGTGGGATACATGTATCTTTTTCAACTTTGGTTTCCTCAGGGTATATGCCTAGGCATGGGATTGCTGGGTCATATGGTGGTTTTATTCCTAGTTTTCTAAGGAATCTCCATACTGTCTTCCATAGTGGCTTAATCAATTTACATTCCCAACAACAATGTAAGAGCACTCCCTTTTATCCACACCCCCTCTAGCAATTATTGTTTGTAAACTTTTTGATGATGACCGTTCTGACCAGTGCGAGGTGATATCTCACTGTAGTTTTGATTGGCATTTCTCTAATAATGAGTGACGTTGAGCAGCTTTTTATGTGTTTGTTGGCCATCTGTATGTCTTCTTTGGAGAAATGTCTGTTTAGGTCTTTTTCCCACTATTTGATTGGGTTGTTTGCTTTCTGGCATTGAGTTGTATGAGCTGCTTGTATATTTTGGAAATTAATCCTTTGTCAGTTGTTTCCTTTGCTATTATTTTCTCCTTTTCTGAGGGTAGTCTTTTCACCTTGCTTATAGTTTCCTTTGCTGTGCAAAGCTTTTAAGTTTAATCAGGTCCCACTTGTTTACTTTTGTTTTCATTTCCATTACTCTAGGGAGTGGGTCATAGACGATCTTGCTTTGATTTATATTGAGTGTTCTGCCTATGTTTTCTTCTAAGAATATTATAGTTTCTGGTCTTACATTTATGCCTTTCATCCATTTTGAGTTTATCTTCGTGTATGGTGTTAGGAAGTCTTCTAATTTCCTTCATTTACATGTTGCTGTCCAGTTTTCCCAGCACCAATTATTGAAGAGTCTGTCTTTGTCCCAATGTATATTCTTGCCTCCTTTCTCAAAAATAAGGTACCCATAGGTGTATGGGTTTATTTCTGGGCTTTCTCTCTTGTTCCATTGGTCTATAGTTTTGGGTATTTTTGCTAGCACCATACTGTCTTGATATTAAGATATTAAGAAGAGATGGCAAGAATACACAGAAGAACTGTACAAAAAAGATCTTCACGACCAAGATAATCACAATGGTGTGATCACTGACCTAGAGCCAGATCCTGGAATGTGAAGTAAAGTCGGCCTTAAAAAGCAACGCTATGAATAAAGCTAGTGGAGGTGATGGAATTCCAGTTGAGCTATTTCAAATCCTGAAAGATGATGCTGTGAAAGTGCTGCACTCAATATGCCAGCAAATTTGGAAAACTCAGCAGTGGCCACAGGACTGGAAAAAGTCAGTTTTTACTCCAATCCCAAAAAAAGGCAATGCCAAAGAATGCTCAAACTACCACACAATTGCACTCATCTCACACTCTAGTAAAGTAATGCTCAAAATTCTCCAAGCCAGGCTTCAGCAATATGTGAACCGTGAACTTCCTGATGTTCAAGCTGGTTTTAGAAAAGGCAGAGGAACCAGAGATCAAATTGCCAACATCCGTTGGATCATGGAAAAAGGAAGAGAGTTCCAGAAAAACATCTGTTTCTGCTTTATTGACTATGCCAAAGCCTTTGACTGTGTGGATCACGATAAACTGGAAAATTCTGAAAGAGATGGGAAATCCAGACCACCTGATCTGCCTCTTGAGAAATTTGTATGCAGGTCAGGAAACAACAGTTAGAATTGGACGTGGAACAACAGACTGGTTCCAAATAGGAAAAGGACTACGTCAAGGCTGTATATTGTCACCCTGTTTATTTAACTTATATGCAGAGTACATCATGAGAAACGCTGGGCTGGAAGAAACACAAGCTGGAATCAAGATTGCTGGGAGAAATATCAATAACCTCAGATATGCAGATGACACCACCCTTATGGCAGAAAGTGAAGAGGAACTCAAAAGCCTCTTGAGGAAAGTGAAAGTGGAGAGTGAAAAAGTTGGCTTAAAGCTCAACATTCAGAAAACGAAGATCATGGCATCCGGTCCCATCACTTCATGGGAAATAGATGGGGAAACAGTGGAAACAATGTCAGACTTTATTTTTCTGGGCTCCAAAAGCACTGCAGATGGTGACTGCAGCCATGAAATTAAAAGATACTTACTCCTTGGAAGGAAAGTTATAACCAACCTAGATAGCATATTCAAAAGCAGAGACATTACTTTGCCAACAAAGATCCGTCTAGTCAAGGCTCTGGTTTTTCCTGTGGTCATGTATGGATGTGAGAGTTGGACTGTGAAGAAAGCTGAGCGCCGAAGAATTGATGCTTTTGCACTGTGGTGTTGGAGAAGACTCTTGAGAGTCCCTTGGACTGCAAGGAGATCCAACCAGTCCATTCTGAGGGAGATGAGCCCTGGGATTTCTTTGGAAGGAATGATGCTAAAGCTGAAACTCCAGTACTTTGGCCACCTCATGTGAAGAGTTGACTCATTGGAAAAGACTGTGATGCTGGGAGGGATTGGGGGCAGGAGGAGAAGGGGACGACAGAGGATGAGATGGCTGGATGGCATCACCGACTTGATGGACGTGAGTCTCCGTGAACTCCAGCAGTTGGTGATGGACAGCGAGGCCTGGTGTGCTGCGATTCATGGGGTCGCAAAGAGTCAGACACAACTGAGCGACTGATCTGATCTGATACTGTCTTGATGACTGTAGCTTTGTAGTATAATCTGAAGTCAGGAAGGTTGATTCCTCTAGTTCCATTCTCCTTTCTCAAGACCACTTTGGCTATTCAGATCATTTTGTGTTTCCATATGAATTGTGAACTTTTTTGTTCTAGTTCTGTGAAAAATGTCATTGGTAATTTGATAGGGATCACATTGAACCTGTAGATTGCATTTAGTAGTAGTCATTTTCACAATATTGATTCTTCCTGTCCAGGAACATGGAATATCTCTCCATCTGTTTATGTCATTTTTTATTTCTTTCATCACTGTCTTATACTTTTCTGTGTACATTTCTTTTGTCTCTGTAGGTAAGTTTATTCCTAGATATTTAATTCTTTTTGTTGCAGTGGTGAATGGGATTGATTCCTTAATTGCTCTTTCTGATATTTTATTCTTGTATATAGGAAATGCAAGTGATTTCTGTGTACTGATTTTGTATCCTGCAACTTTGCTAAATGCACTGATTAACTCTAGTAATTTTCTGATCCTATCTTTAGGGTTTTCTATGTACACTGTCATGTCATCTGCAAACAGTGAGAGCTTTACTTGTTGTTTTCCTATCTAGATTCCTTTTATTTATTTTTGTTCTCTGATCACTGTAGCTAGTACTTCCAGAACTATGTTGAATAATAATGGTGAAAGTGGACACCCTTGTCTTGTTTCTGATCTTAGAGGGGATGATTTCAGTTTTTCACCATTGAGAATAATGTTTCCTGTAGGCTTATCATATATGGCCTTTACTATGTTGAGGTAAGTTCCTCCTATGCCCATTTTTTGAAGCATTTTAATCATAAATGGGTGCTGGATTTCATCAAAATCTTGTTCTGTATCTATTATGATGATCATATTGTTTTTATCATTTAATTTATAATAGGGTGTATCACATTGACTGATGTGCATATGTTGAAGAATCCTTGCATTCCTGGGATAAATGCAACTTGATCATGGTGTATGAACTTTTAGATGTGTTGCTGAATTCTGTTTGCTAAAATTTTGTTGAGGACTTTTGAATCTATGTTCATCAGTGATATTGGCCTGCAGTTTTCTTTTTTTGTATTGTCTTTGTCTAGTTTTGCTATCAGGGTGATAGTGGCCTTGTAGAATGAATTTGGGAGTGTTCCTTCCTCTACCATTTTTTGAAAGAGTTTTAGAAGGATAGGCATTAGCTCTTCTCTAAATGTTTGATGGAATTCTCCTGTGAAGCCATCTGGTCCTGGGCTTTTTTTTTGAGAGATTTCTGACCACAGTTTCATTTTCAGTGCTTGTAATTGGGTTGTTTATAATTTCTATTTCTTCCTGAGTCAGTCCTGGAAAATTGAACTTTTCTAAGAATCTGTTCATTTCTTCCAAGTTATCCATTTTATTGCCATACAATTGTTCATAATGGTCTCTTACAATCCTTTGCATTTCTGCATTGTCGGTTGTACCCTCCTTTTTCATTTCTAGTTTTTTTGATTAGATTATTCTCTCTTTTTTTCTTGATGAGTCTGGCTATAGGCTTGTCAATTTTGTATACCTTCCCAAAGAACCAGCTTTTAGTTTTATTAATCTTTACTATTATTTCATTTCTTTTTCACTTATTTCTGCTCCGATCTTGATGATTTCTTTCCTTCCACTAATTTTGGGGTATTTTTCTTCTTCTTCTTCCCTTTGTTTTAGGTGTAACATTAGGTTGTCTAGTCAATGTTTTTCTTGTTACTTTAGGTAGGATTGTGTGGCTATAAACTTCCTTTTTAGAACTGCGTTTGCTGCATCCCTTAGGTTTTTAGTTGTCATGTTTTCATTGTCATTTGTTTCTAGAAATTTTTTGATTTCCCTTTTGATTTCTTCAGTAACCTGTTGGTTATTTAGAAACGTGTTGTTTAATCTCCATGGGTATGCATTTTTATCCTCAGTTCTTTTCATTCATTTTACTTTATTCTGCTCTTCAGAAGTTATTTCCACCATTTTATCTTCCAGCTCACTGATTCATTCTTCTGCTTTAGGTATTCTGCTATTGATTGCTTCTAGAGTATTTTTAATTTCAGTAATTGTGTTGTCTCTGTATGCTTATTCTTTAATTCTTCTAGGTCTTTGTTAATTGATTCTTGCATTTTCTCTACTTTGTTTTCAAGGTTTATAATCATCTTCACTATCATTATTCTGAATTATTTTTCAAGTATTTTGCCTATTTCTTCTTCATTTATTTGGATTTCTGTGTTTCTAGTTTATTCCTTCATTTGTTTGTATTTCTCTGTATTTCTTTTTTTTTTTTTTTTTTTAATGTTTTGTGTTTGAGGTCTCCTTTCCCAGGGTTCAAGGTTGAATTCTTTCTTCCTTTTGGTTTTTGCCCTCCTAAGTTTGGCCCAGTGGTTTGTGTAAGCTTCATATAAAGTGAGATTGTGCTAAGCATTTTTTGTTTGTTTGTTTGTTTGTTTTTCCTGATGGGCAAGTTTGAGGAAGGTGGTAATCCTGTTTGCTGATGACTGGGTTTGTATTCTTGTTTTGTTTGTTGCTTAGATGAGGCATTCTGCACAGGGTGCTCCTGGTGGTTGGGTGATGATGGGTCTTATATTCAAGTGGTTTCCTTTATATGAGTTCTCATATTTGATGCTCCCCAGGGTTAGTTATTTGGTATTCTAGGGTGCTGGAGTCAGTGATCCCACTCCAAAGGCTCAGGTCTTGATCTCTGGTTAGGAATAAAGATTCCACAAGTGGTTTGTTAGGACATTAAGTGAGATTAAAACAAATACTCAATAACAAGAAAGCAAAGAGGAACCCCAGAGAAATGGCAGTTACAAAATCAGGCAAATAATAATTAAATAATGGAATATACACATACACATATACTACCCATGAGAAAAGTCAAACCAGACCAACAAAAATAAAGTACAGTAGATTTCCCTGGCAAACAAAGGAAATCAAAAATTATATTTATCTGTTAAGAACAAAACTAACTAAAACACAAACTGGAAAACAAAACTAAAGCAAAGTGCCAAGTGGTGAATAAAGTAATGAAAACAAAAGTAACAAATATGTTGAAAGGAAAGGAAAAAAGAAAAGAAAGAAAGAATAGATATGCAAAGTTAAATAGAGGTAGATGAAGAAGATTTATATACATTAAAGATTACCTTCAAGGGGAAAAGAACAGTAGGAAAGGCAAGCTAAGGAAAAATGTAGAAAAAATGTAATAAATTTTTAAAAATAAAATTATAAAAAGTGAAAAGAAAAAAAAAAAAGGAGAAAGAAAATAAGGAAAAAAGAAAATAAACAGGAAAACTACACAGAACTGCAAAAGCCCAACCTAGACTGACCAGGTGAACAAAGGAAACCAGAAATTTTATCTATGAGTCAAGAACAAAACTAACTAAAGCACAGACTGGAGAACAAAACTAAAGCAAGGTGCCAATTGGGGGATGAAGCAATGAAAATAAAACTAAAAAATACATTTAGAAGAAAGGAAAGAAAGAAAGAAAGAAAGAATAGATATGCAAAGTTAAACAGAGGTAGATAAAGATTTATATACATTAAAGATTAACTACAAGGGGAAAAGAACAGTAGGAAAAGCAAGCAAAGGAATAAATGTAGGAAAAATAATAAGTTTTTAAAAAATTAAAAATCAACTTTAAAAAAAAGAGAAAAAAGGAAAACTCCACAGAACTGCAATAGCCCAATGTAGAGGCAGAGGTTTATAACAACAATAAAAAATGTGACCCAGAAAAAAAACAAAAACTCAAAAGTTTAATTACATTTCATAGGGCCAATAAAATTGACAATTACAATGGGGGGGAGGTGGGGAGAAAGAAAGAAAATCCAAAAGAATCCACAGAACAAGTCAAAACATAAGAAAAATAAATGTTTTTCTTGAGTCACTGCTGTCAGAGTCCTTTCCCTCGCTGGGAGTCACAGTTCACCTCGCCTCCCTAGGATGCCCTCCAACACTGTGCTGATCTCTGGACCTGCTGTGGGGGCTGCTCAGATTCTAATCTGGTTCTACTCCTGTGTGTTCTTGCCTCCAATGTCCACAGCTATCAGAACTAGTGCATTTTCTTTGTGGGAGCTCTCAATGTCCTTTAATATATTCCATAGACACAGAGTCTGCCTAGTTGATAATGTGGATTTAATCTGGATCTTGTACAGCTGGTGGGAAGGTTTTGGGTCTTCTTCCTTAGCCACACTGCCCTGGGTTTCAACTGTGGTCTTTTTTCCACCTCTGCATGTGGGTCGTCCACTGGGGTTTGCTCCTGAGGCTGCCCTGGAGAACTTAGGTTTGCCCCTGTGAGGGCCAGGTATGGTGGTGGTGCAGCTGCTTGGGTCACAGGGGTTCTGGCAGCACCAAGTACTCAGGGGAGTTGGTGGCTAGGGTAGCAGGAAATACATTGCTCTAGAAGGGTATGGTGACCACTATTGGCCAGTATGCTCCAGTACTCTTGCCTGGAAACCCCCTGACAGAGAAGCCTGGCAGGCTACAGTCTACAGGGTCACAAAGTGTTGGACACGACCAAAGTGACCCTACATGAATAACCATAAGACTTTTTTTCCCCCTGACGTCACTCTGCCCCAGGGAGAGTTGAGTGTTAAGATGGCACAGCTGCTTGGCTTGTGGGGACCCTGGTGGTGCCAAGTGCATAGGGACATGGACTGCCTCCAAGGCAGGAGTTATGGCCACCAGTCTTTCTCCATATCTCCACCCATTCAGGCACTTAGAGGGCTCCCTTGCCTGGGGTCCTTCTCTGTTGTTCAGCTCATCAGGCACATAGAGGGGCTCCCCTGGCTTGGGTCCTACTCTGTAGATCAGGCATTAAGCACTTGAAGGGGCACCCTCGGTGGGGTCCTACTCTGTAGTTAAGTGGGTCAGGCATTTGATGGGCCAGCCTCTCTATTGTTCAGCTTCTGATGCTGGCCTGTGGGGAGAGGCTATGGTGATGGCTCCATGCCCTATGCATGACTCAGCAGCAACATCTTGCTTCCATGGCTGCCTGGCCTTTCTCCACAGGCATTTCCCACCACAATCTCCTCCTTCACATCCCCTCAACCTGTCTCTCCACAGTCAACAGCAGCCCTTTCCCTGGGATTGCTCCACACTCCCTAAACTCCAGCTCCCAGCTACTGTGCCTTCCAGGGGACCTGTGTCCCTGTCCAGGGTATGTATGGCTGCAGCAAGGACCATCTGATTCTCATTCCATTTAGGCTGCCACAGATCAGCGGCTTTACTCTCAGCCTTAAATGTTTCTCCTCTGACTCAGACAGTTGCCCTGATGTGGGGATCGGACCCCTGCTTCAGTTCCCCCAACCAGCTGAGGGCAGGTCCAGCCCTGACTCTCCTGTTTTTCCCCCAGTTCCTTCATCCTACAGAGTTTTGCATAGTTCTGTATATTCTTTTCCACTGGTCGGGTACTCCTGTCTGCTCTCAGCTGGTCTTCTGCATGCACTTCTGTGTCTGAAGGGGTATTCCTGATGTATCTGTGGAGAGGGATGTACTCCACGTCCACCTACTCCTCCACCAGCTTGTTCTCCCTAGTATGGATATTGTAGCAATATTAACTCTTCCCATCCATGAACACAAACTATCTCTTCATTTATTTATGTCTTCCTTGATATCTTGCATCAATGTCTAATAGTTTCCAGTGAACACACTTTTTTATCCTTGGTTATATTTATTCCTAAGTATTTTTTTTTTTTTTTTTAGAATGTTATTGTAAATATTTTCTTTCTTTTTCAGACAAAGTATTATTAGTGTATACAAATGCAAACATATCTTACTTATGGATAGTTGCTAGATCATCTTCTTGTGAGGGGAACTTTAGCTGAGAATGACCTATTTAATGACCAGTGTTAGTATTATCTTATCTGCTTTCTTAGTGTACTCATTATTATATGACCAGCAAGAACTATAATAAATGAAATACTGTAATGTAGAATTGCTTTGCCTCCAGTGATGTTACTGATGGTTCAAAGATTCCTACTCCAAGTTACCTCTTGACTGCTGAATTATTTAATGCATTTCATTGGGAGTGCATCTATCTTTACTATAATTTTTGATACTAGTCATTTCTTTTGTATGTCTCTTGAGTACAGTTTTCTTTTATAAATAGAAAGGTTGGTAAATCCTGTCTTTTAGATGATTCAACAATAAAGGTTAAGTGCTTTATTACTGTCAAAATGCATCAGGGATATCAAAGAATATGAGGAACATACTTGGATTCTATTCATCCCAAGATAATATGAATGTCAGCACTGATAATCGGTTCAGAAATCTCAGAATTTAAAGAACAAAATGACAGTGTAGAAATAATTTTGAACAAACATCTCTCCGGGTAAATGTAAATTAGGCACTTTGCCAGAATCAAAGCGTTATGGCCAAAGTTTAGACTTGGTTTTCTGCTTTTGGCTCCTGGACCCGTGATATTTTGTTTATTCCTGCAAAATACTTGTGCAACAATAACTTTGAAGCGAAAACTTCCTTGCAAAAATGTTGGCCAGTCCATGTATTCAGGGCTGTTGCTTTTACAGAAGGTTCATTGCTAAGTTTGAAAAAGGCATCCCCTCTGGGAAGATGAATTAGGAAAAGGCATAGGTTTCCTCAGCGCTAACACAGCATTGCATCAAGCAGCATGTTGAGAGAGCTTTTAGCTTCACCTTGCTCCCTTGACTGAGGTCCCCCGTGCCAAACACAACTTGCATGATAATAATAAGCTTGGCCTGTATTTATTTTTCTTAAATTCACTTTCTTCACAATGTAATGAGAATAAAGGCTTAGTTAAATACAGAAGTGCTATTTTAGTTAAATATCTTGATCATTATTTTTGTTACTCGCTAACTTCTTTTTTTCCTTAAAATTTGATCCAAGTATAATCCTTTTAACCTTATGCATTTGAAGTAACAGCTCAATGGTAAAGAATCACCTGCCAATACAGGAGACACGAGTTTGATCCCTGGATCAGGAAGATTCCCCTGGAGAAGGAAATGGCAACCCACTCCAGTATCCTTGCCTGAAGACTTCCATGGACAGAGGAGCCAGGCAGGCTATAGTCCATGGGGTCGCAAAGAGTTGCGCACAACTTAGTGGCTAAACAGCAACAAACCTTTGTTTTCTTTAAAATTTGATCCAAGCCTAATTCTTTAAACTTTATGCATTTGAAGTAATGGTAAGTTCCATGAGAAAAAAACAAACTATGAAACCCAATATTTCCAACTATTTTTACAAGTGTGCTTCCAACAACAACAACAACAAAAAAAAAAAAACACAAAAATTGTGGGTTTTTTTTAGTATTAATAAACTGTCACTGAAAATCTGCATAATCTCAAATATCATTTTCAGCAATATCAAATGGCAAAATATTCAGTATTTCAAAGGGAATTTATTTCTTTATTTTCAGTGCCAGGATACAAATATACTTCCTTTTAAGAAAAATGACAGAAGCCATTCATTGTTCCTCTGGATGATAATTTACTATCCAGAATTACGTCCAAGCAATTTGTGATTCTCACTATTGTAACACTACATAAAACATAGCTTTGATTTGCATTTCTATAATAATTAATGATATTTAGCATCTTTTCATGTGCTTTTTGATCATCTGTACGTCTTCTTTGGAGAAATGTCTATTTAGAGAGATATTACCTCACAGCAGTCATATGGCCATGATTAAAATGTCTACATATAATAAGTGCTGGAGAGAGTGTGGAAATAAAAGGACCCTCCTACACTGTTGGTGGGAATGTAAATTGGTACAACTACTATGGAAAACAGTGTGAAGTTTCCTTATAAAATTAAAAATAGAGCTACCATATGATTCTGCAATCCCACTCCTGGGCATATATCCAGAGAAAACCACATTGCACCTCGGTGTTCATTGCAACACTATTTACAATAACCAAGACGTGGAAACAGTCTAAATGTCCATCTACAGATGTACCACGTTTTCTTTATTCCTGAATGGATAAGGAAAATATGAGACATATATAGAATGAAATATGGTTGTTGTTAAGTCGCAAAGTCGTATCCAACTCTTTCGTGACCCAATGGACTATAGTTCACCAGGCTCCTCTATCCACGCTATTTCCCAGGAAAGAATACAGGAGAGGGTTGCCATTTCTCTCTCCAGGAGATCTTTCCAATCCAGGGATCAAACCTGTGTCTCCTGCATTGGCAGGCAGGTTCTTTAGCCACTGAGCTACCTGGGAAGCCCAGAATGAAATGTTACTCAGCCTTAAAAACAATAAATAATGCCATTTTCAGCAATATGGATGGATCTAAAGATTATCATACTAAGTGAGGTAAGTCAAACAGAGAAAGACAAACATCATATGATATCACTTCTCAGTTCAGTTCAGACGCTCAGTCATGTCTGACTCTTTGCGACCCCATGAATCGCAGCATACCAGGCCTCCCTGTCCATTGCCAACTCCCGGAGTTCACCCAGACTCATGTCCATCGAGTCAGTGATGCCATCCAGCCATCTCATCCTCTGTCGTCCCCTTCTCCTCCTGCCCCCAATCCCTCCCAGCATCAGAGTCTTTTCCAATGAGTCAACTCTTCGCATGAGGTGGCCAGAGTACTGGAGTTTCAGCTTTAGCATCATTCCCTCCAAAGAACACCCCAGGGCTGATCTCCTTCAGAATGGACTGGTTGGATCTCCTTGCAGTCCAAGGGACTCTCAAGAGTCTTCTCCAACACCACAGTTCAAAAGCATTAATTCTTCGGCACTCAGCTTTCTTCACAATCCAACTCTCACATCCATACATGACCACAGGAAAAACCATAGCCTTGACTAGACGGATCTTTGTTGGCAAAGTAATGTCTCTACTTTTGAATATGCTATATAGGTTGGTCATAACTTTTCTTCCAAGGAGTAAGTCATGGGTGCAGTCACCATCTGCAGTGATTTTGGAGCCCAAAAAAATAAAGTCTGACACCGTTTCCACTCTTTCCCCATCTGTTTCCCTGAAGTGATGGGACCAGATGCCAAGATCTTCATTTTCTGAATGTTGAGCTTTAAGCCAACTTTTTCACTCTCCACTTTCACTTTCATCAAGAGGCTTTTTAGTTCCTCTTCAGTTTCTACCATAGGGTGGTGTCGTCTGCATATCTGAGGTTATTGATATTTCTCCTCGTGATCTTGATTCCAGCTTGTGCTTCTTCCTGCCCAGGGTTTCTCATGATGTACTCTGCATATAAGTTAAATAAGCAGGGTGACAATATATAGCCTTGTCGTACTCCTTTTCCTATTTGGAACCAGCCTGTTGTTCCATGTCCAGTTCTAACTGTTGCTTCCTGACCTGCGTATGGGTTTCTCAAGAGGCAGATCAGGTGGTCTGGTATTCCCATCTGTTTCAGAATTTTCCACAGTTTCTTGTGATCCACACAGTCAAAGGCTTTGGCATAGTCAATAAAGCAGAAATAGATGTTTTCTGGAACTCTCTTGATTTTCAATGATCCAGTGGATGTTGGCAATTTGATCTCTCATTCTTCTGCCTTTTCTAAGCCTAGCTTGGAGAATTTTGAGCATTACTTTATTAGCGTGTGAGAGGAGCGCAATTGTGCAGTAGTTTGAGCATTCTTTGGCATTGCCTTTCTTTGGGATTGGAATGAAAACTGACCTTTTCCAGTCCTGTGGCCACTGCTGAGTTTTCCAAATTTGCTGGCATACTGAGTGCAGCACTTTCACAGCATCATCTTTCAGGATTTGAAATAGCTCAACTGGAATTCCATCACCTCCACTAGCTTTGTTCGTAGTGATGCTTTCTAAGGCCCACTTGACTTCACATTCCAGGATGTCTGGCTCTAGGTGAGTGATCACACCATTGTGATTATCTTGGTTGTGAAGATCTTTTTTGTACAGTTCTTCTGTGAATTCTTGCCACCTCTTCTTAATATCTTCTGCCTCTGGTAGATCCATACCATTTCTGTCCTTTATCGAGCCTATCTTTGAATGAAATGTTCCCTTGGTATCTCTAATTTTCTTGAAGAGATCTCTAGTCTTTCCCATTCTATTGTTTTCCTCTATTTCTTTGCATTGATCGCTGAAGAAGGCTTTCTTATCTCTTCTTGCTATTCTTTGGAACTCTGCATTCAGATGCTTATATCTTTCCTTTTCTCCTTTGCTTTTCACTTCTCTTCTTTTCACAGCTATTTGTTAGGCCTCCCCAGACAGCCATTGTGTTTTTTGCATTTCTTTTCCATGGTTATGGTCTTGATCCCTGTCTCCTGTACAATGTCACGAACCTCCATCCATAGTTCATCAGGCACTCTATCTATCAGATCTAGGCCCTTAAATCTCTTTCTCACTTCCATTGTATAATCATAAGGGATTTGATTTACGTCATACCTGAATGGTCTAGTGGTTTTCCCTACTTTCTTCAATTTCAGTCTGTATTTGGCAATAAGGAGTTCATGATCTGAGCCACAGTCCAAAGTCAGCTCCTGGTCTTGTTTTTGCTGACTGTATAGAGCTTCTCCATCTTTGGCTGCAAAGAATATAATCAATCTGATTTTGGTGTTGACCATCTGGTGATATCCATGTGTGAAATCAAAAAAAATGATACAAATAAACTTATTTACAAAACAGAAACACACTCACCGACTTAGAAAACAAAATTACAGGTACCAAAGGGGAAAGGTGAAGGGGACAGATAAATTAGCAGGTTGAGATTAACATACCGACTCGACGGACATGAGTTTGAGTGAACTCCAGGAGTTGGTGATGGACAGGGAGGCCTGGTGTGCTGTAATTCATGGGGTCACAATGAGTCAGACATGACTGAGTGACTGAACTGAACTGAATATATAAAATATAATCAACAAGGACCTATTGTATAGTATAGTGATCTTTACTCAGTACTCTGTAAAGTACTACATGGGAAAGCATCCAAAGAAAAGAATAGATGGATGTGTTGCAGGTTTAGTTGTTAAGTCATGTCCTGCTCTTGTGACCCTTTGGACTATAGCCCACCAGGCTCTTCTGTCCATTGGATTTCCCAGGCAAGAATACTAGAGTGGGTTGCCATTTCCTTCTCCAGGGGATCTTTCCAGCCAAGGATCTAACCCATGTCTCCTACGTCTCCTGCATTAGCAGGCAGTTTCGTTACCAACTGTTACTGCTACTGCTAAGTCACTTCAGTCGTGTCCGACTCTGTGCGACCCCATAGACAGCTGCCTACCAGTCTCCCCTGTCCCTAGGATTCTCCAGGCAAGAACAATGGAGTGGGTTGCCATTTTCTTCTCCAACACATGAAAGTGAAAATGAAAGTGAAGTCACTCAGTCGTGTCCGACTCTTTGCCACCCCCTGGACTGTAGCCTGCCAGCTCCTCAGTCCATGGGATTTTCCAGGCAAGAGTACTGGAGTGGGGTGCCATTGCCTTCTCCTTTACCAACTGAGCCACCAGTAAAGCATATGTATAACTGAATCACTTTGCTGTATACCCTAAACTAACACACCATTGTCAACTATATGCCATTGTAAAACAAAAATTAAAAAAAAAGAAAATATAATTCCAGTGCATACAGTATAGGGTCATAAGTTATATAGTCAGACAGCCTAGACTCAAATCTTTGCCTGACAGCTTGTCAACTGTGTGACATTGGGCAACATCATAGCTTGCCTTCAATGTATTCTGTTTGTGAATAACAGAAGTCCAAAAATGGATTCCAGGGTTCAAAATTTCTTCTATTATAAAGATATTTTGTTTTCCCTTTGATTTTTCTGTATAGGAGAATTTTCTCTTTTCAAGCCCTCTCATTTTGTCTAAATGGAGTAACAGACATATAACTAAAGTTCTTATGCTTTTAAGAAAACTAGCAATATGTCAAGGTTCATTTAAACTTTTATCTTCAGGTTATTAAAGCATTTTATACCACAGTTTCCATCTGTAAAATGGGGCCAATTCCCATTTTAATTGATTTACAAATGTTGTGCTTTTAGAACTGTATGTGGCACTAAACAGTAAGCACTCAATAAATCATAATCATCACCTTTAGCATTCCCGTATTTCACAGAAATGCAAAAGCTCACAAAACTTGGGGAGATTTTTGTTGATTTCATAAGAATCACATTTGTGGCACATTTTTAAATCTATGAGCAGTCATCTGGGTCTTATATTTCTTATATTTGCATCCTTACAAATTTGAATAAATGGCAAAGCAAATGAATAAATTCCATATGTGTAGATTTAGTTCAGAATAAGTGATATAGACATACTTAATTTTAAATGGAAAATTCAGTGAAACAAGAAAAAATAAAAGTAAATGATGATACGTGGCCATCTGGAAGAAGAAAAACATTACGTGTTATTATTAGACTCTTTTTAAAATTACCAGGTTTGTGTACTGCCTTCTCAGAACACACTTTGAGTGTTAAGAGGAGGAGTTGTTAGTGCTGAAGTAATTATAACAAGGGTGTAAGTTTCTGTAGGTGGGAGACAACTTATTATATGGAGATATTTATTTTAGGCTTAGAATAATATTTTATTGAATTTAGATATTTAGGTAAGGCTAAAGTCTCTCTTTAGTGTGAAGCACAGGACTGACCCAAGATAAAGACACATCATACTTTCACAGTGGAGAGTTATTTTTGTTTATAGAGAATGTTAATGAAGCATATCAAGAGATTGAACTTATCTTGTGGGACATATACAAATTCGACCTTGTATGAACTACAAAAAGACAATTTTATCATCTTCCTTTAATACTTTACATGTCTAATACCTTTATCGGGCTTCCCTGGTGGCTCAGTCAGTAAAGAATCCACCTGCCAATGCAGGAAATGTGGATTTGGTCCCCGGGTTGGGAAGATCCCCTGGAGAAGGAAATGACAACTCACTCCAGCATTCCTGCCTAGAAAATCCTATGGACAGAGGAGCCTGGCAGGCTACAGTTCATAGTGTTGCAAAGAGTTAAACACGAATTAGCTGCTAAACTACCACCAATATCTTTATTATCATAAAATATTAGTAAGAATACCTTGCTGCTGCTGCTGCTGCTGCTAAGTCACTTCAGTTGTGTCCGATTCTGTGCGACCCCATAGACGACAGCCCACCAGGCTCGCCCGTCCCTGGGGTTCTCCAGGCAAGAACACTGGAGTAGGTTGTCTTTTCCTCCTCCAACGCATGAAAGTGAAAAGTGAAAGTGAAGTCACTCAGTCGTGTCTGACTTGTAGCGACCCCATGGACTGCAGCCCACCAGGCTCCTCCATCCATGGGATTTTCCAGGCAAGAGTACTGGAGTGGGGTGCCATTGCCTTCTCCGAAAAATACCTTAGAGACTTTTAATTTAAAGTATTCAACGCGGTCAGGGAATTATACTCAATATTTTTAATAAACTTAGGGAAAAGAATCTGAAAGAAATATATATATACACATACATATATACATACATACATATATATGTGTGTGTGCGTGTGTATATATATATATATATACATATATATGTGTGCGTGTGTGTGTGTGAAACTTATAAGCTTTCACATGTGGCGCTAGTGGTAAAGAACCTGCCTGCCAATGCAGGAGATGTAAGAGATGTGGATTCGATCCCTGGGTTGGGAAGATCCCCTGAAGGAGGACATGGCAACCCCCTTCAGTATTAATGCCTAGAAAATCCCGTGGATAGAGGAGTCTGGTGGGTTATGGTCCATAGTGTCACAAAGAGTCAGACATGACTGAAGTGGCTTAGCACACATGTGTATAACTGAGTTATTATGCAATACACTTGAAACTAACATGACATTATACATCAATCATACTTGAAAAAAAGTGAATGCTGTATACATTTTTCTAAGAGAATATAAAATAATGTCTTCATCACTCTGTAAATAAGTATTACCCTTTCTTTCTTCTTTAAATAGTTCTACAATCTGATTGCTACATACCACTATTCAATGTTGTTTCTGCACTGTTTTAAAACTTGTGTGGAGGGTCTGTGAGTTTCATTACCCAGAAGAAGAACTATAGCATCATAATTTTAAATATTTTCACTACTTTATCACCAGACTCAAAGAGCTCTAGACTAACAGCTAGTAGTAAATTTGACATGAGGGAAGATTTTTTTAATTAAAGATTTCATTTTTTTTAAGAGTAGTTTTAACTTTACAACACGATTGAAAAGGAAGGTATTGAGATTTCCCATCTACAGCTTTCCCCACGTGAGTGTAACCTTTCCCATTATCAACATTAGTCACCAGAATGGTATGACTTTTGCAATTCATTAACACATTATAATCATTCAAGGTCCATACTTTACCTTAGGATTCACTCTTAATATTATATGGGTTTGGGAAAATTCATATAGTCTATGGGTTTGGGGAAATTATGATGACATATACTCATCACCATAGTATATAGAGTATTTTCATGGCCTTAAAATTCCTCTCTGTCTTCCTAGTTACTCCTCCACCGATGTGCCCTGCACTGTTCACATATTTTTCTCCTAAGGCCCTCATTACACTTCAGTTTGGTGATCAGTTGTGTCCAATTCTCTGCAATCCCATGAACCGCAGCATGCCAGGCCTCCCTGTCCATTACCAACTCCTGGAGTTCACCCAAACCCATGTCCATTGAGTCAGCGATGCCATCCAACCATCTCATCCTCTGTTGTCCCCTTCTCCTCCTGTCCTCAGTCTTTCACAGCATCGGGGTCTTTTCCAATGAGTCAGCTCTTCACATGAGGTGGCCAAAGTATTGGAGTTTCACCTTCAACATCAGTCCTTCCAACAAACACTCAGGACTGATCTCCTTTAGGATGGACTGGTTGGATCTCCTTGCAGTCCAAGGGACTCTCAAGAGTCTTCTCCAACACCACAGTTCAAAAGCATCAGTTCTTTGATGCTCAGCTTTCTTCACAGTCCAACTCTCACATCCATACATGACCACTGGAAAAACCATAGCCTTGACTAGACAGACCTTTGTTGACAAAGTAACGTCTCTGCTTTTGAATATACTATCTAGGCTTTTCTTTCAAGGAGTAAACGTCTTTTAATTTCATGACTGTAGTTACCATCTATAGTGATTTTGGAGGCCAAAAAAGTAAAGTCTGACACTGTTTCCACTGTTTCTTCATCTGCTTGCCATGAAGTGATGGGGCCAGATACCATGATCTTAGTTTTCTGAATGTTGAGCCAACTTTTTCACTCTCATCTTTCACTTTCATCAAGAGGCTCTTTAGTTCTTCTTCACTTTCTGCCATAAGGGTGGTGTTATCTGCATATCTGAGGTTGATATTTCTCCCAGCAATCTTGATTCCAGCTTGTGCTTCATCCAACCCAACGTTTCTCATGATGTACTCTGAATATAAGTTAAATAAGCAGGGAGACAGTATATAGCTTTGACGTACTCTTTTTCCTATATGGAACCAATTTGTTGTTCCATGTCCAGCTCTAACTGTGTTTTCTTGACCTGCATACAGGTTTCTCAAGAGGCAGGTCAGGTGGTCTGGTATTCCCATCTCTTTCAGGATTTTCCACAGTTTGTTGTGATCCAAACAGTCAAGGCTTTGGCATAGTCAGTAAGGTAGAAATAGATGTTTTTCTGGAATTCTCTTGCTTTTTCGATGATCCAGTAGTTGTTGGAAATTTGATCTCTGGTTCCTCTGTCTTTTCTAAAACCAGCTTGAACATCTGGCAGTTCATGGTTCACGTACTGTTGAAGACTGGCTTGGAGAATTTTGAGGATGACTTTACTAGCGTGTGAGATGAGTTCAATTGCGCCGTTGTTTGAGCACTCTTTGACATTGCCTTTCTTTGGGATTGGAATGAAAACTAACCTTTTCCTGTCCCATGGCCACTGCTGAGTTTTCCAAATTTGCTGGCATACTGAGTGCAGCACTTTTACAGCATCATCTTTCAGGATTTGAAATAGCTCAACTGGAATTCCATCACCTCCACTAGCTTTGTTCATAGTGATGCTTCCTAAGGCCCACTTGACTTCACATTCCGGGATGTCTGGCTCTAGGTGAGTGATCACACCATTGTGATTATCTGGGTCGTGAAGCTCTTTCTTGTACAGTTCTTCTGTGTATTCTTGCCACCTCTTCTTAATATCATCTGCTTCTGTTAGATCCATACCATTTCTGTCCTTTATCGAGCCCATCTTTGCATGAAATATTCCCTTGGTATCTCTAATTTTCTTGAAGAGATCTGTAGTCTTGCCCATTCTATTGTTTTCCTCTATTTCTTTGCACTTATCACTGAGGCAGGCTTTCTTATCTCTCCTTGCTATTCTTTGGAACTCTGCATTCAAGTGGATGTATCTTTCCTTTCCTCCTTTGCTTTTTTCTTCTCTTTTTTTCACAGCTATTTGTAAGGCCTCCTCAGACAGTTGTTTTGCTTTGTTGTATTTCTTTTTCTTGGGGATGGTCTTGCTCCCTGTCTCCTGTACAATGTCACAAACCACTGTCCATAGTTCATCAGGCACTCTCTCCATCAGATCTATCCCTTAAATCTATTTCTCACTTCCACTGTATAATCATTAGGGATTTGATAGAGATCATACCTGAATGGTTTATTGGTTTTCCCTACTTTCTTCCATTTAAGTCTGAATCTGGCAATAAGGACTTCATGATCTGAGCCACAGTCAGCTTCTGGTCTTTTTTCCTTGACTGTATAGAGCTTCTCCATCTTTGGCTGCAAAGAATATAATCAATCTGATTTCAGTGTTGACCATCTGGTGATATTCATGGGCAGAGCCTTCTACTGTGTAGTTGGAAGAGGGCCCTATGTGGGACATATGGTGATGAGTGCTGCTTTCACTGTGAGAATGTTGGGTGTGTTTCCTGACCTGCCACCATGTCCCTCTGCTGCCCTTAGGGCTGCCACAGCATCCCCTGGCCCTGACTTAAGGCACCACCACTCCCTTCCCCAATCCTGGAAAACTGCTGGTATCCCCAAGCTGGTGCTTAGATGTCTGGACTCCTTACTGTTTATCTTTATGCTATGCTCTAAGTTGAAAGCTAGGAAAATACTTATTTTCTCTTTGATGTTACAGTCTTCCAGAATGGATACTAAACCTTTATGTTCTGATGTTTTACAAGGACATAACTATAGCCTTTTCTGCCTCTGTATTTCAAACATGAGCCCATGTGAGTGACAAGCTGGGGAAAATTGTCCAAAAAAAATTGACAGATATACTCAAAACAACCATTCTTTCTCCGAGGAATTTCTTTGGCTCCTAATGCAAATGACACTGATAATACTATAAAGAATCCACTAATATTTATTCAAGGATTTTTATGTGTCAGGCATTGTTACAAGCACTTTAATGTGTGTTGGAGAAGGCAATGACACCCCACTCCAGTACTCTTGCCTGGAAAATACCATGGAAGGAGGAGCCTGGTTGGCTGCAGTCCATGGGGTCTCAAAGGGTTGGACATGACTGAGTGACTTCACTTTCACTTTTCACTTTCATGCATTGGAGAAGGACATGGCAACCCACTCCAGTGTTATTGCCTGGAGAATCCCAGGGATGGCAGGGCCTGGTGGGCTGCCATCTATGGGGTTGCACAGAGTCGGACACGACTGAAGTGACGCAGCAGCAGCAGCAGCAGCAGCAGCAGCATTCATTTAATCCTTATGACACCTTAAGATTCTTAGCAGAAAGTATTTTCATTGCAATGAAAAATGCATACGATGTTTCATCCTACTTTATATACTTGTTTTAATGCATTCTGTTCAGTTCAGTCGCTCAGTCGTGTCCGACTCTTTTGTGACCCCATGAATCGCAGCAGGCCAGGCCTCCCTGTCTATCACCAACTCCCCGGAGTTCACTCAAACTCATGTCCATCGAGTCGGTGATGCCATCCAGCCATCTCATCCTCTGTCGTCCCCTTCTCCTCCTGCCCCCAATCCCTCCCAGCATCAGTCTTTTCCAATGAGTCACCTCTTCACATGAGGTGGCCAAAGTACTGGAGTTTCACTTTACTAATATTTCTAAGTTATCCTCTCATAATGCCCAAGCTAAAATTTAAAATTAGGCCAAGGTGAGTCAAAAATCCATCAATGGTTTGCATGGAAAACTGTAGTAGATTCAAAGAAAACACTATTTTGATACATAATGCATATAATAAGAAGGGTTAAATTTATAATGTAAGGAAGAAGACAAATGCAGAAGGCAGTACGAATCATCCAAGTAAAAATAAAGGCAAATACATCTGTAATGGATTTTGAGTAACTATCTAGAAGTTCCTAGTTCCTTTTATAAACTAAGTCTTTGTTTATCTAGTTAATTTGGCAAATATTAATTTGGCATACATATGAGTTCAACTATTTGTTGAGATTGTTGTGAGAATCAATATGAACTGCCTATTTCTGGAAAAATTCAAAAGAATACTCAAATATAAGTTTGTCAAAGTAATTAATGTAGCCATCTTGTGTTTTGTGATAACTGTATGTCTCAAATGTTTTGAATTAGAGTGGATGGAGTTAAAGTGTTTTTTGTTTCTTTTTTCCCTGCCAGAATCAAGGAAAACTTTATGTAGAAAAGGGATGACCTGCACTTTGATTTGAGACATAAGTAAAGATTCATCAGGTAAAGAAATGTAAAACCGAATCAGAAGAAAACAACATGAAACACCAGCTGACAAAATTCAAATCAGGAAAAAAAGACAAAACAAAACAGATAAAATCGTGGACTTTGGAGAGTAAGGACCAGAGATTAAAGCACATTCAATGCTTAAGCTGAGTATGTCTTATCGAGCAGGTACTGGAGAATATAAGTTATTATGCTGTGAACTTGCAATATATGTTATATGTCAATTATATCTCAGTTTCAAAAAATAAAAATAGGGAATCCACAGAAGTTTTCAGTATAGGCTTTGTCTGTATTTTTTAAAATTTATAATCATAGCATTCATTACTGAATAGCTAGCCTGTGTGTCATAAAAAATCATGCAGGTATTAGAAAAAAATTAAATGTTTTTCCAACTCAATGACTGGCATTAAACTACCTGAAATTTACTTCACTTCTTTCAATTAAAACCTTAAGGACTTCCAGGAAAAGCAAGCTATTAACTTAGCCACAGTTAATGGCATTATTTAATAAACCAGTAGAGCTGATATACAAAAGACCTGCAGGAAGAAAACATAGAAGACATTATTTTCAGTGAAGAGAAATAAATACACAAAATTTCATGCTATCTAGAAAAGCAATGGGGGAAGACTCCATAGTCACATTTAGGTAAGGTACACCAGCTCCCAGCAACAGGAAATGATATCCATATCTTACAGCTAAGGAAAATGAGTCAATGCCTTGATAGATTTCAAAAAATTACATGAGGGTGTAACTGAAAATACTTTAATATAATCATGGATATGAATTAAGAGGTAAAGGGAATAAAACCCTACTAGATGTGGCACTAGTGGTAAAGAATCTGCCTGCCAATGGAGGAGACTCAAGAGACCCCAGTTCGATCCCTGGGTCAGGAAGATCCCCTGGAGTAGGAAGTGGCAACCCACTCTGGCATTCTTGCCTGGAAAATTTTATGGACAGAGGAGCCTGGTGGACCAAAGTCCATGGGGCTGCAAAGAGCTGGACACCATTTGTGAGCAACTGAACACAAAGAAAATGGGAGATACATCTCTCATTCAGTCTCTTTCTGTTTCCCTATCTATCTGTGTAAATACCCTACCTAAAGTAGCTTTAAATATAGAGATGTTTATAACATACATGTATAAAACATAAAATAAAATTTAAAGCATAAATTAAGGGTAAGAAAAAATAATATAATAAAAGCTGTATCTTGGGTGAAAATGAAACAAAATGCTATAAGCATGAAATCCTGAAATTCTCTCTCATCTGATTTTTGTAAACCTCAGCTAAGAGCTATTTCATTCTTGCCACTGATAAGGTAAAAAACCTGAGTCATCTTATGATGGTTCTTTCTCATAAGCCCATATCCAGCCAACTACAGACTTTTCCAGCTCTGCATTTAAAGCATGTTCAGAATTCCGCTTGTAGGATGGCTCAAAGGGTTTTTAGATGGAACTGGTCTCTGTGTAGCACACAATGGCTTGATGCACATTCATTGACCAAAATTCAGTCCCTGCTCAAACCTAACTTGCAGAAAGTTTAAAAATATGATCTAAATGTGTGTCCTGGAGAGGAGAATGTGGGTTTTCTGATTAATTAGCAGTCTGCGCCACATTTCTTTATGAATAGTTGGCTGATAAAGGGAAAGAAAGACAAAGGAAAGAAGGAAAGTAGGAAAAGAAAGAATAAAAGAGAGAAAGAAAGAAAAGAGATAGGGTAGGTAGGAGGGAGGGTGGGAAGAAGGGAGGGAAAAAACAAAAACAAAAAACACCACTGAGATGAATACAGATACCTCTGACTCACCACATGGTGGCAGTGGCCAGAAATGGAGAATAGTTTTGTCACAAAATGATTTAGGGGTGGCCCTCAGGGATGCAGAAGACATTATCTTAGCGGGAAGAAATTGAAGGTGATATATTTCTTCTTGGCTTGGAAGGGAAAACAGTATGTGGGGCATATCAAGAGGGACAAACAATTTAACACAATAGGAAATTGGAAGAAAAAATGTGTGGAGAATTTGTGGAAAAGGCTTTCTGGAAGAAATACACATTTATAACTCTCAAAATTACCCACAAGATGAGATGTATGAGGATCCTACATGAATGCTTGCCAAAGGTCCTGTTTCCTGTGATAGTTATTTAAGAGATGACCTACAATATCTTCTACCAAGTGGATTATAATTAGTTCTTTTCCCTAATCATGACAACATCTCCTCATGAGTAATGTTGCCAAGACAGCAGGGATGAAGTTTATACAAGGTTCAAAAACATGGACTCCCCTTCAATTTGCTGAAAGGGCTCAGGCCCCATCTCAAATGGATGGAGGGGGCAGCGATTATTATTCACTGGAACCTACACAGTGATGATAAAGAGTTGCCTTCCTTCACCATCCAGCTTCTACCTGCATTACCATCCATAGGCTGTAGTTAGTCTCTCAGAGTCACAGTATCTCACATAGCATTTCTTCTCAAGAAGGAAATCCTTTCAGGCTAATTAATTAAGGCAATGGGCTGATTATGAAGAGTTTTCTTAATCTTGCCGTGTTTTCTAAAATCAGAAATAGCTATCTTATAGAAAAAATGAAATGGTTTACTAAAGATCAGTTCATGGTATCCTGTATTTTAAAAGATCTTGTAATAGTGGGATGTCATCCAACAGGATTTGCCTTTGAAGAAGCTATGCATAAATGGTGCCATTATAGGATACTTAGACTTGATCACTTTTACATTGACTGAACCACTCATGAATGTTGACTTCCTGTCTATGATGGACTTGTGTTTTAGAAAGTTTAGCATCTAAGAGAAGAAAGCTTCTACAAGGGGTCATGACAATACTTCCATTGAATTCCTAGTTATGATACCATTCTGCTGTTTGAGACTCTTTTTGCCACCGAATAAACAAAATGCCACTGAATCACCATGGCAGTGGCCAGAAATTGATCAGTGTTTCATTCCAGAAGGGGACTGTCCCCTGAGGGGTGGTCCTCAGGGATACCGAAGAAACAATATTCTCTTAGTAGGAAAAAGTTGATGATACAGCTCTTCTTTGCTTGGAAGGAAAAATAATGTGTGGGACATATCAACAGAGAAACAAACCAATTTAACACAATAGAAAATTGCGGGAAAAATGTGGAAAATTTGTGAAAAAGGCTTTCTAGAAAGGGAAGATTTTGGAGGCACAGTGATCAGTACTAATTATGAGGAAAGAGAATCACTGCTATCTACTTCTGCCTTATTGACTATGCCAAAGCATTTGACTGTGTGAATCACAACAAACTCTGGAAAATTCTCAATGAGATGGTAATACCAGACCACCTGACCTGCCTCCTGAGAAATCTATATGCAGGTCAGGAAGCAACAGTTAGAACTGGACATGGAACAACAGACTGGTTCCAAATAGGAAAAGGAGTACGTCGAGGTTCTATATTGTCACCCTGCTTATTTAACTTATATGCAGAGTAGATTATGAGAAATGCTGGGCTGGATGAAGCACAAGCTGGAATCAGGATTACCAGGAGAAATATCAATAACCTCAGATATGCAGATGACACCACCTTTATGGCAGAAAGCTAAGAAGAACTAAAGAGGCTCTTGATGAAAGTGAAAGAGGAGAATGAAAGAGTTGGCTTAGAGCTCAACATTCAGAAAACTAAGATCATGGCATCTGGTCCATTATTTCATGGCAAATAGATGGGGAAAGAATGATAACAGTGAGAAACTTTATTTTGAGGGGCTCCAAAATCATTGCAGATTGTGACTGCAGCCAGGAAATTAAAAGACGCTTACTCCTTGGAAGAAAAGTTATGACCAACCTAGACAGCATATTAAAAAGCAGAGACATTACTTTACCAACAAAGGTCCATCTGGTCAAAGCTATGGTTTTTCCAGTAGTCATGTATGGATGTGAGAGTTGGACTATAAAGAAAGCTGAGCACTGAAGAACTGATGCTTTTGAATTGTGGTGTTGGAGAAGACTCTTGAAAGTCCCTTGGACTGCAAGGAGATGGAAGGACTGATACTGAAGCTAAAGCTCCTGTACTTTGGCCGCCAGATGTGAAGAGCTGACTCGTTTGAAAAGACTCTGATGCCGGGAAAGACTGAAGGTGGGAAGAGAAGGGGACGACAGAGGATGAGGTGGTTGGATGGCATCACTGACTCAATGGACATGAGTTTGAGTAAATTCTGGGAGTTGGTGATGGACAGGGAGGTCTGGTGTGCTGCAGTCCGTGGGGTCACAAAGAGTCGGACACGACTGAGCAACTGAACTGAAGTGAACAGTAGAAAGGGGGTGCATGTGTCTGGAAATGAAGAGATACTTTAGACCACTTCCTAATACTCCCATGACCACCAAAACTTTGAAGAAGTCTAAGGGTTCAAGCCCACCAGATTTAATCATACTTTTAGATAAAGAACTTTAACTTCAATGCTAGCTGAGAAATATGTAGTGGAGAAAGAATGTTGTAAATGCAAACAGTAGCCGAGTAAAGAGTTGCAGAACCAAGAATAATTGCAGTTCATCACAGACACAATCATTCTATTTGTATATACCTAGCTCTTCCTCTCTCTTAATTTCTCTTTCTCTGATATATAAGCTGTGTTATTGATAGCTAGGCTAAATTTAGTGCACATATTTTCTGCTTTTAAGCTAAGGTTCTGGAAGTCCTTTAGGACATCTAGACACTAGAGATGGACAACTAGAGATGCAAACAATGGGTTCATAAGACATGGTCTTTGCTTCTAGAGAGAGAGTTAACATGTCTTAAATTCTGCATATATAGACATACTTTGTAAGACTGAGACATGATGCTTTTGTCAGTTTATTGTCTAAAAGTTAAGCTAGGTAAATTGTGTATAGTCAGTTTTCTGCACAAAAGTGTAGACTACAGAATATGCTGAAAACTGGCTCTCTATATGCTTTAACCTCGGAAAATATAAATAAAATTGTAAGATTCTTTTGTAGCTGGAATTTCACGCATGCCCTAGCTTGCTTCAAACAGATGTTTCTGCAAGAATTCACACAAAGCTTGCAGGTGAAACTGACACAGTTATCTTCAAAATCCAAGGGGTAGGGGTATTGGTCCTTTCATGGAAGGTGGGAAATACTCTTGATTTCTAGTTTTGTTGATTAGCAGAACAGAATCTGCAGAAACAACTCCTTAGCGTGGGTCATCATTTCTGCTAGCTCTGTGTTCTCCAAAATTCTTTTCCTGCATCTCCTCCCAATTCTGTGAGATATCTTATACTTTATAAATTATATATTAGACATCACAGATTGCTTAGCCAGACGTAACAAAAGTAAGAAGAAATGTATGGAAATAATCACCAAATTTAGAATATAGGCTACTTTTAGGAGTAGTAAATAGGGTCTTTGTATTGATATCTGCTTTACGCATAGTGGTTATGCCTAATGCAACTTTAGAGCAGAATCAGAATGAAGTGTCAGAACAAACCTGGTAAATGTAGAACATTCCAAAAAGAAAAAATAGCAAGTTAAAGGGATCCTGTGGGAAGTATATTTGTTAGGCTTAGGAACGTGAAAGCCTGTGTAGCTGGCATATGCTAGAAAATGGTCAGCCCCATAGAGCAGGCCACGTGAGATAGGCGGGTCATGACAAAGTCTTTTACACTTAGGGATCATGCGATGAAAACACACGCAAACGTTTTGAACAGAGAAATGTCTGGATCTAATATCTGTTTTCAGTGATCACTATGCCATGTTCCAGAGTATATTTTGCTGAGGTACAGGGAGCTCACTGGGAGGCAGTTGCAGTGTCCAAACAAAAGATGACAGTGTTGGAATTGAGTGATGGCTGTAGAGATTTTGAGATATTAGCATATTCCTACATACTCTGAAGTTTCTCATAACAAACTAGTAGGGAAGAAATAACTTTAAAAATATGAGATTGAGATCTTGAGATATTCCCTACATTGAGAGAGTATGAAATTCAAAGCAAACCAAATTATGGACAAAGATTAAACTATAAAATATAAATGATAAAACACCAATGGAAATATGGATGCATTAAAAACAATCTGAGGTTGCTGAGAGACTTACTAAGCAGAAAGACAATAGTAAAGGAAATAATCAGCAAAGAGAAATTTAAAACTTTTATATATTAGGAGTACTAAAAATTAAGAGGTGAATATCAGGCATGTAAGAATATCTGAAATATTTATAATGAAATGTACATGTTAGTCTCTAGTTAAAGAAATACCTTCCAGCTTGTTCAGTCCCTTTTATAAATTTTTTCCCCTCTCCTGGCATCTTTCCTCTATTGATCTGGCCATGGTTTATACCCCTCATCAAGAGACATTATTACAGTTATTACCTCACAACTCTAGTTCTTTTGTTCTTCTCATTTAAATTCCTTGGCACACCAACAATCTTAGAGAATCTAACCAATTATATGTCTCCATGCTGAACATTGCTAGAGAAAATAACACACACATTAGGGTGGGTTAGCTCATGAATATGATAAATAATGAATATTTATCACCCACAATAAATGATCATTCAACAGTATGCAGAATTATTTACTCCATTTTTCAATTAGCAATGTGGTATGAACATTTATGTGCTTCCCCGGTAGCTGAGCTGGTAAAGAATATGCCTGCAATGCAAAAGAACTGGGTTTGATCCCTGGGTTTGGAAGATCCCCTGGAGGAGGGCACGGCAACCCACTCCAGTATTCTTGTCTGGAGAATCCCCACAGACAGAGGAGTCTGATGGGATTGCAAAGAGTCAGACATGACTGAGCGACTAAGCACAGCACAGCGTGAACATTTATACAAGTTAATAAATTCAAGTATATGAATGTATGGGGGACTAGAAGGCAATTAGCAAACCTATTATCTCATTCATATATTTTGATTCCAAAACTGGACTACTAAAATACAAATGTAATGAATAATCCTATGTCTAAGTATTGCTTTAGCAAACATTATTAAAAGTGGAAATATGTCACAAGGAATATAAAACATTTAAGGCTTCTTATGTATATTTCAAAGTTTCAATCTATTTCCTAGAGGTGAATGACAGCTCCTATACTGTTTTTTGTTGGTTTTCTAATTTATGAATCTTTTAAAATGCTGCCATCTGAATTTAAAATGCTGCTATTTGTATCTTAGTCCACTTGGGCTACTGTAACACAGTACCACAGGCTGGATGTTTTATAAACAATAGAAATGCCGTGTCTCATGGTCAGGTGAGGGCTCTCTTCCAGGTTGCAGACTTCTCATGATGTTCCTACATGGTGAATGTGGGGAGGGAGCTCTGCAGGCTCTCTCTCCTCTCTCTGTCTTTTTGGCTGCACTGCTTGGCTTTTGGTATCTTAGTTTCCAGATCAGGGATTGAAGCCAGGCACCTGCAATGAAAACACTGAGTACTAACCACTAGATCACCAGAGAATTCCCAAAGATCTCTTTTTTTCAGAGAAGTAATCCTCTTCATGAAGTCTCCATCCTCATAATCATATCACCTCCCCCAAACCCCAACTTCTAAATCACATTGGGGTTTAGAATTCCAATGTGAATTTAGGGGGGACACAAACAGTCAAACAGTAATTATAATATTTTAATTGTGTACTTCTTAAATAGTAACATAACTGTCACATTTAAATAATATTGCTTGATTTATATGGCTTTATTTACTTCAATATAAGGAAAATGTTAAAAACACTGGGATTTAATGCTATTATAAATGAATGTTATTTCTTATGATTTCCCTACTTATTGCATTTTTTCTGCCAAAAATATCTTCCTTTTAAAATTAGGGGAAAAATACAATTTAAGAAAATTCAGTTTTGTTTTCCTATTTAAAGAATACTTCATGTGGACATTTAGTTTTTGATGTTAATGTCATTAAATAATTTGGGAGACAAATTGAGAAAGTTATCATTTAAAAAGGAAATCAATTACAAAAGCATAATGGTTTTAATATAACATATAAAATAAAACCCATTCTAAAAAATTCAAATTATGTAGGCCTTCTGAATATGTCTTACATAAATTAAAGTATGTCATATTTAAAGAGATTAGTGTTAAAGAAATCATAGTTATCTCTATATGTGAATATACAGATATGTATATTTGTGTGTGTGTATCGGTGTATATATATGAAGGGACAATTAAGTTTCAAGGGAGTGAGAAGCATAAAGAATGAAAATGAACCCATAATAGGGAGTCCACAAAGAAGTGAGAAGAAGGAGTTCAGAACCTTAAAAGGTAATGGCAAAGAAGAGAAAATATATACCTTCAACCTCTGGTCAGTATTTATCTTAGATAGATAAGTTAGTTCTTGAAAACATCATGATAGGAATGGCTTTCAATTCTTGGTCAGTTCAGTCGCTCAGTCATATCCGATTCTTTGCGACCCCAGAGACTGCAGCATAGCTGGCTTTCCTGACCATCACCAACTCCTGGAGCTTGCTCAAACTCATGTCCACTGAGTCAGTGATGACACCCAACCATCTCATCTGCTGTCGCCCCTTCTCCTCTTGCCTTCAATCTTTCCCAGCATCACGGTCTTTTCCAGTGAGTCAGTTCTTCACATCAGGTGGCCAAAGTATTAGAGTTTCAGCTTCAACAGCAGTCCTTCCAAAGAATATTCAGGACTGATTTCCTTTACGATGGACTGGTTGGATCTCCTTGCAGTCCAAGGGACTCTTAAGAGTCTTCTCCAACACCACAGTTAAAAGCATCAGTTCTTTGGTGCTCAGCTTTCTTTATAGCCCAACTCTCACATCCATACATGACCACTGGAAAAACCATAGCCTTGACTAGATGGAACTTTGTTGGCAAAGTAATGTCTCCGCTTTTCAATATGCTATCTAGGTTGGTTGTAACTTTCCTTCCAAGGAGCAAATGTCTTTTAATTTCATAGCTGCAGTCACCATCTGCAGTGATTTTGGAGCTCAGAAAAATAAAGTCAGCCACTGTTTCCACTGTTTCCCCATCTATTTGCCTTGAAGTGATGGGACTGGATGCCATAATCTTAGTTTTCTGAATGTTGAATTTTTAACCAGCTTTTCACTCTTCTCTTTCACTTTTGTCAAGAGGCTCTTTAGTTCCTCTTCAATTTCTGCCATAAGGATGGTATCATCTGTGTATGTGAGGCTATTGATATTTCTCCCAGAATCTTGATTTCAGCTGTCCTTCATCCAGCCCAGCATTTCTCATGATGTACTCTACATATAAGTTAAATAGGCAGGGTGACAATATACAGGCTTTATGTACTCCTTTCCTGACTTGGAACCAGCCCAGTGTTCCATGTCCAGTTGTAACTGTTGCTTCTTGACTTGCACACAAATTTCTCAAGAGGCAGGTCAGGTGGTCTGGTATTCCCATCTCTTGAAGAACTTCCCACAGTTTGTTGTGATCTACATAGTCAAAGGCTCTGGCACATTCAATAAAGCAGAAGTAGATGTTTTTCTGGAATTCTCTTTTTTGATGATCCAGTGGATATTGGCAATTTGATCTCTGGTTCCTCTGCCTTTTCTAAATCCAACATGAACATATGGATGTTAATGGTTCATGTATTGTTGAAGCATGGCTTGCAGAATTTTGAGCATTATTTTGCTAGCGTGTGAGGTGAGTGCAATTGTGTGGTAGTTTGAACGTTCTTAGACATTCATTGCCTTTCTTTGGGACTGGAATGAAAACTGACCTTTTCCAGTCCTGTGGGCACTGCTGAGTTTTCCAAATTTGCTGGCATATTGAGTGAAGCAATTTCACAGCATCATCTTTCAGGATTTGGAATAGCTCAACTGGAATTCCATCACCTCCACTAGCTTTGTTCATAGTGATGCTTCCTAAAGCCCACTTAACTTCACACTCCAGGATGTCTGGCTCTAGGTAAGTGATCACACCATTGTGACCCAGATAACTGGGTCATGAAGATCTTTTTTGTATAGTTCTTCTATGTATTCTTGTCACCTCTGCTTAATATCTTCTGCTTCTTTTAGGTCCATAACATTTCTGTCCTTTATTGTGCCCATCTTTGCATGAAATGTTCCCTTAGTATCTCTAATTTTCTCAAAGACATCTGTAGTTTTTTCCATTCTATTGTTTTCCTCTATTTCTTTGCTGAAGGAGGGAGGCTTTCTTATGTCTCCTTGCTGTTTGGAACTCTGCATTCAAATGTGTATATCTTTCCTTTTCTCCTTTGTCTTTAGCTTATCTTCTTTTCTCAGCTATTTGTAATTCTTGTATTCATAATAATTCATAATAAAACTTTTGTGAATGTATAGGCTGCCAGACTCCTGTCCTAGTGATTCTCCAAATACTGGAGTGGGTTTCCATTTCCTTCTCCAGGAGAACTTCCCACACTTTCCATCCCAGGAATTGAACGCAGATTCCCACATTGTATGGAGATGCTTTACTGACTGAGCTATGCAGGAAGCTACTTTTAATTCTTAATTCTCAGCTCTTTGTAATTCTATTTGTAATTTCTCAATTCTTGGAAAAACTTAATAATTATAATGTAACAAAAATCCCCTCATGTATTATTTCATTATTTGGAGTAGCAAAAAAGTGCTGGAGTGTCTGCCAGCACTTATGTAATAAGGACATTCCATGGTTAGTTTTGACTTCACTATCCTATCTTAGACTTTAACTTGGTTGTCATTTGGATGTTACCAAGTTTAGAGACAACTTGGACTATAATACAAAGCTTGCTGGAAAAATAAACCCCTAAAATTTTTCCCTTTCCTCTAAAACTAGAGATGCTGTTACCAAAAAAAAAGTGGTTTTTTATTAACCCTATAGGTACTTGATTAGTGAGTATTGCATTCATAAAATTTTTATTCCCCTCACATTTTTATTCAGAATCTCAGCAAGTCCATATCTTGGCAACCAGCAGATCTGATTTGTTTTTAGAACAAAGGAGGCTCGGTAGCTAGAATAGCTGGGCATTTATGGAATCTGTTAAGTCTCATAATTGACAAATGTTGCTTCATCAATCACAAGCAGGCCACAGTCCCAGAATCCATTCTCCACAGGCCATTCTGAAGAGATAAATTACTGCTATTTTTGTAGCATGGTCTTACAATAGCTCAATGAGCTGATTTAAAAACCTTTAAAATACCACAACCAAACCACATGCTAAATTTATAAAGATGAATTAAAGTTTGATTTATAGCTTTTAAATGTATACTCCAGGTAGGAGTACTTCAAGGAAATGCAGCAATGGACACTTGCCATTGTGCAAGAACATGAAGAAAATTTTTGACCTAAATGATCTAAATCATTGATTTTGGAATTCATTCCAGGTTTTATTCTCCTCCTAGCAGATATATTATCTGATTACATTTTAGGCTAGTACTAACATAAATTTCTACCCCTTGAGCATACCTAAGTGTTGGGAGAATAGACAGGCATGAAGGATAAATAGACTGAGTCTTCATCCATTCTGTTCTTTCTTTCCTTCTCCAACCTCTATTTATCCTTTCTCCTTTCTTTACTCTTTGACACTCTCCTTATTTATTCATTCCTTCTTCACTTTTCTATTTGCTCATTCCTTATTTCCTTTTTCACTCATTTTCTGAATGTTTTCTTCTTTATCTGAGGGAAAACCCCTTGCCTTGTGACGTGACCTCTGCGTTGAAAGCTTTTGAGCTACTTTCCGTGCTCAGTTAAGTTTAGTGTCCTACTAATCAGATTGGAGCGTGGCCTGTAATATAAGTTTAATACAAATAATTAATATTTTGAATAGTGAATGGAAACAAACTATTAGAAGGTAAGTTGTGCATGTTTAGCCGCTTAAATCGTGTCTTCCCCTTTGTGACCCTATGGTCTGGACCATAGCCCACCAGGCTCCTCTGTCCATGGGATTCTCCAGGCAAAAATACTGGAGTGGGTTGCCATGCCTTTCTCCAGGGAATCTTCCCAACCCAGGGATCAAACTCCTGTCTCTCAGTCTCCTGCGTGGGCAGGGGGGTTCTTTACCACCACTGGTGCCACCTGGGAAGCCAGCCACTCGGAAGGTAGGCTACCAGAGGATAAATACTTTATTTTACTAATGGTAAATTTCTAGTGATTTTTTGGTGTGTGGTAGGGAAAAAAATCAAAAGAGTAGAAGCCAAAGAGTTTTAGATCAGGGAATTTGACAATGGCATAGTATCATTTTGGAAATAAAATCTGGATATCTAGAATTTGATTTTTGCTTGGTTGTTTAAAGTAGTCTAGGATTGGACTTTCTGAAATGGTGTCATATTTCCATTAAGAGGCAATGAACTAAAATCACTATAGACAAATGTGATGCAAACTGCAATAGAATTAAGAAAAGGGCATAAAGTTCTGACATAAAAATTTAGAAAGATGGTAACAATAACCCTGTATACGAGACAGCAAAAGAGACACTGATGTATAGAACAGTCTTTTGGACTCTGTGGGAGAGGGAGAGGGTGGGATGATTTGGGAGAATGGCATTGAAATATGTATAACATCATATATGAAACGAGTCACCAGTCCAGGTTCAATGCACGATACTGGATGCTTGGGGCTGGTGCACTGGGAGGACCCAGAGGGATGGTATGGGGAGGGAGGAGGGAGGAGGGTTCAGGATGGGGAACACACGTATACTTGTGGCGGATTCATTTTGATATATGGCAAAACCAATACAATATTGTAAAGTTAAATAAAATAAAATTAAAAAAATAAAGAATATGCTAATCACAGAAAAAAAAAAAAAAAAAGAAATTAAATCTGTCTAGAAGGATGAGAAAAGAATTTCACAGGGAAAATAACATGCGAGTTCAAACTTTAAAAAGAAGTAAGAATTCATTGGCTACAGAAGGAAAATGTGCTTGCCGAGAAAGTGAATAGCAAATAAGTGATGTACATTGGATGAGATTTTTTTCCTGATGCTCCGGAATTACTGAATATTACGTCCCTTCTCCATTGCTAAGGCTCACTGATAGCAAAAAAAAAGAAAGAAAGAAAGAAAGGTCTACCAGAATTGGTTTCCTCTGGCTGGCTTCCAATTATATTTGGGGAAGACTATGTTGGGAGTGAGTATGGTAGCCGAAGTCACTGGGTTTTTATATGGGTGGCATTGAAGCAGCTTAAACACTCCTCTTGGAGGGGCAAAGCAATCCTTGAATGATTCTCAGGAATAGGGTAGATGCTATACGAAAAAATGTGCTTCAGATAGGAAAGGAATTTGATGCTTATAGGTGAGCTGCAAACTCCATCCTAATTAAGTAATGCCTCCCTCCACCCACCACCCCCCTCACCACCTCTTTTCTTTCTGTCCTCAAACATGAAGGATGCTGAATTTAGAAGGGAAGAAGTCAAGAAAGTAAAAGAGCTGAAGAGCCCTCTTAAGCACAGACATAGTTTGCACTGGGTTTGGGGAATAGTTTAGAACAGGATAAGAGATTGGCGTTTAAAGGGGAATGGACTAATTTTAAAAGCAGAAAATGATTATGCATTTATGTAAGCTGCCTAGCTGGGATGAAAAAGTGGAATTTGATATATTTTAGTTTGGGGAAATAATTGGAAGAAATATAAAATTTTCATATCAATATATCCAGATAATTGAGGTTGCTCCAAAACCAGATGATTTGAATGTGTGAAAACACCGGTATAAAAGAGCATAGTGTATTCCAGGTAAATAGATTGGAATGACTAGAAATCAGAGGATGTGCTGGGAAAGCTGAGAGATGCAGCTAGAAAGTTATTCAGGGATTTCCACTCTGTCTTTAAAATTTGAATTTTTTTTTGTGGAGAATCTCTTAAAAGCTGTTAAATGTGAAAACGACATGATCAGTTTTTCACTATGAAAATATTGAATGCTGATAAATTTATTTTAATCAGTCAACAGCTGAAACTCAAGTTAAACTTCAGGAAATATGTTTTGGGAGGCATGTTAATAATATGGATTTTATACAGCTTATGCAAAATGGAAACATGAAGAACTAGAAATCATGTAATATGAGGTTTTCTAGAGTAGGTGATATTCAATTTGGGCTTGAAATACTGGTAGAATTTCATAGATAGAAATAAATTCAAAGCTGGTAAAGGGGAACAGGAAATAATGAAGCTTTATTTAGGGGTAATTGATTCAATTTGCCAGAAAATAGAAGGCATATAGTAAGATAATTACATAATGTATTGTCCAAAATGGGATGCTTTTGAAAAGAAAAAGGGGAATCAACTACGCTGACGAAAACAGATGTAAACAGGACTTATGGTCAGAAATCTAGAAGTGTGGTCACCTATATGTAGGAGTCAGCAAAGATACTAAAGAAAGAGTGTGAACAATCCTCAATTCAACTGTCAGGCTTGTACCTCCAGCAAAAGGGACACATAGAAGAAGTTCTACCAAAAGAGTCCTTTCCTGGGATTTCCCTGGTGGGCCACTGGAAGTTTCCGCTTTCCCAATTCAGAAGACTTGGGTTTGCTCCCTGGTCAGGGAACTAGATCCCACATGTCATAACTAAAGGTCTCCTGTGTCTCAACAAAAACTGCAGATCCATGTACTGCAACTATGACCCAGCAAAGTCAATTATATAAATAAGTAAAAATAAATGCTAAAAATATAATTTTAAAAAACAAACAAAAAAGAGCACTTTATTAAAATTAATGGAATACAAGGATCAGTTAAGCATGCTACATTCTAATCTATGAAGGCATAAGAGCCTGAATAATGGTGACAACAAGAAGTCAAGAAGGGTTCCAGAAAGAATTAATAAAGCGAACAAAACAGTCCAGTTATCAATTCTATGTGGCTGCTAAAATTATAGGTGGAATCAAACATGACTTAAATATTTTGAGAGTTTGAACTAAATTCTTCTTGTGGATACAAAGAAAAGTGGATGGAATTGAGTGATTATTAGTTCAGTGTTATATAATAATTCGACTTGGGAATTTCTGAGTTAAATAACCCAAGAGTTTTCCTTTTTCTCTTCCTTTGTTTCATTTTCTTTACATCACAGGACTCCTCAAAGCCTTAATTCACTAATGAACATTGAGAATCTTTAATTTGAAAAATTACAAATTACAAATTTGTAATAGATTAGTGAAACTTACAATTATTCACTACAAAGCATGAATAAATGGAATAGCAATTCCAAAGTGACAGACTAGTTTGCACCAAAGCAAGACTAGTTTTCAGGTCTCCTGATTCTCAGTTCCATAGCTTTTTCTTTTCTACTCAGTTGAAGCAATAACGGTGAATGAGGACCTAAGATATTAAGTAGAGAGTGGTAAGACGGTAGAAAAGCCTGAATCTTCAGTAAAAGAAAGAAAGTAATGCCCTAACACAAGGACCAATTATGTTCAAGGCTCTGCCGCGACCTAAATGGAAAGGAGATTGAGAAAAGCAGGGGTCCATGTATACTTTCAGCTGACTCACTCTGCTCTACAGCAGCAACTAACACAACTTCGTAAAGCAACTCCAGTAAAAAGTTTTAAAAGATCTGAACAAGAAGAGTTTCTAGGAGAGCTGTCTTAGACTATTTAGGCTTCTAAAACAAAGCAAACGGGGTGGCTGATAAACACTGTGTGTGTGTTAAGTCGCTTCAGTCGTCTCCAACTCTTAGTGACCCAAGGACTGTAGCCCTCCAGGCTCCTCTGTCCATGGCATTCTCTCTAGACAAGAATACTAGAATGGGTTGTCATGCTCACCCTAAGGGGATCTTCCTGACCCAGGGATTGAACCTGCTTCTCTTATGTCTCCTGCATTGACAGGAGGGTTCTTTACCACTAAAAACCACCTGGGAAGCCCCTTATAAACAATAGAACTGTATTTTTCACAGCTTTGGAGGTTGAAGCCTTAGAGCAGGGGACATAAACATGCAAGTATGAGGAGTTAAATTTCAGTGCAAAGATATACCAAAAGCAACAGGTTATTAAACCAAGAACACAGCAAATGTTGAGAAGGAGGGATTATGAAATCTGACAGGTAGAAATTAGAAATAGCTGAGATGAGAATACACAGAAAGGAAAAGTGGATTAAAGTTCAACAGTGTACTATATAAAGTTGTTCAACACTGAATAATTTAAAATTTTATAAATGAAGTATATTACAGGAAATCTTAAAAGTTTTATGTAAAAATTGGTACCCATATAACGAATAATTTAAAATAAATGTAAAGATAATAGATAATCCAATTACAGCTATGTCAGGAAAATATTCAGTTCAATTCAGTCGCTCAGTTGTGTTCGACTCTTTGCGATCCCACGAACCGCAGCACACCAGGCCTTCCTGTCCATCACCAACACCTGGAGTCCACCCAAACCCATGTCCATTGAGTAGGTGATGCCATCCAGCCATCTCATCCTCTGTCCTCCCCTTCTCTTCCTGCCCTCAATCTTTCCCAGCATCAGGGTCTTTTCAAATGAGTCAGTTCTTCCCATCAGGTGGCCAAAGTATTGGAGTTTCAACTTCAACATCAGCCCTTCCAATGAACACCCGGGACTGATCTCCTCTAGGATGGGCTGGTTGGATCTCCTTGCAGTCCAAGGGACTCTCAAGAGTCTTCTTCAACACCGCAGTTCAAAAACATCAATTCTTCGGTACTTAGCTTTCTTTATAATCCAATTATCACATCCATACATGACTACTGGAAAAACCATAGACTTGACTAGATGGACCTTCATTGGCAAAGTAATGTCTCTGCTTTTGAATATGCTGTCTAGGTTGGTCATAACTTCCCTTCCAAGGAGTAAGTATCTTTTCATTTCATGGCTGCAGTCACCATCTGCAGTGATTTTGGAGCCCAGAAAAATAAAATCAGCCACTGTTTCCACTGTTTCCCCGTCTATTTGCCATGAAGTGATGGGACCAGATGCCATGATCTTAGTTTTCTGAATGTTGAGCTTTAAGCCAAATTTTCACTCTCCTCTTTCACTTTTGTCAAGAGGCTCTTAAGTTCTTCTTCACTTTCTGCCATAAGGGTGGTGTCATCTGCATATCTGAGGTTATTGATATTTCTCCCGGCAATCCTGATTCCAGCTTGTGCTTCCCCCAGCCCAGCATTTCTCATTACTGCCTTTATTAAAAGATCTTTGCTTCCCTTGTGGCTCAGCTGTTTAAAAAAATCTGCCTGCAATGCGGGAGAGCTGGGTTCAATCTCTGGGTTGGGAAGATCCCCTGGAGAAAGGAAAGGCTACCCACTCTAGGATGCTGGCCTACAGAATTCCATGGACTGTATAGTCCACAGGGTCACAAAGAGTCAGACACGGCTGAGCAACTTTCACTTTTCACCTTTATTCAGAAAACCAAGAAATATTTGCCTATTAAAGTTATGCAGATATTTTAAGTGAAGGCATTTTCACTTCCTTTAGCTTGTTTTAACTATAATTGCCAACATAGTATTTGCACAAAGTATTTTTTACTATTTTGCATAATAATCTGATATTCCTGGATTTATAATTGTTCAAGTGCCTTCAAAATGCTTAGTAAGTCATCTAATCTATCTGGGATCAACAGTTCTGTTCCTATTATCTAAACATATCCCAGAATAGACAGGTAAATGGTCAGAACATAGTTCTTTCATCTTCAAATCATGACTATATTCAGCATTATATAGTTTATTCTATAATACATAACTGATACAAAATAGATTGGTTGGATTAATATCAGCCATCTTTTTATCAGAGTAAAATAAAAAACAAATTCTACAGTGTAAGACTAATAAAAAGAATGATTTAATTCACAACAGTCTTTCACAGGCATACTTTCCATCAATAAGTACAGAGGAAACTGCATCCATTATAAAGGAGAATTGACCTTTCTTAGACAAGCTTGGTGTTTATTACCTGAATTAGAACTCTAATGTACTAGCCACTACTTACTTGAAAAAAATTTATTTGAAATTAATACATCACACTCTTGTCTTCTTCTTGGATCAATTTCCTATTAGTATAATTTATTTTTATTTATAGACTAGTATTAATTGAGCAAACTGTTACTCTGAAATGATGATGAGCATAGTAATTCATATAAATAGGCCAATGTTTTCATTTTAATGAGATAATAGAATACAATGTCTATTCCGCTAGCACAATTCAATGTATATTTGGATAGATTTCGAGAAAGAGAAGACCAGCTTCATAAATAATTATCTTATGAGAGCAAAAAATAATCTTTTAAACTTGTAACAGGGCAGGAAACAAATGATAGTGAGAGACTCGTTTCATATATGAGCTCAGCTTTGGTTAGGGCACTGGCCCGTTAAACCCTGTGATTGAAAAAGGAGATATATGGATTTTGTCCCTAAAAGCATTTAAAAGCAATATTACAGCTTCCCTGGTAGCTCAGCTGGTAAAGCATCGGCCTTCAATGCACGAGACCCCCATTCTATTCCTGGGCCAGGACAATCCTCTGGAGAAGGGATGGACTACCCACTCCAGTATTCTTGGGCTCTCCTGGTGGCTCAGCTGGTAAAAGATTTGCCTACAATGTGGGAGGCCTGGGTTTGACCCCTGAGGTGGGAAGATTCCCTGGAGGAGGGCATAGCTACCCACTCCAGTCCTCTGGCATGGAGAATTCTATGGACTGTACAGTCCATGGGGTTGCAAAAGTCACACACGACTGAGTCACTTTCACTTTTCAGTTAGGACACTGGCTCATTTAAACATTGCGATTAAAAAAGGAGATGCATGGTTTTTGTCCCTAAAGGTATTTAAAAGCAATGTTATTTTTAAGAAGAAAGTACTTGCCAAGATCTGGATGGTCATGAAAAGATGTTATAGAAGAGATTTAACTTGAACTAATATTTTATACCTCTAATCTTTCACTAAGTATCTCCTGAGATTCCTGTAGTTCAACTTCATTAGAACCTCTAAAGGAACAGTTAAGCAGTGTAATAGTTAATACACTTGTTTTCAGTTACTTATGGGAGTGTCTTTAGTATTTTGGTAAGTGGTATAAGGACTTGTCAGTTATAATCAGCCTAGTTGCTAGTTTCAAATCCCGACCTGACCACATCCTGTGGTAAAATTGCCTAACCAATCTAAACCTCAGTTTCCTCATCTGTAAACTAAGGATTATCGTAGTAACTACCTCAAAGGGGTGTAGTGAAAATTAAGTAGGTTATTATGTATAAAGTTCACAGCAAAAGACCCTGAAAATAACATTAAAATGTGTATTGAACGCTTACTGTTACTACTACTTCTAGTAGTACCTCTAAGCGTCTGCCTGCAATGCGGGAGACCCATGTTCAATCCCTGGATCAGGAAGATCCCCTGGAGAAGGAAATGGCAACCCACTCCAGTATTCTTGCCTGGAGAATCCCATGGATGGAGGAGCCTGGCGGGCTACAGTCCATGGGGTTGCAAAGAGTCGGACAGGACTGAGCGACTTCATTTCACTTCACTTCTACTAGTACAAGTGCTATACTACCTAGGGAACTATTTATTGCAGTTTGAGCTGAAAGTTATTTTATTTTTTTTCCTCTCAAGTAGAGCAAGTTTCAAAGAACACCCATCCTCATCTGAGTTATATTTTAAAGAGGCTCTAAAAAATGTCCTCATAAGCATGCTTATTCTCCCTTTGCTATGAAATTCAAAGTTCATGATACAGAAAATCCATATGCTTGGATGCAGTTGACTTGGAGGTCAACAATGCATCCCATAAGATGTTTAAACTGTATTTGAGAAAGAATTTAAGCTAGTACAGACAGGACTAGAGGTGTAAAATTTTCTAAAGATGTAATGTTTGCACAATAACATTTAAAAAACTAGTCATACTGAGTTAAGTAAATCAGACAGAGAAAGAAAAATATTATATGGCATTCTGTATCTGTGGAATCTAAAAAGAAATGATACAAATGACTTACTTACAAAACAGGAATAAACTCACAGACTGAGAGAATGAACTTATGGTTGCTCAGGGGAAGAATGGGAGGAAAGGATAGTTAGGGAGTTTGGGATGGACATGTACACACTGCTGTGTTTAAAGTGGATAACCAACAAAGACCTACTGTATAGCACGTGGGACTCTACTCAGTGTACTGTGGCAGTCTCCATGGGAGGGGAGTTTAAGAGTGAATGAACACTTGTATATGTGCGGCTGAATCCCTTTGTTGTTCACCTGAAATTATCACACTGTTAATTGGTTGTACCCCAATACAAATTTAAAAGTCTAAAAAACATGGTTAGTAACCAACTGCTGCTAATGAATACTGAGAATCTCTGGGAACTGAAGCTGGGAAAGCAGCATGATACCAGCTCAAGGCATTATTTGGATTCTAAGGTGTAACAGAACAAAAATAACATGAATAACGTTAATTGGATGATTACTGCATGCCACGCACTCATGATGACCCCAAAAAATGATGTACTATTTTTATATCCAGAAAGAATCAAAAAGAATACGGAGTCTGGAAGACTTTAGTCACTCACCTAAAAATAAACATCTAAGAGTCAGGACTAGAATCAAATGGAGGCAGTCTAATCCAAGAGCCAGCCTCCTTATCTGTATTTTCTAGTACACATACATTTCACAATTTTATTTTAAATTTATTTTTATAGATTTTTGGCAAACATTTAAGTTTTTGAGGAAAGAAATAAAAGCACATTTATGGCTGTAGATTGAGAAATAGGAGATAAATGCTTAAAAGCAGAGAGTTTCATTATTTATTTACTCATTCTAGACCATGGAAATACAGTGGGGCATGCCCTGTATTTTCCTGAAACTTACAGTTTAATGAATGTGAAGACATAGAATAGCACAGACACACCTTGATTTATATTAGTGAACATTGCCAAAGGAATTAACCTTTTTCCACAAGAATGTTTAAACAAGGAAGGTTTTTTTTACTCTTGATATAAACTGAAAAGCTTTTCTGATACATCTCGTGAAAGGAATAAGTGGGATTTGATTGTTTTCAACTGAGATTAGAGGAGATAAGGCATTTAGGAAAGTGAAATTCAGTTCAAAATGTAATTGATACAGCACATTCTAACAAACAAGATGTATTTCTACTATAATTTAACAATCTTTGTTTTTATACATTGAGAAGATGCTTAAAACAATCAACCTCAAACATACAGACATGAATCTAAATGTGTTTGGGTTAGGTTTTTGCTTTTGATTTTATAAAGCACCACTCAAAAAAATGCTTGAAATCACTATATATTTTAAGGTTTTCAGCAGTTTAGAATAATTACCACCATATAATCGACAATCTATATAATAAGGAATTTTAACACCCAGCACCATGACAACTTAATAGCCATTTGTATTTCACTTTGTTGGCCACAAGTTGAAATAGTCAGAAGAAAAGTATTGGAGTTCCAAAATCAATTACAAAAATCAGTGATCTTTCAGAACAAGAAAGGAAAATAAAACAAAAGGAATTTTAATAATGAATCGTAATTCTGATGAACAGGATAACCTCTCTCAATAGCATTTTATATATTTTATTTTGCCAAGTTCACATATTCTCCCTATATTCTCTAACAGACAAAAAAACTGTTGACAACAATTGACTTTTGGACTTCTCCAGTGGACCAGTGGGTAAAACACTGTGATTTCACTGCAGGGGCCTTGGGTTTGATCCCTGACCAGGGAAGTATGCATGCTGTGTGGGACAGTCAAAAACAAACAAACAAACAAACCCAAAACAGTTGACTTTTATTAGTTGGGGGTGAGGGTATTCTGGCTAACTTGATTAAATCTAGGTAAATCCCATCAATGCTTAAGTGGCTCAGTTTAGTTGTTTATAGTATAAAGATCAGAATAATAATACTTGGCAACTAAACCACCACCACCACATTAGGTTTGGCTGAATGTGACACAGATGACTGGTAGGGATATAATTTTCTCACTTTAAAAGAAGCTCAGAAACAGTCCAGGACCAACAGAATACCTCCAAAGAGGAGAGTGAAAAAGTTGGCTTAAAGCTCAACATTCAGAAAACTAAGATCATGGCATCTGGTCCCATCACTTCATGGCAAATAGACGTGGAAACAGTGGCTGACTTTATTTTGGGAGGCTCCAAAATCACTGCAGATGGTGACTGCAGCCATGAAATGAAAAGATACTTACTCCTTGGAAGGAAAGTTATGACCAACCTAGACAGCATATTCAAAAGCAGAGACATTACTTTGTCAACAAGGTCTGTATAGTCAAAGCTATGGTCTTTTCAGTAGTCATGTATGGATGCTAGAGTTGG